>NW_026294802.1:30231048-31727298 GCF_026119805.1 Tympanuchus pallidicinctus
GTCGCGCCGGCCGCGATGGCACCGCAGCCCCCGCCGGCCCTCTCCCGAGCCGTCTCCATCGCGCCAGCGCCGGCCGCAGCGCATTTGCTCGCTGTGAACGGAGCGGTCTTGCCGAGGCTCCGCCTGGGCCGGCGGGCCGCCGGTTCCTCCCTCGGTACCTGCTGCCGGGCCGCCGCCTCCTCTTCCTCCGAGTCGGAGTACCTGTCCCCGCCGCAGACGAGCAGCCGGCTGCCGTTCACGGTCCGGTTCTTCCACCGCCGCTGCTCGCCCTTCTCCTCCTCCTCCTCCGCGTCGTCGTTCTCCTCCTCGCCGCCGTCCCCGCGCTCCCAGGCGCCCGGAGCCGCTCTGCGGGCCGCCGCCGCCCCCCACCAGGCGCCAGGCTTCCGCCGGGCCGCCTCCTCCGGGGGCGCCGTGCCGCCGCCGGGCCTCGCGCCGCGGAAAAGGGGCGAAGCCCGCTCCCTCCTGCCGCCGGCCTGGCCGCGAGGGCCGGCCTCCGCGTCCGACTCGTCCGAGCTGAAGCCAAGCAGCACTTTGCCGCCCCCGGCAGGGGGTGCTGCGCGGCTCCGCCCGCCGCCGGCGGCCACGGAGAGGCAGGGGTGCTCGGCGCCCGCCAGCCGCCCGCCTGCGCCCGCTCTCCCGGCGCCGCCGCCTCCGGCCGCCGTGTTATTGTTGTTGCTGTTCCGGGTCTTGTTGGCGCCGCCGCGGGCCCCGGCCCGCTCCTCCTCGCGCAGCTTCTTCAGCTTCTTCAGGTAGACGGGCCGGGTGCTCTCGGTGACCGGCCCCGGAGAGAAGCCGAAGCGCCTCAGCTCCGAGAAGAGCTCCTCATCCGTGAGCTGTGCGGCCGCCGCCATTTTCCGCTCCCCCGCCGCCGCGGCGTTTCCTACCCACGCGCCGCGCCGCGCTCCCCGCCGGAACTGACGCGTGCGCACTCGGCTGTGGCCTAGACCCGCCCGTCACCCCCAGGCGCCGCCCGGCCCCGGCACGGCTGCGTCTCCGGCGCTCCGCGAGCCGCCCTGCCCTTCCCTGGCCGCCCTGCGCCGCGCCGTACCCGAGGCAGGGAGTGGGGCGGCTGGTTCCCGTCAGCGGCCGATGTGAGAAGAGGTCGGGGGCAGGAGCTGGTTGGACTGCAGTAGGGACCCCTGAAATGCGCTGCAGGGCGAGGCTTCAGCGCATCTCGCTCGGATCGAGCGCTGAACGTCTCCTAACGCCGCTTTCCAGTCACAACTCTGAATACACCAGACCCCACCTGCGCGCCTGGCGTGAGCCGTCTGCTCCTTCCTCCTACCCACCCGCTCCTCACTCCTGGCTGAGCTCTCCTCTTGTAGAAAGACAGGCAGCGCTGTGAGATGTTGCTGTGCTACGCTCAGCAGTGAGCGCTCCTGCAAGATGCGCCCTGAGCATCACCCTCCTTAGGTTTACATTGCCTGGAGACGTTGTTTTCTTTAAGAAAATATGCTGTCTCAAATTTAGAACCAGGAATACTAACGACATACATCAATGTGTGTTTGTCAGATGTTGTTTGTCAGAATGGTTGTGCCAACTGGCATTTCTCAGCATGGGGCATGTGCCAGCCCTCCTGATTGCTCCTTTGCATGTAGGCCTCGAGTGGAGCCTGCAAAGTCCCCTACTGACCTGTGTGCCTCCATCTGTCCATCCCAAATGTCAAACTCTTGGCCTATCCACTGATGAGAACACCATAAAGGCAGCACTGTTTCCATTTCAATATACCTATAATTGCCCTTGTAGGAGTGCACACACAGTGGTGCAGAAGCAGGATCTGGTGGTAAGAGTAGGTGTATGTTTTCTGCTCTGGGTCTGCTGCAGTGAGGGATGTGGCCTGCTAATGTCAGAACTGAATCTGCTAAGCTCACTCGTGGAGGAACATTTGCAGAGCAGGAGCTCAGATTACTGTTCTGTATCTATGTGCTCAAGACTGAGCCAAGATGCAGAACTAGAAGACTATAATGAAGCCATCCTTCATAATGATGATGAATTGTGATGATTAACTGCTGTACTCCACCTTTCATTTCTGACCAACCACACCTGGAAACACAGAGCCAACCATCTGATCTCAGCCTCTTTTAACATAACCTTTCTGAAGCTGCAGGGTCTGCTACTGGGCTATTCTGTTGGTGCTGCTATGTTCCACGTGCAGGGGAATCATTTCACATGCAACAATGTGCTTTGGAGCAACACGCTGAGCTCTATGTGTACTGAAGATTACCTTCAAAATCAACTCTACTGTACATTAAACCACTAACGTAAATGCACCCACTGACTTCTCTCCCCACCTGAAAGAAGCTAACTGATATGCCAAATGCCATGAGAAATGCTTCTAACATTCCACTCCTTCTCTTCAGTATGAACATCCCAAGCCTTCCAGCATCCCTTTGAGCTGATCCCTAAATATGCCCCCACACTCAGTGCTTACTTCCTGTGCCTATGGCACTGCCCAAAGCACCTGCAATCAGTCCCAGGCCTGATAACAGTGGGACAAGTGCACTCCTGGCTACACACTGACACCCTCCTTTTGTGAGATGAGTGTGTGTTGTGCTAGAAGTTTAGATCCCTTGATTTTACCAATATTACTCAGATATTCCAGCTTTTTATAACAGCGAGGTCATTAATTAGTTTATAAACCTATTTACTTGGCAGCAGGAGGCAGTAAATACTATAAATTGTCAACAAATTAATCACCTCCTGCAGAACTATATAGTGCATATACATAGAGCAGCTGACTGAAAAGCCTTTAAAATGTGTGCCAAAACATTTTGAAATGTTTCAAAAATATGTCTGCTGGTTGATACTGAAGTAGGGATTCTACCAGTCCCAGATCTCCATGTTTGTTGATGACTATAGATTTATATCAATACCTCCAGGTAGCAGATTTTTTCAACAGATGCCAAATAAACTTAATCTTTTAAAGATTATGGGAGGGACTGTGGAGTTTGTTCTTTGAGAAAAATTTGGCTGTTGGTTTTTTGAACAAGACGTTTTGAATTTTCCCCTCATCTTTAACAATTGACGTTTTAAGGAAATCTCTGGTTCTTCCATCAAGTGAAACTGTGTTCTTGTGCAAGTCAGCAGTCATGTTCCTACCAACCTCATTGGGCCTGGGATTTGGAGTAGTATCTTAGTACTGCTTTTATCTTTCTTTCCTGATTTCAAGTTTGTGTGACGTCTATGAATTTTTGTAAGTTTTCAGACTCTCTGAATGACAGTTTGCCTTTCTAGGTTTAGCACGTCTTTTACTGCAACTTTGTATTTTGCTGATACATCTTCTGCTGATATGCTTTTGTTTCCTGAGGGCACCCTATTAATATTTAAAAGACCTATGCCATCGCTTGCCTTTGGATTGCTCCTGGTTTGTGGGTCAGATATGGGCACCCACAAAGAGTCTAATGCTTGCACTTCCCACTTGGTGCTGGACTGCTTGCTCTGTGTGAGCACAGCATGTTAGATATCTTCATCTCAGAAAGAGGCTGCTGTCTCCACATTGCAGTACTTGCCTACGAGTCTCATAGCAGTTCAGCTCCCACAAAGTGTGTGATAACTTGCAATGACTGTGCACCTCCTGTCTCTAAAAGATAACAGTCTTCATTTGTAAGTCTGAGCATTCAGACTATCCAGCTTCCCAGGAATTGAGGTTAAAGTACACCAGTTATCATAAGACACCTCAAAGCTATTCACAAAGAAAGAACAAATCTCTTGCAGTACAAAAAAGTCAGTCAGCTGCTGGCCCCTAAAGCTTTCTTGCCCTGTTGTATTATGTTCAAAGTAATTGTTGCTGTATAAGACTACTGGATGCTGTAACACACATTTAAAGCGGATGACTAATGGATTGTGCCATTCATTCTTTAAATCATTGCAGTGGATTATCTCCCGAGTATTCCAGTTAAATTTGAAAAGGAAAAAAATGAAGCTGATCTTGGTGATCAGACAGCGTATTTGTCATATTGTTTGACTTCTCTTAGCATATAGAAGCTGTGTGTATAGAATACATGTAACACATATTTGTGGCCCAGAATCAGCAGTTATTTTTGCACATGCATGTGACCATTTCTTTCTATTGAGTACTTCTTCTATTGCTTTCAAGGACTGGGGAAACTCTCAAGTTCTTTACTATGAGAGTGGTGAGGTGCTGGAACAGGCTACCCAGAGAGGCTGTGGATGCCCAATCCCTGGAGGTGTTCAAGGCCAGGTTGGATGGGGCCCTGGGCAGCCCAGTCTAACATTAAAAGTGGAGGTTGATGGCCCAGTGGAGAGGAGTTGGAGATTCATGATTCTTGAGGCCCCTTCCAACCATTCTGTTGGAATGGGCCATTCTGTGATTCTGTGAAACATAAAAGCTAGAGAGGCATCCTTAACCTTGGAGGATACTGGGAATGGATCCCTTCACCCTGAAATTGACAGAACGCTGAATGCTTAGAGATGCCTTATTACCTACACTCTTGTACCTTTCTTGCTCTCTCAGAACCTTGTGGGATGCAGATCTGTTGAATAAACCTGAGGAGATATTTTGATGATGTCCTGAACATCCTTTAATGCAGGGGCAGACATGGCACTTTAGCCTGAGACTTTGATAGTGTTTGGCAGCAATGTAAAGAGCGGCGTAGTCATAGCCACAAAAAAGCTTACTGTTTACAGTTCCGTCTCTGACTTTGATTTAATGTGAATGTCTTGAAAACTTACATTTATTTCATTCATTTAATAACCTTTAAAAGAAGAGCCATCATTCATGGAACAGAATGAATGAACTTCTTATGTTTTCATTTTAAGGCTAATTGTGTAATATTTTTCTTGTGCCAAAAGGCTCAGATTTCACTTTATTCAATAAATAAGCAAAGCACTAAATTCAGTGTGTTCTAAATGACTATTAGCACTACTGTAGGTGAAGGCTTCTGCCAATTTAATTGCTCTCTTGTACTCATAACACAGGAGAAGTTATTCCTTATCTCTAGAATACACATTTGCCTCCATGACCTTCCATCAGAACAGCATGCAAGATATGAGGGCAGGAAGCCAGCAGTCCTTAACAAAACCCACATTTCTACAGAACCTCTTTTCATCTCAGCAGCACAGACTGCCACAAACAAATCAGTCTCTCCTGCTTTCAGCTTTTTATTGAGTACTGAATCAATTATTTTGTTGCTAGTGCTCAGTGGTGTGGGCCTTGCGTACTTAGAAGATTTTCTTAAGCTGTGCAATTTTCTCTGTCAATAATTCCACATAGAAAATTTCTCCCGTGGAGGCAGAAGGAACTTCCTTAAGAATGACTCACAGGCAAGGGGAGTGAAGTCCCACTGGCTCTAAGGACTACCATTCCTACTTCAAATACGTGCTGCTTTTATATGACTTTGTTTTCTCTCATAAAAATTAAGATCAGTTAGGAAGTGTTCACAACAGCTGATTTTGGCCTACTGGTAAGTTATCCACATCTCCACTCCAAAGACATCTTAGTTCTATCTGAACCAAAGCTTCTGTGTCACACCATGGGAGTCTCCAGCATGCACTGAACATTCTGGTTGTCTGCCATGTATAGACAACATCACTGCGCTCAATTCCCATCTAGGAGAGTGGCACACTGGAGGTTTTCCTTTATCCCTGCTTGCCCTTCAGCTTCTGGGGTATGACATGGCAGCTGGGCCAAGAGTAGGCCACATTCCTCCTTTGCACTGCTGAACTCTATATGCCTGCTCTGTTGGCTTAGTGTTGGGGCACTGCGTGGCAGAGAGGGTCAGTGAGTGTCTTGGTTGGAGAATGGAGCTAAGGATGCCCAGCATCTGAAGGCCTGGAATATCCACAGGAATATCCTCCAGTTATGGGCCCTTTTGTTCTTACCTCTGCATGGTCTCTACAGGCCAAAGATCTCCCTTTCCCCTTGTGTTATGTTTCATGTGAAGGCCAGATCTTTCAAGTCCACAGTGTACCATGCAGCATCCTGGCCAAAGATTTTATGTAATTTTCCAGACTGGAGACACATCTGATGAGCCATTTAGCTTATTGTATGTGACCTGAAAAACCTTATTGAACCTGCATTAGAACTGAAGTCCTCTTACTGTAAATTGTTGGACCAGCTCCAATAATACTTCTGGGAAATCCACACAGCAGCAAAGCCCTCGTCCTCTCCCTGTGTAGAGCCAGACAGGAGCAATCCCAATGCTTTCTGCCTTATCTCCAGGTCACCTTCATGAGACTGAAATTGGGCTGGAGTGGAACAGATCTTTTTCCTTGTGGAGAAAAAGCATAAAATATAAAAATAAAAATTAAAATCCAACACAGATACACACAAAAAAAATCCACATAGAATAGAAACGAGGATAAAACAGTAGAAATATGGGAAATTGTATAAAAAAAGAAAGAAGGTAAAAAAAATAGAAGAAAGCAGAGGGAACAGCAGAATAGCAATAGCAAAACACACAGTAAGTTAGAAGGCAAATACTGGAGTGGTTGCTGAAGGTGTAACACAAAAGGCTCTGTAGGACAGTATGGAGCTGTTCATTCAAGAAAACCTAGAGGAAATTGTTAGAGGAGCTCCCTGTGCAGCTGGAGTGAGCCAAGGCAGGGGAAAAAAGCTGTGATTCTGCTCTCCATCCCCAGTGCATCAGGAACAGTAGATGAAAGGGTGAACACTCCTCTCACAGCTTCATCCATACTGCAAACAGTTGTGCTCCAGCTGTGCCTATGGAAAAAGAAAACAATACCTGCATAGCTGAAAAATTGGGGACGAGCAGCAAACCAGGTAACACACACTCTGAGTAACTCAATAGAAGCTCCTCTAACTTACCACTGTTCATCAACTGTGGACAAAAGCTTCTTGTGCTAAAATTAGTATTTATGAAAAATTTCCAGGGGAAAAAAAAAAGCTATTACAGTATAAAAAATAAAATGTTGTCAAATGTACCAGTGCTCTGAACAAACAAATCTCTGCAAAGAACCAGGGAGAAAAAACCTAATCGCTCCTCCATTGTGGCCACTGTACAGGTAAAGGCTGTTCAGAAAGTTCTGGTCTGAGCAGTGTGAGAAATGAGAACAAAATTCTGTGATTGTGTGATTCTGTGTGAAAATAGCTTTCTGTCCTCTCAACCCGGAATAGTCAAAGCAATCTGCAATGGGATAAGAGACAAATTAATACTACAGTTTTGCGGATAGAGAACTAAGGCACAGGGTAAGATACAAACTTCTTACACGTTTCTGTTTCTTATTGTCTTAAGTACTATGAGTAATCTTTAAAAAATGCTTAAATTGAGCAAACACTCCAGTATTAGCGGCGTAAAGGACCTAAATGACTCACCTGGGGTCATAAAGACAGCTGTGAGCTGTGAACAGAGCTGTGAACTGAGCTCATGAGGGCACCAGAGGGAAAGCGAAGAGACCTGTACTTCACCCCTGGCACTCCACTGCCTTGCTGTGTGGCAAATCACTTCCTCTTCAGGTGACTCAGTTTCTCATACAGATGGAAATAATGACTCATCTTTGTGAAAGTCCTCTAAGAACGAAGATGGAAAGTATTGTAGAAGAGTAAAATAGCAATTCCATTCCAGTGCTTTCCCAGCCCATTTTTGGTCCTTGACTTGCTGGATATTTTAGAGTATGATACCTTGGTTACTGTGAATGGTATTCTTGTTAGAGACAATGAAAGTGAAAATTATATGGAATTAAATGCAAGATAACTGTTATTATATGCTATAAACAAACAGAAGATGTACCAAAAGAAAATGTTCTGTGTTGCAGTCAGTCAGCTAAAAAATAAAATGCCAGTTGACTACTCAATCCAGAGGGAAAAAAACCCAGTATGTAACCGTGTAATTTAAAAAGTTGTCATAACATAATCAGAAACAAAGTGGGTAGATATAATTAGAGATGTGCTGAAACAGGCACAGACGGAAGAGCTGAATGGGAAAGCGTTAGATCATGAAAGGAAGATTTTTAGAGTGAATAGCCTTGTTAACAGCAAAAAATATGCAACAGTTGAAGTAAGATAGGGAGACAAGAAGAGAACAAATGAGATTACAGGCCTTGTATTGTGGATTTGTGACTAGGAAAAACGAATTAACTCTGTGACAAGCTCAGACAGTAACATAGAGAAGATGTGCAAGCTAAGCTTTCGAATGAGACCTTTGCAGGGTGTTCATGATGTTCTAGATGTTCAAGTTCAGATGTATAGAAGACCACTTCCTAGAAACTCTAATCACAAATCTAACTGAAATTAATTGGAAATTCATCCAGAAAGATATAGGATGGAAACCTTTCCAGCTAAAAATTATAATAATCATTATTAACTACTCGCACGCAAATTTTCAACATCCTATGTGCACATTTTCAGCTGAGTGTATCTTTGCCATTTGCTATATTCGTATGAAAGACAATCCATAATTGTCCAATTAGACATTTCAGCACTTTTTGCATTATTTTCCATCATTCATATTGACACATATTGACGCTGGCTGCACAAGTTCCCTCATCCTTCTGCTAACTGTGGAGGTTTGGACCCTTTTAAATCTATTTGCAGTTGTCAGGATTTTCTGAAAAACTCATCCCAGACAAAAGTCACTAAATACCATTACAGGCATGTACATATTTTAACACTTTCTTCATCCATCTGTTGCTCTCAAAATTTAGTTTCAACTTCCAACTGCTCCACAATTTGACATTATTTCTTCTCCTTTTGACACCTGGTAATGCTGTAATGCTACATCTGATAACTTGCTGAGAGCACACACAAGTTCCAGATCCTCCATCATCCCCTTCACTGAGTCTCTGCGTTTCTTTGCTGGAGTTACCTGACTCCCCACTCTGCTCAGCCCATTTGGTAAAGCCATAGTCCTCACTGGGGCCACTGAGTGCAAGAAGAACTTTGCAAGTCAGCACCATGCTGTGCAAGAAGGACAACATCAACACATTAATAAACACGTTCAGAGATTGCTGTGCTCACTTCGGGTGCTGCCTGTAGTTTGGACCCAAAAAGGGTCTTGCTTGCTCTCTGCATAGAGAAACAAGGTTCCTGTGTCCTGGCTACTGCACAAACCTTCTCCAGGAATTAAAACAAGGAAAAAGCCCAGAGCTGAGCATTCTGAGAAGTGCAAGTCCCTTTAAGCATCATTCAGGCACCTGCTCTCACTGCCTGCTGCAGTCACAGCCTAAGACACCTGCTATATCCACTGACTTCAGCAGGAAGCAGTGCCAGACCTCTGCAGAGATTCAGTAGTCTATTCTTTTCTCAGAATACTCTATTTTGGTTGGATAATTTTCAGACGTGTCATTGAATAAATGTGGAAGAAGGTTAACGTGATTAAAAGGTGTTGTAGCTACTGTGTTCAATGCCAGGCATATCCAGTCCTCTTGCTGATTGGATCCTTTTGTGCTTTTTGAACTTGCTGACACCCTGTCCTCCTGCGTCTGGCACTGCATTTCTCCCTCTGGCTTTCTTCCCCGAATGTCAGGATCAAAGCCCTTGGCATTTTCTTCTCCAGCTCTTTGCCCTTCACCCCCAAAAGACTGCAAAGCCTCTGTCCTCAGTGCAGATATTTTGGTTCTCTGTGCCTCCTCCCACATGAAAACCCCTTCTTGGTCTGCTTCTCTCCAAGTAATGCTGCAGCAGAAA
This sequence comes from Tympanuchus pallidicinctus, assembly GCF_026119805.1. NCBI lineage: Eukaryota > Metazoa > Chordata > Aves > Galliformes > Phasianidae > Tympanuchus > Tympanuchus pallidicinctus. The sequence continues at coordinate 30,240,653 of NW_026294802.1, forward strand.
GTCACAGAGATGCATTCCATCCTGTGGGGAAAATTAAGCTTAGCAAGTTCTAGAAGTGTTATGAGATAGAAAATAAGGATTGATATTTGGATACCCGGGGAACAGAAATTAAAACTTCTGTGGAAGAAAATAATTTGCTAGAAGAAGAATATTCCACAGTTAGAAATGTAATAGGCCCTAATTATGAGTTCATTGTTTTTATGGCATGGTTCTCTACTGCTTCAGATGACTTCATTGTGTTAATTTTTTCCTCCATTTGGCTTTGCCTGTAGTTCAATGTATCATATAATCACAGAATGGCTTAGGTTGGAAGGCACTTCCAAGCCTCTGCCATGGGCTGGTTGCCACCCAACCAGCTCAGGCTGCACAGAATCCCACACAACTTGTCCTTGAGCACCTCCAGGGATGGGGCATGCACAGCTTCTCTGGGCAGCCTGTGCTAGTGCCTCACCATCCTCTCATTAAAGAATTTCCACCCAACATCTAACCTAAACATCCTCTCTTTCAGTTTAAAGCCATTCCCCCTTGTCCTATGAGACCATGTAAAAAGTTGGTACCCCTCCTGTTCATTAGCTACTTTCAAGTACTGGAAAGCTGCAATGAGGTCTCCCCAGAGCTTCTTTTCTCCAAGCTAAACAAGCCCAGCACCCTCAGCCTTTCTTGATAAGAGAGGTGCTCCAGCCCTCTGATCATCTTCATGGTCCTTCTCTGAACCCTCTCCAACAGCTCCATGTTCTTGTGCTGTGGGCTCCAGATCTACTTCAGCACATGGATCTTGACTGGAAGTCCTAGAAAACACTCCTTGAAGATATCTCAGTCATGCGTTCTCATCCTTCTGGCTGCACAGTGGGGAAAGCAGCAAAACTAAGGAACCTGAGAAGTTTTGCTGCAGGGATAAAGGCAGCTGGATTCTTTGCACTGCAGAAAAAAAAGAAAAAAAAAAAAGAAGAAGAAAAAATAATATGACAGGAAAGAAAGAGCAGAGACATCAGCAGCTCTCCCATTGTCATATGAACCTCCCAAAACCCACACAAACCCAGGACAGGTAGCCCTGCTTCACGTTCCATGTCTGCCACTCTGGCTTAGCTGGGAGGTGCCTGGGATGTGGTCTCAGCAGCATCTGCATCCTGTGTTAACAGGATGAGCAGCAAGACAGGCAGGGCTGCCCATTTGGCAATGCTGGCTTTACCACTGCCTGGCCTGGATGGCATCCCCATACCTGGCCTGTGTGCTGCTGCAGCTCTGTGCCAAGGCCCTGCTTCTGGCTGCCCTGCTGCCTTGCACAGTGTAGAAGGTATGACAGAGATGTGACTGGAGCTGTGCAGCCCTTCCCTTTGCGCTGCCCAAAATGGTTTGAAAACCACCTGATTTTGGGATTATTTCCTGCTCTTGTGCTGTTTGATGCCAGAGGAAAATGTATGGCTTAAGGGGATTTTTTCCTACTTTGCTGTTCACACATTCTTTACCATGTGCAAGGCATGATTTGAGACTGTGGCATCTGTAACCCCCCCACGTCTGTCCTTCCTTATCTCGAGTGGACAATGTAAATTGTATTCTGCTCCCAAGGCCATATTAAGGTGACAGACTTTTGAAACATCAGCTACAGTTTTCTGAGAATGCTCCTACAAGCTTTCAGTATGCTTTTTGATTCTATCTCTGAGAAATATTAACAATGTGATTAGTTTTAACCTTGACTTTGCAAGCAGTAAAGCTTTCTTGCTAAGTAAGTCACAGAACAATCAAACTTGCACAATGTCAGCGCTGCAAAAGCTGAGCTCTTACTCTCCTGTGTAGGAGATGAGCATTGGAGCCCTTAGGGCAGCTACATTCAGCCACAAATCATGCAGCTCTCACACATTCTGTTCATTTTCAGAGATCAATAATTATCACATCTGCCCACTATCTCCTCCAGTATATGTAGATATTCAACTGTCTGAAGCTGATGTCGTACGTTCAAGTATGCAAGTATTCAACTTGCATAAAACAGACTTTTTTTCCACTTTAGTGCAATACAATAATAATTTGCAAAGGATGAATTAGGTTAGATGTTAGGAAGAAATTCTTTACTCAGAGGGTGATGAGGCATTGGCACAGTCTGCTCAAAGAGGCTGTAGGTGCCCCATCTCTGGAGGTGTTCAAGACCAAGATGGGCAGCTTGAGCTGGTGGGTGGCAACCAGCCCACTGCAGTGGGGATGGAACTGGGTGGGCTTTAAGGTCCCTTCTAACCCAAGCCATTCTATGATTCTATGAATTACTGTCAGTACTCAATGTCCTCTGCCATTTCTGAGGTACAAACTTCCTCACTTCTGCTCTTCTCCCTTTCTCCCCTTTTATTTTTCACTTTGCCAGGATCATCTGACTTTCCCTCCAGTACCCCTCTGCAGGACTGAAGGAGGCTGTTAAACCCAAACAGATTGAAGTAACAGAGGCAGTAAGAAAAGAGCTAAAAGAGAATGAGTTGATGCAGAAATAGGAAAATTAACATTACTAGCAGCCTCATAGGGTCCTGAATCTAACATAGACTGGACTACTGAAGTTTGCCTCTCATGATGGACTCTGATTTCAGTCTTTGACTGAAGTTTTGCCTGCATTTGGGGATGTCTCTGCGGTCCCTTCTCCATGTAATGCTTCTGATGTGTAACAGTGTGTGAGAACAGACTGCACCTCCTACTACTGACAGCACAGAGGATGTATCTTTTCTTCCTCTGCAGTAATTGCTTTCTATAAGATACTCCCTGAGACCTGCAATTCTTCATCAAAATGCATGGAAATCCAGCATCTGCTGTGCCCACTGAGAGCCACTGCACAGCCCTGTATACGTGTCAAAGGTCTGGGACGTGCAGGAGAATGGTTTTCTATGCATATATTTCAACACGAACTTTCTTTTAGTCCCAGGAATATCTCACAACTCAGTGCTTCAATGCAAATTGAACGCGTCCATCTAATCTGTCTAATTGTGGATTTTATAACTAGGAGCAGTACAATAAATTATGACAATATGGAACTAATTTGAACTATTCCTTTTACAACATTTTTCAGTTGTTTTCAGAGTATGTGATTTTCATTATATATGAATATGTACTTCCAATCAATCAAGTTTTGAAAAATCTGAAACAATAGCTCACATGCATAGAAATGATTGACAAAAGTGCAATCAAACTGAAAGCCAGAAATGCACTTTTCTTTGTGAGCAATGTCTTTGGTCTGACAGCTTTGAATCCAGGATTCACACCTCTCCCTCAAACACCAAATTGGCTCTGGAAATGGAACTTGCAGCTTTGGGCAGAGGCTGAGATGGTGTCAGCAGGAGGATGATGGGGAATTGATGCCTTCAGGAAGGCAGCAACAGTTCGTTTGGTCATGAGTTGATAGAAGAGTGTTCCTTTAAAAATGAAGGTGTTGAAGTCTATCTTTACTACAATCTATTAAAATAATGACAACTGCATTAAAAATAATAATAATAATTAAAGCAGTGTGTGTTTGCTAGATTAAATATTCTCTTTTATTTCTGCAAGCTCCTGTCTCATGTGCAATACACTTTATAAGTCCAGCAACAGGTGAGGCACCAGCTCCACACACACCTGTCTTTTTGGTAGCCAGCCTAGCCCATGGCTGTTTAGAATCACAGAATCATAGAGACATTGAATCGTGGAATACCCCAAGGTGGAAGGGACCCATAAGGATCATAAAGTCCAGCTCCTGGCTCTGCGCAGGGCTGCCTGGAACCTCTGTCAGTGCCATGCTCTGCAATGGGTGTGCCACGAATGCAGCAGGAAAAGAACCAGAACAGAAAATGGAATGCTGTACTGTAAGCAATATGGAATAAAACAAGAATGTGAGAGACAAGCCATATTCCAGACAGCCATGTACAGCTGCCATACCATGAAATGAAGAGCATCTCAATCAAAGGTGTATGGAGCTGAATATCAGCTTCAATGCATTGAAAATGATGGCAAAATTTGCACAGATGGGTCCCATAAATGCTCATAAAAGAACAGAACATTTCACACAGAGGGTGGTGACGCACTGGAACAGGTTGCCCAAAGAGGTTGTGGATGCCCCATCCCTGGAGGCATTCAAGGCCAGGCTGGATGTGGCTCTGGGCAGCCTGGTCTGGTGGTTGGTGACCCTGCACATGGCAGGGGGGTTGAAACTCGATGATCATTGTGGTCCTTTTCAACCCAGGCCATTCTGTGATTCTATGATAAAGAACCCCTTACGCATGTATGGAAAGAACTACTGACCAATACGAAGCTGAAGGTGAGTTTCCTGGATCACATCAGTATTGTTGACAAGATGTGGTGTCACCACTACAAGCCTGAGTCCAAACAATAGTCCATGGAATGGCCACATGCAAATTCCCAATGTTTGAGATGCAGTCCTCAGTGGGTAAAGTGGTGTGTGCTGTCTTTTGGGGCAGACGTTTGCAAGCGTTGCATACAGGCTCATGTTAATCGCTGGTAAAAACGCAAAGCTAAATGGTGGCGACTGTGTTGAAAAATAGCGGTTTGTAGCTGACAATGCGCTTCATCAAAGGACGTTATTGTGCCGCCGCAAAGAAGGGCAGCGGCAAGAGCATCGGGGGGCCGCGTAGAAGCGGCTCGGAGGGGGATGGCGGCCGCCAGGGGGCAGCCTCGTCCCGGGAGCCGCCGGGAGCCGGGAGCGGTCACTGGGGCGAGCGGGGCGGTGGAGCACGGGAGTGGTGCTGCGATCCGGTGCGGTGCCCTATTCTCCTGTGTGCGACTTTGTGTAGTATGTACGCGTGCTGGAACAGGCTGCCCAGAGAGGTTGTGGATTCCCACTTTCCTCGGTGTTCAAGGCCAGATTGGATGGGGCCCTGGGTAGCCTGGTCTAGTATTAAATGTGAAGGTTGGTGGCCCTGCATGTAGCGGGTAGTTGCATATTCATGATTCTTGAGGTCCCTTCCAACCCGGGTCATTCTGTGATTCCGGGATACTGCGATGCGTGCACGCCTTAGGGAAAGGTGTGTGTTTCTCGTGTGCTGAGCCGCGGGTCCTGGAGGGAATCGTTGTTAGCAGCTCAGCTAAAATAAAATAAAATAGAACAGAAGTAAGGACTCGGCCGCAATCGTTTCCACACGTGTGAGCTGGCGCGGCTCCTGCCGGAGCGCCACGCGGGGATACTGGGGTTCATTCAGACTTTATCCATCCCGGCTGGCTTCAGCATTGAGAAAACAAGCAAACAAATAAACAAACAGAAAACTTTCTTAGGAAAGAATACAGACGGAGCGCTCCCGCGGGCGAGGTCCCCGCCCCGCCCCGCCCGTCCCCGCCCGCCCGCGGGTGGTGGAGCGCAGCGGCAGAGGCGGCGGAGCAGCGAGCGCCGGGGCCGGGAGCGGGGCGGCAGCTGCGGGCGCGGAGCATGGCCGCGGCGGGGCGGCTGTGTGCGGCGCTGCTGTGCGGGGCGCTCAGCCTGTGCGGGGTGCGGGCCGCGGCGCGGCAGCCCGACACGCTCTACCTGTGGATCGACGCGCAGCAAGCCCGAGTCCTCATCGGTAAGTGGACGAGAGGGAGGAAAGGAGGGCGGTGGGGCTCCCGCAGCCGTGCCAGCGTCGCGCATCGCACCCTCTGCCCTCCGCAGGCTTCGAAGAGGACATCCTGATCGTGTCCGAGGGGAAGATGGCCCCGTTCACTCACGACTTCAGGAAAGCTCAGCAGAGGATGCCGGCCATCCCCGTCGGCATCCACGCCATGAACTTCAGCTGGCAAGCTACCGGACGGGTAGGTGCGGGCGAGAGCACCTCCGGCGAAGAACCCGGGGCCGGGCGGTGCGGCCCGACGGGGCGCTGCGAAGGGGGGACGGCCTCGGAGCGGCTGTACCCGCGGGGCGGGTGTGGGCACCTTCCGTAGGCGTGCGGGCGCTCAGCGCGGGCCGTCCGCCGCTCTCCGCTCGCTCACGGTGCGCACCGAGCCAGGGGTGCCGGTAAGTAGAGGTAACCCTCAACGTGCCGGTTTTCGTCGCGAAACTGTGCGCTTAGAGCCACGCATCTCCGTGCGGATTTTTTTGTTGAAAAAGCGAGGGGCGCGCGATGTGTTTGCATGAGCGCACGCAGGTAGCTGGGCTGCTGGCAGCCTTCGTGTAAAGCTGGAATGTGAGCCTAGGTTAGCACGGGTACAGCAAATCTCATGGGTAAAATGATTGGTTTTTACAAGGCTGGACGCTGATGCTGTATTTTATTACATACCATGTATTAGAGCTGGGTAAAGATGAAACTGTGTGTATCTTCAAACAGTGACACCTGAATGTGCAATTCAGCCTACGGCAGCTTCACCAACATTGCTGTGTTTCTGGCTGTGTGAAAGAACCCCTCCTGGTGACAGACCTGCTTGGCTCTGCCGTGCTGTGTGAGGCCGTGGAGTTTGGTTGTCGGTTCTGGAAGTGCTTCACCCCATGTTGTAGAAAAGGAGGGGAGCACGGGGTGGCATCACTGAGGCTGAGGGAATTGCTTGAAGTTGTAGGAGCTCCGTCTGGCTATGCAGAAAGAACAAGTTTGCACTCCAGGGTCTGAAATTTACATCACAGAAATAATCTGTGCATTTCAAGATTGTTTCCTGCTCTGTATTTTTCTCAGTCACGAGAAAAATACCTCTTTTTGAGAAGGAGGTTGAGATGTGAGGCTGACACCATTCCTCCTTTCCCTCACTCTGTTTCCTATTGGACCACCTGCAGACAGCCTGGGAGGGAGAGACATGGCACTGCCCTCACTGCAAAGGGTTGTGGGCTGAGAGACAGAGCAGAGATGTGTTCTCCTTCTGCAGCCTCTTTGAGCTGTGGCAAAGCTGATCAACCAGCCCTCCTTCTCTCTGCTGAATTAAGGTGTTCACATGGGAACAAAGATAGTTAGCAAGCAAACGTACATGGTTAAAGTAACATCACTGACAACTCCATTCCTACAACAGCATGATGTCTTGTGGATATTTATGGATCTCAGAAATGTTAAAATTGAGAGACTTTGCATTGCAGAGTTTATAATCCCATTTTTACAAGTCCATTTGTGCGTATACTTACTACAAACTTTTGCACTCCAGTCCTATGGCTGTGGGTGTTTAAACACCTCTGCAGGTGAAGAGCAGGATTTCAGACTGAGCTAGGGAAGGAGCTCCAGCCTGTGAGTATTTGAGGAGCTGGGTTAGAAAGGATGGACTTCATGCCCCAGAGAAATCACCTATTTTTTGCAGCACAAACCTGTTGGATTTTGCAGTCTCTTAGAGACATTCAAGTACAGTTGCCTGTTACCTGCAGTTCTCCTGATCCTCTGTGAAAAGCAGATCATCATTGTCCCCATGCCGCCTGAACCTGTACCTGATGAGAAGGGACAATAGAAAACATGAGTGTTTTTGCAGCCCATAGGGCAAAAGCATTCATCAGCATACCAGTTCTATGCATCTTAGTTGGAAAGTGCCCACAGCAGTGTTGCAAGTAGAACAGGATAGCAATTCCTTGTGGCAAAAAGAATATGATTTCTCCAGAATTTCCAGTATTTAGTAAAAAGAAGAAATGAGACCATAGGTGCTAACAGGTTTTATTTCTGTATTGTTTAGTGTTTAAGTATAAAGGTACTTAGATGTTCCCCAGCATTCAGGAAAGTGCCACCTTACCCTGGTGGAACACTTCTGTGTGGGATCTGAGAGAGGATGGGAGAAAGAGAAGACAAGGTGAGAGGGCAGGAAGGGAAAGGAAAAGCAAAAGTAGAAGTAGTCTTTGACAGAATAAAGACATACAAGGTACCAAAGTACTACACTGCTTCCTGTAAAGCAGCCATTACCTAGCGTACATTTATTTTCTATTTGGTAGAACTGAAACCCTTTCTTCTGAGAGTCATGTGTCTTGTGTCCTACTGACCTCTGAGTGCCATGGGAGATTTGAAGATATCTCTTTAAGGCTCCATGGCTTTTGGGGCTGGCAACAGTAGGTTACTCCAAAAGTAATGCCTCCTATTAAATTCTATAGAAATTACAAGTACAAAGAGCACAATAAGACTGTTTGATGGAGCAAATTCTCAGCTTTGGAACATTGTTTTTCAGCATAGTCACCACCATTAGCTGTGCATTTTTGCCAGAGATGAGCAAGAGCCTGCATGCCACGCTTGTAAAAATCGGCAGTGCTCCACTGTTGCTGCAGTCACTGCTGAAATGCACCACCCACTGCTTCACTGTGCTCACATCCACTGCTTGGTCTCCATGCACGTTCAGCAAATGTCAGTGAATGTCAGTGAGTGCCATTTTTTCTGCACGGAAGAGTTCAGTGACACACCTTTGTTTCATCCACATTTCCATGTCAGACATCTCTGTGTCAGAGTGCCCATCTGCTGCCATCTGTCACACAGCAACAACATGTAACAGGATATTGGTGGGAAGGTTCAGCCTCTACTGACATACCACCAACATCCACCTCTGATGTAAAGGGCCAACATAACAAAATAGGCATTTCTTTCAGAGTAGCCCTTGTATGCACTATGTCCTCTATCAATAGCCAGAGCCCTGTTGGGTCTGCAGATAGCAGACTTCTGAGTGCATATAGGAATCACAGAATGGCTTCGGTTAGAAGGAACCTTAAAGCCCACCCAGTTCCAACCCCTTGCCATGGTCAGTGTTGCCACCCACCAGCTCAGGCTGCCCAGAGCCCCATCCAACCTGTCCTCGTATACCACCAAGGAGGGGGCTTCCACAGCTTCTCTGTGCAGCCTGTGCCAGCGCCTCACTGCCCTCACAGTGAGGAAAAAAGCAATTATGTCTATGCCATGACCCAGTTCCCAGCCCTGATACCAACAATGCAGGGGCAGGTGGGTGGCAGCCAGCAGTGGCTGCTCCATCTGTGTGGGGCTGAACCCCTCTTGCCTCGTGTCCCTGCCTGCACCTGTGCAAAGCAGGTGTAAATGTCCTGTGGGCAGGTTGCACCTTCCTGCTCCTGGGGTAAATAGCAATGTAAATTGTAGGTTGGTAAATAATCCAACCCAGAGAGTGACAGTACTCCTCTGTCTTGCACTGCTGTATATGTCCATATTCCAGTTCAGAAACATATGCTGAATGTAACATGTTCAGGGCTGGATTCTGTACACTGAAGTGGAAAACCTGTATTATAAAGAGTTCAAGCTGTTTTCATTAGAAAATGTTTATCAAAGTAAATCATCAGTTGCCTTTAGTTCTTAGTTCATTAGTCCTAATTCAATATTAGGTGATATTCGGGAGAAATAAGCCAACAAACAAGCAGAATGTGTCTCCAGATGCTGAATCCCTGTTTTTTCTGGTGAAGTCAAGATAAGCTGCAGGTTATGAGGAGCCAAGAATACCATAGAATGGGTTCGTTACCTTCTTATGCATTTTGTGTTTTCACATGTGAGCTACGTGGTGCTGGATGCATGCTTCTTGTGGTGGGGCAGCAGTGGTCCTACCCTCAGAGAGGAGGTGTGCATGTGTCCACAGGGGATTAAGTGCCAAAGAAATGCTTTCAGCCTGGGAGCACCTCTGGCCAGCAAAGCACAGACATCAAGAGACAAGGGAAACCTGTCCCTGTCCCTGTGGGAAAGGCTGGGTCACTTTTGAGCAAAAAGTTACTGATAGCAATGAGCAAAGTGAAAAGATGCCCACCTCTTAGGGAGGGATGATAGATATCATCAGTATCTCTGGGGAGACCTCATTGTGGCCTTCCAGTACTTGGAGGGAGCATATGAACAGGAGAGGGAACAGCTGTTTATGAGGGTGGATAGTGATAGGACAAGAGGGAATGGTTTTAAACTGAGACAGGGGAGGTTTAGTTTGGACATTAGGAGGAAGGTTTTCATCCAGAGGGTGGTGATGCACTGGAACAGGTTGCCCAAGGAGGTTGTGGATGCCCCATCCCTGGAGGCATTCAAGGCCAGGCTGGATGTGGCTCTGGGCAGCCTGGTCTGGTGGTTGGTGCACATAGCAGGGGGTTGAAACTCGATGATCATTGTGGTCCTTTTCAACCCAGGCCATTCTATGATTCTATGAGTATATTCTTCAGCATTTCTGTATTTTGAAGTGGAGCGCAGGAAAGTTAGGAAATTCCAGCTCTTGAAGGCCAGGGCTGGTCTCAGCAATGTGATCATCAACTTCAAGTAGCTCCATGGCATCTCTGAAATTACCTTATTTTACTGAGTCACAGCCTGACCATGAAGATCAGATGGAACCCCAACAATGCCAGGAGTTTTGTTTCCCTGTCCTAAGGAAAGCTAATAAACCGCAGATTCTAAGGCAGCAGTGTTACAAAACTTTGCTTCCTTCAAATATTATTATTTGCTTGGTAAACGAAAAGAAAACAAAGAATGGTGGATTTCAAAACATACATTTCTTCAAAGGAAGCTTTTTTCAGAGTGGCTGCCAAACTTTTCATAAAAATCTTATTCATACCCACTGATTCCAGTGATCCTTTTCAGCTTAGAAAATGTGTAATACTCACAATTCATTTATTTTCCTAATAAAAGTAGGGCTGTTCTGGAAATTGGGTCAAAGCAATCATGTAAACCTGCACTCCCGGGACTTACAGTAGTACCTTCACTGCGGTTTCATGTCACCAAACAGAGGAAATACTTTGTTTTCTGACCTCTGTACTAAAATTCCAATGTGGAATGTGAAGATGTTTACACACTGTGAGCATGATTTTCAGACAGGGGGCTCACGTACCGAGTGCAACGCTCCAAACCTTTAATATTTAGATTCTGTTCAGCTGTGGTATTTTGCATCTCAGTGTTGTAGACATGCCACCAGGGATCAAAGTAATGCTGTAGAGATCCCACTTCACTTAGCAAAGCAGGCATGTGCCAGCCATCTGTTGTATCTGTTGATAGAAAACAGCAGGAACGTTTCTCAGAGTTTTGCCAAGAAGTAAAAGGGGAATTTATTGCTCAGCAGAGATGAGTTACAAGGCACCTTGTCGTGTAAGTGACATCTGGTTTCCATAGTAATTTACATGCTATATGTGTAAACTACACAATTATTCTCTTTACGCAGCAGTCTAGTGCTGTGTTAAATAAACCATTCTTCAAGATTTTCATTGTTTGTCCTTTCTATAAATATTCTACTATATTTTTAACAAAAAAAAAGCTGAAGAAATAAATTTTTCTTCACTACTTTTACAGTAGTTGTTGCAATGTACAACATAACAGTTGAAAGGCACTGGAACTAACAGGACACCCCAAGCTGCAAGGCTATAGTTGTGAAGTGGTTCGAATTTGTCTCCCCATGTTACTAACAGTTTTTTGGAAATTGTGTTTTCTGATCCACCCAAGGAGTCTTCTCTTACATTCTGCATACTTGTTTTGTACTTTTTAAAGAAACATTTTAGTTTTTAGACTATTCGAGCATTCCTCACAAAATGATACCACAAAGGCAACATCAAGATCAGCTTCCTCATGTTTTCTGGCTGATACTGCTCTCTCCTGGGTCATTCATTCATCACAGTCTTACAGAATGAACACAACGTGGAGTGGATGTTATCCACGATGTGATGACTAAGTTAATTTTTAGAAGGTTGAGTTTTGGGAAGTGGATGTCCAAAGCCATCCATCCTGTGGCTGGAAATATGGAAAGGAGTACAGGAAGAACCTTCAGCGAGGAAACTGGAGGCAGGTTTAGGTGTAGGGTTTTGTACCTACCGTGCTGTGGCTTATCTGGGAGGAGATGGACACGGAAACAAGTGCCCTGTGCAACTTTGTATGTGCTGTGTAAAACATTGCTTTTCTGTTTGCTTTGAATGCAATAATCTGTCCCAAGTGCCTCAAAGGCTTCCCAGTGCCCACCTGAGGTGTCCCAAACGCAGTCTTTTGTTTTACAGATCTCTCCATTCCTCTGCCTCTTTTTCTTTCCCTTCTCTGAATCTTCCCTAGTCAGATTTCTGTATCACCTTCATTTTTTTGAGGAAGGCTTCTCAGACTTAAATTCAGTATTCATGCCGTGAGCACGCTAGGCTTGTAAAAGCATAGTAATGTTTACCATTTTGTTCTCTAGAGCATTCCTAAAAGATGCTCATAGTCCATTTCCCCTTTTGACCATACTGCCAAGGAATCAGCCATGATCATCAGGGCATTCCTTCCTGAGTAATACTAGTAGTTGATTTAAAATACCTCATTATGTTTCACATTTTCTTTCCCTCTGTGTGTTACTTCTTATTTATCAACACTGATTCTCACCTATGATCCTACCAACCTGCCATTGGATATCAAAATAACCTCTTCACAGACGGCTTTAGCTGCTGAGCTGCCTAATATTAGGAAACTTTGCCAACTCATAATAAATCCCCTCTTCTACAATTGTTATCAGTATTTTGAACAGTGCAGCTTTCTTGAAAATGCCTTAGTCAACTCTTTTCACTACAAGTGCTGATGACTCACGAAGCATTTCTAGAACTGGACGGCTGTCACCAGTTACAAACCCACCAGTGGACCTCCTTATCTCATGATACATTCTGGGGGCTTTGGTCTGAGACACTGTAAGCACTCTAGAAACTCAGCTGGGCACCACAGACCAGGTCATCTTTATCTACTTGGTGAACTCTGACAGGTGCCTGAAAATGCTTTTGCTGTGTCTTCCCTGGATGTCGCTTTTAGCTCTGTGTCTGCTTTCCTTCAGGAGAGATTTCAGACTTAGCTTTCCAAGTCCTCATTGGAGCATTATGCAAAAATTGGCATGATTCCTGCCATGTTCCTCTGATACCAAGGCTGGTTGAGTAAGTTTTATCCCCACAGCTGGGATTTCTGCAGTATGGTATTGAGTACCTCAAAACCCTTGGGATACACCATCAGGTTCATGTATTTGGTTGCTATTCCCCTCCTTCTCCCTTAACACCCAGAAGCGTCAGTTTGAAACATCTCCTTAAGCTTCATAAAGCAAAGCTCTGATGTAGCAATTTAACACGCTTTTATTCATAAATATATATGCAAAACATTTATTCAGCTTTTTTTTGTGCTTTCCTGTCTTTTTCTACACGTTTTTCACTCACTTGACAGCTGCCTGCTCTGAAGAATTTAATGAAAAATGTACTAACATTTTGACAACTTTCAAGAAAATCTACCACAAATCATTATTTATCTTGTTGCAGCTTTACATTTAGCTTGCTGAGTTTTATTCTTTCTTTATCTCCTTTTTTTTTTTTTTTCGTTCTCATCCGCTTTCTAAAACATGATATTTTGCTTATGTTTTATTTTGCTGTTAAACCATATGAGTTTTCTGTTTAGTTCTTTGTTTGTTTGTTTCCTTTTTAAGGTTCAGGGAACTTTAGCTGTTTATTTGCGGCCAAACTCCTTACTGCATCATAATGCAACCCAAACGTAGTGGAAAATTCAATCACCCAAAATGCACAGTGAAGAACAACAGCAATGTCAGTTGCACTGAAATTCTTGTTCTTTCCATAACAAAACATACAGTGTTCTTTGTAGTGAATGATGTGTATAAAGTTCAGTAGCTGTCTGGGGATATGGGAAGATAGTTTTATTGGTATTTCTGTTGTGTAAATAGCTTTTTTTTTTTTTTTTTTTTTTTTTTTTAATTGAAAGGTAGTTGAAGAAACACAAAATCAGTCGTATTTTGGAAAAGCTGCTGAGTATGTGGTAAAGTTCACATTTTTTCCCTGCTGTTTGGTTGACGGAAACTGACACTGGTTATAATAAACTGTGATTGCAATAAAATGCATGTAATACTGTAATGAAAGACTGGATCTTCTCATATAAAATGTTGTTCAGACCTATGCCCAAAAAGCATCTGGTCTATCTGTAACAATTTGAGCTGAGCCAATTATGTAGAGCAGTTTCAGAGAGCGTGCATGCATTGAGGTCAGAGCATTTTCCCCATAGGAGGTATCCTGGCAGCTGGTCTGTGTGAACTGGCAGTCCTATGGGCATCTGGCTGTGACACTGGCACTACAGATCTCTAATGAGAGCCGTTGGAGTGTAGAAGAACCTGCAGAAGATTAACTTCTTTCTTTACGCTTTTGTGAGAAGAGCAAAAATAGACAAAACCAGATGAGCCTTCAAAATTCTGTCAGGCATCCATACTTTGTGCCCCTCTGCTGGACTCCCTCCAGTATGTCCATACCTGTCTTTTACTGGATAGACCAGACTGGGACCCAGTGCTCCAGAAGCATCTCATCAAGACAGGACAGAGGAGAAGAATCACCCCCCAGCTTGCTGGCAGTGTTCTTCCTAATGCAGCCCAGGAGGTGTTGGCCTTCTTTGCCACACTGATATGTTGTTGGCTCATGGTCATCTTGGTGTCCATCAGCACCCCCATCTCCTTCTACCATCTGTTTTGTAACTGGGGAGCCCCCAGTGCCTACTGATGCATGGGGTTGTTCCTCCTCTCATGCATATTCTGTACTTTTACTGGATGAACTTCAGGAGGTTCCTGTCAGCCCATTTCTGCAGCCTGGTGAGATCTCTCTGAATGGAACGCAATCCTCCAGCGTACCCTCCTGGTTATGTATCACCTGCAGACTTGCCGAGGACGTACTCTGTCTCAACATCCTGGTTACTAATGAAGATGCTAAACAGTGTGAGAACTGGTGTGAACCTCTGAGGTATACCACTACTGACTGGTCTCCAATTGAACTTCACGTTGTTAATCACAGCCCATTAAAATCTAAGCAAAGAGCAGCCCCCCTCACCATCCACTTAACATCAGTTCCACTTTCTCACTTTTTTTCTGTGAAGGCTTTGGAAGAAACTGTTTTGAAAGTCTTGCTAAAGTCAAGATAAACTTCTCTCCTCTCGCTGTTAACACAAAACAATCTGGGCTCTATCACAAATCCGAGACTGGCTTGTACAATCACAGCAGCAAACCAAAGTCTGACTCAGAAAATTGTTATAAATGTAGCAAAAACAGTAATCCTGTTGTATGGTGGCACTGAGAAGCCTTTATGGATCTGTGATACCTGAAATCCACCATAGTATTTGCTCATTCAAAGTCCATCCATAGGAGACCACTCAGCTGCACAGAAATGCTGAGGAGGAGTTGGCCTGACAAGTCTGTCTGACTTGGAGAAGAGAAACTTGTGGGATAGAAATGCCTTAGTAAAGGCTTACAGAGATTTGAGATGGATTTGTTTCAACCAAACAAGAAAAACCCTGATTTTTTTATTTTTTTTTCCATCTATGTATGAAAGTGTGCTTTGTTTTGTAACCAGCCGATGGAATCCAGCTCCTTTGCCATACAAGGAGAAGTGGGCAATTACCTTCCAGCCGCTCCAGTACTTGCTGCCATCACTGCCAACTACCTCCATCAATAACTTGGAGACCAAACATTGCTTTCAGAACTGGTCCCACAAATCCTCTGAAGTTACCCCTTAGTCTGGGTAAACAGCTAGCAAAACCCAACTGATGCTAAGGGAAATAAATATGCCTGACATCAAACCTGGCCATCTCTCAGCTGCAGGTTTTGGCCTAGCACCAGGGAAAACAAATTTCCCAAACAGCAGCTCACTAATGAGAAGACCTGTCACCAGCTCTGGGCACCCAAGCAGAGATCCCAGTAGCAGAGCAGCAGAGGCAGCCCTTGCAATGACGGCTGCTGTGGAGAGGCAGCAGATCTTAGGCCATCCTGGCCATCAGAACCAGTTCAGGGCTATCAATGCTGCCATTACAAACGTGTTTTTTTTCCTAAGAGCATGAGGAAGGCACGGTGAGATCACAACCTTTTGATGAGCAGGAGGAGATAGGCTCTACCAAAATATTATTTACTCACTCTGAACTTGTAAATGTGTGAATATTGATATAGTCAATGGGAATTTGAGACTAAAAACCACATAAGCAAATAATCACCTCCACTGAGCAGCTTCAGCACAACTACCACCTTCAGTCTGTTCCTTTAAACTTCAGTAAACACTGCTTTCATTTTTCCAGGTTTGAGCCTTAGCCAGTTCTCTTTCTTGCAGAGATTCTGGGAAATAAATTGAATTGCTGAAATACAGTCCATGGAGGGAGCAGGTTGAACCAAATTTATTTTTTCCCTATGAAGTCACACATACATTGAGTAGCTGCCAACAACTCCATGTCTGAGAGACTCAAGGCAGGGACCTCTGTCTTCAGGGACAACAGACCTCTGGCATCTGTCCCAGAGGAGGGGGAGGCAAAATGCAGATATCTGGGCCTGTAGTCACAAGCAAGAGATGACATTCACAGCCATACTGAGTGCCTGGAAATACTTCACTTAGCTGGACACATTGGTCATTATCTTGGTTGGTTTTTAAAATGTATTTATTTTGTGTGTTCTTTTTTCTCTTTTCTTTCATCTTTGCACTGGAAACTCTATTCAGATTGAATCGACCAAATGAGATTTCTGTATTGACAAGGGAGCACAGCTGAAAGTGTATGGCCCAACGCATTGCTATGACCCAGTGCATTGCTCCCATACAGCTGCAATGTGCTGGCAGTGGGTATGGGTGGAAATGCTCACACCGTCCCTATCCAGGCAGAAACCAGAGGCCCATCAGGAGCCACCACGGCTTTGCTCTTTTATTCAATGTAACAACAGCCTTCTTTTAATGGGACAAAATCTGCACATTACTCTGCCCACTGATAAGAGCTCAGGTTTGGGTCATGCCAATGTGCATATTCTCTTTACTTAAAGGGCCCTTTTAAACTGTGCTGTCAAACATTTGCAGTCAGGTGAACTTTATCGTTTGCATAGTCGGTGCCATGCTGCTGATGTTCCTGTGATTTGCTTGTAGAGGAATTGAGACCTCACAGTGGAGTTGCAATGTTTAAAACATTTCTAAGTATTTAACTTGCTTATGTAAGAGCTTTATTCATCCAAAAGTGAGGTTTTCTCATCCTGTAAAGCATAATTAATTAGTATAAGTTCATTCAGTTAGGTTAATGGGAAAATATTTAACGAGATGAGGAATCCTAGAGTTTGCTGGCTGAGTACACAGTTACCTGGAGGCATAGAGCCTGAAGCTCTGCAAGTTCTCATGAAATCTGTTTCCTTACCTCTCCTCATCCCCAGCAAATCCAAAAGAAATTTCTGTCTCTGGCTTTTTAATTGTTCCCTGTTGCTGTCCACAAGGACACAATAACTGCAGAAAGGTCTTTCTTTCCTTCTTGGCTTAGAGCAGGGATGGGGTCTAGCCAGTCAAAGCCCCAGGCCAGTAGGCTCATGAGCAGTGGGAAGCAGAAAGTGAGTTTTGTGAATGACAGAAAGGGACAACCATTACCCTTCTGTGAAAGTGGTAGGACACATTCACAGGACATTTTATTTTAAATGCACAAGTACTACTGTGATGATAGTCAAGCAGCAAAGAGATGTTTAGGTGAAGCTTGCTTTCATCTCTGATTACAGACACAAAGATAAGCTGGAAAGATCAAGTAATGTTGTGCCTACATTAGTTCCTATGAAAAAATCCAAGTGATGTTTCTGGTAAGCACAAGATGAGCTGCTGACACTCAGTGCATAGAAAATATTTGAAGATATTCCTTTGTAAAAGGAAAAAGCCTTGGATTAAAGTGTGCACGAACTACCCATTGAAAACCCAGTTATTGACTAAACATGTCTTTCAGTATAACATGGAAAATGCACCTTCTTGTTGAAGTGCATTGTTCACGTGTTGTCTTTTAAAGTATACTAATAGCCTACAAATAATTTAGCCTTTTCCCATGAACAGGTTTCTACTGATTTAAAAATCTGCTTGTGGAAATGAGGATGGGCATTTGCATATGATCAGTGTGGTTCGGGTTTGAGAGTTTTCTTCCATATACAGTTCCCTAAAAACCTCTCTGACAACTCTTGTGGGTCAGCAAACTGTGGCTTTCCCCTTTCTGCAACCTCTAACTCATAGCCCCTCTGTCAGCTAGGCACAACTGAAAGGTACAGCAACAAGCTCTTAAATGAAGGCAGTTGGCCTTTATGGACAAACATATTTCCCCCAGATCCCTGTGTATCCTGGGCTGTACAGCTCACAGCTGCACGCCTTGCTGCGTGTCAGCATCCTGATGTCCCCGGCTGACGGAATGAGCCACATTTCCAAAGGCTGCCCAGCCTTTGCCGGCAGATCCGCATGAGGGAGCCTCTATGCTGTGCGCACCGCCCGAGGCTCTGTGCTGACGCAGCATCATCTTCAGCTGAGAGAGATCACAGCCTGTGCCATCACGAAAGCCTCTGGTTCAGCACACCTGACAGCTGACATACCCTCGTGATCACCTGGTCCAGCATGGACCACTCTGTTCCACTCTGTTCTCCAACAACCCAATCTATTTGTCACTTTGCTGAGGGGTGTGCTGTGTTCCACACAGAGTACAGCTCCAAGACCACATTTTGGGAACACCTTTGGAATCTAGTGCTGCTACTCCAAAGAACCCTGTTAATAAGCACTACCTTAAATTTAGATAAACGTGAGTCAACTCGAACTGTTCCCAGTGTACAACCTCAGTGAACAGCAGCAAGTTCATATTTCTGAAGGCAGAATCATATGCATGGATTGTTCATGTTTTTGTCATACCTCAATACTGCTGGGAATGTGCATGTCTTTTTTGTGCATGTTCTGTTGATTTCAGCACTGGATTGGAGAAACCTTTTTGCTCATGGTTCTCAGCTTTGATTCTCCCACTTTCTAGGATTATGAAATCTGAGTTTTGATAAGAACATTTGATAAGGGAACATTTTGCCTCCCTTCCAGCATGGTTCCACTGTGGTTTCAGCCATGCCATCAGCTGACAACTTTTTTTTCCCATGCCATGCCATGCCATGCCATGCCATGCCATCCCATCCCATCCCATCCCAACCCATGCCATGCCATGCCATGTCATGCCATCCCATCCCATCCCATCCCAACCCATGCCATGCCATGCCATGTCATGCCATGCCATGCCATGCCATGCCATCCCATCCCATCCCAACCCATCCCATCCCATCCCATCCCATCCCATCCCAACCCATTCTTCTCATGCCAGCACAAATGTGGCTACTCGGGAAGGAAGTTGGTCTGGCTGAAGACTAACCTTACAAAAAGAAGTGACTGATTGTCACCTTGTCCATCTTGGGCAGCTCAGCCAACGGTCATATGTGAGGTGGGCAGGGCCACAGCAGCATAGTACAGATTTGGAGAACAGTCCTCACAGCTCAACAGCATTTGCAGCACATTGTTCTACCCTGGTGTTCCTGAAAGCACTTGGACCACACTCAGCCCAGAGCCTCCCACTTCATTCAGTCAATTAAGGCTGTCCGGGGGGATCTGGAGAGCCTCCAACAGCCACTGACTCTGGCAGAAGTGATGGTCTGTCAGCATATCAGGGAGCAACAAAAGTTACTGAGTGACAAAAAGGACAGTTTGCCTCAGCCTGCAGCAGCAGACCAGATTCACCATAACTGTCTGCCAAGGAATGAGCTGCAGCTCTCAATCTCAAGGAAACTCTTCAATCCCAGATGCAGGGAGTTACCTCAAAGCAAAGTACAGATTTCTGATGCCACTGAATTCCCTTTGGTTTTTCAGCTGAACTGTCCCAATAGCTTTTTCTCTAACAAAAAACAGGGCTGGGGCCTCTGCAAAGCATTCTTCCAGTGAGCTCCCAGCTGCTGGCCCTCTCTGTCAGGATTTATGCTGCTTTTATAGGTCATGTCATTCAGAGTGAGAACACCTAGTAGGATGTTGCTTTCACAAAATGAACTTCATGTGCTTTGGAGTAGGGATCATTCCTTCAAGTTTATGTGAAGGGTTTGTCCAGGAGCTCAACTTCATTCCAACTGATATCACTCCTCCCAGCTTTTTTGTATTCCTAAGTGAAGGACTGCCCTGATCATGGCAGCCCCACCTTCAGCTGGGAGCTGTACAGACACAGACTCTGCCTATGTAATAGTTGTAAAGACAGAAAAGTTGTGTGCAGAAATGTTCAGCTCCTGACCAGAAACTAGGGTAAGACAATACTTCCTGCCTTATGGTGAAGGTAAGCTCATCTTGCATTGATGAACTCCAAGTGTGATTATAGAGGCTGTAACTATATGAGGGCCTGTGTGGTAACTGGAAATATTACACTAATGTATGTCCACAGACTGAGGTCTTATCTCAATAAGCAAATCATTTTCATCTCAGGTACACAGCAAATGGATGTCAGGGGAAAATTCTTCACAGAGAGTGGTAAGGTGCTTGGCACAGACAGCTCAGCAAGGTTGTGGATGCTCCATCCCTGGAGGTGTTCAAGACCAGGTTGGATGGGGCCCTGGGCAGCCTGGTCTGGTACCAGATATGGAGGTTGGTGCCCCTGCCTGAGGCAGGGGGTTGGAACTTGATGATCGTTGATGAACTTGATGATCCAACCCAAGCCATTCTGTGATCCTATGAAACACACGTGGGATTTCATTTGTTTGTTTTTCATATATTGATCGTTTAAATATTTAATTTAGTTCTTTGATGGTAGTATCTAGAATTTCCTTTGGTGAATAAGAGCAAAATGAATATTCACAAAGAGGCATTTAAAACCCATGCCGAAGATATTAAAAGAGGAGTGTCAGGGAAGTATTTCTAACAACCAGTCTGAAAAGAGCTGGTTTTTTTTCCAAAACATATTCACTCTAACTTTTACACACTTGCTTGGAATACAAGCGAAGGCCATTATCTACTGAGCAGTCAACGAAGAAAGCCTCACTTACAGAGGTGCTGAAAGCTTCGTTTCTCTGAGACTCATGCAAGTGGAAGCATCACCCCTGAGACCTTGGAAGGACTCCAGTCTGACAGAAGCTGCTGTGAGATTTCATAATTTTCAAGACAGATCATTGCTTATGTTTTGGAAAGAGATACTTACGATACAGGAGTGCCAGTTAAAGCCAAGACTGAAACACATGGACTCAATAAAGGTCCAATTACGTGACCTTTGCTGTTTGCCACGCTTTTAACTTGTGTAAGTTATTGATTACACTTTCATGAGATCATAATCAGAAGATTGTTCTTTGGTAATGGTGTGCCAGAGGAGCTTTATCCTCCACTTCAAAGCTGTCCTGGGAGGCTTAAGAACAAAGAGTTGGGAGTTTGAAGCCTGGCCAGAATGAATCTGTGTGCATTATCCATGTTTACCACTGTGCAAGGGGTGGATTAGCCTATTCTCCAACTGTGAACTTTCTCTCATCACATCGGGTGAGCCACCATCTCTAAGGTTTACATTTGTGCTTTTAGAAAAGATTCTGTTTAATTAAATGTAGCATTTGCTCAGATCTCCATCAAAACCAGTCTAAATTGTTACTTGTTAGTGCAATCATTTCCCTAATTGTTGAGGTTTTATTGAAATTATTTTACATTATCTGAAAGGAATGAGGCTAATTTATTAGTTACAAATAAATCTATCTAGAGTTTGAAACTGCAAACTCTCTGTAATCTATGTAGAAATGCAGCCCCAGGACCAGCCAACCCAAGTTCTCATTTCTCTTTCAAGCTGTGTGAGGGAAGAAAATAACCTCACAGTTTATTCTCAGTGTAGATAGTTCTGTGCAGATGTGTCACAGGTTTAAATAGCAGGCTTGTACAAATAGCATGTACAGATATACATATATATATATATGCTTCACTTTTTTTTTCCTCAAAGGAGCAGCAAAAATTTCCTAATTTCCCCCTTTTTCATTAGCACTAGGAAATTGGCATTTTGAATATCTCTGGTCATAAAATCCCTTATAGGTACAGCACTGATCTTTTGCCTGGTGACTAAAGAATGAATTAGCCCTTATTATGCCAAAGGAAGAAATAAATTTCATAAGAAGAATTATTACAGATTCTCTGGATTCTGAAGCAATGTGTGTCCCCAAACATTTGAACACGATGCAGGGTTATGCATCGTTTTTTAAATCTGAGCTCTAATTACTAATTCTTCTTTCTGTGCACTGCTAGCTTCTCTCCCCCAGTGAAGGGAGATTTTATTTTCATCCATAAGATATGGTAGGAAACAATTTGAAGGACATATGTATGCATTCCAGCCTGGTTCATGCTGTTCATTCCTTGCTAAAGACTTTCAAGATGTAGTTAGCTGTACATATTTATCAAAACCACAGCCTTTGTCTCTTTTAATTGTTTAGAAAGTAAGTAGAGAAGCAGGAGTAAGATGTGTTATGGGAAACCTATTAAAAGAGAAAACCAAAGATGTTCTCATTTGCTTCTGAGTAAAGCAAGATGGAGGAGGAGTAAGACCTGATCTTCCTGCACTGAATAGCTGTCAGTGACTTTGTTTGTTAAGAACTACATTTTACATGCCTTTGCAGCAGCTTACTTGTACTTACCTGGGAATTGCTTGGAATTGAATCTGTTTGTCCACGTGCTGCTTTCTGAGATGCCAGCCCTGGGGAGCATGACCCTGCACTCCAAGCCTCAGCCCCTTGCTGATCCTGCATCAGTGGGTTGGCTCCCACCTGCACCAATGCTGTATTTCATGAGCAGACTAGCAATGGATTGACAGACAGAAATATGATTGGGTGGTCCTGGACTCAGTGATCCTTGTGGGGCCCTTCAACTCAGGATATCCTATTCTATGATTCTGGGATGGGAGTGATTTCCATTTCTTTGGCAACGTGTCTCAGGCAGCCTGCTTTTGCTGCATGATGAGTTTCAAAGTTAATGACCTCCTGAGGTATTTGGGCTTTTTCTTTTTCACTGGTGTCCCTCTAGAAACCCACCCTGTCTACCAAGTCAAATTCCAGTCTCAGGTGGGTTTTCAATGAGCTCTTCACATGCTAGAGAACTTCCAGAGCTCAGAGTGTAACAAGAGGAAGTATCAGCTCAGAATGACCAAGTACTCTCCCGTTTTCCATATCGTCCAAAGACTAGACAACTGCCAGAAGCCTAATTGCTAAACATAATCTCAATCTGTTACTTTGTTGCCTCACTTCATATTACTTCACTTTGAAGAAATTCTTGCCTCATTTTTTGGAGGACCGGCTAATACGTTTTGCAAAGATTTCTGTCAATCTCTTCTGTACAGAGTAATCTTGAAACCCCATGATGCCATCTTCCAAACTTTGGAGCTCCTTTTGGTAATGATCAGGTAACATTTATTTCCCAGCTTTCTAAATCATTCTATTGAATGCCATCCACAATGATGTGCCACAGAAGACATTAAGCATCAGTTAAATATTCCATGGACAAAATCGGAGAGGTTTTAGAATCATGGTATAACAGAGGTTGGAAAAGACCTCTAAGATCATCTGGTCTAACTGTCTATCTACCACCAGTATTGACCACTAAACCATGTCCCTAAGTACTGCATCTACCCTTTCCTTAAACAGCTTCAGTGATGGTGACTCCACTAATTTCAAACCATTCTTCTTACGAAATATGAAATCATTATAACCACAAGTGATTGTTGTTGCAAGTTGCATGTAGGGGTTCACTCCATTGTTAAAAAAGTCTTTGTCCTCATGCACAGACTTTCCTCAGTCGTCCAGTTTTATTAACATGAATAAAGACAGTGTAAGAGACTCTGCAGAGCTGTGCATTTCAGTACATCAGTGTGTAATTAACACTGTAACATGCAGTACTTTTCTTTGAGATATTTCATTGAATTCTAATTTGGGTACTTCTTTAGAAAAACAAAGCCATCTCTATTTTTCCTTTTGTGTGTGTATGTATCTGTCTTTTTGTTAATCCTACTGCTTCAGTTCCACCTTCCAGGAGGGGACAAGCAGGTAAAGTCAAGCTGCCTCCTCTGGCAGAAAAACAAAACCTTGTAAGCAGACAGTTTATTTGCTGTCTAAGGAGGATCATTATGTTGTTCATTACAGCAGTGTCTAGACTGCACTGCAATAACAAAATGTGCTGCTGACATGTTCATAACTGTGGCCAAACTCCTTCAATAGCTCCATATGCACAGTACAGCTAGAGCCTCTCCTCGGCTGAAATTCATCTCATTTGCTTCATGTTTCATCTTGGAACACAGAAGATGCACTTCTCTGACCTAATGCAGTTACTATCTTGGAGATGCAATGGTCCATGCTGTAAACACCTAGCAAACTCATACGTTGCCTCACTTTGTTATTTTATATATGGCATATGCAGCTGTGAGTGTCTGCTATGCATAATGCATGCTAGAATCTTCTAAGATGTGCATAGTCAGAAATATCTATGGATCTGGGATAAGAAGGAACTTCTTTTGATGAGTTTCTTCTCTGAAATGAAGAAAATAGGCATTAGGGTATGTTTGCAATTTAATTGACAGCAGAATGGAATGCCAGCAACAATCTCTTTAAAATAATGAGAAGGAAGTATGGTTCATTTCTTACCTCTACTTGCAAAGCTAACACACCTTTTATTTTCTTTGTTTGAAAGGCTGCAGATTTCATTAGGTTCTTGAGCTGAGACATACAGCAGTTTAAGCTACTCTGCTTCACTTTAATGTATAACCATTACTTCTAATCCTCCAGCTTTCATGTAAAATGAAGAAAACATAAAGCACATTCCTGCAAATGCTTTGATTAAATATGAAACAAAAACAAAGTAGGCACAACATGGCATTTAAGTGATGAGAAAATTATAATGCAGTAGATCTTGCCCTGAAGAAATGAGTTCTGTAGGAATTTAAAGTGTAAAACCAAAGTGCCGACAGATGTTCACTACAGTACTTGTTAGAGGGCTTCATTATTTTTATTACCTTTTAGATTCCTCTGATTTAAAGAAAGCGTCCACTGAAAGTCCATAAAAGTTAATCCTGACTTTGGAATTATTTGCCTAAAATGAAATTTCCTCCCTTTGCTGAGGGTTTTGCCCACATGGGGAGTGGCTGTGGGGTGGCCATGTGGGGCTCCTGCTTCTGGAGGCACCAAGTCACCAGACGGCACACGTAGGGTCTGCAGAGCACTTCCCTCCCTTTCTAGGGGTCCCATACAAAGTGTTCACACAATGGGAAGAAGTATACTTCTTCGGGTGCGTGCTGAAGCCAAAATCTCTTCCACTCGTGTCAAAGATCAACCCTTTATTGGAAACCCAGTTTCCTCTATCACCTCTTTTAACCATTTCTTTATGATTTAGCCTCAGTACCCGATTTTGTCCCTCAAATGCCAGACAGTACATAGACAGGCTTCAGACGCAAAGTCACGAGAATGTTTCTATGAAGGAAAACAGATTCTAGATTGTGGTTCTTTTCCCATTATCTCTCAGCAATATCCAAGGGAGTTTTGTTTGCACTACCAGGTCACTCACAATGACCGCTAACAGTATGAATTGTGGTAGTCACTGTACAGTACCCAAATGTCCAGATTTTAATTGCACAGGCCTATCTCTTCAATTAAACATCATGATTAAATTTCATGCTATGCTGAAGCATGGTAAATATTTACTGAGGATGTGTTGTTTGCTTTTCAGTCATGCTGATTAATGCAGGTTAATTGGCAATCAACTCAAATTACACCAGGACAATACTGGAGACTGGATATGGAGATTGTGTCAAGACAGATTGCTTCAAAACTGGTAGGATTTATGGCAGACAAACCTCGGATTGACAGATTTGAGGAGCTGAACTACTCTCCTTCATTGTGCAGCCTCTCTAGACTGATTTTGTGTAGTATTTTTTAACTTAAAATTTGACCAAACTAGTCCAGCAAATGTGATTTGCAAATGCACTCTGTAGCACATGGTTTCATAACTTCAAAATCATGCTAGCTGGGTCTACTTGCAGTGTTCCGTAATTTTTTTGATAACACCATGCCAAGAAGGTCAGATTTTGTAAACTAAGCAGATGCACAGAAAGAGAGCAGGTATGTTTCCCTAATTCAGACTGGTTTTCCTACTGAGAAGCCCATTGCTTGTGCAACATCTCTTCCCATCTTTTTAGTGTGTGAGCAGGACTTACCTCCTGCCTTGGGCGTTAATCTCTGCTGCACCTCTGTCCTGGTTAGAAGAATTCCTTCCTTGAAAGGCAGTAATGGTTGTGACTCATGGCACAATTGCTTGCCTTTCCCACTCCTAACTTTCTTTTTGTCTTTGTCCTTAGGCATCATTTAATTACAGAAAATAAAATTCCAGTCCATTCTTTGCACATCAGGGCTTTGGCTCACAAATTGACCTGCTACAGCAGTGTGGCTAGAATGAAAATATGGGAACGGAGCTATTTGGTTTAGTTACCAGTTGTTGTTTACTAGAATAGTAAGAACATAATGTTTTAATATCCCAGCCCATTATGACCTGGTTTAGATACAACCAAACATCAAAGCTAACCAATGAAAAACAGACAGTGCAGCATTGACTCAGTCACTGTAGTATTCCATAGATGTGTGGAGACATATAATTATTTTTCTGAACCAAAGTTTTATTTGAAAACAAAAATGTTCACAATCTAAGACTTTATGGCTTGTTTTCATATTTTGGCATGGTGTATTGTATTGGAAAAAAATTCTTTAATTAAAAACAGCCTTTTGAATGACTTCAATTTTCATCTCCTATTTTACTGCTTCTCTCCATGCCCCTTCTCCCTCCCACATATGCTTCACGTGTTTAAGCCACCCTCAACAAATTCCACGGCTTCCTTCTCTGCTGTTGTTTGGTGAAGCCTCCTCTGAGGCTTCCATGCCTACATAATAACCTTTGGGCAGAGCACAGCCCCCACAAGCTGGGGTCACTTTGCTGTCTCCACAGAGTAAGTGGACGTGCTGCCAGGTCTGATGAGGAATTCCACAACAACCTTTCTATCCATTTTTGGAAAGCCTTGCTGGTGGCACCAGGAGCTATAGGGCTCTGGTCTCTCACGTGCTGTTAGAGCTTCTGCTCAAGTTAGTACTGAATCACAGAAAGGCTCAGGCTGATCTGAAATGAGATCTTGAGACCAAGCAGCCTGTCCTCCTGCTCAAGCTGCCTAGAGCAGGATACCCAGGACCAGATCATTTGGGTTTCAGATATCTCCACAGAGAGTCTCTACAGCCTGTCTGAGAAACACGACAGTGTTCAATCACCCTAAAGTAACACAAAGTGTTTCCTGATGTTCAAATGAGCCCATTGCCTGCTATCCCATCACTGAGCACCACTGAGAAGAACCTGCTTCCATCTGTACTGCTGTGGATGGATAAGATACACCTGATCTTTCTCCTCCCCAGGCTGAATGGTCCCAGATCTCTCAGCCTCTTCCATACATCAGGTGCTCCAGACCCTTAATTATCTTTGGGGCTGTTCACTGGTCTCATGACAGTAAGACAGGAAAACTGGTTATGAGAGAAAAATTACAATCTTCTAGCTAAGGACATTGACTGCCATCTCACAGACATGAACTAACCGCCATTTATTAGCTCAAAGTTCTCATAGAACTTTAGCTTTAATCTCTCTTTGCAATTGTAGCTAAAAAGCAGGCTTAACAATACCATATGCTGTCAATGAGTTGCTGTATGAGAATGTATTTTTACCTCTGCCCATTCTAAGGCCTCAACTGCTTTTCTGAGAGCAGTAGATAAAATTACCTTTCCATGTTTCAGGGTAAATGAGAAGCCAGACTTTAGGGAAATGGTTCATTTCCTCTTGCTCAGTGCACCTGCAGCTGTACCTTAGGAGTGCCCATGTCCATTAACAGCAGTGGCTTGCTGAGATGCGTGTATCTCAGATGTACGTGGTGTGTGCATCTATGTATGCTGCAGGCACATGGCATTAGACAAGAGGATTCCCACTTTGCATCAAATATGAAGAAATGCTGAGCAGATGACTCAACAGAGAGGCTGAGCTTCCATGGAAGGAAGTAGCAAGGGCTACAATTTGTTCAATTGCACAGGTGCGTATAGGCAGTAATATGAAGGTGGTGGGAAGTAGCTTTGCATCATGCCAACACCTTTTGGGGATAGCCAAAAGAAATCACGTATGTTAGGTTTAATATTGAGTGACACACAGCCTGCTCTGTGGGAGAGATCTCAGCTCCACCCCTGGAACAACTCAAAGAGCTGAGACTGAACCAGGCAGTGTTTGTAGCTGTAAGCAACATGTGTTTCCCAGCATGGCACTCCTGTAACATTGCATTCATCGCTGTTCCCCCAGAGCAATGCACTGTGCTGTGCAGATCCTCAAAAGGCAAGTTTGGATATTCTCACGCCACAGTTGCATCATGCTTGTGGACTTTAAGGTGTGTTCATGGTGCAGGCAAATTTTCCAGGCTTGCCAGTCAATTCTGCCCAGAAAAGCAGCTATAAATTTAGTCCACTGTTCATAATTTTTTTTCATGGTCAGATAAAAAGTGCAGGCTGTAAAAAACATATTCTCTATATAACCTCAGTTCACTGTATGCATGGGTTTTTTTCTTCCTATTATACAAATATGATGTTTACTGTATGGTCACCTACAATTCCTGAAATAAGAACAAATTATCCCAAAATTATGCTTAGGTAAGTAAGTGATCAGGGAAGTAATGGAAATTAATCCAGTGAATGGCATAATAAAAAGCAATAATTTTTTGCTGTAGCTTATACTAAATAGTTTGCTTACATTACAGTTGCTTACATGAATGCAGTTAAAATACATAGCAATTTCTGATGTATTTTGTCATAGGCTGAGTACTTCTACGAATTCCTGTCCTTGCGCTCTTTGGATAAAGGCATCATGGCTGATCCAACTGTAAATATACCTCTGCTTGGAATGGTTCCTCATAAACCATCAGGTTTGTGCTGTTAATGTTAAACTGAGTTTCTTTGCAAAACATCCCACATCCAGCAATATGTCTTGAATTGAACCTTATCACTAAAGAAATGCTTGCATGGCACTTAACACTGAATGGTTTGTGAGTGCCTTGCCTGACAAGAGCAGTGTATTTTGTCTGAGCCAAGTCACATGAAGCTTTTATCTGTAGAGAAATCAGCAGAAAATTTTGCAGAATTGTTGCATAACATTCATGTACATAAAACTGTATTTTTGGTTAAGTTGTGCAACTATTGGAGAACAACATCTTTGATTGCTGTAAGGAATAGTTATCCAATTATTCTGTTTCTCATAGGCTTCAGTTTGCAGGAATTTTACTTTAAGTTGGCGTCAGCTGCTGTTTTCAGGCATTCAGGCTCAAAAACACAAGCTCTGGTTTAGGATCTTATCGTTTACTGTTTTCCCCTGGCTGTGCACTCTCCCCTCCCCTCCCCTCCCCTCCCCTCCCTTCCCTTCCCTTCCCTTCCCTTCCCCTCCCCTCCCCTCCCTTCCCTCCCTTCCCTTCCCCTCCCCTCCCCTCCCCTCCCTTCTTGTACTTAATAACAAATCAACAGTAGCAAGGCATTTATTGCAAACCTGTCTCAGCCCAAGAGAATACAGTAAAGATAACTGAAGAAATATAACAGAGGGAAGAGCGCTATATTAGATATGGGATTGGGAAGTGAGATGAGGGGTTAAAATAGGTAGATATTTTACTGAGAGATAGTTAAACCAAGTGTTCCTGTCAAAATCAGTGGGCTCTCAAAGTTTCTTTTGGATATTTTCCTACCATCAGTGAAGATTGCTTTAGTGCTTTAGTCACTATCTAGTCTGTGTTTTGTTATATGTCCAATAGAGCTATGAGCAGATTTTTTGAAGAGCAAAAAGAAAGCAAGTGTATGTGATAGTTCTGTTTACCCTCACCCCTGACTAGCTTCTGCTCAGAGGCTCCCTGATGCCTTTCTGAAACTCACACATGGGTTACAGATCTCTCTTAGCAGTACTTGTATAGGCTCTTATTTGAGTCCATACTGACTTCTTGTAACTCCAGTCCCTTTGGCAAGAAGTTCTTTGCCTCCTATTGTATGAAAATCCCCTTCTTGTTTTGAGTTTGGCTGTGACAGCTTCATCTAATGGCCTACTTCCAGCTACAGGAGGCATTGCAATTGCAAATGCTCATCCTGTTGGAGGACTTCAGCCACCCAGACATCTGCTGGAAAAGTAGCATGGCAAACTGTAGGCAATCCAAGAGGCTCCTGGAATGCACTGGGGATAATTTCTATAATTTATAATTTCTATATAATTCTATGATTCCATGATTTCTGGACTCAAGTGATAGATGGCCCCATTGGGGAGGTGAGCAATACTGTTGTTCACCAAATGA
Source organism: Tympanuchus pallidicinctus (assembly GCF_026119805.1). NCBI lineage: Eukaryota > Metazoa > Chordata > Aves > Galliformes > Phasianidae > Tympanuchus > Tympanuchus pallidicinctus. Next base: position 30,270,610 of record NW_026294802.1, read on the forward strand.
ACTAATTGGTGACACTGGAATGGGAAGCTGCCTGGGCTATGGTGACCATGCTATGGTTGTGTTCATGCTCTGGAAGGATATGAAACAGGCAGAGAGTAAAATTAGGACACTAAATTTTAGGAAAGCTAACTTCCAGCTCTTCAGGGAGTTTGTAAGCAGAGCACCCTGGGAAGCTGTCCTCATGGGTAAGGGTGCAGAGCAGAGCTGGCAGATCTTTAAGGAAGCTGTATGGTGCCATTGACACACCCAAGGAATGAGATGCCATCCTGAGGGATCTAGACAGGCTTGAGCAATGGGCCCAGATGAGCCTCATAAGGTTTAACAAATCCAAGTGCAAGGTCTTGCACCTGGGTCAAGACAAGTCCCACTAGCAATACAAACTGGGGGATGAAAGGATTGAGCGCAGATCTGTCAAAAGAGACTTGGGGGTACTGCTGGATGGCAAGCTGGACACGAGATGGCAATGTGCCCTCACAGCCCAGAAAGACAACCATATCCTAGGCTGCATCAAAAGAAGTGTGCACAGCAGATTGAGGGAGGTGATCTTGCCCCTCTGAAGCATATCTAGAGTACTATGGGTATGGAGTCCTCAGTACAGGAGGGGCATAGACCTGTTGGAATGCATCCAGAGGGGACCACAAAAATGGAGCACCTCTCCTATGAGGACAGGCTGAGAGAGCTGGGGCTGTTCAGCCTGGAGAAGAGAAGTCTCTGTGGTAGCAGCTTTTTCTAAGGGGAGCTACAGGAAAGAAGGGGAAAGATTCTTCAGCAGAGTCTGTGGTGACAGAACAAGGGGAAATGGTTTCAATCTTAGATTTAGGTTGGATATAAGGAAAAGGTCTTTTACAGCGAGCGTGGTGAGGCACTGAAACAGATTGCCCAGAGATGTGGTGGATGCCCCATCCCTGGAGACTTTCAGGATGAGGTTGAATCAGGCCCTGGGCACCCTAGTCTAGCTGTGCACGTCCCTGTTCATTGCAGGGGAGCTGGACTAGATGATTTTTAAAGGTCCCTTCCAACTCTAAGGATTCTATGATTCTAAGTTCAGATCCAAGTCCGACGTTGTGGATGGTGGCAGTGATGAGTTGTGAACGCCACCCCAGTGCATGCTGGTGCCAATGTGGCTCCACGTGAGCTGGCACATCTGATGCCTTCTTTAGGTGCAGCAGTGTCTCTGCTCACTCAACAGAGATGGGGCTTGCTAATGATGCAGTGAATTCTAGGAATTGCTATAGTACCATCATTAAATTTCTGCCACATCTTCCTCCCCACAGCAATTTGTTCAGCTAAGTCACACACAGACTCATATATGCACTAAATTAATTCCTGCACTTGAGTTGTAAGAAGGTTACTACAGTTTAAGAACCATTTAAACTGCTTTTTATTTGCTGTAAGAGTTTTCTTCCTACCACATGGTTACATGCTTTTTTGTAAATGTCTTTTAAAAAAAATGATGTAAAAGTGCCTCAGCAATTAAATTGTTTTATGAAGAAAACTGCAACAGAACTTACCAGGAGCAGAATGTGTTTCAGCAATAAATTATTCTGCATTATACCAAAGCAGAAAATAATGACAATTGCCCAATTATGACTTGCAACACTTTTTATAACAAGCAATTTGAAACAAACCAAATGTAAGGCTGTTAGGTCAATATTTTGCTCCAAAATCACGGACCACCTTCAGAATAAACAATTACTATTAGCTGGATCTAATTTATGAAGGAGCTAGGAAGAGCCAATTTTGAAGAAAAGAGACAATCATTTCATCTGAAGATTACATGAGATCACATGAGACCATCACGGAGGAGCATTCCAGAACTCTGAGCTCTCAGCCCACTTCCTCATTCAAATAATCTAGATTTACTGGCCTTAATTATTTACTTGGACTCTTTGTAGTTCAAAAGTGTTTGAATACTTTTCCTGGAAAGGCAATCTCCAAATATTACCACACATAACAAGTTCTGTCACAGCAATGGGACTCTATAATTTTCATAAATATTTGAGCCCATTATCTTATTTGACTACCGTCTTGCTAGCACTTTATGGGGGAAGTTTTGATTAAATCAGTGTTTTATTTAAGTATTAACTGGAAGGTCCCAAGCATTAACTGCAAGATCCCAAGCAGTGAAACATACCTGAAGCAACAATTTCTCCAAAAGGTGTGTGATCTTTTTGCCAGAGTCACCTGAGAGCCCATGAAAGTGAGATTCAGAAGGATTAAGGCAGCCTAGAAAATTAAATGTAGGCTTCCAGCTCCCTTTGGAGGTTTCGAAAAACGTGTCCTTAGATGCCTTCATGTGGGTAATTGCAGTCTGAGGGCAGCAGTGTGTTTATTAAGATCCTTGTCTGTGCCTCTGACACTGGGGCTGTGTCAGTCAGGGAGCCCAGGCTCACCTCCTGCGCTGTTGCTGTTGTCTATGAATACGGCAACCTGCATACCTCTGTGATGCACCTCTTCATCAGTGGTGGTACTCTAAGGCTTAAATGTAAATACTTATTATCTTTATTTTTAGTATTCCTATGTGTACCTTTATCTATATACAAGTAAACACAAAATATTATTGTTATTGTTCCCCTTTAAGTGGTTCGGGTTGGGTTTCCTTGCCTTGGAAAACAAGATGGAGTGGCTGCTTTCGAAGTGAACGTGATCATAATGAACGCAGAAGGCAATATCATCCTCCAGACCCCTCAGAACGCCATCTTCTTTAAAACCTGTCAGCAAGGTAATGCTAATGAGGACATGACAAGACTGCCAGACAGGGTCACCTAACTTTCCTCTGTTTCCTTAGGGATAATGCCTACAGAATACTGTGGTCATGCAATGCACAGCAAAGGCTTTGACTCCAGGATGTTCAGACTCTCTTTGTAGATTTGCTACTTGTTTACATTTGCTGCTCGTTTTCAGTGTGTTTACTAAGCTTTTTCTTGCTGTAAACTATATCTCCCTCAGCAGACTGAGTTGGAGGCATTCCTCCTCCTGTTCACAGCTCATCATTTCAGGGATGTTGATAAAAATACATCATATGAGAAGCAAGTGTGAACAAATGATTTGAAGTGTTTGGAGGAGAGTCACTACTGTGTCTAGCATGCCAAGGCTCATGTTTTAAGAAATGACCTGTAATTGAGAGAACTGAGTTCTGTGATCTGTAGCACAGACACTGTCTTCACTTAACGCCATTTGGTGTCATAGTTCAACAGTTCTTTACATCTGAACTTGCACATTCCAAGTTAATCCAAAAAGTGGTAAATCAGAACATTTTGCAATAGTTAGCTTCCTTCCTGTGGAGCTCAGGATGACAACCATTTGGGTTCAAATGCAGCACTGTTCACCTGTCTCAGCAGCACATGTTGCCCACTTTGACATTCACAAAGTTTATGAGACATAACAGCCAATGAGAGCATTCCTTCTTCTCTCATTAACACTTCAGAGGACAAGTTGTTGGTTTGAATTTGGTAGAATTGTTTGCACAGTAAAGCAGCACTCAAGCAGGTGATGGAAGCTGGTTCTTGCCATCACCAGGCAAGAAATGCACACAAGATGCACTAATAGAGGAAGAGCATTATGAAGTTATTGCCATGTTTACTTGGAAAGCAGAGAACCTGTCTACTCAGCCAATTTATGAACGATAAACACTACGTAATAAGTGTTTCTGGATTAATTTTATACACCAAGAACAGCTGTAATTATCACTTTGAACTGAGGCAGTGGAAATTGAAAAAATTAGTATCTAAGATCAGGCAGCTATCCCACGTCGTGTGCAATTGTATCAAATCAACCCATGATGTACAAATAGCAAGATTTTTATTCTTCTCCTATAAATGTCAGCTCCAAGTCCTACACTTTCTTTTCCACACTGGACGGAGGGTGGCTTCAAAGAGCAGCAGCAGGAGCAGGAGCTGTTTGTTCTTTGAACCCGCATGACGCCTAAATAAATGGCCAACTTTCTGCCTGCTTTGAAGCCTTGCTGCTCTCAGTTAGCCTGGGAAAAGGGGAGGAGGGGGGAGAAGATGTGGGGAGAGGAAAAGGAAAAAATGGGGGCTGAATGGAAGTAAAATCAATTAGGTTTTGTGCACAGAGTTGTGTCTGATGTAAACACAACACAGAACGTTTCATAGCTTTTCACTTTCAGTTCAGTTCAAAGATGCTGAACTTAATAAACTTTGAAAATAACATTGGAGTCAACTAATCAGGACAGCAGTTATGGATCTGTATTTTGGAAAAATGCATCTCGTCCTAGAAGGGCTCCAAACTCAATTTCTTTGTTGCATTTGTCCAAGCTTTGGATTCTGCATCATTTGTTATTGTTACTATTTTGATGTGAAAAACACTGAAAAATTTAGGAGTATTGCAGCATGTAACTCAGTGTAAGCTGAGTTTAATGACTCGCTCAGTCCTGAAGCAGCTGAGAGACAGGAGGATGACATTGTTTCCATACATCAGAGGTGGGCAGAGGAGGAGCCTTCACACCAACCTCTGCTGGTGTCTATAGGGGTGGCTCCCACTGCTGCCCTGTGTCCAGTGGGGAGCAGTCCACGACACTTGGAGGTACACACACTGGGAAGGACGAGAATGTCCCCACTGGTTTGTATTAGTGTAGGGTGGATTTCCTCCCTCTGAGAGATGCTGCTTGTGGCGAGCAGCTCGGATTCCTCCTGCCTGGGCCCCGGGTCACTGTTTCCAGTCTCTTGTGGGCAGCCAGAGGCCCCCACCAGAGGAAATGAGCAGAATGAGGGAACAATTTTGTGGCAGTAAAGAGGCTTTGTTGTGGCCAAGAGGTGACCACACAAAAAATTGTGTTTTCCTATTTTTCTGTTTGAAATGGCATGCATTTCAGCATGTATTTTCTGTAATGAATAGCAGCTCTGCATTCAGCTACAAGAAGAGAAACATTTCCAATAAGTTCTAGAGTATACTGTTAGAACAAATGAGAGAAAAGTGCCTTTCCTGCTATTACTACTACTGCAAACAGCTTCATTTTTAAAGTAGCACTTTTTTTTCCCCATGTATCTATGGTCTTAAGTAGAAGAGCTTAAAATCACAGGTTGTATCCTCTGTCCTTCCTGTGTTTGTACACAACATCCAGCCCCCTGCCTGATACCTCAGATTTTCTTACCTCCTGCTTAGTCTCATAGTTACCCTTCGTATTTCAGTTGGTAGAGAAATATTCCATGAGTGCGGCTGAAAAATAATACTGCACATAGCCTGAGCTGCCATATCTTCCTGTGGCTCTGGTCAGCTATTAGATAAGTTTTCAAGAAAGGAAGCTAGTTTGTAAATAGATCTAAAGGATATGTCATCTAATAAAGAAGGAGGGAAAACCACTCAGATTTATTTAAATCCAGGATTATATTTCCCCTTACATTAATAGGAGTTAGTTTGAAGATTCTTTGTGAGCTGTGAAAATGTCTTAGGCAACCTGAACCACTTGAATTTATGGACATTCTGATACTCCTTGTCACTTCAAGTGAGGGCGTTTTAAGGGCTGTAACTGCTTGAATTTGAACTCAGGTATTGTTCAGTTTGGAAAGGGCATGAATCAATGGTACATCTACACAGCTTGTGAGCATTGGGTGCCAACACTTCTTGGTGGATGCAGGTGAAAAGCCAACGGAGAAGAGTTAAGGGTAATGCTGGCAGGTGTTATAAGCCACATGTACTTACAGCACTGCTACACCTAAGGCAAAAAAGGCATGGTGCCAGTATTGCAGCCAACCAGTGTCTAATGGATGACCTTCAAGTTTGAGTTGAGAAGGTCGCAGTAAGATTGCTGTCTGAGTGTTGGTCTACCACAGAGTATTTTTAACCTCATCATTCAGAGCGTCACACAGCATAGAACCCATATGAGGAGGTTACCTACTCCACAAAGCTGCCTTGTGGCACTGGTACCACCGATCACAAGTGATGTCGCATTTCAGCCTCTCCTGCTTTCCTTCTTGCCTGTGAGAGACCTGGGAAGGCATTTTTAAGGAATCGCTTCCTGGCAGTAGTGCTTTTGTGGGATTCCACTGAATTCAATTTGCTTTGCCTCTTGTTTGATGGGCTCCAGTATTTTGAGGATGGTGATCATACACAGATGTATTTCTCATCCTTGAGTAATCCAGCCAGTGTTGCCAAACACTTTAAGCGGTGTTTGATCAATAGTTGAGATGTGAATAAGAGTTGGATGATGATACAGGATCACTACACAGGAATGCTTTCATCTTCCTTTCTGGCCTCCTTTCATCCAGCCTCAAAGCTGACTCTTTCATTTGAAGATAGATTTCATCACTTTGTCACCTCAGTAGCAACAGATGTAGTAATTAATGCAATGAAAGTTGCAATGCAGTCAATTTAAGGCTGCGAAATTTGAAAGTGGTCCCACAGACCAAGGGCAGGTCTGACCAGTGATGCAGGTCCTGCACCAGGTTCCTGCTCATTCCTTGTGGAGAAGTCAGCATTGGATTGAGCAGAGCATCCACATCACTCATTCGTGAGCAAAACAGCAGAGCAATAAGGTGTGCATGATCTAGCATCCAGCAGACCACACACTGTCTTGCACATGAGCTCAGACCTGTATTTGGAGATTAACACAGAGACTTTCTCTTTAGAAGGTCTTAGCTGAACTTCACTTCTACCAGCATTTGCCTATCTGTTATTGTTTTATCAAAGGAATCTATTGGTCCTACTGAAAGATAAGTGACAGCTAAAGTACGAAATAGCCAATTAAGATTGTCATTGTGTTTTATGAAGCGGAGTGTCCAGGAGGATGCAGAAACGGAGGGTTTTGCAACGAGAGACATGTGTGTGAATGTCCAGATGGATTCTATGGGCCTCACTGTGAGAAAGGTAATTAAAAAAAATCCTCTCAACTCTCTTTACCATGATCTCAACAAAACTGTACCTGCTGTAGCCACTCCTAAAAATATGAATGGCCTATTTTAAAGTCACACATATTTTATTTTGAGTCTACACATCTAAGTGAATTACTGTCATAGTGCATATTCCAATGGAAAATTTAACTGCTTACAAGAAAGATGTTTTCTCTCTAAGGGATTGCTTTTAACAAAAACTGACACAATTGTTAGAGAGTCCTTAATCACAGAGCATCCATCTGGCAAAAAGATTAAATAAAGCTCCTCTGCTAATGAGGACTAGCTGGAAAATCAAGCATGGGGATTTTTGTTCTGCACTGGTTTATATGGAGATAGGATTTAATTTGGAGGCAGGCTGAAAAAGAAGATAGGAAGATGAAGGGGTTTCCTTTTTCCTTTCATTACTAATAACTCCAAATAATATTTCCAGGAGTGAGGGAGCAGGAAATTGGTGTGGCTGGGTGAGGATCTTCTTATCTCTTCCTCCCTCCTTCCTCAGTGGGAGGCCTTCCTTGGGACAAAGGAGGAAAGCATCTCTGTGGGCATTCTACTTCAATGTGACCCTTACTCTGCTCCCAGACACATTGACTACACCCAAAATATTAAATACAAAAAAACAGGGACTGTTTTCTTCCCTGGATTCCAGGCAGTTTGTATTTGTGTGTTAATAAACTCCCCTGCCTTCTAAAGCCAAACCCCCCAAATCCCCAGCTGGAGGAGCCCTGGCTGATGCTTGTCTTAGGGCTGTACCCTGGCAGTTCAGGGACAAAGCCACACCAGGAATGATGGTTTCACAGCACTGGTGATCCTGTACCCCTGCCTAGCTCTATCCAAATGCTGTTGAACCCATCAGTATGGGCCCAGCCTTGCTGCTTGTACCAGTTGTGGGCAGCCACCAACTGAAACATTGCTCCCTGATACACAACTCCCACAACTGCAGGGTAGCCTTGGGAGAGTACAAGGGCTCTGGAAAGGGTTTAGGGGAAGTGTTCAGACACTTTGGCTATGTTAGAGGCTCCCTTCTACTAAATCAGGCAGCTGTGCTTATGCCTAGGTATGCAATGGCAGAAGGAGGATTCATCACAGAGTCTGCCTGAGAGCCCCACTAATTTACCAACACCTCTGAATGCATCCCCTGGAGAGAGTCCCATGTGCAGGGCTGAGGCACCAGTTCACCACTGGAGTGCAGTTGCAGGGAGTACTGGTATAGTGGGGGCTCATGTATCCAGAGGGTAAAGGTAGGCACTTTCCTGTCCCCAGCTTGGAGCTGTAGTGTACAAGAAGCAATTACATGTGGAATCAGACTCAATCTTCTATTTTAGTTATGCTGTATTGATAAGATACATAGCAGAGCTGTCTTGATGTAACCACTAACAAAAGTGCTTTGCAAAGGTGACTTGATTGATTCAACAGAAGGAAAAGCAGCTTAAGGAGACAGCATGCTGAACATTTAATAGCCAGCTGCTGTCACGCCAGTGACAGTTTTCCTTTTCTCCCTGCTGCTCAGCACTGTGTGCTCCTCGCTGCATGAATGGAGGGCTCTGCATCACCCCTGGCCTCTGCATCTGCCCCCCTGGCTTCTACGGCATCAACTGCGACAAAGGTAATGGCAGTGAAACCCCCAGTCTTGTGGCCACCATGTACTTGCATATGTTAATTCCCCTATAGGAAAGCCAAGCAAGTGGTGAAGGAAGGTCTGCAGGACACAGATTCCTCCTGCACAGGCTCTGGCACAGGCTGGGAACTGCAGGGAGCACACAGTGCTGTCACAGCTCCACGTGCAGCAGCCACAGCCACCAGCTGAGCGAAGAGTAATTTGGCAAATATCTTTAGCTGACCACTGAAAGCCATGGGACAGACCACGAGATTCATTTTGGAAAACAAGTGATCTCTCTTTGAACTCTGGTTTCCTGGAGTAGAATTAGTTTTACTAATTAGTACAATAATTTTCTGCATCTGGACAAACACACACACACACAAAGTCCATTTGTTTTTTGTTGTTGTTGTTGCTGCTCTGTGGCTCAGGGAGAGCCAAAGGGTTTGCTGCACAAATACCACTGACTTGCTCATGGAAGAGAAGATTGCAGAACATGGCAGGACAAGGGGAAATGGTTTCAAATCAGAAGAGGGGAGAAGAAAAAAGTTTTTTAAGAAAGAAAGAAAAAAGTTTTTTTACAATAGGGGTGGTGAGGCACTGGAACAAGGTGGTCCATAGAGGTGGTGGGTGTCTCATCCCTGAAGGCACTCAGGGTCAGGATGGGAAGGTTCTGAGCACCTGATGTAGCTGTAGGTGTCCCTGTTCACTGCAGGGAGTTGGACTAGATGGCCTTTAAGGGTCTCATCCAAACCAAATGATGCTATGAGAGTGTTGCCAGCTTTAATAGCAGGAATGATGTGGTCCTTCAGTGAGCTGCACATGGGAGGGCCAATGAAGATATAACACAGCTGTCCCTGGGGATCCTTGCAGTCCCTGTGACTGCCATGTTTATTTGGGTAGAGCAGCAGAAAATATTAAGGGCAAGCCAGAGTGAGTTGATATAAGTGATTTAGTTCATTTCTGCTTTACTTGTTTCAGCAAACTGCACAACAACCTGTTTCAATGGAGGAACGTGTGTCTATCTGGGAAAATGCATTTGTCCTTCGGGATTTGAAGGCGACCAATGTGAAATCAGTGAGTAGCACCTCCACGTGCTTTTCCTTTACATCAACTTATTCTGTGTCAGTGTCTAAGAGATACAGTGTGACCTGGCTCTGCTGGTTGGCATGCTTAGAGGGCCAGTTGCCTTCAGTGAGAACCTTACTGATAAGTCTGAGTCACTGCTGGACTATCCCAGACCTTGTTTTGTTGTCACTAGTAACTAGTAACTGGGCTTGGCAGCAGCTTTCAAGACAAAAGTATGTGCCCTGCCTGTGTGGAACACAGAAGTTCACAGAACTTCTCAGAGAAGTTGCTGCAATACACTTTAATGCACAGCAGGTTAGGTTTGAGCCCATACCCCCAAGAGCTCTAAGCTGGAAGCAGAGGGGTTTGTGCTGAAGAGAGGTCTGAACTGTAAGAGCTGGGAGCTTTCACTTAACGTATTAAGTTGCATTCACACAGCAACTTGAAAATCCACCTCGCCAACATCAAAAGATTTGCTGTTTTCAGAAGGTTAGCATCAAAGCCATTGAAAATATTTTAGCTCCTGGTTGATCTACGTGTGCTGTGCTGTGTAAAGATGGGGGTGGAGATGCAGCCAGGCTGGAGCAGACCTGGGAGGTCAGCTGTCAGGCATTTGATCTCACTGAATGAAGACTTTTCTCACAGCTCTGATAAATTGGATTAATTCTATAGTTCCTCACACTTGAATGGTGTATGAGCTTTTTGGTTTGGGGAACATACATCCACATCGTGCTTTCTGGGATGAAAGCTTACACTGTACGTGGAGCTTTCCCACCTTTCTGCTGTAAATATTCCCACTGGTTTTCAAGGGCTGTCACAGGAGCACAGACAGCAGCATTAGGCCTTGGATGTGTAAAAGCTGATTGCTTTGCATGCATCACTAGGGACAGGTTCCCCTCACAGCAATGAAATGTATAGCAGCAAATCCTTGGAAACACATGGAAATAAACTCTAACGTACTGTCAGCCATTATCAGATTATAAATGAATTATTATGCAAGGAAAGGACACAGATAACTCAGGGCCTGCACTTTGCTGAGTATTTAAATGTAGAAAAAGGTGAATGTTTTACCATATGTCTATGCATTATGAGGAATTTTACATCTCCTTTTCAACTGAACTAAAATTGAGCCAAATGGAAGCAGTAAAGATGTATTGTTATGAAATTATTTGACTGGAATAGACAAATATATAAATATATAAATATATACATTCAGATCAGGGGTCACAAAGAACAACAGAGTGGGTTTCATTGAATTTTCCTTTGTTTCCACCAACTTCAAATTCAACCTTCTGACAGGATCCCCTTTCTTTCTTTCTTCCCCCAAAAGTCAACATTTTTTATACTTCTTAGATAATAAATAAAGTTCAAAATCATAGGCTACGTTTTTTTATGCCAGTGTTGTTGGGTTTTTCAGACAAATTCTACTGCAGAATGTATAATTTAGGATACTCCATTTAATTGCTCTGTCCCAGAGCATTAGTGTCTATTGCTGCTTGAAACAGGTGCTAATGACTTTGGTTTCTTGCAAAGGCTTACCTGTGCATATCAAATTAAATTAACTAATGCACAAATATTAAACAAATTTCTATACAAAAGAAGGGAGAATATTTAGGATCATAGTATGGAGAGCTAAACCAGGAATCTATTGATGAGAGCAAGAAAAGCTATGCTCTTCTTTTTGAAGCTGGACAGCAGTTGTTTGTAGAGCATGGATTGCTGCTACCACCTTGGGCACTGCCCTAGTGCCAGCTCAGCAGTGGAGGACTGCATGAACTGCTGGACGAGATTTAGAAACACCAGAGGAGAAACAAAACTCTTTCTGTTTTCTCAGACCCTGGGCCAGCTACATTCAGTCATGGGAGTCTTGGAATAATAAAATGAGGAAACCTTTCAACAAGCAGAAGGCCATCTTCCAAAAAATGAGCAGTGGGGTTGTTTTTTTTTCTAATCTTGTTTAAAGATTTGGAGTGTTTGTCTGATAGTTGAACTGTTCTCTAAGACTCCACAGAAATTGCTGAGCCCAGCCTACCTTACTAGCAAGCATTCATAATCCTCCAGAATACTTTTCTAGATGTAGTCATGCATTGTCTCTATTTAGTGTTGCAGTTTGATATTCCTTTTGGATTCCTCCTCCATTTATCAGCAACTGTTCTGTTGCTTTTTCCATTTGTCAGTTAATAGCAGGTTTCCTCCATTCTGTGGAACATTTGAGTTTTGATTGAACTGAGCTGTGCTGAGCCAAGTATTTGCAGAATGCAGCTCCACGGAAGTCCATACTACGTCCTTTGACCCACATTCTCCAGATTTACTTCAAGATCAAGTAAAATTCCTAAATTCTCTTAGCATTGCATCTCTCACTTATTAATTACTCCAGATTCAATTGCCTGCAAATTAGAATACCCACAGATTCCCTCTCCAGAGGCTTCTGTGGGGAAATTGTGCTTCTGCAGGAACTTTTCTTAGCACAGCTTGTTCTTCTGGCTGTTTATGAACTTGCTTCAAGGCTATTAAAATAATTATGCACATCAGGAACAAAATTTCTTTTAGACTGACAAAGTACACATGTATCACAGAAGTCTGGTGGGGTTGAGCAGAGCAGCACTGCTGGGGGTGTGTAGTTCCCAAAGGGGCATTCTGTGATTGTGAGACAAGTGCGCTCCCAGAGGTTTTCAGCACAGCACATCAGCAGTGGAAAGGAGGAGTGCTGATGCTCGTATTATCATGTGCAGCTCTGTTAATATCATTAGAAAGGCACTGGAGGACAATGAGAAAGCTGCAGCAGTAACTGAGTAACTGAGTGGCCACTGAGGAGGCCAGGAGAGAAGGTCCCCCTGCTCTGAGGATGGCTGTGCTTTTGGAGGCTGCACTCCCACAGACAGTGGAGATTTAGTTAGGTAAAGAACGCAGACCAATCTAACGAGAGGCTGACAGCCTGGTCTTCAGGGGCTTCATGCTAACTGTGAGGAAGCCCTCAGAGGCTTCTTGGTGTGAATCAAGCCCAGCAGAACTCAAAGGTGGCTCTGCCCTATCAGTGTGGATCTCCTGCTTCTTGGCAAGTCAGGGCCAATCAAACCGTCATATGTGGTCAGACCCAGCTTCTTCTTTTGGCAACACGTGAATGTGAAGAAAAATAATTTCTGGACAAAAAGCCTTGAAAAATGTCTGCCAGTTCTAATTACTGTCACCAAAGATGCTCTGTTCTGTGCAAATGGGAAAGAAGGGCATGTTTTTTTAATGTGCCTTTCTTTTTGAGCTGAAGCGTGAAACAGTCCTCATGGCACAACCCACAGCACCGTGGTGCTTCACAGCCTCTCGTCACAAGCTGCCAGGCCTGGATGATCTACTTCTTCTTCTTCTGCAAGAGGCTGCTTTGCCTGTCAGCTCCTGAGCTTCCCTTTACTTAAAATCTCCTTCCTATGCCACCAGGTTGCATTCTGCGTGTGCTCACTGGGCACTAGCAGAGGAGCCTTCCCCTAGATCCACAGAGCGCACTCTGACCCCACAGCTTGATGAGTGTTTGAGCACTGGGCAGGCTTCTCATACGGCTGTCATGAGTAGGTGCTGGGGACTCAGGCCCTTGTTTCTGTTCTTTTAATTTCTAGGTAAATGCCATCAGCCCTGTCGAAATGGAGGAAAATGTATGGGTAAGAATAAATGCAAGTGCTCCAAAGGCTACCAAGGAGACCTTTGTTCAAAGCGTAAGTACCTGTGCACTCAGTCAGTCCTTGAGTGAGCACTGGGCTCACATGGCACCTCTCACACTCTAACAGCACTAGCTGCCTGTTGTCAGAGCACTTTAGGTCGATTGACTTCCTGGGCATACAGTGCACACCAGGCTGCAAGGAATTACAAGACCAGACATCTTTTTACAAATGCCTCCCTCCAGTCTGGTCTGCATCCTGGCTCCCTGTGTCAGTGTCAGCATGTCAGTGTAGCAACTGCAGATGTTCCTAGAGAAATGTCACCAAGTGCAATGTGTGTGCCCGCTTTGTTGCAGCTGTCTGCGAGCCTGGCTGTGGACTGTATGGAACCTGTGCTGAGCCCAACAAGTGCCACTGCAAAGAAGGCTGGCACGGGAGGCACTGCAATAAAAGTAAGTGAGAAACAACCCTCAGTGTGTGTCAGGGCCACTTATAGATGCTGTATGAATATGACATCTTCAAGAGCTTTTCCTCCACCATCACTAATACCACGCTCCTCTTTTTCTTCTTTAATCTAAACAATAAAACAAAGATTTTACATTCTCCATAATGCTAACTGCTTTTTAAAAATTCTCTAAATTGTTTAAAATTCTTTTACTTCCTTTCTCTTTGTACATAAGGTCTAGAGCTGAGGTCACCCAGGCCTCTGGGCTGACCTTGTGTCTTCCACCTGCAGTGTGGAGTGGGCTGTAAGTCCCACAGCACTCCCCAGTAAAGTCAGCTGGTCTTCAAATGTCAGATTGGCATTTTTACACAAAAAGTTCTGTCAGGCTTTAAAGATGATTAAAGCTTACAAAAAAGTCAAATTGCTCTTTGGAAACTTGGGAGAAAATTTGAAGGCTTATACAGAATCTATGCCTAACACCTTCCGTGTTTTCTTCTACTCTTCCTCACCCATGTTCCACAGAATACAAATTATATTGTCTCAAAGCGAAGTTGAAGTCTTTAAAATAATTTTTTGTTTTGCTATTTAAGCATTATAAAATTATTTGAAATACAATTGGATATATCCAGTAACAAATTCAGACTTAATTTTACGTTCCATGTGCAATGAGGTTTTCTAAGTAAATCACAGAATCATGGAGTCAAAGAGTCATAGAATCGTAGAATGGCTTGTGTTGGAAGGGGCCTCAAAGTTCACCTTTTACTTTGAAACACTGGCCCTTTGGCCTGTTACTATCAGACCATGTAAAATCAATCTCTCTCCTATTTATAAGTTCCCTTTAAATGCTGAAAGGCCACAATTTTTCCATGCAGCCTTTTCCAAGTTGAACAAGCCCAGTTCCCTCAACCTTCCTTCCTAGTAAAGGTGCTCCAGCCCTCTGATCATCTTCAGGGTCCTCCACAGGGTCTTGCTCCAACAGCTCCATACTTTTCTTGTGCTGTGGCCCCCAGACCTGGACACAGTACTCCAGAGGTGTCTCACAAGGTCACGTCAGAGGGAGACAATCCCTCTTCTGATGCAGCCCAGGTCACAGTTGGCCTTCTGGGCTGCAAGCACACACTACTTGTTCACGTCCAGCTTTCATGTCCACAAGCCCTTCTCCACAGGGCTGCTCTCCAAGATTTCTTGTCCATGAGTCTGTACTCATGTCTGGGATTGTCCCAGTTTTCAAGCTTGTCTATGTCCCTTTGGATGGCATACAATGACTACACCACTCAGCTTAGTCTCGTCTGCAAATATGCTGAGGATGCTCTCAAACCTACTATCCAGGTCAGTGATAAAGACATTTCTGTAAGACATTCTGTATGTACTCTCATGAAGGATTAACATTTATCTTGAACACTTGGCAAACTATTCGTGCTTAATGTTTTCAGTAGCAATATTAAAAAAGGCTTTAATATTCTTATATAGCAAGTAAAAATGTATATATTTGGAATGAACAGCCCACAAAAAGTAATTGTCTGTACTACAAGAAGAAAAAAAGCAGAGTGCCACTGCCCTATAATGAAAATTTAGTTGTTACATGTTAATGAGAGCTCCACTGTTTTGCTGTTTTCATTATGTGGAGCTTGGGCAAAGACCTGCTGCATTTAGCACTGAAAAAGTCTTAGTATTCAGCAAAGAAAGTGATATAGGTGGCTGGAGTAAAATTCACTCCCATTTAAATGCCTGTATAGGGCTTAAGTTGCACGTTCAAGTCTATGTTGCATGGCAGTTTATTTTTCAGCTAAAACCAAGTATCTCTTGGCCTTTATAGAAGATCTGTATTTCATTTGAGAGACTTGCTTCATACACCATGTAGCTGTGAGTTCAGCAGTCATACAAAATTCTAGCTGATAGCCTTTAACTTCACAGTTTACAAGGACTATCTTAGAAAGTTCATGTTTGTATCAAATGAACAGCTCCTCGGGGAAGCTATTTTCTTAAATAAGTGATTAAAAAACTAAACCTTGGGCTTGATTTTTCAAAGTTGTTTCCATGGGATTTACAGAGTTAGACGGGTAAGTGAGACTATAAATAATGTCAAAACAAGACATTGAGATCTGTGTTTCATTTTTACCTGCAATAACAAAGCAGCTCTGCTGAGCCTTTCTCAAACTACTTTCAGACTACTTGTTGTCACCGCTCTTTCTCTTTGTATCCCACTGTACAGCAGAGCACAGCTTACACCACTAATGCTGGGTCACCCAAAGGGCTGCTCAAAGTGACTCTTAACACTTTCTGGGCTCACACGTAATGTACACACTGGCATGGGTTGTGCAGATGTCAGTCTGCACCAGGTGGCAGCCCAAGTGGGCTGACTGCTCAAGCCTTTTGGGGCGAAGTTTACCTGGTGATCCTGATCTTTTTGAGTTAATCCTGCCCATCAGCATCTGCTCTTCCAAGAGCAGGGAGAGGATGGGGAAGGGACCGCATGCATGTGAGGTGCATTAGAAGCTTGTGTTCAAGCTGGAGGACTGTCTCCACTTGAAATATTAGCAGCGCATCGTGAAGCTGCCACTGTGGTTTCTGTTCTCTTGAGCTGAGTAATTTTCCAGGGTATGGAGCCAGCGGTCTGAGTGCCCCGAGGCCGGCCGGCAGCAAGCACAGGCAGTACACGCCTTCGCCCAAGAAGGCGGAGGAGAGGCACGCTCCACCCGAATCCAATTATATCTGGTGAGCTCCAACATCTGAAATGGTTCGTGTTACACAAAGTTCATAGCCTTCATTAACCTTTCATGGATGGGATGTTAAAACGCTGTTCACTACAGTTTAGATTACTGGCTGGAATTTTATTAGCTTCATTATAAACCACTGAGCTGATATTTACTATTTCTTTTAAGTTTTATAAATACTTCTGTAGCATGATTATATAGGCTTCTTCCTTCAGTGCTTTGGATGGTTTTGTACTATACTCTGGTTATGTTTTAATTTCATTTGTTTGTATTACATATCTGCAATATAACATTTTCCAAAAATTAAATAACAATATTCAAGCAGAAAATTTCCTAGATGCTAACCTGAAACATTTCAGTGATTGCGGATTTTAGTTTGCCTAAGCAAAGAAAAGATGTCAGTTTTGTTGTGTATTTAGATTTTTCCCAAAGGAAAATAAACAAATGTTACCTAATTTAAAAACTGAACTACTCCACTCGGCATTATTTTTTACCTTAAAATGTTGCAAAGTTCTGTGTATTAAAAATACACTGCAATGGTGCCAATTAAGCAATATAATATATTTTAAACAAAGTAGAACTGTAACGTATGAACTTTTTGCATTGGCTTGAAGCAATATAATATATTGTAGACAAAACAGCTCTTATATAATAAACTTTTTGTACTGATGGTTATGTGTAAAATAAAGATGCTGCTTTAGTTTTTTGAGTACTGCTCTGTGTGGCCTGCTCCACTCTCGCCAGCACTGGGTTGGGCAATGGCTTCCCTGCATAAACTAATGGTGGGTTGGACCAGTTTTCTTGCCCCCACTTCCCTGCTGCTGCACCAGTTCCAAAGGTAGTAGTACTGGGCGGCAGCACTGGGCACTGAACAGCCAGGAGTGTCAGGTTTTGGCCCAATTTAGGCCCTTCAATTCCCAACCAGAGTCCTAAATGTGGAGATTCTATTTTCATTTGCTCTGTAGCCTTCCTTTCAGGTGCTGCCTTTGAAAGGCAGATGAAGAGGAAGTCACCTATTCCTACTGATACTGTTCCAGAGTGATGCTCTCGTCTCATGGTGTGTTCAGACTCTTTGAAGTCTTGGCACTCCATCCTGCAACTGTCACATTTATAATGAGATGCAGACAGAGAGCAATGGAGATTATTCTTTTCTGGGGTAGAGAACAATATTCATTTCAACAAATAAAAACTGACTGCTATTCTGCAATTCTGGGAACCCTATTATTAAATAAATAAAGAAAATACTCTTGTGCTTGGCGCACAAAATGTATCTTAATGAGTGAAGAGTATTTTAGTAGCTTGATCTTGTGAGTCTTATTTGAGCAAGGGATCCAGATGCCAATCAAACGTACATGCCTTGGCCAGAGAGGGACAACAGCTCTTGAGAGCCCACTCCTACATTGCCCTTCCTGCAGTGTGGCTGCAGATGCAATCCCACAAGCCTGGTTCCACAGAAGACCACATTGCTGCCCTCTGGGTCCAGTTCAGGGATAAATATGCCTGGGGAATGGAGAGTATGGCCACAGTAGCTTCATTGCACCTGGGGCACTAACAAGAGCAGGGTGGTGTGGCCTGGTGCAGGACAGCAGCACAGCTCAGGTTTGTGACAAAAAGGAGCCTTCTTAGCCTAGATGTGTAACTGCTATGACTGGTGGGCTCCAAATCCTCCATCCCAGTTCTGGCCTCATCCCTCCCTCAGTGCCTCTCCTGAGGAGTTATTTCTAAACTCAGATGCTGCATTTGCCTGCTTTCTGCTCTTTCTGAGGCTAGGACTACCCAAAGAGATCAGTTAATGTGCTGCTGGAAAAAAAATAGAGACATTTGTGAATTAAGGTTCCTTAGAAATTTTGGCTGAACTTCTGATTCTGTCAAATCCTTAGAAAGTACTTCCTTAAAAAATAACCAGTGTATTATTTCAAATAGAACCATTTGAGAGTGTTCAGAGACACAAAGTGCTGCTTCATTGTTTCTTGAGTTTCACCACTAATTCTGGGAAAAATCATTAATACATGAGGAGAATATAGCCAGAAAGGTTACAAAAGGAAAAAAAGAAAAAGTTCCTCACTTTTCCTTAAACTATGTCAAATTCCTACAGATGAATTTTCTACCACTTTTTGTTCCATGTGAAATCTTGCACTGAAAGAACAGCATTTGTGCTGTAAATGTGAGCATGCGGACGCAGCCAGCTCTGCAGCCCATGGCAGCTCCCTGCAGTGGACGTGGGCCATAGCAGGGGCCCTTCCTGAGGCCCTGGGCCTCTGTCCATGCACTGATGGCAGTGCAGCTCCTCAGGGCTTGCCACAGCCCTCTGTGTGCAGCCTCCCTGCTTCCAGCCCTCCTGGAACGTTCACCACCGTTGTATCACTGTCACTTCCCCAGCAAGTTTCAACATAGCCAAGGACCTCATTTGCAGCGGGGAGCATTGGGAAAGGCCACTTTGCATCATTTATACCTGCTGCACCATGTTTCAGCCCTCCTGTGCTACCCAGCTTCCAGGAAACTTACCCGAATGACCATGATCCTGTCCTGGCATTTTCCCTACTCTTCATACTACTGATTATCTGACTTTTCTGGACAAACCTGGCTACAAAATGAGCTCCTTGTGTGCTGGCCCATGGCTTGCATCCAATTTGACTAGTCCAGCTGAAAGTCAGAGCTCAGTTAAAGCCCTGGCTATTTTCAGTGTGCTCAGTTCCTCTGCTCAGCAAGAGGGGAGTTGCTGTGGGTACAACCTTTCACCTTCCCTACTGGAGGATGAGTTCCCCACCTGTACATCTCCCACACGGTGCCACCATTAAAAAGTTAATGCTTAGCACAACTCAATTCAGTTTTTTAAGCCACTTAATTACATGAAGGAATAAAGCTTTCTTCCTACTCCACAGTAAAGAGGGTGTTCTCTGTACTGAAATCTTGCTACTGACTCTGTACTGCTTTATTTTATTTATCATGAGTAAGACAGTGATTTACTAGAGACCATTCCAGCTCCAGTGCATATTCCTACAAGGCATTAACTGTGTTGGAAATGCGTGGGAATTCTGTCCTAATGTTACACTTTCTTCCCACCAAAATTACCAGTGTTTAAGATGTCATCAGTTAAACTGATACATTTGGCAAAGAGGTTGAGGGCTTTCCAGGGAGAGGTGTTCGGGTTTTTTTTTCCATTTCTGGATTCTTTTGAGATCAGTGGGAGCAAGAGCTTCCCTGAACCCATGAAGTCCTGCAGACTGTGCTGGGTAAGGGCAGCAGTCCCAGGGAGGTGGGTGTGCTAGTGCTCTGGAAGCTAATGTGGCTTTGTCACCACCAAGGAGCTGGACTGGGATCACCATAAGCCCTGCGGGCCTCTGTAGCTATGCCTGAACATCTTGACAATGCATCAGCAATATGCAACAATAAGAACAAAAGTCAGAGACACCGTGTAACAGAAAAATCCATGGGTTGCTTGTGTCCAGAAGCTCGCACTCCTGGCCTGTTTTCAGAAGCTGCCCAGTGCCACATTAACACTGGGTGTGATTGCAATTCCTCTTGCAGTATCACGGTACCACATCTGTTCCCAACACTTTGTGGACCTCCCACAAGCAGAGAGCAGCAGCCCTGTGGCCAGCAGAAAGCCTTCTGTGTCACGTTTCCTTGGGGATTTAGAGGACAATAAGAAGTAGTTAGCTGGTTTGTATTTTGACTGAAACAGGTTTTGATCACTCAGACGAATCTGTTCTGCTTGAGAGAGACCATTCTTTCTGAAACAAATAAGTAACACAAACACCTAAATCAAATGGGTGAGCTGTTGAGTATAGAAAGTATCTGAAAAAAGCCAGGAAGGTAGTTAAATATTTAGGTTCCTGCTCAGTTTTTAAGTGGATCTGGCATGTCTTCATGCAACAGCTCTGACTATGCTGCAGTGCTCTCATATACATTGCAGAGGTTGTTCTGGAAGAGTTTAAGATAAAAGAAAAAGGTCTGCTGCATGCAACGTCTTGATGGAAAGAGGTACATAAAATCCCCACGTTTATGTTGAACTGTTTCCACACCTAGGAATAAGCATTTATTTTGTATGTGTCCCTTCAGAATCCCAGAAAATAACGAATAATTACAAGGAAAAGGTTTCTAATTGGGAGGTGTGCATTGTTCGAATCATCAGCTCAACAAATGAGGTCCCTAAAAGATGACCAATTAATGTGTCTTTGAAATAAGGGGAGAGAAATGAGGAGAAGAATCTTACAAAACCTTGCAAGCTGTTCACAACCTCATCTCTATTAATTCTACCATTCTACACATCGTGTAACAGTACACTCAGACTTCCTCCCCTTACGAACAATGATATAACAGCATTATTTCATGTCTCTGGAGTTATTATTAGAGGCAAACAATCTCCTGCAAAGCTGCTATGAAACGTTTCCTCTTTGCTTTGAGTCTGACGACATAACTGCAGGGCACAAACCTGACTTGGCTCTTTTATGGATGTGTACGAAGCTCAGAAGTGACTTCTGATGAATGCATGAACATTTGTCTGTCTTGCTAGCTGTTGCCCTTAGATCCTCCCAGAGTCACAGGCATCTTGAGCCGTGTGATCCTGCCCACTGTCCCAGTTTGACTGAGCTCTTCCAGCTGAGTCACCCATCAAAGCACAGAGGGCAGCAGCAGTGGAGGTCTGACAGTGGTTCTCACCTTTTCCATACAATACTGTATTGGTGCTCACATGAAAGGGTGTGAGAGGACCTAGCAGTGATGCTAATGTAATTTTCTATGACAGAATTAAAGATCTTAACCAGATGCTGTTATTAAAGATGTGTTGCACCAGTTCCAGAAAAAAAAAAAAAAAGAAAAAGAAAAAGAAAAAAAAAGGTCTTGCAGTATCTTTATTTCAAAAAAGATCTTGGAAAATTTATGAGAATTGAGAAGAAAGCAGCAAGAACTATTCAGAATCATGGAAAAGTGTGGCGGAATGAAAGGTTTTGAACACAGTTCAACAGGACTGGCAGAGCCAGCCAGAGCTGGTGGAAGAAAGGCCCCTCCCTCACCCACACACCTTCCTCGCAAGGAAAACATGTTTTCTGCTGGATCAGCTACCCCAGGCCACCCTCCAGCAGATCAGCTGGAAGGAGCAGATCTTTACAAGGCATCTCAGCCACCCACAGGATCAATCCTCTTTTAGAAAAATGCCCAGTGGGGTTGAAAGACAGAATCTAGGGAAATGTCAGATTGGATTCAGGGTCATGTTTTTAACTGTAAACTCTGCAACCATTACCATCAGGTTCTTCCTTGGACTATGGCAGACTCTGCATCACTTGACTATTAAAACCATGACTAAAGGTACATGATTGGCTAGCAATGAAGTTGGAGTCTTGATGCAGAGACCAGATAAGGTTCTGGTTCTTTCCACACTGTGCTCATCCATCCTGAACTTTTGTCTAATTGCTTGTTCCGGCTGTAAACATACAACATGGCTAATAACTCCAGAACTAAGGCCAAATCCTAACCCAGTTGTTATTCACTTGAGTACCCCACAGATTTGGTGATGCCAATATTCTCCTCTCCCCCAGAACACAGCTGCAATGCTGGGCACTGCCATGTCCCCACAAGGTCAGTGCTAAGAGCTGCACACACTGCTGAGCACACCCACTGTGAGCATGAGAGCCACAGTACCACTTCAGCTAGAGACAAAGCAAAGAACTCAGAGCTATGACAAACACTACAACACATAATTGCCGAAATGCTGTGCCTTTTTAATTTCCTTCCTTGCTCCTAAGCTCCTGGAATATATTTCTCACTGTCCCATGGCAACTGTTTCTCCTCAGTATGTTGATATGTGAGAATTGGGATTAAGAAAAGCTATTGTGAAGGAAAACTTCAAAAAAATCACACCGCTGGAAGACCAGGAGCAGAGAAAAGTTCAAAAGAAGGACAAAGAATAGCAGCATGCCTATGATACAAGCTGTTGTAAAGGCAGTTGCCTGCAAAAGCTTCATAGCAAAGTGAACGTCTCAGTGTGCTTTAAATGAAGTGGTTTTGCAGATATGATCACAGCAAAGTGGCCTTCACTTTGCTGGGTACCACACATGGGTCACAGTGGCTTACGTGATTGTGCCTGTGTATCTTGGCAAGTTGGGTCCTGCAGCCCTGGCCACACTCCACCCCGGACAAGTGCTGTCTTCATTTGCTGGCAGATCGTTCAAGGGATCCTTTTATGCAAGTGACAGCTGAAAGGCATTAAATTGTACAGTAAATCGTTCAACTGGAGCCTAGAATGTGTGAACACCGAACCACAAACTTTGACAGAAGAAAATCAGAATTTATTTTATGCTTTCAACTGTTTTAGCATTAATGGCCCAGTTTAACCACATATAACAAGAGTAATCTGTTCAGTTTTCAGCAAGGTCTTCCGCTGGATACTGTATACCTCAGTGGTGGTTTCCTGCAACTATTTGAGGTTTCTTACTTGGGATTTTTGTTTTTAAAACAAATTTTTCTCTCTTGAAAGGTGACAGAATGCTAGCTGAAGAAGACAAAGTCTGTCCACACCACAGTTCAGCAATAGATCTCATGTACTTCCCTCAGTCCTACTGTGCAGGAATAGAGGATGAGAGGATGAAGACAGTTTGGGATGAACAGCAAGGAGCAATGATGCCCTTCGAATTGATCCTCAAATTCTCTGCTCCTTGGAGAAGGTCTGCTTTGCATCTTCTGGCTTTCAATTGACAGTTTTACCAAGAAGAAAAAAAATAAAACAAATCAAACCACATTGTTATGGGAAACAAAAAGTAATTTTCAACAGAACTTTTCACAAGGTCACCCTGTTCAGGAAGTATCCAGTCAGTTTGGTCCAGTATAAATACAGCAGTGCACTAAAACAGAAAGCCACGCTCTGAAGTCAGAGGACCAGAGCAAGGAAAAAGGCAAAGGCAGAAGGAAGTACGCATGGCAGGCAGGAGGTGCTGCCAAAGGGAGACTTGCAGGGCACATCCCCAGAGCTGTGACCAGGCACTGCTGCAGGCAGGAGCAGCCAGCTGGCAGTAGGGGCAGTACACATGCACAGATTTACCCCGGTACTGAACTGCTCTGGGAAAATGGGAATTGGAGAGTTCATCTTTTATTATAGCCAGCAAGAGCTCTGAGCTCCAGTTAAGCCCAGGTTCTCATTTGCACAGCCATCACAGAATCACAGAATCACAGAATGGCCAGGGTTGGAAGGGACCTCAAGGATCATGAATCTCCAACCCCCCTGCCACATGCAGGGCCACCAACCTCCACATTTAATGCTAAACCAGGCTGCCCAGGGCCCCATCCAACCTGGCCTTGAACACCTCCAGGGACGGGGCATCCACAACCTCTCTGGGCAGCCTGTGCCAGCACCTCACCACTTTCTCTGTAAAGAATTTCCCCCTGATGTTCTACCTAAATCTCCCCTCCTTCAACTTAAAACCGTTTCCCCTCGTCCTACACATATCAACCCTTTCAAAGAGTTGATTCCCCTCCTCTCTGTAGGTTCCCTTCAGGTATTGAAAGGCTGCAATGAGGTCACCCCGCAGCCTTCTTTTCTCCAGACTGAACAATCCCAGCTCCCTCAGCCTGTCCTCATAGGGGAGGTGCTCCAGTCCCCTGATCATTCTAGTGGCTCTCCTCTGGACCCTTTCCAACAGCTCCCTGTCTTTTTTCTACTGGAAGCTCCACACTTGGATGCAGTACTCCAGATGGGTCCTCACAAGAGCAGAGTAGAGGGGGACAATCACCTCCCTGTCCCTGCTGGCCACTCCTCTTTTGATGGACCCTAGGATACCATTTGCCCTCCAAGCCGCAAGAGCACACTGTTGGCTCATATTAAGTTTTTCATCTATCAGGACCCCCAGGTCCTTCTCCACAGAGCTGCTTTCAAGGACGCTCCTTCCAGCCTGTACGGATGCCTGGGATTCCTCCAGCCCAAGTGCAAAACTTTGCACTTTGCCGTGTTGAACCTCATCAGGTTCACCCAGGCCCATCGGCATGCTGCAGACAGCCAGGATGTTGTCAGAGGTGATGCCATTGATGCTGGAGCATGTCTACCCTCTTGTCAGCTGAGCTGGGCTCTCCAACCTTGTGTGGCATTCACAAGAAATGTCCAGAGCTGAGCAGAGGTGTCACTTCCCATCCAGGAGAGGTGCTCACAGCCACCAACCACCTATCTCCTCCATTGGCTTGGATGAATGCTGCAGTAGCACCAACCTGAGCACCCTGACGTGACTATGCTGGACTCCCCAGCAATCCCAGCCTCTTCACTGTCCTATGTGTTTCTGTTGTGCAGTGCTTTAACTCTTGTTATTTTCTTTTTGGCACAGAGGTTGAATGCTGGTGGAGAGCTTGGCTTGTTGCTTTGGAGCAGAAGAATAGAATCTGAGCTAGGAAAAGCACTCCAGGTGCTGCCCAGCACAGAGCAGAGGGACACAGGGAGCTTCTTGCCTAGTGGGTGGGTGAGCACCTTGGGTCCTGCAGGGCACTGCCAGGCGGCCCCTCTGCCATTCAGGCTCCCATGGCAGTGCAGCTTCAGCCTTTTTGGCACTAAACAGTTTGGATGTCTCCTGTGTTTGAAGCTGCTGGAACCACATCAAACAGCCACAAGCAAAGAATGCCGTTGAAGGATTTATTCAGCCTGGATATGAGTGTTGCTGATGAGAGAAAAGGGAGCAACAAAGATTTCTCAGCCACCATTGTGATCTCCCATAAAAAAAAAAAAAAAGAAAGAAAAAAAGAAATAAAATAAAAGAGGTTCCTTTTACTATCAAAACCATTTGGCTGAGCATTTTACTGCAGACTCCGAATAAGTTCCAAATCGCCTGGGTTACATAAGTGCCTCCACCACCACTGAGCCTTTGCTAAAGGAAAACATCTATAATTGATAGTAAACCTTACAGAGTGACAATTGTGTGATGCAGTGCATTAAAAAAGCCAAGTGTTGGGCTTTTGAATTGAAAGATTACAATTGTCAATTCAGATTCCAAAACAATAATTACATTAAAATGTTATTGTAATTAAATTAATTAGATTCACACTTTTGTAGTAATTCATCTATGTACAGAAGTAATAAATAGTAACTTTTTTTTTGCTTAGAGAACCTAACAGTCACTTTTCTTAGTTCTTTTTTTTTTTTTTTTTTTTTTTGTATGCTCAGGGAAGAACATCAGCCCCATGTAGTTCCATCTTTATGTTATGTTCGCCACAATCAAGGGAGAGCAAAATTCCAATCCACAAGAACATTTGCACTAACTAATGGAACAAATCCATTTTAAAAACTACTTTTCATGAAGCCTGTGCAACTTCTCCTTCCCTCTGTCTGCCTGATCACAGCGACATCTGGTTGAATCCAACACCTCTGCCATTTCTCACACTGGTCTGCTGCAAGAGCAGTGAGATGGATTTCAGGGATTCCCCATCCCTGGAGTGCCCACTTTCACCCAGACATGGCCCTGTGCAGCTCCAGGAGGCCCTGCTCTGGGCTGGGGTTTGGACCTGGTGTTCTCCAGAGGTGCCTCCACACATGAGCTGCTGCGATGGCCCATAATGACAGGACACAGACAGGTTGATCTGTAATAAAGCACAGGCAGGTATGAACAGTATCTATTGTCAGTGCTCTAGTTCTGCTCAGTGTGAGCAGGTAGGTTTGAGGCAATGTAAAGCACTACCCATGTCAGACATGTCCAACTGGAGTGATTCCCTCAGACTTGTTTTGATTTTTAAAAATACACAGCAGCTCAGTTCAAATCTTGGGATGCACAAGCAACACCTATGGTGCTCAGATCCCAGAATCACAGAAATTTAGGAGCTGAAGGGAATCCCTGGAGATCTAGTCCAACACCCTGCTAAAGCAGATTCCCTACAACAGAATACTCAGGAAAGCATCCAGCTGGGTCTTGAATATCTCCATAGATGGAGACCCACAACCTCTCTGGGCAGTATGTTCCAATGCTCTGTCACCCTCACAGTAAAGATATTTTTCTGCATGTTTGTATAGAACTTCAGATCCAAACTTCTATTCCACATCCATACCTGAAGACACTTAGAATTGAAGACAATTTAGCCCCTTGGACATGCATGTTCAAAAGACAAGCTTTGTTGTTACCTTTGCATTTGTTAGGCCCATTGTGAATTAAGACACAAATTGACCATAACTGGCCATGCTCTGCAATGGTCACAATCCCACCTGTCCTTAATGACCCACTTTGCACACAGCTGTGCTTTGCAATGTGCATAACCCTACAGAGTCTCCTCAGAGTCTGTTGCCTCCCTCTGTACTGGGCATGGGGTCAGAGCAGGGAAATGGATGAAGGGGAGTGCGAGGTGAGATAGTAAGGCCGAAAAAAAAGAAAGAAAAAAAAGAAGAAGAAAAAAAAAAAGCCTACTATAATGTTTAACACTTGATTTGTTTAAAAAAAAAAAAAAGTGTGAGGTGAAATCTAGGGATGTTGGCTTGGTATTTTTTCCCTGAGCACAGAAAGAACTGTCCGAGCATGACTGTCTTTGGAAGGGGAAGAACAGCAAAAAGCTGGCGTAAGGACCACAGGAACCTGAAATACCACCCAAATTCTACTGCTTTCCCCTGACCGGTAGCTACTGACCCCTCCTGTTAACGCAAAGAAAATATCCAGTGCTTGCATTGCTATCTTTTCATCTGGTAAGAGCCACAAAACCAAAACACCTATGATTTAGTTAGTGTTTCATGTTAGGAAAGACATCAGGTTTTTGGGGTGTATAATATAAATATGTCCCACTGCAATTAGTGTGTGCTGCCAGGAGAGGAGCAGGCTGCACCATCACTGCTTTGCTGCTGAAATGCTGCTGCAGTTTCAGTTCATCTTCTAAATGTGGCATTGTCTCCTAAGATTACATTACTAATTACAGCTAATACACCCAAGCCGGGATGAATGCAACTTTGATCCGGGTAGCACCCCTACGCAATCCCTCTGGTATGCAAATAGCAATTACAAAACAGAGCTCAAATACAGCTTGAAAGCAAAGATGTAAGGCCAATTTATGTAGTGCCCCTAGACTAAACAAGGTGCTTATTCACATGCCAGAGCATGATTGACTGAGATTTACTCACAAAACTTTTCCCATTGAGAATGTGCGACAAACTGCAATTATTACTAATCCAGTTGGTTAGGAAAAAAAAAAAAGTGAAAAAAGGAGGGAGGGAGGGAGGGAGGGAGGGAGGGAGGGAGGGAGGGAGGAAAGAAGGGAGGGAGGGAGGGAGGGAGAGAGGGAATGAAGGAAAGGAAGGAAAGGAAGGAAAGGAAGGAAAGGAAGGAAAGGAAGGAAAGGAAGGAAAGGAAGGAAAGGAAGGAAAGGAAGGAAAGGAAGGAAAGGGAGGGAGGAAGGGAGGAAGGGAGGGAGGGAGGGAGGGAGGAAGGAAGGAAAGGAAGGAAAGGAAGGGAGGAAGGGAGGGAGGGAGGAAGGGAGGAAGGGAGGGAGGGAGGGAGGGAGGGAGGACGGAAGGACAGAAGGAAGGACGGAAGGAAGGAAGGACGGAAGGAAGGACGGAAGGAAGGAAGGACGGAAGGAAGGAAGGAAGGAAGGAAGGAAGGAAGGAAGGAAGGAAGGAAGGAAAGAAGGAAGGAAGGAAGGAAGGAAGGAAGGAAGGACCATATTTTGGCCGGGCTGCCTGACAGAAATTGATGGCCAGCAACAGCAGCAGAGCAGGATGGAGGGAGTAGATGTAGGGTACAAAAGCCAGAACAAAACAGGTTTGGGGTGATGTCAAGAACAACACCGGAGGGATGGAAAAAGGGAGAGAAAGGGAGAGAGAATATTGTTGAATGGGGCAAGAAGAAAATAAGAAAAATCACAGAGATTAAAGGAATGCAAGGATATGGGAAGCAAGCACAGAAAAGAGAAAAACAGATGTGTGAAAACCAAGGTACTGAGGGGAAAAAAACCAAACCAGAATAGACAGATCAAAAAAGGATAATATAAATACTAGTCAAAGATAGTTCCCTTGAACCGTTGCACGCCAAGCTCACTGAGGCATAAGCTGAACCACGTACTTGCAGCATTTGAAAGTGGCCAGTTCAGGCTTCTGCTGCTGCAATGAAGCACGTGAAATCCCCATTCTCTCACATTGAACACTTACAGGTGTGAGCGCAGGAGCTGAGAGCTCCTCAGCACAGCCGGAATGGAGAGCTGTTGCCACGTGTCACCTCATCCTACATGTTTCATGTGCAACTCTGCCACACAAATCTGACAAATAAAAAGGCAACGTTAGGCAAAAAGAAATGCAGGGTCAGAAATTGAGCAATACATTATGAAAGCATCAGGGATCTGCAAGGAGATGCATTTTATTTGCAAGGATGTAGCAATCACACTCTGGAAAAAAATCAGAAGTTTCTCACTGCACAAAAGCAGTTTTTTTGTGTGTGCTTAAGAGTTATCAAAGGATGCCACAGGCTGTAACAAAATGTTCTTTTCATAGTCAGCATTGGAAACTAAGTCATCCCAGACTCTTATTTGAAAGATCAGAGTAGAACTGAGGTAAGAAAAAACTCTACATTCATTGAAAAATAAAAAGATAATTTAACATATCTTCTGGTTGCCTTAGCATGAGAGTTATGCAAAGCAAGCATTTTACTTTCAAACTCTGATTTACCCTTTCTTCTAATTCAAATCTTCTCTCTGTTTATTATCTCTGATTTAATGTCCACATTCAAACGCACCAAGACAAAGTCTGTAGCTCTCAGCTGAAATAGTCTTCACCAGTGCAAGTAGAAGAGCTATTCAAACACACACTGAATTGCTCATAAAATTGTCACTTGCAGTAAGTACAATAATGCAGATGGCATAAAAGTCTTGGTGAAATTCAAGCCAAGCAAAAAGTGTTTCAGTAGAAACTAAAAGATGTTTTTGAGGAGTTAGGGACTAAACTGTGTAAAGAGAATAAAGCCCTTCCGATGGCTCACCCTGAACTTATCTGCTGAAACCCTGAATAAATATTCAAGGTAATTACTACATAATCACTAAGTCATGTTGGCATGTGGGCCTAATTTGTTCTGAGAGAGATGAAAAATGTGAATTGTCTCTTCAAGCAAGAGATCGGGCAGGAAACCCTAGGGGAAGGAGTTTGGGTTCTTATTTGTGTGCATTATTGTTTTCAAGACAAACCAGGCAAGCCAACCTCACAGACCGAGTCTAACTGCTCAGTAACCTGGCCTCCTTCAGTTCTTTAGAGCATTAAGTGGGGGTTCTGTCCAGCTAAATCCCCGCTCAGAGCATCCTTTTCTTGCAGTTGTGAGGTGTCCATCACAAGCAGGAGATAACTGTGCACGTCAGATGGTTCCTGATGAGTCAACCTGTACTATAACTTGAAAATACAATCCATCCCCCTCCTTCCCTTTCTGTTCTAAAAAAACTTCCCCTTCAAAAGAGGAGCACAGGTTTCTAGCTCACTTTCTCTCCTAAATGAAGAGATATCATGGAAGTTAACTTACTAAACTGAGTTCATTGTAACACAGCCAAGCAATGTTGCTTAACTTGTGTTGACTTAGCCATGCACTGAAATTTTAATTAGTAAACTTAGTAAATCTTCATATTTACTATATAGTAAAAAAAGTTAAAAATTGTCTGTCACACATTTAGATTTGTCCATTTGTCCTTGAGCAAGCAAATCTTTAAAGCCTAAGACTTCCTGCATAATGGTAGTCATAAACACACCTATGTACCACAGAGCTGAAAGATCAGAGACTGAAAACTGTTTTGAGAAGCATCTTTCCTCTGAAATAAGGTGCCCATGGCAAAAGGACTACCACTTGAATAACAAACAGTGCATCTTGTGGTCACTTTCTAAGCCAAAAATAAATGTTCCTGCAAAACATGCAATTAACAAGATGCTAAAAATGATTTGTGGCTATGAAAGTACTCAGAAACATCCATTTTTAGCTCTCAAATTATTTGAGGAGAACTTTGAAGGGCCTCGGATAACCACACTGGTCCTGCAAGAGCCTTAGTCAGCTTCAGATTCACGCGTAATAACAATCCTACAGCTACAAATCCCCTAAAACATTTAGGTTTCTTCCCAAATCTAAGCCTCAGAGTACCTCAGAGTATCAGAAGGATGAGGGGAGAGCCTTTAATGATCCCCAGGTGATACATAAATGCTTGAAAGAGCACTTGGGATGTTTGTATGGTTTTCTCCTGTTAGCACGCAGTTCTGAGGCTTGCTGTCCTCAGACTGTGGAGTTCAGGATGCTTTGGAAGTGTCCATGCCTCCATAGAGATCAGGATTCCAGCTCAGTGGCTAGTACAGAGCCCTATCCGAAGGGTTCCTGTGGAATGAACATTTCACATGAAATGTGGGACTCTTATTTGGAAAGCAAACCAAACTCAGAGACTGTGCGCTCCCCAGTTACCAGCCTCCTACAATTTTAGACTCCTTTTCTACACTGTTGTTTCTTGAATTTCTTGTTGTATCATGATCCAGCTTCATGTATGTATCTCTGACCTCTTGGGTGAATGCTCCTTCACATTTTATAGTAATGGGTAAAGACAGCAGTTCTTTGGAAACCGTGAGTATAAATGCAGGAAGAGAGCATTTGTTACTGATCTTCAAAAGCAAAGGACGATAGCCACTCTCTAGCCTGCCTGGCATCATTCTTCTAGTGTTGAGGGCTTGTGTTGAATACACAAGTACGTGAGGATGAGCCCCTTCCCAGCTGTTTAGATCAAAGCTTTACTTTGTTCATGAACTTAGTCATACAACCAGAAGGGCCTGGAGCTGGGCTGGAGGTCCCAGCAGGATCCCAGGGAGGGATCCAATATGAAGTCCTTTGAGCTAAACATACACTCCTTTTAAAACTCAGCTGTTGTTCCAGCACATAATTTGTCTTTTCCACCCCCTTTTTGTGACTGTCTGGGGATCCATGAGAATTGAACATCTAGAAAAGAAAGATCAGAAGCTCCATGTTTTCTCCAAATCTCTGGGAAATTCTCCCGTATTTCAGTTTCTTCCCCAGGGTGAGAAGTCCCTGCCTACTCACATGTGCATGTGATAAACATATAGATGGTTGGGGAAAAGGGCTTAGCTTTCCTTCTTCTTAAATCACTCTTTCAGTGATCTTTTCTCAGAACATAAAGTTTACTTTTATCTCCCATTTAAAACTAAAATCCAATGAGACATGGTATAACACAAATCTTTGCTAAAATTTGGTGGAGTTTCTCTGAAGAAGAAGGCCTTGCACATAGTGTTTTTCTTCCATCTCTCCCCACCTCTCCCAGTCTATCCCAATTATTCACTCACAGAATGAGAAAATGCTGAGACTTTTACTTGGTCTCTATGGCATCCCTATTGATCCAGGTTCTGTTAGCTATTTCCTGACAACTGCCTTTCAAAGGGCCACCTGGCCAATTTAAAAACCAAAAAACAACCAAAAGAGCAGCTTTACTGGGACTTCATTCATGACCATTATCCTCTGTAAAATCCAGCAGTGCCTAGGGTTTACCATTGCCCACTTTCCTAAAGCAGAAGTGTTTTAGTATAAGGCCATTCAAAAATAAATGAGTAATTCCTACAAAAGCTGTCAAGCACATTCTGCCCTCCTCTGCCTGCATGGGTTTGAGATGAGGAAGTCTTGATATTGGCTACTTATGACCATTTTGAGCTGGTGTACTCAGCTGAGGAGGATAAGAGTAGGAAGCAGTAAGAAATCTCCAGGCAACAGGGACCTGTCCAGGGACAGACAGATGGACAGAAGAGGTGGCACTCCTGAAGTACCATGCAATTGGCAGAACTTCTTTTCTTCTCACATAAATGAGCTATATCCAAGCTAATCCCATTCTCAGGGGAGAACATAGCAATAAACGCTACCATTTATCAACTTAAAAAAAGCCAGTTTTTTATGAGAGGAATTCTATAAAATTCAAACTTCAAAGCCCGTGGAACCAGGGTCCTGCTCAGGCTTTGCGATTAAGCCATTGGAGAAATAGGGTCACAGATGAGAGGGAGAATGTGGTAGTGGATTTAAGATCTGTAGGCCTGTCAGGAAGTGAAGAGAGCTTTCCTTGCTGCTGAAGCCTGCCTCCAAAATCTGCCCTGTCCAGAGGGGAACAAAGCTGTACTGTGTTGAAGAATGGTCAATCTGCAGAAAAGTTTGCTCAGTCTGATCAAGAGAAACGAAAGGCTTCTGGCACACAGGTTTATCAAAGTGGTCTCTCACAAACAAAACTTCTTCCATATTTCACAAATTGTAAAACTCTCCAGTGGATGTTTACTTGTAAAATGACAAAAGGAACAACAAGCAGATTTCACAGTATGTTGGAAAACACTGGTCAGAAGTTAGTTTATATTTAAAAGCAGCTATTGTAAACTTGATTGTATAACATACTGATCTTTAACAGCAGACATCTGCTTACTCCTCTCAGACATTTATTTTCCCACTTTTTTCTAAGAAAATATTTTGAATACTGGGTAATGAAAGGAGTTCCATGCCATGCAGAATGTTCAAGCCCATAAAAGTCAACATGTGAGTGTTTTTCTGGAACATTGCATGAAAATTCACTTGGCTTTACTACCAACATACTCCAGAGCTGGGAGACAGGTCTGCTTCACAGCATAGCTAACAGTGCTTCCTTTTCATGTCTGTGTTTTAAAATTCCCGATCTTTAAGCTGTACCATGATGCCTGTAACATTTGGATTATTATCCATCATAACAAAATGGTGAGATACATTTGCTGCTAGACTTGTCTCTCCAAGGCTGAAAACCAACAGCATATACCAACTGCAGGCCAAAGCCTACACTGAGGGCATGTGCAGGAAGGACACTGTCACCATGTTTTCTATCTGAAAGCCAGAGATGTGAGATAAGGTGTCCAATAATGAAATTCTTTCTTTATCTTCTGTGGTCTGAACGTTCAAGCCCTAGTTACTCTGACAAGCTCCCCTGGAACTGGGAAATAGAGGAAAGCCCTTTTTCTTCCCGTAATAAAGTCAAAAGAACCTGTAGCTGTCTAGCTGATGTAATTGTGTTGTCAGTGCAGCTTTAAATGGAAAAGGAAAAAGGAAAAAAGCACAAGCAAGCTTCAGGTGAATCGGTTTGTGGGAATATTACTTGTTCCCTTTACTGACCATTATGGACTTCACCTATTCACACTGTATTGGTGCTTTAGTACAAAGACACTGTTCTATTCAGAGGAGAAACTCTCAGCAGCTGTAGCAGTGTGAGCTGGGAAAATTGGAAAAGCAGTTTGTTCAGCCCCCAAGGGAGCAAGAGGAGGTGCCTGGCTTTACTCAGCAGTGCTGTGAATGGGTGAGTGGATGCCACAGCCAAGGAGGCCTTTCCAGCTCCAGCCACAGGAATGGCTGCAGGCCCAGCTCTCTGCCGCCAGCTGCCTCGCACCAAGCCAGTCTGGGCACCACACTGGGTGAAAATAAGAGAACAGTGGCATTCTCACTGGCTTCCCCCTGGGGCAAGACAAGGAACAAGTGTGGCTGCCATCAATAAATGGTACGTCTCGTCTCACTTGATGTTAGGCAGGGAGTTACACGTATGCTGGTCGCCACGTGTTCCATCTTCAGTCAGTGGAGCCCTTTGCTGCGGTGACTGCTCTGTTTGTTTGTTTAAGATGGGAAGAATGAGGCTGTGGAAGTGTCTGTTTCTCTCCTTTAATTAGATTTGGCGTCAGGAAGACTCTCAGCTACAAACATCTACTCTGGTCCAATGAAACTTCTCTGAAGCAAATGGTCAGACTGGATAATCTCAGTGTGTTTGAGTTACTTGGTTAGAAAATCAACAGTATTTTTCCAGCAGGTATGAATCATGTGGCTGGAGAAAGCTCACATCTTTCTGAAGCACAACACAAATGGGGTTTTACTTAAGTAACAAAAGAGTTGTTAAGCAATGTGTACTCTGGCTAGTCTGCATCATCAGTGTCTGCCATGCCATTTGCCCTGACAGTACCATCCTCCAGAGGAAACACCAAGTGATGCATGCAAGCAGTGGAGGAGATGTGAAATTAGAGCAAGAAGTCTGGTGGACAGGCAGGCATAGAACTGCATGTGTGCACACTATCTGAGAAAGCAGAATGCACTCAGACAAGGGCAGGGGGTTTTCACTTGTTCCAACTGCCCAGACTGCATTTCTCTGCAGTTTATTCCACTTAATAATTTTAAATGACACGGATGATTAAGTGCACTTCTTGATGATGTTGCCCTGAAACACTGCATTGTGAAAGGGGACTATGAGTGGGGGGAAAGTGAAGCTCTGGGACAACAAAACAGAAGGCAAAAATAGGGCATATCCAGAGTGGTTGCTGGGTGAACTCAATTTCTTTTAGCCCTAATGTAATAATCTGCTAGAGCACAGGGGCACAGTAGATACAAACCTTTGTGTACAGATTTTTCAGATCTATTTTCTATGAGTAGTGTCATCCCCTGTACTCCTTTCCAGAGGTTTTTGATTATTCTAAACCTTGAGGTTTAGACCCTAAAACCCTAAAAACCCTAAATCTCATCTTCTCAGTTGCATGTATTTTTTAAGACCAAGATCTGAGCCGTGGGTAGCCTATTCTTACTCTAATCACAGTTGC
The DNA here is from genome assembly GCF_026119805.1 of Tympanuchus pallidicinctus. Classification (NCBI taxonomy): domain Eukaryota; kingdom Metazoa; phylum Chordata; class Aves; order Galliformes; family Phasianidae; genus Tympanuchus; species Tympanuchus pallidicinctus. The sequence goes on from NW_026294802.1 coordinate 30,305,458, forward strand.
GACCAAGATCAGTGAAAGCCTGAAGTAGTAATATGGTGCAGGGCCTGTGTACATCTGCAAAACTGGACAATACTGACAATTGGGTGAAATTATCCTGAAAAACACTTGTTCTGGTTTGGGCTGGGATGGAGTTGATTTTCTCTGATTCTGCCATTCCCATTTGCATCACTGAACTTGTGCTCGTATCTTGGACAGTCCTGATAGACAACTACCCGAGTCCCTGGTAGCTTTAATATTTAAATATCTATTTTAACTGCAGTTCTGTGGACTGAGACAATGCTAAGTGATGTACAAACACATATTCCAAGAACTGATGTCTGAAGTCCATGGCCGTGCACCTCTGTGATGTGGCAGAAGGGTGAAACAGCTTTCTCTGAACTTAAGTACTCCACAGAAACCACACTTGACACAGCTGAGAAGCAGATGGGGAGCCTACCTACACTGAAGTTAAGAAGCATTCTACAAACACCGGTTTAAATGGAGCAAGAATATCCTTTCTCAGATGAAGGTACGTGCTGTCTCAGATAATGAAGGTCTTTGTCTCTGCACACTGAGCTCCACCTTCATGAGGACCGAGGTCATCAGTACTGTCCATCTGTTTGATTCTGAGATCTTCTTGCATCTAGGCCATACTAGGCATGATCCTGATTGCCCCCTTCCACCAAGTGTGGATTCAACTACAGTGTTAATGTAATAAGGCTACTGTCATTAGCTCAAGTGCTATTATTTGTTACTACTCATTATGGAAAAAGTCCAACAGCTAAACTTACTTTGAAATCTTGAAGGATGGCTTTGTCTGTATTTGTGAAGAAAGAGGACTGCAAATATGTAAACGAGGAATGGGATAAAATGCATGATCATAAAAGTTAATTCTAAAAAAGTTTCTTGGACTTGCTTGACTTTCTAGGTGACTGCCAGATTGAAGAGTAAATTTCATTTGGAAAACACACAGTGGGGGTGGAGAAGGTTTTTCATTTGTTTGTGTTGTCTGTTAAAATTATACTGTGGTTTCAGAATCATAAATCACAGAGTAGAGCTGGAGCTGTATTAGCCGTACTACATCCACTCCATCCTGCACATAAATTCCCTTTAATCCATTTGTACTGTGTGGTGGAATTAATATGTCCACCTGTATATTCTCCAGTCGGTAAACACAGAGCAGGTGAAATCAGAAGGAAATTTAAATGAGATCAAAAGATATGTTCAAAAGAAGGGCTTAAGCCATCTGGAATCTCTCAGAGCTGCCAGTCACAAGCAGGAGACCCGCTGGCATCTTAAGAGGAATTTCTTGCTTCCCTTTCTTCTCAAGCTGGAGGAAGTTCAAATGAACACTCAGCTAACAGTTGGCACTTGCTTTGTGAGGGGATTCATTGTTCTGGGAGGTGAGGTCAGACACAGACTTCAAGGATGTCCAGATTCAAACCCTAAGAGGTTGCTGCTTTTGTTCAGAGAGCTCCTAAACTCAGAAAAAGTGGATTATTCTGTTTTTCCCATTGTTTCTTAACAGACTTTAGCTTGTCCTACATCTTTCTTTAACTGAAGCAGAACAAATCTAGGAAGACCACAGGAAAATTTGTTTGGCATTTTGTTTGGAAAGTCTCTTTACTTAAAAGAAGCAAAATAAACAAAATAAGCCCCAAGCCTTTGATTTCAAAAAGGCTGGGCTGGCTACATGGTATGTAAAGAAGCTATGGACTGCCCTGCTACGACTGGAATAATGCGTGTAATTCTATAACAGAATGAACAGGATTAGAAATCTAAACAAATAGTCTTTAGTCCTAGAGTCAAAACTGCAATTAGAGGGAACCAAGTACTTCAGACAAACATCCAACAATATTTACGTATCAGGAAAGGACACTGTGCTCCTCTTCTCCTCTCCCCAGGCCTTTGTGACAGGGTTGGCAAAGGTGTTCTTAACGTGGCATGTATAACATATTCAGAAATGGCTTCATCTCTATCCTATAGGTGAACTTTGTATATTGAACTTTATTTTGAAGACAGTATTCAGAAAGACACAGCCCAGGGAAACAGAGACATTTCTTTATAGAAGCCACTGGGGCATTTTTTGTTTGGGGGAAGAAGCAGGACAGTTTGCAGAAGTCTTATGTAGAAGTGGGATTTGACTTTTCTGGTGGACTGACAAAGAAGGGCAAATAGGTCTTTGGGATTGTTTGTCATTTTTCCCAAATTCAGAGACACCCCAAATCTGAGATAAATCTCCATAGTTAATTCTGTGCTGATTTCAACCATATCTGAATGGTCCCAAGTTTACCTTAAAATTTACCTCTCTTTTATGCTACCTGGCAGCAAGACATACACAGCTTCTACCTCCAGGGGAGAAACATGGATCTCTTAGAGGAAACCCAATCTTGGGTCTGTATCTGTTGCCAATGCCTACAAGACCTACCACAGCGCTGGGTAACTGGAATGTGCTTAACACTGACTCCCATGCTGTGCTCCAGAAGGCAGCACAGCACACAGAGGCATCACAACTACATGGACAGTCAGAAAAGGATCCCAAAATGTCCATCTCTAGCATGTTCCCCAGGATGGTGCAGTCTTTTGGCTACTTTTATTTTACATCCACGTACTTCATTATAACAGTGTATCTGAATCAGAAACCACATTTTGGAAGAGCACATAAAGCAAAGCAAAAACATCCTTTCACATCTCCAGGAGAGACTTAAGTATACACATTTCTGTCATAACAGAAGGTCACAACAAGCTATGTGTGCTGAGCAGTGTTTCATAGCCCAGGAAGTAATAACTTCAGTTGTAGAAAGCCAGGAAGACTGTACCAACCACACACATGCCTAGAAAACATATACCTTCCTCTTTAAAATACATGTTATAAATCCAGATAGAGTTTCACTAGAACACAAAAGCATATCCTTCAGCAGCAGATAGAATTAAAATGAAAAACAACCACAACTCACTGCCTTAAAGTGATTCATTCGTTTTGGCTTTTAAATAGAAATGCTATATGCATGGGCAATGTTCAGCTGGCACTTTAGCAACTGTTGAGCTACGAACAAAGAGCTAGGAAACAAATCCTTTAGTAAGTTCTCTAGCTCCCACTGCTAAAACCACAGATACGTACAAGTAATTGTAAAATGACTTGTCCGTATCCTCTAATATTTTGCATAAGATAAAACAGTAAAAAGTCAGACATAAAGAGAGAATGAACTGTACCTGGGTTTATAACCAAGGAGCCCATGAGGCAGAATAGTGCTTGCAGAGGGAGAACTCAGCTGTAGCTGCATGGAAAAAGCAACAGATAAAACACATTTGATTAAACTCGAAGCACAGGATGGTAGGTGGAACCTAAACACTGGTTTCAGTCTTGCATTGATACTTCAATGCTCTCTTGATCACCAAGACATAACAGTTCTTTCCTTTTTGGGCCTTCAATATTTTTAACTTCAATTTTTAACGTTAATAAGGTTATAGCTTTTCTGTTCTCTGCTATTTTCCATGAGAAGAGAAAAGTCCATTAGTTGCAGCTCAGACTTTGCTACCACGTGAGAGACTCAGTCTTCATCCAGACTTATGGATCAAGACAGAACAATAAGTGAAGCAAGAGCTGTGTTCACAAGCAAAACAAAATAAAGAGCTTACTCACTGTTTCTTACCAGCAGGCCAATATTTAGTTTCCTCCTCTTTAGCAGGGACCCATACCATAGAATGTTACTTGGGAAGACATATGCCATAGCCACAAGTATCCTCACTTTCTCCTCCTTTTCTTGAGCTCCAACAGCTGAATATGATGTATGTCAGGGAATATTTCTTGAGCTAATCGTGGTCAACTGTCCTGGCAAAGTACCCTCCAACTTCTTGCTGATCTACAACTGTGAGGGCTGAGCCAGAGAAAGAAAAAGCCACAACACTGTGCAGGTTATGCTCAGCAAAATTCAAAACCACTGCTGTGTTATCAACAGTGTTTCAGTCACAAACCCAAAGCACCTCTCCACGTGGGCTGCTGTGAAGAAAATTTCCTCTTTCTCATCCAGATCCACTACAGCTAAATGGTCTCAGCTCTCTTTCCTCGTAGGAAACATGCTCTAATCTTCTTCATGGCCCTTCACTGGAATCTACCCAGTATGTCCATTTCTTGTTCTGAGAGACCAGACTTGTGCCCAGCGTTCCAGGTGTGGCCTCATCCCTTCTCGCTAAAGAGAAAGGGTCGTTTGACCTGCCTAATGCAGCCCAGGACACCACTAGCCCTCTCTGTGGCGAGGGCACATTGCTGACTCATGTTCAGCCTGATGTCCACCAGGACTCCCAAGTCCTTTACGACAAAGCTGCTTCCAGCAAGTTGATATGTACCAATGCCTGCCATCTGCAAAACTGCTGCCAAGAAGGTTTGACTGGAGAGACAGAGTTGCAGTTATTTACCTGATGGGAATGAAAGAGTTCACAATTTTCAAGTAAAAGAGAAAAAAAAGCATCTCAATTACTTTACTGGATAGTTTATGATTATGGTAAGATGGTGATTGCGTGTAAAAATGAATGCTTACTCATAACTTGAGTTAAGGATTTATAAACATACTTACAGCTCTTGGCTATACACTGTATCCATATAGCATTATATTTGCCAACCTACTAGTAGCATTGAAATTCTTCTTCAAGTAACTTCAGAGGACTTCTGACAATTACAGATCCTGAAGGTCAGTCTCTTTTTGTCTAGAATGCTTTGCTTTGTACAAGCAACTCTAGAGACCTACAAAAGCATATGAAGTTGTGCTGGATGTTGAAAAAAATAATACCTGATTTTCACAAGGGGTGGGTGGTCAGAAAAGTTGTATGCTGTTTCCACGGCAATAGAATTCATGTTTTGATAAGGTCAGGGGGTTGAATGGCAATTGACTCCTTCAGGACATGTCTGCAGTATTCAGAAAGGAAGAAATACATGTTTCAAGGATCTCATGCTGCAAATATGAGATTTTCCTTCACTTAAGAGAATTACAGACAACATCCAGGCTCAAATACTATATCCAGAATGGAAGACATTCAGCCCTTCTGTTGACACAGAAGCCATTCACAGAAGTTGGAGGTGGGGTAGCTTAGGAGTCAGCGATTATGATTTGATTACCTTTGCTCTGAGTAAATGAATAGAGTCCAAAGAAGTAAACTATATACATCCTCAGGGCCTGAAAAGGGCCAACTTTCTACTAAACTGAAAACAATTGACTGAAGTCAGCTGGGAGATGACTCTAAAAAGCAAGCTGGTAATTAGGAGATATTTAAGAATATTTCACTAGATGCTAAGAAAGCCACAGTACCACAACTGGGAAGAAAGGCTGTGCTTGTTACAAAACCTGACTTGGAAAGAAAGCAAAAGAAGCCGAGCACATTTTTAAGAGAAGAAATGAATGAGAGGATGAATTGATAACAATGAATACAGATCAGGAAATAGGAAATGTAAAAAGTAACAAGAAAACAAAAGAACAACAACAACAAAGCAACAACGCGGAGGTAGAGTTCTATGTTTGGTATGTCTGAGAACATCAAGTGACATTCCTTAATAGATCAAACCAGAGAAGAAGCCTCTGGTGCTATTTAATTACTGAAGAGAAATGATGGCACTGCTGCTTTAGAGGACAGTGTTTTATCCTGGACTTGCGAAGAGCTCTGTGGAGAGGAACTGTTTCCAAACACCTTTAAAAAAATGTTTAACCTTGAAGATTTCAAAACTCCTGTATTTAGTCTTTAATCCTCCCATATCTTTTCTTGTCTCTATTTTCTCTTTTCTTCCCTTAAGCAGCCACGCTCAGTTCTTGTCCTCTTTCTGTCTCCGTCTCATGCCATAGGCTGGCAACTGGTCACATCTCCAGGTCTGATGGAGCACTTGGTCAACACAGAGAGCATAGTGGTTTCAGGTTGCAAGAAGACAGTTTTTTCCCAGCCTCTCAGGAGCAGCTGGTGGTGACACAGAGCGCTCACCTCTCTCTATTCTTTGTGTCTGTGCTGTGATGTTGGCCGTACCTCCACCTCTGCCAAATACAGCTCAAATGCCCTCACCTGTACCACAAGGTGAGCTCATATGACAGGAAAGCCTTGCTTTAAACAGCTTCAGAAGACTCAGCTGAGCTAACTCTGCATCCTTTAGAAGGAAAGCGAAGCCTTTGGCAAGTGTCTGCTGACACCATTTCTTGCCTAGTGCCATGAGACCCAGAGGGATAACAGGGTCCTCCAGATCTATTTGTCCCTTCCCTGACCATGTGGGAAGCAGACCATCCCTTTGGGGAATGTAGTATAATTAATACTGATCCACATAGGCTTGCAGAAGACAGATCCCAAGGCTGCAAACCACAGGACTGCTTTTTTTTACTGACAACCAGTTAAGGTGTGGTAACCATGGCACGGTGTAAATGAATTAGAAACTGGATCAATTAGACATAAACAAAGAGAATCTCACTCCAGTACTGGAAGGTCCCTGCTCCAGTGTAGTTTCTCAGCAATGACTAAAGAAAGGAGAACATGAAACTGAGAGCCTTAGCAACCACAGACACCGTGAGGCATTATCTGAGTCCTTCAGGCAGTCATCAGATTTTATCTCAGCTGCCAGTCAGTACATTGGATTTATTCCGGTGGAAAACCAGGTTTTCAAATCACCTAAACCCTGAATTCTTCATTTACATGGCACAGCACAGTTCCCAGGGAAACAAGGAGAAATAATGTCTGCTTGACATTTAGTGGACCTCCTGCAAAGCTCAGCTGGAGGGCTTCTCATGCATTGTTTTAACTCGGTTTCTTCCACCATACAATATTATACCCTACAATAGGTGCACAGTCTGCTCTGATGTGAGCTTCTCTCAGCCTCTATTGTTGAAAGAATTTCTATTTGCCTAAATTAGTTATGTGCTTGCTTGGTCAGGACAAAAAGCATGGAAATTCAGAGATTAGTTGTGAAAATAGACAGTTAAAGACACGGGAAGATATAATTTTACCTCTGTACTTGCATAGGTACTGGAAAGAGCTTCTCTGAGCCACTGATGGATTTCCATTTAGACAAATCATAGAATCATAGAATCGAAGAATCATTGAATCATAGAATGGCCTGGGTTGAAAAAGACCACAATGATCATTTAGTTTCAACCCTCCTGCCATGGGCAGAGAAGCCAACCACTGGACCAGGCTGCCCAGAGCCACATCCAGAGTGGGACATCCATAACTTCCTTGGGAAACTTGTTCCAGTAAACTCAGAAAGTAATTTCTGCACCATGCAATTAGGAAAGACACTTTGCCATTGAAACTGCCATCATCTGAAGGGGTCGTCCATCCCTAGAAATAAGACTTCACATGAAATCAATGGTGGGTGGATTTCTCTGGTGTGATCTGTTGCAATTCAAAGTAGGTGAACTTATGAATGTGTTAGACAGGGACTCAGACAAGATTGTCATCATGGTCTTTCCTAGTTTCATCATTTATGGTGGAAAATATCAAACTACTCACATAGCTTTGCTTGTCATTGAAATAGCTTCCCACAGTTGAACATTTTTGATCAGACTGCAGAAGATTTTCAGGTTCCTCCATAGTTTGCACTCAGAAATATTCCTATCTGTTCTCAGATTTCCCAGCCAACCTCCATTCCATTCTGTCTCTGGCTTCTTCACCTGGCATGAAAAAGGCAGTGTCCTTGATCCATTTTATTGCTGCTGTTGTTAAAGCTTTGAAATTTGGAAGGAGCTAGAATATTATTCTTGAGTTTAGATTAAATTGAACAGGAAACTAGTTCAGGGTGTCATAAAAGGTAAAGAACACAGCTGTCTGCCTCCTTTTCAGTTCTCAACATTGGGTTGGTAAATCACTGAATGATAAAGTGTGCATTTCTGAAATGCTGGAAGTGGAAGGAGAACTATTGAGACAAAGTAATTATTTACACTTTCATGTCAGCAAAGGGGTTTAGTTAATCTGGATGAAATACGAAGGATGGCCACTGTTTTAAACACATGGCACCACAGCCCATAGATAAAATCCAAATCAACCATATCACTGACTTCATGGCAAAATCTGGGAAAATGGTAAGCATCACTCCAGAAGTACATGAGCACAAGATGAGCTGGGATCTAGGAAAAGAGGCTTTTTGGGTTGATAGTCACTGATGTGTAATTTTTTTCATAGGCAAAAAGATTTACAATGGCATCCTTCACTTCTGGCACCTTCACAACTATTACTTGATACAACATATGTTCTCCCTCCTCAAAGAGGGAATCTGGCTGTTTTTTGAAAGTCTTATTGATGAAGCATAACTGAAGTTGGTTAGTAAGCCCCACGGCTAAGTCAGACTTCTCTATTTTCACTTTACAGATGGGCTTACTGAAGTGGAAAATGTAATGGCTACACAATGTTCATCAGTGTTAAACAAAGAGTAAAGAATACTTCATTTATGACATTGGCACCATTTACATGGTTCCAAGGACTTAGGAAACGTGAAGAAAAATTATTTTATTAATTACAGATGGTGATCCCTACTCAAGTACTTTCCCACCATGCCTGAAACTCCCCTTGAAATCAGCAGGGGATGTCTGCCTCAAAAGAGGCATAATCAAAATCTCAAGCCAAAATCTGTATCCTGTACTGGATAAGTCAGCAGAGACAATTTTACTCTTAAGTTCACAAATATTTTGGTCTTCTCTTGACCACATTTTTTTCATCATGAAGAACTACCTTTCTTTGTTCCAATAAATGATTTTCAACTGAATTTTAAAGAAAAAGTAGAAACTTTACAGTGGGGTTGAGAAACAGGCTAAGCTTAGGGAAATTAGTTGAAGCTAGAAAAGTAATAAACTTACAACGTTGTGCTTTTAGAAGATTGCACACAACTGAAGAGTTTGTACAACTTACATTTCAAAGGGCAAGGATTAGAACAACAGATTTGTGTCAAGAGAGACTCGAGAGAAATAAGATTAGTCATATGATATGAAGGACCATCCGGATACTGTGAAAAAGCAGAAAGTTATTACTGACATGCCAGATGCGTGACTGAATGCAGAAAAATCAGGGACAGGGCACATCTTACTGTAAACTAAATTATGTGCTTTTTAAAAGTAAATAAACATATTATAAAATTGATAGTTCCAGCTTTAGCATCAGAGTACAAAAATGCACGATTAATCAAGCCCTGGACAGAACAAAATCCCACAGTTATTACAAAATGGTAAAGGTCTCTCAAAGACAGTGCCAGTTATGGACACTAGAGGTTACCAGCTCATACCCAAGAGGAATCTTTTTTGTTTTGAATTTGTTGGTTTTGAAGCAAAGGAACATTTTTTTATGCTAGTATGTGAGCCTTGAAATGACAGCGGCTGAGTTCAGCTTCATGTTGCCTTTGGCTCACTGTGACATACCGAACAAGTCAATTAACTTCTCTGTCCCCATGTCTCTCAAATGATAAAAGATAAAGATTCCATCTTTATAATCTCAGACTGTACAAAAAATTCTTTGGTTGTTATTTACTATCAGTGTCGGACCTGACATAGTGCAATAGCAATTTTGTTGATCTTCCTGTTGTACTTTGATATCAACAACAGTAAGAATAGTGATCATGGTATACAGGGATCTAAGCACTCCCCAGCTGTGCAGTTCTTTTCTTAACAAAACAAAATGCAACAAAAGAAGTGAACAAAAAGATTGTTTAATTTAATTTCTTTTACCCTTAGAGTAGCTGATGTAATATTAACAACCATGAGTAACTCAATGATGATTAACTCAGTGGTAACTGCAAGTGATTAAAAAGAAATCTGAAACAGCTTTTCTAGCAGGTAACACTCTAGAAATCTGTCTCCACAAGAGGACTGAAATAAGTTAGCCTATCAAACATTCTGGTAAAGATCAGTAATAGCACTTTGTTAATGAGAAGATTGACGAATCAATAGTGTTAAAGATGGAGTGACCCTACTCCACCTCTTGGGAGCTATTTCCTTCATTGTTTCTACCACATCTATTGTGATCTATCATACTGTCATATTATCATACAGTGTCATGCATTATTTAAGTATTTAATTATAGGTTTCTACCCAAAGCTACAATTAATCATAATACCAAGAAATGATACATGGTGAAGCAAATCGAAGAGTGCAGTGAGAAACAGAGGACCAGGAAGAAAGGTCATGGGCAGAAAGCATGAAATGAAGTGCTCCATTCTTTAAAACAGCAACCACCTGCAGAGGTTCAACCAAGGATGAGACTTCCACCCTTGCCTAACAGCAACTGAAGAAAGAGAAGGAGAAAAGAAGCACAAAAAAAGAGCTACTTTTTTAATGATTCTGGGTCAGAGGGAAGAGATTTAATGACAGAACATAAATTCATAGTACCAGATGTACTGGATTAATTCAAGAGTTCTGCTAGCCAGTTAGTGACCAGAGATATGTAGGGAAGAGTTTAAGAATGGGACACGCTCAGTGACATTTCCCCACTACATTGTTCAGGTCAGTTTGAGACAAATCTCCAACCTACTTACAAACTTTGCTGTGGAGATTTTAATGATTGCACTCCAAAAAGATAAAACTTTCAGTACACGCCTCTTTTGCAAGGGATACAAACAGTAAGATTTTACCTGAATTTCTGAAGCAAACATACATGGTGGGAACTAGAATGGGAATCTAATCCAGCACCACCCAACATGGTTTTTTTGAGGAGCCACAGTGCCCGGCATGACCACTTGTTTTGCTACAGAAACATGCAGGAAACAAAATGCTTGTCTGCCTGTCTGTCTGAATATTGGTGCCTTAGTAACTGGAGGAGAAAGAGGTAGAGATGTTTTTCACATGCAAATGTTACAGAGGAAAGTATCCAGACAAAGCAATACCAAAGAGAGGAATTGAATTCAGAAGGAGATAGGAGAACGTTTGACATGAAATGCAGAAGGACGTTTTTTGGATGGAACTGTGTTTTTGCCACCATTGTAACTGGATCAAATTTCTTTAATGTTGATTCCCAAAAGATGCTCCCTGAGCTTACAAGCCAGCTGCACCTGTCCACCTGTCCTCCCATGTGCAACATGGACAGTGCAGAACGCATCAGGAACTCATTCACAGAGCACTGACAGAAACCAACTGCTATATCTACTGCTTGTATCAGTTTCTTCACTGTATGAAACACGAGACCTTTTGATGTAAAATTTAGGGAGCCTTTGGTGTCTTAGAAGATTAATCTAACAGAAAGCATATGGATGAGATGTGTGACGCTCATTGGTTAGTGTGCTGATCCTTCTCTCATGAGAGATGTAGAAAGCCTTCTTGATACTCAAAAGAGTCAAGTGCAAATCCCATACTGATAAGAAATGTCCCAAGGGAAGGCAGATAATAAAACCCCATTTCCTTGATGTGTTGTCCTACAATCTTCCTTCTCAGAGCTTTGGCACAGTTTTATGTGAAATTCAAAAGCATGATGTCTTTTTAGGAAATAGGAGACCACCTATAAATCCCTCCAAAATAACCCTTAGTGTTTAGTCCTGTGTGACCAGGACACTGCAGCTACTACAGTAGGAGTTACTTAAAGAAAATCCAAGCACTTTCTTGCTTATCTGAACTAAGGCTTAGAAAGGGAAGAGTGGAAAGCAGAGAAGCACAGCCATTACTTTACACCTGAAGATGTACATGATGTGATGCCGTACAAAGGCTTGGAGGCAGCTTAAAGCAGTGTAAGATAAGCTTTGCTATTTACCATGTGATCTGCAGCTTTTCTTGGAGTGGGAATTTCAGGTCTAGCATTTCACAGTGGCTCCTTGCGGTTAATTTCCCAGGACATAAGTATGAGACAGCTTGGGGGCCCAAGTCTACTTTCTGGAACAGGTATCATCATCTATTGCTTCAGGAGCAAGACATTCTGGAGAAGACAGAGAGAAAAGCTCTGCAATAGCATAGCATCTTCAAGCCATGTAACAGGGAGCTACCACTGCCCTGGAAAATGGTAACAGAAAATATTTGTCCTTGGACCATTCAGAAATATGTCTGTCCTGGATATACATAGGTAGCTCCAAAGTAACGTCTCATACTTTTTCCATGGAAACAACAAAAGATACAAAGAGGACAATAACACCATTTGAGAAAACAAATTCTCCGTTACAAAATACTACTTTTATGTAGTTACCATCATTAGCTATGCATTTTTGCCAGCGATGAACAAGTGCCTGCCTGTGTGCTGTGTTTGTAAAAGTCTGTATCAGCAGAGGTGCCCCTCACATCCACTGTTGGTTTCCATAAATATTCAGCAAATGTCGATGAATATCAGGTGTGCCCTTTTTTCCACGTGGAGGAATTCAGTGATACACCTTCACTTTGTGCACCCTTCCATGTCAGAAGCCGCTCTGTTAGACTACTCCTCTGCTGCCATCTCTCATATGGCATCAAAATGGAATGGAGTATTGGTGGGAAAGTTCAGTCTCTGCTGCCATACTATCACTGTCTGCCCCTGACGCACTGGGCCAGCATAATAAAATCGGAGGAATACTTTCAGAGCATCCCCTATATATATATATGTATACATCTAGGTATATATGTGCCTGTGTCAAATAACACCGGGCATAAAAGAAAACATGCTCAAGTAACAAAGACACTGTGGATTTCGGGATTAGCTTGCACTGAGTCTAGGTGCTCAGTATACAACAGGCAAGCAAGACAGTGGAAACGGGTGGAAAAACTGAGTAATTTGCTTTTGTTATGTTGCTTTGTTCTGTTATTCTTCAGATACTGTCTTTCCATTATTCTTATTCCCGTGTTGCAGGACACCTCCTTCTCTGGCATAATCTTTCTTCACTTCACCCCCCAACAAGGCCTTGCCTTACAACAGCCCTTTTCCTCTTCTGTTTCAGGGGGTGTTTCTGTCAGCTTGTTAGTTAAGTAGAGTTCCTGTGCTGGTAAATTTCCTTTTGGTGCCATTGTGAAATACTGAATAGAATCAGAAATTTCCCTTAAACTGAGCAAACAGTTGGATCCAAGTCAGAAAGCTTTCTATTGAGCCCAGGATGTCTATGAGAAGGAAAGTAAAGAGAGAGATTGTTTTCTGCTGAAGTCACAGCAAGCAATTGACTTATGACTTATTGCAGAAAAGAAGGGTGAAATTTAAAGCAAAATGAGAGCTTACATATCCATTTTTCTTCAAACTAAAAGCCACACCATCACATCAGAACTTCTCTATTCCTTAATGACTTCATTATTAATCTCTGTATTGTATTCTTGCCAGTCCTATCACACTTTGGACATCTCTGAGCATCCCACTTTGGGAGATCAGTTCACTTCTGTCTTTGTTGGGAGCAAGAACAATCAACAAAAAGGCACAATTTTTTTTCTAAGAAGGACCAAAGCCATCCTCAGCTTTCAGCTGAATCAGTGTAGCTATTCTGTGGACAAATCAAGTTTTTGTTGTACTGAGCCCTCAGCCTCCAGTTAGTAAAAGCCAGAAGCCAGTGGGGGCTGCTTACTGCTCAAATTAATCTGCTGTTTACAGAAAGGAACATGCACATTGCTTGCCAAGTGGAGGGAAGGACAAATTCCTCCTCCCTTCTTTAACAATGAAGTTCTGGGAGCAGAAAACCCCAACACTTCTACGAAAATTAAAATGCCAAAACATTGGGATGTTCCAAGTCAACTGGTTGGTTTTTTTAAATATGTAACAAATGATTTGAGTTAGACCACGTAACATAAACACTGTAAAAATAGAAACTAAAAATCACAATATTTAATAAGAAATGTGAGTGTGAGCTGTCAACACTCTTGGAAACTTTTTAAACCTTTATTTTGGTTTCACTGCACCAAGCAAAATCCACCCAGAATGTTTCAAACTGCATTCTTTATCAAATATTAGTCCACTTTTCCCAGTCTAATATTAAATGTGGAGGTTGGTGGCCTTGGTGAAGCTTGGAGAGTGGTGGTGGGGATGGAGCTTCATAATCCTTGAGGTCCCTTCCAGCACAGGCCATTATGTGATTCTGGGTTAAATCCATACACTCTTTGGGGTCAAATCATTGAGTTTCATTCAGCACTACACTTTCATACACATAAAATCTGTTAGAGACTAATGGGCCAGTAGGCGGTGCTCACAATCATTCTATCAACTCCTGTTGTTCACGAGTATTAAAGCTCTTTGCTGACTTGCAGAGAACTTCCTCTGTGTAGTTCTTCAGCTTTCCTGCTCAGAGGTCTATGACTGGCACGTAAAGAGATTTTGGTTATCTTTTTTCATTTAGTTGTCAAAAGGAGTAAGGAATATTCCAATTTCTTCTAAATTTTCTACTGTTTAGCACTCTGGACACAGCCTTAAACTTGATGTGGTAAATCAGGGTGGCCCAACATCAGCTGCTGCTAGAGCCAGAAGCCAGAGGCCACATTTGGGACACTTCTCCTCACAGGCTGCTATTGGCAATGGTGGTTCCTGGTTGCCTTTATGCCCATGGATACTTCTTCCCCACAAATCCTCTGCCTTCCTCCCTTGTCTTGCACAGCCTCCTGTGGTCCCTGCTGTGCTGTTTAGATGACAGGTCTAATACACTAAAGGATAAAACAGGGAAGGCAGATTTCCTGTACTTCAACCCTAAGCTCATATTCTCTTGTTACAGCTTACAGAACATGCAGGAAAAGGACATTTTTGCCTGCTAAGGCAGTGTTCCCAAGAGAAAGAGCAGTTCAGTGCCCTCTCCAAAGAAAACAGCCATAGCATAGATAGAGGCATCCCACTGACTAGTTGTCACAACTGAAGATCTGTGTAAAACTCCCTGCTTAAGCTGGAAACTTGGCCTGCTTTAGACATGCACTGTGCCCAGGGAGAACAGACCAAGGGGACTTTACCATTACATCTCAGCTCCCTTCATTAGTCCTGAGGATACTCCATATTCTGTCGGAAGAAGTCCATCTTTCTAGAGCTAAGGTCATCATCTGAAGGCAACTAAAGACCTAAACTGGCATCCTCTTCCCACCCACAGGTGGCCTTAACTTAAAACAAGATGTTATGACACAACAAAACTAAAAATCTGCATTGCAGCTACACTGCATATGATTTCAAGAGCGAAAAGAGAGCCTAGATATACAGCCCAGGCAACACGCTCACACTGCAACACTTCTAAGAGTAATGACTTCAGGGTACAGGATATAAGGCATTCTCCACCACAGTCCATCTCTGCATGGAAGCAGTGAGAAAACAACATCAAACATACATTTCATCTGTAACAGTCTACATATGTAAAGTGCAGAACTCAAAAATCAAGTACACATATTCTGTTTGACAGAAAAGGAAACAGGATTTACCCTCTATTCTGTGATCCTGGATGGAGTTTAAAAACTGGTGAATGATCATGATGTAGGTTAGCAGTCCCATTTCCAATTAGTCCATTCATTGTGCTGTAAAAAGAGAAAATAAAAGAAGGAATTCCTTTTTATTTCTACACATACATAGTGGCTCTTTTCATCATCATCAAAGTACCTTCATCGAAGCTTTCCATATCCCCCAACAGCACCTCACAGCAGAACACACCTCTGAAAGAAACATACATGTATTTCACTTATTCACTATTCATACAATCACTTTTGATGGCAGCCAAGTCCTAGTGCCTTTCTCTTCGCTGGGCCTGTCATCTGTAGCAGTAAAATAAATCAGTACTTTCCATCTAGCTCTGCAGCAGTGTTAGGCATGTAGTAATTCCCTCAAATGATTTTAATTTTACTGGCGTGATTCCAGTGAGTGCAGAAATGCACTCTTGGATATGTACATCACCTGTTTGCTGAGTGAGAGGCAGAGGAGCTGTCGCTGTACAGGAAGAAAGGAGAAACACCATGCCCACCTCCAAAACCCCCCTATGCTGGAGCATTGCTCCCACAGTTTCTGGCTTTTCTAATCATAGAAAAGTCACCTTCAGAAGACAGGTCTCTTCTTTGCTGTCTTGAGTTTGAATAATCTCTGTCCTCTGCATTTCAAGGAGAGCACTGTTTTTCAAATCAAAATGTAAGGAATTGTGCATTGAATTTAATGAGACATTCAGATAAAGGTAGGGGTAAGAATTTTGGAAATATTTTTCCTTTCTGGTGTCTAAATTTTTGGCAAGACATTTCTCAAACTATTCTTCATCAATGAGAGATGAAAGAAAGCCACAAACAAACTTTCTGTTATGAATTTGTAAAGCAGGTTGAGGTACTCTATTTTCTGATCTAGCAAATCTAGCATATGTGATACTAACAGCCAAGTTTCCAACTGAAGAGAAGTTCTGGGTTTTTGATGGACTCAGTATCTTACTGTGAAATCATGAAATGTAGAGGGAAGACTAACAAATTGGATTGGCAGAAAAACAGACATGAATTTGGTTCATAGCTGTGTCAGAAGTTGCTCTGTTCCTCACCGGCTGGTGCATACAGGTTGACCCATTTGGGTATGAAAGGAGGAGAAAAAGGCAGAAAGGAAATGTTTTGAGTTTCCTACTTGAGTTTCCTACTTGTAAGTAAGTGTTAAGTGGAAGAGCCCACCTGGCCTCCTCCTGAACCTACACCAGGAGGCCAGGGCAGGTGGTGACATTTACTGGGGGATCTCCTTAACACAGAACGCATATTGAAATTATGTCATGGCCAACTTTCAACCTTTTTTCCATTAATCTAAATAAATAAGCCCCACATGAAGGTTATTCCCTGCAGAAGAGTTCTGTCCTCTTTTTGTATAATTACTACTTACTGTAACATGCAGGTGTTGAGACACAAGTCTTCCTCTGCCCTCTGAGAGAGCCTTTCCATTGCTTCTAGCCTGAGCCCTTCCAGCACAGACCCCTCTATCCCATTTTTATTTTTATTTTTTTAAACAAGAAGACTATTGTCTGCCATTTTAGAAGAGGGCAGTGCCTTCCTCCCTCTTCACCCTCATGAATCCCACTGCTGGCACACAGCTGTGTCCCAGTACCGTGGAACTTGGCTGAGTGTTTGCAGCAATGCTTCCTCAACAGAAAGCACAGAAAACAGCCATGTGCCCTCGGATAGACAACGCTCAACAGTTAAAACACTGCTTATCAGAATGGGGACTGCTCAGGCTTGCAGACACTGATCAAGGACATCACTGGGTGGATAAGGGAAAAAATGATTTCTGAGAATAAAAGAAATTTTGGAAGCGATTCCTTTCTTTGAAGCATATCTCAAAACAAAGGTTACAAACCTTGAACTTCTAGATCTCCCCAGCCATTTTTGGACTAGCTGCACTCAGATCTAGAAATGATCATGTTCTTTAGCACACCTTGATTTAATGACCAAAATCCATCAGTTTCTGGCTTTGTTCAGGAACATCAAGATTTGCTCATCTTGGGATTCTTTACTAGATGACAAGTAGCAGCTTGAGGTGTCCCAGGCACATCTCAGATTTAGAGTCAGTTTCTAAGCTTGACTACATTTTTGCTATTACACGGATTTACTGGAGGACAGATGTCATAAGGGAAGGCAGAGGTCTGGATGCTCCAGGAGTGCTGAAGCCAAAAAGGGAAACTGCAGAGTGTCTGTGTCTACGCTGCTGTGCGGTAGCTGAGCAAAGGTCATTTTTCTTTTTAAGCATCTTAATAATATCCTATCCTGGTTTAAGAGCCTAAATCCCTAAATGGTTTGAGGATGTTTGCCTTTCAGGTGACCTGCATTTCACTGATGCTTTTTTTCCTGGTGGTATACTAGACAGTGTGCATGCGACAAGACTGTGCCAATCCCATGTCTCTGCCTATGTCTGTTCACTAACACTTGCAGTGCAAGCTCATGAAAAATTGAACTGTAAGCCAAAGGATCCCCTCATTTTGCTAGGATTCTGGCAAAGGTCCTGCCTGGGGCACAAATGGACCAGAGAAAGTACTGATTGCTGAGGACAGGCAGGTGGGCTGCAGAAGGATAGTGGGGAAAGTAATTCACAAGGCACAGGATCCACAGGTGAGAGACATAAACACAGGTTGTCTGCGAGCTACAGAGGCTTAGAAAATGTTTGGGGGTTGGAATAGAAAGGTCCCCAGGACATGGCACTGAGCATCCAGGGAGGGATATTTTTAGTTTAGCTATGTTTTGTTATTACTGAAAATGAACAGAAAGTCTTTTTTTTTTTTTTTTTTTTTTTTAATCTCTGTTATTCCGCTAACTGAAAAAGAGCCTGTAGGTGTTTTACTGTATTGCTATGGACACTGTTTCCAAAGACATAGTGCCAAGCTGCGAGCTGGGCTCACTTCTCCAGGTTAGCAGGGAAGTCAAACAGAGCAGGGAGGATGCAGTAGGGAAAACAAAGGCAAGTGACTCGGTAACTGCTCTGGAATCGAAAATGAGAACAATTTCCAAACACCAAACTGTGTTCGCATTTCCTTTCCTCCCAATTGCAGCTTTTAGGCTGCAGAACGGGTTTCATATGGAGCAACAGTGGCATCTAGCGACCACAGCTAGATGACCGTGCATTTATATTAACTCAGAAAGACCCGAGGCAGCCCGAGGCCGGAGGAGTTTGCCTCTCCCACTACAGCAAACGTGGCTCACAGGCATGAATGGAGCAAAGGCCTTCTGGCTGGGAAGGAAATCGGTGACTCAGCACTGGCTGGAGGTGATGGAGAACGTGTCAGCCAACACTGAGGCTTCTTCCCTCTGCCAAGCAGACAAAGGCCTGTCTGTTCCCTCTGGAGAAAGGCCTCTTGTCCCTGGGTGCTGGGGCCAGGCAGCGGGCACTGTTGTTGTAGCTGGGTGAAAATTTTGTAGTGCAGGGAAAACAGTGCAAAAAAATTATCCGAGAGAGTTTAGGATAAACTAGGATGAACTCCAGTTCAGAGGGCATGTTGTGTCGTGTAACTGACCGGCAATGGAGAACAACTTTACATCAGCACTCAGCATTTTCCAGAAATCATGTCATTAGGAGAGTAAGGAAAACTGCAATTGTGAGCCCCAGTCCTGAAACAACTGAATGAGTTTCACTTACTTTTCAGGCGCAAACAGGAAAGTGACAGAGGTGTATCTGCAGCCTTTCTTATGAGCCCTGTTTGACTCCCATGTGAGTGGTTTTCATGGGACGACTGGAGTTCAGGCAGAAGGTGCACCTTAGGGCTCACATAGTAGTTGACATCTACTGTTTCAGACTCAAGCTCTCTGCTGTTTATTATTCCTTTCATTCCTGGCTTCTGTGTTTGTGTTGTTTCATGTGAAGGAGGAAGTTTTGCTGCTGCAGCGTTATCTGCAATCCTCACTGTGCATTCAGCTACCCAGGACAGCACAGCACAGCACTCATTTACTGCAGATTTTCTCATCAGCCCCACCCTGGCCAACCATCAGCACTCAACGTGCTGTGCACAGCCCAGGCACTCAGGTGGCTGCAGGCTAAGGATCTGCCCCAGAAGGGCAGCCTCTGGCTGCACCATGATATGAGTTGTATTCTGAGCACACGGGCAATCCAGCTCTGCACCATGGAGCTTCAGTTAGCATGTAGGCTTCACCCACAGCGAAGCATTCACTACCATCTAGCAGCAGCCTGGTATACAGCCATCTGCTAACAACATCTGTGAGCTCAGTCTCGGGACAGAGCAATTCCAGCCATGCTCTCCACAGAGCTGGTTCACATCCAGCTGGCTCGGGACACAGACCAGGAGGCAAGAGTGCCTGCAGAAACAGCTCAGGTATTGCCCTGGCTGGGATTCAAGCATCCACTCCCTTTTTTAGTGGCTTGCCCTGCCAAGGGAGCCTCAGCAAACTCCATCCAGCTGCTCCCCAGTTATCATCTCCCCTCTGCTGGCAGGCTGAGGACAGTGGCTGGGCTACAACACGGGTGGGCGCCATCAGCACAGATCAGCTCCTGGCAGACCTCAGGCAGGTCAGAGCTCCCTGTGAGCGCACCAAGGGGGAGAGGGGCACAGAGCTGACCTGGTCCTTCCATGTGTTGTCTGTAAACTAAATGTTTAAAAAGAAGCACAGGCATCCAGCTTGCCACACACCTTCTTTATGCTCTTATCCCAATTTACATACATTACCTCCCACATCCCTGTTACTACTGCCTATCCTTCCTGCTTATTTGTGGTAAGCCAGCATGGTTCAGTATGGTTTTATCAAAGAAAGACTTAAAAAGTTTTGTGGCTCTTGTTAAACCTGCGGTGAGCCAGTAACTGCTGCATGCTGTGTGCAGGATTAAGCACAGCAGAAGCTGCATCATGCAGAAGGCATGTGGGCCAGACCACTGACCAGCCTGAGACACTATTAACCCTAGGTGGCATCCAATTCTGCACCCTAAAGCGTGTTAAAAGAACCTCTCATTAGAACTTAGGATGAAGACATGCTGTAGCTTTCCTTTGCCGCATTTAAGATCACTCAAATTCCAGACGGTACAAACCATGAAGTCTTCAGAAGACGACTATCAAGAAGATCCTCTTCATGCACAGCTTTTCCTACAGGGTTCCGGCTGGATTCATCCTTCCCACACCTTCTCTAGGATGCCTACCACTAAACAAGGTGATACTCAGAGGTCTCAGTCTCTAGGTGCTCGAGCAGCCCACCATCCCTCCAGCTCCTGTTGACTGACAACACTTGGGCTGAACATGCTCATTCATGGGGCAATTCTGCACTTAATAAAGCATTTGTGGACACTGTGACAACTGCCTGCTTTGATTTTCCACCAATAAAAAAATGTGAAAAATGGGAGCAAACAAAGCAACAACAAGGACAGTGATCCATTAGGATGAATTTTTGACAATCCTCCCAAGACAGCTGCATCCACAGACCTTAGTTGATTAAGGGGATCTTTAGAGAAAAAATAACTGGAAACTTCTCTGGAGTTTCCTGGCTCTCTGGACCTCTTTTTAATGTTTCTCCTCAGTACCAAATGCTTTTGCTATGTGCTCAGCAGACAGATTTTAGGTAGGTCAAACATCCTTTGGGGTACCAAACAACTCAGTATTGCTAGTTATGGGAACCAAGAAAACTGAATGTCATTTTAGACAAAATTCCCCGCTGCAAACAGCACTCAACCAATACACACAGTTGCTTTGCCTCAATTCTAACAGTCCAAGCAAAGCCCAGGTCCCTCAAATCACAGTCATTGTTGATCAGGTCTGAATCACCAGAATTAGTATTTTATTGATGTTTCTTTCCCCAGACCATCATCTATGCAAAGCTTGCTAATTTTCCATTACTTAATCACATCTTCATGTGTCAAAAATTCATGCACATACTAGTGACATTTTGGCATTTTTCTTTTTCAGAATGACATTCCTTTTATTTTTCACTGGTTCCATACACAGCTGCATGATCTGCCACCGCTACAAAAAAATGGGGAGAATGATTCACAGTACAATTTTGAAAAGAAGTGCATTTCTTTTAAATCAAGGCAGAAACAGTTCTCATTACAGTCCACTGATTAGTGACTAAATTCTACGTTATTTTAAGTTTACTTAATGCTACAAATAATCATTATCGACAATACTACTTAACCTGAAATAAGGCAGGGGCAAGATTTGATCTATCACTGTTTAAAATTCATAATGTTTGTACTTGTATACTATCCTATATTCATACACCTGTATAAAATACAACAGTGAAATAAATCTGTCCCCACAACAATAAACAGGGTATATCGTACAGCTAAAATTGTTATCACATCCTAAAAGTCATGGGATACATTAATAAGTAGACAATCATACGTTAATTTCCAAATTTAACAAGGAATGAGGATGAGGAAATAGATACAATGGGATTGATTTGTCATTACTGTCTTTACCTCAGCTTAAAGTCAGGATAGTTTCACATCATGAGGAACTTGGAAGTACTAATGTCACAAATCAGAGTCAATGCATACAGTACGGCAGAGCTGTAATCTTTGAAGAGCAACCTGATTTGCTGGAGTTTGCTTTGATTTTGCAACCCCAAAGCTGAATGATCCACAGTTAGCTTCTTTGCCTACCTGCTTACATTTATATATACACATATAAATGTTGTTTGTCTCATGGTATTTATCAGCTTTGCAAAACTTTAGTGGGGGACTTGTATCAAAAGTCAGGCTTCTGAGAAAACATTCTAAGCAACTAGCAGGGACTAACTGAGAAGTAAATATTCAGCTTACAGCTTAGCCATTGGTGTTTCTCAACAAGCCAGAACCATGCAGGGAACTCCTGGCAGTCCAAAGGGTCCAATCCACTAACATAGTGGCTGATTGTGCTGGGTTTTAATGACAAGTGGCACCCTAAGTATCTTACTACTCTATTTCTAGAATTTTAACTTCTAAACTACTTTGGAACATTCATGTATTTTACCTACTGCTAAGCAGGCAAATATGATTTAATTACAAAACTGGTTGTAATCTAGGTAATAGTTTTACATCCACTAAAGCCAAGATGTGTCATAACATTCAACACAACTATACATATAGTTGTACCTCATACCTAACTTTGCAGCACTGCAACTCCCCAGCCATTATATGCAAAAGAAAAGGAGCAAACCAGTGTTGTGGAAGGACTTATGTTTGCTATTCTCACACTCACTGATTTACATTCATATTAAAAACATCATCAGCAGAGGACTGCCATGGGAAGAGAAGCATGACATGCAATTGGAGAACGGTTGAAGCCACGTGGTTCAGTATAAACACATGTCCATGTTCAACAACAGAAGTGATACTTTTGATTGCAAGGGCTGCTTGTGCTTTTGTTAGTTGTGGCTTCTCCAGTTACTCAGCGTGATGAAGAAGTCTAACCAGGAGGCTGCATAACAGGTTTAAAAACTGCATTATGGTTTTGCTGCACCAGGCAGACAGTTTGTCCTCACAGGTTTGAAAGAAACAAGAGGCAGCCATTGAGGCCTATGGGTTAAAGGCAGCTGGTGATTTTAGTATGCTTCACGCCCCAAATCAATGTTTGTTTTACCACAGAAACATTGAAATCAGCAACAGGGTTCCAAAGTGCATCTTCACTAATCTATCCCATAGCAACACGGGAGCACAGTTTTCAAAGACACAAAATTATACATCTGGTAGCCACTTTTGTCCTCATTAGGTAAAGATTAGGAACTTTTTGGGACACACATACACACAAACATAATAAAATAAAATTTAAAAAAGCAATACAAATTTTGTTGCTGTCAGAAATAGAAAGTGCCATGCGGTACATCATCGTTTCCTGGTCCCGTTGTTAGCACTGGCTGACTTACTGAAACTTCTGCTCATCTGGGGAAAGTGAACAGTTGGCGTTCTTTCGGTGGGGCCATACAGCCCTAAATTCCTGGCTGTAGCTGACTTTCGAAGGGGCTTAACACTGGGGAAAGGATTGAAGACTTGTGACTTTGAATTACCAGGCTGGGGAGATTTAGCCAGGTTTCCACTGTCTGTGGATGAAGCAGACGACTCAGATGAATGTGGCTGGCAGGACTGACTGGATGTTGACTCAGCATCACTTTTGTTATCTGAGGTGAGTTCCAGCGTTTCCAGTTTTAGCTGAACCACTGTCACGTCTGTATTGCTGCCCGTAGAGACTGCATCAGCAGACTGCTGGTCAGCTCTACGAGTAGTCCTGTCATCCAAGCTACCTCCTCCTCCAAAATCAGAATGTTTGGAAGTGTCCTCCTTTGCACCAGGACAATTTGTTTTACAGCTCTCACTCTGCTCATCTATAAGTCCTATGGTATCCCCATAGCCCAGCTGGCCTTTAGCCCTAGCAATATTCTTTCGATGAACTCGTATGTGAGTGCGCCATGGAGAGTTTAGTTTTGATTTAAGATCTTCTTGGGGAATGGGAGACATCTTCCCTGTAGCATGACTTGGAATGTGGATAACAGCATTCTTGAGAGATTTGTTACTTGATTTCAGCTTCTTTCCTAAAAGGAGGTGGTTAATCACTGGGGAATGGTTTACCTGAGAAGGGAGGAGGCTGGTAACTGGCCCTTTGTCTGAAAGAAAGTGTTTGAAAGAAGCACAGTATTGTTAAATTAATGTCAAAACAAAATGTTCCAAGGATCTATCAGCAAAGACAATTTTTAGCCTTTCTTGAAGTATAGCAAAGGTTTGTAGGACTGACTTCAAGTAAAATCACTGAATTCCTCTTACAATTTGGAGTCAAAAACAAAGCTATTCTCCCTCCATTCCATTCTCCCTCCATCTTTACTAAGTCCTGAGCCAGGAAAACCGTGAAAATAAGTCATAACAAATACAGTTCCTCCATTTGTGAAATTGTGCTGTAATTGAAGCTGGCTTCTGACATCTGCACCCCCCTCCTTCATTTCTATTCCAGCTTTAAGAGGCAATTCAGTCCCTACATGAATTCAGTCATCTAAGCTCCTCCATGAGGCTTGAGTAAACACAGAATGAACCAATATATTTTTAATAGATAAAACCACACCAACTTATTATTATATCCTCTAATTCAAATCACAGCAGTAAATTCAGAATTAGGTAATTAGGTGATAGTTTGATTAACCCTCAAACCCAGCCCTGCGATATGATTAGAAGAATTAGAACTGTTACTGTATTGGTTTGATTTTTTATTCTTTTTTTGGCAGTCCTTGAGAATCAACATCTTACTGTTTGCACTGTTTTGGCACAGCTACTGCCTTTGTTCAAAGCAGATACATTGCCACTATTGAAAAGAATTTCCTTCAAAAAAGATGCTAACATTAATGAAAATAGCAGCTCCTACAAAAAAGTTAAGCCAGTGGGAGAGGAATAAAACTATCTGCAGTGACACATCTGCATGTTTCAATGCTGACTTGGAAAGATGACTTCCAATAAGGAGCTTGTACACCTTTAGTTACTCTGTTCAGACTAATCTCCAGATCACAGAATCCCAACTGGAGAAACAGATTCTGTAAAACTGATTGCTAAATAATAAACTAGCATCCAGCCCAAATTTGAGAGCAATATCATTAGGGCTAAATAAACTGTCAGCTACAATGGAACCTGCCATGCCCTGATGATCTCAGGGATATAGGAAGTTATGTACCAGCTATGAATCTATCTGCTGCTTGATCCAAAGTGTACTCATCTCCTTTTATCATTTTTTCCAGTGCATCAGTATGTCAACTCCAAGAATGCCAAAGATTTAAACTTTTGAATCAGAGAGATCAGCACAGTGCACCCAGACAGCAACGACGCTTTTAAATACCATTGTTCAGGTGGTCCCTGGGACTTAAAAATATCCCAGGGTCATCATCTTCAGATCCTGGCAAAAGAAGAAACATCATCATCTTCTCATTTGCATTTTGTATATATTGTTACAACTACTTTGCTATTAATGTCGCAAGTCAATCTTTCATTTTCGCTATTTGGCTGAAAGTAAAAGAGCATTATTGGTCTTGCCTCCTGTTATGAGACTGGCTTGTAATCAATCAGTAACTGAGTATGATTTGATGTATTACCTGCTCTGATATACACATGGTGAACCTGCTGTTGCTGTTTCTTCTTTATCCTGGAATACTGCTTTTTCAGTGCATTGATATCAGTGGTCATACGCTCCATCATCATGCTGTTAAAAGCAGCGTGATACTCGCTTCGGCAAGACTCTATTGCTCCAGGACTAAGTTCTGCAATGTTACTGGAGCCCAGACTTTGTTCTTCATTCTGATCTGCATGGAGTGGGAAGAAAGTGGAGACGAGGAGTTAATTGGTATACTTAAGAGTTCTGCAGATTATCAGCAAGGCAAGACTATGGCTGATTCCTATTCTCTTATTTAACTGTAGTCTTTAATCAAAGTTGTTACAATACACGTATTTAATAAAGCTGCAGTATTTTTTAACAAATATATATTTCTAGAGCTAACCCTTAAGAATAGTAAGGATTTGGTGGGAGGCAGGGGGAGGAGTGCATGTTTTAAGAATACAACATCAATTAACAAAGCAGTGGAAAGTTACGATCATGGCTTTCCAATAACCCCAAAGTACGCCAAGCCATTTTTAAAGGAATATTAAAAAAAAGTATTTTTAAAAATACTCAGCTGGTCAAAGATGAGGCTAAAACTGCAAATCATAAAATGTGTTATAGTTGAAGAGGCATGAGGTTAAACAAATGGCCTAAGTGATACTAGCAAGAAGCATCAAGAAACGGTTATAGCACCACAGGGGATAAGCTGACAGTAGCAAGCAGAGCAGCTGAGGAGTTGGGCAACTTCTGAGCTTCTCTGATATGCAACCACAGAGCAAAAGAAGCAGTGCAACTTATTTTCACAGCTGTTTCTGATGCACCACCAAACTGGAACTCTGGGGTCAAGGGGATAATCCTTTTTCAAGGGATGTTTGTTTGTCTTTGGTTTAGTTTGCAATAGCAGTTTGATGTTCTGACTAAGTGCTAGCTTGAAGTAGCAGGTGGAGACCTATATGCCCTTAAGAAAGAAAAAAAGAAAAAAAAAAGACACCACAAAAATCAACAGGGAAAATTTCAGCATAAAGGTCTCAGTAAAACCAATCCACAAGAACAATGATGGGTAATCATATAACTGTGTCTTCTACATCACTCTGTTTCCCTCTTTATTCATACACATTTCATTCTTTTAAACTATAGCCCCTCACAGGGTATCATAATGTCACCATCAAACACCACTTCATAAAGGCTGCTGCAAGTTAAGAAATATTATGTTCTTCTCATTGTGTTTTTCTCTTGTATCAGAATTTTGTTCTGCTTTGAGTGTTTCACATCTGAACATTTGTTTCCAAAAAATTATTTCAGTTGAAGGATTTGAAAAAATAGCATTTTGTCAGAACACCCTAAACCATATCCAATCTTTTTTTCTTAAATTGAATATACCCAAAATACACCCAAGAATATACTAGGCAACAAGCTGGCTGGGCTCATGACAGCTTTAATCTAGAGCTGCTGGGAGACCTCTGTACCAATGCACACAGAGTAGAAAATAACCAGGAGGAGCTGGAAACCATGATGCACTTGGAAAATTATGATTTTATTGCTATCACAGAAACATGGTGAGATGATTCACATAACTGGAATACCACCACTGAGGGCTATAAGCTTTTTAGAAGGGATAGACAAGGTAGGAGGAGCAGTGGAGTTACTCTGTTAAAAAAGTGGATAGAATCCTCCCTCAGGGAAACAGTCAGGAACAGGTTGAGAGCCTGTGGGATATGACTAGGGGCAGAACCAATAAAGGAATAATATTGTATAATATTATATATATGCAGCCTGTGAAATTGACTTTTAATGCATCTTCATGGACTGCAGAGGAAGTGGTTTGTCATCTGCTGTAATCCCTATATGAATTAAAAATACTGTTTTCACAGCAGCTTTCACAGTTGAACATACAAGTGATTTCTGCAGGGTCATGCAGATTTAACTCCATTTTTCAAAATTAACAAGAATGTTTTTACCTTTCATCTGTTTCTGGTACTTTTGGAGCTCTGGTGCCAAAAAGCCACTTAATGGTCCAAGACAGCCAATTGCATTGGCAATGGAGTCCTCATCGTCTAGATCATTCTCTTCATCACTGTCTCTGGTTCTGCCTAGCCTTCTGACAAAGGAGAATATAAGGGAAAAAAGGAAAAAGACATTCTTAAACATGATTACTACTAAACATCTTTATTTTCTTTAGGTGCATATAAGGGAAGATGTAATTTCAATATCTGACAATGATCCACTGTAAGAAGTGCATTTCAAACTCACCCTGAAAGTGAAGTTGACTTTACTGTCGCAGGGAAAGGAGTAATGTTGTAAGTGTACTTCTCCCTTAATTCTGCCAGTTGTGGGAAGGGAAACTGAGCCATGGTATAAACAGTCTAAGGGGAAAGAATATGCAGCTTTTACAATCATTCCTTTAATTAACAGTCCTACAAAAGATTTGTCCATGAACAGACTTTCATAGACACACAGAATTAAACACTGTGCCATGAAAAAAATGCAAATAGTTTGCTTTTATGGTTTAGTTGATATTTCCTGTAAGAAAAATAAGACTCACTAGAAAAGCACATAGTTTAGAGTTCTAAAAGCATCTAAGGCAATGCTAGATATACAGACTTCTTAAAAATCTGCTGTACTAATTTAATATTATTATCAGTCCTCTCCTTGGCAGCACACCTGCAGCACTGAGGCATTAGGCATCTTCCAGAAGAACTATGCTTCTGCTTAAGTATTCAACAAGGCACTGACACTGTTGCAGATAGGGATGAGCAGCCCCAGCTTAATGGAGAGTGTTAATGGATCCCTTACATCACCTGAATTACAGACTAACAGGAAGAACCCAATATTGTCCAGCTAACATTTTAAAAAAAAAAAAAAAAAAAAAAAAAAGGATTTGTCCTGTCATTAAAAAAAGTGCCACCACAACTCTCTGTATGCAAAATCACAATGTGTAACCATTAGAACAAGACCACAAAAAGCTCTTACTAAATTTTATTTACTTCAATACTCAGAGTTAAAGATGATCAATAGCTGCAAATGAACTTACTTTCAGCATTAATTTTGCTTTAGGCCATTTTGTAATAAGACAATGTGTGTCAGCAACCAACCTGGCATGAAGACAGATCAGACTCATTGCAGTATCACTGCCGATTTGATTCTATCTAATTTAGTAGCCCTTTTCCCCTTACATTTGCACTGAAAAAAAAACCCTGAAACATCATTTCTCAGAGTTTCTTTGAAAAAATTAAGAGTTTTTCACAAGTTAATGTCTACTGACAGACAGCAGCATAAAAATTTCTCCTCAGCCATGGCAGGAAATCTTTCCTTTTCTTGCTCCTGTGCTAGTAAGTCACTGGCGTTTTCATTTAAAAGCAAATGGCCTCAATTAACATGAAAGGAAATTGTGAACAATTTCTATTTAATTGATTCACAGACAGTGCTTTGTCTGTGCAAAATACATCAAGAAAACTGCAAAAATGAATTCTGAACCGTTCTTGATTAAAAAAAGGGGAAAAAAAAAATCTCTGGTGGCAATGATTTTAGCAGTGAGAAGCAGGAAGGGTAATCCTGGCTAGATCACACAGGCCAATAGTACAGTTCAACAGACTTCTGTGTGTAAGGAACTCTGTATTTTGAGCCCTGCAAAGATTCTGAGGCAAGGAGAATGCCTTCAGAAACCCAGAGCACGAACTGAAGCTTCGTCACTCAGTGAAACTGAAACACTGCTGTGAAAGACAAATATCCTCCAGGGCCTGAACAGTGATATGCTGGCAGTCTACCAGATGGGGGAATTTTATGATCTGGAGAAAGACCAGGCCCAACCACCTCCGGCCCAACATGTCTGCCTGTTTGTTTGATCTCCATCACACTTCACAGTGTTTTTGCCCATATGTCTCAACTCTCTCCCTTCATAGAGAAGGAGGCGCGTCTGGAATTTATTTCTACTCTTTGTGTCAACAGCCTTTTCAGGTAACTTCTTCCATATGCTATTTACCCTTCATGTGAACAGTCAGCCTGAACTCTCCATTTACTCCTCACACCTACTGTTTTCGATTATGCTTTCAGCTTTCCCATGTCTCCAATGCGTCTTTTCCAGGTCCTGTGCAATTTCTCTCTTTTGCACACATTTTTTGCTTAATTACTTGCTGTCAGATTCTAACTAGGAGCTTCACTTGCTACCTAAGAGATCCACAAACAGATTTTATGCTGGTGCACATTCAAAAATTTTTGTCAATCAGCACCTGTGATCTCACAGCAATGCCTCAACGAATCTTGCTTCTAGTTTGCACACAGATTTGGATGCTATGTGATTAATTCTGGTGAAACTGGGCCAGTGGGAAATGGCCTACAATACGAAGCATTATGAGTTTGGCTGCACGGTCTTATTTATGGCAGTGAGGGACAGATTCTGGGAACACTTAAAGAGGTGAGAAAAACACCTTCCCTTCTCGTCTCAAACCTCACACCTTACTCTAAAACTGCAGTCAGCTATGCTCTCAGCAGAATGCCATACAAAAGGTGACAGGCTTGTGGCTTCCAGAGGAGGGAAGAAGTTCTGCTTTTGCAAGATAGCTCACAAAGTCTTGATTCAAGAGCTGCTCCACAATGATTTAAGGTTTCTCTCCCTTTTCACTAGGAAAACAAAACAAAAAGCAAAAACAAACTCAAAAACAGACTAAGCTGTTGCTTGCAGACTCCAGCAAAAAGTTACCAGTGAATTATCATCAAATGCAGGTAACTGCAGGAGATGGTCCAAAACGCTGGGCTAACAGAGAGGGATTAACCTATTCCCTTCTACCGTGGTAAACACACAGGTATACCTCTCCTTTTTATGTTTTCTTTTCATCTCTACAGTGGAATGTTTCTAAACCTACAAACTGAACTAATTTAGCTGCTTGTAAAAACTCTTATTTTATGGGAAAGCATGAAATCCTTTACCTAAATAAGCACACGTTGTTTAAAGAATCTGCAGATACCTGGCATACAGTCTTTTGTCTCCTTGCAAGAGCTAAAGTTTATCAATAGGCCAATAAAATGACATTACTGAATACTGTATTTGCTTAACTGCTAGTCCTAAATACATATGCAGCCTAGCACCTGGAGTGTGCAGCACTTACCCTTAATTCACCTAAACTGCTCAGTCTGAAAAAGGAGGAAGCTGTTGGCTTCTTTGCTCCTCCAATCACTCCAAGCTCTCCTCAGCTTGAAGGAGAAGAGCTGGAACTCTTTCAATGTAAGGGCCAAATATGCAAAAGCTTATCTAATTTAAAAATCTGCTCTATCAACTCTTGCTCCTGAAGCATCAGCCATACCTTCCTCTTCTAGCTCCAAAAGGCAATAGGTCTATAGAGCAGGACTTGTTTCCTAGTGGTCTAGAAGTGCCAGCTATTTTTCAGAGGCTTAAGTAAGCCTGGACAAGTAGTTAAAACACAAGTGAAAGCATCATGCAACTTTAAAGAAAAGGGAGATGATCACCACTAGCAACCTCTACTGAAATGTATAGAAAAGACAGAGTAGAATATTAATCCTTCCCCATGGCAGGATATTAATCCCTCAGCCACCTTGTAAAAAGTATCAGATGTAAGTAAAACCATCACTCTGATTCCGATTAGGAAAAAAAATAACATTTTGAAAACAAAGCAGCCTAAATGCTCATCTTTGGCTTACTTGTCTAGAAAATCTTAAAGCAATTTATAAAAGTAATATTTTCAAGCAGTTTATCTCCTTTCATTAATGAACTGGTTCATATTTCTCTATTTTCTTTTCCAAAGCAGAAAAAAAACCCACCAAAACTGTTCAAATGCAGCAGCCAGGCACGTGGTGGGACTCATATCCCCAAACTGCAAATACTTACACTGCCTGCTTTTCTCCTCTAAAGGTAAAGACAATCTGGAGAGAATTTCTCTGACAAAAAGAACTACACTGTCAGTGCCTGCCTTTGACTCTATGAATGCTATCTAAACTGTAGTATGGTTTCTTCTACTCAGAGGACATACACAAAATAGGCATGCTGCCCTCCTCACATGTCTTCATTATCCGTACTACCCTATAAGGAACCATAACACCTATATTAAACCATACAAGTACTTCTGACCAGTTGCACTTCATTTTTGAAGCAGAACAAAGCCACAGTAGTTGCCTTTCCCACTCCTAGAGCTCCCTCATCAGACAAAACAACTAAAAGTCTGAAAGCAATTCTTTGCTTCAGAACAGTACTTTATAGACTATGGAAGTGTCTACTAACTTTGCATGCAGAAATATTATCATGTATATTATAAAAAATATGCAAGCTCAAATCAATACAATTTTTATCTGCAATACTCAAGTCCCTTTTCTTTCCTAGAACAAAGCAGATATTTGTTCTTATCCAATGACATAAGTGTAAGAATTCAATGAGCATAGTTATCTACAAATGTCTTTGTTTATAGTTCATTGAATGCCCTTCAAGGCAATTTTTTTTTAAATCATGAAGGACTCTTCTTCTCTTTCTCACTTGATAAATGCTCGTCTCCCACTATGTCTGCAGAATGAAAAGGACTCAGTGTAATAAATAACTGGCCAAAACAAAAACAAAGTAAAAGAACATCCTAAAAATTATGACTACAAAGAGATTCTACATCTTGCTTGCGTAGATTCAATTGCACACTACCACACCAAACTTTCAGCTCTCAACATACACATACTCTTTATCAAGTGGAGTCTAGTCTTTCCTGTTTTTCATGTGTAAGATTTTCAGCTTTAACTGCAGGTCATCTGCATTTATCTTAAATTTTTATTCTTGAGAGAGCTTATGTTCCTGCAGTATCTGAATAGAAAATGTAACTCTTTAAAAATCAGCCCCTGAAGGATGATTGGAGAATGCAGAACATTATACCACAATTACTCACTTGCATGAGTTCGTTGCTGTCAATCAGACTGTCTTCCAGCATCTCCTGGGTTAGCTTGCCCATGGTACTGTAAAACTCATCTGCAGTTTCACAACACTCTATTTGCCTGTGTCAGAATAAATGTTGTTTTATCTCATTTTATTATTACATATAATTATTTGCCTCCAAACCAAAACTGAATTTTCTGTAATCATAAAACATGCACTTCCACGAGTCACATTAATTCTTACATTTATTGCAGTTCCCTCTACACTTCCAAATAACAAAACTACACATCACTATATGATGTCTGCCTAAGCTATACACATTCACGCATATACAGACAGGTTATTCACTCTGCTTCTTTCAGTTATAAAACTTGAGAAATAATAAATCCTGAGCCCTTATTCATCAGGACCAAAAATGAGAGTGCCTCTTGCTAAATTAATCTTGTAACATTCTGCTTGCTTGCATGAAAACAAGACTGGGGCGATTATCTTGTACATATACACCTACATGTCGGTCAGTTTAACTGACTGTATTACAAAGCCATTATATAATATTTTATTTAAGGGTTAGAGTGGTCTGATCCAGATAGAAAAGCTTTTAAAAGCCTCATCTTCGGACCTCTAAGAATTAAAAATTAATCTCATTCTCACCGGTTCTTGTAAGAACCCATCTGACCTCCAAACAGCATACCCAGTAATGACAGAGACTGGGACACAAAACAGAACAATAAACCACTGATTAGATAGATCAACCTAATCATTCCTTTGCCCTTGCAACTATTTCCATTCAAAGATATCAATGTTTTGTAACAATAAGTTCACGTTGCCTTCAAGGGGAAAATAAATACTATCTTCATCTTGTAAATGAGAAGCCTATAGGTTGGAAAGACTCATGGAATTCTGCAAAGTCTGGAAGGAAAAAAAAAATTAATCCATATTTTCTTAATGTTATTTGAGTGTCTAAGAGCTAAACCCACATTAATATTTCCTTCCTAAAAATATCCCAGAAGGAAAGAAATCGCGTCATCTGCTGCACCAAATCACTAGCTCTGATAGCTTTACAAACAGAATGGATCTTCAGTTGGAATAAAAATCATAGTCCGAAAATCACTTTTGCTAAGATCATTATTTCAAGAAAATACACTGAATGTGCTATTTATTTATCCAAGCTTACATCATGAATTTGAAAAGAGATTTTAAAATATAGGCTGGAAAATTAAACTGTATTTCTTCTCTGGATTTCACCAGAACAGAGAGAACTGCTTTATCTAAAACTACTCTTCAATGTTTAAAAGACCTGTGATTCTTTCCACATAGCTGTAATGCAGAAAAACAAATTCACAGCAACAACAAAATCCAAAAATGTGTAAAGGTAGACAAGGATATATCCCTTCTTCATGGCCTTCTCCATACTGCATTTTAAAGTTTGGGATTTTACGTGCTCATGTCACCAATTTAAATCTGTTGAAATGGATGTGTCTGAAAACACTGATGAAAAAAAACAGGTACAGACAGAAAGCTTCCAGCATTAGGCATTTCTAGTCATCTACTGGCATCCTTCCTATGGCTCTTAGTAAGTAGGGAAAAGCAGGTGGCCTCATGATCCTGTCTCCAAACTATGGAAAGATGGGATCACAATTTTTTTGTTGAATAACTGCTTGTGGCAGAGCGGGATTTTTCTGTTGTGCCTAGACCCCAAATGGGCAAAAATGAGGAACTCTCCATCTGGATAATGTGACTATTGAGCATTTGCCAATTCATCTCCCATTTCAGTGATGGCCACTCTTCTGAGTCAGCCACTGCAACAGCTGAGTTTTCTCAGAATACCTTTTCCTTTGATAGGCATTAATTCATTTGATCTTTCACAATAGTAAGGCTTTCTTCTTCCCATTTGCTCAACAAGCAGCTCCAAGTCATTTCTGTTTATTTACACACTCATGGTACAAGTTTCTGGTTTGATTACAAGAAGCTTTATTGTTTTCACCCTATTTTTTATTTCATATCAATTATGAGAGCTATCTTATAGGCACTGCATACTTGTTTTTACAAATCATACGTATTATCTGTTTGTTACTTGGAACACTGAAAGAACTGAACATACTGTAGCCTTCCATGTAGAATACAGCTGCTGGGATGATAAAAAACTTTTTTCATGAGGACTAGAAGAAGAAGCTTCCCTTGATCTATCTTGGAGGGGAGAGGGAGGTCTACATTAGGGAACAGTCATTTAACAGTTTAGCTGCTACCAAAGTCTTGATTTATATTAGCTGAATGATTAAGTGGTGAAAAATGATAGAAATAACGGGTACATAGGCAATTACCACAAACTTACTGCCTGTCTTTACTAACAATTTCAACCTCTTGTGGCTTCCACAGAACTTCTTTGCTGCCCTTATTTTTAAGTTGCCCATTCCTCAAGTCTCTTTTCATCAAAACAGAAGTGTGGCTGAACCTTTTAAGAGAAGTACTTCTCACCTCGTTTTCAAGTCTAGAAAAATAGTTGTGAAAAGTATGAAGACTAAGAGACTATGGCTATTGTCACTGGTCCCACTTTTTCAATTCCCCATTCTACTTTCAGCAAAGAACAAAATCACATTCCTCTTCCAGAAAAAATACAGCGCCCCATTTTACCTGCTTATCTTATTTGATATGATTAATCACAAAATTACTGAACGTCAGGTCTGTTCAGCTTCTGTGACCCACCTTCTTCTGTATCTCTCATTATCACTCCACTACTCTTTTTCTGTTGAGTGCCCCAAAAACTGTCCTGCGACCACACTCCTATTTCCCCTATACAATAACTTAAGGTATAAAATACAATTAGCTTATTCTTTTGGCTGTATTCTTTTAGGTGGTTTCCTGTTCTTTTCATTTTTTTATAAAGTGTGTTTAATTTTTTCTTTGATTACATTTTACACTAAAAATCTTCAAAGCAATGACTCCCTTTTATTTTTTATCATGTTATGAATTGGAACATTTGTAGCTACAGTTGGTAAGTATGTAGAGAACCAACCCACCTTTTATCTAAAGGTTTGGTACCAAGTAATAAAGGACAATGGGACTACATACAGCTTAATCCTAATGCAAATTATTTGTAAACGTTTCTTTCATGAACAGATCGAAAGAAATGTCTTGGGTAGTTATTATGCTAATTACAGTTTCCATTAAAGATGGATGTTGTATTAAACATTCCTCTGCAATGCTAGTAGCCTACAGTGTTAATATATTCCAAAAGAAGAAAAAATCAAACATCCAAGTACAGAGATGAACATAAACCTCAGAGGTTCAGTCTGAAGGGAAGAAAAAAAAAAAGGAAGTGAAGCACTGATAAACATCTCAAGAAAAAATGATGCAATTGATGAAGAAGTTTACAGTTGAACTAACATCTGCTTGTCCTGTGTGAGTTCACACCTCCTGCTGAAGTTGGTGACAGAACACTTATTTCTCCAGGAGCACTGTGCACTTTTTGGAATGCAAACTTCTGCCACAACAACAGCCTCTGCTGAGAACTAATCTTTTATATTTCATCCTATGTAGTGATAGAAATGGACAAATATAACAATAATAATAGAAATACAAATTAACAATAATGGCAATTTTGCTAGACCGTGCTTAAAAGCAGAGAATCTCAATAAAATGTCTTTGCAGGCATTCAGAGAGAAGAACCACATTACACAAAATGATTCTCTTAGTAACCCTCAGCTGTTTTCTTACCCGTAGCCAATGGGCTTAAGTGAAAAAAATGAAGAGTAACATCTCCAGCTTCAGACAAAGAAGGACTAAATCAGCTAGTCATCCTCAAATTGCTCTGTACTTCTTTTCCCAGAATGTTTACTAACTCCCTCTGATGTCTATGCTCTGGAAAGTCCAACTAATATTTCAGCACACCATAAAGACATTATATGTGCACAATACAAACATCAGGAGACATTCGCTGCAAGAAGGCTCAGCTCATTATTGTGCCCATTCTTTTGGCATCATGACAATATTCTCTAGTATACAGTTTCTTGGAAAAGCCAGAGAAGAACATTGCTTCTGCTTTGAAAAAGATGTACATTCTCCTGGAAGACTGAGAATATGCTCTTCAGAACAACATATAAATTATTTACATTGATCAAAGCAAAAGAAAAATCAGACTAACACGACCACTTACTCTCCTAGCTTTGCCCAGATAGCCAGAGCTACTCTCAGTATAATCTCAGAGCCTTCAAAGAATACTGAATCCCAGATCTTCAGAACTGTATGGTTAGGCAGGCAAGTGGCGAAGAGGGTCAGAAACCACTGCATGGTGAAGACATTTGTAAGAGGGGGTTCATAGCCTCCTGAAATATAAAAACATAAATGCTTTAAGTCCTTGTAATTGCTATTGTTTTACATGATGTATGAACTGCATACTGAAATTCAGCTGTCATTCTAGTAACCCCTGTTACTGGGCAAAAGTTTCTTAGCATGGAGCTAAAGAGAAACTGAGAAAAAGAAAAATGAAAAAAATGACATATATAGTCACCATTCATTTTGCTGTGTTGCCAGAAGCTGTAAGCATCACCACCCACTTTGAAAAACACCACTAAACATCCTTTCTTAACATAAGAAAGATTGCTTTTCCTTCTCTATAACTACATAAGCTAAAAGCCTTCCATTTAAAAAAAATGCAGTTGTATTTCTGCAGAAACTAATGACATCAGCAGTCTTCAGTCCTGACGCACTGACAACTTAGAAGAAGAAACTGCTAACACATTCAGTTTTCCTTTTGGCTTGTTAACAGCTTCCTACAGGATTTAGCAGCCTGACAAAGCTGTAGTTTTATTTTCTTATTATTCTCAGAGAGCAATTTGTGCATCCTAGTATCAACTGAATTCCATGATTCACAGAGGCTGCTGTCTGTGAAAATACTTTTGAGCAGCAAATGCTTACTTGACACACTTTCTTAGTTTTCATACAGTCTGCGCTGTCATGAGTTTATCTGTATGTAGCATGGTGGTACATTTTAGAAAAGAGGAAACCTGGGTGCACTTAGCTTCCAGGTGGGCGATGGGGAGGAAACTCTCGTGAACGAAACAGCTGTATTTTGATTAAAAAAAAAAAAAAAAAAAAAAAAAAAGTTGTCTGGAGGAAATGCTATACAACAAAAATTCACAGTGCAAAGCCAGTTTTCAGGTAGTAATTCAGGAAGTAGCTCAGTTTTGTATCTGCATATTGCTAAGCATCCAGGTGAAGGCATATTAACCAGTTGCCATTTGCTCTTGCATCACAACTCTTCTCAGAACAGCTCTGTAAATTCGAGCAACATAAAAGCAGCAAGCAGTTAGACACATATTATGAGCTGAGGAAAGAAACACTTTTTCCATGTATCTTTTATACTAAGCTGTTCATTAGAGGGGTGGCACTCCATATGTTCTACTGTCAACATGTTTATGTTATGTTTGCAGTTGTGGGGCCAAACGATTTCCCTCATCTTTCCTGGGAGACAATATATTTTAAGCATACCAATAACTGAAACGATCATCTTTCACTCCTAACAATGCCAAATGCATGTTTGCTGAACAATATATTCAGGAAACGGCTTCAAAGACTATTTTCAGACCTGTGCTTAAATGAAACAATAAGAAGGAAATGAGTAGCATTTTCCATTGAACCTACCTCCACTTTCTCTGTTAGCAGCTCTTTGCAGGGTGTCTAAGTGTTGGGACAGTTCAGGAAGGTTCATTCGTAAAAGATCTCGGAAAACAGCCATATCCACAGAGAGAGCACGGAGATTATTGAC
This sequence comes from Tympanuchus pallidicinctus, assembly GCF_026119805.1. NCBI lineage: Eukaryota > Metazoa > Chordata > Aves > Galliformes > Phasianidae > Tympanuchus > Tympanuchus pallidicinctus. The sequence continues at coordinate 30,343,381 of NW_026294802.1, forward strand.
AAAATAACTATCAGGAAGCACCTTATCAATTAGGTAAATCATGATCTGTAAGAAGATAATTACAATCACGTAGGACTTACTCCTAGAAAATAAGTCTCAATAACAGAAAAGAGATCTAAAATTCTAAATTCTGTTCACAAAACTACAGGTTAGAGCCAGTGTCATGCTGGCATCTCCATTAAAATGGGGAATAATCGTCATTGTAAGCATTCACAGGTACTCTAAATTGCCATCAGCAATCCAGATGCAAAGGCTAAGACAGCCTCTTGAAGCTGCTCAGATTTTATGAACCATTAAGGACTGAAATCAATTTCATGATAAGCTATGCCCAAATTGGAAGCATCACTCAAATCAAAGGCAACATTTTGCACTTTTGATGCTAGAGGTGTTTATGAGATTTTCCAAATTGCTGAAAAGTTCCATTATCCCCTTTCTGGTTGTTAACTGTCACAACTAGAATACTCGTCTTCTAAAGAATCTTCTTTTGCTTCTCCAAAATGCAAGATAATGTTCTTTTAAAGCATTCCTCACACATCTCACTGTGATGTGTTAGTGCATGCTGCACTTCATCTTGTCATTTTAAGAGGTGCTAAAGTAAGCAGCACAAGACAGTTTAAAGAGACATATGTTTCAAGTAAGATAGCTCAACGACATGGGTAAAAATGCATTAACTGGATGCTGTCGAGCTTCTGAGAACGAACAAACGGAGCAAATAAATATAAAACACCTTCTGTACATTAGCAGCCCAACAGGAGACTCTGAACTTCAGGATCTTAGACTATTTCAAATGCCTGCTCTACCAACTGCATTAAGAGATTCTGCATGTGGTCACGCTGTATCTCCAACTCTCCACTACTCACTACTTCTCCAGAGAGTTTTTAATCCTTGCTAGCTCCCAAGCCTCGTCCAGAGCCACTCTTTCTCTCTCATGCCTTCTTGCAAACAGGTATCTTTCCTCTTTAGCTTATGCTACTATTTAAAATGACAAAAGCTGCACCTTTCACATCAAACCCCTTCTTCTTCTTGAGAAATTCCAGCCTTACAAAGCACACATATGGAACATGGAGAAGAAATAACTTTGTTTTCCATTCTCATTTTTGCCAGATAAGACTCATTTCGTAGTGCTAACACACCTCAGTGATTTAACTCTTCATGGCTCTGTAGGGCCATTCCATTACTTCTTCAGCAATAGGAGCCTGACACAGCTCATGGTAAGAGATGACACAAAAAAAACACAGAGTTCCAAGTAACCAATTTGAAAATCATAATCATAAAAATAGGGTCATCACGTTTCCTATACCATCATAACATGTCCTAGGAGCTTCTGGATTGTATAAGATAGATGGAAAATAATAGTTGAAAGTACTGAAAAAAATTGTAGCACAAATTATTCAGAGGAAATTTTACTCTGACAAATACAGTATTTTCTTACTATCATAAGTAGCTCTCTAGAGTGGTCTAGAATGGAATTTTAAAAAGTCTAATAAATAAAACACTGTCGGGGCTATTTATTTTCATTTTACGTATTTATTTTGTGTGTTTCTACAATTAGCTTTAAAATGCAGCAGATTTCTTAACTGCCATGTACAAGGTTGATAACAGAAACTGGAAGTTTCAGCTAAACACAGGGGTTGTGTAAAGTCAGTAGCAATGTCATCTTTTATTTATTTATGGTCAAGCTCTCATTGGTTTTTTGAATACAGTTTGCTTTTTTGGTAAACAGTAATAACATTCAAACTGTCCACCTCTAGTTCAGACAAGATAATAAACAATCCAGAGATAAAAATCAATCTACTTTAAGTCTTGCTCTTTTAGGCTGTTTATAAAGTTCACACATTCATTTATTCTTAAGTTCACTAAGTAAAAGCAATCCTCAACACTGCAACAAAAGATTCTACTCACTTTCAATGCATCTCCCTCATTGCCTTCCATCACTTCCAGAATGAGTGCAGCTAGGATGTTAAAGCCCTGACAATAGCCAACAGATTTATTCCATCTGGCATAAGCCAGCAAAACTCGTTTTAATACCACTCGATCTTGCTCTGCCTCCTGGCCACAGTAAGAACTGCAACCGGTTCGGTGAAGGTCCTTGAAAGGATAAAAAAGGACAGAAAAAAAAAAATAAAAATGCTTATTTCCCTCCTTCCATTAGTTTTCCTGCCTGCCCCAGTTTTCCCTTCACGTCCACCCTCCAAACACATGCTCCTGAAGTTGATGAGCTTGTTTCTTTTTTAATCTGTAAACCTTTAGCTTGCTTAGCCTATTTCTCTTCAGTAGGGTCACAAGTAAATAAGTTATCTAGAAAATGCTCACAGGAATTTGTCACAGAAAATATCAGAAGATATCTGTGTTTCAAAGAGGCAAAATATATCAGTTCTGTAATTCCTTTTTATGTCTTCCTCCACAGAATGGTGTTTTCTCTTGATTTTAAGGATTTTCAAAGACATCAGAAAAATGTATTCTGTGCATATTAAACAAAGGCACATGGGAAAAGTATTATTATTTTTTTTCTATCTCAAAATCCTTTCATTGCATGGGACAACCACTACAATGTGAATAGGCTGAGCAGAACATCACAATTTGTTAATATTGCACAATACGGAACAAAGGATTTGAGTAGATGCTTGTGTGCAAATGCCACTAGCAGCAGCTAGCAGTTTGAAGCTAGATGCAAAACTTCTAGCAAGCATCTGCCTTCCATTTCAAGACATCTGTTCTAGAAACCATTCAAATTTTTTACTGGGAAGTGCCTGACATTACCATTAAATTTGTGAATAATTTATGCTGGGAAACGAGTACAGACAAAATCCAGTTTTTAAACTGACCAAACAAAACAAGAGGAACTGTTTTTCTTTAAATCAAAATATAAAATAAATTCCAGCTGATTAAGTTTTCAGGACAAAACAAAGAAAGAGAAGCGTCCTTGAGAATTTAATTTAAATTATTTGTGGAAGGCGAAAGGCACTACAATGTTTTGTGTTTCATGAGTAAGATCTAACGCCTTATATTACCAAGTACAGATGGCAGTAATAACCAGGAACACCAGGTACTTTGTTCCATGTCCTTTAATTAAGATGATTATAGAAAATAAAGAACATCTCCTAGGTAAACAGACCAACATCTACATCACCACAGCAATATAAATCAGTTAAGCTCTCCCTCAAAAATGCCCTTTGTTTTACATATAAATTAACAATCAGCTGAGAAATGTGCATAGAAAGATGCTCAATTGCGTCTACCTTTACTATCTGGATGCCCATAGAGTCATCATCTGGATTACTTCTTTCATTGAATGTGAAACGCATTGTTTTATCCCAGTCAATGGCTATACTGTGCAAGTACTGATCAGCAAGGGTCAGCCAAACCTAGGAAGTCAACATAATGCATTATTTCTCAGATAAAATATGAGCAGTTTTTATAAGCACCATGCGATGAACCTGACCAGCTTCAGCCAGCTGCAATCTGCTGTTAAGACTTGCTGTGTACAGGAGAAAACTTTATTTAAAACAATTTTTTGCATAATTAAAGTAATACCTTGCTCCCCAAAGCAGAAAGGAGGAAAATGGTATTAAGTATCCAAGCCTATGAACTGTTTACAAAGTTGCAAGTCCATTGTCAGAAACCAAGAGCCCTTCCAAGTGGAAGCCCATCTAATGGTCCTATCAGCGTTTCTAATCTTACAACCAGCAGGGAGTTCTACAAAGGATAAAACAGCTGCAGGCTTTCCTCTAACTCCACCATGGATCCATCTCCTGGAAACACAAACATGAGAAATCCAGTAGTGCTCCCTCTCCTGGAGGTCTCAACTTTCCAGAAGGAGCAGTTCCCAGTAGGAAGCCTTTGGAACTAATCTGAAATAAATAATACTTGGATCAGTATAAGTTAATGTTGAAAAAGGACTAAACTATTGGCACAACAGGGAGTTCTGAAAACAGGCATTGCCCACTTTTAAAACCTGTTAATTACCAAAACAGATTATGTATGTGCACTTAAGACAAATTGTAGACCTTCATTAAACATTTGAGAAGTTCTTGAACCATAAATATACATGACAGATCATACAATGGCAACAAGTAACAATAAAGGATTTTTATTTTCAGGAAACTGAAAGAAATCATGAAAGCAAATGGGTCAAGTTTTATACCAGCTGTTAACTCCCTCAAGTGACAAAAGTAATTCAAACACTTCCCACAGATATAAACACTTAGATAATTGCATGGGGAAGGAATTTGTAGACAGCTCACAGAATCTCAGATTTTCCACATTTAAACATGCCATCCCACGCTTCTGAAAAGCCACCCATGTAGAGGATTAATGTTTCTCTGTCTCCCAGCAGCATTTGGCACTGTTAATTTCTTACTGATGTTCGACTGGATTGTCTATTTCTGCCAGCTCTGGACAACAGATGTCACATGCCATAGCGGTAATCCAGATGTCACCCTGCCCCTTCCACTGACAGCAAAGGAAGCAATCAGCGTGCTGCCAAAACAACAAATATTTCCGTAATCTTGGTATCAATATCACTGGAAAACCAAGGAACAGCAGTGAAAAGCGCAGGCTGTACAGGTCTCCACCTCTGGAGCTATTCAAAAGCTGTCAGGACACGGTCCTGGGCAACCTATTCTAGGTAGCCCTTGAGGAGGTGGTTGAACTAAATGACCTCCAAAGGTCCCTGTCTACCTCAGCCATTATGTGATTCAGTGCACCACCACCACCAAAAAAAGCTGAAATGGCAGTTCTAGTATGCTTACTGAAGTGTGGGAGCAGAACTTTTCGGGAAACAGAAAGGTTCTTAAGATGACATAGTTATTCACTGGAGCTATAGATTAAAAATAGAGAATGGCAGTGGTGTTAGGATAACAATAACAGTCTCAAGTTTCCTTCCCCATTTTGCAATTTGGAAACACAGCAAAAAGGAAACGGGAAAGAAAATTACCTGATGCATCAAAAATATATGGAACCAGGTAGGTGTTTTAAAAAGCTTTAAAAATAGTCTGTTGAGTAAAACTACATTTTCAAAGCTGAGATTGCATGCTTCATTTAGTTTTTAAGAAAGTAAATACATAAACATCTATTTGTAGGCTAGGTAAGTTCAAATTCTGCTGAATTCTGCAATAAAACAAGTTGAGCATAATCCCACTGGGCCCTTTCTACACCACCAAGAGCAATTTCCCTGCAATGGTGCACTCTACCCTTCCATATCACTCCTGACTCTTCCCTTTTTAAGGGACCTGCCTTTACCCCATCAAATGTATCCAAGAACATTCCTTCCAGCATTTCCAGCACTAGCGTCTATCAACCTCACCTTCATAAGCATGACAGCCTACAACTCTGACATGAGTTGCTCTGCTTTTAGTTGATCTTCAGCTGCTGAGGCAGCTTCACCAATTCAGACCCTTGTGACTGACAGATTGAAACAATATCACCTGCACTGCAGTAAGTTTTCTGAGCCTCAAGCAGAAAGAACCTGACTGGTGTAAATACCATCTTTACCTGTTTCCTCAGCCTTTCCAGATGCTACGTGAAGTTACCACTTAAGAAGGTAAACTCAGTAAAATCCCAGTAAAATTCACACTTAAAATTTCCAGTGTTAAAAAACATAACAGTAATAGTGATGTTGTTCATCCTGTTTATCTTTCATGTGAAACTGAAACTCAAAGGTGATGTGTTGAACACTGCATGCAGGTCTACCTACCTTTCGCCGCCATTCTTTTGGTATGCCTGTCGGCAACCTGGCCACTGCTTTGAGTGCATCATGCCACTAAAAGCAAAAAAAAAACCACCAAAAACAAAAAATAAAAATCCAGGTAAAAATTCACCATTAGCTTAATGCAAAAATGTGGCAACATCCAAAATACTGCAGACACACATTCATTTCATTTTACTGTATGCTTTTCAGAGTTCTACTGTTTAATCAATTTATCGGGAAAATACAGATTAATTACTGAATGATATAAAAACATTGTAACATTATGTCACAAAGATGTAAGAAATCTCTGGGGAAAAAAAAAAAAGAACAAAGAAAACCTATTGCACCTTCCAAATAGTATTTCTATATTCCAAACACTATCTTCATGCAGTAGTAAATAATATGTTGATACGATGACAAATGCATTTTTGAACTAGGGAAGTACTTTAACCAAGGTGAGTCCGGTGCTCCGTAAGCCCAGATAATAATTAATCAAATTACCTGCTGAAAACCATTTTGACCTAAAGATGGCTCAAGAGTAAATTTCAATTTTGTATCAACTCCTAGAAACAAAAAGGAAAAACAGTTATGATCATAATTTTCATTTAGATCAGAAATAAAACTGGTTCAAATAAGATCACAGAACTTCAACTACCTGTGTTGAATAATCATGTTTTAACCTGTTCCTGTGATTTACTGTCTTCACAGGGGATTCAAGGCATATGTTAAAAAGCACACAGAGAAAATGTTTTTTTGAACGACATGTCCTCTTCAAATTAATGTTCTAGTTCATCACAATTCATTATAGTAAAAATGACATCGTTTGTTATTTTTACAACCATACCAGGACATCGCAAACTACCATATGAACCTTTATATCATCCATAGGAGCAGATTATAACAGTTGTTGTACAGAATATTAGCAGATACGACTTGAAGTACAATATTACACGAAATACTAGGATCTCAAATTTGGCCTACACTGCAGCCTGACTACGGCCCCTCCTGTGCCAGGACACGAAGAACAGCGACACCGGTTCTGCTCCGCTCGGCTCCGCCATTCCTGGGTTCTTCCAATGCCGCTGTCCAGAGCCCCGGTGCTGAACACGGCGCCGCACCGAGCCCCATCTACTGAACTTTCTTACGTACAGAATGAAGCCTTCGTTTTCCCTCCATAACTTCAATCGTGCATTTCTCCATACTTAAATATTACATATAGCTCACAGTTTTCCTAGAATATCAATCCTAACATTTTTAACATACATATCTTAATAGTCTTAAAAAAAAAAAAATCACTAATTTGCTAGGTTTTATGTAAATAAAATCCATGCAAATCAACTCACCAATAACACTCAGTGCTTTGAAGGACTAAGCCTGAGTCTGCAAAAACCTAAACTGTAGTGACATCTGCTAGTTCTGGAATATTTAATGTCTTTCAACATTTGCATACTGACATGTGGAAACAGAGATAAGTAAATTAAAATGTGGCAATAAGCAACTTGAAAACCTTAATGTCTATATATAAAGACAAAATACAGAGAGAAAAAGCTTTCTCCCTGAAGGCTACTTTTTTTGTTGTTGTTTGTTTGTTTGTTTTTTGTAAAAAAGGAAATTCACACACACACACAAAAGTGTCACTTAGTACTGCTGAACCTGGGGACTGAGGCTTTGGTTTCTGTGCTTTAGATTTAAAAAACTTGCCTGTCAGATTTAGAAAAATAAAAGATTCAGCATAAAGCAAATGTTTTGAAAAATATTCAAGTATTAACAGATATTCCTGGAAGCAAGTGTTTATTAGTATTCTACCACATAAATCCATGGTGCTCAGCAGGGACTCTTAATACATAAATCTTTTCATAATAATTCAGAACAGTGTAACAATGCTAGTAACCTACTAAGATGAAATCATATCACATTTGCTGGAGATGTGAAAAAGGGATTCTCATTCCCTAGCAATTTTGTGGTATCAGAGAAGCCTAGTACACACAAAAAGACATTGTGATCAAGAACTCCTTTTGTTAAGGTAACAGCTGGCATGTTATCTAACATTACCTGGAATCAAAGAAGCAATAGTCTGCCAAAATAATCATGTATTCATTTCCAACTCAACAGCCACATCTTAATCTCTTCACAGTTTTCTAAGATAAAGATCTCAGTAACAACTTAACTCTTCATCTTAAAATCTTTTAAAAGAAAAATGCAACCAGAAACACAGGCAAGTGTCTTGAATCCGCGAGTCTAGCAAACCATAGCTGACCACTAGGACAGGTGTGAAATTACTAGAAATTAGACTAACGTTGTGGTAAAACTAGACTAGACTATGGGCTAACTCTTCTGCAGCATGACAAGGACCTATTGGTCAGGCCATGTACTATAACTACAGTTTTACTTCATGAAGCCGTGAAGTCTGTGGCCCCTTATTTGTTCCCAGGCAATCCCAGTTGCCAGGCAGAAATATTCTCCAAATCAAACGATATGATGTTTTGGTGACAGAGAAGAAGCAAGAAGCATGGGGAGTGAGCCACAGAACATTCAGGGACGGTTCATCACACCTGTTCATTTTAAAGAATTTGTATTTCCTAAAATCAGAAAATTATAATTTTTGTTCAATTAAAAAAAAAAAAATCAATCAGCAAGTAACAGATAAAGAAGCTGTAATATGAACAGTACAATCTTTTTTCCTAATGATTTCAAAGGCAAAAGAGATTGGAAAAACAACCCAGCCTGGAGCTTCTGAGGGTACATGCAGGAATGCAGCCAGCCAGGTGGCAGCAGCACCTCACTGCCTGTTACATGCTTCTCTGCATGTGCAATTTCTGCACCCTTCAATGAATTTGTCCCTGGACTTCAGAGCTTCCCCAAGGAGATGAACTGTTATCCTTATTTTATCTTCTCTTGGTTCCTCAAACCTTCCTATCTCCATCCTTTCCCTTCTAACAAGTTTTCCATCCTTGCATGTAATTCTCCTCTTGTCGTCAGTCGTGTCACCCATTTCATCTTGCCTACTCTTGCCCTAGAAAAAAACCCAAGATGTCCAGAACTCTTCCTACAGTCTTTTCTCCCACAAACGTCCATTGTATGCTACATCTTACCACTGATCACCTTTACCTCTGCATTCAGTTGCCTTCTTCCCACAAACCTAAATTCCCCAATACCTTCTTCCCTCCTCAGCTCCCCACATCTACCCAACCCTGCCACCCTCTGCACCCATTTTCACTTGTTTTGCCCCTTTTTGCCCGCCTTTTATGTCTGGGCTACATTTTTCACCATTGTGTAACATAAGCACACCTTTTGCAAGAAAGATTCTTGATCCCTTGAAGCTTTATGGGAACTTTTCTTACCAGATCCTCCACATGGACAGCCTGGCTGAAATGTAACCTGCATGCAGCTCCTGGGGACTGTAAGCAGCAGAAGTACAACACAGCCCTTCTTTTTAATCAAACCAGACAGCCTAATAGTGTAATTTGGCATACTACATATTACCTCTGCAAAAGACACCTCATACCTAAAAAAAATTAACCCATGTAGGCAGGAATGTGTTGGGAATATATTTGAATTAACTAACTCCACAAATACAAGCATATACAGAAGTATGATTGTTTGGCATCAATTAAATTACTGAAGGGTAGAAGAATGCCAGAATACGGCCTGTTCTTTGTCCTTGTAACCTGGTCACCAGAAACAACTGCAAAAATTGTATTTGGAGAGTAATTAAAAAAAAACAAAAACAACAACAAAAAAAACCCAACTACATACACATTTTTAAAACGCCCACAAAACACAAGAAAAAACAGAAATCAGGCCTATTAGCTATCCCATATAAAATACACTAAGAAAACCCGTAACAAAAGGCTGAGAAAAAGAAGATTTATACCCAAATCTCAGGCCTCCCACTGCATGACCAAAGTGGAGCATACAACCATGTAATAAGCCATGTAATAAGGAGCTAAAGAAAGCATCCAGCCAAGTACTTGGATGAAGGAACCAAATCCTTGCTCCCCAGCTCCATGAAACAAAAGGATAGAGCCAAAGTCTGAGAATTTTTCAGCAATACTAAAACAGAAAAAACATACAAAGACAATCTGTTCTGATGCAACCTAAAGAGCCATAGCTTCAAACTCACCAAGCACATAATTGTAGATTTTTGCCTGTACTTAAGAGGAGATGTTTAAACTCCTTGAACGGAAAACAAATAAATATTTTACAAGAAAACAAATGAGGAAAAGGGCTCTGAGCAGCTTTCTGTGCAGTGGGATACCAAATCTGGGGACAAAAATGGCAACATAAACTACCACCTTATTGTTCCTTGCTGTTTCAGAAATAGCAAGATTCTTAGTCTTACCCTGCAATTTTTCTCTAAACATATATTTTTACCTGCAAAACCAGAAATAGCAGCCAGAGCTGCCATTAGAGCTCACTGGGATTCATGAAAACACATCCAACAACTGGAGACCGCATAAACTTCTCACTACAAATATAAAGTGTACATAGATACTAAGAAAACCTGAACAAAATTTAACTAAGTTTATTTATTTTTTTTTTAAGGCTCATTAGGCTCCCTGTTTCCATCACTCTAGGGAAGCGTGCATCCCGAATGACGTCACTGTATTTGCCCACATTTGCACACTGAATTAGCCTTAGGACTACAGCATTTGTGGTTGAGCTTTTGATTGCGTCCCCACAAGAGCATAAGTAACAGTGTCACTGTACAGATGTCGTTACCTGGAAGGCAGGGGTCTATGAGGGCTACAGGTAAGAAATCCCTTCAGTAACAGAGATGCCACAAATTTTTAACAGAATGTGTTTAGGATCTTATTAGTAACAGCTCCAGAAACGAATCTCAAACACAGAAGCAGTCAGCACTACACGATTCCAAAAGCAGCCTTGCACACAAGTGCCTGACACACAATGGGAAAATGACCCCTACGTATTGCTGTGCATTGCTATAGGTTTTTCCCAGGCTTACACATTTTCTGTAGGCCTAAGATCAGTCAAGAAATAACAATGCTTTTGCGACATTTAACAGCTTGACATTAGAAACCGAATCTAGATTTCCAGTACTTCACAGAAACTCCATGATCCACCATTCTGAAGACGAGCAACCACAATCTAGCCCTCGGCAAAGATCACCCCTTAGCGTTTCTGCTGAGCGCCCGTCCCCCTGGAGCACGTCCCTACCCCCCGGCCGACCACGGGAGCTCACGGGACGCCGGCGCTGATGTAAGCTGCAGAGCCGCAGCTGCGCGTCCCTCGGATGTGAGCGCAGCCGGCAGCGCGCCGCAGACAAAGGCCGGGAGGCTCGGGGAGCCGGCAGCGGGCGAGCGACGCTGGCCTTCGTCGCATAGGGAAGGAAAGTGGCCGAGGTGGTGCGGGGCAGGAGGAGCAGGCGCGGGGCAAGCCTCAGCCCGCGACAGCCTCGCAGGCCCGGGCCCCGAGGCGCACCGCGAAGGCGGATCCCGAAGGCGCCCGGCCCGACCCCGCCTCGCCGCACCCCGCGCGGACCCGGGCGGCCATTTGCCGCGGTCCGGTGCCGCCGCCTCCCCGCGCCGCGCCTACCCGCGGCCCCCATCGCGTCCGGCTGCGTCCTCCCGGCCCGGCCCGGCTCGACCCTGCCGCCTGCCCGCCCCCGCCAAGCGGCTTACGGGATTACGGCCGCGGCTCCGCTGCAATACCTGGCTCCAAGGTGCAGAGCAAGCGCGGCGCCGTGCGGGAGATGCAGCTCCGCTTCTTGAGGACGTTGCTGAGGATGGTGCCCACGCCGCCTCCCGAGCTCTGCCGCTTGAGGCATCGCCCGCCGCGCCGCAGCGAGCCCGTCAGCCGCTCCTGCCGCATGGTGCCCGCGGCTCAGCGAGCTGCCCTGGGGCTGCGGGCCGGTGGCATGGCGCGGGGGGCCGGCGGCAGAGGCTCTGCGAGCTAGCGGGGGTCTGCAGTGCGGGCAGAGGAGCGGAGGTGCAGGAAGAGAAAGAGGGAGGACGAGCAGAGGAGAGGGGAAAAAAAGAAGGTGGGGTAAAAAAAGAGAGTTGCTCCCGCCCACAATCCTAGCATCAGAGCCTGAAAACCTCCTCCAGCACCACCTGGATGCAGCAGCTCCTCGCAGACATAAAGGGCGGCCCCGCTCCGGCACGGGGAGCAGCGCGGAGGCGCTGACTGACATCCAGCGGAGCGGGGCCGGGCAGGAATGGCGCGGCGCTCCCGACCCCACGGCGCACTGTCCAGCACGCACGCTTTCAGCATCCCCAAGTAAAAACAGCCGTCTGTACGATCCCAAATTACAGCCTCACGTCCCACTAGATACACTTCTAAAAGGAAGCTATTCAACAGCGTGAATAGGTGCATTTTCAAGAGCTTTCACTTGACTCAAAAGCTTCTTAAAATGTTTTGATACTAAATTTCAAGCTCTTCGTTTGATTGACAGGTAAGGGGAAGCGTTCAAAATGCTGACAGCTAAGGCAGTTGGTGCTCCAGCTGAAAGAGAGACGTATCATGGAGTTGGACTTCATGTTCCCTGTGGGTCCCTTCCAGCTGAGGTTATTCTACAGTTATGACTATGTCACATGAGTCAGGCTCAAAGACCAAGCTGCCCAAAGTCTGAGCCCAACTGTCCATCATTGCAGCTCTGGAACAGCAACTTGCTCCTTTTATTAAACATGCCTGCCAGGTGCAATATGGAAACAGGCAACAGATAAGCAGTAAAGCCAACTGCATAAAGGATACCCCAACAAAACAAAACAAAAAAGCTGTTTTTAAAAATCAGTTATAGCTAATCTAGAAGTTAGAGCTATATCTAGAAGCTACTTTTATTTTTGCAGAGTAGCGTGAATTTGTTCATGCCTCTTTAAATATCTGGTTTGGTTCTGCAGAGAAGTCACTACATTCGAGCTGCCAGCTCGCACTCTGAACAGATAATTAAGTCTGTGTGTCGGTGGTTCTTTTTTTAACAAAGGTGACACTTCCCTGCTGATGTAGATGATGCAAATCACTTTATTTCAGTGCCAGCTGGAGATGATTTAGTGGTTAAAGCATAAAATTTGAAACGAATTAATCTCACTAGGTGTACAGATTGTACCAGTGGGACCGCAGCAGAAGTACTTACATACAGAAATAACCACATAATCTGGTATTTTTCTCTTCTTCCTTTGGCACCATATGCAAGTAGTACCACATCCTTCTTTGATCATTCCAACACTGGCTAGCTCAATGCTACCAACCAATGGCCAAAGTCAAAGTTTCAGGACATGATTAAGGGTATCCATACTCAGTCATCTCACCAAATTGATGATAACAATATCTTACCTCCAATTGTTAAACAACTGCAAGTCAGCTCTAAGAAAGACATCAGTGCTTAAATGATGAAGATAACCAGCTGCTTTTGTACAACCAAAGGAAAAGTACAGAGTTCTTGTTGCTGTAGTTTCTCCTACTTGTCATCTTGTTGCTGCGTGAAAACCCAGAAACAAACAGGACAGTAATTCTGTGATTCAGAATGGCCACTTTCTCAAGGACCACCACACCACTAAGGGCACTTGCCCAACATGGCAGCCAATTAATCCAACATTACTCTTAAGAAAAATGCAAAAATGAACTATAAGAGACAAAATGAAAAAGCCAAGACATACTAATGGGTTTGATGACTCATTGGATCATCAGCTCAAATGGATTTCAGAGATAGGGCTAAGCCTCCCATTATGTATATACATACATATTTTAAGGACAGGAGCAGAGCTTCTAGAAAAATAGATGGCATCTTTTTTAACACTGATCAGGAAAAACCTCTGATTTGCCAGTGGCAAGCATTCTCTGTCCCACTCCCTGGAATTGCAGACACCTAATCATGACACTGCATGCACAGCTTGTATAAGTTTGCCATGGTCACCATTAAGTTGTAAATAGTCTTCAACAACATGGAAATTTCAAAGCGCAGAGAGAATAAAGCTCACAGACAAATCACCAGCTCCAAGCTGGGGTAAAAGCAACAGTTTAAAACCAAAGATGTCGCCAGTCACCATTAATCTACATTGCTACACAGAGTCATAAAAGGCTGGCCACATTAACAAGTTCTTAGCTACATTACCAGCAAGCCAGATGGCATTCAGAAATGATTAATAAATAAATAAATTCAAGAGCCTTGGCTGGTTCAGTTACTTCACCTCTACATACTTCATGATTATCAATCTGAGCCTTTACTTTTCCCCTTTACTACTTCTTTTTTATTAGTAGTTCATTTATTCCCTCCCACACAACGCAGTCACTTTCTGAAAAACCTTTCCTCCTCATTTTGTATATCTTTGCAGTCTCATCACCACCTGCTAACCATGCCTTTATAAACCCTGAGGATATCTCATAAGAAATCCTCCATGACAAGTATAACTTGCTCAGTTCCCACAGTCTGCCTTCTGGTGAATTGTCCTATGACCACCATAAGGTTTTGACATTGAAGAACCAACTCTGCTCTATTTACCTTACTCCTCACCATTCACCATCCCACTTTCCTTCTGTCTGCACTAGGATAATGAGTTCAAGATGCAGCTAGAAAGGAAGAATAAACATCAGCAGTGACAGAATGGGGCTGCAGAGCAATCTTGCAATTAAAGAGAAGGATATATCCTTTTGCACAAAGCTTTAGCTACTCAAATCCAGAACTCAGGCACACTTCACTGGTTCTTGTACAACATGCACAAAGAAGACTAAACATAACCAAAAGACTAAAAGTCATAAGCCATTTTCAGCTGGGTCATTGTATTTCACGTGTTTCATATCCCTCCCTTTATTTCATATGAAAGCATAGAGACCTTCCATAATTCTCATTTGCACCACATCTCTGTAAAAGGTTAAACAGTTAAAGTCTGGGGAGAAAGCTTGTTTGCCATGCTTTGGGATACCTGTGTTAGCAAAATATTTAACCAGCAACCTTTATTCTATAGGAAAATTGTATAGAATGTCATGCTTTTTAAAATGTGATGAAAATCCTTTTAGTACCTACACAAGTATTTACACAGATGTGTTTAAAAGCAGGAGGTGGTAGAACTGTACTGCATATATACACGAGAGAAAAGGCAAGTTCTAGGAAAGTTCCAGTTTAAGCCATCAAAACAAGAGGCAGGTAGGTTTAAGAATGCCCTGCCTTGCATACAATGTCAAACAGCAGGTACTAGAATACCTTCCTAACCTCTAAGTGGAATTAAATTTCCCACTAAGTTAAATATTAAGCCTCAAATGTGACTTATGCTAAGACCTTTTCTCTCAACAATTTTATGCATTATTCAGTCATCACAGTTAAAAAAAAGCAGTTCAAAAATTTTTATACTATACTTCATCTCAAAACATTTTAGAAACTATGTTTAGGCAGCATCACTGCACTAGCTGCCCGTACAACAATTACTAGATGGCATGTACATATCAATAATATAATGGAAAATATGTATTACAATAACAGGTAAAAACTATTTTATTAACCTGATGATAGGCCAATTGCCTGCAAAGGCATTATTATTACACAGAATTCTGTAACAGTCCACAAAATATAACCATAAAATGTAATTCCATTACCATTTGGCTTCAAATAGCTGAAATAGTAAATCAAGAAATTTGGAATCCATACCAACACACATTATGATGTGCACTCTAATTCATCATGAACTTCAAAGAGAAAAAAACACTTTCAAATTGTAGTGTCTAGGAGAAAACATGTGGAGTGAAATGAAATGCACCCACTTTTGAAGGATGACAGAATAAGACAGTTTGAGTTCTCCTAGGAAGCAAAACTATTTTAAATACACTTATTCCATTAAACCATCTTCTCCACTGGAGCACATTTCTATCCTATCCAATTCTACAGGAGTTCTATTATTAAACAACCATCCTGCCAAAAACAGTATATTTTTGCTCTATCCTAAAAGCCACTCTCATCTAATATAGGCTCTTGAACCAAGCTGAAGTTAATACTTTAACAATGCCACGACAGCTTCACATTATGATGTAAAACAAGCATAATTCATCTGACAACTTGAGAAGAGGCTTTTGGCTAGCTGAATCTCTGGCACTAAAGGGGCATGGGTGCTACAGCAGTGCTGTGTCCTTGAACACGAGCTCCTGCTAGGCGGCCTAGCACTTTTCTCACCCCAGCCTGCATCTACAGCATCATCTCTTGCACTGGCAGTACTGCTATGCAGGCTCTTTTTTGGATTTCCTACCTCAGACAGCACAGGAAAGCAGATGCTTTGATGTACCAGCTGGCTGCAACTGCTGTGTGGACAACCAAGCACAACAGAGCCTGCAGGACTGCTTTGCGTGGCCACAGTTGCACAAGCATGGGAAAAAGGAGCCTATGGGTAGAGGAGGACAGATTCATTTTACAACCACAGGAAACATGTTGTAAACACAAGAAAAAAAAAAAAGATTTTGGACTAATTGTCAGTTCTGTTACTAAGCCGATCTCTGTTCTCATACAAGTCAAGCAGGGTCATCTGCTCTGGACAAGGGATAATGCTGGAGTCTGAAAAAAACCAGAAGTTTTGCTATTGTCTTTGTGCCTAGAGAAGTTCACCTTGTGTACTTTCCCTATGAGCTCAGGAAAATAATTCAGTGTGTTGACACACCATTGTCAACACAGCATTAATATTTTAAGGTTTCCCATTCATTAGTACTTGGAAGGTAAATGCGACAAAAGAGTCCAGGACCTTGTTTTGTCCTATATTAGATATCATAGAAAGAAAAGAAGAAAAAAAAAAGAGTGAGAGCCAATCCTTGCTACAAAGGTATTCAGTGCAAATATAAACTACTCAACGGACAGAAAATAATATCTATCATTTTCAGGAATGGAAAATCAAGACTTAAACGATTAGTATCAGGAAGTGTGCAGCAGAACTGAGAAACATACCCCAACATGCTCAGTTCTAGCCCAGGGCTACCTCTTCCTTTAGACTGCACACACCCTTCTTGTTTTTCCCTACAAAAACTGACAGCTTAAAGAGTAAATACTCTTTAACAGTGCCTTATTTTGAAGGAAGCCCTTAACACAGCCCACTTGTTCTTGGAGAAATTAAGGCAAAGTAGAGGGAATCTCAGGAATTCTTAGTACAGAGCTCACTGGCAACAGGGCTTTGTTTATAGCTGTCTGAAAGAGAATATTGC
Organism: Tympanuchus pallidicinctus; assembly: GCF_026119805.1. Classification (NCBI taxonomy): domain Eukaryota; kingdom Metazoa; phylum Chordata; class Aves; order Galliformes; family Phasianidae; genus Tympanuchus; species Tympanuchus pallidicinctus. The sequence goes on from NW_026294802.1 coordinate 30,360,200, forward strand.
CTGCATGCCGTTTAGCTGTATTTACCGAGGACTGAGTTAGAGAACATAATTAAAACAGCACCATTTACTACAGTGTGTATTTGGAAATTAATCCACAAGACTCCTGTGGTAAGAAGCTCACAGAAGTATATACACTATAGGATCCTTAAGCTTACTATAATTGGGACTGGGCCAGAAAATAACTTCAGATCCAAGATTACTAACTATGGTACTTGGTATTTTTTCTTGGTCATTCTCCTGCTTTCCCCAGCCCACACTAATATACTCTTGCCTTCCACACTATATGTGTATACTAGGGCATGAAAGGCAAAGACAAAGAGAAGGTCCCTTCAATACAGCCAGCTCTCCCTACATCACCTACCGACAAATGTGTGTTGTAAATTATCTTTTTGGAGTGAGGGATATTTACACCAGTAAGTTTATTCACAAGTTGAATTATATTTATCACAAACTGCTTCTTGAAATTTTTGGCAGATAAGTATGCCTGGGAGGTATACCAAACTTTTGCATCAATGAAAAGACTTCAAAAATCATCTGTCTTTAATGAAGACACCTGCAAATCAGTTGTGGAAGCAGTTGCTAGCAGAATGGGATGGAGCTGTGATGACCAGTTTCCTATGTAGAGAGGCACCACACTCCTAGGCAGTCAGTCAGTGCAGGTAAGACTTCCTGAAGGCCCCTTGCTTCCCATATTGTTCTCAAAGTAGCACAAACAATGCTTATGCAGTTGGATTACGTGTGTGAGAATGCGGAAGCCCTCAATAGTATCACAGGCTGCTAAACCAAAAGTACGGAGACACTTGTAACCCTCTTGAACCCATCCATAGTATCTCCCTGTTTGTAAAGACATAGTTATTTCTACAAAATTGGTGCAGCAGAAAGACCTGGCAGCCGTGCAGTACCAGGACTCACTAAGGCGAACAACAGAACTGCACATTTATGTCTCCCCAGACCCACACAAAACCGCACTTTCCTGAGTCCTTTAAAATCTGTCCCCAAAACACAATCACACTGAAAGCTAGGAATTACGTTAATATTCAAATGCTATAACAAATCATTAACTCTTCTCACCATGTCACCAGCTCTCACAATCACATTATTAAAAAAGTTCATTTTCTGCAGCATCTGCAGTTTCTAGACAAAACCATTTTTGAGGATGGAAAAATTACATTTGCTGATAACACAGCAACACTTTGCACATAATGACAACAACCCATGCCAATGGGTTAGGTACAAAGAGTGACCAAACTCATTCCAGGCCCACCAATGGGAAATGCCTGTTCCCAGAGTTTAACACGAGAGATCTGAAAGAATTTCTGAAAAGCAGAAACCAAATTATGCTTTGTAAACATCATACGCCACAGACCAAAGGCACCTCAAATATATTCAGAAAGAAAAAAAAAAAAAAAAGATAACCTAATGTTACCAACTTGATGTGATTTGAAAACCTTTACCTTAACATAGTGTGCTGTGGCTGCACTGACAGGACAAGGCAGAGATTTAACTCAGAATTGTCCTCATAGGAAACAAAAAGACTTTTGAATATATGGTTGCTTGATCACAGGACAGTAATAACTTAATTCCCCTTATTAAGCCAGTAATAGAGGGCAACATACTTGCACAACTGAGTAAGCCTGACTCTGTAAATCTGTAAAGCTATTTCTACTCATCACAGCACCCATAAATTCTAATTCTGGTCTGCAGCACTGTATTAGAGTAGGTGCTGTGCAATCACAGAAAGACAGTCTGCCTGCTTTAAAAGAAAGAAATAAAAGAAAACACAGTAGCATAATACAGAGAGACATTAAGATTATATTGGTAAGCATAATGGATAGCAGCAGTAGTCAGAATATAAGAGATGCTATTGCGTTTCTGTAGTAGAAATGAGTAACAAAGGAAAAACCTGAAGGAGGACAACAAGGTGGCATGAGGTCAATAAGAGGGCCAAGGGATTACATTTTAATCAACTTCAGTGTGGATAAACACCTATAAGAAAACCCTGACACATGGGGAAATTTAGAAGGTGCTTGTTTTAAAATGCTAAGTGAAGGATGAAGGCTGAAGGTGTGACAAAACCTTGAACAGTGAACAGGAAATGACAAATAAGTGACAATACTAGGTTGCAAAGAGTTTTGTATGTTAAAGCAAGATGCAAGATGATAACTATATCTTTGAAGACTTTAAGAGAAGCAGAAGCACATAGCACACACAGAAACACCTATGCACCAATACTAAAATACAAATGTGTCAATCTCATACTGAAGTCTTCAGTTAACTCTTTGTATATATCATGTCTTCTAAAAGGGCTTAAGTATACTCATCAAAAAGAGTTTGGGAAGCGTTCAGTGTCCCAAATGCTTCCAACTGGCTCTTAATCAGAGAGAAGCGATAGATAAGTCAGCAACATGGATCTTTTCATACTGTGAAATTACAAGGAAAGGGGAGGGGGAATTGTGAACAACAGCATTCAAGTTTATTTTTTCCTAATTAGGTGCAACTACATGAATTCATTCTGAAGTCAACACTGCCATTTGAGGAACAGAGCGACCAGTACTGTCCTGATGAAGGACGGAAAGAAATCCATTGTGAGGCAAAGAGCAAAAGTCAATTTATTTCACTCATCTCATTTAGGCACTGGTTATAACAGTAAAGCAGATCACACGCAGTTACATTAAGCAGATATTTGCATTTCATGAGCAAGGTTAAAGACATATCATGCAGGCATTGCTATAGAAACAACGCATTTTAACTGCAGTAGTAAACAGCATAAAGTCTCATGTTAGCTGGTGGAATAAAAATCACAGCAATGCCTGTGTGCCCAATAAAATATATATGGAGCACATTTTAACTAGAATGTCACAGCAGATGCCTTTTTTGTCAGAGAAATTATCTGCTTCTACTGAAACATAATACTATTTTCATAAGGGAAACACTAAGAAAAATCACTGAAGAGGCCTACCTAAAAGTATTGCTGATGAATGTAAGAACTAAGAAATGTTCCCTTACCTTTCCAAATGATGGAAAGCAAATGCATGTCTTGGACAGTATACACAGCATACAGTGTACCCCAGAATCCCACTTCAAAGTCACATGATCATTTAAAAAAACTAATCACCAAATAAGCAGAAAATATTAATGTAATACAGTAAAAAGAATACAAAAAACTATTATTTTGACAGTTTTTATTTGTAGTCATGTTTAAATATTTACAGAACAGAGTTCACGGTATATTGCAGGCTCTCAGGTCTCAAACGGGGGCGCTCTTGCCTTATTAGAATTTGATTATTTGCTTAGCATCTAACATAGAAATTGAATATCACAGTGTGAATTGCCAACTTGGTTGATTTCAACTGCTATTTCAGAAAAAGCAAGATTTTAATTTTCCAAACAAAAATAATGAGAGCAAAACCAGTACTTCTCCAAGAAAAGATTTGTTCACAAAAAGAACACTTTCAAAGATCTTTGACTGTAAAGTGACTACCTAAGCTAGAAAAAAGACTAAGCAAAAATGCCTTTGCTTTGGGCTGTGAAGCACTGTGGAGATAGAGCCATGTTTATATATAAAGTTTTTAGATATCATTTCTTATTTGCAGTAATGCTAAGGACCTGCATCAAAGACCAAGCTCGAAATGTGCAAGGTGTTCCGTATATAGTTAGCAAAAAAGACACACTGTCCCCAGCTGCCCCTACTTTCTAGCAAGGATCCTCCCTTTCACAGCATGTGGCCTCCATGGATGGAGTTTCAGTAGAGAGGAATGGAAACAAAACCCTTTCTGGGGTTGCAGAGGAAAATGCTCACTCCAACAGAAGCTAATGGATTTAGTAGGACTGCAAATCTTGATCAGTCAGAACGGATGTCATTCACCAGCACTCAAGACCTTTGATTGCATATACATCAGTTGCTGCTTGCAGATGCCACTAGTCCTCTAAGAAATGTAAATGTTCCCATTACATGTTGTTGTAAATGAAACTACTGCAAGCTTTCAGACCACATAATTCCCTTCTCCATCTACCACGTGGGCCATAACTTCACAGAGCACTTCTGCAACTGCCAATAAAGGAAGTGACTAACACAAAGCAAAAGAACTTCAAACTAACTTTGCGCGTCCCACTCTTATTATAAATTTGTTTTCCAGGAGGTCCTCTCACCATTTGTTTGTTCAGAGACCAGCTCATTAAATTCCTGACTTCACTGGGCTTCTCTAGGTATTACCACAGATCTTTAGAACTAATTCCTCAAATTAATATTCTCTTAAAAAAAATAATAATAATAAAATCAGCTATATATACTGATTACCTACCCACTCTGACTTCCTTCAGTGGATAACTATTTCTCCTTCAGGGTCTAAGGCTCACTGTTGCTGTCAGTGATGACTAGTTGAGGCTAGAAACCAGCAGCAACATATTGAAAATAAATCCTTCAAACTGCTACCTATCAATGATGCCTAATGCAAGCCAAGAACCACAAACTGTACATGCTTTGTATTTTGGCAACATGTACTGTATGGATGACAAGGAAAGCATTACATTGATTGGTACCAAGTTGTTACAATTTTAGAGAGGCATATAAACTTGTAAGTGATTTAATTGCTAATAAAACATAATAGAAGGTTTCAAATTTTAAAAGGTTTCAGATAATACTAATAATTCTTTCTTCTTTTACAAAGGTGTTACAGTAAGATGATGTAACAAGGAGATGTAACAGACTTCACTTCTCTGGCAAATTAAAAGTGTATACAAAGAGCACTCATTCACTGCTCAGCAAGTCAAATTCAGCTTATTACTAACTTCAAGGAGCAAAACATTTTAAATATGAGGAAATCTCCAGAGTAGCATAGAATTATAACCAGGAGTATTGATCTGAAAGGACTAAATTCACAGCCCACTTTTTTAACACCTCATTTTTAAATTCAAGCTTATCTCACAGAACTGCAAAAACATAGCTGCTAGGACTGTCTGATCCTTCAAAAATCAGTCTATTCCTAGCACTAATTATCCCAAGCAGCTGTTATCCTCCATTTGATCTACAATATCCAGGAAATCTCTTCTTCAAAGACTAACTCAACTGAAGAACTTTTTGTGTGTGATATTCAGAGATAAAATTCACTTATACTGCTTAAACGCTATGCACTCTGTTGAACATTTTCAGTGAAGCTCCATTAACCTTCCTGAAAATTCACAATAATTTCCAAAATAAATAAATAAATAGCATTTCATTAGGAGAAAGAAGAACGAAGAACAGCAAGGTTAACAGTACTAAAGTATAATCCCTAGAAGAATTAAAAAGTAGGTACTGCTAAACTAGACAACTGTGAAAGACTATGCACACAATCTAACTGCACAGCTTTTTCTCTCAGGGTATTTCCAGCAAAAGATTCCTTAATTGTATCATTTGTGTACTATAGTTAGGTAACTGACACAGCCACCCATCCTGTGAGCTCACGTATACAAACAAACCCATACATCTTGAATGCTCGAAGTTTCCCATGTCAGGTGTTTTCACTACTTGCAGGTGTAAGAGTAGATCTGTGATCAGATCAGAAGTGTCCAAAGGAGGTATGAATCATGACTGCTGGCTATATCCATCACGTGCTCCCAGCATGCGTCACCCCTTCTCACATGGCCTTTTGCAGCACTGGTTGTACAGCCAGCTTCCTCTCAAATTCCCCTTTAAAGCTGTGAATTCCTAGTATCCCAGATATCCTGGACACAGCAAAGCTCATGCCTACTTTTAGTTCTGCTGTTGCCTGTGTTACACAGAGCTGTGGGCTGAGCCCTTTGCTCGGCCAGGGCACACGCTCCATTCCTTCCAGCCCTGCCTGGCACTCCCCTGCCCCAGGCAGGCTCCCTGGCTTGGAACGATGAGCTCAGCTTCACACTGATCCTGTGCGGAAGTCAGCATCTCAGCTCATTTAACCACAACATACTCACTGTGACTTTAATAAAAACCTTGCTTTTCCAGTTCTTCAGGGAACTGTGAGGCCAATCAAACTTCACTGCAGATGAGGAATCCATCTCAACACACAGAGAGAACAACGTTGCCTGACAGAGTTGTTACTAATGTCACGATCGACTGACTAGGGACTGCACATGATGAACAGGCAGTTCTGACTGTTTGTTGTCAGCAAACAACAGCATCCTTCCTTTGGCTGACTGAACAATCTCCTTAGTTTGAGCTGATCCAGTACCACCTCTCTCAGTTATAGCTGTACTGAAAAAATAAGATGTCACTGATGTGAGAACCACTTTGTTCAGACAAATTCATATATAGCTACTACCAGAGCATTACTTGATAAGGAATCCAAAAAAAAGAAATTCAGCTGCAATAATCTATCAGATTAGTCTACATTTCTAATACTCAGCAAGCATTTTATGTAACAAGTACTATCCAATACAGCAACTTCTCATGGCACAGCTGTTGTGAAAAACAGTTCAGAGCACTCAAAATTCTATGTGCATAACAAAACTAATCCCAGGAGGTCTGCTATCGCTTTGCAACAGGAACAGGGCTACAGCTACACAGAAGAATATGGAAAAGGCAGCAATCAACCCTAGTTGTATGCACATACAAAATAAATACATTCTCAGGTGTAGCACTAAGTCAAGCTTTTCTTTGCTGTCACAGCTGCTAACACAATGACAAAGAATATTAATATCCTGTAAGAAACACTGTATGACAAGAATGTGTCAGTGATCCTGCAATCTATGCGTTTACATACAGAGCAGTCTGCACTTCTGATTGCAAAATGGGCCTAGATTCAGTAGCAAAATTATTGTTTACAGAAAGATGCACTGAATTCACTCATCATATCTATAATAGGCAATGAAGTATTTATTCTGGTAATATATACTGTAGCCACATTCAGCTGTTAACAACCCATTCTGCATCACATAAAAATGTTGTAGAGCTATTTTAATGCAGTTGGGTACAATGGTGAAAGCATCAACCACTGCTTGGATGGTGACTATTTATAGGGTGATAGCAGCAGAGATCAACTATGAGACTGTACTATGTGACACTGTACACACAGATCAATTTGACATCACTTTACTCCCACCCCAGAAGTCTGTCATTTCCCAAGGCAAGTATTCAAAATGAAGAGAAGAAAGCATGCAGATATATGGCTCTAAAGTTTGCAGGCCCCACAGTCTATACAGAAGGGGGATGTCATGGTTGTTTGACCAGGTCTCACTGCACTCCATCGGGTGAAGGCTGATTATCTCCTAAACCATGAGAGCTGGTAACTCCTAAACCATGCCTGGTACAATATACCATCAATCCAAAGTGCCTGAAAGCCTAGAACTTGACCAGATGCCCAAGGTTCATAACAAAAGCAATCCTCCTGGATCCTGCCAAAGCAGCAGTCAAGACAGTTTTCTTAGCTAAACTCTGAAGGAGCCCACAGTAAAAGCCCTTTCTGAGAACTGTGCAGATTTTAGCCAATGACAGAACATATAATCATAATACATCAGCAGGGACATATTTTGAATGCAGGCAAGACATTTCAGTACTGAGAGCTAGGGGCAAAGAGGTATAGTGAGGAATACCAGACACAGAAAAAGTAAGGATCTATATGCTCTCCAAAGAGACAGGAGGAAAACATATGGCTTAAGAATAAGTGTTAACTGTTCAGCTCCTAATCCAACTTGGTAACCTCAGTGCTGAGCAGCCAGAGTGAACTGCAGAGATGGCTGAATGTATATTCCCAGGAAAATCTCCAGTAAAAAGCTGGTTGGAAACATTAATGGAAAACTACCACAAAATGCCAGCTCATGAAGAGCAAAGTCCTTCATGGCAGAGTACTGTATTTGGGAAAATAACAAAACAAAACCAAACCAAAAAACCATCATATTTCTAAATGCTAAAAACATAATTTCATTTTGACTCTTTTTGAAATTAAATGCTGTAATGTCTAAAAAATGGCTCATTACATAACATGAAATGAGAAAAGGCAAGGACTGTCAAAATCTCAACAAAGCATTTCAGCTCAAAATGTAAGCTTTCAGAATTTTGCTTCATAAGCAGTTGACTTTGTGAGTGGGTGTTTCATTTCATGTTGGAACAAGATACTTTTTGTTGCTGCATTCTAAAAGTGGAATTTCACCTAAAGTGAGGATTCCAGATTGTGTACTGCACTAAGTATTATTTTTTGCCATCTTCTGAATTTGATATTCTGCAAATGTACAGATCATTGGAACTTTTGAGTTGGGATATGATCAAACCAGAGGGTAAATCAATCCTCTCACTTTTTAGAGAAAAACAACAGCAGATAATTTCCTTTTTAGCAGTAGAAAAGGAAAGAACTTCTTCATCTCAGGAGTCAGTAAACTGAAATTAATCCCAAAGTGGCCTTCTAAGGGATGCCAACTCTGCACAGTCACGATTTGCTAAGCCTGGCAAATATTCCAGTCAGATTCCTTACAATCTAGAACTGATATTACAGCTTTGTTTTTACAGTGGAGAATATCAGCATTAGAAGATGGCAGTCAGCTTTTTACAAATTATTACAGATTAGCCAAACAAGGGCTTCTGCAGACTCACACCAGCACAGATCAACCTGAAGAACTGGCCGGAGACAACAAAGTGGGACAGTCTGTCCCCACAGTGCTTATCAACACCGCCGTTACCAGATGATCAAAGATGTCAACATTCATTGCCTACCTCAATTCTGCAAAAGATCTGTACTATGTATGCACATCCCATCAACAACACAAATACACGGTACGTCTGGTAACTTAGTTGATAGTTCTCTAGAATAAGAAACATAGCATGATAAACAGTGGCACAGCACAGCACTGAGCCAGAATATTCACAGAATCATAACATTCATTTGCAGCTCAGTTACACTGCTTCCTCTTGCACTGCTTCCCTCAGTTTCAGCACCCTGGCTGTGCAGTTCACCAAATACCAGTTCCCAGATCCTATTCTCATCAAAATGAAGTAATCATGTAATTCACTACCTAAAAAGTCCCCAGGATTATTCAGGTTCTGATTATTTGTCACCCTTAAACACAGAGTTAGCACCTTTTTTGTGTTGATAGTTTAAGTAGTTGCATTCAGTACTAAGATAGCAAGCTCCCAATAGTATTTAAAAATCAAAATCGCTGGCCTTGTAACAGTGAACACCCTGTTCAGTATTCCACACTGCTGGTACTGTGTATGAAATCACTCACCCTTCTATCTCACAGACTCACTAACAGTTATCTAGAATACATAATCTAATGTTCATTATCAAATACTAAATATGACATACAACTACTTACAAAAACATTTTGCCATGACCTGGTGCATACTAATATAGACACTGTTCACAAGTCATCCTTCTCAGACCAGGCTCCTGTTGCACTGGATTCTGTTGCTCTCAGATTTGACAAAATCTTGGCTGGCTAAAGATGAATGAAATGTGATAATCAAGTGCCATTTAATTTCACAGCAGCATATTCACCATTATTAGATCCTTCTAAGGATTCTCACAGCTACCAACCTCAACAAGCCAAGCTCCAGCATCCTGAAATACAGGTTCTCTCCTGTCCCATTACTTCACTTTCTACAAACAGGACATAGATCAGATTATGAAATCTTTACTAATCTTTACTTCAGCCCACTTCCATACCTTGAGTCATAAGTAGCATAGAGCATCTTTGCTCTATAGCACACAGGTAACAGTTTGTTGACAATCACAACATTTAAAAATCAATAAAAATATTCAATTTATTTTCTGCAGCAAATATGTAATGCTCCAGTAGGGAAACTGACCGTAAAGAAAATTCAGCCTACACTTAGCAACAAGGACATGATTCAGCAGAGGGCTGTTAGAGTTAAGGCAGTATGGTTGGGTTGCAGTTGGACTTGATGATCTTTAAGGTCTTTTCCAACCTGAGCGATTCTATGATTCTTTGATTCTACGAATTTAACAAACACCTGGAAACAATCATCACATCTTTAGGATCATTATCCTGTTTCTTTCCCATTTCTCTTTCCCCACCAAAAAGCTTCCCATGGGGAAAGGATGAAGTAGAATTAAACTAAAAACAATTCATTAGGAAAAACAAGAAGCAAGCACAGCATTTCTTAAAGTATCAAATTCATTAACATCCATGAAGGATTGAGACTGGTAATGTAAGTACACAAACATTGATGAGGTGCAGAGATAGACTAATTTGAGGATGACTCACGTGAAATGAGACTGCAAGAAGTAAATCTTATTTTAAGTGTATCAAAGGAGGAATGTATTTTTGATAGACGAATTAAATAGCTATTGCTATAAAAAAGGAAATCCATCTGGCTTCAAACATCGGAGCTACTGAGTTAAATTTAAAATTAGTCAGATTGCAACAGGAAATCTAAAGAAGAGTTGGAGATGAACACAGAAAGCACACAGCCTATCTTTTAATTGCAAATGGAAATTGCAATACTAATACTTTTGATTTTTAATACAGAACACTCTCCTCTTTAATATACATTTTAGATACTAAAGTGAGGAACAACTCACAACTAACCAACTCACACTAGCACAGTCTCAGACAAGGTTTTGTCAGTATCCTCTAAGTGAGATTCCTACCCTGTAAGAAGAGCTCATTGTAGAGTGACCATAACACACCGTCAGCAAAGAGTTCATAGCCTGGCCATCTCCCAGAGAATGCAGAGGGTACATCTCTGAGGCCAGGTAACAACAGTTTGCACTACTTTCCATTGAGACTTTTTATTGAGGTAAGATGCACTCAAAGAGACCAGAGCATTGCTACTAAGTACGTACATAAAACCCCGAATTTATAGACTCCAAAACACTCAGCTCTCATTATCAGGAGCTTCTCAATAACCTCTACAGCCACATCAGAACTAACTATCAGTTCTAATTAAGATATAATTTGTCACTATTTTTCCAACTGCTTCTCATATGAAACCTAAAACTTTCCTTGTAATGTACATTTATTTGCCTCTTGTGAAGCTCTTACATTCATGTTTAAGGAAATGATACAAAAGCTTCCAACCTGCAAAACCCAAAGAGATGCACCTCAATCTCTGCGTGAAATAAAATATGCTGTCTCCCCCTGCTGGCTCTGCATTAAATCAAACCACTCGGAGGGAAGGGAAAAACAGAAAGCAAATATTTAGTGCCATCCTAGAGAATTCTATATTGGAGCCAATATTGAACAGCAGAATAATAACAATCTTCAAGCTCAGTTTCTAAGTACAACAACAGAGTACACTGTGAGACACAGTTAAAGTTATTATAGGTATCATAGCACTAAACAAACTCTTAGTGAAAGGTTCTTTTGAAAATATCTCTTCATCAAAAATACAAGAGAATATTAATGCACGTTGTGTTAATATAACTTCAGTTTTGTATTGAACCAGATTTAAGCATCTGGATGTTGTCCTAAGGTTAATTTGACTGATGTTCTACCTCTACACAGAGATTTCACTATGTCAAGACAAAAAATATACGTGACAGCAGTGTTAACAAACAACAAAACTCTACGTAAATCAATCAAAGCATCACTGTATTATTACAAACACTGCAATGTCAGAATTAATGACACCACAGGTCAAAGATTCTTTTTTTCTTGGTCACTAAAAATATTATTTAGAGAAAAAAAAATATTTAGCAACTTCTCCTTAGTTATTTGAGAAAAATTTAAAGGGTTTAGGCCAGCAGAAATACATTTTGCGGTAGGACGGAGTGAACTTTTTTTTTTTAATGTTTTTTTTTTTTAATGTGAATTGTTTTTTTCAAAGCTGACAGGGGAAAAGTAGATCTTTTCTCTCTTAGCTTAACAGTTTTGTTGAGATTTTAGTACTTTACATACTCAGCAACTGCACTTGTCACACCTGCCTAAGCTATTACCTTCTCCTGTGCTCTCACTTCTGCCACCCTCTGAGAAAATGGAAATGGGGAAGTGCTACGAAAAGAAAAGAGGAATTATCTTTCAAATGGATCAGCTCTCCAGTCTGGTTCACCACATACCACACAGTGGTTCCTGCCTATTACAATGCAGGAAGACAGTACAGAGGGAAGAATAAAAGTTTGGGAGGAAGAAAACCAGTTGTGCCTGCAGTTGGACAGCTGCTGATCACCTAACAACTCAAAGGCACAACTACTGGAAACTTGTACACCTATTCCAAAACAAATGTAGCCATAGCAAGTCATTCAAAAAAACTCCAGTGGCTGTAGATCAGATCTTTACATAAGAAATAACTAAGTTTTGGCTGTCTTGGGATACACAAGTCTGGATTTTCTGAGCCACAAGCGAAAGTTAACAAAAAGTTAAACAAAAATCTGCATGCCCATGGACTGATATTAGACAATAAACTGTTACCTTAATGTTTCAGCTGCTATCTCAAGTATTGCTGGCAAATTAATGGAAAGGGGCATTATGTTTAAAACACAAGTACAAAAGTCTCTGAAAATTGTAAGAACACATTCATATTTAGGATGAAATCCCACATCCCTCTGACTCAAAAAGTTTCTAACCATACAAATGAGGATGTTCACACCTTCAGAATTTACAGTCAGCCCTCTAAATACTTAAATGCATGCAAAATGAAAATACTCTTATTTAAAAGCAGGCTATAACGTATGCTTAATGTTGAGAACACAATTATCAAGCTGATGTTGATGAAGAAAAATAACAGGTGAGAAGTAGAAATACACCTGAAGTAGTACATGTCAGCCAAGATCTTTCATGCTATGCTTTAAGTCAACCAGAGGAACGTTTATAAATGCTTAAAAATGAATAGACCTATAACTAAATTACGTTAGCACATGCTACTACAATAAGATTCTTTTAATAATATTTTACATGCACCTCAAAGCTCCTACCAGGCATTTCTGTGAAGTGACCATGCTTTATTTACTGTACCTGAACATTTCTGTACCTGTCACGCTGCATGTTAATAAAAAAATAAGACAGGAAACAGGTTATTTTCACATGTCAACTCTGAAGGCATATTTTCTATCTATTTTGACACATAACATTACATTTTTTCATTTTAGCAGCACTCATAAAAGCATTTCAGCATGCCTTTAGATGACAATTTTGCCAAGCCTCAAAAAAGGTTTCACTGTGTTGGAAGGAAAGGCTAAGCAATTAAAGATCAGCATTTCTCCCCTTTCCCACCTGTTCCCTCTGACACCTCCAAACACACACGTGCTGATAAAGATGTCTGGGGACAGTAAGTTTGTTTATACTAATGCTCCTCATCTTGAATCAACTCAATAGAAAGAAGTAGCACACACTACTAACAAAATGCTGAGAAGACAGTTGCATTTGCCATGTGTAGCTACACAAAGCTGTAACTACAACAGCCTATCCAGTCAACAGCTTAAATCAAACTGTGCTTTGCCAGGTGCCACAGACACCACTGGAAGCCAGCCGTGTAAGAAACAGCACAGTCTGGCTTCATGATTTTAAATCAAAGGCAAGGGCTTAATTGAAATACTGCCCACGTTAATGAAATACACTACTTACACTAATACACACACAAACAGAACAGCACTTACGTCGTTTCTGGGAAACTGCCTGTAAACAAGCAGTGACAATGTCGCAGTTCTTCTGGACTTTATGCACAAGCCTGTCTTTCAGCTTCAGAAGATGAAGTAACTTCGCGGATTGAACAGAAATTCGGTAATTCAGTTCCCGTTTTATAGCTGTCAATTCATCCACATCTGCCAATAAGCAGAGAAAATAACCTCAATCCAGGCCAAAACATACATAAGAAGCCTATTGTAGTTGACATGCAAAGTTACTTGCCCCCAAGGCATTTACAAATGCAAATTTCCCATATACTGGAAGATCTATTGAAGGGGACCATCCCCGATTACAAACATTTTCAAGATCTGAGCCACAGTCTCCAACGTTCATTCAAACTGAAGTACCTCAATTAGTTGTGCAGTGTATTAAACTTAGCAACCATATTGTGATAAATCAGAACCTTCATGACAGATGCAGCAGAATACATCTCAATTAGCACAATCAGGGGGTACGTTTTATATATAGAACACTGCCTGGGAAAACATGCAAAAGGAATAAGTAAGTAGCAATGGACAAAGGAAAATGTTCAAGAACACTGCCTGCAAAGCTAGGGATGCAACTCCAGGACGAGCTCTAAGTGGAAAACTATTTCCACTAAAAGGCAAATGATGTTGCTTCAGTCAGGGCCTTCACTATTTCCACTGGTTTCAGTGGCACCAGAGCTCCCAGCTCACCAAAATGACTCAGCTTACTTCTAGTGCTCCTGCTGACACTTGTGCAGTGAGCTTTAGAGATGTGGGAGAGAGTTTTGGGATTCTCTCCTCTGCGCATCCCACCAGTGAAAGTCTGGGTTTTGCCTACCACATGCTGACCTCTTCAGCTCTTTGCTACAGAACAGCCTGGTGAAATTTGCTATTGCTGTCCTGACAGCTTTCTTCCTGAGACTGTTCTCAAACCCTATTGCTTTCAGGCCAACCACACCTCTCAAAGCTGAAAGAAAAATCAATCAAAAAAAATCCATAGTGCAGTAATCTGATCCAGCGAGCAAAAATTTGATGCCTTCAGGAAAAGCTACCATTAGTGAGATGGTGATTGGCTCATACAGCAAAACCTTCCTCAAAACTCTACAGAGCTTACAAAAAGGACAAAGTAGGCTGAAATGCTAACCAGTTGTGGGATGGGAGAGAACCAGGTATGGCAGCAAGGGCAGATGCTGGCAAAAACAACTCCATATTCTGCAGCAGGCAGCGCATCCAGATGGGTCCCTGCTGCTCAATCAGTACTTCCCATCTCTGGGATTGGGCAAAGTGATTTCATGCCACATCGTACCAGGGAATAAAATTAAACTGTATTCCTACTGACATGGACAGTCACCACAAAAGCAGTGAGGTGAATTTTAGCCTTTCTTGTTCACTCCAGTTAGCTGTTCCTGTAAAAACCATTAATTACCGTTGCAGCAAAAGTCCTAAGTTCTAGTTCCAGGACATACATTCCCCATGGGACATACAGAACACGAGCCCATATCCTGTAACATCGGGTTGAATACCATCATCTCATTAGGAAGCCAAATAAGGAAGCAAAAGGCTGTTTGCACAGCCTGAGAAACTGGCATGTCTATTCACCTCCTGCTTTCTGTCCTTGACAGAAACAAGGATATCCTGACATCAAGAGACAAGAGATCTTCTATGGTCCTCTTCACCAGGCTGGCTTGCGGCTGCAAGTCCCACCCTTCAGGAAGCATTCACTGTCACAGCTGCACGGGCATCGTGAGCCCCTTGACAGCTTCATTTTGGTTCGTTTTTATTTTGAATGCATTTTGCTTTCCTTGGAGACAAGTTTACCTGCACAGTAAGCTGAAAACCGCAAAGCTGATGAGAATGACAAGAGCCTGAAAACACGGCCAGCTTTCACGGAGGAAGGAGGGAAAGAACAACAACGGATGACACCCGTTCCACCTGCCGCAGGTGAGCCCGCCCCGTCCCTCAGGCCCGGATGCAGCGAGCCCCGTGCCGAGCGCTGCACCGAGTGGAGGGGAGCGGCCCGTACCTTTCAGCCGCAGGTACTCGGCGCGGCTCGGCCGCTGCTGCCGCAGCTCCCGCAGGACGCGGGGAGGGGCGGCCACCTCGGCGGCGCTGTAGAGCTCGGTGAGCAGCCCGCTGACGAGCGACGAGGTGCGGCTGGAGCGGCCGCTGCCTGGCACCTCCTCGTCCTCCTCGTCTTCCTCTTCGGCGAGGCTGTCCGCGCTGCTGCCCGCCCGGCCGCCCGCGCCTCGCTCTCCCGCCTCCATCTTCCGCGGCCGCTCGGCGGCGCCGAGTTCCGGGCTCGGCTCGTTCCACGGCCGGCCGGAGGTGGCGGGGGGAGTCCGGGCTCCGGGGCGTTCCCCGCGGGCAGGAGCGACGCGAGGCCCTCCCCGCGCACCTCGCGGCGTGGTAGAGCCCGCGGCCGGGGCCGCACCTGCGGGCATCACCTACCGCCGGGGGAAGGCGCGGGGAGGGCGGGGGGGGGTGAGGAGCTGGGCGGTGAAATGCAGCGGTTGACAAAAGTGGTATTCAGAATAAAAAGCTGCGCTGTTTGTTACGGCAGGTGTTAAGCTGTGCAAAGGTATAAAACTATTAGGGAGCGTTCAAAGGAGGGTGCGGAGATGGAGAAGGGTCCGTGCGACGGGCGGCTGAGGTTCCTCGGTGCGCTCAGCGTGGAGCAGAGGGGAGGGCTGATGGCTGCAGCTCCTCGCAGGGCTGAGCTCTGCTCTATGTGACACAGGCAGGGCCCGAGGGAACGGCATGGAGTTGTGTCAGGGGAGGGGCAGCTGGGGGCTGGGAACAGGGTCTGCACCAGAGGGCGGCGGGTGTGGAACGGGCTGAACAGGGCAGTGGGCGCGGCGCCGAGTTCAAGGTGGATGTGAACAAGGCGCTCAGGCGCAGGGTTCGGTTTCAGGTGATGCCGCGCGGAGCCGCAATCGGAATCGATGACCCCGGCGGCTCCCCCCACCTCACGCAGGACGCCCCGCAAGCCAACCGGCGCCGCTGTGGGCGAGGCGCAGAGCCGCCGCACCGCCCCCGGTCCGCCCTGCAGGGCGGGGCGCTGAGCAGCACCTCCCGCCCACGTGACACCGCTCCCCCCGCTCGCCCTGGTCATATGCCGGGGGCGGGGCGGGCCCGCGCTCTGCTGCCGGGGTGCGCTGTCGGCCGCTCCGCGACGCCGGGGTCTGAGCGACGTCGACGCATTCCGTCCGTCCGTCTGTCCCTCCGCCCCTCCGCCCGCGCGCCCCCGTCGCCGCACCATGTCCCGCTCCGCGCTGGCGGCGCTGGCCCGCGGGCTGGTGCTGGCCGCGCTGCTGGTGCTGAGCCCGGCGCGGGCGGCTCGGCAGAGGCCCAACGTGGTGCTCATCCTCACTGACGACCAGGACATCTTCCTGGGCGGCATGGTACGGCTGGCCGGCGGGCGGGGTGGGCGCCGCGGCGCTGCTGGGGGACGCGGGGCTCGGGGCGGGAGGCCTCGGGGCCGTGGGCAGAGCCGGGCGGAGCCGCGCTGAGGGCCTGCGATGCCGTGCGGCCCCACGAGTGGGACGCGTTGCGGTGGGCAGCGTCCGCAGAGCCGCCGGCGGAGCTCGTCGTGGCGGGGCCCGGAGCGGGGCAGCGTGTGACCGCGCTGTGTGAGGCTGCTCGCCGCTCTGCCGCTTCGCGTGGTGTCCTCGTGTGCGCAGCTGACTGCTCGGTGCCTCTCTTCCAGACCCCCATGAAGAAGACCAATGCCCTCATTGCGCAGATGGGAGTCACCTTTTTAAACGCGGTAAGTGTTTGCCTTAACGCCTTGAGGCTCCGAGGTGCGAGTGTGTAGTTCGTGTTTTTGGTTTCAGAGCCTGTGAACGTGCACGCTTTGCGTATTGTTTTAGTTCTGATTCAACGCCTACCTAGTTTTAGGTCTCAGAATCGAGCTCAAGGTCAGAGGCTGAGGGGCAGTTTTCACTTCCTAAAACCATTCGGGCTGACTTCCTCAGACTGCGCAGTAAAGCTGCCTGGTCTGTTTCTTCTGTTTCTTACTGTGAGCTGAGAAATGTTAGAAGAAGCCACTTGCTGCTTTCTGTATGTTGAAATCCCACTTCGCTCTTTTTGTGTTCTAATATGTTGTCAACTGAAATAACAGCGTGAATCAACTGGTGAGCACAGTGTTTGAATGGGTGCTTGATGCTGCTTATCTGTACTGTGCAAGTATGGGATTGGAGAAACCGAAAGGCAGTTGAACCCACAGCATTTCGCTTGTGGAAATACTTAAGGTGTCCTTCTTTGTGTCCCATAAAGTGCATGTTTTGTTAATTTTTAAAGCCAGTGAGCTCTTCAATCAACCTGTTGTCTGATATTTTAAAACTGCAAGTTTTAAGGAAAAATGTTTTTCAGGATCAATCCTGTCTCTTTTGTTCCTGTTCTTTCTAGTATGTTCCCAGTGCACTTTGCTGTCCCAGTCGTGCGAGCATTTTAACAGGGAAATATCCTCATAACCACCACGTTGTCAATAACACTCTGGAAGGGAACTGCAGCAGCAAGTCGTGGCAGAAGATACAAGAACCAAACACCTTCCCAGCACTGCTCAAATCAATGTGTGGTTATCAAACATTCTTTGCTGGAAAGTACTTGAATGAGGTATTTTGCGCTTATATTTTTACTGTGGCACAACGCATTTGCCTTTATCTACCTTTCTAAAATGGCTTCTGGCTTTGTGTGTAATGGATATTGAATCCCGACCGTATTTCAAATGATATTACTTGGATAAACAATTCTGTGAATTCACTGAAGCAGGGTAAATAACGTGCAAAGTTGAGATCTTTAACTTAGCTTAGTTAAAATCAGATTCTTAGTTGCTGAAGGTTTTTTTTAAAGTTAATTGTGAAAGGATGATAGGATCCGTAGGCATCTTTCAGTGTGTTTGGCTGTTTCACTTGATAGGCATCAGGTTTTTCATGACTGTAAGAAATGGTACATGACTGGCACATGGTAGCTATGAAGAATATCATCAGGCCTGTAGCTATGAAGAGTATCATCAGGCCTGTACCAGTCTGGGGAAGATGTCAGAATAATGCTACTTAAAGAAAAAGAATACACTTCTCTCACTATTTGCAATTGATATATTCCCTTGAACATGACTATTTTCTTTTTAACGCTTAACTGCTGTTTTAAGTATTAAATGTTCACTGAAGCAAGTTTATTGAGAGAGTAGCTAGTACCAGAGCTCTTGGCAGAGCTTACTCAGCACTTTGTTATTGAATCATTTTTTGTGTGCTTTTTGTTGTGGTTTTTTTTTTTTTTTCCCTAAGCTGTGGTTCATGGTAGCTTATAGTAAGCTTTAAAACTTTTCCCTGAAAGCACTAAGATTTGTTTTACTTCTAGCATAAAGGAGTTGTATTTGCAGTGACTTAAAGTTCTTAACAGCATTATTTTCCTTGTCTTTTGGTGGAAAATGTTGATGGTGTAACAGAATAATGGAACATGAGTGAGTATTCTAGCCAGGCAGAAATCTGCCTCTGCTGCAGTCAATGAGACAGCTGGGGAAGGGAAGTTTATCTGGCTTCCTCTGAGCATCCCTTGAGTCAGCACCATCTCCTGTCCCTCCGGTTTGGGAGCCATGTAGATGTGAGAGGGCAGCCTTGAGAAGATGCATTGTGGTGCTCTGAGGCACCCTCTGTTTTGGATTTGGCACTGATTCAGCAGCCAGTTTCCTTTTTTTGCTGTCTTAAGGCCTGATTGTTCTTAATCATTTGTCTCTAAGATGACAGCTAGTAGCACTGATTTAAGTTCACACTGACTCTTCGTACAGAGTGATGGAGGCTGTCAGTCTACTTGAGTTTTCTTTAGTCTCTTAGCTGTTAGCACAAAACCCAGGTCTATCTTATTGCATATGTTCTGATAGTGTGTTCTTGCATGTTGATGTACTGGATGTTCTGCAGATCTCTGTATGATTTCATGTGTGGAGTGGAAGAGGGAATAAGATTTAAATATTATCATTGAATTCCAGATTTTCATTGACTGTCTTTTTAGTTACTTTAACCCTTGTCTCTCTAACAGCCTGTAAATATGCTTTTACATACAAATATATTTGTTTTTTTTTCTGTTCTGAAATTTAATTTGACTTAATGGTGTTTCTGGCTAGTGTTGAACAAAGCACATGAATATGAAGCATAATCTCTAGCTTTTGTTTGCGATAACTGAAATTGAGTCACAATCTGTCTTTTTTTCAGTATGGAGCAGAGGATGCAGGGGGAGTAAGTCACGTCCCTCCAGGATGGAGTTTTTGGTATGCTTTGGTATGTGATTGTTGTTAAAATACTTAATTTTGATAGTTTTGTAATCCAGCTCATGTTCTGAATTTTGCTGGTCATGAAATAGAGAGCACGGAGCATCTAACAACTTAATGCAGATCTTCCCTTTCTTCCTCTCTACTGTATATCAGTCCATTGGCTTTCACAAGGGCTGCTTTTACTGAACTGCCTAGGAAAAAACCTTGGAATGTAAAGCGAAAGCAGTGCAAGATAATGCTGCAGCATGTGATGTTGTTGGGGCTAGTTCTGAGGATTCTTGGAGTGTCCTTAGGACAGATGCTTGAAGCCAAGTTGGCCTTTGTTGGGAGTTTTGATTATTTCAAGTATATTCATTGTGTATGTTGCTCTACATAAATGTGTGTAACTTTTCATTCTCACAGGAGAAAAATTCCAAGTACTACAACTATACTCTTTCAGTAAATGGCAAAGCACGAAGGCATGGTGAGAACTACAGTGTCGATTATCTGACGGACGTACTGGTAGGAAATTCTGCTACATTCTGTGTTACAAAAAGTGCTTATGACCAAATAATGCCTGATGCTGTGGGGCTGGGGAGGGGTGGTAATGGCAGTTTAAGCTTCAGTAGTTCATAAAATACTGAATGATTGCATTGTCATAGCACTAGGCAGGCATCAACTAGCAAAACAAGATTCTGGGTATGTTTGAAAAATAGGAAG
The DNA here is from genome assembly GCF_026119805.1 of Tympanuchus pallidicinctus. Lineage (NCBI taxonomy): Eukaryota > Metazoa > Chordata > Aves > Galliformes > Phasianidae > Tympanuchus > Tympanuchus pallidicinctus. The sequence goes on from NW_026294802.1 coordinate 30,380,663, forward strand.
TTTATGTGTAGAAGCTATGGAAAGGAAATATGTTCCAACAACCTGTTTTCTAGCAGTAGCCTCGCTGAGAGGTTAATAGTGACTGCTGTGGTATGTGAGGAATGTGATGCATACAGGCAGTGTCTTGAATTACTTCATAGCAGACTGTATTTCTTTACAATAGACAACTTCTGTAGCAGGTTAACTGCATTGAGATTTCAATAGGAAGTTAAGTGAAAAAAAAAAAGTGACTTTGTTTGGTAGATGTTGTGTGTGTATATCAGTATCTTATAATCTTTAATTAAATCAAACTGGTAGATTGAGTATATGAAAGCCTAATCCGTGCACCTTAGATTGGGAGGGCAATAAATGTGCTTTGTCAAAATGTGTAGTTGACCCTGAACTTTAACTTCTTTATTCTCTTTAATCTTAAAGAAGTAAATAACAAAAGCAATAAATGCATAAAATACATAAGTAATAATTACAGCTTTCCTTGTAGTTTTCTTGAGGCCCTGTTTAGCAAGTAGCTTGGATTTTCTGTGGATTTTTCTATTTTATTTTCATCCTCCTCATCCTGCCTCCCAAAGTTAGAGTCTTAGGTTAATGCACTGTTGTAGTGTATTACATGGCACTGCTAGGAGCTCACATGCTCAGGAAAACGTTCCTCTGAAAAGCCTCCTCGAGCAGTGAGTTTGTGATCTTCTGCTGACTAGTGAGGTTCACTGCCAGTTCTTTAACCTAGACAGCTGCTTACCAGGAACAGAACTGATTGATGTTTCTCAAGGCATGGAACAGCTGTCTGATTAAATTTAGATTTACAGTGGCTAAAGCTGGATTGGAATTGGTAAACCAGAAGAGAGGCTATCCTGTTACTGGTATTGTACTAGTCTTTTAGATCCTTCAGTAGCTCATAAGCATTTTGACCAAGATTATATTTGTGGTGGGTTGCCTGTTGATACACCAGTGTATTATGATGAATTTTCAGTGTGTTGCATTCTACTCTCTGCCACCAAGAATTCCACTTTCTAGCTATGAAATACGTATTTATCATTTCAGATTAGTGTTTCAGTTTAATTCAGTGGGTGGGCAGTGCACACCATGTGAGTGTTGCCAAATGTGCAGTGACAGAGACCACCAGGAAGAGCAATAAGTAGCTTATGCAGAGTTCCTGTGTTACTTGACCCAGTGCACAATCTCCTTGTTCTGACTGAGGACATGAGTAATTGAGTCTAGTATTGAGAATTTGAGCGCCTGGATCAGTCTGCTGCAGCCCTTATATGCTACACTGAAAGGTTCTAATAAAATCTGAGTTTACCTCTCTCATGCTGGTTTGTGTACTTAACTGTTTTTATCCTTCCTTAAGTCTGTCATCATATAGCTAAGGTCCAGCCTCTATTGCTTATATGTGGGAATTAGGAGGGAGGAAGACAAAGTCATATTGGCAGGGGGAATTTCTAGCATTTCTCCAGTTGTAAAGGATGAAGAAGAAATACAAAGAGGGATATATTAATCAGAAAGGAAATGTTGGAAAATCCAAATAGTAGAGAACTATCCAGCAATAATACCTTTGAAGCTTTAATTTCAAAGCCTGAACAAGGGAAGGCGAAATGAAACTCTTCACAGTGTTTCCCTGAAGTTGTATGTAGACAGAAGTGAAAATGAAAGTGCAAAAAAGTGACATGAGTGATTGGAATCTGTTACTGTGCTTCATTAAAGCTTCAGGCTTCACCAGCAGAAATGTGACACTCCTTAGAAACTAAGGAGCTAGCTGTGGAATGAGCAAACCCTGTAAGCTGTGGAGATGAAAGACTTTTTCTCAACTTTGCCTACTTCAGAGGGCAGCTGAATCTGACAGTATGTGATCTGTCAGGCAGGAGATGGCATCTGAGACCCTCAGACTGTATTGAAGTTTCAGTTTTACTTGATAAGGGAAGGATTTGGGTGGATTCTGTTGATGCTTGAAGTAGGCACAGTGGGATGAAAAGCTGGAGTTATCTTCTACATCTTTTTGATGAACTTTCCGGTGTAAGCAAAGGTCTGAAGTAGAATGCTGTTCAGAGATGTGGGACAAATAACTTCTTTAACACTTGGGATTATTTTTATCAGGAGATGCAGTTTTGAACACTTGTAGATGGTAGTGAACCACCTCAGAAACTTATTATTTGCCCAGGCTCTAAATGTTATATGTATGTAGTTTGGATTTTTGAGTACTGTTTTCCTTTAGAATTAAGACTTTTTTTCTTTAACAAAACTATTCACAGGCTAACATGTCGTTGGACTTCTTGGAGTATAAATCTAATTTTGAACCTTTCTTTATGATGATCTCAACCCCAGCGCCACATTCGCCTTGGACAGCTGCTCCACAGTATAAAAACAGCTTTCAGAATGTCAGTGCACCAAGAAACAGCAATTTTAACATTCATGGGAAGGTAAGCTGTCTAGCAAGAATTTGTGGAGATTACTAGTTGGTGAGAGCAGTAAGCAGTGATTCTCACTTGCTTATTAAAATTAAAGGCAAATTTAAAAAAAAAAAAAAAAAAGGTTTGCCCTCCTGGCAAATCTGTTCCTACTTGACAAGTTTTTGAGGCCAGTTAGAAGACTTTGTGAAATCATGAAACACGGGGCCTAGAGTCATTAAAGACTTCAGTAATTTGGCTTTCATTCGTTGAGATAACTTGTAACCAGAATTGATCAGCCTGGTGTTACACACTTGGGGATGTTTGTGACAGGCAGCATCTTCCCTGCTGCCAGTAAGTTTTAACCATATATGGTCTAGCTCAGACTAATCTGCTACTCACTCAGCAGTAAGTGGAAGTTCTAGACAGTTGATCTGCTATTTTATTTTCAAATAGAAACTTCACCACTGTTCAGTGTTCAATCCATTCACTTCAGGATTTACTCCTAGGTGGAGCCCAGTGAAACCACTTTTGAGCTCGCTGTGGCTCATGCAGTCCTGGGTGGAACTTGCTTTTTAGCTGAGAACTATGGCTTACAAAATGACACTGTGCTTCAGCATGATGTATAACTTTGAGTGAAAGGGGAGAAAAGAGTTGTTATGTTTTGGTGTAGTGGAAATTGGAATCTTTTTGCCATATAAGGTTGTTAATTTTGTCTTAGGTTCCATTGTGAAAAGTGAACACTTTCAAAATTCTGAGCTAGGAATAAGTTGACCAGTGAAGTCAGCAGCCAGCTGAAAAATGTGTCATGGAAGTTCCCTTATGCAGAGCAAAGGCAAAAGCTCTGCATATGCCCATCAGTCTGTCTTGTTTTGTGCTATAATAGTTGGTAGCTAATTCCTGTGAATACAGCAATCTTACTAGGTTTCAAAATAAGAACAGACTAGCACCTTCCTAGACATAAAATAGCTACAGTCATTAGCAATGTGCATTTCTAATTGGTAGTGTTATTGTCTTGAAGCCTGACTCTTCCTTGAGCTCCACTATTTTCTGGGGCAAGTGTAATTCCTACGAAAGTAGTAAACATACACATAGACACTGAAGTCATTGGTGTTGTAATGTTTGCTGAGCAAACTTGCATTGTGCAGTCGTGTGTTAAACAGTCTTGATTCCAAGTCAATATTTCACAGCTTCCTAATGTATGATGTGGGCAAGAGTTACTGAAAGAAGCCATATAGGTGGAATCTCTGCATAAAGAGTAAGAATTGAGTACTTCTATTGTCTAGTAACGTGCTTTTTGCTTAAGATCCTCAGCTGTGGATTATACCAAGTGATAGGTGGCTGTCTGGTCTCCCAGGCTGGGCTACTGATATTCCAGATGAGGTGTCCAACTAAGCTGTTCTGAGAAAAGTTGACCAAGATTTGTGTTAGGTATTTCTCTTGCATGGATTGTTTTCCCTGCGAAGTCAAAGCACAGCTCTGTCCAGATTCTGCTGGCAAGATAGTGTGTTCTGTCTCAAGGTCTTGTAGGCTTTCTTTCAGAATAGGGCATCAGGAGGCAGCAGGTTTGGTGAACAGCTCTGTATATAACACTGTGAAAGAGATTTAGCAGGGGCTGACAGAAGTGAATGTGAGGATGGTGCATCAGTATGGAGTTGATTGAAATCAACAAATGTCTTTAGGCGTTGTGTGAAACTTCTCAGACTTACGAGAAACATAGGAAGAGAAAAATATCCAGAGAAGAGGAATTTTCAATTTTTCCAAGTGACTTATCAGTCTGAGTTGCACAGCACAGTTATCCTGGGGAATAGCTTTCCTGAGCCCACCTCCTGCAAAAGGGGGCAGGTGCACAGGTGACAGTGTCAGCTCCATCTTCTGAAGAACTTTGGCTGAGCTGGGAATAGCACGTGTTCTGTCTTTCCTCACTTCTGCACTCCTTTACAGCTGCTGCAAAAGCAAGATCTGAATAAAGTGAATTAAAGCAAACTGGTTATGAAATTAGTTTTTCATGCCAAAAATCCTTTCTTCAGTCTGCAAAACAGAAAATGAGGAATTGAGTAACTGCAGAGGGTATGAGTCACTTTGTTGTGAGTCCTTGAAGTCCAAACCCTTTCCAGTCATTCACTTGTGACAAAAAGAAAGTTGTGTAACTAGAGGCTCTAGAGAAGAGTGACCAGCTAAATATAGGCTCAAGCTCAAGGTGGCAAGTGGATCAGCTCCAACTTCCTAAATGAAAAATTATAAAGCTACACTGACATAACTTTATTCTGCTCCCCCGCTAATATTAACCTTTGGTTTATTCACAACAGACTTTTGCTTGTATTGTGTAATGGCTGAGCCAGTTCAGACCAATGCTTCAGGATGTGAGAGTGTAAATTTTTGTAGGAGTTAAATCATCTCTGTTACATGGGGGAAGTGAGCAATGAGGGGAGAAGGGCAAGAGCTGTTTCTGGAACACAGAGATGAGTCCAAAAAAATGTTTAGCCCTTTAGCAAAACAATCACACTTTTTCTGGAATTAAAAAAATAAAAATCAAACTAAAAGCAAGGGAAGCAGAAACCACCTCAGTCTGTAGCCTTGGAGTTCATGGGCTACCAAGAATCTGTTAGTGACAGGTCTTTTTTTCTCACCTGCCAGTAAATCGGGTAGTCTTAATTGCCTTTGAATTTCTACCCACCTCTCTACTTATGTTAGTATGCTCACAAGTATGAATTCCCAAAGAACCACACTTAGCCATGTCCAATCTTAAAATGTACTCAATCCCTGAGTTGTTTTTTTTCTCCCATTAGACTTATATCATGGAGCTTGCTGGATTTTTGGTAGCTACTGAAATGTTATGTTTGGGAGGGCCTTCCCTAGCAATTTTCACAAACTTCTTTCCTGGGCTGCTTTGAAAGCATCCAATGCAGGCATAATGGAGCTGTAGTATGGTCTGTTCTTGCCACTTGGGTTTTACATGAGCTAAGAGCAGAAAATTGGACTCGGGTTATTTTGATAGCATTTTCTAGCTGCTTAACAGCAATCATGATCACAAATTTGTGATCAGTCTAATAGAGGTATAATAGTTGACACAAAACTGTTCTTGTACTACTGTTCTGCACTGCTCTTTTTCTTTTTCAGAACAAGCACTGGTTAATTCGGCAAGCAAAGACTCCGATGACTAACTCTTCAATACAGTTTCTAGATGATGCTTACAGGAAGAGGTAATTTTTGTTTAAGATAAAAAGTTTTCAAAGGTCATAATACATCTGACAGCAGATTTTGAGTTACCTCTGCTAGTTGTCTGGCGTTCATCTCAGCAGACCTGACTTTCAGTTTACTTTCTGAGAAGAAACTTGTAATTGACTTCCAAAGTATTTTGCCTGTAAATCATAGGAAGATGAGTCATGCTTAGTATCTTAGCTGCCTTTCTTTCAGTGCAGAATATATATGAAATATTATCAATGTATTGGCCAGCTAACCTCATTAACATTGGCTTTCAGTCTGTTCTGTCTCTTTATTTGCATCTCTTTAGGTGCAAATATCTGTAATAACTGGCCAAGGCAAGTGCTTGATTCCTTTCTATAAGGGGTAGGATGAATGTGAAGGTGTAACTTGTTCCCTTTTTCTTAATGCAAAGAAAGGTGTTTCCCTTGTAGATTAGGCTTACATTGTAGATTTCTTTGGAAATTTTGAATTAAACACTAGCTTAACTATAAATGTTAAACTCACTTTTGACAAGTTATCAGGTACTAGCCTGTTGCTTTGGAGATGGAAGACCAAGGTTTTTGGGTTTTCTTTTTCCCCAGACTCTTGCTTTACAAAATGCTAAGATAAAAATATGCAACCAAATCTTAAATTAAGCCCGGAGACAAGAAGAAATAATAATAGAATAAGTCCAGGTTAAATTCAATATAATGTTAGCCTGTGGAAGTCTTATCATTGGATTCTCAGCAGCAGTGTCAATAGCAGACCCCGAGGCAAGGGGAAGAAATAACCTTTGGCAGTTTAAGGTCTTTAGTTACATTGCAGTAGTAGATCCTGATACTGCATGGGTGATACAAAACAAGTGATGTGCTTTTCAGGCAGGAAGGATCCCAAATAGAAAACTAAGTTACTGGCAGACTTGTATTTTAGTATTAAACATTAGATATGAAAAAATAATAACATGACCTTGCTGAAGGACTGTTTGCTGCTGTGTTGCTTCAAAGTTACTCCTGACTCTCTCCAGATAAGATTAGAAGTAACTGTCACTTTGACATCTTTCTCAGACACTTCAGAATAAAATCAACAAGAACTGAAGACAAACAGTTCATTTCTATCTTAAATTGCAGCCTCCAAAAGTACAGCGTGATAATCTATGAAGTTTGTTTTCAGAGACTGTGAACAAAATATCTACTTCCAGTGCATTCACTGTTGATTTAAAGCATATTGTGAATGCACTACTAGTCAAAATTCTGATTATTTTTTTTTTTTGTATTTTTTTTTAATTTACTTTCTTGTATGAATTGTTTTGTTTCTGGTAGGTGGCAAACTCTGCTGTCAGTAGATGACCTGGTAGAGAAGCTAGTGAAGAAATTGGAAAACCATGGAGAATTAGATAACACATACATCTTTTACACATCAGACAATGGCTTTCATACTGGTAAGCTTTTCACTGCTTACTGAATGCTTGTAGAAGCTTCAGAAGTGGCATAGCTTCTCACTCTTGTGACCATTGCAGAAAATGGGAACAGCAACTGTGGAAAACTGCAGGTATGAGAAGTACAGATCTGAATTGCAAAACATCCTGCAGTTGTAATGTAGGGTGTTTGAGGGATTTTTGTCTTTTTAATTTTCAGCATTGTCTGTCAGTGTGAAATGAGACAGAGGACGGATCTCTGTTCTGTAAAGCTGACCAGTGAAAATCTGTCTCAAAGACCTGTCTGGAACATGTTGCACAAGTGAAAATGTGTTATCCAAGCTAATAAACTTTGAATTATGTCTTACAGGAGCTGACAATTTCAAAATATCTTCTGCTTTTTTAATGAAGTAAATAACCTCTTCTGGCTGCTTAAAATTAATTGCTGGAAATTGAGTAACAAGCTTTTCTAAACATTAAAGAAGACGCTGTCTAATTCTCTTTCTTCTCCAATACAGGGCAGTTTTCTTTGCCAATAGACAAACGGCAGCTGTATGAGTTTGATATCAAAGTTCCATTGCTAGTTCGAGGACCAGGGATAAAACCCAATCAGACAAACAAGGTAAGTGAGGAGAGAATACAGCTTGACTTCTGTTGTTTCACTGTTAACCACTTCAGGTAACAGTTGATCAATGAAATACGAGGTGGTAGGAAATGCAAATACTCCATTCTTATTTAAAAAAAAAAAAAGTCTGCACGCCCTTGTTTAAGCAGTAAATTTAAACAATTTCAGGCTGCTGACATAGGAGATGTGGAGATCATTTTCGGGAGATTCTAGCATTGTTTGTGAAGGTTACAGGTTCTGTTAGCCTATAAAGATGAAATTAAGTAGTGTTTAGGTGTACTTAAAACAGAAATCTCATCGGTATATTTGCTAGGTTCTGGCCTTCTGAGCTAACAGTTCTCTTCACCTTGCAGATGCTTGTTGCAAATATTGATTTGGGTCCCACTATTCTGGATATTGCAGGATATGACTTGAATAAGACCCAGATGGATGGAATGTCACTATTGCCACTGTTGGTAAGCTGAAAACCAGGGATAGTAAGCAGTAATAGGGATGATTCTTCAAAGGGAATACTATTTCCTTCAATGGACTGGGTGGACTTCCAATCCATATTCGTCTCCTGTTGGCATTTTCACACAGAACATTGACAGTTTATTGGGGAAAAGCATGGGCATGCAGTTTAAATGTAGGTGCATTGTAATGACCTCTGGTCATTTTGTAATAGAAAGTTGTCACGCTTTGACTAATCCTGCAATCTGTAAGAATTCCTGTTCTGAAGGTTGCATGTTTCCGTTTTGCAACCTTCCCTACCTTTTCCTTAGGACTTCTCAGCACAGGCACAAGGAGAGTAGATTGTTCTTACTGCGTTTTGCTTCTCTGAAGAGCAAACATTTCTCAGTGAACTCTACAAAACTGTAGGTGGTTTCATAAAGTAAAGCTGACCTTTCCAATAAGTGAGCAGAAGCCTACTTAAATAAAGCTGCTTGTAGTTTATCCTTTTAGTTTTAATTAAATTTAGTCTATAAATTGAAGGCAGCTTACTTGGAAATGCAGGAGATCATCCAGATTTAAAACAGTGCTTTGCTATTAAAACCTTCTATCCAAACTTTAAGCTGTTCTTCTGATGGATGAGGGTGAAAGGTGTCAGTTTAAACTGACAACCAAAAATGTGGAAGATGTTATTTCACTGTGTATACCTGTGGCAGCACTGTGTATTAACTTTAAACTACTTCTCCTCCCTCTTTTAAAATGTATCTACAAATAGAGCAGCTTAAAATGTAGTTGCTTCTTAAAGCTGTTTATCTTTTCTTACGCCAGGGCTATCTTTTCCATCTGTTGTGGTCATCTGATACAAATCAAAGACAAACAGCCTCGTTACAGGGCTCCTGTCTGTAACACTGTAGTATCTGTATGGCTTACTGTTTGTGTTACTGCTTGGTTACTTTTGAGCTGAAGGTATTATTACTTCAGTAGCTTTTTCTTGAAGGTTTGATGTAGGATATCTTTTGTTGGATCCTTGTCTTTCAGCTACCCAAAGAATTCTAATCTAAGGCTGAATGTTAGTTTAAGACTGACATAAACTAGGGACCACAACTCGCCTTGTAAGCTGTGGCCATTGTCAGTGTTATGCAAGGCACGGGAATCTTCTGTTTCATAGTACAGTGAATGCTAAGTCATGTCCTCTCCTCCTAGAGAGGAGACAAAAATGTGACATGGAGATCAGACTTTTTGGTGGAGTACCAAGGAGAAGGATACAACGGCAGTGATCCTACCTGTCCTGGCCTTGGACCCGGCGTCACGGTAAGTAGGACAAGAATGTTACATTAGAACACAGAAACTGACTTATCTATTCTGTGGATAGAAGCAAGCTTCCAGTAGGAACTAGCCCTGTAAGTGCTGTGCAGTATTAAAGAATCAGAAGGAAGCATCCAGCCATGCAGAACTGGTGTGTCCATATGACCATATAGAACAGTCACCCTTTCAGTGGGAATCTCTGGAGACTATGGGCTATACAAGCATCTAGAAAGGTGTTGACTTCAGAAGATGGCTGGCAGGGATGTAGTCTTCCTCCTATGGTTCCAGTGGCCTCCTCACACTGTTCTTACTTTCTAGCTGTTGCTAGCTGCTAGGTTGCTAGCTGAATCAGTTTGCTCTAAGTAAAGTATGCCTTTTGTGTTGTATTTAATGTGTTTTGTGCTGTTCATTCAGTGTGTATACATTAGCATCCCAGACAAAATTTATTTAATCATTGTGAGTTCACTAATAATGCTGTCTTGAATTTAGAAGAGATGATTTTTTTCTTAACATCCCCAGCAGAGTCTTAAGTGTGTTAGACTAAGATCCTGGTGTTTATTAATTAACTGCAGTTGGCTTGAGCTGCTGTAGACTCTGGGGAAAGGATTGCTAGTTCATCTTTCTTAATTTTAAATATTTAATTGCTTACTTCTCAGCACTGCTTCCCAGATTGTGTCTGTGAAGATTCCTATAACAACACATACGCTTGTGTAAGGACAATGTCCACTTCCTGGGATCTGCAGTACTGTGAATTTGATGACCGGGAGGTGAGTCCACAACAGGCGTGTGCTGTTCCCAGCTGTGCAGGTGATGATCTACAGTCTTGTCTGCTCTAAATAGTTTGCATAACGTATTCTGAATAGCAGACGAGCATTACTTGCAGTGAGGTATTTAATAATCAATGAGAATGTTTGAACAAAAGTTTGTGCTGAGGTTCTGGGGAGAAAAAGAGGGTGGGGAAGGCGGTATAGTTTAAACTATCGTTACTGCCTTCTGGCATCACCTAACAGCCTCTGGAGAGCTGTGCTGGGGCTGAGTTCATTTCTCAGTCTTAATTCCATGTGGCTGATTCCTCTGTACTGCTGATAGATACTTCTGTTACATTGCACCTCTGCTGTTCTTAAGTTCAACTCTGTTCGTCAGGAAGAGCTGAAAACTGAGGCTAATCATTTCTCCTCTATTGCCCACTTGTTTGTCTATTCTGGCCAAACAAGTGTAAGTTACAACTCTGAGGAAGGTCTCTAATGTTGTTTGGGAGAATGTGATATACAATCTCCTGTCCAGAAACTATTCAAATCTCCTTAGTGGAGCACCACCTCCATGCACGAAACATGTGGTTTTTAGGTCTGATCTTTGAGTTCACTTGCATGCAGTTTGCTCCAGAGAGCATACTGAGGTTGAGGCAAGTGTTCTGGTCACAAATTCTATAAACTGCAATGTCAGCATGTGTGTAGTGAATGTATAAGCATCAGCTGTCCCCAGTTACCATGCTGCCACACACAGAGTTCTAGTAACCTGCAATAAATGACTTAAATTGGGACAGTAAATACCACAAGATAGTTTTTGTGAGGAGACAGCAGAAAAGACGATAGGAAATCAAGGTAACAGGTCCTGCACTCCATTGGCTGTTGAATTTCTGGGTTACTCAGCTTACCTGGGTCAGCTGAATTAAGACAGCAGTTCTGGAAAGATGCAGTGATGTAGCTTTTGAAACCTTCCAGTAAACCTTCCCAGAAAGCTTGTTACCAAGGTCTGTCCTGATGAATCTTTATTGCAGTTAGACACAACTGAGCCAGTGTTAATCAACATCATCTGCAATCACAACGTACTGGAGCACAGACAAAACATCAGCTGCACTCTTAAGATATGTTCAGCTACTGTTTGTCCCACAGAATGGTTCAGAGATTTAATGTACCAGAAACCAAATCTGCCTTGAAGTTGCCTAGACAAATCTAGTTCTTGAAGTATGTACACACACAAAAGCTTTTCTTTCATTAGGTCTAAACTAAGTTTCTACTGAGAATGCTTTGTATGTGTAGTTAAGATATGCATGAGTTCTGACAACTGGCAGTACATAAGCATATGTATATAAAATGGTGATGTGATGGTCATCAACTAGTATTTTAAGATCCATTAATGAAAAGACAACCAGCTTCCCTGTGACTTTTTCCTCGTAGACTGTCGTAGGCTGAAGGTGGGGCCCACATATGTATATGAAGGATCTACCTATACTGAGGCAGCTGAACAGTTTAGATGAGAGCAAAACTCTTCCAACAGCACTACAGCAAAAGTTTAGCTTAACATACCTTCTGACCTCTGACTCTTTATTCACCTGGCTGCATATTGCTTCTGTATGAGTGTGCCACAGTGTAACTGAAAATCACATTTGAGATTGTTTGGGAACGGCATTTGATTAATAGTATATAATGGTGGTAAATGTTAATTAACATTTAGGACTTCAATACAGTATGGGAACTTTATGTTAAACAGGTGTTTGTGGAAGTGTATAACCTGACTGCAGATCCACACCAGATCAATAACATTGCCAAAACAATCGATCAAGAAATTCTAGAGAAGATGAATTACCGATTAATGATGCTGCAGTCGTGTGCAGGAGCAACTTGCCGTACACCTGGAGTCTTTGATCCTGGGTAAACACTGTGTTAATTCGTAGGACTTTTAAATATAACCATGTATTTTTAAAAGACTGAGCTTTCATAGAGGGTATTTACGATGAGACAGAATATCCCTGGCACGTATACTTCTGTTTACTAAAATAGTTTGATGCTTATCTATCTTGAATGCTTAATCTCTATTTTAATCGAACCTACCAAATGTAACTTGATGGCATTAATACTACTACTTAAATCTTGTCAGCCGCCATTGACTTAGCATAGCTAAATCTTGTAGCTATTTTGAGTAGTCAGGCAAGTGACTTCAGGTTTGCCTGCAAGCAACAAAGAGCTCTGCATATTTCTGTAGGCAGGGATTTCCCGGATATTTGCTGTGATTATTCCTGGATTGTTCCTGGCTGTTAACAAAGAACACTTAGCTCAGGACATAAGCTGTTCATGCTAGAAAGCTGTTGGAAATAAATTGTCGTCTTCAAAATTCAGTCAGCAGTCTTTTGAACTGAAACTATAGGCACTGTTTAAAATGTTCCTATAGATGGGCTGCATAGGTCTGTAATTAGAGGCAGCAAAACCTTCTATTAAAAGGCATCTCATGAATGTTTAATGTTACACATACCGATGTGCTGTTGGTGTGTTACGGCTCGTATTTATTTCTCTGGAGAGTATAACTCCTTAGCTGTACGTTGTTATAATTCATCTGGTAGGTGGAGTGTCACTGCTGTATGCTATTCACATAGCATTGTACCAGAGCTATTCTAGAGATCAGCTGTTCCTAGAAATGCTTGTTACCATGGACTAACTGTAGCTCACACACACTGTTTCTTTTTGCAGGTACAGATTTGACCCACGGCTGATGTTCAGCAATCACGGTGTTCGGGCTCGGAGGTTTTCTACGCGGTCCTTGTCGAGCATTTAAGAGCCTCTTGCAATCAGCTCCCACTGACCAATTTCTCCAGTGACTGCAGCAGGTCTGTCTCTGAAACTCTCGTTGATAACAGCTGGAAGACTTACTGGGCTGTTCAAACCATGTTTGGAAGAAAAACCCTTGTCTTTAGCTGGTTGCCTTGTGCAATATGTATATTTTACAGCTGACCTGTAACTAAATCATTAGACACAGCTAAATCTCTCTTACTCAGATATTGATTACCACCTTTGTCTTTCAAGTACCTTTTCATACTCCAGGCACAGAGGTGAATCTATGGCCTATGAATCTGAACAGTTTTTGTTCTGAAGAAATCAGTAAATGCATTAGTTGAATTGGGTTAGATAGGCAGGTGCTATTGCACAGTAATGCTCACCTATATTCAGTGTCACACACTTCCCTGAAGGCTGAGTTTATGGATAGATTTCCTGTGTTGAGCTCAAAGCTCTTAATGACAGTAGCAAACTAGCCCAAAACAGCGTAGGGAAGACATTAGTCAAAACTGTAGGATCTGACTAGCAAGAGTCATTTGCAGAACTGGATTAAGTATGCAGAGTATCTTCTTTCAATGAGACCACTTTAAATGAGACCAATGAATTTTGTAGATCTGCTTTGATAGCTTGCAAGCAAGAATGTAATTTCAGCCTCCTAGTTTAAAATGCTGGATTGGGTTGATATGTACTACTGAAAAAACTCTTAAGATTTAGTATAGGCTTCCTACTGTGTTAATCAAAACAGTGTTGGGACTAACAAGTACTCAAATAAGTGTGCCTGTGTTCTGAGCTAACTGTTAAATCTGCTTCAATACATGGAAAGAAGTATTACTAAAAACCAACACAAACAGGGCACAGCAATAGAGTTGATCTATCTCTAACCTCCAACTACCTGGAATTTTCTAACATATCAATTAGATTCTTGAAGTAAACTGCTTTGAGAGAAAACTAACTAAAGTAAGTAAATCACTGTTCACTAGAAATTAGAGGGCAATTTTAGGCAGTTTAAGTACTTCATAGTTTCTTTTTGGTTGAGACATAACTACACAGAATCTGCAGTAAGTGGCCTTCACACCAAAGGACTGCACGTCAGACATCTGGCTGGTATGTTATCATTTAGTTTCCCTTTGGAAAGGTGATACTGTCTCTTCAACTTTCTGATTAGGCTCATCTGAAATGCAGCTGTCACTTGTACCCAAACTTGAATATCTTCCTAAATCTTGAAAACACCTGAATTTGAGTAAGAATGTAGCTTTTCTATATATTATTGGCAAAACACTCTTCTAGAAACACCAAATTGTTTGTGTTCTGCAAGACAAAGTCATGTTGCATATGTGTAAATCCACTGCATTATCAGTCAAGATAATCTTTCTCTTTTCAGACAAACCATGACACAACTCTCTGTTTTTCACCAGCTATTTTAGATCCCCTCTCTAAAGAGGATGTTTTTGATTTCTGTTGCCTGAAGCCTTCTACCAAGGGGGGGGAGAAAAAACCTAACAAACTAACTAGGCAATGAAGTACAACTGTATCCTGACTGCAGAGGTGCACATTCCAATACACAGATCTGCACACAGATAAAAGTAATGCTAAAATTCAGCTGATATTTCCTTTTGATTCTGAAGCACAGAAGTTGCCTTTTATTTAGCTTAGCTGCAAACTTCTGTGATGGTGTGCAGCTTAGGTTTTATAGGGCTTTTATTTCAAATCTAGCTCAACATTTTAAATCTCTTGAGTGACCAAATATTTGGAGACAAAATGCTTGAAAGGTAACTTCTCAGCTGTAGTATCTGTATCAGTACTGAGGTTTTTGGCTACTCTTAAACTACTTACGTGCTTTCAGATACTCAGGACTTTATTTCCTCCATTACAGTTGTAGCTTTATGTTTTTCTCTTTGATTTTTAAGCCTGAGGATTGTCTATCAATATCATTTAAACTCTGCTTTGACTTTTAGAAACAAAACCAAAGTTCTTTGTGCTCTCCAGTGTTTTCTTGCACACTGAGCTAAACCTAAGGTTCATTTACTTAGTGTCTTGCTTAGGATTGGTTTTTATTTAATCTTTGCTTTGGTAGCTGTCTGGAGGCTAGTATAAAACAGTTTGCTGTACACTAAATCCTCCATAGCCCTATCAAATCTAGGAGATCATATGTCAACTTCCTGCTGTTCAGTGCAAGTAATTCATGTTATGCTTCTCAGTAGACTTAAAAATAGAAAAATTTTGGGTACGGATGTGTAACACTCAAAGTGATCTAAAGCCATAGTAAGCAAATCTTTCTTTCTGAACACTTTACTTTTTGCCTAATAAATAGCATGGAAGATGACAGAGTTGGTATAGATATTAAACACCTGATGAGACAATTGTACCCAGGTCAGCACTTGTGCTCTCTGCATGCACTGTAAACAGTTGCCCATCTAAGTAGACTCAGTAACTTTCCTTCTGCACTCAGTGTCAGGGAATCACACAATACCTGGAATCTGTCATAGGTAATAGATGTTATTCATTTGAAATTCAGAATGAAATGAGTCAGTCCTTGCTCCACCAAGATAGAGAGAAGGGCTGGTCAGGAAAATAACTTCTCGCTTTGGATAAAGATTCAAGAGCTGTTCAGCAGAAGCACTTAGTTGAAGGAAGAACAGGAAAAAACAGCTGCCTGGCTTCTGTTACCTTAGGGGAGTTTGTTGTGATTTGTCCTGCATCTGTTTCCATGAATAATTCTGAGACTTTGAAGAGCCCTGAATGAACAGTATTAATTCTTGACTTAAAATTATTATGAAGGAACTTATAACTTGCAGCCAGATCTGATTCCCAACCAAATGGTTTTTGTGGCTAAATTGTCTTCCTTGGATGTTCCACTTTGTATGCAGTGTGATCATAGCTGTATCCATACCCTGGTACCGGAGGCGTTTGTTTCAAATGAAGGGGCCTTATTGGTGCAGAGTTGTGTCTAGGTAAAATGTGATTTATTTTTCTTATAAATCATTATTCTCAAAAGCTGTGAACTTTGATCTGAGCTGGTAAAGCAGATGCTATGCAGGGAGAAATACAGTTAACTTTTACATTATTCTGAAACAAACCATGTTCTGTGTTATCACTCTGGCCGAAGTGTGCACAGCCAGTGCACGTTCACCCAGTGCAGGCCCAGCATGCTGGTCTTCTGTGTGGAGAATAGAGCTGTAATGCAGACAGACATGCAATCACGTACTCAAAGTAGGTACAATACCTGTTTCAACAAGTCAAGATTGACTGATTATACATTATTTCAACTACTTTCAGTTTTACTGTGATTCACTTAAAGTGATTTTTATTTGTAGTACTCTTCTCTGTATGTGAGCATACTTTGCTGTAGCGTGTTGTGAGCATCCTTAATTTCTGCTGTTTTGAACGTTTGTTTAGAAAGTGCCCTTCCAGAGGACCCTGTTCACTGCTGCACTTTTGGGGAAAGAAAAAATAAACTGCCTATCAAACTTCTTCCCTTTGTTTCCGAATTTCAATTAAACCTTTCCAAAGGATCAAAGTGTGTCACGTGTCTAAACTGACTTCCTATTGCTAACCCTGTGCTCTGCCTACTGCCCCATTATGTGAAGATTCTTGCTAGTGAACTCTGATTGCAGTGGATCCTCTGTAGTGTTCAGCAAGAGAACGCCTGCCTGCTTTGCACAAGGAAGAAATGTTGAGGTGAGTGAACTCATCTAAAAGCAATCTGTACTTTCCCATATTACCTTGGAAACTGATGTAGTTGAGTACATGGAAAACTTGGAACTGAACAGATAGTGGAGAAACTGCTGTTTGTAATTAAAGGCAGCATGTTCTGCCCTTTGACAAGAGGAAGAATAATGGGCTTGGCTTTTTTTTTTTTTCCTGAAATGGGAACTGCAACCAACAGTAAGATGTGCTACTTCCCATCACTTCAGAGTCCCTGTTACAGAGTTTGAGTCCTTAGGTGATTCTGTACAACTACTTTAAAAGTACATGCATGACTTTTCTGGACTATACTGCAGGGTGATTTAGTACTTCTCACCTTTTCAAATCTTCTAAAAAGCTTCTAAAGCTTCTATGAAGTCCTTCTCTGCTGTATCTTCATCAGTAGTCTTCAGTATGTATCTTCAGTAGTCTTCCACTATGTAGGGGAAAATATTCAACAGCTACTTAATGGAACAATTCAATGTCTTTTGTTGTTTCTATTTATGAAACCTTGACAGCTCCCTGTAACACCCCAAGAAATGGAGTTCTTGTAGTACCTAGATGCAAATTCCCATTCTGCTTAATGATTTTAGTGGTTTGCACATGGTAATGTCACTTGGGCTCATGAACCTTTCCAAGGTGCCTCCTTTGTTATTTGTTATTAATGATAAGCCATGTTTATGAAGAACACTGTAGAATGATGGGAGTCACCTGTTTTAGAAAAAAGAATACTTGGAGAAATTGTGTGACTTGAAAGAATTGGCAGTGCTAATACACAGTTTTTCAGATGCTGCTTTAGTCAGATACAGCTGTTTAATATCACAATGATATCCAATGGGTGTCTTCTAAAGCTGACAGTCCTGTACCTCATCAATTTCAAAGCACATTCTAAGTATAGTCACTACCTGCTTGCTCAAGGTATGACTGGTGCTTGGACCTGTTCCAGCTGCCAAAATAAACCTCTCTTCTTTAACGAGCAGACAAGTTAACGTGAAAAGGCAGCAGAAAAAGTGTAAGGGTAGCTTTGAAAGTAATGTCTCCTGTCTCTGGCCTCATGGTCTACAGACCAAAGTGAGAATCCAGGCACAGTTGTATCTGGATGACAGTGCTGTGTGCCCAGTCTGTGACTGGCTGTCAGCAGCACACAGTGGTGCGAGGTCTCTTAGCTCTGGGAGTGTTCCTATGACTGATTGCTCTCCAACTCAGACTGATCTGCAGCAGGCCTTCTGTTCTATATGTGTGATCTGTGTTTTTACCCGAGCCTTGCTCACGTTTAAAAATACGCACTATTATTTGGCAGCAGGCTTTAGAAGATACTCCATAGACATTGTGCCACCCGTCTGTCCTGCTGTTAATTAAAAACATGGATTCTAACTTTGTCCAGTGGTTACTTACACCACAGCGTAAAAACAGATACGAAATGTCTGGCATCTGCCTTCTCACAGCCATGGAAGAATGCTACAAGCAGAGGGAGAGAGAGATGCTTGGGGTATCAGCTGTCAGGTCTAGACATGATTATTGCCCAGGATTACTGGCATAAAGAAAGCACCTGTTTATCTCAGCAGAGAACTTCACAGCCACTATTCCGTGCAGTAATTTTGCCTGGGAAAAAAACAGAGGCTGAACATCGCTGTCATCAAATCTGCTGGCACAGCACTGCCTCCCTGGAAATGTTGGCCACAGCTGATTCTGTATTTAAAGAGGGAAATCTTAGCCTTGTACTGGTATTTTCTATCATGCTATGTAAGCTATGATGCTATATTTAGGTTTATATAGTTACTGCAGGAGAGTTTTGTGCTGCATTTGTCTCATGAGTACTTGTGGTAAAGACAAAAGAGAACTACTCCAGTTACCCATAATACCCACTCTTACTCATACAGAAAGCAGCATTTATTTACATAATTCAGGCACCATCACCACAGGCTCATTCATTTCACCTGATAGAATCCTGGAACATTCCAAAATTCAGGAGAGGCCCTTGGTAGAATTAACACACTCAAGGAAAATATCACCAAACCCAATTTTTATACAGCACCAAAAACAAAGTCAGATTTTGAAACAGTGTCTACAGGAGTAGTACTGGCATATAAAAATATGGAATCAATAATTGGGGTTGGAAAGGACCTTTAGATCAGGTTGAAGGTCCCAGCCATTGAGCTGGGACTTCCCAGTCGCTGCCACAGGGGGACATGGACAATGCACATCCCAACTGCAATCACTGCACTTTGTGAAAGCTGAAGAGAAAGGAGTTGGAAAGAAAAAGTGCAATAAAAAGACAATTTAGGAAAGTGAGAAGGAAGCAGCTTTGAGGAGGAGTTTGCTAAGGGTGTCTCTGTGCAAACTGCTGAGCTAGGTCCCTTTCTGCCCTATGTTGTGACAGCTGAAAACACTTCTACTTTCAACTTGCACAATAGCAAACAAGTGATGCAGAGGATGACCTCTTACCTCTGCAGGACACAATGTGATGATGCGTGTTCACCACAACCAGAGCAAGAGTTGAGTGAGCAGCTGCAACACCCCAGGACACGTTTGACTGATGCCTTTTCACCCCCCAATGCATGCTCAGCACGAAGCCCGAGTCCATCAGGACCAGTAATATTTAGCGCTGTGGTGTCTAACAAGATTCCTGGACTCAATGCTACTACTCAGGCTTCAGCCAGGTGAAATGGCTCCAGCTGCCCACAGGTGTTCCCTGAGTCAGTGGGAGTTATAATCCTTGTGAGTCCTTCAAACCTGCGATATTCTATTGTGGGTTTGTTATTTTCCCTCAGTAGCTCAGTGTCTTCCCTCCAAGTTGCTGTTGAGAGTCAAAGGTTGGGTGAATGGGGTGCAGTGGTGCACATGGTTTGTATCAGCATGCAGCAAGATGAAGTTGGTCAGTAACTAAGCAACGAGTCGCCCTACTGGTGACCACCTGTGGATTTCATAATGAAAGACTGTCCTGCCACACATCAGCCACAAGCAAACCTTATGGATGGGAAAAGTCTTTTGAGGTACATGGTAAATGGAGCATAGTGGACCCATGACATGTATCTCTGAAGAACAGGAATTCATTATGTCTGGAGTTGGAGCAATAAGTGTTTTGGGTAACACCCATCCTACTCAGTGCACGCAGACTGGCAACAGCAGAATTCAACTGGTGGTTTGCAATGCATCCAGAGCCACAAGAGGCAGTCAGAGAACGTGTCACATTTTTATAAATTAATTTATATATAAATGAATAAGGAATGATCTTAAGTACAGCGTTAAGTGGAATTTCCACTTATCCTGTCAAACTCAAGTAACAGAAAGAGTAGAAAGAGGGGACGGACTAATTAAACAACAATTCAAATTGAAAAATGGCAGTGCTAATTGGGGAAGAAACTTTACAGAAGGCCAAGCAAATGTTGAATGCACATCCGTTCACACCAGTGACCTGCTAGGTAGAAGTTTGGAACAATTCCCTATGCTAAAATACCAGCAGGACAATTTCAACAGCATACCATGGCATCTAGGAGTGCAGATGGGAATTCAACATCAGTCACTTGGAAAACACTTCAAATGTATTTATTTGACAACTATATCCCCTGCACTGAGGAATTCAGCAGTTGGTGCAGTAAGAAGTTGGTAACAAACAAGTGAAACCCAAGCAAGCCAAAATCAACCAGTGGAACCAGCGTATTCACACAACCACCCACATCAGTCTTACTTTTTGCTCAAGTGGCAGTAGGCCGTATCCAGGAATCCGGACTTGGGTGGAACAGACTAATGTTTGTTTTACAGATGGAGACACAGCCCCACAATACGATCACTGAAGAATCTATGAAGTTTGTCTTCCTATACAATTGCATGCATGTAACAATTCTGCCACACTGCCAGACACGCTCCGTCCCAGCAGCACACAACTGAGGATGAGGGGCTGTGGGAGAGCACCTGTCACTGTCACCTTCATCAGCACCAACCTGTTCCTCGAGGGACCTCTGGGGCTGGTGACCAGCCTCAAAGGTCTGTCAGTGGCAACAGCAGCACGAGGGAAGGTAGCTGACAATCTTGGAAAGTTCTCTTAGTCTTTAGCTGATGGGAGGTTTTAGGCAGCAGGTTGTTTGGAGCCAGTAGTGAGACTGGTGTAAAGGCCTGCTGCTGGACTTGTTCCTGTCCCAGCCACCCCTTTCAGCATTTTGCAATTTCTGAGGAGCAGAGATTGGCTGGAACCTGCTGGGTCCAGCAGGTCTGCCGTGTCAGCTTCATGTTCAGCACAGGACAGCTGGAGCCACGCGTGGGCCAAGGGAGGCCTTCCCACGCTGGTGCTGGGTCAGGGCTTGTTTGTTCTGCCAAAGCACCGCGGCGTCATGATCAGCAGAGGGAGCCTGCTGATGGCTGAATCTGGCCTCAAAAACACCGACTTCATCAGCAAACCCAGCGGCTCTTCCAGCAATCTGGTACTTCAGAAAGATGCGTGCTGGTCAGATGGTGACTTGTTTTTATTTCTGATCACCACTGCACCTCCAATACTGCTTTGATACATCCCGACTTTCATATCAGCCAACCTGGGGAGCCAGAGCAGCTTCACCAGCTCTCTGTCCTTGTGAGCCTTTTCACCAGTGCAGGTGCAGCACATGCACACTTACCCTGCAACCTCCCTGCACTCACTTCTCCCACACAACTAGGCCAGAGGATCTTGGGCAGTCAGGAACACGGCTGGATTTTCACCTTTTGGATTCACACCAAGGTCAAAGGAGAACTGGTATTTTTCTTGCCCTCTAATAAAAGCACAGCAGGGACCGGAAGAGCATTACAGCACCCCACCACCCCACCAAGACACAGCCAGCCTTACATACTTGTGTGACACTCATTTCCACAGCACAGGTACCATCCTGATTACTCATGGAGGAGCAAGAAAGGAGTTCCCATTTCACTCATGTTCAGCCCATGATGAGGTATTTGGGGGGGAAAAAATAAATCTATTTATTTAGTTGTGCTTGCATTATTCTTTATCAAAAGCAGGAAGCAAATTGAGGTAAAATCACGTACTTCTGTCATTCTGTATAACTGGGAACATGCACACAGACGCTACATCTCCTAACCATGACCCAGTGCCACACAGAAGCCTCATCCAGTATCCAACCATCACAACACGAACTCCAGATCATGGGAAAATAAAAACGTACCACATAGCAAAGTATTGCCAACTTCAACTTTAATAATGGAACCATCACTTGCCATTTCATTAATAACTTTTAGGGGAATAAAAACTTCCCTATAAAAATAAAACTAAGCTTGTCAAAATTATAAATAGTTTAATGCTTGTTTGTCTTTAAAGACATATATTTTCATGTTTCCCTGCATTCCCCTCCTCCCACCCCCCCTTCCCCAACCATCTGATCATTCTGGTACCATCACAGATAGAAATGAAAACAGTTCTGCAACAAAAGCTTTGACAGTTTAATTTGATGCTAAAATTAAAAAGAGAAAAGGTGGCCAGGGATGACCATTACTTTTCTTTAAATTAAAGCTGTTGTAATTGCCAGTGTGTAAAAAATAATAATAACAATAATAATAATAATTAACCCCACACATGACATCTTACAATAATTAACCATGGACTAAGACAAAATTAAAATATAGTAAGCCATTTTGGTTCTTGCCCCTTCTCCCCCAATTCAAAACTCATAGTGCATACAACACTGATTGAGGTTTTTGGCTGAAGTAAATGTAGATGTGCCCACTTAAAAGACTGATAGTTCAGTTCAAGTAAAAACAAAATTCACATATTTTTATACTCCACATTTAGACTCAAACAGTGTTTAAATCTGAGCAACAAATGGTTCAACATTAACAGCGATTATGTAAAGATTACATCGTTACGAGCAGGCATATAAATAAGTAGATGTTAAAGAATACTCATGGACATGCTGCTGCTTCATAGAAAAAACAAACCGTAACAAAACAGAAAAGCATTCCCTGAACCATTATAAAGTGTCTCACTTGAGGATAATGTTACTAACTCACACATGCACTACAATGTTACATGTGAAATTAAGGAGGAAAAAAAAAAACAAAAACAAGATATGCCATGTAGATACTTTATAGTTAGTCCTACTTTCAATTTCTCTTAACACTTTAAAACATTATGATTGTCAAATTCTTTTTTTTTTTTTTTTTTTAACCAAAAAACACCTGTGAAGAGTTTCAAAAAAGAAGTCTAAGGAAAGGAAACAAAGGCACAGTTACATCAAATTAAGGTGATGACCAGAAGCATCGTGGAGTTTCACACAGTATCCATTAGATGTCGCCAAAGTTCTAACAATTCCTTGGGAATTCAAAATGAACATCCTAGGAACAGAGGAAAAAAACCCACCCAAACAAAACGAAACACAACTCACCACCAACTTCTGCAGTTCAGCCTATAGCACTTCCCCCACCTCACCTCCATTATATACAGCTCATTTCCTCTCTGGTGTGGTAATGACTGGATTATGGGTTACCTGACCTGCCTTATGCCTCTATTGCACTCCCACTTCTTTGGTTTCTTTCCAGCGTGCTTTTTAGATAAATAACTCTGAAAGAACCACAATTTTATTTACAATAAAGTAAAATGTTTTCTTGCTACATTTTTCCTACATTTAAATCAAGTAAATCAGCAGTGTACAGAATTTGGTAATCAGGTGTTCAATTAAGGATTTGAAAAAATATGAGAGAGAAAATCTTCCAATTACTAAAAGCAAGAGTTGCTAGGATTGGTCACCAACACAGTCAGTATAATTTAATTTTCTGTTATGCTGGAAACATGAATGAGGAACTCTTACTTCCTTTGCCTGACTGAGCCTTTAACAGATGAGGAAGCAGATGAAGCTGTTTTTGTCTCTCAGATACGACAATTCAAGATTATCCAGCCTAAAAATGGACTGCTGAGCCAAAGGAAAGATCTGACTTACAACAAAGACCAAACGCATCTGTAGTTACAGCTTGGATCTTAAACACTCACTAGGATGGGTATTTCTCACAGAGTTTTACCTTAGGTAACATCCGCATTTCAGAATTCAAGTAAGCAGCCACTTGGTTAGCCTTGCTGCGCTTCCCAACCCCCCATTACACATTTATGGAACTAGCTTCTCCAATTGTGACCTCTGTGCAGCTCCACTTCCATTCTTATTCAGCTTTTGCCTCTTTTTCCTTCCCAATTTTTCTATCATCTTTATTTCTTTTCCAGTGTGGATTTACGAAATTAAGAAGCCCTAAAACTTAGTCACAATATTACAACATCCTAAAACTTTACTCTTGTAGAATTAGTATTTTAACTTTCCTCTGTATAAATACTATTTCTATTTAAAACCAGTCCTTCTCCATCAGCTATTACACTTTTCCTGCCCTAACTCTAACCCTCTCTTCAACTTTCTCCTTACCTTCTCTGGGAAGACTACCTGAAAGCCTTCCACAAATTTCACAGAACAAAACATAAGGTCCATATGCCTTCCATCTATAACAGTTCTCTCACAAATTATACAGTAACTATTTGAAACCAGAAAGGTAGTGCAAATCAATTTCATCTCAAAGATAGTGCTCCAACTGATTATTTTCCAGATAGATTTATTCATTTTTTAAACCAATCAATTTGCACCTCCTTACTTGTAAAGCTACCATTAAAGCAAAGAAGAAAAAAAAATAATCTTATTTCATAGCATCCTAGTAAATTGATTACAGTTTCACAGCTTGCACCAAGATTACTTGGAAAACTCTCTAGGCACACAGAGGGTTGCAAACTGATGTACAAACATGCAGAATCCCTTACACTTGTGGGTGCGAGATGCTAAGTGACCTGGCTTATGGAACTAAGTCTATAGCAAAATTCAGGTACCCTAGCATCACAAAACAGCCTTCTGAATAAAGAAAACTACTCTTTGCTGCTCTTTTGTACTTTGGGTTTGGCATGCTATACTGACATTTGGTTGTGTGCATTTTTCCTGAGTGTGCTTTGGCCCCCTTTTTAACCAGGTTTCCACACCCCACCAAGGGCTTCTTCAAGTTTGTCCCTGTAAGCTGCGTAACGCTTCTTTAAGATTTGCAGTTGCTCGTTCTCCTCTTTGTCCAGTATACGCAAGAAGTTTTGCAGTTCAGGAAGGCTGAAAGCTTCCCACTGTAAAGACAGAGAGAAAACGACAGATGAAATAACAGGAAATGCACAAAGCATTTATTTACACACAGCATTTATTTACACACAGCATTTATATACACACAGCATTTATATACACACAGCATTTATATACACACAGCATTTATATACACACAGCATTTATATACACACAGCATCAGGCACCCTACTCGCAAATCTTACCAATCTGAAAACGTTTAACTCTTTTATGCTGTTTTCTGTTCTGAAAGCCCTAAAACAGCAGGGCAGCCCAACCACAGACTAAACCCTTATAAAAAGCACAAAATAACTATCAATGAGAAAAAAACAAAGCGTCCCAAAAAACCAGATCATCACGTCAGCGCAGATCAAACAGGATCCCACTCATCCACGACGTTAAAGGACCAAAAAGCGGAGTGTAACATACCATGACCTCTCCAGTCTCGTGCTCACGTAGAACAAAACTGAGCATTTCTGTCCTGGGGCCTGCCACCAAACGCAGGTAGAGGGGATGTTCTCTGTCGGACAGCTTGCATATATAAACTGCAGGAGAAGTGACAGAAATTAACCATCTTTAGTAATGATGTTTGACATGTTTTGAATGATTAGTGCTGGCCAACGTTAGAGATGTGCAGAGATCTGCACCTGTAGCCACAAATTTACACATTCTTCAAGCTCTTTTTGAACAAACGAGCTTTAGGGATGGCAGCAGTACAAGGCTAAAATCAAATATGAATGAAGCGGCTTCTAGTCAACACAGGATCTGAATGTATGCGGGGGTGGGAGGAGGAAATACAACACAGCTCTGTAGCTATAAATAAGTATTTAAAACATCACAGCTGTGGTATCATCATTCTGAAACTCCTTTTTTCCAGACAGCCAGAAACATCTGAGCTCCTGAAACCGCTGTCAATATCTGCCTACAGAAGGTAGGCTCTTAAATGTACTAACAACGCTGGCAAAAAGTGTTTTTCCACTGAAGATAACTTCTGCATCTTCTGGATTTCCAAACACGATATACATCTAACTTTTTTGTCAGACGGTTCAGAGAGCATCCCATGCACCAAGTATCCCACGCATGCCCACAATGCTCATCACTCAACAGCTGCCTGTCCGAGAAGGGACTGCAGGTATTGCTGACATGATGATTTCTCTTTAAAACACCGTCCTCTAATTCAGTCTCACAGGTCTGTAGTGTTGAAATTTAGAGCCTGATAAAGGGGGCACTTTAAATGAACACACTGCACAGCAAGGGAGATCCATGCAGATGCTTCAGTGGGTTCTCCTGACTTTTGTGAAATATCCCCACTGCACTGACTCTCTTATTGCGCATGCTACTTTTCCAAAGAAAAAAAGAGTGACTAAGACTGCCACGTCCCTCCATCTTTTTTTCTTCCACCCTGTTTATTTCAAGTGCTCCTCTAGCATAGATCCCCACACATCACTTTGTCACCCAAATGTCCTAAGTCTAACCTTGGTCTTCTTTGTGACAGCGTTTGTAAAGTGCAAACTTTGCAGGGTTGTCAGCAACAAAAAACTTTTTGAGCAAGGCCTCAATAACTTCACGGACAGTATTGGTGCTGCTGATGTGAAGTGTATTCACACAGTCGTTCGGCAGGTAAAAAGCAGTTTCGTTATTGCTGTGAGCACACGTTCCCTGGCCGGGAGAAGACTGCACAGTGATCGGTCTGCATAGTTCCATCTGAACTTTGATGAAGCCAGTGTAAATCCCATTTGAGTTCTGCAACAGGAAGAGAAACCGCAAACGCTTAAAATCAGCAGTGAACAATTGTGACATATGAGTGTAGGAGGAAGACTGAAGAGTGAGAGATCGCAAATGCCACTGTAACACACGACACCTCCTAGGAAAGATTCCCTTTCAATAATTCATATTACTCAGCAGGAATACCAGCAGGAATAAAATTAATACCTGCCTTAACAGTAACAGCTGAGCTCTGCATCTATTAGATCTTGACTACAAAGTATAAGTCCGTTAGCATGTATTTCTAACTATATATTTGAGGAGTAAATAAAGAAATTAATCTCCCTACTTTTCAGCTGCACTTGTCAAATTATTTTATGGTATTTAAATGCTCAAATCTTGTTGCAATTCAAAAATAAACAGAATAAATGTCAATCTAATGAGCATTTTCAATTATTTTTTCTGACTGCATCTGAAGGAAAACAGCAAAATTGTTCACACGTTACTGAGCTACAGAACTTGTGAATGTGAATGTTATTATGGTCTGGAGAAGGTCAGACTGAGCCCTGGACCTGACACATAGTACTTGGAAATTAGAAATCTATCTGCATTCAGTTGTCCATATAACGTGCATGGAAAGGGCAGCAGTAAGAAGTCTCCTTGTGCTGAAAACCTATAGGACTGCTCTGAGCATTAAGTCTCCTGTAAGAAATACTGCAAGTTCTTGCTTCTCTCAGTTGTTTGTGAATCTGTTAAAGAGATGCTTGAAAAAACATTTATAAACCCAAACAGAATGAATATGTTCTTGTTTACCAGCTGAAGGGTTTTCATCTGACAAACTGACATCTTGGTGTTAAAGCGGAATTTAATCTTAAATGCATTTCAAACACTCAAATTTGCCTCCTCTACAATTTGTTTCCATTCACATAAAAAAGTGACATGAATAAAAATATTCCAGATGTAAGATTTATTTGCAGATCTAAGAAAAAGCCTTCTACAGAGTCATTAAACCAGGCATGGGTTTGCATGTAAGATGCTAAGAATAAAATGATTCATTATTCACTATGAAGTTACCGTGCAATTGCTCCTATTGTAAGTTACAGAAACCCTATGCAAAACTTACCAAGGTCATCTTCAATTTATCAGTGACAGATGAGTTATAGCTTTGTATCTTCTCTTTAACTTCTTCTTTACTGAGATAAACATGTGGTTCGGTCTCCTTCTGATCATCCTTCAACAACAACAGCAGAGAGTGGTTTTAGAAAACAAAATAAAGAACACTTCTCTTACGATGTGGGATCTGAGCCTTCCCAGTCTGGGTGACTCCACAGGGCTCAATGCACATTAACCATCTGTACAGCAAAAGAAAGGCTGAGCAAGTTAGGTGAGTCAAGGGGAAAACTTGGACTGAATGGAGATGGTTAAATCAACACACCCAAAGACACTCGTGTCACTCTTCTGCCAATTGTTTTCACTCAAATATTTATTAGGGGTATGTAAAACAGCTCGGTTTGCTCATGTCACTGCTATGCAATACTGTTAAGAATACAGCTGGAATTTTTGAAACATTACTTAGGGCACAAATGAGTATTTCTAAACAAACAAAGAAGACAAATAAAAGCAGCAGCGTATACTAACAAGTAACACCAGCAGTCCCAACGTGTGCCACAAAGACAGGAGCATCCCCACATCCCAGCCTGCATACGCTCTGGGGCACTGACTGCTATGTGAGCCATCACGAGTCACGCCAGCTCCATAACATCACACCACAGCCACGGCTTTTCTATGGGGAAGGCCCTATTAGATTTTCAACTGCTGCTTTTATGAGCTTGCTACGGATTTTACACTCAGCAGTAAAACCAATCCCTGGAGTTGGATTTTATCCAACCAAACATTTGTTCCCAATCCACATCACTACAGCGAACAGCGTTATAAATACATTCTACCACGAGCACCAACGCCATATATAGTCTGAAAGAGCTGCAGCTCTCAGCTTTAACGACGTAAGACATCGCTTAGAAAGGGAGAAGCGGAGGCCTGAAGCTTTGGGGTCCATCTGAACACAGACATACACGGCGGCCATACAGAGGAGAGGAGCTCCCTGCACTCATGCAGCCCTTGGGACATCTGTGCACAGCCGGACAGCGCTCTGGTTTGCCAGGATGATCGCAGCCGGTGTGGAACTGAAAGCTGACATTTCCCAGAAAGAATGTGCAAACCGGCTAGTTTTAGCTCTGTGGGGCTTAGCGTTGCTTTTCCTATATGGTGTTTTACTAAATGACATGCTGGAGCTGACTTTTCTCCCATAGCTATAAAAAGAAAGGCGTGATCTGAACGCGCTGGGAACCAGAAACCTTAGACTCCCATATGGACTCAAATGCTGCTTTCCTGCACAACATGGGGAACACACCTTTACTTCACTGATGAGGAAACTGAGGCAAAATGAAGACCGGCCGCTCAACCCTCCCACCAGCTCCTTAGCACAACTCTCACCAAGTGCACGGCGTGCCCTGCACAGCTGCCAAACCCCTCCTCACTATTGCAAAACACGAAGTTACTGACCGTCCTCAGAATCCAAGCCTGCAGTCCCACTAGAGAAATGAATCTTTCTTACTCCTCTATTTGTCATCCTCCCCTAAACTGCCATCAGAGTTACAAATACAACTTCATCTAAACTTCTCGCTTCATCTCCACAGAGGCTCTTACACCGTGCAGCATTCACTTTGAGAGCAAATGAACAAATGAAAACAAAATTATTTTCTCTAGTATTTTCTCTTTCTTTCTTGTGCCTAAGCATTTTTGTTTTTTGTTTTTCCTCTGAAATCAAAATAGGTTTTGCTGCTTTAGTGCTCAAAATAAGCAGTAAAAGCAGTAACACAGAGCAGGTCCGGAACTATGGGCGTTATGAATACCATCTGCAAAGCATGTGAGAACAGGCCAAGATCCAGCCACACAAACGTGACAGAGCACTTACTGCCTCTACATCTGCTTTCACAGACCCAAAGCTGAAACCAGAAGGTTTCCGTGTCTGCAGCTGCAGACAAGCCTCTCAGCACAGATCCAATCTGCTAACACTTTTGATAGTAAATTTCTAGCAGTGGACACCACAGCTTTACTATTTGCCATTATTTCATGGACAACGGACCAAGCAGGTGCCTCTCTTCTACTTCGCTGGAGCCAACTGTTATCGTTAAGTGGTGCAGCTGACACACAAGAGGGAAGGAATGCTATCCAGACGGATCTGGACAGGCTTGAGAAGTGGGCCTATGCCAACCTCATGGAGTTCAACGAGGCCAAGTGCAAGGTCCTGCACCTAGGTTGGGGCAATCCCAAGTACAAATACAGGCTGGGTGGAGAATGGCTTGAGAGCCATCCTGAGGAGGAGCTGGGGGGTGTAGATTGATGACAGATTCAATGTGAGCCAGCAATGTGCTCCTACAGCCCAGAAGGCCAACTGTATCCTGGGTTGCATCAAGGGAATTGCGACCAGTGCGTCGAGGGAGGTGATGCTGCCCCTCTGCTCTTGTGAGACGCCACCTGGAGTACTGTATCAAGTTCTGGGGCCACCAACACAAAAAGGACATGGAACTGTTAAAGCACATCCATGGGAGGGCCACAAAGATGATCAGAGGGTTGGAGCATCTCCCCTGTGAGGACAGGCTGAGAGAGCTGGGGCTCTTCAGCCTGGAGAAGGCTCTGAGGGGACCTTACAGCAGCCTTCTAGTACCTGAAGGGGGGCCTGCAGGACAAGGGGAAATGGCTTTAAACTGGAACAGGATGGATTTAGACTAGATATGAGGAAGCAATTATTTATTATGATGGTGGTGAGACACTGGAACCGACTGACCAGAGAGGCTGTGGATGCTCTCTCCCTGGAAGCATTCCAGGCCATGCTGGATGGGGCTGTGAGCAACCTGGCCTCGAGGGAGGTGCCCTTGCCCATAGCAGGGGGTTGGAACTAGATGATCTTAAAGGTCCCTTCCAACCCAAACAATTCTATGATTCTGTGTAATCACCCAAACCACCCACAGCATCATCATCAAGAGAAAACACTACTCACGAAGAGACCACTCCCTAGTCTTACCTATGACTACCTTGACCTTTGTTTCAATAACGTCACACTGACTTCTGTGCACTTCAAGAGCTTTAATCTGGCAGAAAGGACTTTCAATAACCGGAGATAAGAGTGTATTATAAAAGAATTAATGGTACAGGGCAAATTCACATGGCTCACAGCATGTAAACAATCTGCCTACATTATTAAGAGTTGGAAAAAAAACTAACTCAACTCGGTAAACAAGCTGGATAGCAATTTGATTAGTTTAGAATAGATGCAACTCTCTGAGAATAGCCTATTCCTATGGGCTGTCTAGGATCCAGGCACTACGTATGAAACCCAAGCCCAATTCTGCTGGACTTGTTCTGGTGCTGCCCTAGGGTCAGCTCTGCAAATATTAAACAGGAGAACACACTGCTGGATGCTAAACATTTGATAGAACTAAATGCAATTGCAAGAGTGGGTTTGAGGAGCTGCAGGCGGTAGCTCCAGGCTGGAGGTGAGGGGTCGGGAAGAGCTCAGTGTAATGCCAGCCTTCCAGGTGAGGCTCCCTGCAGAGCTGCAGGCTCCCTTGCATCACTGAGAGAATCAGTGCTCCCTCTGAGCTAGGAAGGCTTCCCTGCTTGAACACACAACTGGAACTTCTGTCTCCTCACACTGATACCAGTGGCCAGGCAGTTTTGGCCAAGTTTAGTTCAGCATGAAGAAGGAAAGCCATGTTTATGCAAAAGCTGAGAGAACTTCACTCTGCACATACCAGCAACAAACATGGCTTTAACTCATTTTCTGAGCAACCAAAGACTGCCTCAACTAATTTTAACAGTATAGAGATTATGAAAAAGTAGGGACTGGGCTTAAAGCATTAATGAATAGACCCCAATCCTTTCAAAAAAAGTGCTACACATAGCAAGCAGAAACCCTCTTTACTTCAATTACCATTTTCAGCCTAATCCTCCACTCAAGACCAACAAAAGACCACAGAGAGTGAGAAATGGTGGACAGCCAACACAGATGTCATCCCAGCGGAAAACCCTGGGGAAAACCCCGGGACCTTCATGATTGAACCTAGAGAAACACTTCCACTCCCAAACTAAAGCTCAAACACTCCCGCTGCACACACATCAGGGGACAGACTCCAACCAAGCAAGCAGAAACTCTCACCTGCCAGACACCACTGCCCATGAAGAATCACGTCAGTGTCACACAGACTGAAATGACAGTGAACTCTCCATGTCTGCCACCAGGAGAAAGTCCACAAAAGAACATCTAGTGAGCCCTCCATGAACACAAAAGCCTTGGCCCACTGGGTCTCAGCTGTGCTCAGTGACTAACATCAGATACCATACACTGATTTGAGGTACCTGCGTCTTTCATTTTTCCCTAATTACACATGACCAACATGCAAGAATTACTCCTTGACAAGACAGTACACATTTTCCCCCAAGCCTGAATTGCTCTCAGCATGGTGTGGCACTTGGCTTTTGCCATACAGCTTTGTCTAGCCATGTCTTCAGGCAAACAAATAAATCTTTGACCAAAGCACCTCAGCAGCTGGGGGAGGGCTTGGCGAACTATGACTTATTTCCTCCTGTATTTGTCATGTCATAACAAGGACTCGCCCAAGGAAAATCCCTCTGATATCTCTGCTTAGGTTCAGCAGATCAAATTCCACTGTGATATCTACAATCTGTAAAAGATCTTGAGTGATCCACCAGCAGCAGAGTAACAGCAGTAACAAATAAATCTCTACTGGGCTTTGCAAAATGTTTGCATTGTGCTGTTGAGGAAGGTCCATAAGCAGCTGAATTCACACGTGTGCAGAGTGAGACTGCTGGGAGAGAAGTTACTCCAACCTCACCAAGGTTAAATGGAGCTGAAGGGAGGGAAGGCATTCAGAGGTGAGATTTGGATGCCACAGCTCAGTATGTGTGACCTGTCCTTGTGACATTTCCACCTGTCCTGGTGAAAGGAGAAGCCCATCTGCATCACCTGGTGGCTCACCCAGCCCAGGACAGAAGCCACTTTTCCGGCTGTGTCCCTCAGAGCCCAGAGGCACACTGCAAGCCCAGGCACAGCTCCTCTGGGAGCGGAATGCTGCAGCACAACTACTCATCCCCACGTCTATTCGGATGCAGCCGACTCATCTCCAGCGCCTGGTGAGACACCCAGCATGCGTGTCCAACACAATCTGCATGTTGGGAATTGTGAAACTGCCCATCTTCTAAAGACAGGCGATGAGTTTCCTAGCCACAGATCCTGGCATGTGTCAATGCAGAAGCACAACACAGCACAGCAGTTCATGCTGTTCCTTCTGTCAGCTTAGGTGTTGCAGGGCCTAGCAAGACACTTCTGAGTGCTAGAGTTAAAAAAAATAAAAAATAATAATTAAAAAAAAAAAAAAAAAAAAGAGAACAATAGACTTACAGTGTGTTATTTTGGTAAAACACAAAAACTTGAGCGAGGTGTGTTTCCATCACCTACCCACATGATGATCTCAGCAATGGCAGCCATGTCATTGCACCTTCCTCCTCCCAGCCCTAATAAGTGTGTTTTCCTCATCAGAGCCCTGTGTCTCCTTCCGTTCCCTGCTTCTCAGCCCCGCACAGATGGGAAGGATAAAAACTGATGTCAAGATAGCTGAATGCACCAGAATCTGCATGGAGGACTTCTTGGGGTACAAAATGCTTCTTTAAGTTCAACCTATTAACTTCCTGTGAATATCACGCTGCACTTTCCAACTCTAACAGCACACACCGCTGATGGCCGTTCATATTAAAACTATTCCTCAGGTCAACTAAAGCAGCTCATACGCAAATGAAATTCCTAAGGAACAGCTGCCAGTGAGAAGGAAATGAGGCAAGTGCTTCTGTTTCCCCACGGGGAATAGTTGGTCTTTCATTCAAACTCATGAGACAATGTCTCTTCACAGTTGAGCCTCCTCTCAACAAAAAAGGCAGAAAATGTATTTTTTCTTCCTCCTTTCCATATCCCCACTTTTATTTGTGTGACAGATGTTTAGAGAAGAATCCCTGTCTTTCTAACATGCATACCCAGTACAAGGGCCTCCAGAGAGTAGTTCTGTGTGAATCCTCAAGGAACACAACAACAACAAAAAAGTATAGATCACGATTAAAATGAACTGCAAATCAAGTTGCAATCCCAAAAAAAGAAGAATCACATCACATCTGGGACTTCCATAAAGTTCAAGTCCCACGGTTACTGCCAAAGCTTAGTCTTGCCTGCAGTAAGAAAGCACTAACCTTAACAGCTAGCAAGCTGCTATGGAATTAGGCTAGGAAAAAGCCACAGCCAAAAACCCTGATGCCTTTTTCCTCAGGATCTTTGCCTCGAGATGGATGCTCAGCTTCCCCAACTTGTTTTTAATTTACAGGGGAACACAACAAGCTGCCTCTCCTCTAACTCTCCATTCTCACAAAATTTCTAGGAACTTGGCACCTTTGAGGAATGGGGAAATCAAGCTCCTCTTAAACTTCTGGCTTGACAGACAAATGAAAACATAATGGACAAAATGTAAACCTGTCCCAGGAATACTGTAACACTGTTCTAAGAAGTCTACACAGAAGGCCTGTGAGAGCTCAAGCCAACTTTTAAGCAATGGCAGTGCCTATCTCCTCATATGTCCTATTAATCCCATGCACAGAGTGAAACCTGATTCAGCTGGAAGAGTAGAGATGCACTGACCTGGCTGTGAATTGTGACCAGGAATTATTTTTGAGTTAAAGTACTGAGGCTTTGACAAATGAAAAATGCAACTTAATCTACATTTAAAAAAAATTATATATAAAGTCTTGTTTAGTTAAAAAAAAATGAAACTAATGCAATTTATTTATGTTTGCATTAAAGAAAGGATTTAACTAACAGTGGTACCATAGAACAAATAACCTAGTAAAGAATATGAGAGAAAACACAGTAAGGGACTTCTGATCTCAGTGCAGTTGTTACTTCCACAAGAAACAACTCTACATTTCCTACAACCTGCCAGCACTCCCACAGGAAAGAAAGAAATTGAAACCCTGCAAACAAACATCTTGCTTTTTCCTCATCTTAACTCTCACAAGATCAAAGCAGCACTGTCAGCAAGCGCAACTTCCTCCATCTGAGAGCAAGTGTGTGCTCCGAAGATGTGCTCCTCTTTCCACAGAAAGCCTGAGAACCAGAGTGGAGATGCTGGTCACGCCTGTACACAAATGGTAAGACACACCAGCAGCCAGAAAACTACAGAGAAGGCAGACAACAACAAACAAAAACCTAACCAAATCTGAAAACCCTAAAAAACGAACAAAAAAGACGCAGTTCCAAGCTTGACACCTTCTTACGTAACTGCACCTCAAAACGTCTGTGTCCTCCTGAACAGCCACTGTTCTCAGGGTTAGAGAATGCCATTTTCTGATGAGATGGATGATGTGGGCAGAGTCTACACCTCTATATCCTGTTCAGTGCCTCCTTCTTTCTGAGCTCAGTGTGATCCAGTTCCCACTCCCAGGTCAGTGGCACACCAGCCAGGAAGCAGTCCAAAACACTGTTTTTCTGAGCAGCCTTGGCTCACCCAAGTCTTAATTATCCTAATGGAGCAAGAAAGAACAACCTGCACCTGAGTAAGAACAACCTGCCTTCTGAAGGCAACAACAGCAGAAATGCCCGCCTGGGCCAGGTGTACACAGTCCATTCAGCCTGGTATTCAGCCTGCAACAGCAGCAGAAAAGAAGGCTATTTCGAGAGAGCACGTGAGCCTTTTCTGCAGCCTCTCCACTGGCATCCACAACTGTTTCAGCAGGAATGCAGAGGGTACCTCCCTTCTGAGTGCCTTTAGTCTCCATTTATGGCCCTGCTGTTGAGGCATGCATGCAAGGCCTCTCGGAACCTGCCGATACTCCCTGTGTCTGCACCTCCTGCAGAAGCGAGTTCTGGAAATACACAAATGCAGTGTGAAGGACTGTCATCTGCTTCCAAGTGATTACTGTTGAGACAGAAGGAAGCTTCTGTTAGGCGTAACGGGTGCCCCCTTAATCCTAATAACTGCAAGACCTTGTGAACCTGAATTTCATATCTGCTTACCCATCACTCTCATGATATTTTTACAACATAATCGCATGCCTCCACAAAATGAGGTGCCCTGGACTCTTCAGCTTTTCCTCCTAACTCACCTGCTCCAACCTCTCCATTATTTTAGAGAAGAACAAATAGCTCCAGTGTGCCCTGAGATATGGTGAGCTGGGATGTATGCAGAATGCACAACAGGTGCATCAAAATGCAGGTGATCGTTAGTAACTTCACCGCTGTGAAAAACCCTTAAGAAAGTTACAGCATGGTTTCTCTGCCAGGGTTCTTTCACTGCGGTCAAAGAAAGCCACGGTTTATCATTTTGGCATGATTTTACAAGGTACACACATTCCAGCCAATAGGTGCTTCTTAGCTGCAGTCTATTTTCAGTTTTTCCCAGAGTACCACCACACAATGGTGGCTGGCATGCTAACGAAAGGGTACCAAAAAGCATTATCTTTCTTGCCCAACGTCTCTGATGTAAACACTCTATGTTTATAAGGTGAATAGTTTTAAGCAGCAGAGAATGAAAACATGGGCTTTAACTAACTTCCCTTTATTCATTCTAACAAATTATTTTCCGTTAAACAGGAGCCATATAAAAGCAGGTCACGTTCAGGCATTGTGAAAGGAAGGTTAGAAAAATAAATCTATTTGTTGGTAACATTAACACTGCTGAAGTTTCAGCTAAGTTTATCATGACCTCACCTCTGAAAATCCCTAGTAACAAAGCCTGTCATACCCTATAAGGCCATACTTTAACTACTGGCACACAACCCAGTTTTTAAAAGGCGGTCATTTGCGTAGACTGAAAACCAACCGTATGAAGAATAGTCTCTGAGGCCTGGCATTAGTCTGTCCAGCAAGAATCAGCAGATCTAATGCAGATTCCTACTCTGGTTTTTTTCATATTATGACTTATTTTAAAAGCAATACATTACACAAGTTAAGTAACATTTCACAGCTGTGTCAATTTGCTCATTACAGCTAGTAAAATGAGATGCAAGAAACAACGCAAACAATAAATAACCTCTCTCCTTCAGGTCTCCTCTACAGAAAGTGCATGAGCTTTAATTGCTGGCTATTTAAGGAGATAAGGGGTTTAATCAAGTATAAAGGGACAGCCAGCATCTTTGAGACCTGCACAACAAAATCTAGCTTTCAACAGACAGCTGGAAAGCTCATACAAGATATAGAAATCTAATCTAATCTAGAAATCTAATTAGTATATCTTGAAAAGAAGGTGAAGTACTGTCTGAAAACCAAACTATTCATCCAGCTAGCAAATCAGACAATTAAGTAACATTAGGACCTGGGGTCATTATACCATAGTATTTGCATGCAAACCTGAATTGCAAGAATCCAGCAGGCTCCATCTACCAGGATGCAGGAAGAGGCTGCTTGCAATGACAACCCCGCAGTCTTCAAATGCATATACACACCATGTATCAGAACTGGCACTGGAAAGCTACTTGGGGAAGCTCTGTGGGGGAAGAGCCAGCCATGTGCCAGGCAGAGCAGTGCTGCTTTTGCCCCCTGGCTATTGTCAGGCCTCTCTGCACCTCAATGATGCAGGTTCAGTTGGTAGCCTCATCTGGGGCTGGGTGCCAGGCTGGGCTTCTGTGCCATTTTATCTTCAGAGCAAGGTTCCCCTCCCAGGTCCGGTTGGGTAGTTCACAGACTGGCTCATCAAACCCTTTTTTAAGCCATCTGATGAAATTTGCTTGTGTCAAGCAGGCAGCAGCTTCATACCGAAGCCCAGCTTCAGGGCTCATGCTGTGGCAAATCTGAACATGGCCACAGTCCCACCAAGACAGTCCATTTTGTTTGGATTTGATCTATTTGAAAAACAGAACTAAACAAAACGAAACACCAAGCCCTTAAAAGCTACCCAGCAGTAAAGCTGACTGAGGAAGCATGACGTAATACATTGCCTCTCCTGAAACAGCACAACCCTGACAGGCAGCTTTCCCCATCAGACCCTGCAATGAACACAGACAGCACTGCTCAAACAGATGCAGTTTTTCAAGCAAACACTGCCGTGGGGGTGAGTTCCTTGTTGAGGAACACACTGTTCCCTAAATAGAGGAAGTACTGGATCTCTCTCGGTTCATCTGGCACTGACCTCATATCTGAAACTCTTCCGAAGGGAAGTCCTCCCCTACGACAAGGGCTTCTCAAGAAATCCCACAAAACTGAAGAAGCACAACTATCTATTTCTCAAATAAAATCTGCATCCTGAAGGCCTCAAAGTCCCATCATAATTTGGAGAGAAAGCTGTAAGCAATCTCTGGTATCTTTATTGAAGCATACATTCTCTAAGCCACCAAAGAGCTGAAGTACCTTCTTAGTATGTTGAATGTGATCATGACAAAGCCTTCATATGTATTTACTGCCAACTTACATAACTGCTGCTTTATATACATACATCAGATGGTAAGAGCTAAACCTAACCCCGCATACAACAAAGTTTTCAGTGACAACAGCTCTTTTTCAGCAGAAAATGAAATAGAACATGGGAAATATTCTTACACTAACACTATCTCTTGCTGTGCTTTGTATGAGTAACTCCACACAACTTTCATTGAAAGGCTCAGGAGTCACCTTCAAAGAAGCTCCCAGTCTCTTCAAAGAGGATCCAAATTCTGTATTTCACAAAAAGCAAACAAAAGGAGACGCCCCGGCAGACTAACCTGCATGAATGCTTTTTCTCCTTTTACACTCCAGAAAATTTAGATCATCTGGCACACTTCATTAACAGCTAATAGTATGAACCCTCCTGTGCTACCTCAATATTAGCATGTTTTATTAAAAACAGGGTAGTAGTCAAAAGACATATCCCAGCACAGTCGTTAGTACAGCTGACAAGAAGGTAAAGGCAGCAGGAGAGGGTTTCTGGACCCCACTATTCAGCCCCTCACCACACTGGCACATCCCAGTGACCTCACACTCACTTAGGTAAGCTGTACCTCAGATCACTGTACTCTGAGGAAACAGAGCAATTTATGCATCTTTATGCCATGAATAAACTCATCAGTATGGTAATGATAACCTACTTTCTGAGGGCTTTCAATCCCTTGTTTTTCTACTGTCTGTTCAATCAAACTGTTTCCTTAGTTTTGTGGGGTTTCTTGAGGAGCATGTGGTAGGGAAGGGCTTCTTCCATTCAGAAAAGATGAACTAAGAGAGATCCTTACCCATTCAGGGAACTGAATCACAAATCCAGCTGTACACTTGAACAGCCTCCCCAATACCTCCGTTTTGAGCAGAGGAAGACTGACAAAAGGACAAGTTCCTTCACAGCTCTTACATTCTTTAAGGAGAAAGACAATAATCTCTACTGGCATTACAAAAAAAAAAAAAAAGGAAATCTACCACAACCTCATCTAACTCAACTCTTTTTGCAAAAATACACTTGCTGAATAGTAGGTGGCTGTCTACTTTCAGTATGAGTTTGTTTCTCCCCAGCACTTACACATGCATTTCTCCCAAGTAAGAGCTCAAGCCAACTGAGTGCCTCAAGTTCCAAAGCATCCTATTGCAACAAACACTCCTGAGCACATTCTCAGCTGAACCACCACCATGCTAGACTGGTACAAAGTACCACAGCTCACGTTGCTTCCTGGTCTGCCATGAGCATGCTGCTCCTCCTTGGCAGCTCACAAGTCATATCTCAGGCAGACAAGTGAGTCACTGCAAAATACGAGGGCAATTGCCACCATCAGCCTTCATTTCATTTTTAATGCCATCAATAAAAGAGCGGGGCGACAGCAATGCCCTGTGGAATGCTGGTAGGGCATCACGGAGGAGAACAGAACAGGTCACAATGGGTAGACTTCTGTGGGCAGTGTGAACAGAAGACATTACACTGTGCTTACAGAGTACCCCAGTGAAAGAGCTTGATGAACCCAGCTCTTCTGAGAAAGGGTCAGGAGAACAGCCCTAAGCCTGTGCTGAAGAAAACGGCTTGCTGGCTCACAACTTGATTGCATGGCCCGTCTCCAAACACAAGCTATTTTACCATGCTGGAGAATGGCCACCAGGAAACCCGTGAAGGGGAAAAAAAACTTACAGGCTTTGTTCTTAAGCAGCAAATGGGAGAATGTGTTGATTCTACCACAAAGTTCAGAAGTTGTTCTTTTTTCCCTTCCAAACAGCTATTTCCCTGCTTTTATGGGCAGGATGTTACAGGCACAAGGAAATGCTGCTGTTACTCCACCTTTCCTTAGCCCCAACTTCTGTTTCAGGAAACGTATCATGAAGCTCATGAAGACACAGGATCTGTTAGAGCTGACACACACACTTCAGGGGGAGGGAGAAGAGAGTCTTCCAGATTTTTTTCCCCACAAAAAACTCACTTACTTAACATTAAAGAGAATGGGGAGAATGAGGACCCATCACAGCCTCCAAACACCCTCGACCAGCACACATGGAAAAGTGTGGGTCATTTTGCAGACAAGCATGGGATAAGCAGAGTGCAACTGAATCAAAGCTCGTTTAAATAAGCAACAAATTCCACAAGGCAAAACCGCAACTGAATTGCTTTTTTACTAAGACTTTGAGATACTGTTTTTAATATTTCCTGTGCTTTAACAGAAAAATATTGTCCTAACCTAAGAATCCTGACACTTGTGTTTTTAGGGGGCAAAATAAAGCAAGTAAAGTGACACAAGTTCCATTTTATCAGTAGAGCAAAATTTAAGTATCATAACAAAAAATGACTCAATTGTAAAGAAACACAGCATTTCCCTATAAACTTGTTACGTTACTAAATAATACACAAAGCAACCTCACAATTGCATCAATCAATACACCAAGGAAAATGTAGTCAAGGGGAACTTCCAACTTGAAGAGTTGGAAGAAAATGAGAGCATACCTCTAACTCCTGAAAAACACAAAAGCATCAGTCCTGTAAAGAGACCAGTCAGTTTGTGCTGACCCTTCTACTGAGAATATATAAAACAAGCCCAGCAACAAAGCCCCTCTAACCACAGACCTGTCATGTGGAAGGGAACTCAGCCTTAAACAACTGAAACAAACCTGTAACCATCTCATTTTCTTCTATTCCCAGCTTGCACAATTTGACCAAAAGACTGAAATTCAGTCAAGCTTTTACAAACAGGTATTTTGTGTAACTTAGTTACAGAAGCTCTTCAAATTATCAGAGCTTGTAGGTTCATGTAAAACACTTCTGTAATGCCAAATTGCACAGGGCAGTGGAGGAGCACTGCCATTTCCTGTCCAGTTTCTTGTCCAGGCAATACTGTATTAATAAGGCACAACACTGGGAGCAGACCTGCAAGCTGGAGACAGTTGAACATCACAAAGTATTCAGGGGTGAGTTTTTTCTTCTCAGATTTATTGGTGTTGTTTTAGAGCTCATTTAGCATCCAAACAACAATTTCCTTTTCAGTGAGCTGTATTAAGAACACCAAAAGTTGCAATAGTGGCTTGTAATACTAAGTTAATACTAAGTATCATGTTAATACTAAGTATCATGTTTGCATATAAATTACAAGGCATCCATTGGTTCCGGGAAAGTTCTCTCAAGAGAACTGAACCTGGTCCTTTAGTACCAGGACCACCAATTAGTAAGCCCTAATTAAATGAGTAGAGTTATTCATGCAATCATACTTTATCAGGATTATTTGTTAGTGATTCCTAATGAAATAAGCACAGTCACTTACACAAGGCTCTGTAAACGTACCAAGGTGACACACAGAGAAGCAGATGTGCACACAAGAAAGGCATGTGTTATTTTTTAAATAAAAAAAATAACATGGCAACATCAAAGTATGGAAACACGGAGACTTAAAGGGAGTTCACTACATGCTTTTAATCAAATGTTTCTTATGATGCAAAGTGGGAAGAAGCCAGCTGCGGCTGGCTATAGTATTATAAAATCAGCATTTCAGAAAAAGAGCAGGGGTAATATAAACAAGCAAACTACAAAGGATGCAAGTGATGCTAAGAAAAGATAATGCTGTGGGGAGTACAACTTGCAATGCCACCACACCTTCTAGTTTTGCTTCAGCAAGTCACATTTTGTATGCAATTTCTCAACCCAGTTCTTCTTACTAATGTACATTATTGGAAAATTAACAAGAGCCCCAGACATATTACAGGCTTCACTAGACTAGGAAATACCACACTTCTAGTAAGCCAGAAGAAGCTTACTCTTAAGCTAAGGAAAGAGGCTGATCAAAACCAACACTGTCCTGATGAAGACAGTGATACAAGGAAACTCATAGTCCCAAGCACAGCCACAGAATTTTACTGGAAATGAAGCACATCTGCTCCCAGTCACCCTCCCACAGACTCACAGCGTCACAGGCAACAGCGATAGTGCCCAGCAGAACCTGGCAGCTTCCTAAAGCACACACTGTGCCCAAAGCCATGCAGGATGAGCCTGGGCAGATGCTCACCTTTTCCAACAGTTAACCCTGCAGAGTGCCAGCCACAAGGCTGCACTCCTTTTCTGCTCAGGACCACTCAGGCATCCACCACTGATGGCTCTCTGCCTTCCCTGCCGAGGCAGGATGCCCAAATTCCATCTGATTTAAAGCACTCTAAGTGGAACTGGTGGTGTGCTCTGTGGCTCTTCCCTGCCCGAGCACCAGCCCCCTGCAGTACCTCGGTCAGGACCCGCTGCCACCAAAAGCATTCCTGTGTATCAGGATTCCCCACAACCTGCACTCCTATCCTTCTGCAACTTCCATGCAAGCTACTGCCTGTTAAGCAAAGAATTTGTCAGCACAACTGGAGATTCCTGGGAATATCAGCTGTAAACTGAAGGCTTAGCAGGCTCTTTCTAAAGCATTACAAATGACAGAGAAGCATTATATCTGCACCCATCATCTCAGCATTCTTGTGTTTCAGTTTAGAGTAAGAGCTATACATCTACTAAGAGAACGTTTCGAAATACCAAACGATTAGGAATGCTGGCAACAGGCACTAAATCTTCACATCAGCTTTTCTAACATTATCAGATATTCCAGATCTGACTGCTTCGGTTCAGAAAAAGTCCTCCTTCAGGAAAAGCTATTGCTGCCTTCCACCACAACAGCTGTCTGCAAAACGCGTTGTCTGACCACGTCTAATGCCTCACTGCTATTTGTGTCTTGATTCAAGCAGTCTAAATCACTGTGTGCTCCTTATAGCCCAGCAGCACAAAAATCACTGAATAAATCCAGTGCAGGATGAGGAAAAACATAAGAGGAACTGAGTGAGCAGAACCATCCTCATTTAGGTTTATAAGCAGCAGAACACAGCTCCCCCCACACCCATACAGACTTAGAAACTCCAGCGTGCTTATTAGAAATAGGAGCCATCACAATGCTGCCACCTGGCCCCTCCAGAGGCCTCTAATTTACTTTCTCTGCAGCTGGATAATTTCACTCCTGCACTCAAATCGGGAATGAAGAGCATTACAAATTTTGCCATGAACACACATGTAGTTTTAAGGAGAAATGTAGAAATGTTTAATCCAGCAGTCTTTAATTACATGCTTGGAGAGAGAAGCATTGAGTAAGCTATCAGCCTCTCCATAGACTTGAACAAGACCACTCAGAGAAATAAATGTGTATGTGTGTATGTAGGGCTATGGAAAGCTATTATCAGCAGTTTCAGCTCCCATTCACGTGTCGAGTTTGCAATGACTTGAAAACATCATTTAAAAAACACAAACCACTGTTTGAATGAATGAAGCTGTGTGCACAAATATGCAACAACTGAACTGCAGCACCCATTTTTTAGTAGACTTTAACTTCGATCATCAG
This sequence comes from Tympanuchus pallidicinctus, assembly GCF_026119805.1. Taxonomy (NCBI): domain Eukaryota; kingdom Metazoa; phylum Chordata; class Aves; order Galliformes; family Phasianidae; genus Tympanuchus; species Tympanuchus pallidicinctus. The sequence continues at coordinate 30,423,934 of NW_026294802.1, forward strand.
TGTTGATCATAGGTTCACAGTACTACATAGAAAGAAGATATTTTCTCAATCTGCAGCCACAACTGCAGTAGAGGGAGAATGTGCAGGAAAAGGCTATTTTGTCCACAGCAGAAATTTGGTTGTGTGTCTCTGGAGCAGCTGAGCAGCTACAGCATCTGGAAGGACAACAGGGAACCAGAACGGAAAAGCAATGCAGGAACAGGAATTCAAGGCTATATGCTGAAGGAAATCATACAGCAATGTTTCATAAACGATGCTTAATTCAAAGACCACCTTTAAATTATTGTTTAAATAAGTAAATGCACAGATTTTACTGCTTTACTTGTCTTCTTCAACAGTCTAACAAAGGCTAAGAAAAGATCATTTACTTAAGTATCGAAAAAAAAAGTATTACTTTGCCTTGCACTCCACACAATACTGCTTTCCTCATGCACTTGCAAACAGGAACAAGTGCTGCGCTATGGCAGCATTTTCATTAAGTAACTGTGACTGAGAGGTTGGGAAATACCCCAGCCTGCAAGGTCCCTGACTGCAAAGCTGGCAGCAGTCCAACAAAGGAGGCAGGAACCTCTGGGATAAATACTGTTCAGCAGAAACCGATTCCAACCCTGCCCTGAAATGGAGTTTTAAGCACAAAAGTAATCACAGATGATCACTAATGGCAGGTTCTCTCCTTTTAGGGAAGCTGCTTTGAGAGCAGTGAGGATTTGCTGGATCTCACAGCAGGATCTGTGTGCTGCCAGCTACGTGAGGTCTGTCAAATCCTAGACCTAACCAGATCACAAGTAGAAAACTTCTCTTACAAACAGGGGAACAAAAGGGGGAGCACACAGAGCTGCATCAGAACACCCCAACTGTTTCATTCCTATTCCAGTCAATACAGTGAGACAAGAGGAGACATCTCCCATCTGTCAACCCCATATTTGTCAAACCATGCACCCAAGATACTGCAACTCTTGAAGTGGCAACCTGAGGTATGGCAGAAAACCCATCCCATAGTACCCAAAATTGCAGCAGGTGGTACCTCTGGTCTAGACAATGAATCCCACCCCACAGGCTGACTTGGTGTTGAGCTGAATTTCTCCAAGCTCTGTTGCAAGCACTGCTGCCAAGGTATCTGCACTCACACCATACCTTCACGGACAAGTTCTGGTCCTGAGCTGAATCCCAGTGATGCTGCTAGCAAGAGGCAGAATCAGAAAACAAAAAAAGATGGGGTGCTTTTATGTGCAACATAGTTAATTTGAGGAATCCTGTGCCACAGCACACTGCGGATGTTACAAGTTTACACGAGTTCAGAAACAATTAAGATAATTCACGGAAGATCACCTACGCTGCAAATCTCCAGAGGCTGGGGAAACACTGGCAAAACACCACAGTGTATATGCCCCATCCTACTCCTCCCTTGGCACCGACTGTAAGCAACTGCCAGACAGGATACCAGTGTAAACAGCCCTCAGTTTTGAGCTCCCAAAGTATCATGTATCGTAACCCAAGATATAATGCCGATGCATCAGAAAGAGCAGGCCCTGAACCACGGCCAGGCTAACCAAACACAGTCTTATACAGAGCCTGGGACGTGAAGCTGGGGATCACACACTCAACTGTAACGCAGAACGGGCCTCCTACTGCCTGAAACATGAGCAGTAGTGCACTTGTAGATGGGAAGATTCTGTTAATATGTTATTACTGGAAGGCACGTTCACAAACATCTGTGAAACACTATTGGAAAAAAAAGTTCATACTGAAGTGATTAATTTTTCTTTTAAAGCGAGCTTTGAGTACTTTGCAGGAAATTTATGGCCATATGACACATATTCCACAATCACAAAAAGGGGAAAGACTCATCAAGATTAGCACCATACGTTCTGTGTACTGGATGAGGAAAACAGTCTGTGGGAGGGATGCTGGCAAACAATACGGTAAATAAGAGACGTATCCTAACTGAAAGACTGGAGAAATAACTCTGGCTCTTCCAAGTAGTAACAACTTAGCTCTCCAGTGCTTTCAGAAATAAACACACTTTAATGCGTTAATTCATACTAAGGTTTATTTTAGTACCTAGAACATCCAATCCAGAACAAGAGTACCACTGAGCTAGGATTTGTCAACAAACAATGAAGACTACAAGGAAGCTGCACACTCAAGGACAAAAAGACGTTTGCAGATGAGAACAGTCATGCTCCACTTTACATGACAAAGCCCTGGCATATGCGTACTTCATATCCCACCAAAAATTCCTCTGAACAACTTTTTAAAAAAGATTTATCAAAAACTGAAAGACATGGGAGCTTCACCTTGAATGAAAAACTAACAAGAACAGAAGAAACATTGCAAACAGTGACCATATTTTCTCACTGCACCCATAGCCTCTTATTAAAATAGCCTGCAGTAGACATAACTGTTTTAAACCATTTATTTCAAGAGCGCCTCTCTTGGGAGAAGGAGTTTATTTAGCTTTTCCTCACAAATTCCCTTAGTATATTTTCCTGCTTTACCACAGAACTCTTAGTTATTACTTATACTACTGTTTATGATGAGACACTGTTACAGCAATTTGTTCCTTACCTTTATTGATGCATTCCTCTCTCAGTGTTGCATTCATACATCTCCCAGCCAGTAGACATGATGGGAGCTACCTCAAACTTATAGACTCAACACTCATCCCTCTCCCGTTCAAGTTTCATTGTCAACTTTGCTGAAGTCATAGTGTTTAACTACTAAGAGCCTCTTGGCTGGTTTCAGAGCTCTATATGAAGGCAGCAGAACAAGTTCTCTCATGCCCTGTCTGAGGACAGCGAGGTAATCCCACCATTTACTGAAGACATTTTAGAAAACAACTGTTCAGGGATCTCAGTTTAAGGGAAAAAAAAGAAAAACAAAACTAAATGACTGTCTCAAGGAAAATGTGGCACTCCAAATAATGTGACAAGCTCCATGGCAGCCAACTCTTGTTTCAACCCAAGAGGCAGATACGAAACTATTACAGCTGGCTTTCATTTTGACAGGTCAAGAGGGATCTGCAAATCCTACACATTTATGGAATGAATCTATCTGGTCAGGATAAAATGAAAAGCAAGAATTACCACCTCTGTTCACAACCTTCAAGGAGAAGAAATCTGTACTTCCTAAGATCTGATATTCAACTCAATTGAAATTGAAACACAGAGCGGAACAAGGAGAAATGTAGGAAGTAAAGCCTACATCGTACATGACCTTATCTAAGTAAGGATACCATGTAAGGAGCAACCTAAAAGAAAAATGGGTTGAACTGCCAGCCATCTTGCAGCCAACTGCTGCAAGAGATTAAAACAACAACAAAAAACCTAAAACCCACCACTTAAAAGTATGATAAAAGTATGAGAAGATAAGGTATCTGGTCAAAAGTTCAGGACTACATTCAAGTTTCATGGGGTAATCAGATACTGTGTGGAACCCAACAGCACAGGATACCCTTCCTGAGCAAATGAAAAATGATCAGCTGGAAACTAACAGGGAAGCTTCTGTGTTCCTGGGTACTGGGAGGACCAAACCTTGGCTTGGGAGGTAATCCTCAGTCAATTCTTCAAATATATAGCCTGCAGCTAATCTGCACAGCTAATCCCCTTCTTGCAAGATGGATCTTCTCGTAACAGAAGTGAATGCTGATGAGAGAAGAGAACGGAGATCCTACAGTATACATTGCACACGTTAAAAATACATACAGACTCTGCAAAAGCCCACACGCACACTTGCCATTTACCACATGTTCCCTAGCCTGGGTAATAAAGCAGAGCAGTACTGGTAGAGGCAAGAGCTCCATCTGGCACCCCTGAAAAAGAAAAGTGAAACTCAAAGCTGCAGAACAACAACACAAAGTCAACCTCCCTTAGTTCATTTTTGTATTTTTTCCAGAAATTTGCATTGATGAGAAAGCTGGATGGATGGAGAAAGGAAACGTTTGGGTTTTTTTGAAAGTACTGTCAGGAAAAAAAATCCACCTAAAAGAATCTCACCACCATCTGTTGCAATTTATAGCAAAGATATATTTTAAACCATGCAATCCCCCGAGACATGTTCCTACTGACCCCTCTCGTATGATTCAGAGAATTCTGCCTTGAGTAGCACAAATATAGAACCACATCCCAGGGAATTAGATAAGTGGAAGAAACATCTTCCTGTATCTTCTGGAATCAGTGACAATTTCTCAGCATTTTGCAAGTTCTGCTACTGCCCTGATTTTGTTACTTTCCTACAATCCCTGGGCTGAGGAATGCATGGGGAGATGATAGAACATTAACTTTTCTCAAACGCCATTAGTATCTGCACAATGCTGCCCCAAGGAGCTGCCAGAAGGTCAGAAAGGCAATGCGTCCCACCTGCACTAAGCGTAAACCCAAACACCACCCAGATGATGGTAGCTAAAGAGACTAACAGGGAATTTCCACACCTTTCCTCCTCCTGAAGGCTTCTAGGTAGGAGGCTTCTGCCACATTTTGCTTTACCAGTAGAGCTGTGAAGATGCTTTATGGCCACCCATGGAGCTTACCAGCTACCTCCTTGGAGCAGAACTAGGGAAGTACAAATGCAGGTGGCTCAATTTATGATGTAGTTGCACCAATACGGTACAGGAGTGGAGGCTCCTGCAAGTTTATCTGGTTGCAGAAAACAGTAGCCTATTAAGGTAGAACTTCTGAAAGACAGACTCCATGCATGCAAATTGGCTGGTTGTCCCAGAATACCAAAGCGTTAGAAACAAAGTGCAGATGATTGCCTGACCCACCTCAACAGGGACTGAGAGAAAAACAACGGCATTTAGAGGAAGGCAGCAGCTACAGGGAGCACTCAGGGCAGCTAGCACCTGCCCAGGAGGCAGGAGTGGCACAACAGCACCCAGTAGCTGTTATCTGACAAGGGGAAGGAGTGGCTGTGGGAGGTTCGGAGATCACAGATATTAGGAAAGTAGAGCAGGGAAGAGATGAAAAGGGCTGAGGGGCAGACAGGCACTCAGCCCAGGCTGAGTCACTGCTGCAGAACTGGGGAGCCTGGGTGCAAAAAGGAATTCTGCAGCTAACAGCTGCTGCACCTGAGACAAGTGTGAGTAGAAATCATCCCAGGAAGCAAAAAAAAACCAGCCAAGTGGGAATGGGAAAGAAGCACGAGGAGAAGGTATGTGCTACTGCTGTGAGAGGAAAATGAACACAGCCACTATTTGTACAGCATGGGTACCCCAATGCTGCAGGAGTTTCCAGTGCTCTTGTGAAACCCCAATGACTTGCTGTGCCAAACAGATCTGTCACCCAGGACAGCCTCTGCGCCCAGGCAGGGGAACACCTCAAAGATGCCACAGCTACTTCTGTTATGTCCCACTGCAAATGCTCAGTAGTCTGAGAAATACACATCATACTTCTCAGCTCTGGTTAAGCAGTTGCTGTAGAATGAAGGCAAAGAAACAGATACCTCTGACTTGCAGCCCTCCAACATTCAACGCAATCCCAGCAAACCTCTGCCTGTGCCTGCAGCTTACCCTGCTGCCTGGTTTAGCACAACATCCTTTGATCTCCCTCCAGCAGCTGCTGTCTGCCTGCCCCTTCCTAGGACACCCAGAGCTCAGATGTAAGCTACAGCAGCCCATAAAAACAGCACTTCAGTCCTCCTTTCTTTCAAGATAAACTCGCACTGCATAACAAGCAAAAGAGGAAATGGAAATAAAGGAGAGCTGATTGTAACGAGCTGGCAGACCAGCAGGTCAAGCAGCTCCTTCTCCTTCACTCAATAGTCTAAATAAAAAGAAAACTAGAAACCAGCGAAGCTTGGTGACCTTGGGGTACCAGCAAGAGCACTGAAGTTGGTTACTGCTAGCTAATAAAGACAGAGTGGGTCTGTCTCTCCTCACTGGTGAAAGCCAAAGAAAAAAATGAAGCACCTTTCTGTAATTAAAGTGATTTAAACTGCATGATAAGAAGGGAATCAAAGATGCACTTGAACTCGTCCAATATCCTCAAATATCTGGAGGCACTTCTACATGGCACATACTGCGCCCATGTGCATCTCAGAAAAAGCTGTCAGGTGTCACTGATGAACTTCAAATTAAAAGAGGACAAGTTAAAAGCCCGGCTGTTTCTACTGCTATGCATAAAAGAGGCTTTGAAGAAAGCACAGCAGTCAAGTCCATTTTGTTTAGAAGTACCTGCCACCATAGTTTAGCCATTTTAGGAAGTGCTTTAAAAAAAAGAGTAAGGTAAACAGAGTGCTGAACTTGAGGCTTACAGACCCTTAAATGCTTTTTCCAAGTTACCTTTTGTTCCAATACCACATTCAGCAAGGCAGAATATAAAAAGGCTTTTCTGAACTTAAAAAACATGAAGGCTGATTTTCATAGGTGTCAAGTGTTTGCAGTTGTCATCAACCTCTTCTGAAGGAGTAGGACAACAAAGGGCTGTCAGTTACACTGGAGAAAAGAAAAACCCTTTAATCCTTTCCATAGAGGACAAACCTGTAACAACAAAATGTATTTGCACAGTAAAGTCTAAAAGGACTATGAATGTAAAACTTAATTCCTAAAATCTGGCTGTTACATTGAATAACATGCTGCGCACAAAACAATGTTGGAAACCAAACCTTCATTAATTGCTGCAAGTTTAATGCTAGTGTATATTTCATGCATTTTAGAAAATATTTAAACTAGCTTTGGCAGACAAACCCAGTATGTCTACAATAGACTTCTGCATAGCGCAGATTACCTGTCAGTTCTCATTTCCTGACTACTGAGCAATGAATGCTTAGATTTCAACAATTAAGTACTGTTTCTGCCTGATTAGCTGGCACTTGCAGTGGCAAAAGTGAATATGAATACATGGAAAACACTGCACGATGCCTATGCTTTGATTTGTGCTTGTTTGCATTTTTAAAATAAGAGGCATTTCCTGCTATTTTCAGCATGTTACCAACTGTCAGTTTGATTTTGCTAAAAGAAGATTCTTCTTCAGTCTGACACTTCAACTAGCCAAGAGAGAGGATGGACAGCACTTACAAGAGCTGTCTGTAAGGTCACGAACGCTTTGACAGATCAGTTAGGTGTTAGAATACCAATTCAGACTTGCAATGGAAGTCCCTTCTGGAAAGGAAACACTCTCCATTAGATTTTTCCAGAAGAATGATAACACCTTCAGACGTGAAGCTGTGCATCTAATTTAAAACTTCTCAATAGCATATCATTCAAAATTGAATGCATCACTGAATTTTTTTGTTGCTCAAGACTTAAGAGCCACACTGTACCACTGTGCAGTGTAGCGCATCACTTTAAACTATCATTACAAAATAAATCTGTTTCTGTGGGTTTGTTTTTTCTTTTACTATTGTATGGTCAACCCTCTACTATGGGGAGCTGGGAGGGGAGAGTGGGGCAGTTTGCAAAAGAGAGCAGAAGCACAGGCAGTGGACAATCTGCTGCAGACAAACCACACAAAGTGGCTCCATGTTCTGAGACAGCTGATACCAAGCTGCTGCCAGCAAGCCCAGCTCCTCCACAGACACCAAAGCATCCTGTGATGCTGCCCCTGCAAAGAGCCATGGTGCAGGAACTGGCCCACACCTTTGCCAAACTGCACCCAAAGCACATCTCACTCCAACATAACGCACTGCCACTGGCAATCCAGAGGTTTCAAATGGACATACATCTCTCTGCTGGCAGAAGTGGCTCTGCTCCCTTATTTCTCCTAAAGGAACCATTTTACTGGTTCCTTCATCTTATGTATTTCAACCTCAACCAAAACACAAGAGAGGGGCTGAAAGAACCAGCATTACTTTGGACAGTGTGGCCATTGAGTCACATCATGCCATGCTCTTCATGGTTGGTTGTTTTATGGAGTAACCACTAAAGTCTTATCACCCAGAGCATTACGTTTTCCCAGGTGTGACAAACCCAACAACACACACCTTCAAACTTAGACAATCTCCATTTTCTTGTCATCCAGAGCTGACAGTCTCACAGGTGACCTCTGCACCTGTGCACAGCCAAACTCCTGTGGTTTTGACAACACTCTCTCACCTGTAACACTTCTGCAGTATGAAGACACATCTTTGCAACCAGAGGCAGCGAGCGTAACACGTCAGCTCTCCTACAAGCAACACCTATGGTTCTATTAGATTAGCAGCATTCAAATTTGGACTTGGAGCCTACAGTGAAGTAGTATGAAAAAAAAAAAAAAAATCTACTCGAGGTGATACGAATGACTACATGCCTTTACAATGTTACAAAAATCACTCACTTCCATACATTCCAAAACTTTCATATGCTTACCTAGAGAGGCATATACTTAATGAACTTAAATGGAATCTCACATCCCAGTCTTTGACTATTAACATTAAAAACAACTGCTGCTGGAAACAAGGGATATGCTTAATCCAGAAAGTATTTTAAAACTGCAGAACTACAAGTGTCATGCTGTGCTCCTGCATTCAGAAGTACTTCCTTTACTAATCTTTCTCACCAGACCCACTGTTTAAAATTTCCTGCTGCGCTTCATGCATTTGCCTACAATCATTTGTTTATAAGCCACTGCAGAAAAAAATGTATTGCCATAAAGAATCAGTCATCTTATGCAACTGATTGGAAGTGGCAATACAGCAACAAATCCTCATTGTGAAAGGCAGCACTGCTACAAAAAGAAGGCATGCAGAAGATACTGAAATTCAGCTGAATGACAAGCATGAATATTCTATTACTGTATTCCAAATTGCTTTCATGTTTTATGGTATTTCTACCAGTACTACAAATCCAGCCACTTTCCTCAACAGGCTCCCAGTTTACTGCTACCCTACAGAACAACTAAAAGTAAAGTAGGAATTTAACTTGCTTCCTATCATCTTGCTGCTAAGAACAAACACTTGTCATTCGCATGATCCAGCTAAGACAAGTAACCACCCTCTTACAATAACAAAGAACTCAAAAGGAATCCTGTTTTCCAAAGATGGAAGTGGCAAAAGCAGTGAAGAGGAGAAAAAAAAACCAGCATCCTTTGCTCTGACACAGAGACTATGGCTTACAGTGAAACCCTACATTGTACATCAACTGCAAAATGAAGGCTTTGGTGTTGTTTTTTTTTTTTTGTCCTTTTAAAATATAGAAGATTGCATTAAAGAGAATGACCCCTTATATATTTGCTTGTAAACAACATTTTCAATCCTGTCCCTCCTACAAAAATTGCTGAAAAGAAAAGAATGATGAAGTTTTACTCAGGTCAGATATTTGGAAAGAGACAACTCATTCTCTTTGCTTTAAAAGATTGCTGTGATTAGGATGAAGATGGATTCGAGCTTCTTCACACAGGATTTTTCAAGATTTGCTTCACCTGGAGGTAACTGCTCTGTTGAAGTCCTTCGGTCTCCGCCATTCATGGAGGAAAGGATCTGCACACAGATCATTCCCATAAGGTAATCATGGGTTGTTCCTAACACTGAGGACTGAGAACAGTCTGAGCTGCTCCAGAGAATCAGTCCTCTGGAAACAAAGCACCTCACTTCCAAAAACCATCCCTAAATCCCACTCCTTATTGGAAATCTTCTCCAATATCACATGAAAGCTCTAAAGTGCTATGAGAATCAGGGAAGAGCACTCCGGGAAGGAAAGTAAAATCATGGAATCAAAAGCCAGCTGCCTGCTTGAAAAGAAAGCCAAATCCTTTGCCGTTTATAAATTCACGGAAGATGTATTGGTCCATTTTTATCTTTGCCTTGTGATCGGAATGGTTAGTGGAAAGCAGGCATTTGTAATCCTGCCAGATTCAGCCCAGTGCCAACGCAGCCACCCCACGGGCTCCCAGCTGAAGCCGCCCCGCAGCCCTACATGGGGCCCAGTAGCACTCCAGCCCAGAGAAGTACTTTGGGGCAGAACTGGGCCAGGAAGGACATTGAGGACTAATGGGAAAGGAGAGGAAAGGGGTAACCTCTGTACTTCACGAAATACAAATATGTTTGGTAAAACATTACTGTCAAGTGCCATTCACCAGGAGCGTTCCCAGCTCTCCAGGACTGAATTCAAAGGCAGGCCGCGCTCCCTTGCTGGGCAGGAGCTGGAGTGTCTGGGGCAAGAGCTAGAAGTCTACCAAACGCCACAGGGGAGCACCTCATCGTGCTCATTCCTCCCTCAGCTGGCAGCATCACAGCACTGCTGAGGGATTCACCCCCTTCTGTCACCTGCACCAGAGGGGAGCAGAAAGACGAGGCCTAGAATGCAAGCAGGAATACAAATGGCAGATAGTACTCCTGCCATAGTCCCTGTGTGAACAGCCCAAGCCGCTGCTGGCCACAGGAACACAGGGTTATTTACTGAACCCTGAAAAACTCTCAGGTCCTGCTTTGTTCTAAAAGAGCAAGGCTGTTCTAAAAACATTTTCTGACTCAAACAATCCAAGGTCAGGGACAGCATCAGCTCCATTTAGTAATGGAAACTCCTCCCGTAGCTGCTCAAGGGCAGCAAAAAAAGCAAGAAGTCTGTGTACAAATGAACTAACAAAGCCTAGTTTACTATGGTCTCTAAGTGCTGGAAGACTTTCACGTGGATAGCTACAAAGGGGCAAGCTGGGAGTGAAGTATTTTTCCTCTGTATGAAGCTGCAGAGCTTCTCTCAGGTGGATGCCTTTATGCCTGGCATTACACCTGCTGCCACTGCCGCAATGCTTCTGGTTGGAGCACTGTCATGGTCTCTGCAAAGCCTGCTCATGGCTTTATGGAAAAACTGCAGGAACTTTGTGCGTCCCCCACCCCTTTGTGAGAACGAGCAAAGACATCCCATGTTTAAGACAGGGATGGGCTGCAGAAGTCTTGCTGCTCTAGAAAACAGAGCTAAAAACGGGCAGCCAGGAGAATTTGAAGATTCTACTGTCAACAGCAAATGAGGACAGCTTGTGTGATCCTCAGTTATCCTTCTATCCAAGCAACGATTGATTTTGAAGCAGCTGCACACCACAGCCAAAGCTCTGCCTGTCACAGTTAAAGACAGTGAAAAATTAAGTGTATTTCTGCCATCTGTGCTTACACTCAACTTGTTCCATGCACAAACAGCTTTTGGCTGGCATAAACCAAGAACCCTGCACAAACACCACGGATATATCAAACGAGTTTCTTGTCACCATAAGAAGTTAGCTTCAGAGGGTCAGAAACACCACTGATGTAACAGTTTATTGTGAAAAGCTATTGTTATATCCAGAATTGGACACAAAAGCACAAAAGTTCCACGTGCACCTCTGCAAACTTTGCAAGTATTCAAATAAAACCAGAGAACGATTTATTTTACTCAGTGAATTAATCTTCCTCCCAGAGACAAATGCAAGATAAGTCACCTTAAAATGAGCATGTTGTATCATCAAGGTAGCAGACCTTCAAATCAGAAGAAAAAAAGACACCATCAATGCTCAAGGCATAAGAACAAACAGGAACTGAAGAGCAGAACCTCCTTGAAAGGGGAGATTTAATTGCATATCCTTTGTAGCAGAGGAGAGAAAATTTGAAATGGGACACAGAGCTGCCATTGCATGGGCATTTGCTAAATAGTCTGTGTATTCTGCTGTGCAGAATAATAAAAAAGAATGCAAGAGATAAGCACTCCAGACTGCATAAGACTTGGACACTGGCCCAGAATTCAGGTCATAAGCAAAGACTCTCATAAGCAATGAATGGTGCCAGAGCAAACACTTTCATGCAACTGGCCTGCATTTGTCTGTCTAGCAAAAAATCAAATGATGGGTGTTTTTTTTTTTCCTTTGTACTGGCAATCAAGCAATACAAAAAGTTCAGTTAGTGGTAAGCAGCCTTACATTTTCCATCTTTTACTCACTTCCATAGCATATTGCTATATGCCAACATTCAAGCTTTAAATACCACTGTACTTAATGTACTCTGATGTGTTACCCTTAAATGTAGAAAGAAATGTTGTTGGGTTTTTTTTGTTTGTTTTGTTTTTAATTTCATACAAGCTCTCTGAAGGACAGCCAAAGAACCCTGAAGCCTTCTGGAGAAAAGCAGCTGGGATCCAGCCTGGCTGTAGTCTGATAAAAGGAGCTCCAAGGTCAGCCTGAAATGACACCTGAACTCTGAATATTCCCTGCAACCTGCAAAGAAGTCAAGGGATGAGTATTAGAGTGGGGTTGCCACACTTGAGCATGGAAAAATATTTTAACAACCTATCTATTATCAGCAACTGTCTTCAAACCCCACAGAAGAGCAGTCAAAACCTAGGGATTTACAGTTAATAATTACCCACAGTGTTTATGAATAGGCTTGCTTAACAGATGTCTGCTAAGTGGTATTACTAAGCATCATCTGAAAAATGATGTGCAACCAAGTTTGTTTTTTTTTGTGATCTCTTCAGCCTTTGGTGCCATGAAGAAAGAGATGTAAAGGAACACAAAATAATAAAGATTGATTGATTTTAGCTCAAAGCCAACTCAGTCAGTCCTGACATGAATGAAAACAAAACAGGCAGTAGAGGAGAAATGACCATAAAATAAATACAAGCAACAACAATAACAAAAATAACAAACACCTTTTCTTATATGTAAGCTGCTCTCGTTTAAGTGCTGCTATTTGTATAGCAGAGATTCATGGCTCCTACCCACCACCCAGCTTTCCTGCATTGCTTCAGAGCTCCCACCAACCTATCACCTGCAACGCTGCCCTACACCACCTCCTTCAGACACCAACCTTGCTGAGGTCAGCTGTCCAGAGCCTCGGTTCCATAAAAAGCCTCTGCTTCAATTCCAAACAGGAGCTCCCTGAGCCATCTTTCTTCCTTGCTCTCCAGCTGTCTGGCCTCCCTTCATCAGGGAGGCAGAGCCCCATACCTTCTCAGCCATACCTTCCCATACCACCTCAGCCCTCCGCATCACAAACCAGAGCACAGCCAACACTTGGCTTACAGTACTGCCAACATCCTCCACCTGCCCAGGCTCTCACAGATTCCTTGTTTTCCTAACCAACCTGCCAGAGCCCTCTGCAGTGCTGCACAGCTGTGGCAGCAAATCCCTTGCCAGCCTCCCCCCTTGCTGGTGTTGGCACGATGCACAGCAATGGGAGCAGAGGTCACACCAGCCAGCCAAAACCACACAAGTGGGCTCCAGGCTGCATCTACTCCAATGGTGTTGTCCCCTTTGTCCAGAGAGGATGTTTAACTCTTCACACGGCTACTGCAAGGAGTGAAGCTCACACACACACACACACACACTCCAATTCAGAGGCTGCTGATGGTCAGTGCTCCATTTCTCAGCTCTCAATAAAACACAAGGGCCTTCATAACTAACTCCTAGGGGATATTACTAATTGTCAGAACTAAAATTAATTGCATTTATGTCTAAGTTTCTATACCCTTCCTCTGTGACCCTCTGCATTATGTTTATCTACAGGCTGAGTTCTGAGACTGTTAGAAAACAGACAGCCCTCCAAATGCTCTCAGGACTCAGCAGTGTCAGACAGTGCTTGGTTCTCCTGTTCCTGGTGGTGGCACCCAGTCCAGTCACTGCCTACTTGTTTTAAACAAAGCACCTGGAGCAGATTCATGATTTTGTCGAAAGAACACCTAAGAGAGCAAGGAATAGAGAAGACATCTCCTGTCTAAAACAACCAAAGCAAGAGACTAGATCCAAGCTGTCAAATAATGAGGTATCACTTTGTGTATATTTTTAAACTCGGTATTTTCTTACACCGATAGCATGTACAGCTACAGTATTTCCCATGACCCTGACTATACTAGTTCTATTTTTCAACTCCAGTCTTGCCAGACAAAAAAAAAAAAAAAAAAAAGGAAAAGAAGGGTACAGTTGCCTTACAGTCTGATCAGAAGCTTACTGAGTGATGCTCTCCCTCTTTGAAATGAGCAAAATAAATGATTAAACAGTCAGGAGCCATTAGGCTCAAGTGTTTGTGGTTAATGAAAGATAGAAGGCTTACACAGCCAGCCTTCTCCCCTTTCCTTGGTCTAACACCCTACTGTCCTGTGGAGCTTCCACTTCCACAGCAGTAGATCCTTTTTCACCTGCATTTCTCTCATGTCTTTTACTCAGGTGAAGATACGTTTTCCTAGAGCAGTAGTAGCATCCAAAAAGCTGCCTATACTTGGGAAAATATTCCTAATTAATAGAGTCATAGAATGGCCTGGGTTGAAAAGGACCACAATGATCATCTAGTTTCAACCCCCTGCTATGTGCAGGGTCACCAACCAGCAGACCAGGCTGCCCAGAGCCACATCCAGCGTGGCCTTGAATGCCTCCAGGGATGGGGCATCCACAGCCTCCTTGGGCAACCTGTTCCAGTGTGCCACTACCCTCTGAGTAAAAAAACGTCCTCCTAATATCTAATCTAAACCTGCCCCATCTCAGGGGAGACATGCTATAACCAATAAAGTCCAATATACAACAGTTAAGTCATGGCACAAAGTTGATTTCTGTGATAATTACTAGAAGCAGACAGTTTCAGCACTAAGACTTGTTACAAACTAGCATGAAAATGATACTGATGATACATTCATCAAGTAGATTAATAAAGCCATGCCAACCTTCTCCCACTCCAGAACTGTCAAGCAAAGGAACCTCCCCACAGTTTTTAAAACACAGGAAATAGTGCTACGCAATTCTGGGCTGGCATGATATTTGAAATGTATTTTGACACATTTAAAACAGGGCCTTCAACCTTATCCTCTAAATGGATGAACTGGTCTATAAAGTCTGCTTTAGGGAACAATTAAGAGAGGAATCCAGAGCCACTGAAAATATGAAAAGCTAAAAATACACAAATACATTCATTTTTAGCATCAGAAATCTGGAAGTAAATCCAAGTTTACATTGCAGTCCTTTTCCGTTTCCTACTTTGTCACAGCCTAAAGCATAAGCAATTTTTCCCACTGAGTAAATTGTACTACTTTCTCCTTGCTTATCTCTTTTCATTATCTCCTATACATTTAGAACAAACTTTTCCATCTTCTGCTTACCCAAAGCATTTCTATTGAGCACGCAGTTAAGAAATCCATCCCAGCACTCCAAGGCACATCCTCCCTGCAATTTCTGCTGAGGCTCTTCCTCGGAGCAATCCCAAAGCACAGCTCTGCCAGGTAAGACAAGCCCAGATGGGGCTTCCTGAGGTCCCACCCTCCCCACCTGTGCATTCCTTCAGCCACTTGCACCAACACAGCTCCTCGTGCAGCCACACAGCAAGCAGGTTCAAGGAATGGGTCTGCCTTAAAACTAACTTAATTAAACTAACGCTGCAGTGAAACCACACCCTCTGCTCAAGTGATGGCAACCATGCTCTAAAATAACCCTAGACCTGTCACATTTGCATTTTAGATGCATTGCCAAGATGTTACAGGACACAATCAACAGAAGTAGGATGAATTTCTTTCCAGTAGGATGAAATTCCTTCCAGTACTTGAAGGCAGCATATAAACAGGAGGGAGAGCAGCTGTTTACATGCACTGATAATGATAGGACAAGGGAGAATGGTTTTAAACTGAGACACGGGAGGCTTAGGTTAGATATTAGGAGGAAATTTTTCACTCAGAAGGTGGTGACACACTGGAACAGGTTGCCCAAGGAGGCTGTGGATGCCCCATCCCTGGAGGCATTCAAGGCCAGGCTGGATGTGGCTCTGGGCAGCCTAGTCTGCTGGTTGGTGACCTTGGACATAGCAGGGAGGTTGAAACTCGATGATCATTGTGGTCCTTTTCAACCCAGGCCATTCTATGATTCTATGAATTGCTCCCTAATAACACTTCTATCCTGTCAGACATCATTTGTTCTCAGTTCATGGGATGAGTCTTGGGGAACGGATAACTGGCAGAGCTCAGCCCCCTCTACAAAATGTCCAAACAAGAAGAGTATCCCAAGAGCTGCACATCAGGCTTGTGCTCTGACCTTGGGTACGTCTTGATAACCAGCTTACCTCTAATTTGCCAAGTTTTTACCAAAACATTTTGTATACATACACTTCAACAAAAGTGGAGATGATGGTGAAGATAAGAATTTGAAAGAAAAAGCTATATACTGAACTACAGATAACCCATGCTGACCAGCATAAGAGTCAGAAGACTTTGTAAGAATGCATTGTAAGTCATAAAACCCCACAGTGTGAAGAACAAAGAGGGAACAGAGCAAGTGCTACTCAGGGAAGTACATCTTCATACATGTTTGAAAGAAAATAGAAGCTAATTCCAGTTCAAAGTTTCAGTAGGGCATCACCACAATATTTCAAATGTTTTTGCTTACCTTTTAAGCACTGGGAACAATCAGGTCGAAGTGCTGCATCCCTCTGGGAAAGCAGCACTGAGAGGATAGAGGAAGAGAGAGAAAGATTATCTGGAAATACCTAAAATAACAGTTCCTTCCCAAACTCAGGGAACAGCACTGTAGTTCTATGACTGCACTTACTACACTGTAATGCTTCATGCCCACACAGTAACGAAATGCCAGTGCTACTACCAACAACAGTACTGTTATAATTCTTCAAATAATTAACACTGCTCTGCTGTCTCTTGTACTCTTGTCTCAGTAACTACCGAATGTGAAACACTTGGAGAAAGTTGTTTGTTTTTTTGGTTTTTTTTTCCTCCTCTGTCTTCTACATCCATCTCTCAAGATGAAAACATACGGATTATTACTTAAGTAAGGTGTTAAATCCAGGCACGTATCACAGAGCACCTACCCACAATTCTCCATAAAACGTGCTCACAACTATACGTATAGCGCTGCAAAAGCTGTGTTACACATCATGAGATTTTTCTGACATACGCCACAAAGGCTTTTAAGCAAGCTCATTTTAATACACAACCCTGATTCAATTTTGAGGCAAGGGGGAAAGCAAGAGTGGCATACCAACACGCTTAAAGATGCGTTTCACCAAGCTGCTTCAAGAGCAGTTTCAAGTTATGAATCACAAAGAAGTTTGCCATGAACTTTTGAGTGTTACAGGAAATATCACCAGGTTTATTGGCTATTTCTGTTTCTACAGAGCATGCCATTTTGTCATCTTAAGAGGCAAACGCCTCTTAATGGTCTATTATCTTCACAATTCAAAGCTACATCTTCATATTCCGGCGGTAACTGGAACTTCAAAAACGCCTCAGGGAAGAAATCAGCAAGCTATTAAAACTAAATATGCTTTGAAGAACACTTGGGGTCTGTTTTAGTGGGTGGAGAAAAATGTTGCTTTTAATTTTTTTTTTTAATTAAATCAGCTGTGAGTTTTAAAGTTCAGAGAATCAGAAACTGCTTTGATGTTCCACTTCACATAATACCAACCTTGTAGTGCAGTATAAACAATCATGTTCCCACATCTTGAGATAAGCCTCCTGTCATGTGAACATGCAACTGAATCGACAGCAGCTGCCAACTTAGACAAACCCATCAATTCTATCCATAAAACAAAATAACTTGTGTTATTATTAATCGTACCTCTATGCTCTAATAAATATATTTCCATGACCAGGCAGATGCATGCTGTAAGTAGAAGACAGAAATATATTAAAGGCATTTTGCAATTTCTGATCCATTGGAAACGTTTGTGACTTACTTAAACCCCTTGCTAGTCCTGCTAAGGCATCTTAACACCTCTGTTTTGGAGAAGCAATGGAACACATGGGTATCTGAAACACTCGGATATCTGAAACACTCAAACTCTTGCTATGATCACCATGCTAAGGGTCTTTGCCAGGACAGTCCCTGAAGCTGCTGAAGGGGAATGACTCTTTCCAGAGTGCCCATTATGAGAAAAATGAAGTTTACCTTAGAACTCAACTCAGCAGATCCAACACTGCTCCAAAGAGGCTTTCAGGCTGCCACTGCTGCCATTAGTACACTCAGCACTGGCAGCTGAAGAACAAACCAAGCGATGGGAGCAAGCCAGAACAGCAGTGTGCTGCCAAGAGCTTCAGTCACTGAAAACCCAGCTCAGGAGCACAGGTGAGCGCAAAGCATCTGGTGACAAAGCACAGGATTAGCCTCCCAAGGAACCTCCTTGTGATTCCATGATCAAAGAGAAGTTAAACTGATTTGCATTTGCACCACCTGCTATGTTTCGCAAGAACCTTGCTTGATTTCTGACAGCTGGACATTTCTGTACTGTTATTGTTTAACAGACACCTTCATTCTCATTCACAACTTGAGAAATGTGTAAACCAGGCATCACTTTCCCTATATGCTATAACAAATGGGCTGTCATAATGTCAAGGCACTGACCATCGCCCTATGATTTAATAGACAAAAGAGGAAATCCTGATGCAATGCGCTCCCAGCAGCCAAGCCACTTCATATTTGACATCCATTGACCTATGAAGTGTTACTGGGTTTTCTTTTCACCTGAATATCTGACGTTTAGCAAGGACAATGTTGTGCATGCTGTGACAAGGGCTTAAGGCAGAAGAACTGCCCATTCTGTGTGCTGGCTAATTAGCACTCAGCCTAATGCACAATTTAAACTCTCACAGAGCTAAGTACATCAGCTGTCTGCTTCATTTTACAGAAGATCAAGGATTTGGAACCAGGGTGACTAAAAACTTCAGATCTCACAGCCAAATCCACCTTGAGAAGTCCCTCTGCACACAGGCTTAAGGTAGTGGTAAGGGCACACCCTGGTTTTTCTTTCTTTTTTTAATTGCTTACACAGTCTAGGTAGATTCTTCATGAAAAAAAAATGCAACTGTGGTATAGAATTTAAAATCTTGCAGAAAACATTCTTCAGTCCACTTTGATTAAAAGATGGTGGTTCCGTATCAGTTGTGTTTTACATTTTATTCATTTTAAGACACTGTAAAATACCTTCTACACACATCAGGGCCTGACAGGAGTTCAGCAGAGTGGATAACATGGTCAGCTGAACACTAATACCTTTTTTCAAATTCTGTGAAAACAGACTTGTTCCCATGAAGGCCAAGTCAACCCCCAAAGCAATATTTTGCAGCTTAGATGGGTATGTTGAGAGAAGGTATTTACATTTGTCAGCAATTCTGGTACAAACCACAGCAGTGCAAGCTAGTCTTACACTAAAAGAAGAGAAAGTAATGTGTATCCCAGAGAATAAAACAGTTTCCCACATGGCCAGGACCCCAAAGAACAAAAGAAAATACCACTGCATTATGTAGAGGAATATTTTTTTTATACTGTCAGTCATGGAGCCCTTAGAAATAAACTTAGGGAAGGCAACTCTTTATGCACTTAATTCAATGAGAATAGAAAATGCAGCTGAAAATAATGTGGTGGCCTACTTCAGAGGTGTATCGGACCATATCCAGAAGCTCAGACCACCGTAGGTACATACATTAGTGTCCTACCACTTTGGTGAACCAAAAAATAGCTAAAGCAATTCAATGGTATCGTAAGAGTCGCTTTCTCATGGAAATAATTAAATCATGTTGACAAATACAAAAAGAAATTCCAGACTGAACTCCAGAGTGGTGCAACTACATGAAAATGTCTTTTCCAGCTACTGTGAACCCATCCCCTCCGGTGCTGAGATCCACTTAACAGCTCTCTAGCAGCAGTTAAATGGTTTTCATTACAGAAAGAGTTGATTAGGACTCCTGCCATTAGTCATCATCCTACACTGCATATTCTTTGAAAGGAAAAAAGGTGTATTCTTAATTCAAGAATTTGAGGGCCCACTGAACATCACATCAGGCACTTTGATTATTTTAACCCAGCCTGATAACCGATGCAAAAACTAGAAACTTCTTTCCATTAGATTTCACACCAAAATCAGCTCACAAAGCCTTACATTTTTAAGTATTTTACAGTTACAAGGCTACATTTTATGTAGACACTGTTAAGTGATGCTCTGCTAAATCAGGCTCTGTGCAAGCTGGGAATATCATGACACAACGAAATATTAAGTCCTCCTTCATAAGGCAGAGTACTTTTCTGCAGATTACATGGCAGTCTGACTACTGCTCATACCAGGTCATCTGCACAGGTGATTCTCCCATGTGTGTTTGGGATTCTTCTGATGCCAGCCTTTGTGAATGGCACATGAGGCAGCAACTGCTTTAAGCGTCAACTTTTGATTGAACAGCCCATTTCTGTCCAGGACACAAGACATCGCTCCCACGTGCACAAATGTGAACAGAGAGAACAGACTTTCTTTTATGCTTCTGTTGGAAAGCAGTGGGGAGAGCATTTCTAAGGTAAGAACGCATGCAGAGTGACAGAACAAGGGACTGACTATGCCTGCGCTGCCAGAGGACTGGTTCCTGAAGCTGGCCATGGCACAGACTGCTGAGTTCTCCAGGCACAGCCCAGGTTACCCACCACATGTACTTCTTGCTACTATCAGCAAGCTAACCAGAGCCACACATGAAAATAAATTTCATACAGGGTAACATAAGATGCCTGTCTATGCCTACGCTACAGAATCTTTGCACACAATAACTTATTAAAAATCGTAATACTGAATGCAAACTGCATCTGTCACACACACGCAAAAAAGCTGCACTGACTTCACGCTGATCTCAGTGGCACTGAACACTGAAGTTCCTCATTTCAGACACCAGGACAAACAACGCAGGTCAATTCTCCCAATATACAACATGCCATCACCATATTTGTAATCTTTTACGCAGTGCCGAAGAATATGCCAGTTCCTGCAGACATCAGCTCTGAGAGTTACACTGAAATACCTGGTGCAGTTGTTTACACAGCTTTCCCAGATGCTTCTCAAATGAACCATGAAGATGCTTTGCAATTAAATTATTATCTCAGAGCAACAACAAAACAACCCTCATAATCTTAGCTGATATATCTGTAAGTGAACATACTAAATCAAGCCACCTGTGGACCAAACAGCAAGATCTTCAATTTTGTTCCCGGTGAGCAGAAATCTTCAGCAGAGAGCAAGGAAGAAAAATCATTATCTAAATAAAACTTCTAAACTAAACTCTCCCATGTTGGCAGGCTATCATGATCCGAGGCACAACTATGCACAGGAAGTGGCTGAGAGGAAGCTCTCTACAAAATAGGTTACAATCCATCAATAGAAGTGTTCAGATACTTCTGCACTATTAACCAATACAACCTGTCCCAAAAGGGACAAGCCAAATCATGACCACATCTGCTTTTTTGGAAATAAGATTAAACATTTACTTAGCTATTAAACAAATACTACCTTCAGCCAGAGCAGAATTTGATCTTCAGTTTTTGTTATTACTGATCTGGCTTTAAAAAGATCACATGGATCGGATGCCACAAACATAAAGTACAGTGACTGTACTGTGCAGAAATGTACAGCATGGCTAGACTGTACCTGCACACACCTGGGGATGAAGTACAAGACAGAAAACAATAAATGCAATCCTAATTAGGGACAAGAGGGATGACTATAAAAGATTACAGACCATAAACTTACTTTGTAATTTGTTCCTGCATGTACAGCCAATGATTTTCTACTCTGCTATTGTATATAATTTCTAAAAGAAACGCAGACACCATTTTCCACAATTACTTCACATGGAATCGTCAGAATTTCCTAGATGAAGAGTGAGACTGAGAAGCCATCAGCAGCACACGGTAAGTGATCCCACGTGAGCAGCACTGCCACCTGAGGCTTCCTCAACTGCTGCCCTATGCAGCACAGCAAACATACCTCCGTGTAAGGGAGCACAAATTCCACTCCAACACACACACAGATTAATAACTCGAAAATGATCTTAATTGCTACATAAATCACACGTGGCTACTTCACACAGCCAAATATATGTCCACAAAGGAAGTACTCTCCTCGAAACTGACTGCAGTATTTCATCAGCCTTGCAAAAGAGCAAGTACAACAAAAAACAAAAACCACCAAAAAACCAAAAGGGACAATTACTCATCCCAAGTCAATTTGTACCTGCCTACAGTACTGTGTGCTTCGTTACAGGCACCTACACAAATGCAAACCCGTGACAGTACAAGCAGGGCTCAAACTGCACTGGATAAAAGCATGCTGAACCAGCTTCAGTCACACCAGGGTGTTCCCTTCAAGTCTGTGGGATGCACTGGTTTTAGGACTTTCCTGAATGCTGTTCTCAAAATGTACAGAATGATCTCACTTTCTGAGAGCAGAAATATGAAATACATATATATTGTGTGTGTATTCTATAAATCTATAACATTAAATAATATATAGTCGTAGAATAACCTCAGCTGGAAGGAACCCACGTGGATCACTGACTCCAACTCCAGCTCCATGCAGCATCATTCAAAACTAAACCCCCATGTCTGAGAACATGGTCCAAACGCTCCTTGAGCTCCAGCATTCAGCGCCGTGCCCACTGCCTCGGGCAGCCCGTTCCATGCCCACCACCCTTGGATGCAGACCCTGTCCCCAACCCAGCTGCCCTCCCCTGACAGCCCCATGCCGTTCCCTTGGCCCTGTCACTGTCACACAGAGCTCAGCGCTGCCCTCCGCTCCCTGTGAGGAGCTGCAGCCGCCATCAGGCCTCCCCTCAGCTTCTCCGCTCAGCGCTGAGCACACCAAGGAACCTCAGCCACTCCTCATATACCTTGCTTTCCAGACCCTTCTCCATCTTAGTAGCCCTATTTTAAAACCATGTATTTAAAAACCATCCTGATCCATCTTTCCTTTTTTTCCAGTTTCCCTAGTAGAAACTGGGAGATCCACAGTGGCCGACTGGAAGGCTGCTTTTGATCTGAAGTACACATCTAACTGTGACAAGCTGCAATAAATACACCGAATAATAAACACTGCATGTACAGATAAATGCATCCACGCACACAAACCACCACGGTATCTATCTGGGAGGAAGAGCACGCAGTGCACAGCTCTGGCCTGATGGGTACATGCTGCTGAAGTCAGCAGAGACAGCTGCCTGTCTGTAAGAGGAGAGCTTAACTACAGAGATCCATCACTCTGATTTATCCCTTCCTGACACTTACATTGCTTGGCTTCGTTTACAAGGTTATTGTCACTGGCAAACGCTGCATTACAGATCTATTGCTTCATTTAAAATCCTCTGTTAATCGGTTTACTAAGGACTGTTAATCCAACGCTGCTGCCGCTGGCATTTCACACAAGGGACAAAATGCAGTATTGATTTTTACTTCATTTATCTTCATATTTTTGCTCTTGGCCATGGCTAAATATTAGTCAGCAAGAATCTCTTCCAAAATGGTATTCTGATATCTTCTCATATCCTTGTCACAGGTCTGTAGTTGAAATAAGAAATGATGAAAACAAGTTACCAGATCCTCTCCTTCCTTTCAAATCATTGTTGGTTGGTTGCTTTATAAATCTACTTACTGCATGCAGATGATGCTGAGCTCAGTTGCTCTGCAGCACATTTTCCTGTATTCACCAGCCTCCTCAACTTAAACAGAACTCCTTGCATCTTGTACATCTGCTCATACATCTAAACAAGTCTCAATTTAAACATTCCAATCCATAAGGTATACAGGTCCTGATGCTTTCTGACATCTGGCAGCTTTAAATTGCAGCAGTTCTGCCCTTCTGCACTCAAAGTCTCATTTTTATCCCAAACTCAGTTACGTTACCAGAACTCCAATCTCAAAACACCTATACAGAGCTACTGTGCCCCAGAGCTCAAGCAGGTGAACAAAGGCCAATCTTGACAAAGAAATGACCAAAAAAAAATAAATAATAATCTAGTGTTTATCTGGTGATATTCCAACAAACATCAACAACTGAGCCAGCAGCCCACTGCTGGTGAACCAAAATCGTACGTTAACACAGAAACACTGCCCAAGATATATCTTGTACTGTGTGAATATAATAGACTAAAGGAAAAAAAGAAAGAGTAGACACCCAGTCTGAACAGTACCTGCAGTGCTGCTGTACTGAGGACACTGAGATGGCTGAACTCAAGAGATGTTTCAGTGACTTTAACTCCTCCTGGGACAGAACATAAACCTTGCTTCTTAATTTTTGTGCATTAGTAGTTCCCCACTTCATACCTAAAAACAGTACATGTTTTAGGGAAGTCTTCAAAACATAAATTAATGACTATACAAGCCAACTGTGCTGATAAACCAATGCACAGCGATCAGCGTTCCTTGGCGCAAAGCACATAAATCCCCTCTCACCTCCAGAGGCTGTCAGACGTTGGTAAGTGGCTTGGGGCTCCGCTGGGAACAGCCCTGCTCTGCTGAGCTCCTTAAGGCACAGACACGGTGTCAGCCACTCATATAGTGGGACAAAGCACAAGAGAGTGAAACGAGGACTGCTGGTTTATCCTGACACTGACCAAGCCTTAAAACAGGCACAGACTCCATGCTCCTGGTTCCTTCAAGTCTTAACTTTCAAGTGTTCTAGCTGTGACAATGTTTATCCCATAATATTCACCGACTGTCAAATGGATTAAAAAAAAAAAAAAAAAAAAAAAAAGAATGAGACTGGATATTTTTAGCTTTATTTTTTAAATAAGCTTCACGACTGCACGTCAAACACAAATCTAACCTCTTCGGCTCCAAACGGAGCCTATAATTAGAAACCTCATTTGTTCTGGTCGTCAGGAGAGCTGTTTTCTCTGGGGAATGTTGTGGAAAGGAAACCCGGGAAGGGCTGTAAGAACCAAACAACATGGAACTTCTTAATAACGGACACTGCTAGCACAGAACCATGCCAACTACACTTGAGTAGTTACAAACAGCACTGTACCCCAAGAAACTGCTTTCTTCCAAAATAAAGCGCTTTTGTCTCTCTTCTTACTGAAATGCCAGAAGCCACTGTGCAAACTCATGTGGAATAGATACAAAAGGGTTTCTGCACCCAGAAGTATGTTTTTCACATGGATGCCAGCTCATCCACGGAAAACAAAGACACCAATCTTCTGCACTGGTAGCAGAGCAAGACGGTCACCTCACTGGGATGAGCCTTTCAGCCACTGCCTTTTGCCTCTCCTCTGCAAGGCTCCTCTGCTCTCTTACATCCGGCTTCCATTTCCAGCTTTCTTTATACTAACTTCCTCTCCCACCCTCATTGCCACACCTGCAAATTCCACTGAAACACAGAGGGGAGGGAGAGAACAACAACGGTGTGGCAGGGTAGCACCCCAAAAGGCTGAGCCCCAAGAAGTTGGGCTCCTGACACAGCGCAGGGTCAGGATGCCCAGGAGGTGGACCTCAAATGGGGAATGACAGCACTGAGCACAAGGCAGTCAGCACAGATTGAGGAGCAGCAGGAAGGTGCGTGCAACTGCATTTTTCTTGCTAACATCTCTAGAGAGCACTGGGTGAAATAGTAAAAAAACAGCATAAACAATAAAAGTTCTTCTTTTCTTCTTAGAGAGAACAGCAGCATTCAAAAGTCAAACTTTGTACCTACATGATATTTTACACAGCACTTCCAGAATTCAGCCATTCTGTGCACACACCACTCAGCACTCAGATGCCGAATGTAAGATTTGCTCTTTCCTAACAACCAGGAGCCCATGACCTGCACAGCACTGCCTGTTCCTGGAGCAGAACTTCCCCAGAAGCAGCCTCCTGTGTAAGAGACATATCTCATCGGGGGATTCCCTGGGTACCTGCAGCCTCCCAGTGGGAGGATGGCTGGGAACTAATCCACAGCAGCACTCAAAAACCACCACCCCCCAAAGCTGTGTGAGAAAGGAGGAGGGGATTGGCGAGGATTTACATCAACACTGCTAGGAGTGGGAGAGCATGTGGAAGTGGCCTGTGGAAGTGCAGGAATGCAGGCAGGAAGATGCACTTCCCTGGACATATGGCCAGGCGTGCAGGAGCAGGCAGGACTGTTTTCACTTTTCCTGAAAAGATGGGGGTGGGAGGGATGAAACAGGGAGAGAAAGGGGTCAGCTTTCAAAAGTTTGCAAAACATCTTCTTTTGGTATTTTCTCTGGAGGGAGTGGACGATTTCCAAAGGCTTGATCATACAGAAGCACGGGTCTGATCTTGCTGCAGCTTTTGCGCATGGGTAATTTCACCTCACATGAGCAGTCACACTGGCACGACAAAAATATTTACAGTTCCTCCTTTTTCATTTAGTAAATGAGTCACTGTGAGCACAAAAAAGGGCCATGTTCAGTTTAATCCGGTTGAAAAAATTTGCTCGTATTTGGGTGACACAGATCCAGGTTTGAGATCTTTCAGCTTCAAGTCTGCATCTTTAATTGAACAAAGCTACAAATGCTGGATTGCCAACCTTCATTTCTCCTGCAAAAAAAGAGGGTTGGTAGCCCACTGCACTGCCTATACAGCAGAATTCAATAAGACTGAAAAAATGAGCTGAACACCTCAGCCCCAAAACACCCCACTGCCTGCAACACTCCGTAATGATTTTAATGCTTCAGGTTTTTAAAAGCGGTAGAAAGGAAGAGACAAATCTTTCCACATCGTGCAGAAGATTTGGCAAAGCCCAAAGACACTATTACTGAACTCTTATATCAGAATTGGTATCAATCCATTTACCCTGTCTCAGCCATAGAAACTGAGATACGTAAGTCCATTCCTCTCCATTAAATGGAAGGCAAAAATTCACACAGCTACTTTATTTCCATTTTTCCTTCTTTTCTTTGGACATGCATACAAAACAAGATCAAGAGCTACCACTGGGTAGTTCTGCAGGCATGGCACACCGTGAGCTCCAAGTTGTAACCAATCTTTTCACTGTGAGTACAGGAGAAAGGAGGAGTTAAGACAAGAATAAAAGTAATTGCCACCACTTTGTCTTAAGCAACAGTAAAAAAAATACCCTGCAAAACTTAGCATCTGTATAGTTGAGAAAGACACAGAAACAATAACTAATAGCTCCACTCTTTCCCCTTTGCTCAAGGGGACATTGTATGCATTTTTTGACTAAACCTCAAATACAAACCAAAAGTAACATCCTCATACATACAAAGAGTCTTATTATGATTGTTATTGCTGGAAGGGGAAACTCACTCTTACTGGCCACATGACTGTTGAAATCTACATTCAGCATTGTTTGGGGATTTTTTTTCTTTCTCTCTAACTCATTAGACACAGTGCAGCTGGCAATAACTTTATAACTAGAAACATTTAGCTGAGTGTTTCTGATGCTGCAGAGTCAGCAATACAGATGAATTTGTTCCATGCCACCCAATGCATACTTAAACACACACCCTGCAGCATCTCACCACAACACTCTTTGGGGAAACACTACCAGACCAGAATATCAAATTTTTGTTTTTCCTTCACCCCTTGATTGAGAACATTAACATCACACACAGCGATTTACATGTTTGCACAATCCACCACTTACTTAACAAGTACTTGCTAAGACAACTCATGCAGCAGCATTACAAAGCAAAGGAACAAGCATGTTTTTAGGACCTGAATCAAGACCTGGGGCCTCTCACATCCCATTATACAGCAACCACCCACAGTCTGGCAGCACTGAGGTATGTGTTCACACAGCACTGTGACACTGCAATCTTCTGCAAGGGACACCTTAACGCAGCCTTTCACTACTTACAGTAGGGTGATAAGAAAGAAACTTCTTACAAGGGCATGGAGCAATAGGACAACGGGTAATAGCTTTAAACTGAAAGAGTTGGTCTAGATATGATGAAAAAATTCTTTACTCAGAGGGCAATGAGGCTCTGGCACAGGCTGCCCAGAGATGTGAATGCCCCAACCATAGAGGTGTTCAAGAGCAGGCTGGGTGGAGCTTTGGGCAACCTGGTAAAATGGGAGACGTCCCTGCCCATGGCAGGGGATTGGAACAGGGTGGGCTTCAAGGCCCCTTCCAACCCAAGTCATTCTCTGCTTCATATGGGCCAGGTGGCAGCCAACTCCAGCCAAGCAGGTTAGATAAAGTTCAAGGACACTCAGCAGGACCTGCCAGCTTTCAGAGTCACTGGAATTCACAGGAAGCTGAAACTCAACGTGGATGAGAAAGAGATGACCTCTCAGGAAGGGAACCACAAGCAGCACCCTGGGGAGGCAGCAATGACATGGTGAAATCCTGGTCTCAGGATATCTGCACAAGGAGCAGATACGGAGCACCTAGGCTCAGGTGTAGGCAGAGGGTGTGCCCAGGCACCCTGCCAAACTCTGTGAAGGAAACCAAAGCTCAAGAAAACTCCGTGCACTTCCTCAAACGGGAGCAGGAGTTTCCTGAGGGGTGGTTACAGGGCTCAAAATTTAAGTCAGTCACAAATGAGGAATAAGTTGTGGAACCTTGGAGAAACAGGAACCAAGTTTGGCTTCCGCAGCACGTAACCTAGGGGAAGGGCTGTGGGCAACCACGACTCTTGATAAGCCCCACAGATTGATCAGAGGGCACCAGGCTCAGCCAATTCCCTAGCTGAGTGGCCACGCAGCAGGGAAAACACAGCAGGAGTTGTACAAACACTGACCAGAGGTCTGAGCAAGCAGTAGGAGCAAGGCAAGGGGAGCCAGCATATGGAAAACTGACTCATCAGCTTCCAAGGATAAAGCCATGCTTAGAAAGAAAAACGTTGCGCTTCAGAAAAGACAAACGAGAGGGGCTGGGCTGCTTCAGCTAAAGGAGCAGAGCGTTTGCCTCGCTGTGCTGACAAGAACCGGAGGTTCTGCTCTCCAGAAGGGAGTTTTGCTTGGCTGCCCGAGTTCCCCAGCACTTCTTGCCCTGCGCTGCCTAAATCCTTCTTAGAGGTGGGCATTTTAGCGCTGACTACGAAGGGCTCGGGTTTTTTGTTGTTCTTAATCAGCTCTTCACTTCAAAGTCCTCTTACAGCCGATCTCCGCCGAGCACTTCGAGCACTTCAACCACTCCACCGCGGCCGAGGGCCCTTCCCTGCCGCCCGGACGGCAGCCAGGCTGCCACGCACCGCACTCAGCGCCGACACGACGCGCACGGCCCGCCGGTTACTCGCCACCGTTTAACCCCATCCCCAGCCCGCCCGTTCAGCCCTTCAGGAGCGATTTCAGAGGCTGCAGCCCGCCGCCTGCGGGACCCCAGAGCAGGCGGGGGAGCGCCGAGGCGCGGCGCCCCTTCGGAGAGCGGCGGACACGTGGAGCGCGAGCCGGGCCCCGAGCCGGCGCTCGGCACTTACTTGCGGGGCGGCGCGGGTCTTGCCCGGCGGCCTCCTGAAGAAGGAGGTGCGGGCGGTGAAGAAGTACTCCTCGGAGTCCTCCTCCTCCAGGCTGCTGTAGCCGCTGCTCATGCTGCTGGTCCAGGTCATCGGCGACTCCTAGTGCTGCTGTCGCTACGGGAGGGGCCCGGCGGCGGAGAGCTCCGTCCCGGCCGCCGCATGGGGCCCCGCCGCGGCCGCTCCTCTCCCAGCGCCGCCGGGCCCGGGGCGCGGGAGGAGGAGGAGAAGGAGGAGAAGGAGGAGGAGCCGCTCTCCGGCTCCCGCCCTCCCTTCCTGCCGCACAAGTTTCCGCGGGGTAGCGGCGCGCCGGGCCCCGCCGACACCTCTCGCTTCCCCGCCCGGCCCCGAGGAGCTCCGCTGACGGCCGCCGGGGCGGGCTGGAAGCGCGCGGCCGGAGATGAAAGACCGGGCGTGGGCCGCAGGTCGCCGGAGCTCCGGCTGGGCGCTGCCCGCCCCTGGGCCTTTCAGCGAGGAGGTGGCCGAGGGGGCAAATCGCCGGGGGACTTTGCCCTAATAACGCGTTAAAAAGTAACCTCGGGCGGAACGGCTGCGAGTCTTTCTCGGTTTCTTCTAGGAGAACTTGAATTTAAACTTCGCAGCTGGCCGCTACTGCGGCGCTGCCTCGCCCCGCCGTGGGCCAGCAGAGATAAGCGCGAGGAATCCATCGCCCCGGGCTGCCGTGCGAGCGGCGCCGCGAGGGCGCGGGGATGGGACCGGGGGCAGGGCAGGGACCGCCGCGACCGAGGCTGGAAAACGTGCTCAGAACCAGCAGTTCTGGGATGATGCGGGGCAATAAACCGCGCTCGGCCATCGGCGGGGGAAGTGGCGGACAATGCCTGAAGGCCGGCTCGCTCCGTAATTACCTGCTTCGGGTTTTCTCATCTCTTCCATTAATTTATCTAGAGCTGGTCGCTGTCAGCGACAGGATATTCGCTTTAAGGCACGGCTTCCTCGGCCCGCACAGCTGCCCGAAAAGTAGACCTGCCTTTCCTGCAGGGCCTAGGGCCCGCGATGCTGATCTTATGCCACTGATCTCAAGGGGAAAGTGAGCCCGGAGCAGGGCCCGCAGCCAGGGCAGGGGGTGGGAGTGAGGGTAGGAGGCATCTCTAGCAGCAGCACGGACTTGAATTAGTTTAAGTAAAGCTGTGTGTCTACCAAGCTGTGTTCTAATGCAGCACTTTGTAGTCTTCGTGCTCAGCCATGTATGTGCCTGGGTTCCTATTGCTGATGTCTCCTTTCTCTCTTCTCTGTCCCTTCATGATCTATTCAGAAACTTCTTAGGAGTGGTGAGGCATTGGCACAGGCTGCCCAGGGAGGTGGTTGAGTCACCGTTCCTGGAAGTCTTCAGGAAACGTGGCGATGTGGCACTGAGGGATGTGGTCAGTGGCATGGAGGGGATGGGTTGGTGGTGGCACTGGATGATCTTGTGGTCTTTTCCAGCTTAATGATTCTATGATTTCTCACCCTGCATATCAATGAAGTCACCCATTACCAGCCAAAACACTCAGGTTGAGCACTGATAGCAGTCAGTCAGTCCGGAGGTGCTATCTCCTCACTTTCCTGTCAGCTTGGCTTCTTCCAGGTCTTCCTAAAAATTTGGCATCTGCCATACTGGAAGGCAGCATAGCTTTTGAAAACAACTGATAGAGTTTAACAAGAGTAGATGTGAATGTGTCAATTCTTTAGCCCGCTTGTTGGAACTGGAAAGCTCCCCAATATTCAAGATAGTTTTAAGCATAATGCCAAGTTACTTGAATGCAACTAAGAGTTTTTAAAACTCTTGCTTTAGACCAATGATCTTCGTGTTATGTGGCTTGCTAAGACCAGAGCCTTGCTGAAAAGAAGTCCCACTAGAGATGTGCTGGATTGTCCAAACCCAGCTTCCAGAGCTTTAGGGTGTAATGCTCCTAGCTATGATCGTGATCATAGTAAAGGTTTTTAGAGACTTGAGTGCACCACTACATGGGATTTTTGTTTTCCAGCTACAAAGGTGTTCTAAATGTTACCCGTTGGCACACTTGACCAACTCTCAGCAACAAAAGGCATTATGTACACAGCCTGTTTGCTTAGTCACAGCCTCAGAACTGATCATGTGTGGGTGGACCATCAAGCTCACAAACAGGACCAAGAAGGCAATAAGCTGCCAAGGGAGCTTCTGTCTGTGCCAGATCTGTTGCAAGTCCTGGCTCCAGTTTATGACAACAAGGCATGATGTTCACCTGTCCATGAAGCATCATTTCTACTGATGATAATGAAAGATTTCCATTGTAGTTTTCTCCTGCTGCAACAAAAACTGATGGAGAAAGTACATCTAAGTTCTTTGTAACATATATTCCAGTAAGAACTCATTCTTCAAGCAGAATTCAGTTTTTGAGCCTACTAATTTTGACAGTGTTTCCTGTTTTGTTTTTTTTTTTCAGATGTGGCACTGAGTCAAAGAATTCACATGAAGGTACAAGCAGATGAGATACCTTTTAATTTTGATTTACATGGTGCTTGCAATAATATATGCAAATCCTATTATGTGTTTTCCAAGACTGATGTTTAAAAATTAATTGGTTTCCCTATCTTAATATACAGGTATATTTTTTAAAATGAATTTTAAAGTAGTCCAGATGATCTCAGCTTGTAGATCAGTCACTTCAGTATAGTACATTCTAGTCAGAACTAAAAGACTCAACATATGTAACCTTACAGATTGCATGACACTCACTGTGCTTTATGAATGTAAGATAAAATCTGCTAATTTTTCAGGCCTATGTTTTATTTACAACAGCACCAACAAGCACAGATTTTCCTTCTAAAGCACAGCAATCAATGTGTTGTCACTTGAGATACCGCTGTCTGGTCAAACACTACCTACCTGGTAATCAGTGTCATGTACCCACTAAGACTTCCAGAACCTTTAAAAGGAGAAGTAAGTCGTCTTCAGACATGTCCTCTCCATGACTACTGTCCTGTATTGCAACATGGACCAGGTGGGTGCTAAGCATCAAGGCTTTCTAGCTGGGAATTGGAAGGGGCTCCACGTTCCACTGATGGGACACCAAAGGGCAATGTAACACACTGATGCATGGATTACACTTCCCACGTGCATTTTAGCATT
The DNA here is from genome assembly GCF_026119805.1 of Tympanuchus pallidicinctus. Lineage (NCBI taxonomy): Eukaryota > Metazoa > Chordata > Aves > Galliformes > Phasianidae > Tympanuchus > Tympanuchus pallidicinctus. The sequence continues at coordinate 30,456,066 of NW_026294802.1, forward strand.
CCCAGGCAAACTCTGCCCAAATTTTTAGGGTTTCTCCCTAGACAAGTACTTTTCTGCCTTCTGAAATGAATTTATTCATCTTACTTAGGTATGATTCATCCAACAGCCTTTGTTCATTAGGTGCTGCACTGAAACCTCCAGACTACCACCAGCCTTGGATTATTTTCAGTCGCCTCTGACAGTCCTCTTAAGTAGTAGACAATGAGCAAAATAACACTGCATGATGTAAACAGGGCAATATCTGAAGATAAATTTAGTAATAAAGTTTCTGAAAGCATATGTGCTTTTAAGGAGCATTAGTGAAGCATTAGGTAAAAACAGTGAAGTTAAAAGCTAGGAAATATGGCACGGGAGAAAGATTTAAAACAGACAAGCACTGTGAGGCTTTCAGTCACTCATTCCAAGAATTAGTTCTATGAGAAATGAAACTGGAAGTAGCTACCATGTGATCACACAGGCAACTGGCAAGAAAATGAAGATGCTTTTTTATTTATTTTAATGAACAATGAAGTAGCAAGCAGTGCCACAGATGCACCTATGAAGAAAACATGAATAACATTTTTAAAATTTATTTAATAAAGCTTGATGACACACATAGAATGTCACAGTGTTTTTAAATTACAGCCCATTCAAGCCACTAGAATGTGGTGGCTCAAGTACATCAAGCAAAAATAGTAATGGGCACTCTAGGTTACAGAACAAGTTTAATGAATATTAGCACAGAGCAATCACAGGGAAGGTTATCTTGTGTGATATGTAGATATTTGTTGCTTAAGAGGAGCAACAATATTTAAAATCACTATTAGATTCAAAGATAAAATTCAGCTTTAAATTACTTTGTGGTTTTGGAGAGTCAATTTAAAGAAATAAAACATCAGGTATAGCTTTCCAGGAAAGTGAAAATGAAAGCTAAGATTCCTGAATGGCAAAACAGGTGTGGATAATTTTATTAATTTGGTAAGGATTGGACTCTCAGCCACCACAGCTGAAGTAGTACTAGGTACTCAATTTCATAAAGGCAGACTTCATCTGAAGACCTTGCAGTTTCATTTGTCAATTTGCATTAACAAGTCTCTTTATTGGAGAGATCACAATTCCAGATGAAAATCTGAAGGGCACTTTCGAGGGCAGTTCAGTAAATGCATCCACTGCTCTGAAGAAGAACCAAGGTCTGTGTAGCATCCCCACAGACCTTCAGCCAACCTATTCTTAGAGCAAGGTGTGGTAGTATAAACACTCCCTTGCAGGTCATCTGTTCCAGAGCTTTTTAGCTACCTACTGGAGTTAGAAAAATTCTGCCATCTCACCTAAAACCTTAACAAAATTGGAGAGAGGGAGGGAGAGATGGAAGGAGGGAGGGAGGGAGCGCGCAGTCCATTGCGGTTTTTATATCAACCTTTTGGATATTCAAGGTCTCTCATCATTCCCCTATTCTCCTCTTCCCCAGACTAAACAACACGACAACAGATAAAACATGCTACAGCGTTTACATTAACTCCATCAGTGATTGCATGGTGTTTACATGTTTCTAAAACATCCCCTCAGCCCTCTGACATATAAACTTGGAGAGCTCAATAAAATGGGAAACTCAGCGAGCATTCACTCCACCACTATGGCTGCTTGGCTGCCATTGCCCAAGACACACTGTTCTGTACACAGGCCTTGGACCTTTCTCCAGATTTTGACCAGACTGTTTCAAAAAGCACTGTCAAAGAATGAGGAAAGCTAAAAGCAAGATGCGGATTGGGCGTGGGGAGTCCTGTAACATTTTCGACTGCTTTTCTATTAAAATACAAGCAGTAGTGTGGAGACCTCAGGAGCAACTTACATGGTTTTCCTTGGCCAGAAGGATAATGGGGAATTAAGAATATGCCACAATTTCAAATATTTTCAGAACCTATTAGCCTGTAAAGTACTAATGTGTGACCTCAGTGTCAGCCAGAATGCTGATGGCTTGGCAGGTCTTGCAGCCAGGCTGGGTGCAGCCGCGGTGCTAAGGCAGGAGTCTGCAGATTGCCTCCTGCTTTCACCAGTATTTTGCAAGAAGAATTCCAGTAACGACCCTAGTGGCATTCATAATGACAACCACTATGAATTTGCAAGATGCCTCTTGCCTCCGGTTGCAGCAGGAACCCTTTTGGTTGCTCTGAAGCCCTGAGGTTCTCTCTCCCCCTCATTTTCTGCTTTCACACATCTTGGCAAGTGCTGGCTCTGATCCTGTACAGCCTCAACCATACACACAGCTCTACCCATGATTAGTCCCTGAGGGACATACTAAAGCTTTGAATATGCGTAAGACTGAAATCAAAAAGAGTTCCTACTTACCAACACTTTGGATTTGGCTTATTTGTAGCATTTTTACAGCAAAATATAATTATTCCATGATGTTCATTCTGCAAATCACGATTTGTGTAGCAAAAAATGATACAAAGACAAGTTGCAGAGGAAGAGAAATAGTCTGTAACAGAATATAGCTTTAAAATCAAAATAATTAGTTCAGAAATCATGTGTTTTTAGTTTTTCTAAATTCCAGCTGAAAATAGTGGCAATTTCAAATGATCAAAGCAAAGCAATAAAGTTGAAATAAAACTGACACAGAACATCCACTCAGGCCCGCAGTTGCCATAGACCAGTAAACTTTCTGTTTACTCATTTCTCCCATTTGTCTCGAATTAATAGCTCAGCTCTGCTTAGTGCCACTGGCAGCACTGACAATTACGCTTTGATTCATACTTGGTGACTTGCTAATTCAAACAAGGGCACTCCAGCCACACAGGCGCATGAGTACAGGCTGAAAACAAGCAGGAGCCAGTTCTGCAGCCTCCCCACCCTCCTTCGTGAAGAAATGGGATGGGGCCATGTACTTGCTGTGACAGATACAACTTGAGGCAGTGTTACCTGGAGTCCTTTCCCAGCTCCTCAAATTCATAATTCCACCTGACTCATAAGACCCCTTAGTGCAACTATTTCATCCAAAGTCCTCAAAATGAAGAGGACATCTGGAAACTGAAGGTAGCTTGTGGAATCTCTTCCATGCTCGTGAGTTCACACACTAGATCCCAGTCCTGGTTAGAGTTTCTTGAACGTTCCTTGAATATTCTGGGAAACTCTTATCTCAAAGAGACTGAATGTCATTGACACAGCTGAGTGGGATGGCATGGATTTGCATGATACAATACTATGAGTACAGCCCTCGCCAAGGGGCTTTTCTGCTGTTTGAGGACACTGCCATGGGGTTTGACCTCACCACGTGCCAGGAGCACCGAGCTTCACACAGCTCACATTTGTCCCAAACCCACCAGCACCAATGGAAAGGCTCACAATGCTCATAATGTAACTCTTGGCCATGCCTGCGTGAACCTTTCTTCCAGGATACTCATATTCCTATTAGGCAGAAATGCTTTCTGGAACACACACATTTGCTAGCAATTTTCCTTTCTTTTTCTTTGTTGACTACAAAATGCATGCTTATACAGGCATTTTCTTGTCACAGATGTAAAAAGGTAGATTTTACACCACAGATGATGAAAATGTATGTCATATGTCTGTCGTGTTTACTCAGAGGGTTTCAAAGAGCTGTGCAAATATAAGGGAGTGACTCTCTGTACTGCTTCCTTTGTCTTCCCTTCCCTTATCCCTTCCCTTATCCCTTCCCTTCCTTTCCAAGGTCATATTTCTGTGGCATAGACAGACCAGGAGGTGTGCCAGTACCAGTGTGAGCTCAAAGCTGACAGCCATGTTACTGCATCTGGCAATCTGTTCCCTGTGGCAATGGCCTTTCTAGCTCACACCACAGCCAACCCCAACAGTATCAGCTCAAAAGTCTGGCAGCATTAGATGTAGTCCAATAGCTCCAGCTCAATAAAGAGGTGAAGAATTCAGCCCCACTGGCAGAATCCCACTGGTGTGAGGAGTCACATGTAAATATAAGTAAAAGTTGACATAAAAGAAGCTTGGAAGCCTGGGAGTGCTGTCATCTAATTCCCTGTAAGCACCTCTGCCTTGCCAGGGTAAGCAGCAGAGCTGCTGTATGAGAAAATATAATCCTGACGAAACATTCTGTAATAAAGTGTACAGACATTCCCCCATTTTTATTTTCATCCTAATTGCTAACAGTACGTAAAAGTACTTGGGGCAGTAAAATTAAGTAGGAACTTCTGTTTTAAGTATAGAAACCACAACTGTGGAAGCTCAGCATGCTTGTGAATACCACGAAAATGTGAGCCCTAATGCACTGTAGCTGCAATCTGATTCCAAGCATCTGTCCTCTAATGGGTAAATCTGTGGGGGAAGGGGCCTTCTGATCAGGGAATAAAGTCCACATTCTCATTTCCTAGACAAAGAAGTTCTCCTGTCATCCTCTAAGAGATCTCTGTTTGCTCTCTTAGTAGCAAGCTTGACTGCAACAGGTAGTAAAAACCCTCTAGAAACTGCCCCTCTAAGCTGAGGACTTCCTAGAGGAAAAGCTGCTAATGCAAAGTAATTAATGTTTTTTCCCCCTTACTTCTGCAATGATGCACGCGATTAACATTTTTCACATTTCCAGTGTGACTGCCTCTGAAAAGTTTAGCTAAATCTTGCCTTTCACTTTTGGTCCATGTCCCACTGATGCCCCGTCCCTGGAGGTGTTCAAGGCCAGGTTGGATGGGGCCCTGGGCAACCTGGTCTGGTATTAAATGGGGAGGTTGGTGGCCCCGCATGTGGCAGAGGGGTTGGAAATTCATAATCCTTGAGGTCCCTTCCAATCCAATCACATTCTGTGATTTACCAGCCTATGAGCTTCCCAGTTCTCACCACTGCTGTCATGCTGCTCCTCCACCAGTGCAGGAGACAGGAGGGCAGGGGCCCGAAGAAAACAGATTGGACAAAGAGGCAAATTGGCCAAAGTAGAAAAGAGACAAACAAACAAAGGTAGCACTCTGAACTAAGAATCATGTTTTCCCATCCAGAGTTTCTGAAATTTTTAGAACAGAGGGTCAGATTAATTTCTGGGTGCAAAAGGAGCACATGCCTAGGAAAGATGGGATGTATGTTTCTAATTTTGAAGGAAGGTTTAGGGAAAAAAAAGATAGATATACGAAAAATATTTGAAGGAAACTTGAGGGAAAAGTACAGTAGATGAAAGGGCAGCTGAAGAAAGCATATGCATCAAGGCTGAGAAAAAAAGGAAAATATGCTTCATTTTTTCTTTCAGAACTGTGGAATGATGTACTCATCTTGAATCCATAATTCACCCGATGTAAAGTCAGTCTCCTGTCTCCATACACAGTGGGAAGGAAGGGGATGGGGGAAGTGGGTGTGCTACACCCTGAAAAGCCCAGCTCGTGCACTGGGAGAGGCTTTGTGCAGCTCCTGCGCTCCTCTCCCCACGTCGTAACATGGAGCAGCAGCACACGCAGGGAGAAAAGTATATCTATGTATATATGACCAGAAGAAAGAAACTGCATTTGCAGGAGCAGCTTCCCAGCCCAAGGGAAAGAAGCTCTTTATGCATGTGCCTGCTGCTGCGTCTGGTTGGGCTGTAGGTGAAGAGGTCAGGGCCCGAGCCCTGTGCTGATGTGGGATATGTGGGGTTGCTTGCTGTTATCTTCTCCATTAACAGAAAACAGTGATGCTGTAAAAAAAAAAACCACTAAGGGGACATATTTTGGCCTCAAAGACAAGCACTCCTCAGCTAGGCAATGCCTCTTCCATGACTGCCCGTGGCCATGCAGCCCCGTGTGCAGGACCTGGCCCAGCCCCTCATTGCTTCTCTGGTCTCCAGCACTGTTTGGATATGGGTCAGTACCAAGGTCACAAAGGAAGCCATAAATCTGGCATATGATACACTTCTGTCTAGTTGTTGATAGATAGCCTTTTATATACAGCATTCATAAGATGACATAGAATTTATAGAAGCTGTACCTACACTATCAAATAATTCAGCTTCCCCATCCTGTCCCAGGGTCGGGTGCTTTGACAGTCTGTTTTATGCCTCAGTTCATTGCTAGACCCCCTCTTTTACAGTGAATCCATGCATTCTCTTCAAAACAAACCAGATGAGCTCGGGGGTCATTAGATCCAGAAACCACACTGAGGTGGCAGTGGGACACCTCTCCCGGGAGCACTGCCTGCAGCCATCACATCTGGTGTCTGGAGGGACACGTGCATGGGGACAGTGCCTGCCCTCAGGGTGGGGACAGTGCTGAGAAATGGGTAGCAGAGCTGCTGTGCCCCTCCTGGCTGGAGGCTGGGGGTCACTGCCTGTCTCCAGCATAGTCATGGCAGGCGCAGAGGCTGTGCTTGGTTCTGAGACTATGCTACAGCTACTGGTTACTTAGCTTTAAAAGCAAACTAATTAATTAAATGTTACGGTCATTGTGAACATTTATATTGTTAAACTTGTTTTCCAAAATCAGAAAAGAACCACATTATTCTTACAAAATAAATTTCTCATTCATGAATTGCAGATGACTGTTCCTCACTGTGATTTGAAAAGGGAGGCTTCCAAATTTCAATGCTATTATCATTTGGATGGAGAGGAATGGAGGATGAACATGTAAAAACAGGATTTACGGTGCAGTGCTTTCAATGTGAAATGTTGCCAGCTGCGGGCTGTGACAAATTCTAGAGCGATCCTACAGAATCAGTGGCTGGTATTTTCCCACCGCAGCGATGTCCAAACGTGGAGGTCATGGACACAGATTGATTTTTTAAGGATGTAGAGAGCTGTAATGAGCTCCTGGAAAGCGATATAAAATGTCAGTGGTAAAGGAGATGAACTCAGAAGCAAACTTGTAACCAAACCAAAAGTTATCCCATCCTTTTTCTTCCAGCATGGTCAGAGGTTTGAGACACAAGCATTACGGACACACCACTGTCAGGAGTGAGGAGGCTGCAGGTGAGACACATGAACCAGGGCTTTGCTGGGGAGCAGGTCACAGCTCAGCACCGCCTATGCACAGTGACCCATATTTTACAGAAACCCTTACCAAATCCCAGCATCACAGCAGTTGGAAGGGATCTCTGGGGATCATCAAGTCCAACCCCCTGCCTTATCTTCATGCAGAGCTGGGGGAGGAGGCAGCGGAGGTGCAGCAGATGTGTCCATCCCGTGCTGTTTGCGGCCTCTGACTCCGGCACTCGGCGCAGAGCATATGCTGCACTCTCCACTTGAAAGCCAGCTTGGAACGGAGCGGCACTGTGCGCGGTGCCATAAAGAGGCAGGCATGGAGCTCCATGCTGACTGGCTGTTTACCCTAGTGTCCTACCACAGCACATAAGTTATAATCAGAGGAAGGAAACTCCTCGGAGATCTGAAGGCTTTAATTGTTTCAGAGTGCAGATGGTTTGAATTACAGTAAATCAACACAGCTCAAAGTCAATTCATAGTTCAGCAACGGCTGCTTCAACAAGTGAGCTTAGTTTGCTGGCACTTCTGGGGAAGCTTTAGCTGCTTTGCTACTTATTTTACTGACATTTCTGGGCTTAAGAAGCACTGCAACAGGTGAAACCATAGGGGTGTATGTTGCCACAGACATTTCCTCTATGCCTTATACCAGACAATTTTTGGAGCAGCTAAATATAGCTGGTTTCCACCAACATTTGAACACTTTGTTTCCACATGTTTTCTTTTCTGCTACTGACATAGAAATGCTCTGTACAGGCTCCTGGAGACTTCATCCACAACTCTGGTTTTCTTCGCTATGCCGAGAGCTGCCCCACAGTCTCCCCAGGGAGAGATGAGGGTTGGGCACCAGCAGCTATTCCTGCCCTTGTCTGTCCATCCATTCGGCTCCTTCCCAGGGTGTCCTAGTCCCTGCAAAGACAGCTCAGCTGTTGATGAAGCAGCTGCTGAACAGCCTCAATTTAGGGCATAGATTGCTAGGATAAACTGGAACCAATTTTGCTATGTTTTTTGTTGTTTTTTTTTCATAGCACCAGTCTGAACTCTGCCCCAGCAGAGCAGCTGCTTCACTCACTGAGCCATCCCGTGGGATGAAATGGAGCTCCTCAAAAGGATAGCAAACTGTGGGGTACTGACACTGCTCAGTGACACCAGTGCAGGGAGGTTCCAGTCAGGAACTGGAAACCACACTGCAGGAGAGAAGCACAAAGTGCTTTGCAGCACAAAGCACTGCCCAAGGGAGCCTGGATCACTGCCTGCTGCCATGTGCCACATGGACTGCAGATCTGCTTGGGCAGTAAAGGCAATCCCACCAACACCAGCTGTTAAAACCTCCATGTCCTCCACCTGCACTCGGTGCCTGCATTGCCCGGTCCAGAGAGAAGCCAGCCACACACGGCCACAGAGGCTGTGCCTGTGCAGCTTGGGGCTGCGGACTGATCTACAGCCCATGTGCACAGGGAACTTAATACTGAGGGTGCTCCTCTCCTCACTTGATGTGGCCAAGTTAGCAAGTCACAGGATAATTGAAGAATGGGTTGTACCACAAGGACAGAAAGCAATCAGTGAGCAAGCAGTCAGTTCACAAACTTCAAAAGAAATCAGAAACATCCCTTATATATAACACCCTGACAGAATAACACTAGAGAGCACACACTCTTTGCTGCATGCATGCTGCATTCACCTTCTTGTTTGGAGTGAGTTTTCTTGAAAACTATCTGTTTCAAAGACCTGCTTTTAAATTAACTCAGGAAAACTCTACAAAACCTTTTATAAGAGGCTTATGGCAGTGAGGGTTTGAAATGCAGAGGCACCCCAGCACTGAGAGCCTTCCGCTTTGTGGAATTTCAAGTCCACATCCTGGAAGCAGTCTCCTGCCACAGACCCCACACTGCTCACAGGGCAGCAGTCCTTGTCATTGCAGCCCTAACATCTGCATCAGCATCTGCTTTTTTGGGAGGCCCTGTCTCTCCACACGTTGCTGCTGGCAGAGGTTTGCCTGCTGTGGCTCAGCCAGCTGACAGCTTCCGCAGCTGCCCTGCAGACACTGCAGGGAACACAGGGCCCACTGCCCCCAGCATCCTGCCAGCAGGTCGGCCACAGACAGGACTTTCACATCAGCATATTTTTCAAAAGACCGCAGCAAGAGTGCTCACAAAGAAAGGGTTGTTCTTGGAGACAAGCAACTTCCTAAAGAATCCATTTCCTCATTAGAACACCAGAAAGGTGGAAGGTTTCCCTAAAGCTGGCACTGAGGGCGTAGCTGTGACATGAAGATAATTACTGGAAGTAACGGGCGAAACTGCCAAATCTGACTGCTGCAGAACTGCCAGAACATTTTTCCTTCTTAATTGCAGCCAAAACCCACAGGTGACTTAAAAGAAATGAAAAGCGTGAGGAAGAGTGTGGAATGACCAGGAAGTACTGCTCCAAGTGCATAAGCATTTTGCTTTAGCACAATCTAAAGGACTCATCTATGAAATGCTGCTTCAGCCCTTGGTATTAGGGACAATTGCCAACTAATGTTAGTTAGAGTGGCCTGGGGATAGGTGGAATCGAGGCAGGCACATTCCCCTTGCCTCAGAGGCCCCATCTCTGCTGAGCTCTCTGTCTGGCTCAGGATGCAGGGCAGCTCCTGTTCCCAGTGCCAGGAGTGCTCCGGGGCACGCGGTGCTGATGTGAGCTGATGAAAAAAAAAGAAGAAAAAGGACATGTAAATATTCATAAATATTTACAAACTGTTTCTGAAACTCAATCTGATGTAGCTAAACTCTGCTCTCATCAACTCTGTTGGACCCCGCATCTCATTTTTCACTGTCTCCTACAATGCAATGATTCTTACCCCCAAGAGCAGAGTTGCCCTGGGAGATCCAGTCTGTGTCATAGGAGATGAGCAGAAGAGGGAAAAGTCCAGGCTGCTTTTGTCTGCATCTCTTTTGCTTTTCTGTTTCTCTCTTACTTTCTTCTCAGGCAAAGATCTCTCTGTTCTCCTGTCCCAGCACCCAGGGCAGCTCTTTCCACCAGAATTAGAGAAGGCTGGAGTGCAGGGGTTGGAGCAGGCTGCGATGAAGAGCAGGAGGAAGAGGAAGAGAGGGAAAGAGAAGTGCACACCTACTGCCACAAAGTTAGAATCTACCTAACAAATAATGCTAGGGTCACTTCTTGGACAGAGAGTAGATACCTGGTTACAGCTGGAAATAGGGGTTCTAGGTATTTCCAAAATTTATTTCTCATATTTGTTCAGCCCAAGAAATTGTTCCACTCCCTAGGTTTATCTGCTAATTGTGGGAGAAAATATAAAGAAATCAGTAAGATCATATTTCACAGATGGAGCTGCTAGAAATCATACTCCTTTCCCTTTCTTGTACTGAGTTACCTTCCAGCTCATCATATCTTCATCCTTTCATTCTTTCTCCAGATTACAGATTCTTGGACAAACTCAGGAATATGCCGTGATGAATCACTCAGCAGTACTTGACTTCAGAGGTATGGGCAAAGCAGAAACAAATTCAGAAACAATCAAGCTCTCAGAATTGAACTCTGCTTGCTGCTGACACACAGGCGTGCCACACACCGCATTTATTTGCCCACAGTATTTCGCAACAAAGAGTAGTTCTCTGTGTGATTAGGAGCAACAGATAGGCAAGGAACATTAATCACAACATCACTGTTTCCAAAAACATTTTCTATTTCTGACTCCCCAGACTGAGATATTTTTGAGATAGAGCGAAATACCAGGTTTGCATACCATGAGCACCTCCCTCCTCTTGGAATAAGGAAGAAAAGAAAGCTGGAGGCGAGAGACTAAAAATTAAATCAGTACATCTGAAAATTGAGACCAAACTGACTTGCTGAAGGCCATATCTAATCAGTCATTAGTAGAGCAAGGACTGCAAATCTGGTTTCCTCAGTCCCAGTTTCATGCTCTAATTCCTACCTCCAACAAATTGCTTTATAATAATCATAAGACCTTGCTGATTAGTCATATATGCAGATAAAGAAATCTCTCCAAGGTTATTTGAAGGAAAATACTTGTTATGATAGCAAGAGGAAGGTTGCAGGGAGAGAACTGTGCGAATGGAAAATGCAGAGTGTGTATCAGAGCAACATTCCTCTAAATACAAATTCAGGAGCGATGGGAGATGTAACAGCAGTGGTCAGCTTTACTACAGGCCAGTCCTCCCTGAAGAAAAATGCTGTAAAATTGTCTGATAAGGCTGCAGTGATACAAAAGTTTAGGGAAATCAAGACAGTGTAATTTTATCCTGAAGTCAGTTAGGTGAGATCAGCCTTAGACAGGATGCTGATCTCATCCTGCTGCCCCATGGTAACTATCACCACTGCTTTGTTCTCATTCAGGATTGTAAAGCAAAATAATCAATGACTGTACTTATCTTGCTGTAAACAAATGCAGTCAGAGAAGACAAAACCTGAAAAGGGACTGGCCATGGTTACACACACACTTGTAAGCAGTGGCAGAGAATGAGGTGGAGAAGCACAGGACACGAGTTAGGCAAAGCAAATAATTTTATCCAGCTATCCAGCTGACTGCAGCACATAGCAGGCAAAATGTTTTAAATAGGGATTTGCTGCTCTCCATTGGCTGATGGCACTGGTTGTAGTGTATACGCTTCAAGACCTCTTGGGGTCTGACCATAAAAGTTTTCATCACAAAAGTAAAGGGCAGATACAATTTTATCCTTTTTTGTTGCTTAAATATCCACACAGGGCAGGCAACCCATTGGGCTTATATTCTCAGGGCACCTCTGCCTTGCAAGTAGTATGGCTGCAGCATCACCTGGGCCAGGTGCTGATCCAAAACCCACCCAGAGGCCTTCTGATTAAGAACTGGGTCATGGAGAAAGGGAGTGACTGGAAGATTCAGGATGCTGTGTACCTTTTCAAGGAAAAACAACACCGCTCCACCTTGCAGCTTCCTCACCCCATGACTTTGGGTTGCTGACCTTCCCACTGACTCCTGACTGTGAAGGTGATCCAAATCTGAATCAAGATGGGTAGGGAAATGGAAGCAGCTGCAACTCCCTGGACATGCATAGATAGAACAGTCTTGTAGGCTCTGCTGTGTCAGACCAGCTGAAGGCTGCCTGCAAACTGTTTGCTGAGACAATACACTTTATTCACCTAGTATGTCAAAGCTCTCATTTTCTTCCTTTTTTCTTCCAAGAAAAATCCACAAGTAGTATGTGGATTTCTTTTCTCGGCAAGCCAAAACAAGAGCAGAAACAAAAGAAGCATAAATCTGAAGATATCTGAAGGTCATAGCTGAAAGGCAATCAATGCAAAGCGACCCTTGGAACCAAAATCTTATCCAGAATATCCCAGCCATAATATAAAATGTTTACCTTGAATGAAGTGACGATAAAGACTTTACCTCATTTTCAAAAGTGTTGTTTTTTTGTGAAATAAATATTTGAGGAAATAAAAAACCAAATAACTGATCACCAGCGTATTCTTTTTAGAACACATCAGATCTAAAAAGCTTGTAGGAATCTGCATTTTGTAGCTCTAGCTCTGTGTTTAGAAGAAACACAACAGTCTTTCACTTCTGGGCAGCTTCTTTTGCATTGCAGTAGACAATCTGGTCACAGGAACCAGAGGTACAAGACTGAAAGCTATACTGAAGGATTGGAGGCTTAGGTTAAATAGGTTGAGCAGGTTTAATAAAAACAGAGAAGGAGACATGACAAAGTGATTACTGCTTGATGTCCCCCACAGTTATGTCAAGAACCCAGTATGTTTTGACTCCAGAAAAGCCAGCCACTCCTTTATGGTTTGGGTAGGAACAGAAGGACTGTTCCCCACTAGTTTAGTATGATGACTTCATTGTCATTGCCTTTAAATGACATAGTAACTGGTCACAGTTTCCCCCTTCCCAATAAATACACTGAAGCACTAACATTACTACATTACTGAATTTTCATGCATTCATACGCATTATTTGCAGAGTTAACAGGGAATATGTAAGTTCTTATCCACATTTCCTGTGAGACAGCACAGATGAGAATGGAGCTTCATTGTACAACACGATTCTTGGAAGGACAGAAACCACCACTGATAACATATGCCAAATTGGAGAGAAACTGAGCTTACACAGTTTGGTGAGAAGGACACAAGAGGAGAAGCACTCTGGACAGACCAAAGGCTGAGAGTCAGTCACCAAAGAAGAGCCCCAAGGGCAGCTCTTAGGCAGTGTCCTCACATAGAGGAAGCCACGATCAGTGCAGAACAACACTACCTTATTTTGTTTGATTCCCTGGTCTCGGGGAAGCAAAGCTTTACATTCTTCTAAGATAAACGGGACTGCATCAGAACAACATACGCTCTATTCTCTACCTGCTTTTCTGACAGCTATCTGTGGGGCTGCTGGTTGGCAAACCACTTGGATCAAAGACTGGGAACAAATATTTTCATACCTTTATCCAGCAATGTTATCACTGAAAATAATCAAAAACCGCTCCCCACCTTCCTTCCCCACCAGGGAAGGTTTTGCATCATGCCTTTCCTGCACTGAGTCAAAAGGCAGCAGTAATCTCTGTAAATTTCCAACAGCAACTAACACCATGAGTCAACAAAAAAAGCCTGATACTGTTAAAAAAAAAAAAAAAAGAGAGAAAGAGAATGAAGCTTCAAAAATATTTACACCAATTTACGCCAAGATCCAAACAGTTTTGACTTTTTCTTTTAATCAGCCTTGCTGCCATCTTGTTGTTTGCTTAGGGCAGATCCACATGGGGTGAATTAAGCAGTCTGCAATCATTATTCCAGCCCAGCTTCCTTCCTGAACTCTCAACTGTGAAATAAAATGAGCCTGGTGAATAAGCACAATAAAATGCATGTGATATCAAATATTTCTTGGAACCCTGTTTGGAAAACTATCACCCCTGTGGATTAGTAGATTAAGACAGCCCTGACATGGCTGCTGTGCTACTGATAACTTTATTTTGGTTGAGGTATGAATATATATCCATATATTTTTGTGGATGTGAAGTAAATAATCAGGCAGCTTGTGAAGGGAGGGGTGAAAGTGACTGCCATCCTATCTACCAGTTGACTTCCAGGAGAAGTTTAGCTGTCTGTCTGTCATCTATTTCACAAGAATTTTCAAGAAAAAATCAATGTAGGCCTCTGCAGAGGGGCAGAGACTCACGGGAGCTGCCATCATGTCCCATATTCACAACTTCCCCATCCAGCATTCATTTTCTCTCATTCCTCAAGTTTTGACGGTTGAACAAGACACTATCATGGATAGTGCTTTATCACCAAGCAAATGGGCATCTCACACATACCATCACACTCACTGATGAGACCCCTACTTGAGCCAGCTCTTCTCCAGGCTGAACAATCCAGGCTTTCTCAGCCTCTCCTCATAGGAGGATCATTGTGGTGGCCCTTTGTCAGACTCTCTCTAATACATCCATGTCTCTCTTATGCTGGGAGCCCCAAACTAGATGCAGCACTCCAAGTACAGCCTCATTACTGCTGAATAGAGATGAAGGATCACCTCTCTTGACCTGCTAGCTACACCTTGCCTAATGCAGCCCAGAACGCCATTAACCTTCTTAAAGGCAAGGGCATGTTGCTGGCTTAAGTCCAACTTGGTATTCACCAGGACTATGAAGTCCTTTCCTGCAGAGCTGTTTTCCATTTGGGCGTCCTCAGCATACACTGGTGCCTCGGGTTGTTCCTCTCCAGGTGTAGAACTTAGCTATTCTCCATGTTGCACCCCATGAGATTCTTGTTGGCCTCTGTCCCCATGCAAAGAAGATGGAGCCAGGCTTTTGTTAGTGGTGCACAATACCAGGACAAAGGGCAATGGGCACAACTTGAAGCACAGGAGGTTCCCTCTGAACCTCAGGAAACATTTCTTTACTGTGCTGGTGACAGAGCACTGGCACAGGCTGCCCAGAGGCTGTGGGGTCTCCTCCTCAGAGATCTTTAGAAGCTGCCTGGATGTTGGCCTGTGCACCCTGCTCTGGTGGCTCTGCTGGGCAGCAGTTGGAGCAAAGACACTTTAGAGGTTCCTCCCTGCCTCAGTCATTTTGTGATTCTGTGACAACAGTAAAATGCATTTCTTCAGTGCAAGCAGCCAAAACTCAGTTGCCTACACATGCCCCATAAAAAACAGTCCTCTTGGTGATCACTGGCCCGATCTGCATGTTGAATAACTACCCAAAAGATAACAAAGAGAATGTTCTCAGATTTCCTTGCTGCAAGCCATCATTGGCACAACCCATAGCACCCTCACCCGCTATCAGCTCCCCCTGCTTGCTCAGGCAGAACCTGGCCACCTCTGGTGCTGGTGTGTGTCTATGTCACTTTATATTGTCTACATAACACATAAAACAATGTCTCACAAGACTGGTTCTCCTGCAGCTTTTTCTCCAGCAAGATTAGGCGTTTGAATTGAATATCAGCAAACCACTCGAACACATGGGACGTGCAAGCCTATATTACTTCTATTAAATTTGTAACGTGATCATCTGTGCTCTGCAGAGCCTGCACAGGTCCTGTGAAGATATTAATAGCTTTGGACAAGGAAGAAGACTGCTGCAATAAAGACATGCAGTCAGTATTTTACATCACATATGCGGCACAACACTGACAGCACAAACTGGAAATGGTTGTGGAAGATGTTTGTGGTAAGGATGATGTGTATTTAAAATACAAGCTGAAGGATCTTCTAACACTGATCTTATAACAATAGCTGACAATATTTCAAGCTGAAGGTGGCATTACTGGGGAAGGACTGTGTGTCCTTTCCTGAGGAGCTCATACAAATGTCTTGAATATAACAATACAAAACTGCAAAAATCAGATGTTCGCTTGTAATATTCCTCTGGTCTAAGAGCAGTTTTTGCCTGTAACTTGAAACCTTGTCTGCTTCTTTTTAAGCAGCCAGAAAGTCAGTGGTTTGAATGAAGTTGATTAATAAACAACCAAGAATCGATCTCTGGATTTCAGCTGTGTTTCCACTGATCAGAGAACTTGCTACCTCTCTGTCTGAAAGGTCAGACCTGTGTATTATTATTCAAGGACTTCAAATGCAATTTGAGGGGAAAAAAAATGCTTCTTCTGTGGGCTGTGAATTCCCATAAAGTGCCATCAGGCTGAATCCTGCCCTGTTAGAGATCTGAATTCCCATAATATGTCATTTGGTGCTATGATGGCACATCTGTCTGTCCACTCACTGTCCACTCACTGTGTGCCCCATCCAACCTTTACTGTTGGGCTTCAAGCAAATCCAAGTGGGGTTGACATTGTGCATAGACATCCAAGCTTTCTGAATGCCTGAGAGCTAGGTAAAGCATAGCTGCCTGAGCTGTCAGACATCTGGAATTCCAGGCAACTACACCAAAAAAGTCTCAAATTCTGCCAAAATAAAAACACCACATGGGAGAGGAAGTTATCTCCAAGAAACCTGAAGTCATGGTAATTCCAGCAAGATATCCCTTTCTGGCAAGGGATGGAAAACCTTCAACCCACAGGCTGGAAAGAGACGGTCAGAATTTCTTGCCTATACACATTAACATGCTTTCTGCTGCTTTTTTTTTTTTTGCTTTTTTTTTTTTTCACATAAGTTCTTCAGGAGATGGGTAGGGAAGCAGCTGCGGGTATAAGAGCTGTTCTGGCAGCAGCAGGAGCATAGAGCTGCCGGCAGAGGCCGGGGCTGGGAGCAGCTGTGGGCAGAGGGGCTGTGCTGTACTCTGCTCCCTGCCCTCTGCTGGAGATCACTGATGGAGAAAGAAAACTCACTGGGTTTTAATGCCTTCTGTGTGCAGTATTAAAATTGTCATCAAAAGATATAAAGCCAATAAAGTCTGCAAAAATGGGGTATTTCCTGCGGGAATAGATACTTAACAGACAAACAAACAAAACAAAAACCACAACCACAACCTAAAGCTCCAAGACCCTCTTTAAATTTAAAAAAAAATTCTCTCTGCTTAAATGCATCTGTTGCCTTTGTCCTAATTGAAGTACTTAACGAATGTCTTAGTTATCCTTGACCCAAGAGTTTATGCAGCCTGCTCAGGAACACCTGGTGGATAAATGCTCCAGAGGATAACTGCTGCATTCTCATGATACCTAGATGCATTCTCATGATACCTCTAGAGACTATTAAAGAAGTCCAAATATCTGATATACTAAATTAGACTTCTTAAAATGTTGCCATTTATGTTTTATAAACACACATATACATTATCATTTAAGTCAGCACTGCACAAAGTCATACTAGCAATATTCACACTGAAGGAAGACTGCAGAGAACTGCTGTGGATATCTCTTAAATTTTTTTGCTTTGAAAGTTTGGGACCAATTCCTAGCTTTTACTATATCATACTGATACTATATCATGGCTTTTATTTATGTGAAATGAATTTCTATAAAAGCAGCCTGAGCAACGCACACAACTGGAACTGAAATCAGCTCCAGGTTTGAAATCAATCCCAGTCACTGGCAAAAATGAAACTATGTTCTGCCTGCCAAAACATTTAGTCTTCCTCTTTTCCTTTCAACTATTACCAAGCATAATCAGGTTTAATAGAGATTTTAAATATACAAGCCATAAAAAACATGCACGCTGTACAGCAAACAAACCATTACCAACAGTGAGTATGGGAGAGCAATCAGTAACTCAGTGGTAGCTTTCGTTATTCATCAAGAGCTGAACACATCTGCACAGTGATATTTTGCTTTGTACTGTCTCTTTTCTTCCCAAAGGGCATTTTTTTTTTTTTTTTATAAAAGAGATGTCAAAGAGTCTCACCTCTCTGAGTAGAGAGAACTGAAACTACTTTCAGCCCCAGTTACATTTAGTGGCAGCCTTGGTGCCCACAGAGTTTTCCATTCTCGCACTCTCTCTTTTCTCCTCACCCACAACCAGCCCCTCTGCTTGCTCCTAGAGGACACAGGCAGCTCTCTCACTGCTTTTCCCAAGGGTGCTGTTGTGAGACAGCAGAGGGTATTAATCCATCTTTTCTGCTTTAATCTCTATAGGGAATGTCTTTGAGAGGGAACCATTTAAGGCCAGACAATTAGCTAGACACCATCCCCTTTTCACCTGAGCCGTGTATTTCTGTCATCGGGTAATTGCACTAACTGTGAAACTGTGAGCTTCATTTACGAATATTTAACCACACAGCTATACTGATCTCTCCAAACAGATATGTAATCACATTTCCTAGACCTTTTTATCATGAAATATACGTGTGTATACATATATCCACATACAGAAAGGACAGCAAAGTTCAGGTTTTTGATCTCCAAGGGCTTATTAGCAACGTCAAGCAGTTTGTCCATATTCCAGAGCATGAACCTATCTGACCAGTCCCTGGCAAGATTGTTAGTAAGGCATTCCTCTCCATAAATACCACAGAGTTCCAGCAGTTCTTTGTAATCCCATCATGTTTTCAGTGGACACTCACTGCATGGCTGAGATATCCCCAAATACATGCATGCTCTTTGCAGATATGCATTTTGCTAACATAGTGTGATGCAAAATCAACTAGTTTTGCATACCACATGATTTTCAAAGTCATAATGCAGATAAAGCAAAAGCAGACTGGAGCACTTATCAGTTTGCTTCTGAGGACTGTTCTGTGACAAACATCTTACGCCTACGTTAACAATCCTGTGGTGCAATAGGAGCAATTCTGCAAAGCAAAGCAATTTGGTGCAGTGCTGTGAAGTCATCAGTGTGAAGACTTTGGTGGTTTTATTTAGGACAATCTCAGTCTTGTTCCTGTGGGCTGAATGGCCATCATTGGCTGGAGCACATCAGAGTGTGCCCCTATTCAACCTGAAAATGAACTGAGTTTGTGTACTCTGAGACCGCCTGCTGATACAAACCAAAACAAAAAAGTGAGGACAACTGGAAGACTTGCTTCCAAAGCATACTCCAAGTCTAATTAAAACCCTACAGATTACACTCCATCCACAGAATGCCAGAATAATTTTGCAAAGAAAACAGATATAGCCTTTTTCCCAGATAAAGTTCTGTGCTGGTCTAGTGCATGCTTGGCAAGCTTAGCAAGGGCATGGAGACATTTTGATGCACTCAGAAGTTTCAACTAGTTCACGTGAAAGTCCAATGGCTTAACACCTCATTAAGTGTGGGTAGACTTTTATGGGTGACAAAAGGTAAATTATCTGGAAATGGGTAAAGGCAAGAGCTAATTAGCACAATGCAACTTCTACCAGAGCACTAAAGATCTGTATGGTTCTTTATCACTGTGTGAACCTTCTTCATGGAGAATCCCTACCTCCCTACAGTCATGTGCTGCTTTGATGCGTCTACTGAGGAAGGAGGGGCAGGGAGAAGGCGCAGACATTGAGGGTGAAATACAAGGTGAGAAGCAATGTGGTGCTCTAAGTGAGGGGAGTACATCGCAACAAACTGAAGCTGCTGGGGAATTTCAGGAAATGTGAAATTACTGGCAGAGAGGCACAATAAAACTACACCAGTCAAAACCACAAGCATCATTCAGTGGTAATAAACGGCCAAGCCCTTAGCTCCATTCGCAGTCCCACAGCACTCCATTCAGCAGCACACAGCACCTGGGTTGCCCATCTCACTGCCAGGTGCTCCACGGCACAGCTAACGGCCTAACGGGCAGCCCAGGCTGCAGGTTCTCCCCCCAGCACACACACACCTGCTCTGCTCCAACCACCCTCCTGGGGCAGCCAAACCTGCAGGAGAAATACCATTCTGTGAGATGATTCTCAGCAAGCTTAGCTGAAAATTGATTGGAGGAGTGGTGACCCAGCTGGCAGCAGTCACACTGCAAAACCATAGTGCTGCTGGCCATGCTAAAGTGTGACATCATTTCCAAGCAGCCAGGTGAAGCAGGCAGACCACGTTTCATTACAGAGCTGACAAGAGACAGCAGTAATTACACGAACATGAGACCTATTACCTGACCATCGCTGTCAGATCCATGCAAGGTGCCATGTGCAGTGAGGCAGTCCATTAATTTCCCATTCCGCCGGCAGCCCAGGTGCACCAGATCTCGGCAGTGAGCGTGGCATGTGTATTTGCAATCTGCAACACACACGCAGACAAAAAGAAGAAAAACAGAAGTGTTTAGAAATGAAGTTGCTGCAGGCTGAAGCCCAGAGCGAGGCACATCCTGATTTACTGTGTGGCCTCCAGGAAATGGCGCACTGCCTCGTTTGAACCTCCCCGTAAAAACAGGAACGTATCATGAAGATGGAAAATCACTGGAGCAAAGAAGACAGCCCCAACATGGTCCCAGCAATGCATGTCTCTATGTGGAACAGGGCTGCTCTCATGCATTTGTGCAAGAAATCTGTGTCATGCACTATATATTAGCTATCGTAATGCAAGCACATGAGGGTCTGCTCTCAGAAAAGACACATTTCTGATTTTCAGATACAAGTTTCTACATAAGTACAACCACTATACAACCACTGTTACATAGCTTTATGGATTTTAAATGAGGTGCTCTTGAAAATGCATACAGGAATACTGAAAACCAATGAGGAGTTTATCTGAAGCCACAGTTAACCTGCTAAATCAGAAAGCTGCCTTCAGGAACAATTCAAAAATGTCACTTGCAAGCTACCAAAATCAACCGGGATGGACACTAGAAATGTAAATTCCTAACAGAGGCAATTGGCCCCATCTCTACCAAGAAAGCACTTGATTCATACTGCTTCAGCATCACAAAGAGATGAATCACTTTACTGGAATTTGGTTCTGAAGCCTTGCTGCATCTACTGTTATTATAAGTTGGGCAGAGCTTGTTATACCACCTTTGTCTCGCACTGAATGTCACTCTCTATTTTTAGACTTTGTCTTAAATTGTTTATAATTTTGCCAAAGAGGAACCACTTGTCCTTAAAGTTTCCATGCTGGGGAATATCATGCTGTTTGGTTTAGGACATTTTGGTTAAAACAATTCAGCCATTTCCAAGAATGACTGTTGAAGGAAATGCTTTGATTTTCCCAAAATAAACTGCTCATGCAAATACTTTTTTTTTTTTTTTTTTTTTTTTTTACAAAGCTTTATACCATTCTTGTTTATAGAAAAATATGAATTCTGGGTGGGATTCTTTTTTTTTGTTTGTTTCCCTTGTCAACCTTTCAAAAATCTGTTTCCCACATTTTTTTTAATAGATTCCCATCACACCTCTTGAAGGATAAATCATTCTAGGTTCCCAGTTACAATCAATACTCAGCAGCAGTGTTACAGGGCAACTCAGCAGAGTTTCCTGCAATGCTGCTCTTCTTGGCTATGGAGTGGATCTTTAACATAAGAGGCACACACTTAGGGCATCAGCAAATGGCTTATAGCTAATTACAGGGCAAGAACGATCCTGTTGGAGCATTACTCAAAACACTGAGAAAAGGCTCTACCCTGAAGTTGACCAATTTCAACCACATATGGTCTAAAAGACCATTATGGTTATACAAATTTCTTGAAAATCATCACCAGGTTAAAGAAGAGAGATCAAACTACTATCCAAGCTTGGGGCAAGGCAGGCAAAGCTCAGCCATCATGCATGTGTCAGACACTGGACAACCAGCTCCTAGGTGCCTCTTCTTGGCCAGGGAGGAGGCTACAAGGAACAGGGCACAAATCTGTACGAAACCAGGCTTCGTTAATCCAACAGCTTTCTGTGGTCATGCAAACAAATATACTGAGCATGCACCTATTCTGAAGGCTCATTTTCACAAATAATGTTAGGAAAAAATCTCCTAGCTAAACAGTGTTCAAAACCAGGATTACTAATTAAGTTAAGAAACATTATCTCTCAGTGCTATTTTGTTTGTCATTTATATTCATTTTAATTTGTGAGTCTGTAATGTCATTTGTAAGACAAGCCCATAATTTCCTGCTGGCTCTTATAGGCATAATTGCAAAAAATGTGAAAGCTTCTTCTCTGAAACTCTTGATCATAAACTAGATTTTAATATACTGACTATAAGTTCAATGAGCAAGACAAGAAAAAATAGATTTTTTTTCTTAGCACGGTAATATTTACAGCCTTTTTTTTACTATTTATCTTAGCTTTAAACACATTATTTTACTGCATTCATGGCATACAACATTTCACAAAGGTCCAGGTAGCGTCAAGTTAAGAATAATATCCTCCTTTTTTGGTAATCCTTCATTGGAGTATTCTCAAAATTACCATGAGTTCAAACATCAGCTACTATTCCAAAAACACTGTTTTGATCACCAGATTTTGGGCTGCCATACTATTTCTGTTCAGAAAGCAATTGGAACCAGGTGTTGCTTTCTGACACAGCCTGAAACGAATGCAGTCCTTTGAATTGAAGTGTACAGGGGTTTTAACTATGTACAGCTGATGAAAGCACCCACAGACATGTAGAAAAGCTAGCAGGTTTATTTTACTAATGCTCAGGCTGTCCTGTATGCTTAAGTTATTTATTAAAGTGACGTATCGCTGCATATTGAACATGTGTAATTATCCTGCATCCTTTATAAATGCAAACCGTGTATTTATTAAACATACAAATATTTTTAAAATTGCATTGGCAACTACTGAGTCATAAGGGAACACATTATTTATTACTGCATTGCTACTGGAGTCATAGAAAAAAACAACTTAGCAAATTTTAAAATTACATGAAATGAAGACTGCTTATATCCTGCCTTCATGAAGGTGAACTGTAAGACTTGAATGCATCCATTTTATGCGATCAGTCCCTACCTGATGTTTGGGTTCTCTTCATCTGACACTTGATTTTGCCTGATAACTTGTAAATAGCTGTTTGCATGAGTGGCTGTGCCAGGCTGCACAGCAGGAAGCAAGCAGAGGGGCAGGCAGGCAGCTCAACGGCTGCTCCAGCATGAGCCCAAGTAACTGAGTGTCACTGGGTCAAGCAGAGGCTCAGCAACAAACCCTCTCCCTCCTGCTATGGTCTTCTTCCTTGCCCAGGAACTGTGCATGTGCACACAAGTTCTGTGACAGGGGCTCAGACAAATTTAACTTGCAAATAGATATGTAAATGTATGCCATGCCAGAGTGACACATCAAAAGTTCAAAGCTGAATTCATGTTTAGGTTTGTATTACTTATCAGCTACAATAAATTGAAGAAGTCTTTACTAGAAAGCTTGAGAAGGGTGTACAGCTTGGTTCTGCTACTGCATGAGATGGGAAATCAGACAGTAAAATTATCTTTAATTGATAGCCTGTGGCTTTGTTCCCAGCTATCAGAGGAGAGATTACTACTGTGATTGCCCTACAGAAATCATGCTTGTAAAGCTTCTTGGAAAAATATTCAAACTACACAAGATGCTTACGGCTTTACTTCTTAATCTGTGTGCAGCCAGCAGGTCACATAAGGAAGGAGAAGAAAGATCAGTGTTTCTTCTGAAAGATAGAATTCATTATATTTCTATGATACTTTGACATCCACATCTCACGCTTTGGTTTGGACTTAATATACGTTGTGTTCTTTTCGCTGATGCTCAGAAGTCTACATTCTAATTAGATGCCAAAGTTGCCACCATATATAAGTTTCTCTAGATCCTGCGGCGCAATGAGAAACAAATGCCCTTTGAAAGTGCTGAGTGCCCCTAGCTCTCTGGGGGCACAGATCTGTTTTAACTCTGTTCGTACATCTGCTATTCTCTTTATTCCTCATTATTTCTTTATTTATTACTGTCACTCACCATCAGTCTGAGATTAGAATGAAGTTCATTTTTACCATTTTCCCAATAAATGATGCATGGGTGATTTTTAAGGCATCACAATCATTACCGATGAGTCATGGAATTTCTGACCTCCTTACAGCCATGCTTTTTCCCAAGCAATCTCTGTGCATGCTCCCAGTTGTGGAGCTAGGCAAGGCTCAGATCACACTGCAGTACAGAAAAGCCCCACAATCCTAACTCCTCTAAAGGGGTATCCATCCACAATTACTACTTTTCCACATAAGTTCTTCTAATCTACAGTTTCTCTGCAGACTGCTTTCAACAGATACATGGGCCACAGCCATGGCCACTGACCACCGGGCCCTATGCACATCCTATAGACAGCAATTTTCCCAGGCACTGATAGACCATAAAACTGGCTTGACTAACTCCCTAGGGCAGTGCTCCATGAGGCCTGCTACTACAAGAACCTCTAGGAAGACACTGGAACCATCTTGTTGCTAGAATGGCACTGGGGGGCTGATAAAAACCAGAAGACATATCCAGATGGGCCTTCTCCTTCAAGCAGACAGTGCTGCTGGAAAGCAGACATTCTCTCTCATCCAATTCCTGCTTCACACCACTGTTGCAGACCACTTGGCAATAGTAGAAGGCAAGCACAAATCCAAATAACAGAGCCATTTCAAAGTGCTGGTGATAAAACAAGGCTTCAAGATTCAGCATTCAAGCCATTTGTATAATTCTTTTTCCAGCTTTTCTAGAATTCTCATCTTTTACTTTCACACAGCTGGCAAAAACTATCTGGATTACAATCTTCCATTGGCAAAGAATAAAAACAAACAAACAAGAGCCTCTCACACACTCATTCATGGGTACTTCTAATATATTCACACATTTTACTAGTTAAATCTCTAAAATGTTACTTGTTGTAAAACTCTAAAACTGAAGCTAAAACTCAAAGGAATGTGACTGCAGATAGGTAGTTGAAGAGTAGAACCAGGATCTGTTTGTAACTTTGAAGAAGCTGTGTCAATACCAGCCTGTGAGAGTTCATCGTCTGACACACTACTCCTCATGCTGAATACTGACTTAATGAACAGAATCATTCTGAACAAATTAAGTCATACTGAAAAACTCAAATGAGTTACTGACTGTAGCAGCATAATTCTTGATGACGTGGGATGTATCGGTAACTAGGACTAAGTCTTATATTATGGCATAAATCCAGTACAGAGATGGTACTTTAAGACACGCACAGTCTAATTGGCTTCTATGAAGAGAAATAATTATATGTATGTATGACACCAAAGTTACTTCCAATGTTTTAATGAATATTTGAAAATAATGGCATTCCTGCAAATTCGTATCTCATACCATCGTTTGATTTACATCTTTCTGACTTTAGATCACAGAAGTAAATCTGGATCCTGAGCAGTAAATCAGCATTTCAAGGCTCCTCTTCAAAACAGGAAATTATTCGGATATAGTTGAAGTTTGGTTCCTATCCTGTACTCTCAGTGAGTCAAAATGGGCACTGTGGAAGTTCTTTTGAAACGTTCACACGAATTTTGCTAACAGTTGTCACTTCCTTGTGGCTGTGAATGTTCTAGCATTGTGCAACCCCAAACATTTACATATACACTGATTAAAAGTGCATCTGTCAGGCCTGCAGCCCCACCTGGACCTGTTACAGCCCCAACTGTGGTCAGGAACTCTGCCTGGGAACAGGACAAACTCCTGCAACCACCAGCTCTCTTTGCAGCTACCCATGTACCCAGACCACCTGCAACCCAGGCCTGCTTGGTCATGTATTTGCATATATTCGGACCTCAAGGGAAGAAGGGTGCTTTAACTCTAACAAAATAATCCTAAAAACTCAACTTTCTTTTGTCTGTAAAGTGCTTCACCAATCTAGAGCTTGGCTACTGTGGGGGAAAAAAAAAAGAAAAAAGGAAAAAAAGATTCCGAATTTTCAGACAACTGTTTGCCACCTGGGCAGGCAGTAACCAACCTGGCTTTGCCATATCTAGAGGACATTACATCTGTGGAGCAGAGTCATAGGCCTTTTGGGAGAAGACATGAAAATTCCAGGTGAAAACTCCAGGGAGGAACAGTTGAGCCATGGAAGCCAACAACATCCATCAGCCTGGATTTGCTCAATGGCCGTGCGATCTGGGAACACCCAGAGCACATCCTTGATCACATGCACCAAGTAGTAAGTAATCTGGTAGTAGATTAATTCAGCCTCTCAACAGCAAAACAGGAAGGAGGGACTGGTGTTTTGAACTAAACAAGCTAAGCCAGAGTTTCTTCAGTTTCTGCCACGGATACCTCTATAAACAACTGTGGGCCTGTTTTGGAGCTTTAAATGTCTTCGTGTGTGTGTGTGTGGTTTTATCTCAACTTGGCTTGTGCTTTTGCTTTGAGTGCTCAGCACCAGACAGAGGAGTTGTGCGGGTATGGCCACCTGGAACTTGGAGGCAGGCTGAGCAGGACCGCCATGGCAGGGCAGCTCGCCGAAGGACTGGCAGCAGACATTGCCATCTAGCTGCACATTGCGGAACTGGGATGGGGGAGGTCTGCATGAATGAAACATCTTTAGGTGGTCACAGCGACCAGCTAAGAGGGCTGGCAGCAGCCACAGAGAAAGCCTCTGACCTCTGAGGGAGGACTGCACGCCTCCATGCACGTAAAAACTATGCGTGAGGTAGGGTTAACGCCTATCTTGAGATACTGAACTCTACAGTGGCTCATCAATGCTTAAATGTCTTTGAGCATTGAGCCCTGAGTTATGTTGGAATATAAATTCTAATTATTTATTCCAGAGCTATTAAAGAATTAAGTCAATTTAACGTGTATGCAAAGACTATTTGTATTTTTCTCAACATGGCTACCTCAGTCTTGGGTCCTTCCCTCTTTTCCCAGTGCTTGCCAAAAGTCTCCTGCTAAGATTTGCCATAGGAAGCTCTTGCTCAAAGCTGGGATTCCATATTATCAGCCTACAAACAGAGCTGGGCTCCTCAGAACTCCTGTGCCTGCTTTGAGCAGATAACGCTCTGTGTGCAGTCCCATTTGTAGCCATCACTCCAGCAGCAACAGAGCTCCTAATGCTTGCCAGACCACACAGAATGGAATACATTCACTTCATTTAATCAAGGAAGGCTTAAAACATAAACTATGAATAGTGGAAGAACTTTAAAAGAAAAATACAAAACAAGAAAATACAAGCTAAGATTATATTTACTACTCAAAATCTTTCTGATCTATTTTAGCATCACAGCCAACTTGAAATCTGGCTTTAACTTCCATGCTGCAGCTTTCAGCTTGCTCCTCTTGTTTCAGCCTTCTGCTGGAATGGTCCCAGCTGCTTGCCTTGAGAAACACATCTATGTGCTCGGAACACTCCTGCAGTAAGCTCTGAGAACTAAGCACCAAAAGATGATGTGAGCGCTGAGGGTTATGAGGCACATAACCTGCTCCTCCCCACGTACCTGGCTGGTTTTCTGAGGTCCACATCTATGGACAGTGTCTAAAAACCTTAATGTTTAGCAGCTTTTTAAAACACCCTGTAGCACAGTGATGTCTACTATTGTTCAAAACTCCACACATAAAAACCTGGTGAGGTCTCAACCTGTTAACCAATGCAAAGAGCACATTTCACATTGCATACCCATGCTTTGCAGCAAACAAGAAGGGAATACAATGTGCTCCTACTTACACCAGCAGATCTTGGAGGTGGCTACTTGCTGTAGCTGGCAGACAGAGCTTATATTTCTGACTCTGCCAAGGCAGATAGGGGTGGGGAGACTACATTTCTCTGCCTAGTAACTTCAAACAAGAGATTGTGGACAAAACTCAGCAGATATCTTGATATACAACTTTGTCTAGCCTTCCCTGACAGACTTCAGAGGGTGCTTTTGTACTGCTGGCACGTGCTGCAAAGAAAAGTATGCCTATTGTACGTACATTTATGAAAGAAAATGGCAGTGGAGCTTCCATAGTTCTGGAGAGCATTATGGACCTTCTCCTCCTTGCCCTTCCCTACCTCCCCAGGCTGGGCAGCTGGAGAGGAGCCTTGGCAGAACAGGAGCGCTGCAGCACTGTTCCTCTGACACATCTGCATTTGGAGCCCAGCTACCAATCCAGCCCACTGCTCCAACATGTTGCACCAATGGTTTAAAACCAGCCTACAGCATCTTTGAATAGAACCACAGAATCACAGAAAACCTTGGGTTGAAAGGAACCCCAAAGAACATCTAACACCTCCCCAGGCAGGGTGAATAACTTCATACTTATCCATGAGCTTGTGCATGGAGCTCCCCAAACCCAGCAAACCAGAGACTGTGTTGAAGTCTCTGACTCAGTGGGGCCTGGATAAATGGGCAGATGAGGCACTCCAGCTCCCAGCAGCCACATTTCCTCTTGCATCTCTCTCAGAACACTTGCCAAAAATCATGAGATTTTACATTCATTGAGAACCTGGCTGTGTGAGTTTCTGAACTGAAAATGTAATGGGAAGTAACTGAAGAATTTTTGTTTTAAAAAGGTAAAAAAATTGGCCCACCGTATTTATGTAGTGCCACTACTGATCATGCTGGTTTTGGATTTCTATGTGCTATGATTGCTAGTCTCCTTCCAACACTAAAAGACAAAAATAATGGGGAGAAAAAAACCTTCAACATCCAAAAAATTTTAAACATGGCAGCTCTCAGTTCCCAATCTGAAAACAAAGCATTTACTCTAGTGCCCTCTATTGCTGAACACCTGAAACACAGAGTATAAAGTTAATTCACAAATTATCATTTTCTTTCGGCTTCCCTTCTCCTTAGCAGAAACCTGACAAAAAAATATTCATCAGTATAAAAGTACGGCTTACGTGTAGCTACCCAGCCTGCTAAAGAGCTGTGAGCTCACAGCCAGATCCAAGTTACTTAACTCCCTCTACTTGGTTCAGTTGGTGCAATGTGAAATCGGGAAAAGGAGAAATCAAACCCTTCAAACTACAGAAAGCTCAACTGAACAACGTTTGTGCTTGTTCAGTTGTACAGAATGCTGTGCAGAGCATTCTGTAGTGGTCATTTCTTAACACTGAGCTCAGCCCAGCTCCAAGCATGCTTCTGGGTGCTAAGGTATTGAGCTACAGTGTTACATTCTCTCTTTAAAAGAGTTAATTCCACACTACTAATTTACTAATGTTCTTCTGCATAAATGACCAACTCATAGCTTTTATTTCAGTTATGAGACATCAATTCCCACCTTGATAATGGAGACCTTGAGACATGTATCTTGGGGAGGTACTGAGTTTAATGGCATCCTCTTCTCTTCTGGTTGTCTTCCTACAAGCTACCAGGGCAGCAAAAAAGAAGCAGCAAAGAGCAGTGACATCTTCCTACTGCTATTATTTGACATTGGCAAAGGAAAGAAATGTGGCAGTAAAAAAGCAGAAAGTAAAATTGAATTTTACTTTTGAATTGAATTGAATGATTGTAACAGTAGTTCCTGGTGACCTTAACCCCTCATGTGTTGCAGATATTCACATCAGTAGCGCTGATCCACACAGAGGCTAGGCCTGTGAGATGAAGTTCAGTCTTTGAACAGTTTTGGTTTTTTTACCTTGCATTTGTAACAGACATACAAAGCTTTTAGTAAGGGTACCAATCAGGACCTTTCTTTGGAAGAGAAAAAAAGAGTTATGGAAAGAGGTTTCTCTTGTTCCATTTAAAACTGGCAGAGCTAAGCAAAAGACATTTTAGTGGGATGCCACACTCAGTTCATCTAATCATCTGATAATTGGGATAAAACAATGTGTGATGCAATTAGTAGAAGCTGTGTGACTGATATGTGCTGTGACTGGTGACCACTACCAATAAAAACAGACATTATTATCTGGAGCCTAACAGAATGGGTCTTACCTGGAAAAACAGACTTACAAATATGAGGCAAACTAACAACTATTTGATGGATGGTGGAAAACCCAGAAATCAGCAATAGTGAAAGAGGCTCTCCTATTTTGCAGCTTGTATCAGTATTTCAGTTGAAAAACACAAGAATAGCTGGGTTAGAGCAAGGAGCCACCCAGGCCACTATCCTGTCCTGGGAAGAACCTGTGAGCAGGTGCACAGGGAGCACGCATGACAAATAAAGTGAATTTTGAATGATATTTCCCCTTTATGACCTCCTTTCCTCTGGCACTCTGCGACTTAAATGAGCCAACGGCTGCATCTGCATCTGTTTATTTAATATCCCTTTGTGGCTCTCTCCTCCATGAATTTATCTAATCCTTCCTTGAATACACTTACACTTTAGTTTCTCAAACATCCTGTTAGTCAGCTCTCCAATTGAATTACATCTGTGTGCATGTATGTGAAAAAGCTCTAAGCCTCTCGTATGTCCAGTCCATGGTGGGGTGGGTAATGACTTCTTATGCCCATCTCCCTGGGCAATCTGTTGCAGTGCCTGACCACTCTCTTAGAGAAGAAGCATTTCCTAACATCTGACCTGAAACTCCCCTGGCACAACTTGAGGTCATTTCCTCTTGCTCTATTGCTAGTTGTACAGGAGAAAAGGCCAACCTCCAGCTCAACACAACCTCCCTTCAGGTACTTGTAGAGAGCAATAAGATCTCCCCTGAGTCTCCTCCAGACTGAATGATCCCAGCTCCCTCAGCTGCTCCTCGTAAGATTTGTGCTCCAGACCCTTTGCAGCTTCGCTGCTCTTCTTTGGACACACTCCAGGCCTCAATGTCTTTCTTGCAGTGAGGGGCCCAAAACTGAACACAGTACTTGAGGTGCAGCCTCACCAGTGCTGAGTACAGAAGGATGATCACTTCTCTGCTCCTGCTTTCTGATACAAGCCAGGATACCATTGGCTTTCTTGGCCACCTGGGCACATTCAGCTGAGTGTCAACCAAGTTTTCCAAGTGATGAATACTAAACTGAAAGCCACTGTTCTGTATATGCAGTTATAGTGTTTTCCTCATATTTTTTGTACATATTTATCAACAATGAATTAAGTTTCACTGACCCATCACTCAGCATGATGTGTTTCTTCCACAGCCTTTTTCAGCCATCTCTAAAGTACGCAGATGACCTGCAACCACCAACATCTGGCATCCATCCTCTTTTTCACTTTGCTAATATGCATTAAGTATTTTGTACAAAATAGAGCTTGGAACAGTTTCCTCTAGAGCCAGATAAGTGCACTTTTATGCAATTTGTACAAGAAAAATTACACACATACTTAAAATAAAAAGAGGTAGCAAAAGTATGTACATGTTTTTGAAAAGAGGACCAGAAATTAAAACCATGTTTTCACAACACAAGTGATTTCTAAATGGCATATTTCCATTAATAATCTGTGTATAGTTATATGAACTTAAATGAACACATTAAATGATGACTGGGAATCTTCAAATCTAATGAGCTGAAACGTCCAAAGCAGATGAACAATTAGGAACTGAAAGAATTACATCCAGTCCTAACACTGACAATCTGTCTGTATGATCCAACTGTAAAAGCCTAATTCTACAGGTATTCTACCTGTTTCCAACCTGCTACAGTGCCATACTCATCCCAAGCTCTAGGTAGGTAGTAGCCTTGAAGTAAGCATTTAGGAAACAAACACAGCAGTCCAGACAAGCTGGTTCTAAAGTTTTGATCGCCCACTCTAGTAGGTCCCAAGGAGATACGGCCTTTTGTTACTGGATTCATGCTGCAGAAGTTCACTTTGTCTGCTGCTCCATTAGTTTTCAATATAACTGATTTGCAACCACATAGGTGTCCACTGAGACAGTGTCTTTTTGCCCTCTCTCCCAGATACAGTTAATTAACCCTTCAAATTATACTCAACTGCTGGCAAACATCTTATCCACCTTATTTGAGCACGAATGCTTCAGAGCTGCAGCTCCCAAATGTTCCCACACCCCATTCACCATCCTTGGGACAAAATGCTCTCCATCAGCCTGGAGACAGAGACTTTCCCTTCAAACTCTGCAAGCACCCTAAGCCCTGACTTGGCCTCACGATTCCACCAGACCATGAAGAATTGTCCCCAAGCACAGAGCAGCTGATCCTAAGAGGAGTCTTGATGAACTACGGGCTCATAGGAATGAATCTTCTTACAAAAAGCACAGGACGTGATGTAAAGCTCCATGGTCAGCTGCAGGCATCTGCCAGGGAGGCTGGGAGCAGACACTGCAAGGCTCAAAGCTGCCCAGTCTCAGCCACTCCCAGCAGACACAGGCAGAGCATGCTGATAAACGCACAACCCATGGCTGACCAGAGGAGTCCCAGCTTCTACAGCTCTAGGACCTCACCTTCATCCTCTGTGAGGTTTTGTTTGAGAATGCACTGCTCAATTAGCTCCAAAATTTCAGACAGATCACTCACGCTGGGTAAGTGCGATGTAGACTGCATCAGGCAGTGAGCTTGCCCTGACACCAGCATGCACTGGCCATGACAACCAGAGCCAAGCAGCATGCCAGCACCATCAGCAGTAGCCACCCCTGTAACATGTACAACAGGATCCAAAAGAGTCAGTATATCCATTAAAAAATCCACTGCTTGCATGCAGCAAGCCATTATCTTCTACACACTACTCCATAATGAGCTTTTAAATGTGAAAAAAAGTCTGGCTCTACTAACATTAGAGAAGAACTAAAAGGCTAAAACACTACAGCAGAAAGATCATGCAAAAAAAAAAAAATAGTGAAGGGTAAAAATCAACTTCCGACTATGGGAAATTGGGTTAGTTCAAGATTTTGTCAAGAAGGTCTCTCTTTCTGCCCTCTGAAAGAGCTTTCCTATATGCCTAGAGGGACAGTAGCTCAAAAACTAGAGAATCATCACTATCCAACAGCTGAGAATAAAGATTTTCATGAGTCAGTTGCCTTTGGAAAGAAATGGCCACCAAAATCGTCTGCGTCAGACTACTTTATCTAAAAAAATGATAGGAAGCATTGTGTTTTTCATCTTCTCATGTTCATTATCACAGGATATTATGGGATGGCTTTTTTTTTTTTCTGAATAGGTCTGAAATCTGCTTTTTTCTGTACAGAACTGAAAAAGATTGTAAGGGTTTAAATCATTGCGTATCATGAGGCTGTCTCTGCTAGGAGTAGGCATCTGTTGCTTCCAAAGAAACTACAGAAAACAATTGTGGGGTCTGAGCCAGAAATTATGTCAAACTAATCTGTAATTGGTAAAAATTAACTTAAACACTGAAGCAAGATGATTTACATCTCTTTCAAAGCTTTTCTTACAGCTTCAATTGTCATATGATTGAATATTCTTATTCTTCCAGATCCTCTTTAAATCTGGTTACATTCTTGACCTCAGCAGCATCCCCTGGTAATGAGCTCTACAATTTAATTACATTCTGAATTAGAAAGAAGAAAAAAAGTAAAGAAATTTCCTTTTACCTACTTTCAATTTGTCACCCATCACTTTAATGCTCTGCTATAAGATAGGGAAAATAGAAGCCATTTGTCTGTTGTGTCTTCATTGACCATAAGTTTCCATAGTTTTATCTAGGCTCTCTCTGACCCATTTTTCTAATTCCTTTGTATTTCAGTTCTCCCCCATGACTGCTCATTACGTACTGGAAGATTTTTAATCATACAACTTGTCAATACAAATTCTATGAGGATGTTTAAGGAAAAAAAATTCAGACGCATTTCAAAGAAATAAATGCTGGAGAACACTAAATTAAAACTACAACAAAGAGTACAGTAACACTATTTGATAGAAAAGATTCTCAGCTACAGAACAGCGTTTTTCCACACAGTCACCAATATCAGTTACTCATTTTCACCAGCGATGAACGAGAGCCTGCATGCAGTGCTTGTAAAAACCTGCAGCAGCAGAGGTGCCCCACTGTCACTGTGGTCACTGCAGAAACACACCACCTACTGCCTCACTGTGCTCACATCCACTGCTTGGTCTCCAGAAGCATTCAGCAAACGTCAATGAATATCAGTGGGTGCCATTTCTTCTGCATGCAGGAATTCAGGGACCTACTGTTGCTTCCTATGCACTTCCATGTCAGACACCATTGTGTCAGACCGCCCCTCTGCTGCCATCTGTCACATAGCAACGTGTAGTGGACACTGGTGGGAAGGCTCTACTGCAGTACCACCAGCACCCACCTCTGATGCTGTGGGCCAACATAACTAAATAGGAGGCATTACTCTCGCGGCAGCCCTTGTAGTATACTCTGAACAACATCTAAGATACTGTTTTAACCTTTGGTAAGTAATTTAATCAAAAATAGTTACTGAGCATTATCCTAGAATTAATGATGCAAAAAGGGGTACCTTAGCTGTTGGCAATAATCCACAGCCAAAGCATCCATCCAAAGAGAGGCTGGAAAACAAAGGACTAACTAGATTAGAAATCTAGTTATGCTTTCACAGATAAAAAATGCACGAAATACAGCTTTCTGAAAACAACCATATACAGTGATACTAAACTCACTCTCATAATTAAAATCTGTTTTTGTACTTCTGCAGATTTTGTTTCTGGACAGGAAAAGAGGACAAGGACCCCTGAGATATGGAGTGACCAAAGTAGAATGAAAGCAAGTCTGTTCAGAGGCACAGCGCCCACCACTCGACTCAGATGACAGAAGATATCACAATGTCTGTGGTAAAGCATACTACAGAATGCCATCTCTACTCTTTGTTACACATCCAAATCATGAAAGTTTCTTTCTTGTTATTAAAACATTATTTGTTAAAACACATCTAAAAACTATCAGTGAGTCTTATAGCAAGCTGTAATTATCAGCTGAGTTTTTCATCCATGGAACAAGGCTAACAGCACACAATTATTTTGCTGGCTCATCCTGGCTGACCTAACCTGAAAATCCTGTTAGTGCCAACACAGGAACAAACGCTGGCAGAAAAACACAGAGGCGGAGATAAAGCTGAAAAATCTAGAATTATGCATAGTGAAGCACTTTGTTCACTGTGCAGGTGATGGAGCACTGGCACAGGCTGCCCAGAGGCATCTCCCTCTTGGGGATCTTCAGAAGCCCTGGCACCCTGCTCTGGTGACCCTGCTTGGCAGGGGTTGGAGCAGATGGACCCAGAGGGTGCTGCCAATCTCAGCCACTCTGTGATTCTATGATTTATGAGGGTAAGTTTCCCTGTATAAGAATGTAAATAGATGGTAATTCTGCTTGGACTTACGTACTAGAGAACTTTCTCAGTAGGATGGAAGAGCAGCTTGGTTAAAAGAATTTTTAAAATGTGGTATTTCAGAATTAAAGAAGCATGTGAATAATTTTGGTACTTACAGAATCACAGAATCACAGAATCACAGAATGTGCTGCTAGCCTTGTTCCATGAATTAAATGATCCTTGGAAGGGACCTCAAGGACCATGAATCTCCAACCCCCCTTGCCCCATGCAAGGCCACCAACCTCCACATTTAATACCAGACCAGGCTGCCCAGGGCCCCATCTAACCTGGCCTTGAACACCTTCAGGGACGGGGCATCCACAACCACTCTGGGCAGCCTGTGCCAGCACCTCACCACTCTCTCTGTAAAGAACTTCCCCCCGACATCCTACCTAAATCTTCCCTCCCATTTCCCCTTGTCTTGCAGTTATCTACCCTTTCAAAGAGTTGTTTCTCCTCCTGTTTATAGTCTCCTTCTAGGTACTGAAAGGCTGCAATGAGGTCACCCCGCAGCCTTCTTTTCTCCAGGCTGAACAAACCCAGCTCCCTCAGCCTGTCCTCATAGGGGAGGTGCTCCAGCCCCCTGATCATCTTTGCGGCTCTCCTCTGGACCCTCTCCAACTGCTCCCTGTCTTTCTTGTACTGGGAACTCCAGACCCGGACACAGTACTCCAGATGGGGCCTCACAAGAGCAGAGGGGGACAATCACCTCCCTGTCCCTAGTGGCCACCCCTCTTCTCATGGAGCCCAGGATACCATTTGCTTTCCAAGCTAATTAGATGTGTCATTTAGACATGTAGTCCAACAGCATTTCTGTGACAGATTTCACATTGTTCAACTTGTCCTTCCTGTCTCAGATTCATAAATCTGTTATCTGGAGCACAACACTGCAACCAGAAATTGTTCAGCTGCAGAACTGATCTGAATCCCTCGCAAACCGAAATGTGGTATTAATGCCGTAATACTTGCAGAATAGACAAGTTGACCACTTCAATCAAAACAGTCCTTGTCAAAAGAAATTCTGTCTCGTATAATTAGACCTTTAAAAATAACAGACTAAATGCAGCTTCCTAAACTGCAGAAGTGCACATTTCTCCAAACTCCCTGGGAACACGCCTCAACCCCAGCTTTTAGGCAATTCTGAAAGGACGCAACCATCTTCGGGCTTTACAACTATTTAAGAGGATGCAAACACTTCCCTATTAGGAGTGGACAAGGATCAAGGATAAATTGTCTTTAGGAGTAATAACTTTTACTAACTGATGAGCTGACTGGTACTTTATTTCAGCTGATAAAACGGATATTTAAGGACAGAGTATCACTGCCAAACACAAGCCCTCCCCCCATTCCTCATTGCTTTCTGTGAACAACACAAAGAGCCAAGGTATTTAGTCACCTTTACCTTCACAAAGCCTTCGAGATAAATGAACAGGTAAGGCAATTTGAAATAATTTTCTGGCAAGTATTTGAGGTGTATCAGAGCTCCTGTGTAAGAGAGAAAAAAGGTCTGTAAAACCGGGATGCCAAATATCTCCAACATGACTGCTAATATGAATAAATCACAAGGCTGCAAGAGGATTCTCCATCTGAGGAAGCCTAACTAACCTTCTGTTGCATCTGCAAAATGCAAAAGAATTTTTACAGTTTTACCTAATGAGCCTCAGAGAATGGAAAAACGCAGAACAATGCTGGTCCGGGAAAGCTAACCGGCTGAATGGGAATACATCATTTTTCTCTTTGAATTTCTTTTTAGCAGGAAAAAAATAAAGGTCTTAAGAATATACCAGCAGACTTACCAGTAGACTTCCAAAGAAGTTTTACTGTCCTCCTCCTCGAGCTGCCCAGTGATTTGGGAAACCGGTAAAAGAAACGTGCTATCCTTCGGATGGTTTTGCTGAAGTCGCTTCTTATTGCCATGTCTGAAAGGGCTCCACAGCTTCACATCAGGAAGAGCAGGAGCACATACCCAGACTGCGAGGGGAAAGCCCACGAATGCCCGCACACAGCCGGCTCTGAGCTCAGCCTCAGCCAGCGCGTCTCGAGACCACCTGTTAGTCCTAAATCCCCTCCCTCCCTCCCAGTCACTCAGTTTAGAGCCCTTTAGACCTCCCTCTTTACGACAAGCAGAGCTATATTAATAGATGCTCTGGCTAAAGAAAGACTAATGCTTCAGAGCCTTAACCTGGTGCTGTGTTTTCGGTGATGTTAAAAGAAGACTTCTTTTCCACACAGGGTTTTTGGAAGGTTCATCTCCAGCTACCTCTTCTAGTCTGTGAGCAAATCAATTCCAAAACTGATAGCCTAAGTCCCCTTTCAAATGCCCTTTATTTAAACTGACAAGATTTTATCTAAATATCTCAGAAACCCTCTTTTGAAATTTCTTAGCAATACACTGAACAGATTTCTATAAGTACACAGGTTTTCAAAAAGCAACTTTTACTCATAATAGATTCTAAGGTAATTCAGATAATTCACTGCCACAGTCTGAATCAAGCATCTATTAACGTTCAGCTATCCAAAGAAACTACTTGCATGTCAGTAGTCACTCGACTGCATGCTTCAAGCAAGACACATATTGAATTGTAAACCCAGAGATGCAATGAACTACTATACCCCCCTAATTGCTTTAAAACAAATAAAACATACATTTATTTGTAGAATTCTAGCATACGCATTCGAACAGCAAGACAATTCAACCATTTCCCAAGCCTAGTAAGATCTCCTCAGCTGTGTCACAAGCTTCTCTTCAGCTTCTCACATTTAATTTGATTTTTTTTCCTTCTGCTGAATCTGGACAGCAGAAAACACTGAATACCAAAACTAATGTCATTACTAAACAAAGATCCTTCTATCCTAACCTTT
Organism: Tympanuchus pallidicinctus; assembly: GCF_026119805.1. Classification (NCBI taxonomy): domain Eukaryota; kingdom Metazoa; phylum Chordata; class Aves; order Galliformes; family Phasianidae; genus Tympanuchus; species Tympanuchus pallidicinctus. The sequence goes on from NW_026294802.1 coordinate 30,493,661, forward strand.
AAATGACAGTAAGGAAGGGCTCTGTTACATGAGCTACGCTCACAGCATGCAGTTAATAACTCTTCTAGAATTCACTGTGTATTTCTCTATGCTAAAATACGTGAAGTATTTAGCCCCATTTTATACACTGGACATTTTTAACATACTGCTAACTTCTCGGGTCCAAGTTAGATAGACGGCATTTCCTCTGTTTAGTATGTCTCAGAAAACAAACATTTCCACTTCTACTGGATCTGCCACAATTCTTCAGTCAGCGTCAACAGAAGAGCAGACGTCGGGGCTGAAGCTGCCAGACTCATCTCCTCACTGAGCTCCACCCCACCATGCCAGCAGGAATTTCACAGCAAAGTGAGGCTTTCAGCACAAGAGCTCTGACACCCGGCTCGGCAAACAGCAGAGCTAGGGCCCAACAGCTAACTCACAGCTTTGAGAACTGGAATGGTTCTGAGCTCTTAAGAGCAGCTGCCAAATACTGAGTTAAATGATTAAGGCTTTTTTTCCTGAAATGGGTCTGCACAAAATGTAATGAAAACCAAAGTGGCTTATATAAAAATACTTGATATTTCAGACTAGAAGTGAATATATGTTAGGACTAGTGGGTTTATAAATTGATGAAGAAGTATTATTATCTTTAGCAGGATGTGAAGGGCTGGGGAATATACTCATCATCCAAACAAAAAATATCTATACTGTATTTTTGTTACAGTGGTATTTTATAAGGCTTAAAAGAGCACTCAGTAAAACACATCAGGGTATAAAAACATAAAGAGGCAAACTGACTTTGCTGGTAGGCACAACAAACCTATGGAGGATTACGCCTTGCAGTGTTCCGTGCCTTACTGGAACAACACAGAATTCAATTAGCACACAAAATCCTCAGTTAAATAAACCAGACAATTGCACTGTGTGACAAACCAGCTTGCTGAACAGTGGGTAAGCCTCACCCCCGACCCCAGCAAAGCTTCTCCCTGCGGCATACTGACATCCAGCTCGCATACCTCAAGCCCTGTGGGCGCACAGACCTGGCTCCACGGCCCTGGGTGCTCTCTAGGCCAAGAACTAGAGCCAGGCACACACCTCATCCCCCACAGCGCCCACCCCACAGCCCACTCTGCACAGGGAAACCTGCGCCCGCCAGACAGAAAGCAGCCCTAGTGAGCTCCCAGCAGGTCCCCTGGGCTCTAAGGGCTGCAGGCAAATCCCCTGAAGCTGAGACGTGTCACTGTCGATGCCGACACGCAGAGCCCTGCAGGCTGGCTCTGAGCAGGGCTACACAGGGTGTAGTGGCTGCTGCACCAAAGCCATTCCCATCCTTACTGCTCGAGATGCAAAGCTGGAACAAAAAAGCATAAAAAAAACCTCACTATTATGTAACATACTTCATGGAAAACAAGGAAATGTAAATAACCAGTGGTGTCTGTCTGGGAATCACAGAGTCATAAAATTATTAAGGTAGGAAGACCTCTAAGATCATACTCTCCAATCACCAACCCATCCCCTCCATGCCCACTAACCACATCCCTCAGTGCCACATCTCCACATTTCTTCAACACCTCCAGGGACAGTAACTCTACCACATCCTTGGGCTGCCTGTGCCAATGCCTCACCGCTCCTTCTGAGAATTGCATAAGAAAAGGTAAGCATTTTAACGAGATACTAACATATGCTTGCCTCCATTAGCAAATACCTTCAGTAGCTGAGCTCAAAAGCAAGTTTCTATCTTTTTTTTTGTAGTTAGAATAATACGGTTGGAAAACAAGGTGGTTGCTTTCCCATGCATGGCAGCATGGGTATGAGGCACAATGCTATGTACAACACCTACAAGCAGAGTGCAGAGTGGAGAAGTATTCGTAAGTCAATCTTTGTAACAGTATTTTTTATGCCAATGGAGCTTGAACTTCCAGAGAAGGACAAAGGCTTCCAGAGCTCTGTAGTCCCATGCTTCAGCACTGCTGCGTTTACACAAGTGTCAAGACACAATGACACAGATTTCATACTACAACATAATCATAACATTATCATGTGTTGTCACATTTTTCACACAGAGAGTGGTGATGCACTGGAACAGGTTGCCCAAGGAGGTTGTGGATGCCCCATCCCTGGAGGCACTCAAGGCCAGGCTGGATGTGGCTCTGGGCAGCCTGGTCTGCTGGTTGGTGCACATAGCAGGGGGGCTGAAACTAGATGATCATTGTGGTCCTTTTCAACCCAGGCCATTCTATGATTCTGTTATATGATTCTATGTGTGACAATGCTGTACTGTTGCTGGGAAGCTCATAAAGAACACAGTGCATTTCCTGTGATAAAGAAACAAAAATCTGCTGCACTTGAGCTTTGTTCAGCAAAACTGACATAATACTTCCGATTTCCAGCTCAGCTGTTCATCCATCCATAATCCAAATAAGGACCTATATTTTGAGCTTTCTAAAAAAACATCTGATTCTCAGCAGCTGCGCATACACAAAAAGAAGGGATTAAAAATGGACAGTGAATGACAATCTGCAGCTTCCAAAATCTTGCCTCAGCTTGCAAGATGGAAATTGAAGAACTGCAGCGCTCAAACTGATGTAAAACACATTCATTTTCAGATATCGTGATCTATTCTTTTGCAAATAAATCAGTAAAGTTAAAATAGGCTGTACTGCCCTTTAGCTGTCCATGATATTTTGCATCTAATCCTTTCTTATGAATTTTTCCAGTCATTTCTATACCAGCAGGTAATATACCACAACATGTGATACGGAAATAAAGAAAAACAACAAAGAGAAGGGGAAAGATATTGAAAGTCTTACATAATACATTACAGATGCATGAAAGACATAAAAATGGTATAAAAACATAACGCAACCAAAACCCAAAACCTCACCTGACAGTCACTGCACATCAAACCGAACCACTCCCAGATCTATATCACTAGACACTCCCATCCAACAGTCTTTTTCTGCATAAGAATAAAAAGTGCTTCTTGACCAGACACATTCCTGTGATGAGAATGACTTTTAAGTAAAACACCACAGAACTGGGACTAAGCCTCTCCAAAGCAAGCGAGCATTAGACAAGCAGGAGCAGTTTCAACCCTTTTTGCCAGCCCTACGGAATCTCTCTGGATGAGCAGGTAGTTGGGATTTGTCTAATTGAATCCAGCTGTCTGCCGCTGCAATGGTTGTCATGGCTCCCATCTTTTTGGCAGAGAAAGAACAGTGCCTCTTGGGCATACTTATTCCCATCCTGCAGTGAATTTATAAAACAGTTCATGAGACAGTTCAGAAGCACAGCTTCTGAAGAAGCCAGGAAACTGCTGTGGAAAGCACATGAGAAGCTGTGAGAGCCTCCTTGGAGCTGGCTGTAAGGAGACAAGCAGTGCTCTGCCTTCTCTGTGGGACACTGAGAACATCTTAACTGAAAAACCCTGAGAACTGTCTACTTCTACAGGATCTGTTGGAGAACATCTGGATTTCTGACCTTAGGGAGTGAGGAGCAGGAAGTTCAGAGAAATACTTCCAATGAAGCACATCCTGGACAGAAATCTAAGGAGAGAAATTCGGGTGTCAAAGCACATTTAGTCACATCTTAGTCTTTACTGCATCTCAAAATGAAATGCAAGGTGCTGCACGTGGGTCAGAGTAATTCTAGACACGTACAGACTGAGAGCAACTCTGAGGAGAAGGACTTGAGGGTTTTGGTCAGTGAGAAGCTCAGTGTGAACTGGCAGCGTACATTTGCAGCCCAGAGGGCCAACCATATCCTGGGCTCTCATGAGGTCCCATCTGGAGTGCTGAATCCAGGCCTGAGGCCCACAGTGCAAGAAGGACATGGAGCTGTTGGAGTGTGTCCGGAGGAGGGCCACAAGGATGATCACAAGACTGGAGCTCTTCTGCTACTGAGAAGGGTTGAGGTAGCTGGGCTTGTTCAGTTTAGAGAAAAGAAGGCTGCAGGGAGATCTCATTGTAGCCTTCCAGTACTTAAAGGGAGCTTATAAATGGGAAGGAGATCAACTTTTTACATGGCCTCCTAGTGTCAGGGCAAAGGGAAACTGTTTAAAACTAAAACGAGAGGCTTAGTTTAGATATCAGGAAGACATTTTTTACTCAAGAGGGTGGTGAGAGATGGCACAGCTGCCCAGAGAAGCTGTGGACGCCCCATGCCTGGAGGTGTTTAAGGCTGGGCTGGATGGGGCCCTGGGCAGCCTGAGCTGGGAGGGGGCAGACAGCCCACGGCAAGGGGTAGGAGCTGGGTAGGCTTTAAGGTCCCTTCCAATCCAAACTGTTCAATGATTCTGCAATTCTATGGAAATATATGGCACTACTGTGAAATATCGTAACACTGTTGCATAAAAAGTGTTGGGTTTTTTTGTGGGTTTGTTTTGTATTTTTTTCCATATTTCAGCAATATATCTGCAGGATTTTTTTTAGCATTGCTCATTCGCCTGGGCAACGGTCGTTCACTGTTTCATTTTCAATACTTCAGCCTGTAACATTTGTTGTAATTTCTTTATGTCCTTTTCCTGATGGTGCAAATGCGCAGAGACAGATGTGCCTGATCCGGTACCGTGGGTGAGCTTTTATACACGTAGAGTTTCACTTCAGAATACAGAGAAAATAAAACTCTAAGCTAGAACTGAAGAGAAGATATTGAGTTGCCTTGTAACTCATTTTGACACATTGGAGTTGACTCAGCGGATGACAGACAAACATGCCTGTGGGCTTTGGGTGACTGTGCCAGAATTAGTAGACTTCTCATTGAGAGTTTGCACAGAACCATCTCTAAGGGAAATCAGAATTCAGAAAACAAAAATGTGCACTAGATGTTGCTAAAAGAACACATTGATTCATTCATCTTAGCATGGTATGTTTACATCAAGAGTAGCCTGATTTTTAGGTTACAGTAAAGCTTAGAGAATCCTTCATTAGATCTCTGCACACTGTGCAAGTGACCACATGCTATGTGCACCTGAGATTGACGGTGTCCCTTATACGCATGTTCTCTGAAGAGTAGGATGTTTCTCATTCCCTCTTTCTTATTTTAGCCTTGGCAGCTAATGGAGCATAGAAACTGGAGTGCAATAGAAAGAGATGTTGCAGTGCTCGACTTTCACTGTATCACTTTATACTTTCTGTGCTCCTGTGCTCACTGTCAGGGCATTGCACCCAAGCTACTACACAAGATGTGCTCTTCCTTTATGGAGAAAAATCAAAAAGGCATTTGTCTCTATGCTGCACTGACTACCGACAACAGACATGCCTTGCAGCTCATAAAGCCATCCAGCTAAAAGCAGCATAACTCCTTCCGTTCTGCACACTGCTGACCTGCATTTAACTGTCTGGATACAGAGCTCCATCCAGTCATGCCGGGGGTTCTGGTAAATGCTGCTTAGCAGCAGAAGGAAGGGATGACTGTGAATGCTGGACATGAGCTAAGGTCTGATTGAGGCTTGGCCAGTGCCCTCTTTGATGACAAAGAAAGCCAGTTCTCCTCTTGGTGCTTTCCTTGGCATCTGGTTCACTCACAGCACTTCAGAGCAGGGTCTGCTTCTTCCAGATGAGGAATTATGGTTCTCTGCAAATGAGAGGAAAATGGGCTCAGAAAAGCAAACCCATGGGAACACAAACCCTGGGCTGCAGCGTGCTACCATTCCTGCCCATACAGAGCCTGAGAAATCCTGGTAATCTTGGACTTCAAACAAAATAAAGGAAAATCTGAGAATGGCAAGTCATTAAACAACTACCCAAGAAAGAAGGGGAAACAAAGAAGAGCTCCACCTCCAATCTGCTCACAGTACTCACTCATTAAATGAAACTTCAAGAAGACCCTGGAACACAGATTGTTTGGTAATACAAATGGTAACTCTAGGCATAAATCCAGCAGTACAACCCTTCATCACACGTGATTAAATACCAGTGAACTCCTACTGCTGGGATAGCTGACAAGGTCTATTCTCTTTTGAAAAGCATTAAAACGTATGTTCCAGAAATTGCTTGCCAGTAAAATATCCTTTGAAGGAAAAAAATCACTAACACCTGCACTTTCTTCTTTTCTCCATGTTTTACCTCTCCTTCTGTAAGGAGGAATTGATTTCTTTAAAAGTGCCGCTAATTAGGAGCCATTTAGATAACATACTGTAATTTGTTCTAAGCTTTGTGGGTTTTTAAAAGATGATTTAGAAGGCTTGTAATAAAGAAGATACATCACACGTGATTGTAAAGCCTCCATCCTTCACTTTCTTCGCAAGCTGGCACCCAGAAGACACCCACTTACCTGCATTCTCATTTTGTCTTTAGAAGAGACTGTGTCCATCAAAATTCTGATGGAAATACTGCAGTTTTTCCTTTAGTAACTTCACAGATACTTGTAAGCCTCTGTGCTTCCCAAGGTCCCTACAGAGTTGACCATCAGCCCTGCCACACAAACCTGACCCACACACCAGCACACAGAGCGCTACTTGGGTGACTATAGCTGCTAAGGGCAGTAAGTATCACTGTGTCAATCTCACACTTCAGCGTAAGTATGACCTCCCCATCCTGTCTCATCACTTAAAATTGAAAATAAATGACCTATTTTGCATGGTACCTCTAAACTCCATCTGATTAAATAACTTCAGAAAGTTTGAACCGGAAGTCACGCAAGCACTATAATTTCTCTATATCCTCTTAAATGAAGAGCAAAACTCCTGGAAAGGCACAGCAGCATTTCTATCTGGCTCAGTGAAAAAGTGAATCTGAAATGAAAGCGTCAATATTCAAGAGAAAAGAAAAGCTACAGAATTGAGCTAGGAAGCATAGGGCAGGCGTGCACAGAGGTGTTATTTTTACACCCCTGCCGCCTTTAAAAACACAGCCCACTGACCAGGCAGGTTGGAAGGAAAAGCTGCTGAGGAGCAGTATTCCAAAGGCTGGCAGCATCAACATTTATCTAAAACTCTTAGAAATGCCTCATTTTCCAAATGCCAAATGATAAGGTGAAACAACACAGCTACTTCAGGGCGTCTGTGCGACATAATGCTACATACCATCAAACCATCGGTGTGATATAAGACACTGACAACTATCACTACATAATACTCTCAGATTCCAAGAAAATTTGAATACTAGAAGAGAAAATTGCTCTTTCTGCACATCATCTCATTGGTTTAAACCAGAATAAGCTGGACTGTTTCTGCTGCCACCTGCTCTGTAAGGAGCAGTCAGACTGGGCAGCAGCACTCTGCACCTGCACAAATGAATGTTTTTTCCCCCAAAAATAGAGGTGAAAAGGTGAAGGGCCAAGAAAGCCAGGAGCGCTACTCCAATCAAGGTCCCTTTGGAAAGTAATCCAGAATAACAGCAAGAGCTCAGATACTACCAAGCATCTTTTTCAGAGGTATCTCATTACACTCGGCTTTCTTTCTGGGCTGAGGTCCAGAAATTCTGGTATTGCCTTATTTTTTCCAAGAATTTATTGCTTGAATAACGTGCACCTTGTGCACTGCATTTAACAGATGGTCATTGATCTCCTTGAACTCTTTTTTTCCACTCTGATCATTCTTCCCTGAGTTATATGAAAGTATTTTTCCAGTTTTTAGCAGAAGATGGAAATCCAACTGATGAATTCCACACCAAAATAGCACGAGAAGCAGAAGGATCCTTTTCTTGGTGGTTCCTCATTCACTGCACTTTATCACACGTATCAAGAAGCACATGGAACCCCAGAGATGACCACAGCCCCCCTCCCTCTGTGAAACGAGGATGGCAGAGCCCAGCCCTGCCTTAATGCTGTGCCACCACCCCATAGGGACATCGCAGCTCTTTTCTCTGAGACAGAGCTCTGCTCATCTCAACTTCCACATTCTCCCCCTAGCATCCCCTCTGACTGTCCCCATGTCCCAGGGGGAACTCCTCACTGCTTTCAGTGCTTACCATCCTGGTCAGCACCTCTGACTCCGGTCTCATCTGAGGGCAGCTGGCTACTGAGTGCTGATTCAAACAGGGTGATCTAAGTACAAGTAATACCTCCATCTCTCTGACTCAGAATCCTTGTGACAATTCAGTGCGCAGTTTCTTCTTTATCTGCTGCAGGCTGCCAGGAAGATGCTGACGTTCTGCTTTTTAGATGAGGCAGAGAAGCTCCCTACCACTGCCCAGAACTACCTGGAGACCTCCCAGCACTGCCGCACCTGCCAAGCAGCTCAAAGCCTCTGCCAGGAATCGGCATTGCATCTCCTGCAGTGGCTTCTGCTTCTCAAGGGGTGCTGACGAGCACCACGGCTTCTCCAGCAGGTGTCACCAGCCTTGCTGCAGCCCTGCAGCCTGCTACCACCCCTACAGCCGGGTTAGATGAAGAGCCTTTGAACTGGGCTGGTACAGGTGGGGATTTGTTGCCCTGCACCAATTTTTCAGCCATGTGGGTCCACCCACTCAGATCGCAGGGTGCCAGCAAGCACTCAGGCTCAAGCAGCGGTCTGTGTGTGACTTCGCTCCCGCTCCCTCTCTTCTCCGTACCACTTTATGGCTTTTAAATGTTATATTCATGCTAGGCTATAAATGTTGAATGCTCCCTCTGCTACTTCACCAGAGAGCAGCCGCAAGGACTATGGCTGATAAAAATGGAGCTTGTCACGGAGGAGAAAGAAAAGCAGTGCGAGCCGTAATCGTGCTGAGAAAACACTGCTGGAAGATGCATAATCCAACGTGACACTTGAGGGCTCTTGCCACAGAACAGCCAACCGTAAAAGAAAATAATAGGATTCTTAAGGTCTACTTTCACATAAGTGTACTCACACATCCTGTCAGAACGATGCGAGAACTTCAATAATAATACATTTTTAAAAACTGTATTTTCACATCACTAGTGTTTCCTTTCAGAGCATTAACTGTAAGAACAGAGCTGCAGAAGGTAACGATAGGAACCTTGTAAGAGGAGTGCTGTACCTTAGCAGAGGACAACCTGAAGTTGCCACATCTCCTTAAGCCACAGCATGCATCCTCTTGCCCTGGGCCAGGTGTCAGTGCCCACCTCTAACAGTGAGGACAGAAGGCAAAGCCCACCCCCTGTCACAGCACTCTGCTGCGGGCAGTGCTCGGTTATCCTCAAACACGTCCTTATGGGGCTTTGGGGGGACTGAAGCTATGAAGAACGTCTCACAGAGCCCTCAACGTGGGAAGGTCTTTTCCCGCTGGACTTTTTCCTTACGCTTGGCTAAAGCACCAAAAACAAAACAAGGTGCGTTTGGCTGACAGGTAGATGGCTGCAAAACAGGAAAGTTGCCTTCTGAGAGGTGAAAGAAATGCCCACCTTTGCCCGCCGCGCATCCCAACGGAAGGAAATACCCCGCCGAGGCGCGGCCCGAGGCACCTCCCCGCGGGGCAGGACGCGGCCACCGCCGCTCCGTTCCCGCCCAAGAAGCACGCGAGCCCCCACCCGGTATCGGAGGGACGGGAGAGAAGGGAGCGAGGGGTCGGGGGCCGCTCACCCGCGCAGCGCAGGCCCTGCGAGACGACGAAGCGGCAGCAGAGGTCGCACCACGCTCCCGCCGCCGCCGGCACGAAGCGGTGCGGGGCGCTCGGCGGCGCCGGACGGCCGCTGGAGGTGCCGGGGTCGGAGCCGAGGTCGGGGCCGGGTCCCCCCGGGGCCGCCGCCATGCGCGCTCCTCCGGAGAGCCGTCGAGCGGAGCGGCCCGGCAGCGCGGCTCTGCCCGCCGTCCCCGGGGCACGGCTGCGTGCGGGAGGCGCGGCGCCGCGCCCGGCGCTCCTCAGCCCGTTACAAGTGACACCGCGCGCGGCGCGCAGGGGGCGGCTGCGGAGCATCGCGAACATCCCATAATACGCCGCTTTTAGCGACGGCGTTTTTCGAGCCCGGGTTCCCTTAGGAGGGTTCCGGAGAGTCGGGAGCGGTCCGGCCCCGCAGCCCTCTCTCTCCGCTCCGCAGTGCCGCAGCGCTACCGCTGCTGTGCCCAGAGCAGGGGGAGGCGAAGGAGCCCGGAGGGGCCCGCACGGACGCCTGGGAGCCGGTGCCGAAGGAACGAGGAGCACCGGGGGTGCGGCGATTGCTGCGGCCAGCGGAACAAATACGCAGCAGTAAGATTAACGCACCTCCCTTCTTCCAGATTTAGAATTCTCTTCAGGATTTAAAAAGAACGAACAAAAAAACCGCCCACCCTCTTCCATTCAGCCTTTTAAACCCTTATCGTAGCACTATAGCCGATGTTACTCTATGATTACCGCTATTACAGCGCTTTAGTCCAATTAGAGCTGACAAGAGGAGTTCACAGCCTGACAATTTTGCCACTCTCACAGGGAGCTCATTTTCATCAGAACACGTGTTAGCAGAGCAGTTATAAAGTACAAGGCATGACTGGCTCTCCTGGCAGCCCTGCCAGTCATTCTATTGTTTGGGACACCACTTCAGGACAGCCGACTAATGCCAGCTCTATGCTGCGCTTCGCTACGTCAGACTTGAGGCTTATGAGGATACGGGGAAATAAACATTAGAAGGCAACACTGAAATGGAGAAAAAGCAAAGTTATGGAAAGACAAAGAAGGACACGCTCCACGGTAAGAGGTTGATGATGTATTTAAGTCATTCACTCATGCATTTTCACAATTCATATGACGACAGATTTGTTTGAGTAACAGATAATTAATATACTATGCTAAACCCCCCAGAAAGCAAACCAGCTTCAGGAGGAAGAACCATATATTACTTTCTATTACTTCTTTTGGCAAATCAGTAGCATGACTGATAGCATCAGGACACTTAGTATGAGCCAAGAGTTCCATGGTATCATATGCCACACCTCAACAGGAAAAGTATATTGATTTCATAAGAAGGTAATCAGTAAATCATGAACTGATTACTTCTTTAGCTAGTGCTTAGTTAAAATTACTTTATCTAAAAGTAATTTTAACAGGATTAAGATCACCAATGTATTTAGCAACACTAAAACCTGCCATGTTTAAAATGAACATAGTAGAACATAAATCAGTTTCAACCATAAAAAAGAATGCCACGTGTATTTCAATACACAGACAATATTGTTACCACAATGAGCTTTCCTATTCAGATTGCTTCAGTATAAAGGACGTTGAGAATCACATATCCAACTAACACTCAGTTTCTTTCAAAATTAAGAGCCTTTGAAACTGCAAGGGGTTATCAATGTAATGTTGAAAAATACCTAAGTTGGCAGTGGGTGGGTTCATTTTTCCAAGATCTGGACTGGTTACATTATTTTTTCTAACGTTCAGTTACCACTGAGGCATAATGCTCTCTATTCTACTCACCACCTAAAAAATCTCTGTAATATCTGTTTTTAACCTTTAAAAATAATGTCTACAAAGAGGACTCTGAAAAAAAAACAATTTTATTTTAAGAACCCACTTCTCTTGTAGTGAGCAACAAGATTTCAGGAACACTCTAAAAGTACTGTACTCTACAAAAGGAGTTTCTACATTCAGTCTGACACCTGCAGTATCAAACTTCCACATACAGAGCAGACAACGTGGCACTGAATATGGGTAAGGACTTAAAAACAAAAAATACTGTGAAATTATTTTCCCACAAAAGAGAACTAATAGGCACATGAAGACAAATGTGTTTCCACTCTGTCCTGTCTGTGCTTTTAGTCTCCATTCACACTTTTTAAAGAGAGATAATTTAGAACAGCTCTCCTGTTTTGGGATGATTAGAGTCATTCAGCTAGTTTCCAAAGTAATAGAATCACAGAATCATAGAATCCCCAAGGTTGGAAAAGACCTCTAAGATGATCCAGTCCAACCGTCCACTTATCAGCAGTATTTCCCACTAACCATGTCCCTCAGTACAACATCTAAAATGCTCCTTGAACACCTCCAGGGACATTGACTCCACCACCCACCAGGGCAGCCTGTGCCAATGCCTCACCGCTCTCTCACAGAAGTATTTCCTAATGTCCAACCTGAACCTCTCCAAGCATAACTTGAGGCCATTCCCTCTCGTCCTGTCACTGTTACATGGGAGAAGAGGTTGATCCCCACTGCATCACAGCCTCCCTTCAGGCAATTGTAGAGAGCGATAAGGTCTCCCTGAGCCTCCTCTTCTGCAGACTGAACAATCCCAGCTCCCTCAGCCTCTCCCCCTAAGACTTGTGTACCAGACCCTTCACAGCTTCACTGCTCTTCTCTGGACACACTCCAGGGCCTCTATGTCTTTCTTGTTGTGAGTGGTTAAAGGAAATCCAAGACACTCTTTAAAGATGAATCATGATTTTTAGACTTCTATAGGTTACTCTTGCAATAACGAGTAAACTGCATTCTGAAAAAGGGGCAATATTAAAACCAAACAAATGTCAACTTCACCAACAACACTTTTGCCTTCTGGACTATGTCAGAAATCCTCCAAGAATTAAATTCCCTGCCAGAATTAATTCTACCCTAAACGCTGACAAAAAAAGATATATATTTCTTCTATATTTACATATTATACATATTTACATTTTTTTTTAATACTACAGTTGCAGAGAAAAAGAACTGGATACAGATTTATTATCTGCTTTAAAATGTCCCAACAGTATTTTTTCCCTTTGAAAAATGTACAAATCTTCAGGTCCTTTGAAAGTTAGATACAGTCCACATTCCTCAGGCCACCATCTGCAGTCAAAGCACCAAATCTAAAAGGAAAAAGCAGTGTATTCTTAGGTGATTGAATAGATCAAATACAGAATCAGTTAATCCTTACTTCACTGTAATTTACTTGTGGGCTTTTCCTCTCCCTTGTCACATGCTGACACACGCATTTATATCTAACTTTTGTCCCTGACAACAAGACAGAAAAAGGCTACTATGCTCCAAGTACAGGACTTGGGTAGGGAACAAAAAAATTCATCTTGAAGTTAAGCTCAGCTCTACCAACAATTTAACCTGAAACTTTAAGAGATTATTATTTTTCATATATTTTATCACCAGTTAGAAAAAAAAAAAAAGCACAAGCATTCTGTATGTGATGATGAAAACTCCCCATTATATTTAAGCAATCTGAAAACTGCTAAATCATTAAGTCACACCGGTAGAATTCCACAGCTGTTAAAAATGGTATCTACAAGTGAGAAGTTAAAAGAACATACTGAGCTGCTGCAAAAACACTGCGCTTACATTTGGAAATAACCTCTGTGCAACAAGTATTTCTATTAGCTAAACCTGTGTGACATTAAAAAATGTCCTGATTGCTATGTCAGAATGTTTTCACAGCTATGTTTCAAAGTTGTGAAGAATGGCTTTTGTTGCACTTCAGATCAGCAGGTGAACATTTATTTACTGTTAGACTAGGGGATAGAACTGCCCCTTAGTTTGCATTTTTGATCTACAAACTGTACCAAATTAAGCTTGCTCCTACTAACAGCCCCAAAATGAAAAACAATTGCTTGCCTTTCCAAAATATGATTGTTCTCAGCCAGCTCTTTAACAACCCCTTCCATTTCCTCCTTTAGTTTCTTCATACTGTAGTCAGAACAAGCAAAAGGTTACAATTTTTATAGAGACAGCTGTCTAGTACAATCACTCATCATCACAAAACTCTCAGCAACTTGTCATTACATACAAAACAAGAGACATAGATCAGGTTGGTTATTTACTAAAAGTAATGGATGATTATTAATGTTGTCCTTTACTCATTTCCAAATCCATACTGTTGCTTCAGCAATAGAGTTATTTTTTCTGCAACAACTGAATAATTGTATCATTCTTAGCCTTAGCAGAGCAATCACACAGCCAACTGTAAGCATTCTTTTCAATCTATCTGTCTAATAGGTACGGAATATGATGGCCATTCAATCAATAAATTCTCACCCAAGAGTCATTTCTACTAATGTATTTGAACTTGGATAAACTGTATTCATGGTATGTTTCATCCCAGTGGAAGCTGCAAACATTTTCTGAGGCAGAGCATCTTGTAACTGCAATAGATAAAAAGGAAGTGTAAGTTAAAATACAAGTTGTGATATGTTTCTTGATATTCTCCATTTTTCAATTCTCTGTTGCTGAGATACTTCACAAAATCACTGCAGCAGTAAGGCATGAGATCATCGTGGCAAGATCTTTATAGAGATGGCCTTCAGTTTTCTGATTTGTTCCATCTTCTTAAGAGCCTCAAGCTTTTGTAATAAACTCACAAGGAAGAATTATTTATTTGTTATGTTTTTAGATAGCCTAAGGGAAGAGGATTCTAATGAATAACTGGTTTCCTTCTTCTTGATTGCAAGAAGATACTCTTTTAGGTTAGACTGAGATTAGGTTTTGATATGGGAACATGATACTAAGTCTGAATTTCACATCTCATGAAAGTTACACAGAAAAGAGTAAAGGCTTTTCTCATTCTTTCAGTTTTGAGGTAATTCTGGTAAGTTTGCATCCAACAGAGCCGCTGTCCAAATTTTAATGGAACTTTTTCTTCCATGACACCAGCAGCATTACATTAGCATGAGTCCTTGAGTGCGTATTCCCTGATCTTGAATGAGAGTAGTGTTTTCATAGAATTGTGGAATCACAAGGTTGGAAACAGCCTGTAAGATCATCCAGTCCAGCCGTCTCCCCATCACCATTGCCACCACAAGCACTAAGCCACATCACGCAGCACGTCGTCCAGACGCCTCTTGAGCACTGCCAGGGATGGCGACTCCACCACCTCCCTGGGCAGCCATTCCAGTGCCTGACCACTCTCTGAGAGAAGGAGTTCTTCCTTATGTCCAACCTAAACCTCCTCTGATACAACTTGCGGCCATTGCCCAGTGTCCTGCTCGTTGCCTGGGAGAAGAGGCCAAATCCCTCTTCACCACAGCCTCCCTTCAGGAAGTTGAAGAGTGCAATGAGGTCTCCCCTGAGCCTCCTCTTCTCCAGACTGAACAATCCCAGCTCCCTCAGATGCTCCTCATAAGCCCTGTGCTCCAGACCCCTCACCAGTTTCGTCGCCCTTCTCTGCACACGCTCCAGGACCTCAACATCTTTCCTGTAGTGAAGAGCCCAAAACTGAACACAGCACTGGAGGTGTGGCCTCACCAGCACTGAGTACAGGGGGATGATCACCTCCTGCTCCTGCTGGCCACACCATTTCTAATGCAGGCCAGGATGCCGTTGGCCCTGTTGGCCACCTGGGCACACTGTTGGCTCATGTTCAGCCGAGCATCAACCATCAAGCCTATATTTTAATGCAACTGCATTAAGTACAACTCACTATAAACAGCATTAATATTAAACAATGTAAAATAATCTTATTTTTGCAAAGCCTTTCCATAACTTAGAAGAATTTTTACCTCATTTATATAATCCTGGTATTTGGATACTTCTTCTTCAATATCAAAACATTGGTTGGTGAGAGCCAGCAACTGCTTTCTTGTGTGAAGCATTTTCCTAAATGAGAAAAGTAGTAGTTTTCTTTTAATATACATATATATTTTTTAAAAAAAACTGATGCACTTTACCAAATACTAAAGAAATTAAAAAAAAACTTGCCTTGTCCAGTCCTCAGCCTTGTCCAGAAATGCATCATACTTGCTGACACACTCATCTTTGAACAGAGCTATGGCTTTGGTAGCATGCAAATACAGCTTCTGCCTGCAACACAGAAACGATTAAGAGTGCCATACTGCTTTCAGAACTTCCTTCAAAACAACAACCAACAAGAAGTATGCAGATTCAAAATCCCTTCAGATCAACTTTATTCATGCCACTGTAATGTATGAGAACTCAAAAAGCAGCATGAACTGACAGATTATCTCAGAAACATTCCTTGGCAGGGAGAAATTGCAAGTATTTGCATATGAATAATTGATCAAATGTGTTTTTGCAGTCAGCATTTATCTGAGCAGGTATATTCAAGGGAAAGGGACTCTGAATAGAAAGAACAGAATCCCTTATTATTTAGTTGCCTTCTACAGATACTTGGAACATCCAGCATTTGTAAATAATCCTTTGTGCTGAGTGATATCCTTGGAATAAATAAGTTGGAGTTCTGTATTAGCTTAAGGTAATGACAAGAAAAACATCACATAAAGACAGGAGAACAAAACAAACCTGAATACTGGTTAGCACTGCAGACAGTAGTTCCAGTGGAACTGCCATACTATCCTAGGCATTGCACCAGGAAGTAAAACTAAGGGATACTGGAATACTGAGGGGTACAGTCTAACAGCTGCTTCTATTGCTTCATTAACTGTTGCATGATAACCATTGAAATATTTTCATCTCAATAGCAAACAGGACAAAAAGGAGTTCTCTATAAAGCAATCATGCTCTGATAAAGAACATCTGCATTTAAAAGGAACGTATGTGAAGGACCTCCATGCCAGAAAGCATCACACTGAAGTATGCTGGCACTCCATGTATTTAAGATATTTAAAAAATACGTATCTTTTTTAAGGAAGAAATTTTAAAGAGGATATAATGTGCAGCAATAATCCACAGGAGAGGTTATCACCAAGAGCACCTGAAAGCAATTGTTTCCCAAAGTTAACTTCAGAACTTACTTGTCAAACTTGTGAATTTGTTCTTCATTATAGGGAAGCCCTAGGATCAGAGCAGACAAGAGACATTACTAGTTTAGTTCTGTTAGTTGTATTTACGTAAAACTTCACTTAGTTTATCCACTTTCAGTATGTTTTTCTTTTGTTTTGATAAGTAAAAGCAATAATTTACTTTTTTTTTTTTCCTCCTCCTTTGTTGGAATTCAAATCTCTAAGATTAAAAGCAGCGTTTCGTTCATATGGGCATTAAGAAGATAACTAAGAAAGGCATACACACACATTTACTGTTGTTGACTAACTCCTCATTGCTACCACAAATGTCCAAGTAGAACAAGGACTGACCTGCTATTTATATTACAGCTTACATTAAAAATGAATCAAATCAATTACTTACTTCGTTCTTGTTTGTCTTTTTTGAACTGATAGTAAATTTCTGTGATCGAAGATAGCAGCGTCTGCAGCCTTTCAGGACTAGAATGACAAAAATAACAAAATACTCGATCTACAAACTCAAGTAGCTACTAATGAGCTTTATGGACTGCAACTCAGCATAGAATTAAACGAGTCAATACAGTTACTCACTTTCTGTCTCTTGGATGTGTGCCCTCTTGATTCACCCAGGTGTCAGCTAGTAAACCACCAGGAGAAAGTTTGGTCTTGATATCTTGAAGACTTGTTTCTATTGTGCCCTGAGAGCTGGAGAGCTATGTAAGAGCAAGAAAGTTCAAGCAATCGTACTCCTGGGCCAAGTGAAAAATTAATTTAGGCTGAAGACAGACCAAGTGCCTCAATATCCATTTGTTTGACTTCATTAAAGAGCTACAAAGCTTTCTTCACTGAAGCTGGTGTTTCCATTAGTTAATACTTTGTTTCGTTCAGAGGCTTTAAGAATGTACCTTTCCTAAATTCCCTATTTACTTCTCCACTAGTTATTTTAGTTTGTTAAGAGTTCACATAATGACTACATGTCGTTCACACATTTCCTTCCCCACAATTCAGAAAACCTCCAAAGTAAAAAAGTAATCACCTTTTTCTTTCTGGAATAGTGAACTTTATAGACTGACATCCTGGGAAAAAGTGTGAAGTTACTTTCAACTTTTCCTCGTCTGAAAACTTAATACAAGTTTCAAAACAGAACAAACATTCTGAAGCGTGCCTGTGTGGGTATCACATCAGACAGCCAACTAGCAGTTCAAAATCATTTAAGGAAACAGAAAAATACATTTAGTGGTTATAATTTTTCACTTAAGTGAAATGTAGCAAATGGAATTGGATTGTCAGGGATAACACTATTTTCATTACAGTGAACTAATGACAGGATTTAGTGTTTGCAGAAAGGTATCCGTATGTCAGCAGAGGCATCTTAACAATCCTCAGCAGTCCAGAAATTACTTGGAAAATACAGAAAAACCTGTGTTACTGGTTTGTAATTCTAGACCACCATTTTGAGAATAACGTGGGCTTTGTAAAATACTTACACGCAACAATTTCGTGTTTATCTCTGAAATTTCATCCACTTCTGATGATTCCAAGTTGATCTGCATTAAATTCTCATATCTGATCATAACAAACAGCATGTTTATAAAAAAAAAAATATCAAATGAGTAACGGATTCACTCAAAATATTCTTTGAAATTAAATATTAAGAATAGCTACCACTTCTTCTATATGAAATACAGTATTTATCAAACAACTACGAAAGACAGACAACCTAAAGCAACCATTAGAAATGAAAACGTTTCTCTTAAGAAAAAAATAATTCCTTGAATTTTTTTCTACCTTTGAATTGCTAAAAATGAATTTGAAACTTTTATTCAGAAATTCTTCATCATACTCCCATTACCTGCATTCAGAAGGCAGCAGAAAACTATTTTTATCATCAAATCACTTTTAGGAAGTTACCAAACTAAAGATTCTTAAGGTAGTCAATGGTGCAACAAATCAGTGCACCGAGATGTTCTTCTGCAGAAACATATCTGGAAAGGCTGGGTTACCAAACATTAAAGGCTGGGCCAAGCAATTGATACTTTCCATATGACCATAGTTCAAGTGTTTAATAAATCGTTCAGGAGGTTATTTGTTCCTGCTGAGTATTTGGCACATTTTATTAAGAACACCATTAGAACCAGTTCAGCTACTTTCAAACAATGCATACTTTGCTCAAGGCGAATACTCTGTTTACCTTTCAGACAAAAGCTCTGCATTGTCATGCTTTGTGGCAGAGCCTTGAGAAAGGAGAACAAGAGGATTTGTCTTTTGCTAGCTCTGTGAGAGTCCTCTAAAGTGAAATCGACTGAAAGCCTGCTGAAAAAACGTGCAACCACACAGCAAATTTCTATTCACAAGAACTACTCCAGTCTGCAAAAGAATGTAATTTTTGTTCAAACTGCTGCTCTGAGGTTTGACTGAATACATCACAGTCATATATCAGAAACGACAGCGATTTCTTCTGAGCAGTAAGTGGCATTCACCTGCAGGACATGGCTGAATACTGGAAAACATCTGACCCAAACAGAGTAAACAGGAAGCAATGCTGTTAGCTACATAAACTGGCTTGAAGGGAGTTTGCAGTACAGCCCTGGTGATTTGTAACAAGGCTACTATAAGGTTTACCACGGTCTCACCAGTTACCAACTTCGCTGTTGTTTTTTTAAAGCAAGATCCTCAAAACTCAGAAGTGTTTGGCACGTACAGATCAAGCCTGACAAATCCTTTGGTATTCACAATTACTACATACAAGCCATTCAATTTGCAAGTGCAGAACGCTCCAACATGACTCTACATGTGGGCATTAATTATCTTGTGGGCATTTCTATTTTCAGACCAGCTGGGAAGCAAGCTTACTGAATCCTGTGGCTAAGACAGGATTCAGGGAACACTGCCAGTATGTGGGAAAACTACTAGCCAAACTGCTAGCTTGGCAAACTACTGCAAACTACTAATATCAAACTGCCTAGAAAGAATACATCCAACTGAAGGAGCCAAGAAAGATTGAACAAAATACTTTTAAAAGGTATCAGAAAGAAAAGGGATAGAATTGGACACTGAGTGAGATTAAGAGATGCAACAAAAGTCTGGACAGAAAAAACGGAACTTGGAGAATTCAATGCTGCAATTCCATCTCCTGGATACTATTTGAAAGAGGTAGGACAGAAGAGTCTTTGACCACTGGAAAACATTTGCTTCTAGAGCTTGGAAGACAAGAAAAGTGTCACAATTCTTCTGAAGTCTTTGAAACTTGGAGGTCCTTTCCCTTTTATTCTATAAGATATCAATATATTAGCTGTCCCTTTTCATAAGCTTTGACAGCTTTAAGGATAGTGCTCTAAAGAAACCCTTGTACTACGTACACGTAAATGAAAACAACGGTGAGACTCTGATGCACGCCTCTGACATGTGGGTTAACCAAAAGAGACAAACATGACTTAATGGTATGGCAATTAAAAAGGTGTAAGTTGTATCTCCTGTGCAATTCATTTTGGCATCCCTGTGTGCACGCTCTGATCTCATGACATCATACTGCAGCTATTCAATAGGTTTTCATATCAGCTACATGTTATATTTCAACACAAAAATTCTTTCTGGGCAAAAAAATGCAAAGGTCTTAAAGCTGTGAATGTGGCAGTACTCAAAGTCATCCTTCACATACAAAACCAAACTCAATGACAAAAGCACCAAAGCACCCAGGAAAGGAGAACTACTAGATCCTTCGTTCAGGCTCTGCTATAACTCCTAAAGACAACAGTAAATGAGCATGACTAGGAAGAAAGTAGAAAAAGGATGTGTGCAACTACTATTTAATAGTAGTTACTTGTACCCACTAAAATAAGGAGTAAAATTAACACTAATTTGAGTAAAACGAATTACTAAATCTGCTGAAGTGAAAGCAATGCATCGGTACAGCCATGCTAATTCAAATTTAATTTTAAATGCAAAAAACCCTGTGAATGTACATAACTTAAAATATCATTGTCATTAAAGATGAGGAAAATCAATGCATTTGGTGTACTGTTTCTACTCACATTTTCTCTGCTTTTTCAATGTTTCTGCTGCAGAAATCCAGTCTGATGACAACCTTAGTCTTTTTATGAACCATTTCATTGTAATCATCCTTGATTATCTCACTAAAAAGCAAAGCATCAGTCTATAACAAATTGCATTCAACTGCCACCTTACCAGCAATCAAGTTATGTAATAATATACCTACAGTAATTAACTGCTACTAAGAACTGCTTTCCTTTAGAGACACATTGGTATAATCCTCATACAAAACTAACGTGTACATGCATCTTAACCAAGGCTGAAGATTAACTATTCACAGGAGAAAGTGAAATTGCAAACACTTAAATATTATTGTTAAAAAAACAACAACAAAACTTTGTTTCCTTTATGATCTAAGAAGCAGAAGGATGCAAGGAGAAGAAGAAACCCCGCAGGGCAGCAGATCACAAACCAAGGTACATCACAATTAAATCACAATCATGTTCACAGCACTTGAATCAATTGCTTACTTTAGCCATCGTATTCCTTTTCGCATCAGCTCCTGGTAAAGCAGCAAAGAACTGGCAACTCTACAGGCATAACACACGATACGTGTTACTTCCTGGTGGAAAACAGGTAACATTAGTGCTAACCTGACATTCTCTTTACAGCTGTTTCAAGTCAATCACAACAAAGCAACATCGATTAATAAAATAAAGAGCAACGTGAAGCTGGTAGTAAAAGATGAATAATTCTGCCCAAACTTCAGCCAGGAAATAATGGAATACTGATTATAGAGGCAGAGCTAAACATAATAGTGAGTTTTTCCAGATATGCTAAAGTATCTGTTAGGGATGAAAATAAGCCTCTTACAGACAAAAATCACACCACTTCCTCTTGGGATTTACTTTCACTTCTGTAAAGGGACGAGTATATTTCCTCAGTAGTTTGGGAAATAAACTAAAAGAAACTAGTAAAAATGATTTATTTTACAATTTTAAGGCTAGGGGTTCTTTTACCTTACAATACCTTTGCTGTATCACTGAGAATTGTGAACAAAGTTTCATAAAAGACAGTTTAAAATATTCTTAATCATATGAAATAATGGCCTTCTGTTTACTAATTTGAAAGATGGTTGATTTTCAAAGAGACAGGTGCCTTTAGAATTACCATAGTGGGAAAAAAAACAACTCCTCAGCAGCCACATTTTAGAGGCATGGCACAAAAGTGTTTGTGACAAAATCAAAGCATGGTAATGCACACATTCAGTAGTTTTAGAAGACTTGAAATTGGCAAGCTCCTTTCCTCACATTACTAAATTATGCTGTAGCAAAGAATTTGAACTTTAAAAGACTTTGTTTTGTTTTTCAAATACAAAATTATTTGAATACAAACCCTGACTTTATTAAAACATATTTCTGGCGCCTCTCATTAGCAAATACACTTCTGTCAGTAAAAATTCTCACTACCATGTAAAAATAGTTTTATTAACATTGTTCATCTGAGAATAAAGTAGTTTTCATTTCAGTATCGTTATGTGAGACAGCTGTACACATTAAAAATCACCATTACTCACTTTAGCCATAGTGGCATCCCCATCCAAGTCATAACGTTGATGCACTTTAGGAAGCAGAACTGAAACAGAAACGAAACATCTGTACTTCCTGTCATCCATAATAGACTTCAAAAACCTTAATAAAATAACAGATATGCTAATATGTTTAAGAAATATTACTAAAAGTCAAAAGCACAATTGAATCAGAAGCAAGCAACTTCAAAAGTATCCCATTTTGTTTCCATACATCAAGCACCTCCATACAAAAAAGCATAACTCTATTACCCAGCTCAGTATGCTTCATCCCACAGCTGACAACAGCAGAAGCTTAAGGAAGTATGTAAGAATGGACAAAAATCTAATTTCCCCTCTTATTCTCCCAGCTTCAAACTATCTGTGTTTCAAGGACTTCCTGAGATCTGATGAAATTTGTGCTTAATGAAACCCTCAATATTTTTTTCTTCCATTAATTTAACAGAAGCCTTCCGAAACCTTCTGAAAGCTTTCACGTTCAAAACCTACAGCAAAAAATCTGCAGTCTAAGTATGCTTTGTGCGATTGAAGCACCTCACATACAAGTACAAAACAGCCACTGTAACAAATGAATTTGGCATTTTATGGTTCTTCTATTGGAGGAGAAAGTAAGCAACGCTTACAAAGATTCTATATGCTGCTCAGATACCTATGCAAATTGCTCAGGCTTCTTCTTCCTCTGCTCCCCCATTGCCTCTCTCTTAGGTGAAGATTTATCTATTTTACCAATTTTTAAGTTATCCCTGTTGCTTTTCTCAGAATGTTTTAATGCTTCTGTACCACCACTGAAAGAGAAGGAAAGAGGGCCTAGGACTGCCCAGGAACTCAAAGGTCAAAAGTAAAGGCACGTAGTATGTCGATGCTGAGGGATTATGACTAAAGCCTCACTGAGCATTTTCAGCTTTCCTATTGCTGTTTTGACCACTGCAAAGCACTGAGCAAATGACTGCATTGAATTCTCCATTAAAACTCTGAAGATCTTCCTGAATAGAAAAGCAGAAAACAGTAAATTAGAGTCCTTCCATTAAGCTCAAGCTGCTTACCCTCCTCACCCCATCCACTATTTTCATATGCATTTACATGGAGATTCATCTAACCTGTTACTGCCAAGCCTTTAAATATTGCATGGTTTTCACACACAGCTTTAGTCTTACACACCTTAATGTGAAACTTAGAGCAAAATGCCCTTCACTACCTTTTTCAAGTTACTTTTAAACATGCTGCACAGCACAGATTCACGCAGATCTCCACTAATAATCTCTCTCCACTGTGAAAGCCAACCGCTTATTTCTGCTCTTCAGTCCCACGTTTGGCCCTGTGGGAGATCCTTCCTTCTTATCTCATGATTCACATTCATGGAGAGTCCGAAGGGCTGGACTTTACTGAATAGCTTTTTGAAACCCAGGGTAACCTCCACCAGCTGAATCTCCTTTGTTCTCACGCTCATGGACTCTTTCAGAGAGTTCTGACACAATATAAAGGCCCTGCTGACCCTTCTGCAGACAGCGCTCCTACCCACGCTCTTCAGCACCTCTGCGTGAGCTCCAGCTGGCCCCAGCAGTCAGTATGTAGGACGTAATGACAAAAGCAGCACTGATCTCTCAGCTGAAGGCATGCCCTCCAGCTCATCTCTCATAAAGAAGTGCTCTGGCACTGGGCTCACTGTGAGCCTCAGTGATAGATGAAACGTAAAAACTTTCGTTTGTTTTCTTCCTCTTCAGCATTATCTTCTAAGCAAATCTAAGTTGCTAAGACCTCCACTGTTAACAGAAAGAATAACAACATTCATGAGGAATAAAACAGACCAGAACTTGAATTTCCACTTGGTGAGAAGTGTAATAGAGCCAGCTGTGAATTACATTCTGTAAACTTCCTTTCAGCTTGTTACAAGCGTCATCTTCAAAAAGCTTCAGAACTCCATATGCACCACTACAGATGACCACACACACACACTCAGGTTCACAGCACCAGGTACACTGCAAGCAGCTACTCTTACTGTAAAAATGCTGGATACTCAGCTTTATTTTTAATCGGACTGCTTAATTAGAAATTCAGATATTCAAAGATAATTCTCTGAAACTCTTAGCCATACCAGACATAAAATAATAACTAAATAAAACTATTTAAGGTACTTATAAGAAGGAGGAAATAGGCATTTTATACCTTCTTCATAGACTAATCCAACAATGTTCACAGCCTCTCTGCTTACTACGAAGATAGGATTCTCCTCAGTAGTCCTGGGGAAGTGTTGTGCCAGTCTGCCAGGTTCTAGTATCAAACGCCGACCTTCGTATATAAGTTCTTGATTCTGAGATGGTATCTTTGTCTGTTTGTAGACCAAATCATGAAATATAGCAGCTCTACAATACAAGAAATATATACACTAGTAGTTGGACTCACTACAGTGCAATACTTCAACAACTCCAATTTTGTGTTACTGAAGTAAAAAAATCCTTTTTACTTCTATTGAATTAAGTACTGGTTTGATACAGAAAGCATCTGACCGGGAAGACAAAATAGCACTGCCCAGAGCTCCAGCTTGCTTTGTTACAAAAACAGATGCTATTTCCTGCAAAACATCACACTTCTGCATTTATCTCTGATTTTCCACCACCTTTTGTGAATGTCTGCATAAACAAAACCTGCTTTGCCCTGAACTCTGAACGTTGGTAAAAGCAGAAGGATGAGCACTTCAGGCATGCTGATTTCTTAACAACATATGGATGGTCTCTCCAAGAGAAAAATCTAGTAATTTTACACGTCAAAGAGCATACACCCAAAATTCAGACTTAAAGTGAAGAGACAGACAGATTTACCTCCTGAAACAGCAGAGATTGAGATGGTCAAGAATACTCTGGTGTTTCAAATTCAGCAGTCAAAGGATACAATACAAGAATTAAAATACAATACAAGAAGTACAACTTCAAAAAACAACAACAACAAAAAAAAACCAAAGTAGGAAGGACCAGTTTGTTGCAGTGCTGCACAGGAGGCAGTGTCACCTCTTACTACTACAGATAGCATACAAACACTCAGAAAGGTAAGTTATAATAAAATAAGTGAAAAATAAAGTACAAATAGCAATTAGAGCTACAAGCAAGATTTCACTGCAAAAACAGTACTCAGGCAATACAGTGTACTGAATAGAAAAGAAGAATTAGAAAAGACCAGAAATTTATGTACAAATTTGATGAAATAACTGCATCTGTTCTCTTATGAAAGAATAATTCATTCTTCGCATTATCTGCAGTAAGGCAGGGAAAAGTAATTTATTTTTGCATCATTCTGAAAGTCAGACTCTATAGCTTTTAATATCAGTGCTTTATGGTCACGAAGTGAACTCCATATCACTACTAACTTGCAGCAATACAACTCCAGAAGCCTACAAGAGTTTTTTTTGCATCAGACACAGAAACTACGCGCATTTTGTTTCCTTGATGACAAGATAAGCACAGTGAGAGCTGAACATGTTTTGTGAAAAATTATTTAGTAAATAGGATGTATGGAAAACTTAGCACAGACAAACCTGGGCTGAGTTGGTATCCACTATGAACACAAAATCACTGTAAAAAGACATAGATTAAATCTGTGCTATGTCACTGATTAAGTCCAATCTCAAATCTGCTGATTTGACCTTCAAACATTTTATTTTTGTTAGAAATGTTTTTATGATCAACATATTTCTATGCACTGTGAATACACACAAGAATTACAAGGTCACACTTCTCAGACACACTGACAAGGAAAGGCGACCACATGTGTAACATTGATGCTCTCGGGTCACAGTGCAGTTTGCCTGAGTAAGAGCAAAGAAATGAATAGAAATGCACAGAAATGAAGTGGGTAACACTTACGTATTGTAGCTGTGAATATAAACTTTGTGCAAGGTCATCTGCTGGAGCGAAAAGATGTGGATTATGATTCGGTGCAGTATGTCACTCGTCTCTGCAAAGAACTGATCGAAGCCCCAGCATTTCTCCTGGTCTGCTTCCAGAATATTTGCAAGGACAGGTGTGAGCAGTACTTGCAGACCCCTAGAGGACACCAGGAAGAGATAAAAACAACTTGGACCTTTCCACGTTTTACTTGCCTCATGAACATAAGTCAGTCTATTATGCCCTGAAGAATATCCCACTGCTTTTTTAATTTCTTCTGTATAAAAACAAAACGTTTAATGGCAATGCCCGTTGTTCAATTATAACACACCATTTGAGGCTTGACTATCACCTATTTTTCCTTGGTACATAACTAATTTCATACTCACTGGAAAAAAATATGACAAGCAATTTAGGAAGTCTACATCTTAGAGCTAAGTTAATGTTCTACCACTGCTGGGAATGATCTTTACTGAGCTCTCATCAACACTTAGAGCAGCCTATCACTTCGGAGGAGGTAACTGCCAGTTAAGTTTGCTGATTGAGCTGCTTTGCACGTTGCTTCCAGTCAGAATCAGCTTGGTTAGCAAAGATTTATTATTTGAATTGTCAATTGCCAGTGCTAACAAAAACACACCTTGATTGAGATGGGGCCAAACAAGCATTTGATACATGCAGCTCATCATCTGCAGAGGAAAGTGAGAAACTATTGCCTTACAGCCTTTACTATTCTATGAAAAGGCAAATGTAAGTTTCTTGGCATTTTTACTTTGAAAAATCTGACTTGTGAGGAAGATTAGGGACACTGCTTCTGCGTTATCATGGACAGCTTCTTCAAAGCTCCATTTCACTGCAGTCTAAATATGCAGCAATAAATGCTGTTTAAATGCTATTTGAAAATATTCCTCTAAGTAGACATCTAGTGAAAAAGTCTTCCTTTATTATTTAAAATAATGGAGTAAACAGAAAAAACAACTAAGCAATACCGTGAATAAAGCGTAAATGGTAAGTTCTGTATGCTGTAAATCAATAAATTTATCTTTATGAACTAATGAATTAATAAAAAACAGACTTCCACACTACATTCCTTGTGGATCAACATATTTGGCTTTCAGAAAGTTTGTTTCTATAGTCTGTTCACAGAAAAATTTCATTTGCCCTTCACCATGAAGAACAGCTTTGAATAAACGTTCAGCAAGGTACTTAAAAACACCTGCAATTTTACATTGCTGAAGACTCAGAAGGGTTCAGAACAGATATTAGGAAAAAGTTCTTCATCAGAGAGTGGTTGGGTACTGAAAGAGGCTCTCCAGAGCAGTAGTCACAGCCCCAAGCTGCCAGAGTTCATGGAGAATTTGGACAACATTCTCAAACACAGGTTTTTATTTTTGGGTGGTTTTATGTAAAGCTGGGAGCTGAACTCAACAATCCGTGTGTGTCAGGGTTCTTGTGAAACCCAGGATATTCTGTGACTCTATGATTCTCTAAGAAATATAGGTAAGCAAGTTATGGAGATGTGAAAATCTGACCTCAACATGATCTTAAAACATTATGTTTGCTAAAGAAATTTGTTAATCACCTATGAACACTGAGGCATGGTTATACTGCAATGAACATGTGTCTCCCCTTTATGTACATCGGTATCAGTAAGAATTATTCTTTGTCTAAATCAGTCTTGCATTACTCCTTCTATGAAGTATTTTGAAATAAGAAATAAAAATACCAATAAATGATAAAAAAAAAAAAATAGAAGATGTAAAAAAAAAAATGTACATTTTGGAACTGTTTTTCCGTATCATTTTCTGCTGTCTAACCTTTGGGATTTGTTACATCACATTCTTTCAGAAAGGGAGGAACGGAGAACATCAATTCAAGGTTTATTAAGTCTTCACATTCCTTTATGAGGGAGGATAAAAATAGTAATAATCTTTATTCTACTCATAACATTTCAGATTCTCTGGTGCTCATTTGTAAATTAGCCATAGTATAAATATTATAGAAAGATGGAAAGAAAGAAGACTTGATGACCCAATCAGTACAGTATGTAGAATTATACAAGAGTTCAAAGAAAACAACTGCAACCAACAGTCAGATCTCTGTTCTGAAGGACCGGTGCTGAGAAAGAACTGCAAAAGCACAATTAAGTAGCCCTGAAACACTCAGAGTTCAAACTTACTTTGAAAGACTGCAAGAAATAGGCATCTCCCAGCTCCATTCAATTGGTCCATTTGCTGCTTTCTGTATTCCAGAAATAGCACCAGAAGGCTTCCCAGTGATTATTTTATACCTGCAACACATTATTAATACAACATAAACAAATTGTTACCTCTTATACACAAGTCTAGCAAACTGACCTTTAAAACAGAATCAATAACATAAATTCTGAAGCAAGAGTAAATGTTAGGCCAGCTTGTTGTTTTGAGGTGGGGCAATAATCAGGGAGCTTCACATTCAGGCTGGCACCAAGTAGTGTTAAAGTAGTGAACAGTGAAGAGGAAACACTTTGAACTACGTTGGAAAAGAAAGCAGTTTTTTTTTCTACCTTGAATTTGAGAAAAAAAATAGAAGAAATCTTAGGTACTACTATAAGAAACCACAGTTTGTTCACAAGTAGTAATTAATCAAAATCAGATTGCCAAGCCTCTAATGTTGGAATTCACTTGACTAACTTGTAGCATGTTCCATGGCAAGGGATGACGCTTAACTGCCAAAAAGTCACCTGAGGATCAAAAAAGGAACAGAAGGTGGGCTTTGAGAAATTACTGGAACATGGAAATATTCAACAAATTGGATGCAATTCAGCACTGTGTAACTTTGTACGTAGCAGGCTGGTATTTCTCAGACTTCTCATGAAATACATCAGGAGCAACAGGCTTTGTGCAAAACGAAATTTCAGCTGTGCTCTTTTCTCAGAGGATGAACTACACACAAAACGTACTCCTGCCTGCTTGAAAGAGAAGCAAGAAATGAGCACAAAACAGATGAGAATGCCTGTGGGAGAACCAAAGCATGGGTAGTTCCTTAAACTAAGAAAACTGAAATCAGCCTCAACAAGCATTACCAGTACAGAGGAGCTTTACAAGTATCAGAGTCTCCAGCTACCATCTTGATTTGTTTTTTAAATGTAACATACAGAAGAACACTAGAATAAAATGAAAAATGAAATCTACTCCAGCCAGCATGTTACTATCACAAGTTCTGTTTTACATTTGGGAGCTACCTGTTATCTTTAGCTGTAGTACCTGGTTCCATGAAATAAGCAAAACAGTCTGACAAAAAAAAACCAAACATTAGCCTGATGTGTAGTGTATGCATTCCAGGACAGTCTGGAGAGACAATCACATAAAAAGACAACAAACTTTTGCAGCACTGAAAAAACTGAAAAAAAAAAATAAAATCAGAGTACTGCAACTTCATACGAATATTCAGTTTACACACACCACACTGCAACAGACCAACCTACTGCAATGGGGAAGGAAACGTGTGGAAAAACACTGGTATTCTGGAGGAGCTCTGATGCTTAATTCAAGTCTGAAGGCCTCACACATTAAAATCCTTGTTGAAGGAGAATTTTGAAGAACATTATGCCTTAAATATTTTCACTGTTTTACTGTTTGCAATAAATACATAGGATTTCTTAAAAAAAAATAAAGCATTTAATGTACATATTTTTTATTTATGAACAGATAAAATTAACCTTCTAAATTACCTACATCACTTCCTTGTTTCTACGAGGCCCTTCAAAGGGTCGGAAAGGCAAACTCCCCGTTGCAGCATGGTAAAAGGTCACCCCTATACTCCACAGATCAACTGTGGCTCCATACTTTTTCTGATGCTCTTTCCTCAAAACTGCTCGCTCATACATATCAGGATGCTGGAAGGAAAAAAAAGTAGATAAAAAGAATGTTGGATCACGTTATGAACAATGTCAAGAACAAAACCACAATAATTTCACAGCAAATTCTTTAATCAAAAAAACAAAGTTAGCTGGCATCACAGAATTTGCTTAAGTTATTCCAACAGATTACCACAAAGTGCTCTTAGGTATATGATAGCTACTTCTAGTTTTGACAGTAGTATGTTAAAATTCAGTCAAAACTATACTACTAGAATATAACAGCACCAAAGAAGAGAATTACAGAATAATAGAATGGCTTGGGTTGAAAAGGACAACCATGATCATCTAGTTTCAACCTCCCTGCTGTGTGCAGGGTCGCCAACCACCAGACCAGGCCGCCCAGAGCCACCTCCAGCCTGGAATCATAAAGGTTAGAAGAGACTTCAGTAGATCACCCAGTGCAACCCCCTGCTAAAGCAGGTTCCCTGCAGTAGATTGCAAAGGAAAGCACCCAGCTGAGTTTTGCATATCTCCAGAGGAGTCTCCACAACATCTCAGGGCAACTTGTTCCAGTGCTCTGTCACCCTCAAAGTAAAGCAGAAAACCACTACTCATCCAGATGATAGTGAAGCAACAAAAGCTAAATTGGAAAAAAGTCTATAGCAAAGGAGAGTATCAGTTACAATGCTACACATGGAAGAAAACTTTCAGGCAACAGGAAGACTACTACATCTAAGATGCTTGAACTGGTGCTTCTCTGCTCATCTCTTTTCAACCACCATGTCAAGTAATACATTTTAACTACACTCACCATCATGCACATAGCTCAAATACAAACTGAGAAAATATCTACAGGAATGAAGACAAAGATATTCATAACTAAGATACTGTTGTTACTCCTTACACCTAAGGAAACCGAAAAAATTAGACCTGGAAATTCCTTAAAGTTCTGCTGCCACGTCAGAACTGGTGTGACTCAGTAAAGAAGGTGTAAAGTTCTAAACACAAGTGTAATACAAGGAGAGAAATTATTATTAATTTCTAATAGTCTGAACTATACCTATACAACTATTGCCACAAAGGATCCCAAGCTTTAAGCAGTTTTTCAGCAAAAAGTAAAATCACACAGGCTTACTAAATACTCCTCTGTGCCATAGAGAGAAACAAACTGCTCATCATCTTCAAGCTCCCTTGCAGCACCGAAGTCTGTCAGTTTGTAGACAGACTGACCATCTTCACCTATAACACGCATGATGTTGCCTGGTTTGATGTCACGGTGCACTATTCCGTTCTCCCGGAGATGATTCATCCCAGCCACTTTGATTAAAAAAAGAAAAGAAAACAGCAGAATTTGATGTGCATCTCAGCACTTACTGCATAAATGCTGACGTGTAACTGAAGCTAAGAATACATGCGTGTTCACTTTCTCATTGGGAAGTGAAAACAAGAAGAGAAATAACAAAAAGACCAGAAAATTTTCTAAGCATTTTTCCTTTTTTCTTTAAATTAGAAAACTTACTTTATTTCTTGCCCTCAATAGCATCCTTTCCATTAAGTACTGGCAGATGTTTTACTAATGACAGGCAGACACAAGTAAAACTCATTTTATTGCTAGTTTCCTCTTCTGAGATTAATGATCACTAGAAATCAGTCAAATACAAAGTGACAAATAATCTTGAAACTGGCAAACAGAATGGCAATGATCTAAATAAAAATGTTTAAAGCTTTGCTTCTTAATTCAGCAACATGACACACACTCCATGACTCCACGTGGCCAACTTAATTTGCTGAATTACTGAACTAATTCAAACTTCTCATCGTTCGCTATCTGACGATAGATAAAACGAGTACAAGTTTATTTAATTCAACAAGGCTGAAGAGCAAAGGTTACATACCTACATCTCTCAACACAATTAAGAATTCTGATTCTGGCAAACCAAAGGCATTGGATGGTTCCTCTAGAACTGTATATAAACTTCCACACGGACAAAATTCCATAACTAGCACTTTGTGTCTAGTTGTTGTCTGGAAAACAATTACAAAGGACAAGTTTGTGAATACTATGAAAATAATGTCAGAAAACACAAGCAGAACAGGAGCACACTTCCGAAAATGAAGCAAATCAGTAGCAAAATCACAAATATCATTCTAGAGATCTTGAAAAGAAATGCAGATCACTTTTACTATTGTTTCACATGTTCTAACACAGAGATGAAGAAAGCCTTGAGTTCTAAGTCCTTACAGGGTAGACAGCAATATTAACAGGTGGGCAAACAAAAAACTAAGGAGCAGAAGTGCAGACAGCAGCAATTCTCCTCCTTTCTTATCTAGCAGTCTCAGTATCCGAGTCATCTCAAGCGGTCTCAAGTTTTAGCACTGTAATTCATACTGCTAGATAGAAGTACTATGTCATTATTTCAGTTGGTTATAAAACAAAATCATAAACCTGCCAGAATTACTGAAACATCTCCAATTTTTTGAATTTTTACTGTATCTTATCTACATTCACCTTGCTTAATGCTTCTACATCTTATCAGTACGTATTACATATTACATTGATAACTTAAAAATGCCGTTTCACCGTAAGCCTTATCACAGCACCTTCTTGAGATGGCTTTGAAGAAACAAAACCTGTATCTCAACACTGAAACAAAGTGTATTGTTTTAACAGTGACAAAAAGAAAAGAAGAAAAGGGTAGTCAGAGTACCTGAGTACTCAGAATACCTGAGTATTATATTATCACATAAATTACTGTTCTTAAAAATGTAACTTTATTGTATCTAAGTGAAGATAAAGCAAAAAGACAAGTTAGTGTGGTTACTACTGTGTACCTTGGTTCCCAAATACAACAATTCATTACCTCTTCCTCAATAGCAAACAACTTGACAATGTTTTTATGGTTCAGTTTCTTCAATACTTCAAACTCTCGCATCTGAACATCCACAGGACGAAGGAAACTTATACTGTTAAATACTTTGACAGCATATAAATCCCCAGTTTTCTGTTGAAAACAAAACAAACAACCAATGATTAATCAACCAGAAGCCTAAGACTGTAAATATGCACATATCCATTATCCAAGCATTCTGAGATCTTCTGTTGTTTGAGCTAAACCAGATTAGAAATACTTCAAAATAGTGTTTTGCTTTAAATGAAAGTTAAGATTCTCCTAAAAAAAAATAAATTATGTATTGACTTAGTTTAACGTAGGCTAGAAGTAAACAAACTAGAAAAATGGAAACCCAGATTTAACCCCACAAATCTAAGTGCTTTTAAATGAATAGCATAAGAAAGGCTGCACATGGAAGAACCAACAACGAACTCCACTGAAAATAATTTGTCAGCAAGATGTCAACCACTTGCACATCCTACAGATAAGAGTCTTCCCTTTCTACAGTTAGAAGACAACTTTTTGTTTAGTGTTTTGCTTATATTAACCACGTAATATCGTATTTTACCACAGAAGGCAGCATCAAGCACTACATATCACTCATGCAAAATCCAGAAGAGATTCAAACCCACCCAGCAAGCAAGTCTTGGGCACGGTCAGGGGCACAGTAACAGACTGAAGCTGTCAGGTGGAATTAAGCCCTAGCACGCTCATGCACCCACAGCACCAGCTTACCGCATAACTCCTGGGGCAAAGCAGCTCCCTGCATGCACTCTAAGAACAAGCTTACACTGACAACGTCATGTGTGAGAGATTCAAGACTGAAGCCTTCCTGTGCTTAACCTAGGGAAGTTGTACAGCACATTTACATGCACTGCTGGTGCCTCAGTAAAGGTTTTCTGCCATTGATACAAAGCTGCAAGTCATGTTATCAGAACAGTGAGAGTGATGAGAGGTGCAACCATGAAACCATAAGCTTTACAGAGGAACCGCTGTGCTGAAATTCACTCAGCCAAAAAGTACATAAATTGCTAAAATACTGCTCAGTGTTGCTTCACATAGATTGGGGATTGTAGCAAACTCTATAGCTTATATATAATTTTATAGTTATTTGACAGTGTTATTACTATGTAAGTGAATGCCACTTTCACAACGAGGCTTTTCTTCATTTGGGGAGACATACCACAGAATTCATTGGAACGGAATGACCTACAGAAAGGTCATTTTAGCTCCTTGGGTTACAACACAGTAACACAGCAGTACATCATTTATATGGCAAAACTGCTCCAAGATGCAGTGCTTTGTGCTGATTACTCAAGGCACATCACCCCAAAAAACAGTGTCCAACATATGTTGGAAGCACTGATGTAAGGATGAATATCACAGCAACTGAATCAGATGATGTACGGGGCTGCTGAATCACAGCTCTGACTGATCACCTGAGGCGAGCCATGAGTCAGCCACAGGAGCACAGGTACCGCAATTCACCTGTGCTGCAGGAAGGGGTGGAGCCTGGCTCCATCTCTCCTAGACCCATTTAAGAGCCCAATAGCAGTGGGGAAGGATCTCTTCTGGAGATTCAGTCCACTGGAATTTACCACGTGAGCCCAGGATATGGGTGAATGTCCTACTTTCCTACTCTAGTATAATAATTACATCAGCCAAACTGCTGGATGTACCATATCATTTGTATACTCATTGATTGTACAGATGAGAACATGTTACAGATATTGTATTGATGGTACAAGATCAGAGAAAAAAATATGAAAAGAGAATTTAAAAGTGACAAAGAAACTAAAGAAACTCAGGTAGCAGTAGCAGAAACTGACAAGACTTTTGTTTCTATTTAAATTCTTAAGCAAGGTGGAAGGCAAATTGATAAGTGGAGGGATTAATTTTAACCGTTAGTATTTTACAAAGATATATGAATGCAAATATATAATACAAAGATATATTTAATATCACAAACATATCCTCAGAAGTAACTGTATAGAACTCAAATTCAGTGGAGAAACAGACAAAAAATATTAAGAACTATGTGCAAACAAGTTAGAAAAATGCATTTGCTCTAGGCCTAAACATTTAACAGCTTTTTATCAGTTCCATAACACTTACGGAACTTCCATAACCATGAGGATAAAAACTTCAGTTTTATGTTTCATTTCTATTGGTAACTCTTCACAAACCTTATGTCGTCCCCGGAAAACGTTTGCGGTAGCTCCTTGTCCTAGAATGTCAGACAACAGCCAGAGATAATTCGAGGTGCTCTGCATCTTTGCTTTCCTATTAGACAGCTTTGACTTTGACCTTAAAAACAAAAAGGTTAAATATACCAAAATATATTTTAAGAAAATGCACAATGGGGCCTTCATAATTACAAGAAAAAAAGAAAAAAAAAAACCACAAAAAACACCAAAACAACTCGATAACAAAAGCCAAAAACCCACACACAAATCCAAAAACAAAGATAATTTAAAAGAACCGGATAGAAAATTAAGAGGTAAAACACAGAACCAAAACCAAGCTCAACACTATCACAAATCAAAACGAATGCTTATGACACAACGCTTCTATGCATTTGAGATCCTTCCTACTCAAATACTGTTTGAAAGATCAGCTGCAAAAGCAAAACCATACAATATGTACATATGTTTTCAAATGACCCAGCAATGGAAATTAGAAGAAAGAGTCAAAATGAGCACCAAGATCAGCAGGACCACCCATTATTCAGTATGTAACACTGAAGAACACACAAGACAAAAAGGGAAAGCAGATAAAGGCACGTTTTAGATCAACTTGGTCCTAGGAACAACTCGATAATGGAAGCCTTGTGCTTGAGTACAGCTATAGGGAAACTGCACTAACTACTTACAATGAGCTCCCATGAGATGAGCTAGGTAAAAGTCACAATTAACATAAGTATTATCAACTCTTTGCTGAGCCACTGATTATCACTGGAAGAAATCAGAGGACACTTCTCTCATTTCTGAAATTCCACATGTGGTATGCCATGTCATCTTTCAATACCACCGGGCTTCCCCACCCTCCAATGACTACAAGGTGTCAAACACATCAGCTTTCACAGATTCAAAAGAAAGAAAAAAATTTTGATTAAATAAAAATGATTAATAAAACAGAAGCACAAGCTTTCCCCCTTGCCAAACCAGCAGGAGCTGCAGTTGAACACCTTTACCTTTCTGGTTTAATCAAAGCACTAACTTTGCTATTAAATTGAGCAAAAAGATGGAAGATTAAAGAGGCAGCTTCCCCAGACCTAAAGAATCCTAGCAGCAGGACACAGACCAGTGCAGGGGCAGGTCCCTCAGTAGCAGCCTCTGTGCACTGCCTGCAGCAGAGCATCTCAAGGGCAATGACTAAAGCCAGTCAGCAAGCAGCAGCATGCTTTGCCCCTGCTTCAGGCCACGCACCTGCTGTGCAAAGAGGCAGAAGCCTTCTCTGGCTTTGGGCACATCTTTCCATGCACAACAACTACTGATTTTATGGTTTTATTTAGCTATTGGCTCACGTAAGGTGTGCAGCTTCAGGTATAGCTGTCCCAAAACATCAAAGTAATGTCATGGAGTGCACAGAATGCAACCATACAATGCAAAGACATGCCATTAGTCCACACTAAGCCCAGAATCATTCAGCGATAGCATTTCTAAACCTATTTCTTCATGCCCAGAGAAGGAAAGAAAGGTTCTCTCTCAAGTCTTAACAAGAAAATCCTGAATTTGAACAAAAAAACCACACCTCTATACACACACAAGACCTTAAAGTTCTGTTAATTCTAAGATGATCTCCAGTTCTGAGTACCAACTTCTTCCAGAGGCAACTCCTGTAGATGAATCCTATTTAAGCAGATACTACATAGATGAATCAAATCAACGAGTTTCTTCACTGATATCCACTCCAATACTAGCAATGTTAGTGGCCTAACAGAGTCATCACAGTGCCCAAAGTGAGAAATGAAGCAGCTTACTTATAGGCTGGCCCTCCCCCTTTACCCTGTTACTTCCTAAATAAATTTGTTTTGAGGTCACTGAGTGAAAACAATAAAAGAACAAATCTGTGACAGTTGAGCTTGAATGTAATTCAGTGGATTTAAAAAAAAAAACAACACATAAGTCTAACAGTCGATGTCTGTCTTTTTAACTTATGGAACTAAAGATATAATTACACCAGTGTTAGCACCAGGTACCTACCAGTGTCAGTGCTGCTCTACTATGCCTCTTGTCAAAACAGTATGTTTATAAATAAGAACAAAGTCCTTGCTCTCTTAGCACAGTCTTCTCTTTAAGGGCATAAAGCCTCACGCAGTTTTGATCAGTCTTCAAATTATAAGAAAATAGATTTAAAAACTTATACAACATGCTAGATCTCCACTGATCTGACGCTTTTCATTTCTCAGACTGACTCAGCACGGATCTTCTCTAAAGACACGGTGTCGTCAAGTTTCCTTTTCACATCTTCCGTTATCTTCCCAGGTCACTGAGCTCCACGTTCACAAAACACGTGCACATCTATCCGTAGGACTAGTCCTGTTACTAGATTCAACACCAAGTGATCTATTCCTTCAAATCTCACGGTCACTTTGTCTAAACCTCACACAAGATGAGTCAGAAGTTCCTCACATGGGCCTTAAAGTCTCCTATGAAGCACTGATTTATTCTCCCCAAGGCTTGTTAGCAGGCTGCTGGGTCGGGGTCTGCTTTTTGGTGCCTTGAATACTTCTCAGTGTCTAGCTACTGCCTCTTTACTTGTCAGCAGCGGGGCAGTAGCAGAAAAAGCTGCACTGATGATATGGAGAACGGCTGCTGCGAACTAACGCAGAGTTACGGGACGGCTAAGCGAGCAGCAGCTCCGCCAGCAGCCGGGCACGGAGCTGAGCGGGCCGGGCAGGCGGCGGGGCTCTCGCTGCCCGCACGCAAAGTCCCGCACGCCACCAAGGCTGCCAGGCAAGGCGCCGAGGCTCCTCACAGCCCGTAAACACGTCAGCGTTCCGCCCAGTACCCCTCCTGTTATCTCTCAGGAAGGAAGTTTCCTCCCCTCAAGTTCCCGCTTCCCCTCGCCGCCTCTCGCCCCTCCGCTCGGGGCTCCCTAGCCGCGCAGCCCGCAGCGGCCCGGCGCTCAGCGCACAGGGCTGGAGGCGGCGGCGGCCCCACCCGCAGCTAAAGACTCCGCAGCGGGGCAGCCCTCCCGCGCCGACAGCCGCCGGGTGCCGGAGCGGCCGCCGGGCGCACGCCGGGCGCACGCCGTTAGTTCCACAGCCGCTCGGACGGCCGGCACCGGGACCGCGGACACACAGGCCGCAGGCCGCGCCCCAGACGGGGCCGCTCCGCGGGTGCCCCGCTCCGCCGCGCTCCTCGAGGTTCTCGCAGCTCCCGGGAAGGCCCCACCACCGCCCGCGAGCGAACCGGAGCCTCCTCCCCAGAGCGGCGGCGGCCCGGTAAAGATGTTCCCTCCGGGCCGCGGCCGCCCACCGGCGCGGCCTGACCTCTACCTTTCCCCGCCCCGCCCCGCCCTGCCCACCGGCCCCGGCCCCACGCACCCAGCGCCGTTCGCCAGCCTGCCCACCAGCCGCTTCCGGCTTCCTGGAGCCGCGCTGGGGAGGCGGGGCGGGCCGCGCCGCTGCGTGACTGACGGAGGCGCCGGTTCGGCCCTCGCCGCCGGACGGCCTGAGGAGGAGGGGCCCCGGGAGCACCTCGGCGGGTGAAACGCGTCCGCGCCGCTTGTGGGGTTCAGCATCGCGCTTCAGGAGCGTCACAGGTCTTATGTTTATCATAGATTCGTTGCCGCTTTCACAGAATCACAGAATGGCCAGGGTTGGAAGGAACCTCAAGAATCATGAATCTCCATCCCTCCTGCCACATGCAGGGCCACCAACCTCCCCGTTTAATACTAGACCAGGCTGCCCAGGGCCCCATCCAACCTGGCCTTGAACACCTCCAGGACGGGGCATCCACAACCTCTCTGGGCAGCCTGTGCCAGCACCTCACCGCTCTCTCTGTAAAGAACTTCCCCCTGACATCCAATGTCTTGAACAGCTGGCTGGGAGGAGATAGTCACCTTCTGCTTACAAGCTGTGTTTCCAGTTATTATCTTAACTTGGGCGTCATGATTCTGACACTCCGCTAGTTCTGTTGTTACAGGCACTAAGCATGTTCCAAAATAACGCTTAGTGAAACTGATAAGTCAGTGAGAACTGAGAGCAGTAAAATCTCCTCAGCATCTCCTTGGCTTGTTGAGATCCTCTGGACAACCCAGCAATGAGAGAATAACAGGAAAGTGGAAACCAACTGCTGTAGATGCATGCCAGGAAAACAAAGATTGGATTGTTTGACTTTTAAGAATTCAAGTGGAGAATTGCAGATTACCCCAGAGAAATCTTATTTAAAAAAAAAAACACTAACTTTACCAGTGCATCATCTGAGAACAGCAATGCTGGAAATTTCTAAGAAAGTTAAATATTGTTTTTCTTGTATCATTAAAGAATTAGAGTCTGGCAGCCATGGTTTTCCTTTCAGTGCTCCCTCAGCCAAACAAGAGGGGACCTGATGGCCCTTCTGACTCAGCCATGTCTGCGCATCTATTCTTCAGAAAAAAAAAGAAAGGACTGCCTCCTGGAAACTGGGCAGTGCTTCACTAGGCCGGGTTTTTTCAGTACATTGTTCTGCAAGGCCTGTCAGCTCCTATGACACTGAAAACATGAGGCAGCTCCTGCATAAGTTGCCCCAGACACATGAAGCATTTCATCCCCAAAACCAAGGCCCCAGAAGGAGACCAGAAGGGCTCCAAGGAAAGAACTGAGGCAGTGCAGCATAGGCTCTTGCATAGGCTGGACTGGTAGCAGACCACACTGGGGATTTTTCTTGACAGAACCACATCAGAATTCATGCAAAAATACCCATGCTGCTTTTATTTGATTCCCACATGACTCGCAGCTCACCAGGTGCACAGAGCCTAAAGAGGCAGAGTATCAAGCACAGCTCAGGAAATGAAACCTGGAACACCTCTGGAAGCTACTGGAGAGAGTGAACAACTGTGATGGTTTCATATTGTTCGCTCACTAAGCTCCATTACACTTCACTCTCCATTCCCCTCCTGAAAAGGAGAAAATGTGATGCAAAAAAGTTCATGAGTTAAGACAAGGATAGGCAAGACAAAGATAAGACAAGATCACAGTTCTCACTCACTACCTTCTGCCTCAGCCACAAGATGAATCCATAAGATAGGAAGAGTCTAGTAAGCATGCACAATGCCCCAACAGTAGTCCCTGATCTAAATTTAAACTAAGACAGGGGAGATTTACGTTAGATATTATGAGGAAGTTTTTCACTCAGAGGATGGTGATGCACTGGAACAGGTTGCCCAAGGAGGCTGTGGATGCCCCATCCCTGGATGGCGTGGCTCTGGGCAGCCTGGTCTGGTGGTTGGCAACCTGCACATAGCAGGGGGTTGAAACTCAATGATCATTGTGGTCCTTTTCAACCCAAGCCATTCTGTGATGCTATGAATGAAATTGTGCTTCAACCGTCCTCAGAGAAAAGGGCCACAGGTGCATGCTCCATCTCAGAGACGTGTGATGATTCTCAGTCAGAGCTAGGGCAGGCAAAGAAGTGCTTACTGTCTGCATAGGAAGAGCACATGGGTAAGCCTTCTAAAATAGCTTTTCTTTGTCTGTACCAGCTAGGTGCAAAGAACTTCAGTTTTGTGGAGCCTGGATTTTAGTAGTTTGTTACTTTCCCATAGCGTTCTTCTAGAGAAACTGGCTACTTATAGCCTGGACAGCTGTACAGGTCAGTAGGTGAAGAACTGGCTGAATGTTGGGATCAGAACAAAAAAGGAAAACTTCCTATCTTTTCATAGGAGGGTTGTGTCCTAGGCACCAGCATTTGACCTACACATTGAGGAAACTTGAGAAAGTTCTAGATTCTCTGCTAAGGCTTTCATGATTCTCTGTACAGCAGAATTGAATACACCAGTGATGGCAATGCTTGTCAATCCTTGGTGTGACCGGATTGCTGATTGGAAAATTTTGTCTGGAGTTCAAAGGTCTGCAGTTGTTAAAGTGATGAGAGCAGGGTGCGTTTTACACTGAGCATGAGAGGAATAGTTACACTGGTAGTCAAGCATGTATTGCTATTCCGAAGGACTCTTGGGAAAAATACCTCTGCCATAACCTGCCCACTGGTCACTAGGGATCCCACGAGGGCTGGAGGTTAAGTTGTGCCTTCCACCAATGTGGATACCCAAGTAGGACCTGCTAATAATAGAGGAACTACTGAAGCTGTTCTCCAGTGTCTTTTTGACCTTTTAGTTGGGAAGGCCCAGGCAAAGGTGATATTTGCTTCTGTGGGGACATCTGTTCCTGTCCATGGCTGTTGGCCTGTTTGATGTGAAAGTGGTATCATGTTTGCAGGAGTTTCATACTCTGGCATCCTGTGGAACTTGGCTGACAGAGAGTACATCTTGGGTCTTCTTCCTGGAGAATGCTGGCTGCCCATTCTGCACGTGGATCCCATTTGTGTGCTCTGTGTGTGATGCAGGTTTTCTGTTTTTAAAGGCTGCACTGGAAGAAAGGAAGCAAAGAAGCAGGACTGGTTGAAATGCCCTTTGGAAGTGGCTCTGCCTCAGGAAAGGGCAAATTAGATCCTTAGCCTTGCAGACAAAGCTTTTACTGCCTGCCTTCATCTCCCACAAAGTTTTTTGTCTTGCCTGTCCTGCATATTCCTTTGAAGCTTTTGAGCTATTTTATTGTTATATTGTTATAGTCAAATTGTTTTCTGCATTTAAGTACTTAAAAGGCACAGCAACTAAATCAGAGTAAGCACATCTATTAAGCAGTCAGCTTCACCTGGAACTACCTTTCTTTGTTCTGCATCATTTAATGCATTTCCACTTTTTGCACGTTTTGCAGAAGGGGAAGAAAAACAATTCCATGATATGTGACAGCTCTCATT
Organism: Tympanuchus pallidicinctus; assembly: GCF_026119805.1. NCBI lineage: Eukaryota > Metazoa > Chordata > Aves > Galliformes > Phasianidae > Tympanuchus > Tympanuchus pallidicinctus. Next base: position 30,535,259 of record NW_026294802.1, read on the forward strand.
AGCTCTACCTTTTTTCCAACATGTCACCATAGAAGTCATTCAAATCAATTTATCAGAAGTACAAGTTGATGCTCCCAGGCGAATTTTAGTCCAAAAGTATGCTAAGTAGTCCACAAATTATAGTCTTCCTCTTGTTAAGATGTCTCTAAGAGATTTCAGTGGTACAGAGGCTAGTGCTGACAGTCAATGACATTACTAGGTCAAAAAAAGAATATATAGAACTGTTCCGGAGCCTGCTATCTCCTACTTTTCTGAACTGCCTGGTATATAGTGAGTAATGAATACATTAAGCAAGAATAGAGGAAAAAAAGGTGGGAGGAAGAAGCCTTCTTACTAGAGCAATATATGCAAGAAGTGTGCCAGAGCACTCTCCTGCCATGTGCCTGTGTAACGTGCATCATCCGTCTGACCGGTAGCAACCTACCTTGTTGCAAACAGCAAATATAAAATGTCATACTCATACCAAATGTAATCTTCCAAGACAGTCTGTGGGCACATACAGACACAAAACAAAATTGCATCTATTTTGTAGGATTAGCTTTCCACCATGAACAGTCTTGTTACAGCATCAGACAAGAGAGGGTATATGGGCAGACTGCCTTTCTGAGCAGCAACCAGTTGGTGAAGTGTCTGAACTGATCACAGCCATGCTGTGAGAGGAAGTGTCTCTCACCTCTCCTGGCATGGAATTTATTGCTGTTACTTCACACCTGGAAAAAGCCTTGCAAGCCTGAAATTGCTTTTAATAACAACACCAGCTTGTGAATAAAATATTCTATCTCTAAAATGTGGTTTTTATCTTTAAGACTTGCAACCGTGTTTCCTTACTTAATAATATTTTACTCTGCAGTGGGAAGTACTGTTGCATACAAAAGGAGGATGCTTATGCATTTTTAGTCTAGACAGGCAGGTATACAGCAATCGTACATCATACATTAAAAAGCATCCTTAAAACATCACCACGCTCCACTCAAGGTTGCTGCTTGTGATCCATCTCCTCATTTGCTTTCCGTTTCAGTTAGATAAAGAACCTACTACCATAAACTATAGAGAATTACAAATTTAGTTACATTGCAGCTCAAGGAAAATATTAAATCATTAATACTAGCTCATTCCCCACTCTATTCCTTGAACAACAGCTTTGAATGCTGTTACATCAAAGAATAAAAAACAGAAATGCAAAGAAACAAACTGACAAACAGATACATTTTGAAAATATCAACACACCTAAAATCTCTTCACAGACCACTGACCCCTCTGCCACTATGAAAATAGCACCTCCTATTTATTCCATGGAAACTAAAACAGATACAAAGAGCACACTAGCACTATTTGATAAAGCAAATTCTCAGCTACAAAACATTGACCTTCAATATAGTCACCACCACTAACTGCATTTTTGCCAGCAATAAATAAGAGCCTGCATGCCATGCTCATCAACATCAGCATGGTTGTTTGGCATGTGGCTTGTCTCCCCTTGCTATCCCTGCTGCTGAAACACACCACTCATTGCCTCACTGCCCTCACATCCACTGTTTGGTTTCCACAAGCGTTCAGCAAGTGTCAAGGAATGCCAGCCAATGGGTGTCATTTTTTCTGTATAGATGAATTCAATGACCTGTTGTTGCTTCCTGTGCACTTTCATGTCAGACACCATTGTGTCAGAGTGCCCCTCTGCTGCCATCTGTCACACAGCAACATGGAGTGGACATTGGTGGGAAGGTTCAGGCTCTACTGCTGTACCTGCATCTGCCTCTGGCATTGTGGGCCAACATAACAAAATAGGAGGCATTACTTTTGCAGCAGCCCTCATATTTTCACGAATGCAGTTCTTTCTTTCTGCCAGCACCTTCCACATGCAAGACTAATACAACTTACTATCCAAGCATCACTAAAATTGCCCAGTTCTATTTAAATGTAATAGCCCAAAACCTAAATGCTCTAGCTTGTTAAGATTGAACCAAAATGATTCAGACTTAATATTTCACTGAATAAAATTTCATTTTATTAAAAAAAAAAAGACCAAGATGCTACTTTTAAATGAAGTCATTTATTAAACCAATCTGTTTATAGGAGGTATATATATATATTTTATCATTAAGACAACTTTAATGAAATGACTATCTACAAAAATGACTTTGATTGTTTTATTTTCATGTCACCATACATGAACAGATGAATTTTATGTCTTATGAAAACATTTTACTCAGTATCAAAAATGTACATATTTTAATAACCATTTCCATGGTCTGAAGGGAATTTTATATTTAATTTCAAAAAATAAGTGTCATTTTATTGCCATACATGTTACAGCATAAGCTTAATTCATCTTATACATAACAGAAGTATTGTGTAGGGATACAGGCAATTTTACATGTTGTCACATACCTTCATGTTTGAGACACAGAAGTGGGGTATTTGCATTTTTCTTTTTTTTTTATGCAAAGGCTGAAAGATGTACTGATGTGAGCACAAAGCAATGTTTTTTAAGAACAAAACCAGTTTGAATGGCACAAGAGTTAGCATTTTTTATAAATTAACAACCAGAGTTCTTGATTATGGAAACAGATACGTGAGATTCCAGTCCTTTCCTTAGGGTTTTGCTCTCTGGAAGAACACCTGTTAAAATGTATTATTTAAAAAAAAAAAAAAAAGAGGGAAATATGAATTTAAGACATGGAATGGTGTAAGACAGTTTGTCAAAGCTTACTTTCTTCTTTAACATAATGAACCAAGAGTTTCAGGGATGTGTCTTGTGCTATTTGATTAAATTTACACCTACCAAAATGAAGTCTTCTTACACACTGACTTTAATTACAGTACGTTTTTCTTGTTTCAACTAATAAGCAACACAAGCCACAACAATACTGAGCTAATGAAGAAAATGGCAGGGTGTAAAGCATATGTGTAGTTCTACTGATGTAGGGCTTTTGTTGTTACTGCTCCTTCTTTCCACGCAACTGTTTGTACAACTTGGAGATTAGCTAAAAACTTATCTATCAGTTGAGTCTGATGTTTGAGCATTCTATATTTCAGTTTTACTTCAGGTCACCACCTTGATTGAATTAGGTGCCAATGTTCGAATGGAATTAAAAGAGATTTAAGAAACAAAATCTTTACCTTTAAGTAATTCTTAAAAACTTTAGCATCAGGCTGCTGAAGTGCTTGACAGAATTCCTGTAAGGAAGAAAAACTAAATGAAGCACTAGAGAACCTGAGTTACATATATAATGTATGCTTTGTATAGTTTGTATTTTCCTTCATGTACAACCCAAGAAAAGCATAGGAAAAAATGGAGAGAAAAAAAAAAAAAAAAAAGCACATTCTGGGGTGAGAAAAGCTGTATTTTCAAATCTAGGCATCAAGTTCACTTCTAAGTGAACAGACAGAAGCAAGACTACCTAGGAGGAGAGCAGTCAAGGAGCTTTTAAACTTTTCACTTTTCTTCTAAATTTTGGTTTCTTTGAGATGAACAAACCTAAGTAGCATTACACACACACAGAGTGACTCCAGGTTACAGTACAGCATTTCTGTCACTTTCAAAAAACATTATAAACTTAGACTAGAAAACTGCACTGGGGCAAACAACAGATAGTATTTGATGCCTATATATATTTAATGCCACCTGAAAGTTCTACAGTTCAGGAGACATTTGTAATCATTAGAAAACTTAAAAAAGCAAGCCCAATTACTATTGTCTCCAAATTAATTGCAATTAAAGTTTTAAATTGTCAGAATAGAGCTAACGATCTCTTCATGGCAATGGTTACCACATGGTTAGTAATGATAAAACGTTGACACAATGGTCAAGTGTAAAACTTCACTTCTCAGAGCCCTTTTACACTGTCAGGTACTTCAAAAGAAACAAAAAACCCCACCTGTTTTGATATTGTATATTATTTTGACAGCAGAGCTAGTGCTGTGGCTTAGCAATGAATATGACCTTTATCTTCACTGTTTTTATAGATTCAACATTCTTCATCTTTTACTTTTAAGTTGTTACAAGTATTTGTAGGGGAACTGTTGGATCATGGCCTGAACCTCTGATTGACCACTTGAGTCAGCCATGAGAACACCGGTGCAGGCAATTCAGCTGTGTGACCAGAAGGGGTGGAGCCTGGCTGCCCCTCTCCAAGTCCCCATTTAAGGGCTGACTGCCACTGAGCATGGATCTCTCTGGAGATTACTGCTTGTGAGCCTACAATGCTGGTAAATACTTTGTATTTATCTCTGATTATCTTTCCCAACATGATAATCTTATTAGCCTAACTTCTCTGTATACTTACTGATCATCCAATACTTTACAACATCAGTATAGTTATTGATTGTATTCTAATACCCTGATATTTCTGGTAGTCAAGTAAAAATTAATTGCACTGGATATAAAGAAGACTTACTTGGATACACTCTTTCTTACAAGATACTCCTGCAGTAACTTCACTCTTTATGCTAAATTAATTCTATTTCAATATGCAATATCGGAACAACTTGTACTGGGGGACAGTAAAACAGTTTTGTCAACATGCATTTTGTTCCCATTTAAAATTTCTGTGTTTTAAGTTTTCCAAACGTTCATTTGGGAATTCCTACCTGAATTATCTCAGGAGCTACTTGCAAAGAAGGCAGATAATCTTGCTGAAGATACTGAATGCACTCAGGACCCTAAAGAGAAGCAGCACACAATTCGTTGAAGTGGTTTTGTACTGTTTTATGGCAAGTCATAGCCCTGTACTGTATGGCACACAAGAGTTTTAAAACAGATCTATACTTCTCCTATTTGTTTGTTTAGATATCTCTTCAACTCACATTTGAGAGAAATTATCCAGCAAGTTAAAGGTTGCAGTAACACAAACATAGAAACTACTTGGTTTTTCATTAAAACTGAAATTTGCTGTAGTGCTTTAGGCAGTAGCCAATGAAAAATTCTATTTTTTTTTCCCATAAATGTTTCTTAATCTAGTCTCTCAAAATCTGAAAAATAACCTTCTTCTTTTCAAAAGGCCTCTCTCATACATCTTTAATTGCTCTTTCATGTTAGCTGAAGTAGTACATTTAAAAAGGAGACCAAAGCTAATTGATCAGCTAAAGATAGAAATGGTAAAGTTTCTCCCTTAATTAAAGAGTCAGTATTTTGCAGTGAATTATTAGTGACTTAGCAACTTAATTCTGTTCCTAACAAAGCACTATAGCCATCCTATTAAAATACAGAAAAGCAGAACAGTTAATGAATCTTGGAAAACATCTGATTTCTAGAAACAGATAAAAGCATTAGAAGGAAACCTGCAAGAGTTACTCCCTGCAAAGTATTACGAAGCTTACCCTTTTGAGATGAATTGTCTTTAATGTCACTGCACACTCTGATAAAGCCTGTAATGTAATGCATAATATTAAGTTGTTCAGTTAGTATAGTGGTTAAGTATTTCCATCCAGAGATTCTAAAATAACTCCCAAAACAAGGGCTAGTTCATGCAATTGTTCCTTCCTTTCTCCTCATCCCATTCTAAGTCAGCCTCAACATTTCCCTTCAATTTTTTGTTTCCCTCTTACCAAAGAAGCATTTGTCACAGCTAAACCCAAGGAACAGTTATCTGTGCATTTGCTTTCACTGAATATTAGTTCATAAGCAACGCAGATCAGCATCAAATTCTCAAACCTGCAATTCTATAGCTTGATTTTGAGCATAGGTGACCTACAGAATATAGCACTGTAACATCTAAGAACAAGCTATTCAGGTACCCCATTAAAAAATCATAAGATATCTTCTTTCTAAGAGGAGACGACCTTTAATACCAAGGGACCATTTCACTTTTCCTTTTTTCTATTGAACCTGCCACATGGCAATGCTAGGAAGAACAACAAAAAGCCCAATGGTGATACATACCAATACTGTCTGGGCATCTGCTAAGTCAAATGTTTGCTTCAAAGGTGCTAAGAAACATGCAGGGACAATGTGCTTGTAGACAAAGTCTGCAAAACCTACTGGTCCATCTTTCCCTCCTGAAAAGAGAAATAACATTGCATGTTCTACCTGTGCTTCAGAATTAGTAGCAGCTGTGAGGGAATCATGGAAAGACAGTCTTACCCCAAAGTTCCACCAACTTAGAAAGAATAATAAAACAAGTCTTCTGTGCAATAGGGTCTGGGTAATCCACTGCTCCTTGGATGACAGTGAACAACACACGCTCCACATTCTCTGCACCTTAAACACATTAAAGTGAACTTGTCATTCAAACAACACAAGAGTTTCTGTAATCTTGCACTACTGTTGATAGAGTTAGTTAAAAACTCAGCAGCACTCAAGTAGCTCACTTCCAATGCATTACAATATACTTATATCACACTTCACAAAAGCATCACAGAAGCTTGCTTATTTTTGATTTCTTTAAACTTTCTTGGCCTACTACAACTACCAAGATGCCTCTTTTAAGAAACATCTTACTACTTCTTAACATCATCCTTTCCTTTTCCACATGTAATAGTGCATTTTAGGATGTGGAGAGTAAGTCTAAGTTCTATCTTCCACCCGAGTCACCCTGAAAATTTTCAAATCCCTGGCCATATTTGTAGAATACAGGCTAAGAGAATTATTCAGTAAAAAAAACCCCACAAAACTAGACTTTTGACTTTTCATTCCTTTTATAAAAAGTGCTGATTTGTATTTGGGAAAGCCTGGTAAATGTAACAAGTTGCATGATGCATTTTAGCACAGTTATTAAGATAAGGTGAAAGTAAAAAAAAAAAAAAAAAAAAGTCACAGAAGTCACTGATGTTTATCTTAAAAAACGAACAACACAGAATGAAAACTGAAAGGGAGCTGAAAATGGCTTTGCCCAGCAGTTCAAATACAGGCACCTATTTTTAAATGCTTTTCTACTTCAAAATATATGATCTCTGATTCATCAGTCAAATACATGCATGAGGCACAATCAAGAGAAAGAATACATCTACTGTATCTGGATTTCACGTACCCAAAGTCTTCCTTGAACAGGTAGTGTAGTACAGTATTTCAATTAAAGAATCACGGAATAGTTTGGGTTGCAAGGAATCTTAAAGCTCATCCAATTCCAATGCCTGATGTGGGTAGAGCTGCCACCCACCAGCTCAGGCTGCCCAGGGCCCCATCCCACCTGGCTTTGAACACCTCCAGGGACGGGGCATCCTCAGCTTCCCTTGGCAGCTGTGCCAGTGCCTCACCACTCTGAATAAAAAAATTCCTCCTAATATCTAATCTAAATCTCCCTTCTTTGGGATGGGCTAATAGTAAGCCCATCTAAGTTTTTTTAGAACGAACCAACATTAACAATTAATATTGCACGGCAGGAATTAGGTTAATGATTTTAGCAGAGAAAGCTTAAATGAGAGCAACTATGGTGACATCCTTTGAGAAACTGAACTACTCACCTTGATTAGCTATGACTTCACTCATTCCACTGCCAGTTACTGTCTGCAGAAAAGCAAAGTAACTCCTCCGTAACATTTGTTTTTCTAAAGCAGCAGACTGGTCGTTGTCTTCTGCTGGAAGAAGCAACACCTCAAAAATAGCATGAAGTAGTGGCATAAACATCTGTTGCAGAAAAGGTGAAACCTGTGTCTGTGGAGATTAGAAGAAGCTGTGAGCTCAAGCAGTTACAGAAAATGAATACTTGTAACGAATGAAGTTTTATGAAGACGAATGAAGCCATGAAGTTTTAATTTCCAATTCCTACCTTTCAAGATAAGCTTTCATGAAGCTAGATGATTTATTTCAACATGTTGTAATAAAACAGTACAGTGCCATAAAAAGTTAAGCATTCCACTTGAACAAGTTATCAAGTCTTGTTCCTGCATATTTTGTTTAGGTTTTCTTCACTCAACACTCCTTTTAACTGTTGTGCATTGTTTGTAGTGTAACTTGTGAGAAGGACTACAGTAACAGAAATCTTCCTCCCTCATCTCTCACATACTTCATTTTTTTTTCAAAAATTTCTTGCCCCCCCCCCCCCCCACTACATTCCAAAGATCCACACACCAGTTTGATACAGTCATATTATGGTTCTATTTAGCTGCTCACAAAACACATTTCTCCTTCCTAGAAGTAATTTAAATTTTGCATTCTGCAGAAAAATTTACTTAAACCTATTTGTAGGGCTTTTTGGCCTTCTCATACAGCAATGACTTCCTGTATCACAAGAGCTGCTCCAAAAGTAATGCCTCCTATTTTAATATGTTGGCTTGCAATGCCAGAGTCTGATGTTGATGTTATGGCAGTAGAGGTTGAACCTTCCCACCTGTATCCCACTGCATCTTGTTGCCAAGTGGCAGATAGCAACAGAGGGGCAATCAAACAGAACTGTGTCTGACATGGAAGTACTTATGGAGCAAAGGCGTGTCACTGATTTCTCCATGTGGAAAAAATGGCATCCACTGAAATTCACTGACACTTGTTGAACATTTATGGAGACCAAGCAATGGATATGAGGATAGATTCATCCCAGACTTTTTTCAGTGGTGCATGGCAATAGGACGAGGGGAAATGGCCACAAACTGAAGCCTAGGAAATTCTGCACAAATGCACATAAAACTTTCTTCACAGTGAGGGTGACAGAGCACTGGAACAGGCTGCACGGGCAGGTTGTGGATTCTCCTTATCTGGAGACATTCAAGACCTGCCTGGACACCTACTTGTGTAGCTTGGTCTAGGGAGCCTGCTTTGGCAGGGAGGTTGGACTAGATGATCTCTAGAGATCCCTTTCAGCCCGACAACTCTGTGATTCTGTGACACTGAGGTAGTGAGTGGTGTTTCAACAGTGGCAACACAACATGAAAAAGAAGCCACATTCTGGATGGCCATGCAGATTTTGATAAGTGCAGCACACAGGCTCTTTGCTGGCAAAAATGCACAGCTAAGGGTGGTGACTATGATGAAGAACAGTATTTTGTAGCTGAGAATTTGCTTTATCAAATAAGCTAGCGTGCACTTTGTATCTGGAGTAGTTTCCATGGAGTAAGTAGGAGGCATTACTTTCAGAGCAACCTCCATGTTTGTGACTGTGCAGTATTGTTGTGGTAATGCTAAGAAACGAACCACCATTAACAGGTTAGTTATTTAATGTATTTTATTGACTTTACATTCAAAATCTTTGAAATTAGGACTGGGTAACTCTTAAAGGCAGCATTTCAACCTTTGCTTGATCCTTATGTCCCTCTTTTAAAACCTCAGTATTTTCCATCTTTTCCATCTTATTATTTTGAATAATAAGACATGATGCCTCAGTATATATTTTAGTACAACACTCCAGTAAGATCTTGTAAATTGTAAAACTTAATATTTTCGTGCTTCAAGTAACATTTCATTTCCAAATATTAACTTTGAAAGTTTAGAAATAACTAAATTCTGAGATTGATCAAGAAAAAACACTCTTTTCAGTACTGTGAGTCCAGCAATGCACTCCTGTGGTTGAAGACTTGTTTACTAGTAATACCATACCTTAAATTTAGCTGTTATTTGGTTTATAAGAGGAATGAATTCTTGAAGATCTTTTGCTTCACAATCTTTGAGCATGTGTTCGGAGGCAGAAGGTATGAATGGAAGAACTTCTTCCTCTAGGCAAATAATCATACGGTGAAGGAAAGTGCGAACGCCACTTCTCAGGACTTCCTTTTGTAATGGACAGCTGAGAGCTGGCAAAAATGTCTGTAAGCAGTCCAGATATACCTCAGAGCAGCCACACTGTTTTACAGTTTGCTTATTGCTGAAAGCCTTGCTGGTTCGGCTGTAAAAGCAATGCACCAAGTTTTATATAAGCTCAGGATAATGGAGAAGCCATAACACTGAGAACAACGTACATATGCAGCCCAGACACTTAACTAGAACATTATATTTTGTGAAGTGGGAGCCAAACAACAGAAATAGCAATTATCCATTAAGTAGTAGTTATGCTTTGACAGCTTTTAGAGAATTAAATTCTAACGTACCACAAACATCATAGGATCAGAACAGCCCCAGACAATTCTTAGAGGAAGATTGTATTATGCACTATTCTCTTCATCTACATCCTTATCATTCTTTTTTTTTTTCTTTTAAAGGGACATTGAAGTTCTATAACTGCTGGGATTTTCTAGGTCAATAAATCACAGATAGATACTCAGCCTCTCCTCCCAGTAAACTCTTCAATTCTTTAAAATAAATCCCATTTTACTCCAATCAGAAACACACATACAGACACTGCACAGTACCTACCTTGCAAACCCAACAGCATGATTGAGGCAGTCAGCCAGTGCCATCTGTCTGTCCTCATCTTGTGCCATCATCAGTTTTTCTAATAATACCTTGAACTTTTCCATCAGTGGAGTCAACAAATTCCTCATTAGAGCTTGTTTTCTTTCTGCAGAGTATTCGCTGTTAACTATTAATACTCCAGCTGTTTCATAAATGAAAAGTTGATCATCACTGCTTAACAGAGCTTGGTAACCATTCTCCTAAAATGGAAGACAACAGGCATAATTCACTAAGTATCCTCTATCAAAGTCATCTTCTGATAAAAAAGTTGAAATCATTACTTTTTCTTTAATCATGCATTTCTTTTATCTTTCTAATACAGTTACAAATACTTTTATTCTTTTCCTGCCCAAGTAGCATTACTATGTGGATGGTAAAATGTTGTTGAAGGAACGAGTATTTTTATACAATTCAAAAAGCCTTCTATACATCTCTCTTTACACACAGAAATCCAAATAAGCAAACTTATTAAAAGTTAGGCACAAACATAAGCAGGTGATCTCACTCTTTAAAAAAATAAATAAATAAATCAAGACAATTATTTGTGTTTAAATGCTTGTGTACTACTCACTATTTGGGCACACTGATGAATAAGCACAAGACTTATTTATTACAAAAAACTGCTGTTAATACTCACAGGAGGAGAGAGTTCCAGTAGATCTTGTATCCTATTCAGAACATCTTCAATAAAGGGATTCATTTGCTTACTGAAGTAAAATACAAGAACAAAACACTATGTAGAAGTGGGTTGGGCTTTTTTTTCTTGTTTTTGCAAAATTGCTGGCATTTTCCTAAAGTTGTAAATCTTGACATTAAACTACCTGCCCAGTAAAGAACATCCCTTCAAGTGTCAGAACGCTGTTGTAGACAAGTCTGAGTTATACATATGGTGCTTGCAGTGGGTAAAATAGATACATGGCAGAGTGAAAAATACACACTTCTCTGCCTAATTATTTTAAAAAATGCATAAATAGCATCACTTTTCTGAGTATTTTCATTAAGAATTAAGAAATATGATCCTTCTGAAATCTGCTCCACCTTAGAGGTTCTCCTGCCTCTACATTCAAACAAGCCTGTTAAATGAGACCAGCAAGATGGAACTATTTGAAAGGCTGTAAGAGCCTGAGTAAACTCCATCAATATAAATTTTGTGAATACTCAGAATTTGGTTAGATGCAGGAACTTAACACTTGGGAGTCTTCAAATCCACTCACTATCAACTGTGCTTACTGAGGAGAAGCAATGCAGATACTTATACAGTTGATCAATTTTAACATCTTGTCAAAATAAGTTAAGAATATGCATTCAAGTTCATTATTCTATGGTGAACTTTTCCCCTACTACCCTTGATATTAAAGAGCAGGACAACTCTGTAAGAACATTAGTCTGTTTCACAGCAGTCCGCTTAAAACCCTGCCTGTTTCAAACATGCACCAAGTTTACTTTTGCACGTATGTTTTTTGCACTATATGAATACATCTGTACATCTTTTACTCACTTAAGAGACTTGACAAATCTGGAAAAAAGGTAAGCTGTTCGACTTCGTACTTTTGGACTTGAATGGCGAAGACCACGGTGATCTAAAAATGCCATCTGCAATTAGAAAGCATTTCAGTCTAACCAAGGAGAGAAAGCTAATCATCCAACAATATAAGATAGCCAATTTCTTTAGTGACCTTTAGAAAATAAGTTCTTAAATCTAAACAACATATCTAGACCTATCTAATTGAATATGTGAATGAGATGAAACTTACTAGAACAGTTGGAATGTGCTGAGGTTCAACAGCAAAGAATTTTTCATATCTAACCACTGTTTCAAAGAATTCCAGGGTCACTGATGTATGTTGATAGGCACTAACACCAGAAGTCACCAGCTACAAAAAAAAAAGCATTAGCAAGTTAGCAATTTAGCCATTTATAACACCAAAGTACAAAGCATTTGAAATGCTGGTAATTAATATAAGCCATTTGCACTGAAATGATTCAGTCAATGTTAGCATTTTCAAATAGTTCCCAAGTAACACCTGCTTACCGTTCTCATCATGTCTTGCAAAGCTGTAGCTTTTGTAACATCACCAGAGAAGTGAGCACCATGAGACACAGGAAGAGCCTCAGCCAACATATACAACAGCCTTATCGCAACTTCTACTTCCATAAATCGTGTAGTTTGCCAGTTCCTAAAAATGAGAAGATCCTCTTAGTCACTATGGATTGTGAAATAATCACAGAACTACCATGTTCATATTTTCTTGTGAGCATTCAGATGTATAGCACAAATGAGTAGAACTCAGCAAAGAAAATAAATGCTGTATTTCAGGATGCTTTTGAAGATCTTATCCAAAGATGTACCATCTCTCTTTCAGAGTGCCACCAATCTTCTTTCACCAATTTCAACTTGAAAGCTACAGATTTCTCCAAATGCTTATTTAGGCACTGTCATGGTTTTATGGTTTTTTTTTTTGGTTTTCAGTATTCTGCATCAAAACATCATGTAGTGCACTGGGCATTAAAGTGTTAATGCTCCAATTCCAGGTACCTATCCCTGTACATTACAGAAGTCACGGGATCTGGCCCTTCCGGGTTAGGCAGTCTCTTACTGGCTGGCATTGGGTGCTGGAGGCTGCTTTCCTGGCCGTTCCAAGCTTTTCAGGTTTGACTCGGTCTCAGGAACTCTCTCTCTCCTCTCTGATTTATTGTGTTATCTTGCATTCCGATATCATAGTAAAATAAGTTTTCCTCCATAGATTGTTGCCGCTGCTTTTTTCTCCCTTCCTTCCTTCCCATTTCTGTGGGGCCGGGAGGCCAGGGGCGTACTGTCACAGGCATAGATTGAACTAGTTAACTCCGTGACAGGCACAAAACTATCTACTTTGATGTGCTGACAAGTCATTCAGTATCACTTAAAAAGCGGGCACAATAAAAAGCAAGGCACAAGGAAGGCACAGACAATACTAGATTTCAGCCGTTCTCTTAGTCAGGCACCTACTTTATTTACATGGTTTTCAGGATTGGTCCAGTTCTTTTTGTAAGAAGAAAAAAAAAAATCTTCACTGTTGTTTCTTTTCTGTATCCAACCTGGTTTTTTTTTTTCCTCCCTGCTAGCAATAGTACATGAAATAACTTCCCACGTGTCATTAACATTTCCTGATGGCGTAAAGCAGCCATTCGGACAAGCGCACGTCAAGAAGGCAAGTGAAAAAGATGAAGAAACACCACCAGAAGTAAAAAACACAAACAAACAAAAACTAGCTAATAATAAAGTTACAAAAAGAAAGCTGCTTCTTCCTAAGTAACTGGGTAAGATTTGTATCACGAAGCTATACAAAGTCACACTACCAAAGTTGTTACAAGCTTATTTTATCAGTAGGCTTTGCTGTGGTACTTCACACTTACTGTTAGTGCAATGCCTGACAAAGAAAGGCAAGAAAGCTATGGGTATTTATGTAAACAAGCTTAAAAAAATAATAAAAAAAAAACTTACTGAAGTGTAGTGTTAAAAACTCTGCGGACAGATGCCAACAGTAACTCTGGTGAGACCTGAGCAAGTCTATCCAGCAACAGCTTCAACTGTTTTCTGTACTCCACAAACATTGCTTCATCTTCACCCTGCAAAACACTCGCATCAGCGAAGTACATTTTCACCCTTAAATATATCCAGAACCACTTTAGACAGCTGCATCCCAAACAAAAATGTGTATATGTAAGAACCATACTTCATGTTTGGAAAATTTAGTAATACCCTTGCAACATAGCAGCTAGCTCCCTTACTGTCTGGTTGTGATACACTGGGATGCACCGCATTCAATCCAGAAACACATGAAAAACACAAATTTTTTCCCAAACTGAAAACTAACCATAAATACAAAAGTGTGGCTTCAAAAGTAGTGTCTCCTATTGTATTCTGTTAGCTCAGGATGTCAGAGATGGATGTTGGTGCTATGGCAGCAGAGGTTGAATCTTCCCACCAGTATCCCATTATGTTGTCATGTGACAGATGGCAGCAGAGGGGCACTCTGACATAATGGCATCTGACATGGAAGTGCTCAGGAAGCAAAGGTGTGTCAGTGAATTCCTCCTCTATGCATAAAAAATGGCATCCATGGGCATTCATTGATGCTTGCTGAACATTTATGGAAACCAAAACATGGATGTGAGAACAGTGAGGCAGTGGGTAATGTGGTTCCTGGTCAGACAGGAAGATTTTGATGAGTGTGGCATGCAGGCTTTTGTTCATTGCTGGCAAATATGCAGAGCTAATGGTGGTGACTATGTTTAAAAATAGCTTTGTAGCTGAGAATTTGCTTCATCAAATAGCATTATTCTGCTCTCTGTATCTGTTGTAGCTTCCATAGAAATAAATAGGAGGCTTTAATTTCAGAGTGAACTATGTACAAGAAAGAAAATGCTCTTAGAAAAGCATTTTTGACCCAGTTCTTGAAAATAGACTCATTCCTCATGAAGATGTCCCTCAGCATCTAGCTGATTTTTAAATTAATCTGACAGAAACATTTAACATGTACTACATCTAGTCCAAGTTCACCTCTAAGATCACAGCTCTCTGAATAGCCCAGAGCAGAACTGCCTAACACATTCAGCCATTACTGCTGGCTAGAAGAGATGCAAGGGGAAGAAAGAAATCAAAGACTTTTAGCTTATTTTTTGCAGAAGTTTGACCTCTTCCTAATCTAAATCTAAAATAGGTTGAGCAGTATTTCTTAAATGTTTCTCAAATGCTTTTGCATGACAGCAGAAACATGCAAACTCACTCTGAATAAGCCAGCTCAACAGCTATGCTTAGCTAACAGCACAGTCATATCTGTCCAGGAACAGCTCTGCACAAAAGCAGACAGAGTTATTCTGTTAATCAAACTGCTTGAATATCCTTTTACTACGTTGCTTTGTCCTATGAAGACATGCTCTTAGGTTTAAATGAAACAAAAGTTTTCCCCACAGGAAATATTTGTCTACAGACCTTAGCTTCCTATATTCAAATCCTTAGCCTAAGAAAGGTATGAATTTTTAGAATGTGAGAAAGTTTTACAGTGTGCAATTCAAGTTGCATTTGTCTGTTTATTCATACAGTACCTCATTTTCAAAATTATATTCTTCATCGTACGTCAACTTCTTCATAACAGCCAACATGATTGCCTAAGATAAACAGAACTGTAAGTGTAAAAGCAGACAAGCAATAAGAAGCAACAGTCAAAATCCTACAAAAAAGGAAACATTATGGCAAACGTTAAAATATTTGTAAACATTTACATCCCATTTGAATTACTGTTTTCAGAAATTTTGAATTCACAGTGCATACTGAAACAGATAGATTCTATCCAAATGATACACATGCAGTTTCAGATACACAGTATAAATGACTTCGAGCCCTCCACCTAGCAGCATTATTTGGCTTTACTTCCTGCTTCTAACCTGTGCAGTTCAGTTCACACTAAAAAAGAGCAATTAGAGATGACTGAACTAGGCAGAGAAAGCTAAACAGCTCTCTGAGATTACATTTCAAAGAGGTAGGTCAGCTTAGCCTTAAAACTTTTTCTCTGGTAGTTCAGCCCCTTCAAAATTGGTCGTGGGCTTTGGGTTTGTTTTTTCTTTTTTCCCAGGTTAGCAAGCTACGTTGGGTCAGCAAAAAGATGCTTCCAAACGTTTTCATTTTGTGAACTGAATGAAAGAAGAAAGGTTGGTACGACTGCTTCTCAGTCTAACAAAACCCCTCAAGATGTGTTCAGTGAAGTTGAGAAACAATTACAACAGGAAGTTCAGTAGAAAAGCAAATTCAACATAATCATAGATTTCTAGATAGAAACACATTCAGATTTTAAGCGTGTTAAATGTGCTGCAGCAGTAAATTGATTTGAACACAAGATACAAGTTTTCCATTTCTAAAACTGGATGCAAACATATTTACTTATCTTAATGCTTAATGCATAAAATTAAGCTTATAAACTTCAGCTTAATGCATTGCTTCATATAACACTTAGCACATAGCTGCTCATCTTAAGTGCAAATGTTACATCTGAGCAGCAGCTTCTTCTGTTAAGTTTTACTCACGAGGGTTTATTTTATGACAACCCTTCCCATATTCCTTCCAATTCCTGGAATGAGGGAAGGTTTTAATACAGATAAAAATTTCAGGAGAAAACATCCTCTGTGTTGGTTAAAGAACATTTCATCAAGAAGTTGTCAAGGAGCACAGCAAGACAGACTTACAGCACTGAGGTTGCTTGGGAAGACCAAGCATTTAAATCACTTTCACCTTCATATACAATTCAACATAGGTTACATAGGCTTACTATTTAATTTTAATTACTGTCTCATGGACATCCTAAAGCATATAAATTATATACAATTTGTTGCAACAAAATGAAAAGTTCTGATAAAATGTCAGTAAGAATCCTCAGTAAAAAAAAGTTAATACTTACCTCTACGTTAGCTTTTTGTTGGTCTGAAAGTGCAGAAAGCTATAAAAAAAAAATTTCAAGTGTTATTTCTTGCATAGTAACCTCTTTCCTACTAATAGCAAAATACAGGTTTACTTTTAACAACCATATGAAGCAGGCCTCTTTTCCACTTACAAGGATTTAACTCAGCTGCTACAGATTTCTAAACAAAACTCTCTGAAAAGTACACCCACAGTCTGTGAAAATACTGAATGCTAATTAGTCAAAAGACTATTTTGCAAGGCAGCTTACATAAAGCATTAGCTTCATATATTCCCACAAAATCAAAGCAAATAATATATTTTAAAAAAAAATGTTAAACTGAAGTCAGGCATACTTACCTGTTTCAAGATGTGAAGGTAGTCATAACAAAAGCCAATGATATTAGATGAGATGTCATCATCTTCATGAATTAGCAGTTGCAACATTAGGGACACTTTTGCTTCAATTGCTTGCAGAGCATCTTGAGCACTCTTCATATCACCACTTTTTACCAATTTAGTCCAACTAGCTATTAATGCTTGCCCCATCCCATTGACCAGCTTAGAAAATCTGGCCAGAAAATCCACATCATCTTCCTGTAAGAATCATAGAATCACCAAGGTTGGAAAAGACCCACAGGATCACCCAGTCCAATCATCCAGAATGATACCTGATTAAAAATACTGGCAGAACTCAGGTCTACGTGGCATGAACTTAAGGATTATGCATTCACCATTATGCAACAGCAGCTTGTTCCATGCCCCATCTCTTCATATTTGCCCTTCACATGACAACTTTAAAAAATAGGCAGCTGCACCTCACTTCAGAAATACTGATAACAAGCAACAAGCAGTACTGCCTGCAAAAGTGAGTGACCATTCAATATTTATGGCTTCCATTTGCAGAAATACATTGATTAGAATGGAGGGAGACTGCTAGACCAGTCATCTAAAACAAATGGTTTGCTCCCTGTCAGAATTATACTAAAGCAGAGGAATAACAAGGCTCTTAAGAGACTGAGGTAAGATTTTTAGAGAAATAACTCCTGAGTTGATGATTACACATTTTTGGCCTTCCAGTAGGAACATACATTTGATGAAGACTTCACAATAAAGAGATAACTGCCTTGCAATCCAAGAACCACAGCTTCATCAGCTGTGGTTCATCAGGACTAGGTTCCTCTTTCTTCACAGCACATAGCGAACAGCTCTTCCTTAAGCACTGCTACTGCACAGGGAACATACGTTTAGTTGGTTGGTCCATTTTTCCAGTTCCCAGATCAGCATTTCAAGACTTGTGTTTGCTGGTGCAGGCAGGTACAACAACGTACATGACCTTAAGAAAGGATGTCTCCTGTCTCACCCTGAAATACTCTGTCCTGGCTACATTCTTAAAATACTTTGTCTACAATACCTGTTGCAGAGTAATTCCTGAAGAAGGATACCAAGGAACAAAACATAGGAACAGCATAAATGGTATGCAAAACACACCTTATGAAATAACCAGTGATTTAAATGAATAAAGAATATTAATAACCACCTGTTAATTTCAGTATGAGGAAAGTGCAAGCATTTAACTGTGACGAAGAAGAACAGCTGATTCTCCCTACATCTGTGCACTTACTTTCACAGTTTTCTGTGATCTGCTTGTTTAAGAACTGTTTGAAACCCATGACTCGTTGCTACTGTAAAATCAATTTACAAACCTGATCAATACTGAAGAGGCCAGCAGACTGTAACACTTGACATAAAGATTCAACCAATTTTGTTTTATCAATTGGGTCCATTCCCTTATTTACAATTTCGAACAAACAATCACAGGCTTCTTCCCGGAGAACTTCCACAGACATGTGACCTAGCAGCATATTTATAAACCTTTGGGAAAAAAGAGAAATTTATACTTGGAAGTCTGCAGTAGCATCATACAAAAGCTTTGTACTATTCATATGCAAAATTAAAAATGTCTTATAAAAATGAAATCATGATAGTCTGTTGTACTGACTAAATCCAGTATTTGATATATTTTAAGGAGAACAGAGCAAATGGTACAGTGTCTGTTTTGGTCATTATATCAGCTTGCTTGCAATTTCTATTACTCCATTAAAACAAAAAACACAATTATTTATATATAATTACAGTCTCTATTCTAAGAAAAGTTTTCACGTGGTTTCATGGAAACACAGGCAGCATACTAACAGGTTCTGTTGTTGCTTCTGTCCCACCTAAACGTTCCATCAAAAACCATACCTTTCATTGGCTATCAGGCTCAAATCGATCCAGGATACGTAAGCTCCAACAACTTCAAGGCACTGGCACGTCAACTCCGAGTTACTGTACTGATAGTTTTGTAAGATTTGGTACCACGATTCCACCAAACTTGGAATGCACTGCTCCCTCATGGTATCTTTTAATAAAGTATTCCTACGAGCCTCCTATCAACACAGTGAAAACAATAAATTAATACTGTCATTCACTAATAGCATTTTTCCAGGCTAGTAGCATTCTTTTATCCACTACCAGAACTTACTTGTTCTACCAAGATGAACAATTCAAATCAAAAACCCAGAAAAAGCACCTTCATTTTTATTGCAGAAAAGAAAAAAAAATACTATAGCTTTTCCTTCTTTTTTTCTACCATGATGCCCAGACACTGAAGAAAGGCAGGCAAGGAAGAAAAAAAGTTCTCTATATAATTAAATGGATTTTTGACGTTAGGACTCCTTCAAACATGCACTGGAAGATATTACCATTGTGAAATGAGTCAATCTAACACAAAGTCAGCTAACTCAGCCCATTAGTTTTTGTTTGCCAGCTATTCAAGCAAAAAAAAAAAATGCATTAACTTGTAAGAATGAAAGCATAAAAAGCATTAAACAATATAAAGCTTTTGGATCTAAATCCCCTAATGACTCCAAGGCAGAGATGAAAAAACAGAGAAAAAACAAACAAACAAACAAACAAACAAAATCTCTCTGCAAATCTTGTACTGTAATTGAAGTAGAGAATTTTTGGGAACTTCAAAACAAATATTAGTGTGAAATAATAACTTGCCTCTGATGTATGAACAACATCCCGGTCTACCAGCTCAGCATCGACAGCCATCAGGATCCTGAGGTACATATCTACGCCTCGTGGATTAAGGTCAACTACTGATAGGATATCAAAAAAAAACTTGGGCCATTTTGTGAGATATTCAGTAACAAAAAGCAATGCAAAGACTTGCGCTGCTTTGTTGCGAATGAAAGTCTTCTCAGGCTGGGGATTCAGCATCTGGTAAAAACAAGATATTATATTTGTTCATTCTTAAGTAGAGAAAAATCATACATGCTCTTGATCTCTTCAGAGTGATGTGCAGTACCTCTCTTCTGCCTTACTGATGAGACTAATAAAAAGCTTTACCTTTCTAATGATTTTGAAGAAGCTCAATTGTAACAAAGCAGGAAAAACATTCTTTCTGGGTCTTAAGTCCTAAATCTTTCATTCAAGGCAAAAATATTAACTGTGCTATTAAAAAACTAAAATAAGATTTCTTAATTTGTGGTTTGAAGTAAATAAGAACTTCTGGGAAAAAAAGCTATGGTTCTCACGTAGCTGGTTTTACCTAAGTTAGATGCTAGTAAGAATGGTATGAAGTTCTTCTAGGTCTCATTTCTTTAGGGAGAAATGGAAGCTGTTACTATCAATCATTCTCCCTCCCTCCCTTCTCTTTTACATAAATTCCTTTGAAATGGGACACCAAGGAAAAATTAAAAAACAAAACAAAACGAAACAAAACAATGTAATCTACTTCACAATGATCTGTTCTTTTTCATGTTGCAATATATTCTATTGATTTTCAAATTTCTACAAACAAAGCAAGTATCTTAGTAGCCAGTACAGGAGAGGAATAATAACTAGATAGTGGCAGGAAGAGACACAGATTTGCACCAGTTTGCTTGAAGGTTCTACATATTGCAAACTCTTGGGTCCAACTGTTACTACAAGTTTAGCTACAGTAACTACCTCTGCAAGAAAGAGTAGCAAATGCACTACCATAATGTTACCAGAGGGGTTATTTCAAAAGTCTTTTCCATTCGTTCCCAAATGTCTGCTGGTACTCCAAATAAGATGGATTTAGGCCAAGAGGGTTTTAAAAACAAATTGCCATTCCTATTCTAGACAGTCAACAACATCAGGAATCTAGATTATATTTCACCACAGGAAAACTGTTAATGCTTCTTACTTCATACACAACTGATTAAACCACAACCATTATCTGATGTAAGAGTTTTGTATTTAATATTAATTTCAAGCACAGACTTTCTTATAACAAACATTTGAAAGGATTTCTAATAATGATTAGCACATTAGAAGTTTTCCACCATCAGATAATGCGTATCTTCAGGAAACCATCTTTAAACTCAAATGACAGATTAAACATTTAGCCTGCACTCAGCGCATTATGTCAGCCTGCAGTGCAAAACTGCTGTAAATACACTTACCTGGGCTTGCAGCCATGTTATGAGCGTTTCCCTAATTAACTGCTGCTGGACTTCAGTGAGCTCAGAGTATCTGAAACAAAGCATAAAGAGATCAAAATATCACTGCTTCTTTACAAGAGCATTTACATTCAGTAAAGTAAAAACACATTTAATAGCAACATTGCATATTAATGTCAATGAAAAATTCCAAGGAAAAGGAATTTACAAAGCTGTTTGCATGATAAAACTCTGAAGGGAAAAAAAAAAAAAAAAAGGAAAAAAAAAAAGATGTATTAATGAATTACATTTCCAGGCATTGAAGCCTCTCCTAAGCAGCCTGAAGTTTTGTGGGAAGGCTGCCCTGCTTTAAGGACAGGATCTTAAGACCGCATTCGACCATAAACCATGGGGCAAAGGATGGACATTTGTATATGCTGAAATCCGAGTTCTACACTCCTTGAAGATCTCAAGGAAGTTTCACTGATTTGACCCTGCAGTGCATTTACTATCAAACATATGCCAAAACAAGAAAAACAAAACAAACAAGGAACTCTACATAGTACATACACAAGCCTTGCCAGCATTCTGTGTTATCACCAGCTTAACTCTAATACTGCCCACACATATTCCATCTGAGGACTAGAAAAGTTGAGAAGAAACTTCCTGCAATTACTTCTCCAAGGTGCTATAGTCGTGGTATGGCCCTGACAACTGCTGAGTGGGATTTCAATGTTCCTGTTACTTCATAAATAAGTAGAAGAAAAAAAAGCAATTCCACTGAAAACAGAGAAAAAATGAGAAGCAGGAGAACAGAAAATTTACTGCAAGAAGCAAACAGAAAAAATGGAATGTGGACATAAAGGAGAACAGTGATGTAAAACTAGGTAAGATCTCAAACAGCTCAGCCACAGATTTTTGGTCCAATACTCAATTTTGAACCACAGCTGCAAAATACAGCTTATTCCTACCTACAGCCTGACTCAAACATTCAGTGCACTGCAACCAGTCGTAGCGATATCCCAACTGGCAGGCAGACACCTCTGGCGAGATGTTCGAGCTCACACCAAAGGAGTCCAAAGTACGGAACAAATACAGTTCCGTGCAATGAATCTTCCATTTTAGATTGTTTTTTCCTAAAATTACCATGCTACAGAAACACAACTCAGTGAAAATACTCACTCATCACAACATCTTTGCCATGCTTATTGCACAAGCAGGGCTTGGTCTAAGTCCAGAGTGCTGTACTGAGCAAGGCTGCTATGTGCAGGACAAATTCTTCTCTGAAAATCAGTGGTAGTAGAGCAAGGCTTGAAGGAAAGTGCTAAGTTTTATCCCATACTTAGTGACCAGGTCTGTGTTGGGCCAAACAGAACTGTTGGACTAGCTGAGTAAAGTGCACTGCTTAAACACCAGCTACTTCTCTTCCAGGAAAAGCAAAAGGAATAAAATAAAGCCTTGTGAACTCAGTAAAGCCTCATCAACAACGCTGAGGTACCAGTTTGGAATAAGGGTTCTGAGAACTTTTACTCAAGAATAGTAGGAGTGACATGCCATTTTATTTGCAAGCAGAATAAAAAGGGAAAAATCAAAATAGATTTACATGGTTGGTATCAAGAAAGAATACTAACTTGAACTTAACTTGATGTTCCAGAACTTGAAAGCAAAAGAACTTGATGTGATCATCACTAGAAAAGAAGAGAAAATTCTATTAGAGGAAGCACTGCAGTACACTTCCCTGTCAAGGAAAAAAATCCTCAAATATTACAACCAGGCAGTGCCTTTGGCAAATCAAGAATTATGGCACACTAGAAAAAAAGGCTGAGGAAAAATGGTGAACACTCGAGCAATTCATCTGATAAAAGTGAGAATTAATATTGATATTCCCTCTTATGATATTCTTTTCTATGCCTACCAGTTTATTATAGTCTGAGTTTGGTACTAAGCACACAGAACTACAATACCTATTCTACCATGTCTTTCAAAAAAAATCTACAAATTGTGTATCTTAGTAAAATGGTGTTTTTCAAATTTCTCACGGTTTTGTTAATGACTACATACTATGGGTTGGAATCAGGGAAGCTTTGAAAAATCATCTAAGTATTCTCCATAAATCGCCACTGTTATTGCATAGATACACATCCCTGAATTTCCTTCCAGCTTGCACTATTCTACAGTACAGCAATAACCCATTATTTGAGATCTGAATACACAACTTGGTGCAAAAATAGTGCTGACTGCACAGTCTTTGCATATGGAACAATGGGATGGTTTGCTCAGTAGAACTATTCCTGAGCTTTCTGTATATAAAGTCTACATTACCAATGAAAATAAGTAATGATTCTTATTTACATTACCTGTATATACTCTTAGCTAATGCTTCTGCACAGACTTGCCAAGCATCCTGAGATATCTTCAGCTGCTCAAAGTAGGCCAGCGCCTGTAAACATCCAATTAAGTTTCATGTGATAAAGAACCGACGCAGAAAATGGTAATGAAACAAGACCCAAAGCACACAGCAAAACATCTTGTTCACACTTAGACGCACCTCTCCTTCAAAAAACGTGGTATTTGGAAACTTCCAAGTTTTTGTTTGGCTCCCTCATTAACACAAAGCAAGTGTTCCTCCAAATCCAAACACTACAGGTGCTCGTTTCCACTTAACATTTTGTTACTTGAATAGTGAAAAAGTCACAGTCGCATAACTGGCAGAGTTGGAAGTGAATTCTGGTGACAGTCCAGTGCAAACTGCCTGCTCAAAGCAGGGTCAGCTATGGGAATTCGTTCAGGGCCTTGTTCACTTGGGTGTTGATTACAACTTCCAGGGGTGGAAGTTCAAGTCCAAGTTATAAATTCCCTCCGCAAATTCTAAAGAGCAAGAGACTTAGACTTCTTCACTGAAACAACCCATCTCTGTTGCACTACTTTGCTTGTATTCTACATTCCAAGCAACATTCAAACACAAATCTCTCACTGACCAGCTGACAATAGTCAGTTTATGAACCCATTACAGAGGCTGCTAAGAAATGTATATTTCAGGCAGATTTTAGATGCCAAAGTTGCTTACCAAATGTTTTAAGACTCTTCTAAAAACAGTTACCTAGACATTATTGCTTTCAGATTTTGTGTGATGTGTTATACAAAACTGTAAAATAATTTCTGAAACTCAGATGAGTTTGACAACATCATTTTAAGCCTATAAAGACTTGTATTTCAAGAGGTTTCTCTAACTATCATGACTGTTTACATTCATCAAAATAATTATTCAGAGAGTTGAATTAAGTTCTTAAAACAAGAAATCACTGCAGCCTGCACTAACTTCCTTACAGTGAACAGTTTAATTAGCTAAGGTTTGATACTTAGTAAAGTCAAGTAGTACAATGTCACTTCCAGCATGAGGAGTAAAAAATTACTCACCTTTCACCATGAAGTATTTTAGAAGTATGCAGATTGCATGGTTAAAAGGTCAATAAATCTGTGAGCTTCAAATGTACGGTGACATTTTCTTGATAAAACGTTACAGTTCAGCCATACTCATCTTTTCAAGGACAAGCATCCCCAACAAACAGATTTAACAGGCTGCTTAGCAACGCCAGGATGCATCAAATTACAGTTTTAACTTCCTTACACATTTCAGGGCTGTTTTATGAACATCCGAAGAAGATGCTCGTATTCTCACTTCTGAAAGGTTTCACTGAATGTCATATGTATTTGAATCAATTTGATAAGTAAGCATTTACTCATTAAATAGTTTTAAAACTAGAAATGCCTTCCCAAGTGAGCATCTCTCGTATCATTTAAGTCCCTGCTTATCATGACTTTAAATTACATTAAACTTTACCACAATTTAAAAACCTGTTTTTAATGAGAAGGCTCTCAAGGCAGGTAATCCATTCAAAATAACAATAAATGAAGATAAACAAAAAACACAACAGCCTGCCCCCCGCCCCCAAACTGCCACCCAAGATTTAAAAGGAAATCACGAGCAATTTGGCATTTCCAGGGGCTGATTTCCATCCCACAGGAATCCACTTGAAGAGCTGAACAAGGACTAGAATTGAAAGGACTGAAAAAGCCAGAGCCCAGAGAAACAAATTCTATACAAGTTAACCATAGTTTCACTGGACTGGCAACATGTCTTTCAGCTTTGATACACACTTGCAACATGGCACTCCGTACACACCACCACAAACCCTTCGTGCATAAATCAAAAAAGCAATTACAAGACTTCTTCACTGAAGCAGCACCCCAAATTATTAGAGAAATAAACAAGTCAATTACGTACTCTTTGTCTGAAGTCTGCATCAGCATTTGGATTCAGCCCCAGAAGGGCTTGCTCATCCATCTCTATTGCTATACTCTCCGTTTCCTACTCCTGCTAACAGGTTTGCCCACTTCTTCTCGAGTGGAAGCTACGATCATCTGAAAATAGAAAAAGAAGTTTCCTTCGCTCCGCACAACAATAAAAATTAAAAGCAGGACAGGAATAACCACAGAATTGTGTGCACCAATCTCAAACACATTGTATGCACTGCACCAAAACATGACCATGCTTCTGATACAGATCTCAGAATCCTACATCTTTTCATCCACTTTCAGTAACAGAAAAATAGTATAATCTATACTGTTCTAAGGAAAGGTTTGAACTCAAATTTCAAGCACACAAAGGACGTTTCAATAAGACGTGACATAAGCATGGACAAGCTACTTAAGTGATAGACAGCAGCTCAGCCACTGCAAAAATAAGCATTTCTGCTCTGAAATACTGTTGAAATGCTTCATAATGCCATTTCCTCTAAGGGAACAAAAGCATTACCAGGCCTTTCTTCTAAAGCAAGCACACATTAGAGAGGTATCAGACATTAGCCACAAAATAAATCATACTGAGCTGTTAACAAAGTGGTCTGTTCCTATTAGTGGATGATAATTTACTAGAGATGATTTCTATTTAGACACATCACTGTAAAACTAACAAGGAAGCTGGACAAGTGTTCTGAAGATCAGGTGTTTCTACGGGCCATACTGCAATACGCTGGATAAAAAAGTGGATCAAAAAAATCTTTGTTAAATGCACGGATGCTGTTAAACAGCAAGAGAATCCCAAAATGCACCAGGACATCAAAGCATGCCCACATGGCAACAGAGTTGCTCAGGCCCTAAGTAAGGCCTTGTTATATAAGTACGTAGGAGGTAGGGGAAAAAAAGCACACGAGAGGAAGAGACGAAACTCAAAGGAACTGCTGTTTCAAACTGCCTGCAGGTAGAATTTCCGATTTCTGAGCATTGCGTGCCTGGTGCATGTGCTGCCATCACCTCCCCCACTGGAAGAAAGGTGGCACAGCGACAGCCGAGGAAGCAAGCGTGAAAAGGACAGCTCAGCAATGAACGTGACATCAGGCAGACATTTCTGTACAATTCATTACAGAAAAATTGTAACTAAATGCAACACGAAGGGCAGCTCAGTAGGGAAAATCTAAAGAATTCATACAAAACGAAAAAAAATGCAAGTCGTGGCAGAAGAGGAACCAGAAAGTCTGGAACAAAGCGAAGAGTTGTGGCAAAACAAGCTCTGCACTCTGCCTGACAACACAGAGCCACCCTGCTCAGAGTCAGAACTTCCAGGGATTAAAACTGCTCTCCCCATGTTTCCATCTCTGCACCCTCAGCTTGTTTTCCCCATAACTGATATCCAGAGTAGTCGGACAAAAACGAACTCTGAAAAATACTGTAAGAATACTGTGCTTTCTTGTATGTCTTCTTCCACTTGGGGCCTGGCCCACAGTTACACAAGTAAAACCATCTTAACCAGGCCATTGTTGGTTTATTTTTCCCGCTGATTATCACCAGAATCTCTGTCCCCCAAGTAGCAATATTCTACACATTGGTGACAAGCCTCGCTATTAAAAGTACCGTGGCTCAGAGATGTGCTCCCTTCACACGTTCAGCTCACAGCAGAGCCAGCCAGCTCTGTTACCTCTGCACACACGACAGGAGCACATTTAACATTTGATCTTCGACCATATAACTTGTTCTAAGGGTTTCAGCTTGACTCGCCCACTCAGAAGGCCATCACACAAGGAACAAACGCGGTCACGGCTCGGGTGGGGGAGGAGGACGTGTAACAGCATTAATGGTCAAAGGCATGCGGTCCTCAGAGCAGGCAGGGCTGAGCCATAAGCGTGCTGAGAGCACGCACTACAGGTGATGAGCATCAGAACAATTAGCGATTAAAGCCCCTCATTTACACCATTCATTCGGGGTATTTACAAGGCCGTGTCAGCAGGCAGAGCCACGTCCGCGCTGCTTTAATTCGCTCAGCTTTCTATCCAACCCTACGCGCTCTTTCTGCTGCCTGCTCTGCTTGCCGCAAGCCTCAGGCACTCGTAGGACCCGAAGCCTTTACGCCGGCTTAACGTATGTACGAGCAGCGCCGAATGACGGCCGTTCCCACAACTTCTCCCGTAGCCTAGAAAGTTCTGCGGGCAGCACGGCGCTCCGAGCCGGCCGACAGCTCCTCGCGTCCCAGCTTTTTTCCCCTTCCCCCCACCGACGCCGCGCGGCCCTCCGGCACAGAGGCGCAGCCCCGCAGGTCTGCGTGGTACGGAGCGCTCCCCGCAGCCGGACCGGCAAACCGGCAGAGGCCGCCGCCGCCGAGGTGGCGGCCGCCACGGCCTCCGCCCGACAACGGCCGGCGAGCCCCGGCTCCCGCCCGGCCGCCGTTACCTTCCCGGTCACTCTTCCATCGCGGCAGTGCCGGCTCCCGCCCCGCAGCTCCGACGTCGCCACGAGCATAGGGAGCGGGCCGGGCCGCGCAGGCCGCGCCGCCTCGGCTGGCGGCGGGAGGAGCAGAGGGAGGCGGCCCGGGGGAGGTGGCGCGGCCCAAGCGCGTCCGGGAAGCGAAGGGAAGGCGCCTCCGCCCCTTCGCCGCACCGCGGGACTACAGCTCCCACAATACCCTGCGGCACCTCGGGACAGCCCGAACGACTCGAGCCCCCCGCGGCCCATGGGAGCTGTAGTCCCGCCCCGCCCCCGTTCCGGAGGGCGAACGACGCGTCGCAGCGCACCCGTGCGTGTTGCTCACAGGGGTCGGGAGCGTGGTTCCACACCCCCTCCGTTAACGGGTGGAGGCAGCTTGCAGCGTCTGCCTAGCGAGTGCCGTTACCGCGGTTACCCTGAGAATAACGTGAGAAAGTGCCCCCGGCCGCCATCCCCCCTTACAGGACCCGGCGGCACCGACGCGATAGAGACGGGGCCGCACCCTTAGGGGCACCGACGCGCTGCCGAGGGACGCCCGTCGGCCGGCCGCCTGGATGCGCACTGCCAGGCGCCACGGCCTCCTCCTACGGCCACGCGGACGCCGCAGCCCGGAAACCAGGGCCGGCCGTCGCGGGCGGTGATTGACAGCCGCCTCGCCCAACCGCGCCGCGCCGCGGGCCAATGGGAGGGCGGGACGGCGGCGGGCGGTGCCGCAGCGGGCGGGTGACGTGAAGCAGCCGCGCGTGCGGCCTTTCCTTTCCTGCGGGCGGCGGCGGCGGCAGCAGCATGAAGGCGTCGGGCACCGTGAGTGAGGGCCGCGAAGCGCTCTGACTGCGTCCGTGTCTTGCGGTGGGCCTGAGGCCGGCCCCGGGTGTTGGGAGTGCGGCTGTGCGGGCTCGTGGCGCTCGAGAGCGGTCTCCGCGCTCCTGAGTGGGCCCCGCTCTGCCGCGCATGGAGGCGAGCGGCCAACATGGCGGCGGCGCTCCGGCACGACGCGTGAGGGGGGGCCGCCATAGGCCGGGCCGGCGGGCGGCGCTGCCGGCCTTCCGCAGCACGGCTTCTCCTCGGGCGCCGGGAGGCCCGTCTCGGTGCGGCTCCTCGTCTCCGGGACCTCTGTCCTCCGCCTCTCGCCGAGGTGTCCGTCCCGGGGAGTCGTTTCGCAGCCTCCGCATCGCGACTCACGCCGCTGTCTTTCCCTGCAGCTGCGGGAGTACAAGGTGGTCGGGCGCTGTCTGCCCACGCCGAAATGCAGGACTCCTCCGCTCTACCGGATGCGGATCTTCGCTCCCAACCACGTTGTCGCCAAGTCCCGGTTCTGGTATTTCGTGTCACAGCTGAAGAAGATGAAGAAGTCTTCTGGAGAGATTGTATACTGCGGCCAGGTGGGGGATGACATACCCGGTAATCTGGGCGGTTTCGAAGGGAATTCCTGCTGGTATATATAGGATAAAGTTACACGAAGCACTGCTGCTAGGAGTGAAGTTAAGCTCAGTTTATCTTTCTGTTGCTGTCAAGTGAACCAACGCCTTCCTCTTTTCAAAATGGCAGTATATATCCAGGGAGCTTAGGAAACAGCAAACGGTCAAAAAAAAAAACAAGATTAACTTGCTATGATGACTTAAGTCATTACTGTACTCTGCTGTTTTCAGGGTCTAGCGTTCATTATTTGGGCTTATACTTCTTAAGAGTTATGTGGATATTCATAACTCTTGGAGAGTATATGCTTACCAATCTATTTATAGGGTGTCCTTTTCCATTTGTTTTCATAGTGATGTAAAGTTGATTTTAAGTATTTTCATCAAAAATTATCAGTTTGAATGCAGCTATGTTGTTGTGGGAGAAGAGACAAAATCTTTTTTCACTAAAACTGTCCACAGTGTTTTCATTAGAGCTTCATTGTAGTTAAACTAAAATACTGATGACGTATTTAACTTCTTTTGTCCCTTTGTGTAATTCCAGGTGTATGAGAAGACCCCTCTGCGGGTAAAAAATTTTGGTATTTGGCTGCGCTACGATTCTCGTAGTGGAACTCACAACATGTACAGAGAGTACAGGGATTTGACCACTGCTGGTGCTGTCACTCAGTGCTGTAAGTTTGTAATTGTTCAAGGTAGAACGTGTATATAAACATAAGCTTAAATCTTAAACTGAGCATAAAGTCTGGGTAAGAATGCTGTCTTAAACTACGAGAAACAAAATTAAACTCTAGGAAATGAAATCAGGAAGCTGCTGGAGAGGTCTGCAGGTGTGATCTCACACTCATAATATGTTTTTTCTAGATAAAGATATTCCCTTTTGATCACTGTGTAACATTGAGTAACTGTGGTAACAAGTTTTGCTCTGTAGGCTGAGTTTTTTAGTCTTTGAGGTGCTCTAGATGTTTACTGTATATAATGTTTCAGAACGGCCTTGTTGAGGGAATGTTTCAGATTAGATCATCTCAACTTCTGTTATGTAAAGTGCTTGAGGGGTACACCATTTGTATGGCTGACTCTGTTGATAGTTGAATTTGGAACTGTACGTAATGCACACAAAAACCCAAAGAATGTTGTTCTCTGTAATGATGTTCTTGTCGTGTGTGCAAATATTATATGGATCTTGTCGCCTTTCCAGAGCTGAGGTGCTCTTGAAAGTGAAACTTGAGGTTCTACATTAACTTAATAGGATATTTTCTGTTAATTAATGTACTGAAAGATTGCTTAAGAGGCCTCAGAACTCAAGTTTGCCATAATGCAGTGATTGATAGCTAAGTATCTAGTCTGAATAATTTAGGAATTTTAAGAACGTTTTTCCATTAATAATACTTCAGTGTGGATTCTGAATCAACTCACTTGTTTTAAAAAGGTAAATCCCGTCTTGATTATTTCTGCAAGCGCATATCTTGAAGTCAGGCAAGAGTAAGATGGCGTTCTTTTGGAGACATTGAGTTATGAGTTCTCTTGTTGCAGACCGTGATATGGGAGCCCGTCATCGTGCCCGTGCTCACTCCATTCAGATAATGAAAGTTGAGCAGATTGCTGCTAGCAAGTGCCGTAGGCCAGCAGTCAAGCAGTTCCATGTGAGTAAAACTGCAGTACCTGCTGGGTCCCAGTCTGGTAGAGGGCTGGAGGGAGGGAGCTGTGTCTGGTGCAGGTTTGCTTTGCAGGCAAGAGTGTGGAGGGGGAACCAAACTTGCACTCATAGCTTCACAGATATTTTATTTTGTGATAAAGTTCCTTTTGTTAAAGTCAGAATATAACATGTATTACATTACAACAAATGTGCCTTTCACAGACTTCTTGTTCAAGAACAATTGCAGACGTTGTGTGTCTTTTCAGTATTGTGAAGTGTAAAGCAGTAGTGATGTAGTATCTCAACACAAATATTTTCCTTGCAGGATTCTAAAATCAAGTTCCCTCTGCCACACAGAGTTCTGCGTCGTCAGCACAAACCACGTTTCACCACCAAGAGACCAAATACTTTCTTCTAAGTACGAAAATGTGCTGTCTACTCAGTGTAATAAAGGTCTATTTGAACCTTTCATTCCAGGTTTCTTTGTAAACTCTGTCTCAAATACCCAGGAAGCCCCTGTTCATATCCTGTTTTCTGTATGTTATTTGCAGCCTAGTTGAAGAGTGTAGTAGAAATACTGGCCAGAGGCAGCTGGGAACCTTGCTGCTCTGGGACAGCAGCAGGGGAGCTCTGGAGCTCAGTGCAGAGAGAAGTGGCTGCTAATTTCAGCAGGAGGTGGGTGGGACAGAGCTCTGATGTTCCCCAGGAGCTGGAACAGGCAATGCTGTCACGGCAGCCCCCTTTCTGTGGGCTTGTGTGTCACAGCTCTGCTGCGTGCTGTACTCATCTTTCCAATCTGTTCAAGGAGTTGATCTGTCCAAAGCTTAAATTAGTCCTTGTCAGTGGGTTGAGCAATTGAGGATCCCTAAAATGGCTGCAGAGATGTCAGGTGGGATTGGAAGCTGCAAAAGCCACGGCTTACATGGGAGATCATGCAGGAGTGGTGCTTTAGGGTCCAAGCTAACGTTGCCCAGAAGCCCTTGCGTTTGGACGCTTAATGGAGAAAACAGTGGAGCATGAAAGCGGCCTTCTGATTTAAACCAGAGAAAACAATTCAGGAGCGGAGGGCCCGTGCTCTGCGCGCTCCTATTCTGCAGCTTAGCGCGGACGACCAGCGCCTTACGCAGAGGAGCATCCCCTCCCGGCATGCCCTGCGCCCACCTGTGCCCTCGCGCCGCATGACGGGGAGGGCCGTTGCACCTCACGTGACCGCGACCCTCCCGCCCGTCTCTCCCCGCATCACGTGACGAGGACTTCCGGGGGCTGCGGAGCGAGTGGGGCTCCTCGTTCGGCTGGGAGCGGAACCCGGAAGCGGCGGCGGCGGCATGGGGGAGTCGATCCCGCTGGGCGCGCCCGTGCCGGTGGAGCAGGCGGTGCTGGAGACTTTCTTCTCCCACCTGGGCATCTTCTCGTACGATAAGGCCAAGGACAACGTGGAGAAGGAACGTGAGGCCAACAAGAGTGCGGGGGCCAGCTGGCTGGCCCTGCTGGCCGGGCTGGCGCACCTGGCCGCCGCCGAGAAGGCCTACCACAGCATGACCTTCCTGGGCCAGAAGCTAGGTATCGCCGTCCTCGGGCCCCCACACGGTCGCGGCGGGCTGCCGCGTTGCTCCGGGTCCCGCCGTGGCGGGGTGGGGGGAAGCGGGCGGGCTCGCGGGAAGCGCAGGAGTGCAGCGCGTGAGTCGAACGCGAGCACTGGGTCCGCGCCCTCCGTGCGCTCTGACGTTCGCGTTACCCCGAAGCACGTCTTGCGTCTGGCACAGCCAGTCCTTCCGAACCTGTGCCGGGGAATAAGCAGCCTGGCTACGGTTCCCGAGCTGTAGCCAGCTCTGTTTCCGGGCGGCTGTGCTCTTGTCTGAGATTCTGGCAAAGGTGAGCTCAGTGGAGTCGCCAAGAGCTTCTTTCACTTTATGGTTCCAGGCCCTAAAACTAGAACAGTGTGTGTGTCAGAACGTGTGTGAGTACTCAGGGCTGAAGATTGCCTCCTGAAAGTTGTTATTCATGTAGATGCTGCAGGATCTCAGGAAACCTTGGCTACAATCTCAGCTGCTTCTCTGAATACAGAAAACTAACTCATGCAGGACAAGCCATCATCATGCTGTCCTCTGGGCAGAACTCCTTGTTTTCTCTTTGGACTGCAGACTGGCATGGAAATTGAATCAAGGGATGCAAGTCTGCTGCATGATGCAGTAAAGCAACAAGAAAGTTCTGCTATGGTGTTTATGTTGAAGTGGTGACTTTAAACTATTTTGTAGGAAGAATTTTACAGAGGGAAAAAGCCTACTGTAAAGCAGACTTCTAAAAGTTTGTTTGGTTCTTGCAGAAAGAGCAAAATTGACAACATAAGGGACGTGCATAGTTTTATTTGCTTGCATACTTCAAGTACAGCAGCAATGGGTGACTGTTCCCCTGCCCTGATCCAGGGACAGCTCTTGGCTTGGAGCTATTTTTCCATGATAACCAATTCTATGCTTTTCTGCTACAAATTGCTAATGAAACTTTTGAACGTTACATGTGTAAAATAGATGTGGAAATGACTATATACCACTATGAAAGTTATAAGCAGCTTCAAAATGGAACCTGAAGTCTCTTTAAAAAAAAAAAAAAAAAAAAAAAAAAAAATGTTCTGCAGGTTCATTCTTCATGATCCTTGCTCTGCTGCAGCTCATGAGTGCCACAGCAGCACATAAAGCCATCTGGAAATGGAAATGAAATAAGAATAGTAGCTTTGTACAGTCTTTTGGGAACATCAATGAGGAATATCCTTTGTCTGTATCCCTGGTGGTAGTGGGGTTGGAACTAGCTAATCTTTAAGGTCCCTTCCAACCCAAACCTTTTCACAATTACGTTTTAAAAAATTATTTATTTTAAAATAATCATAATGTCAAACAAGTGGAGGGAAGCATTGACTTTGTTTTTTCTCAGTTTAATTATGAATTAGTCTGCACTGTGGTCCCACTGAGATAAACTGCAGTTGTTTTCCCTTTGAGTTCAGGTTGATGTTAAGATAGGGTAGGAACTTGAAGCATTTGGTTTGTACACGTAAATATCACGTTTCCCATGTAAAGGCTGCTGTCCAAGTCTGCGTGCTCTGTCTTTGAGGAGGTGTTATTAAGGGAATTCTCTGTTAAAGTTTTGGAGTTATTAACAGCAGCTGAGCCTATTAAAACCTCATGTTGACTCATGACCTCCAGAGATAATAGTGTATCATAGTAGCAGAGTTAACTAAACCCTTGTTAAAAAGCCCATAGTGCAGCTAACACAGGTGTGAAGAATTTGAAGACATTTTGCAACAGTAGTTGGCTGCTATGAAATAAGAATTGGGGCAGGCAAGACTTGCATCAGATTACACGGAGTGCTTCTGTGTGCAATTCATACCTGCAAAATAATAGGCTGAAACTGATTTCTTGATGAAAAACCCATAGGAACACCTGGGGAAAAACAAACGTGGTTTTGTTCTCCAGTATTGCTGTCTATCTTTCCTCTGCCTGGAATTTGGTAATACCTCCATATTTATCTGAACAGGTGGTCAGTCATTCTTCAGCCGAAAGGACTCCATCCGAACCATCTACACATCCCTGCATAATGAGCTGAAGAAGGTGGTGGCGACGGGTCGCAATGCACTGGGAGGAACAGCTCCTCACTTGGAAGAGCTGCTTTCTCACCTGTCTGAACAGCTCTGTTTTTTTGTTCAGGCTCGGATGGAAATTGCTGACTTCTATGAAAAAATGTACACGCTCAGCACCCAAAAGTTCATTAACTCTGAGGAACTGGTAAACATTTTGGAATCCATCTTAAAGAAATATAGCTCAAGGTCAGTGCTTATTTGCTGGCAGTAAGTACTCGGGCATATGATCTGTAATAAATTACATTATGGCTGAAAGCCTAAAGATTTTACTGTCTTTTGATTGCTGAGGAGTTCCTTGCATGAATTCATGCATGAAGTGAATGTTGGTGAGCAATGACCACCCTTGAGCTGAGGGCTCAAAGTAAGAAAAACCCAGAAAATTCTATTCTTTACTTTACAGGAGCCATCTTCTCTATTCCTTAATTCATACTTAGCTGAGAGCAAAGAATGTATGCCAGAATTCTGTTCTTATGTCCATTGCTCTGCTTGCAGGGTAAACAAGGACTTAATTCAATATGGACTTGAGTGAAAAGGGCTCGAGGCCTGGAGCACCTCTCCTATGAGGAAAGGTTGAGGGAATTGGGATTGTTTAGCTTGGAGAAGAGAAGGCTCCAGGGAGACCTCATTGTGGCCTTCCAGTACTTGAAGGGAGCTTATAAGCATGGAGGGGAATGGCTGCTTACAAGGGTGGATAGTGA
Organism: Tympanuchus pallidicinctus; assembly: GCF_026119805.1. Lineage (NCBI taxonomy): Eukaryota > Metazoa > Chordata > Aves > Galliformes > Phasianidae > Tympanuchus > Tympanuchus pallidicinctus. The sequence goes on from NW_026294802.1 coordinate 30,570,537, forward strand.
CAGGACAAGGGGGAATGGTTTTAAACTGAGACAGGGGAGGTTTAGGTTAGATATTAGGAGGAAGTTTTTCATACAGAGGGTGGTGATGCACTGGAACAGGTTGCCCAAGGAGGTTGTGGATGCCCCATCCCTGGAGGCATTCAAGGTCAGGCTGGATGTGGCTCTGGGCAGCATGGTCTGGTGGTTGGTGACCCTGCACATGGCAGGGGGTTGAAACTCAATGATCATTGTGGTCCTTTTCAACACAGGCCATTCTGTGACTCTATGAAATTGGTTTAGGAATAGAACAAATATTTGTATATTAATTTTAGTTTTAAACTTAGAATTGAGCCAACACATTCTAAAGCCCTGCGTTAGTTTGTATCTGAGTAAATTTCAGATTAATTTCACAATATTGTTGGCTTTTAATATAGACTATTATTGTTTCTGATCCTCCTGGAAGGGTTTTATGGTGTTCTGTTATCACTTCTTTTGAGAGCTACTGGAGGTAGCAGAAGGAGCACAAAGTCTTTGGTGGTCTTGCCTTTCTTATATTAAGATCTCTAAGTCACTCTTGGTTGAGAATTTCACAGCTAAAACGTGATCTGTGCAAGTGGTGGCAGTTTAAAAAGAAAAGAAATTTTGAGTAACTTGACAGGAGGCAAAAATGGCTGTAAAAATGCTTTTATTTTAAAAGCCAAACAAGGTAGCTGTTTTAGGAAGATAGTCTTCAAGTGTAGCTGGGTTCTTTTTAATCTTTGTTAGTGAAATAGCATCTAAGAAGACATTTGGGTGAAATATTGCGAGGTTTTTTTATAGTTAAGATTTTTTAAATTTTCAATAAAAAAAATTCAGTGCTGCTGACAGTGTTTCTAAAATTCCAAACATAAGCACTGCAGCTGACTCCCCTTGCTTTTGTTAATAATTTTAAGGAAATTGTTGTGTAACATTGTTATTTGGAAGTCTGATTTATATGATCTTACTAGTAATTTTTGGCAGTTCTTGGTTTGTAAATCCTTACAGTCTCAGGGTTGTTAGTCCAATGAAACCTAAAACGATGGAGATGTTCTGAGCTGCTACTAGAGCTGTGTGGGTAGCTTGGTTCTCCCCAATGCTGTACTGGATATTTCTGAAACAAAGTCCATCCTTTATTCTTTCTTTTAGTTGTGATGTATCTCAGAGCAGTTTCTGAGGGCTGCTACGTGACGTGTGTTTGCCACGCAGCATTTCTCTGTTGTCTCTCTCAAGTGAAAGGTCAGATAAACTCACCCTGATGCTGTCTGTTCCCTCTGGGAATATATCCTCACTTATAGGTGCACCATTTTATCAACACTTCTAAGCCAAACGGGGCATCTGTTTTCCTGCAGGTTCTGGCCTTGGTTTCTTTCCTTTACATCTGAAAATCATCAATCTCTGAACAATTGGAAGCTATTTTGTTAGTGCTTATTCCTGGCTTGTGAACAGCCAGTAGAAGACATTTTCCTCTGTGTTTTCTGTAAAATACAGCTGGAAAATCACCACTGCCTGAACTTTTTGAACTTTTTTTTGTGGGGTGAAGGAGGCAGTGTGTGAGAGGAGAATGTTTATGTTTTTAATTGGAGAAAGTAGAACAGCCTCAGGTCTATAAAAGCTTAATATATAATCAATAAGTAATCCTCTTTGATGTAATTATTCTTGTGTCTTGTGGCTTGCATCTAGTCAGTGTTTTGTAGCTTTGTATGCATCTGTGATCTAGAGAAAGAAATTAAGAAGTTGAAGAAAAAATGTTGTCTTTGTAGTCTGGAGAACAGAACCATCATCCCTGTGCTCTCATGAATGACTGGGGGGGAAATAGACTGATCTACCACATTTATCATTTAATTTTTTTAAATAAATTTGAACTTATGTCTTAGAAGCAAATCCTTTCAAAAGTGTGTGTTGTGGCTGTCAAGAAAAAAGGAGACCCTTGAAATATGATAAGGCTGTCAGACTATTTTTACAGGCTGAAGCATTGATATTTTGGCAGCAAGCTGAGTGGAAAGTCAAAGAAAAAGCAGTGAAGAGGAAGAAGAGGAAGAGGGAGAAAAGCTTAACATTCTTGTCCATTCTTTTGGTCTACAACAGAATGAAATGTTTTGGTTTTGAACCAAGTATTTCCAAAATTGATTCTGTGGATTGTGACTGGAGAGTTCAGGGAGATAATGAGTGGAGCTGCTTTCACCTTGCCTGTTGATCACTTATTAGAGGTGTGAAGTGTAAACTTGTTTGCTTTAAAGTAGTATCAAGGATCAACCCAGGATGTTGGAAGTGAGGGCATCAATCTGTATTGATTTTAGTCAAGTTTTGTTTTTGAAGTGTTGGTTGCTCTTTGATGGTGATCTCTTTAAGAGGTCACCTAAATGCATGTTATGGGAATACACTTATTAAAAAGGCTGCTTGTCTTAGCTGAAGTTCTTGTCTTTTAGAAGTTGAGTATTTACCTACTGCAACTGGAGCAGTTCTGCACAATTTGAATTAAAGTGTATTTATCTCCAGTGTTACAAATCTACAAGTTTGAGTGATGAGGAGAAGGAAGTAGACAGGTTCTGAGTGCGGTTTTTTGTTGTGGGGTGGTTTGGCTTGTTTTTTTTTTCCCCTCTGTGAAGTTAAGATAAAATGGAGAAAAGCTGGGAGGAGAAGAGAAAGCTGTAAAATGGCTCTATTAAAACTCCATTTCACTGAGACTTGTCCTAATGGTACAATCACTCTAATGAATAAGATGTGCATTGGCACTTCTACCTTATGAATAACATTTTCATAGCATCTGTTAAACTGAGAGCTGGTCTTGCCCTAAATTCTTAGAGGGGGAGATGTGCTGACAGTTAGAGAATCTTTTACTGTGGAAGTATGAGATTCTACTGAATATTTTTCCTCTTCATTGCTCCTGGCACACCAACGTTCAAATTTGAGACTGGGTTCAACAGTAAATACAGTTAATTGTAGTTCTACTGGTTTATTTCCCATCACAGTTTTATTGTTTTATTGTAAATTGAAAAGGAAAGAAAGCAAGCTCAGGTTGGTTTCCTCATAGCTTCTCTACATGAGCAGTGAATTTATAACATAACTTTCTTTATTTAAACTTAATATCTTAGATATCTTAGTACTATTTGACAGCTATCAAGACATATTACCACCAGAAGAGATTTAAAATTGAAACAAAACCACTTGAATTTAAAGAGGAATGGTTCTGTAATAGCTTGTGAATCAATGTAGGCTGATGTAGGTATGCTGTACATTCATTAAAATGTTTGTCCTAGTTATGCTAAGTAGGAATTCTTAAATTAACAAGATAACTTGTTGGCTTACGCTTCAGCCTGCCTTGATGTGTTGTGTTCCGTCTGTGAATTGAGAAGCACTAGCTGATAACTTCACTGTTGCCTGTAGAGTTTCTCATGTCTTGAACAATGTTGTGTTTTCTAGATTTCATCATCCAATCCTCAGTCCTCTTGAAAGCAGTTTCCAGCTGGAAGTAGATGTGCTTGCGCATCTCTTAAAGGCTCAGGCTCAGATCTCAGAGTGGAAATTCCTTCCATCCTTGGTCAACTTGCACAGTGCTCACACAAAGCTACAGACTTGGGGCCAGATATTTGAAAAACAACGAGAGACCAAGAAGCATCTGTTTGGGGGGCAGTCCCAGAAAGCCGTACAACCTCCTCACCTCTTCCTCTGGCTGGTGAAACTCAAAAACATTCTCCTTGCCAAGTTTAGCTTCTACTTTCACGAGGCCCTTAGCCGACAAACGACCGCGTCTGAAATGAAAACTCTGACTGCTAAAACAAATCCTGATTACTTTGGGAAAATCTCCAGTTTTATTCGGAAATACGACGCTGTCAATGTTTCCTTAATCTTTGACAATCGTGGATCGGAGAGTTTTCAAGGACACGGTTATCACCATCCCCACTCTTACAGGGAAGCTCCCAAAGGAGTGGATCAGTATCCTGCAGTGGTGTCTCTGCCCAGTGACAGGCCTGTTATGCACTGGCCCAATGTAATCATGATTATGACTGACAGAACCTCTGACCTCAACAGTTTGGAGAAAGTTGTTCACTTCTACGATGACAAAGTCCAAAGCACTTATTTTCTGACTCGCCCTGAACCTCATTTCACCATTGTAGTTATTTTTGAGTCCAAGAAGTCAGAAAGGGATTCTCACTTTATTTCTTTTCTCAATGAAATTTCACATTCCCTTAAGAATTCCAAAGCTTTTGCAAGTTTGAAGCCTGGATCCAAAGGGTAAAACACGTAACACAAATTGTCAAGGCAGACTGTCAGCCTTGGGGTAACTGCAGCTTCCAGGATTACATAAACTCACGATTATCGTCGTCTAATTAAAAAGGAACCATTATTTTTAATGATATAAGTTCAATTAAAAAAAAATACAGCTAACTGACTCTTGGGGAAAAAAATATTTTTGGCAGTATTCAGTGAGATAACTTAACTGTGGGGTGCTAAATGGCAGCAGTGAGAGTTTTTTTGAGTGTGTGTGTGTGTGTGGTTTCCAATTTGCAGTATGATTTATTTTTTCAGTCCACAACTTAGTTGCCTGTATAACAAAGGAATATATGCACTTTATTATAGTCTGATCTATAGAGATTACTGAAAATGTGATGAGGGTGGAAAATGTGTATTTTCCGAAAACCAAAAAACTGTCTGACAGGAATTACTTCTGGGAACTGTGCACTGATGGAAGGGAATATTGAAATATCTGAATCTACAAGAGCATGTTTTCAATAAATAAGATACATGAATCACAAAGGAACTCGCTAATTAAAACACTTTAAAAACAGTTGAGAACTGATACTGTCTGTTAAGCAGCAGTTTATTCCAAACAAGCTCTGAAGCGTAAAGCTGCTTCAGAACACAGGCACAATCATAAAGCTGCTTCAGAACACAGGCTCAATCAAATAAAGCTGAAGCATGTTTTGGGAGCAGAGCGTTCCCTGCAGTGATGAGACCCTGTGTGTATCTGGCTCCAACTGAAGCTGAAGGAGTTTGAGCAGGTGGTTTAGATTGGAATGGCTCCACAGAAAAGCAGCAAAGCTCTTTCAAGTTGTGCTTTTGTTCAGCTACACGTTAAAAAAGCGTGCAGGAGGAAATACCCTTTGTGAGTTAATTTACAATTTGCTGTCAGGGCCAACTGGGATATACTTTCAGATTTTTGGAGGTTTGTTGTTTTTATTCTGTTCTGTTTTAAATGCTTTCACAAGTAAGCTAAATTGCAACTCTTGGAATTTTGATTTTCATTCCTGTGCAGTATGTTTTCCTCGTTCTGAAATGTCTGTTTCGCTGCTTAGTTTTTCCAAATCCGGAGGCTAGAAGTGTGGTTTCTGATTATTCTGAAAGTGCTGTTCATTTTGAGAATCGATATTTCCCTGTGTCACACACGACTTACAGGCTTATTCTGTGTGTTTCTTCTGACCACTATGCAGTTTCTTTTATGGGAATTCAGGAGGGAAGGATGTGGCTCTGACACACAGTTTATGCTGGTGTAGTCAAGTTAGATCCTTAGCTAACACTGTTGAAGCTTTGAAGCAGAACAGATACCCTTGGATTTTAAGTTTTACTGAGTACCTTCCTCTCTTGCAAAGGGTTTTGGTAGCTTGTCTCACCTCTCCTGCAAGTGCTGGTTTCTTCACAGTCACATAAGAATGCTCTCATCTCAAAGTCTGAGCTTCAGTTTTGCATTTTGTGCCAGAGAGAGTCTTCCATGTTTTGCTATAATTAGGTGTTGGTCTGTTGAAAATATCTGCTTCTTCCTTTTTCCTAAGTCTTAGTCTAGCTGCAGTATCACCCTTAAGATTTTGAAGAGGCTTCTTTTTGTCACTGGAAAAGGAGTGGTAGATACACCAGCAGCAGACCACCACCTGGTTGTAGCAATGTTGCACTTTGCATCTCCTGTTGTCCTTTTGTCCCAGTGAAACTCTAAACCCTCCCAAGACTGTCTTTTGTGTGCTTACCTTCTTTCAGAGAGTGGCTTTGTAATGTTGTCGTGCTATTGACTTCCTCAGCCTGATAAGAGAGAAGCAGCTGTCACCTGAACCGATTCCCAGTCTTCAGCAGTATAATAAAGTGTTGCACGAATTCTGTCTGCCTCTGCAGTATTTTCCTGTGAGACCAGCTATCCACGGTAAGGGGAAGAAAGTAGCTTTGGGAGGAGAAAAGCATATGAATACAGTCACCTGTTTCCAATCTTTAGGTAGCAACCATCTTGGCAGAACAGCTCTTTCTGGATAGATGATTTTGAGAGTCTTAGTTGGTTTACATTATTAACTAGGACATGCTAATATGATGCTAAGAGTTAACATTTGAAGCTTGGGGCAGTGCAGTGCTTGCTGTAATTGTGCAGCTCACTACTGATCTCATAAAGTATTTAGTGTCACTAAATATTTGGCTCTGTGTTATATGCATCATTTGCTACCAAAGTACTGGGAGGTTTTTTTTGGTGTGTGTAAGTCAAATTACTCAGAGCTGTAAAGAGAGCATAATTGTGCTGAGTTGTTGTGGTCCCATGTGGGGATCTACAAGTTGAATTAAAAGTTGTTAAAAGACTTGCTTTCATCAGCACCACTGGCAACTGCAGTAGGCTGGAGTTATGTCCTCTCTGGGTATTTACTAGGTCTGGTTCTTCAGGAATAGAGCAGTGCTTCTCCAAAGACTTCCTGGGTCTGTGTAGGACTCTAGGTAAAATTGTAGGAATACTTTAAAGGTGAAAGGTTATGTTTTGCAACTCCACTTTTCACCTAAACTCTGTTAGACTTGTGGTGGGGCATCTGAGGCTTTGCCCTCATCAATACAGCTAAGTAAACTAGGCACCCCCACGCTGGAAGATGCTAACTCTTATCAGAGAGATGGGGTGGGAATTTGTGAGCACTAATAGGCTGTCTTCTTTTAATCTGATGCTCTAAATCTGCCTGCATGATTTACAAATTTGACCATTTAAGTCCCATTTTAGGTGTGGAAATCATTTTGTAGAGCTCACCTCTGCCTGGAATGATGCTGAAGGAAAGGTTCAGAAACAGTAAAAGTTATTTTCTTCTCTTCATATGTATCTATCTAGAGAGAGCAATAGGCAATTATTTTCAACTGTCATTGAATAATAGGCGTTTGGGAAAAGCAAGTCCTTTTTTATTGTTGCTTATGTAGGGAATGACTGAGATAAACGGAGTCCCCACCCCAGCTTCCTAAGCAATTTGTCTACACTGTTTTGCCTGCAAATCCAATATTCTTAGGTGTAGTGGATCAACCATTTCCATGCTGAAGTTTGCAGTCTGCATGCAGACTTATTGAAACAATGGCTGCTAGATTAATAAGGGATCAGCCTACTTGCTTCTGAGAGAAGCAGAATAGAATAGAACAGAACGGAACAGTGGAGTAGAACCAGGACAGGACAGGACAGTTGGAAAGGATCTTTGTACAACATCTAGTCCAAGTGCCTGATCACTTCACAGCTAACCAAAAGTTAAAACATATTACTGAGGGCATTATCCAGTCATTTATTGAAAACTGACAGGCATGAGGCATCAGCAATGATGTTGATAACACACCAATGTCTCAGTTTTTGCACAGCAGTGCTCACTCTAAGAACTTTCCAGCTTTCCCCAATAGCTTGCCAGCAAGGAAGTTGGGGAGACCATGGGAGGGGACAAAGCCAGGAGAGCTGATCCAGACTGGCCAAAGAGGTATCCCATACCGTATGGCATCACTCTGGATCAAACTGGGAGAGACAGCCAGAGAGAAGGACTGCTGCTCAGGAAGTCCCTGAGAATCTGTCAGCAGGTGCCGAGCAATTGCATTGTGCACCACTTCTTCTGTGTATTCTTTTATCATTATTAGTTTTCCTTCCTTTTCCATCCTATCAGACTTTTTTTCTCAACCTGTGGGTTTTACTTTTTTTCCAATTCTTTCCCCATCCCACTGGCAGGGTGGGAAGAGTGGATGAACAGCTGTGCAGTGCTTAGCTTCCTTTAGGGTTAACCCACAATGAGTGTCTGGCGTTTATCTTTGATGAACGTCACGCTGTTGCTGACTGCCCAGCGTTCTGATCTGTCTGGATCCCTCTGCAGGCATGCCATCTTTCCGAGGAGTCAACAGAACCTCACAGTTCAGTACCATCAGCAAACCTGCAAAGGATGTTTTCAACTCCTGCATCCAATCTCTGACAAAAATGTTGAGTAGAGCTGGACCAGTCCAGAAGCATGCTGTGTTAAAGGCCTTGCTGAAAACCAGAAAGGTTATGTCTGCTTCCTTGCCTTCATCAACCGGGCAGGTGGCCCTGTCACAGAAGGAGATCAAACTGCTCAGCAGGACTTTCCCTTGATGAACTCCAGTTGACTATGCCTGATAGCAGCTTTGTTGCTTTTCAAAATCACCCAAGAAGATTTTCTCCGTGACTTTTCCAGGAACTGATTAACAGGTCTGCAGTTCCCTGGGTCTTCACTCATGCCATTTTTGTACATGGCTATGGCATTGGCTATTTTCCAGTCAGCAGGGACCTGCACAGGCTTTCATGACCTTTGGTAAATTGTTGGAAAGCGTCCAGCTATAGCAGCTGCTGACTCCTTCAGTACTTCAAGGGTGAATCCCATCTGGACCTATGGCACATTGAGCTGGCATAGTCCTTTTATATATGCAGATGGAAAGTCATCGCTTCTCCAGTCGTATTCCCCCAGTTGTGAGGCCAAAATCTGTCAGTACTGTTAAAGAAAAAAAGAAAAAAGAAAAAAAAAGAAAAAAGAAAGAATTGAATTCCTCTGTTTTTTCCTCCTCCTTCCTCATTAGGTGATTTCCACTCCAAGGATTAGCCTGATTGTGGTTGATATACTTGAAAGTCTTTTTTTGTTGTCTGACACCACATTGGCCAGTGGCAACTCAAGCTGGGCTTTGAGTTTTCTCATTTTCTCCCTGTAGATGAAAACCAAAGCTCCATAGCCTCCCTATGAAGACAGACCTTGCTTCCAGAGATCGTGTATTTCCTTTTTCAAGCCTAGTTTCAGGCAGAGTTCCCTGTTCAGCCAAGTTGGTCTTCCAGCCCATTAGCTTAACTTGAGGCGTAGTGGGATTACCTGCTCCTGAGCTTTTAAAAGGTGGTTCTTGAAAAGTGACCAGCTCTTGTGGGCCCCTGTGCTCTCTAGGGCAGATTCCCAGAGGATGCTGCCAACCAGCTCCTGGGAAAGAAAGAAGGAAAAGGAACCAAACACATTGATGGTTTTGTAGTATATCCAACTACACGAGAAAGAGCTGAAATTTCAAGAAACAGAACTATTTCAAGTTCTTCTATATTTATCTTCAAAGCTGCCAGCTGAAATGTCTTCAGAGAGTTGATACGATAATCATATGTTAAAAGCACAGCTTTCATGCTTCAGAGTATAATTTGCTCACTTACGTATCCATCTGAAAGGTTATTCTGCAACCATGTTTTATAGGGACTTACTGGTTTTTTTGCACTTCATGACAGTATCTCCTTAGATACTTATTTCATAAATTATATTTAGAAATAATCTGGACAGAACTTTTCCCAAAACTGGCATTCCTTCAAGAATGCCAAGTGTAAGCGTTCTGTCCAGCTCAGGGAAGAAAACAGCTGAATCCAATTTTTGTACCATTTTTCCATGCGTAAGAGCAATGCGTTAATTACTTTTGTACTTTGGTAAGGTGGAAAAGCTGCCACTAGAGGGTGGTGTTAATATTAAAAGTAAGTAGTTTTGAGCTCAGTACGTATCCAGGATAGAATTATTGTTTGTACTCTCCTACACATTTATGAACATAGCTTTTAATGCTCTAGTCTGATCTGTTGTTTTAGTATTGTTGGCTTTCTTCCCCATTGAGTGACTTACGGAGTTCTGTTTTGGCTGTAAACAGCAATAACAAGAATCATGTTTCATACCTTAGTATGTATGTGAGCACTAAAATGATTTTGTTTCATTGCATCTTCTTCATGAAGGAATTCTCACTCAGTTGAAGAAAGAAAAAAAGAACCAACTTAAAAAGCTTTTACAATTTTTCTGTTGAAAACTACCAATTCATTTAAAATTACATTGCATTTTACAGATTTATTTTCCTCATTCTTACCATTTTTTTTCTTCCTCAACAGTAGAGGAGCAATTTTTTTTTTCCCCAAGGCATTGCAACATGATCTAATGGCTGTTACAGCCCAGTGAGGAAGCTGGATAATGTCCCCATGCCAGTTTGCTCCAAACTCTACTCAAGGAATGGTCTCCCCACTGGGGCACGACTCCCCAGGGGGGCATAGCTATCCAAGGCGACATCTTTTGAAATGTGCTCCTGGGAAGATTTTTCACTATTTCTTTGGTGGGGGTTATTCTCTGTTTCTCTTCAGTGTGAGTAGTCATCTGGCAAGGCAAGCATGAGCCGGTGTTCCATGCAGCGTTCCTGAGGAGGCTTCTTGCAACCCATTCTGATCTTCATCGGTCTGTACTGACTGACCTTCCCCAAAAGGGGATTTGTTTTGGGAGGGAGAGGTATTCGAGGAGACCTTGCTGGCAGACAAAGGTGACACCAGGCTAGGGTTTAAGCCTAGTGTGTTAGAGAGTGTGTTGGAGAGTTTTGGTAGTGTAGCTTGGTCACAGCCAGGTCCGTTGGAAGTGAATCCCTGCCAAGAACCTACTACAGGTATCTGCTCTAACCACCAAGCTCTTCCACTACCCATGTTCCACTTCCCACCCCAGTCTGGGTCATTAATAGCTGTATTTTTTCCTCCTTTCTCCATGCTGGAAGATATTACCCCACAGCAAATTATTGGACTTTGAAGTCATCTTAGGAGTGTCAGTGTTCCCCCTGCTGATGCCGTACATCACCACGCACCATGACCAGAGAGCCTGTGACTGTGACTGAACCAGCACTAGAAATTACCATAATGAGGGCTTTGGTGGTGCATAGTAAACACATCTTTCAGTGTGACTGTGTTGAAATTATGACTGTTCAGGGGATAGGACAGTGCCTTTGAGCTGATAATGTGACTGCGTGCATGGGATGCAAATGCATTGTGAACAGCCACCCTGTGGTGCACAGGTTTAATAGAGCAGATCTTCATTGACTCCGTGTGAAGATGAAAATCTTCTAGTCATGTTTAATCTTAGCCTGATAAATCACTGGGAAAACAAACAAACACGCAATTAAATGGGTTAAGTGTACAGTTGTGGCACTCCAGCAGGAAGATGGGCTTGGTTTTGAAAGAGCTGTCAGTGGAGGGCAGCTCATCCAGTGGCTGGGAGACACAGAAAGAGGTCGACTTAAAGCCCAGAGGTGGGCTGGGTGGCACTGCCAGCAGCACAGAGCCCAGCACCCACCGTGGCTGTGGTGGCTGCAGTGGTGGCTCTTCCTCAGTGGTGCTTTGGCCGCCTGCTCACCGCGTGTCTGGTTAAGAACTAGCAGTATTCGTCTGGTTACTATGGCAATGAGGCTGCATGAGTTGTCATGGTGACAGAACAGATTTTTTTTGTCATCTTTGTACTGAAGAGTGAGAGATGTAATCTGAGGGGGTCTCTGGACATGACAGTTCACCTCATATCTTCTTCCTGGACAAAGATACTCACGCTCACTCTGGACAGTGCACAGTGCATGTCCTTCCCATATGACTACTTGCTTTTTTGCATCCTGATGATATGTTTTTCTTTCATGTTTGGGAAGAAAAGAACACCTCTGGTAAACTGTAAGTTGTTAAGCCTGGTGTAATTATCTGCACTACTGTCCAAGGTGTGTTAATAAAATATAATTCAGCTAGTGAGGCTGTTTCCAGGCACTCCTTTAATCTTGTGTCTGCTATTTATATTATTTACATCTGTACCTGCACATGATACAGTGCCATACTAGGTGTCCATTTGAAAAAATAATTTTGAGCTGATCTCTGAAGAAAACTTGCTTCAATTTCTCCCTTTCAGTACATTACAATGTTTTTGTTTTTGTCTTGGAAATGCATCTTTTTGATGCAGTCTTATTTAAATTGACTGCTTGCTCTTATTTTTTGGACTCCGTGACCAATACACAATCTTTTTCTCTTACATCTGAGCTTTGCACCAGTATCTCCTGGTGCTGCCTTTTTTTTCTTCATTTTTTTAATATAGTTCACCAGCTGGACAAGTGCACCGTATGCATGATATAGATTATATTGCTTTCAGTAGTCCTTTCCCTAGGAGAGCTAATAAAGTCCTATTTTACCCTTAGAGAAGCAGAGTGTACCAATCAATCATCTGTGTTTTTTCGGCTGAATGAGAAATGAAATTCCTGGAGTGCAGAGCATTCCCAACCAATTGGTCATGTCAGAATAAAACCCTCAATCACAGAATTGTAGAATCACAGAATGGCTTGGGTTGGAAGGGACCCCAATGGTCATAAAGTTCCAGCTCCCTGCCACAAGCAGGGCCACCAACCTCCAGATCTGGTACCACATCAGGCTGCCCAGGGCCACATCCAATCTGGCTTTGATCACCTCCAGAGATGGAGCATCCACAACCTTGCTGGGCAGTCTGTGCCAAGCACCTCATCACTCTCCCTGTGAAGAACTTCCCCCTGACATCCAAGCTAAACCTTCCCTCCTTGAGCTTAAAAGCACTCCCCCTTGTACTATCACTGTCTACCTCTGTAAAAAGTTGATTTCCCTCCTTTGTTTAATTCTCTTTTAAATACTGAAAGGCTCAATGAAGTCACCCCACAGCCTTCTGTTCTGCAGGCTGAACGAGACAATCTCCCTCAGTCTGTCAATGCAAGAGAGGTGCCCCAACCCTCTGATCATCTTTGTGGTCCTCCTCTGGAATATTCACCTTGCCTCAAGATTACAGCTGTTTCTAAGAAAACAAACGTTCTGCTCATAATCTAAGTACCCCTAAAACCTTAACTGCTCTGAAGTGTCCCTGCTGAGCCAGGCACCTCAAAATGAAGCCTGAAAATAGCATTGGGAATGTTTCTTGACAAGGAATCCAGGGTGGTTTCTTTGTAGTCACCAGGAAGTCTGGAAGATGGAAAATTTGAAAACTAGGTGTGCAACTTAACATCACTGATACTTCAGAAATGTCTTCAATGCTTTGTGATGTGCTTTTTAGAAGGAAGTCGTGTGTGTGCCAGTAGCCCGACACTCATTGACAGGAAGCGTAGGAAGGATATTGGCTGAGGAACGTGTTAGGATTTGGACCTGAACAGTGCTGGGTGGGAATCTGGGTTGTGCCTGACAGTCCTAAATCTTTGTCATCACAGTGATGTTTTTAGCATCCTTCTTGCTTTATAAACCACTGATCACTGTGTGCTTCAGCACACAGCTTGTGTGAGGAGTTCTCACTGGGGCCACATGCTGGAGGGCTTGTTGCAATTCCTCAGAACCAAGTCCAGGTTTCACAGCATCACTTTGACATCTACAAATAGTAGTTCTGTTTTCTTTCTCTCCCTTGTCCTCAGCTTTGTAATTACTTCCATAAATTGTGTCAAACTCATTGACCTAAGGAACGAAGTTTTCAGAAACTCACATGGACATGGGGTACCCAAGTACTCATTCAAATACAGAACTGCAGCCTCTGGGTGAGGTAAACTCTCGACTGCAAACAGCTGGGAAGCAGCAAGGTGCTATAAGGTGCTGGCTCTGCCTTTCCAAACTTTCCCTTTGAATCTCCAGAGGTCCCTGCTAGCACCTATAGGCAAACACAGTGCAGCCCTCCTTGGCTTGCTTCTAACTCAGGCTTCTCAGAGCCATTTGCTTTACAAGAAGCTCTGAAATAATGGGAAAATGCTGCTCTGTCAAAATAAAGATCTTGCAGGTGTGACACATCTGCTTTTGCCATCTCATCCTCCTGCCGTTCATTGGTTTTCATAGAAAATATTCCTTGCATGCTTTCAAGTGCTGGAGTTAGATGAGAACCTGCTTGGACTGCCTTGCCAACATAAGATGGGACACTGCAGTGCTCATCTTGTTCTTCAGGTGTAAGTTGACCATTGGATTAGATGTTTTTGAAAGTCTTTTCCAAGCTCAATATTTATATGATTCTGAGACACCCCCAAGCTCTCTGCTAGATGTGACCAAACAAATGTTTTGTAAAAAGCCAGAATATTTTGGAGGACAAACCAGCGCCCTGCATTTCCGTACAGGTTACCTTTCTCAGACTGGATACAGGATTTCCTAGAATCATAGATTGGCTTGTGTTGGAAAAGACTTTAAAGATGACCCATTCCACCTCCCTGCCATGGGCAGGGTCATCTCCCTCCAGCTCAGGCTGCCCATGAGTTCCAACCTGGCCATGACTGCCCTCAGTGATGGGGCACCCACAGTTTCTCTGCGCAGCCTGTGCCAGCACCTCACCATGCTGAGCATGAAAAAATTCTTCCTAATGTTTAATATAAATCTGCCCTCTTTCACTTCAAACCCATTACCCTTTGTCCTGTCACTACACGCCCTAGCAAAAAGTATCTTCATCTTTCTTATGCTTACGTATTCATAGGCTGCAAGGAGGTCTCCCTGGAGTTTTTCTGCTCTCTCCTCTCCAGGCTAAACAACAGATTTTGGTGCTGGAGCCCCAGAAGAGAAACAAAACCCCAAAAGTGCTCTCATGCCACGGGTTCACCCTCCTCCTCTGCCCTGCATAGGAAGTGAATTCCAGCAGTTCAGAGGCTGCAGTTCAGCTGCAAAAGTAGTGGAGGAGCAGCACTATGGCTGGTCCAGCAGCATCCACACCGATGGGGCCACAGGTGGGAATGAGAATGGAAAAGAGTTTAGAATTAACTACGTATGATTTGCCAGTCCCTGATCAGCTGTGTTTTGGTTCTTTACTTTTGTCTTGTGTATAAATTGATTTTGTTCAGGATAAATGGGATTTAACCACAAAATTAGCCCTTGAGGTAAGTGAAATTTAGAAGAGAGGTTCCGATGATAGATTTGAAATTAATTTTGGACATGCTCTTATAGTAGCACTGAGGAAAAAAAACATCTGAAGATATGAGAAAATTGTGCTGAAATTCTACTGGATGTGAGAGTAGTGGTGGCAGCTGCAAGGTGCACTTTGCTGGCTGCCAGCCATGGAGCTGATGTGTGATCACAACAGGCTGCTCTGCAAACACTGCAGTCAGAACGAAAAACAATTAAGAACCAATCTGATGTGTTGAACTGGTTGGTGAACGGCCCCACAGTTCTCAGCATTCCTTGGTCAAGGAATCCTTGTGAAGGATTTTAGATTCCACCTGTAGCACACTTGAAACATACACTCCGTGACTGACAACAACTTCTTTAGTAATATTCTTCCATTGCAATCAAAAAGCCATTGTTAGAAAAATGACTGCTTCAATGACCATTTTATTTCCCTTCAGGGCAGCGCTTGTCTCTGTGATCTGGCTGACCTGAAAAGTAATGCATTTAAATAAATGCATAGCACTTTTTAACGTTGTTTGGTCAGTGTTTACAGATGCCAGTGTGCACTACAGAACACACACACAGCAGGTATGAAGTGGGGCACCAGGCATGGGATGCTGCAGGGCATGGGTCCATGTCAGCTCTGGGTGCAGCAGCTGCCTGCCTGCTGTGATCTGTGCACGTGTACTCCTGCTCTGGTAACCTGGGCAAAATGAAAGTTGCTTTAATTTCATAGAAAAAGTGTCATTCTTAACATAAGAACAGTACTTTCCTGCATCAATTACTGATTGATGCTTGGTCTTGGTTTCAGTTGATCCCCACTGATCAACACCATGTGGACCAAAGAAAGGCTCATTCCTCTGAGCAGTGGCTCTCCCACACAGGGTCTCAAGGCAACAAGCTCCACACCGTGCCAAGGACACCAGGAACACTGCAACAAGTTTGCAGCAGCTCCTGAGCCCCCGGGGCTGAGCAGAGGTTTATGTCCTCAGGACAGCTGTGCCTGGAGCTCCCTGCAACTCCAAACTGCTGTTTTCAGAGGTGCCCAGAGAGCTGAAAGTACCACCTCCACCACTGCTCATTTTCTGCCCTGCTAACTGGCTTTTCTCAGATCAGCAACCCCCACTGCTTTGCAAAGTGCTGTAGGGTCAGCAGACCCCTTCCTCCTCCAAACCTCTGGGCTGCGCAGTGAAGGCAAGGGCTGCTCTCGCCGCATGGCCTGTGAGCAAAGAGCAACGCGGCACCGGGGCTTCAGTATCAAGTTAAAGAAGAAAAGGGTTCTCCTCAATTCGTCATTTCCCTTTTGTTTTAAAATAGGTTGAAAGCTGCCACAGAAGCCTCTCTGTGCGGCAGCTGACTGCAGGAATTAGGTTACACTTCCTCTGGGCTACGCAGGGCCCCGAGTGAGGGATGACCTGTGCCAGCCCTTCCTGCAGCCCTGAGCCGGCTTTTGTGCGGCAGAGGAC
The DNA here is from genome assembly GCF_026119805.1 of Tympanuchus pallidicinctus. NCBI lineage: Eukaryota > Metazoa > Chordata > Aves > Galliformes > Phasianidae > Tympanuchus > Tympanuchus pallidicinctus. Next base: position 30,586,842 of record NW_026294802.1, read on the forward strand.
AAGAAGAAATACCTGAAGTAAGTCACTGGGTGCTGGAACGCAGAGCCTGGCACTGCAGGCTGACGGATGGGCCCACCAAGAATGCTGCTGTGGGTTTGCAGGACCTGAATGGAAAGTGGCGCCGAGGGCAGCGGCACAAGTCCAAGAAGCCCACAGCCCAGGATGGCTCCCACAGCTCTGGATGGCTCCCCTCACTCACTTGGGTTTAAGCAAGCATTCAAAACGCTTGTTTCGAAATGGCTTTTCTCCTCCTTCAAACCACTGTAAGTTGGAGGGACTTTGGTGAGCGTATGGGGATGGTGCTCGTGAATTAGGAAGCAACCTGTCTGGGAACAAGCACTGCTTCAGGCCAGGATGGCGACCTGATGCAGGGTGGGGGTGGGTGGCGAGGGAATGCTGGTTATTCTCTCATGGGGAAGCTAAGGAGAAGTGAGAAATCCACACCAGACAGCACGGAGGTTGACCCGTCAAAACTACACACACAGACAGAACTATCTTCTTTATTATAAAGATACACTATGAGGAACAAACCTGAATGTATACTGAAGCTTGTAATGGTACATGCCAAAATGTACAGTACTATACATAAAAGTGCATTGTCACAACAGATTAACAGTGCATTTCTCTTCCAGAACCGTGAAGTGTCCATGTTTTTGTTTGTTCTTCGAGAATGGAAGGAATGTAATGGGAATGCAGCCATACACGAACAGGAAGGATGCAATGGAAATGCAACAGTACAAGAGCAAGGCTAAAGCTCCTCTAAAATTTAAAGGCACTTTCACATGTACATACTACAGATGTACATTGACACAAGTAGGTAACAGTCAACAAGCAGGAAGCTACCAGTACTGCAATTCATCAAACTTGACAGTAAAGGACAATACTGACTCGATTAGGTGTGCAGGAGTTACCCTTTAGTACGTCTGTAGTTGTAGCAGTCTTTCCTGTTACATATCCACTTACTATACTTTTAAGTATCTATAATTACCATCGAACTACACATTTAACTGTGTGAATGCACTAAGTGGATGCATTCACTAAATGCACTGTTTCTAATATTTTCTTTTGCTAAACAATTTCTAATATAAGCATTATGGAGTTCAGTACAGTTATTTAAACATACAAAATTCCCTATGCAATTTAAAGATACAGGAATCCATCTCAATTATGCCAGGTAGGTTATTTTAAGAACGCTAGACTACAACTGCATGTCAATGACAGCTGGAATTCCAGTTTGTTTCACTGTTTCTAGTAAACTGAGGAACCACTGGCACTTATCTCCTGGTCCCAAACGAGTGTGCAGACCCCAGAGAGCAGCACTAACTGGGCAGGGGAGCCACTGCCAGCGCTGTGCTCTGGGAATCCAGACTTTGCTTCTCAATGGGACAGAGGACAGCCTGCAGTGGGGCTGATGATGGGTTTGCACATAGTGGGAGAGGTGGAGGAGCCCCATGGGTGGGCTATCCAACGCATTTAATGGGATGCTTTTCTTTGGAGCTTGGTGTTATCTCTCTACAAAGTGTAAATCACAGCAGAAGTAAGTTGCTCCTAAATTCCACCACCTCAGTAACTGTCTGTATCAAAAGCTGTCACCACTCTTTCTCTCCCAGACTGAATTATGTGTAGTGAATGGGGCAACTTACAGCTCTCCACTGGTGAGGTCCTAAACAACGTATGGAAAGAGAGATCTCAAAGCCTGTTCTACTCCCATAGCTGGACTACTATGGATTTTTTTCCCCCCATCCTCTTCACTAAAACTTACTGTATGGGTTGGATGTTGGAAATCTTGCAGAAAGCATCTGATGGCTTACTGCTGCAATGTGCTGAGCAGCCGTACATTTAGTTCACGTGGAGCAGAGCTCAACAACAGAGTGCTAAGCAAAGCCGACAGTCTTCACTCACACATAGGCGTAAGAAAGGTACTGATTTCTGCCGTAAAGAAAAAAAAACAAGAGGGGAAAAAGTGGTTATGGAAAACCTGAGTCAGGTTGAATCCAGGTGTAGAACAGCTGCCTGTTCTGTGGGTGAGCCCAGCCCTGTGTGGGGCAGCCCGCCTGCAGAGCGCCCGTGGGGCTGCAGTCAGCACAGTGCTGAGAGACAAGCAGCAGCACTGGGGCAGCTCAAACTCTGACTGCTGCAGCTCAGATCACATTTTCAGTCTGCCACTGAGCAATAAAGTCAATGGGATACTTTGCTGAATGACTGCGTAGCTGATCCTTTCAACTGCCTACCAGCCTGCCAAACAGACTGACAGCCTCACGCTTCCCAGCGCCTGGCTTGCCCAGCTAGCAACTTTAAATGAAGTTAGCTTCTGTGAAAAATGCAGTGTCAGGGAATCAAGGTCTAGGTGGGTGGCGAGAGGAGTTTCTTGATACTATCCTGGAGATGCGTTAGCTGTGACCTGGGATGCTGCTTTTTATCAGTGAGAGCAGAGCAGTGTGATCTCCAGGTCTATTTAGCACCTGTTCCAAAGTGAGACCGACAACAAGCAAGCTAAAAACTGGTGCCAATTGTGAGAGCTGTGGTGGCTTTTTTTCTTTCTATGTGTCTTAAATAGGAACTGTGGCCTGAGATGACTTAGACATTCCACACTGACACTTAACCCTCACATGCTGTATTTCAGCTCTTCCTAACTTGCTTCAGAATTGTTTTGGTGACCCAGAGATGAGAGGTTCCACCTCTCTGACACCCCCCTCCCTGCCCCTTACTTTTGTGCAGGATCTGTTATTACACAGTTACAGTAAGACTGTGAAATACGGTACAACGTGGCAAGCTGTTTGTGATCCGTGTTGATTTTATTACAAACGGTGCAGCATCAAGTTTTCAAGTAAGTGTATGTTTGTTTTCTTTTAAAATGATGCACAATCGTCCAGTTCTTCTTTTAATTGAAACCATACAAAATACAAATGCCCATGTTAATGTAGCTACTTTCAGACAATACATTCAAAAACACTGAAAAACAAAGCCTCTCCAGTTATAAACATGAACAAATGATGTCATGGAGCCCTGACTTCTATCGTTAATCCATCTCTTTCCCTAGCATACTCCAGCCGGGCACCGTGGGTGGCTGAGCTTCTACATTGTGCAAGATTTGTCTGCCGGACCCTGGGAAGGAGGGGAAGGCCCTATGCTAGGGTTTGTTTTTGGAAGAACAATAGGTTTTGGCCTAAGAGCGGGAGGTTTCAGCTGCACTCCCATTCTAGGGGCCACCATGGGCTTGAAAGTACTCATGGTGTCACTGGAAGAACTGGTGCTATGGCGAATCTGAGGCTCGGAGCTCCGTAAAACCACGCTGTGGAGAGGGCTCAGCGACTCCGTGGAGGTGGCGGGAGTGGGGCTGTTCTTCATCTGCTCCAAGGTGTCCAGCACGACGTCGGGCGCGTGCTTGGCGGAGCTCTGCCGCTCCAGCTCCCGGAGCTCGTTCAGCGCCGTGTTCATCGTCTCCTCAATGTCCTGGGTCAGAGCACAGAGACAGCGGCACGTCACTGGAGCTGCTGCTGAACGCACAGAGCAGCAGGAGCAGGGAGGGGTGCAAAATGCAAGGATTAACTTGCCGGCGCTCCTCTCTTTGATGAATATCAGAGTGCTAAAGCCAGCCTGCGCCAGATTTATGTGAAAGACGTTACAACTGACAAGCCTGCGGTCTGGCTGAACGCTGCAAAATTTAACCTGCTTACGTGACATTCATCAAAATCCATCTCAACTGTTAAAAAAATCCATTAAGCCCAAACCTGGAAATAATTTTATTAGGCGACAGGGCAATGAATATTTGCTTCATGGCATTTTTATTTAACTGAGAAGATTTCCTGTATCTTTGGGGTAATGCCAGCTCTTTAGATTTTGTCCCATTTGCTGGCTCTTAGTTGGCTGCAACCCTCACCACTCAGGTGTTCAGCATGGGTACTGCCTACAGGGGTTACGAACCGCGTTTTCTAAGGAAGTCGGGCCTGCATGTCTGCCAGCTCTTCTCTCCTGTTTCTCTAAGTTAAATTTTAAGCAGAAAAACTGCAAGATATCGTTGTTCCATGAGCTTATCTTAGAAACTGATTGTTTTCTATTAGGCTTTCCAGCACAAAAATATTGAAAGAAAGCCCCAGCACTGGTTTATTTATTCTTAGTGGTATTGAGATAGATCTGAGGTTAAGTATCTAATGTTCTTTGCTTACTCACAAGAACCTTCACATAGGTTAAGCAAAGTTCAGGTTCTTTCACAGCCAAATTATCACCAGCTTAGGCATGAAGAATGACAGCTTGAGCCAAACAGCACTACGTGTGGCTCAAGAAAAGTAAATAAACAACTTAGAGTAAAACAAAACAGTAACAACATTTAGATTTTCTAACTCTCTAGTATTGGTTCAGCTTTCTGAGCCAACCATGACAGTCCCCTGTGTCCCTTGTTGGAAGCTGAGTTCGAAAGCAAGCGTTGTCAGTACATGAAATTTTAAAACATGAATGCCAGTGTTATTGGAAAATACTTCTGCAATCATATTGTACCCTCAGGGTGCCCCCAGTAATCATGTTATACTATCCAGACAAAACCTGAGTTTTGAAGACAGAAGTATTAATTTGTTCAAGAGCTCCCTATTACCAGTTTTGCACAGTCATAGAATCATGCAATGGTTTGTGTTGGAAGGGACCTTTGAGATCACATAGTTCCAACCCCCTGCTATAGGCAGGGGCATCTCCCTCTATACCAGGTTGTTCAAAGCCCCATCCAGCCTAGCCCTGAATGCTTCCGAGGGGAGGCATCCACAATCTTGCTGGGCTACCAGTCTCTCAGCATCCTCACCACAAAGCATTTCTTCCTGCTTCCACAATGACCGATGTGATGATCAGGTGCTCCCTTCCACCCTTCTTATCATTTCACTGATAGGAATGACACTGTTGAAGGGCTCTCATGGGGACCATATGGATTTACAACAGGGCAACTTCTTGCTTTTTACGTTCTAAGGAACAACTACAAGCACCAAATAATTGTACTGCAGAACCACGTATGATCTATATGAAAGCTAAACATGATCTACACTTCACACGACTCCAGAACGTAAATCTGTGCTTTGAATGGCAAAGGCAGCTACTAGTCAGTCAAAGCACTTTGCTGCGTACCATAACACTCAGAAATAATTGAACACTAATTACATGCATGTTAGATTAGGCTTGCCTTCTTCAGAGCACAGAGACTTACGTAACCATTGCAGTCATTTATTATCCTAGCAGAGTGTGTGGCAGAGGCAATTTTGTTATGGTGTAACAGGAAATTATCTCTTTTTATTGCTTGTGCAACATCTATTCCCCTTGTGCTTCTCCATCAGGATCTCTTAATGCGTTTTCCTTCACATGCACTGTTTAGAAAGCTAAGTAGGATATTCTCCTGCACACTCATATTAGTGTACACCCCCCCCCCTCCACCCACGCTATGCTGTTCACTGAGATTTGCCCCTATTAAAAGTAGAGTGAGTGGGGAAAAAAAGGTACAAACCTGAGCTATTGACTCTGGGTCCAGTGGCTTATGATCATTGAAACCTGTATACTGACCAGACGACGTAGATCTTCTGATTGGAGGGCTATCAATCTTCTTCAGGGAATCATGCCTACTGATGTTGGTGAGACTGCCATGCCCAGGCCTACGTCTCCGCTCAGGGCTGTCTGCACTGAGGTTGCGGTTCTGAAGGAGGGCTCTGGGACTGCAGTGAGTGGCCAGGTTGGGGGATCCCAGCTCCACGGATGAATTGGAGAGAGGGTGGGGGGGGTGTACTGGGCAGTGACCATCACTGCTTCTGCCGGGGCGCCTTAGAGGAGGTGGAGGTTCTGATCTCTTTCTTTGCCTGTGTGAATGAATAAGCAGTCACAGTACGAGTTGTAGTGATCCACCACAAACACGTCCAGAATTGGTGTATTATCTGGGCTGCGAGCAGTGCCAGTAAAAACCCGTTATGCTCAAACTTACCTTCCTAAATATACGTCAGAATGACGATCTGTGGGAGAATTCATGTCCTTTGATGATGACTTGTCCTCAGTTATAGGTCCACTGCTGGCCTCACTGTCTGCTTTCTGGCTCAGTGTATCAGAAAAAGTATCATCCCTGAGCAGAACACACATAGTGAGATTAGAGGTCAGAGAATCAGGTGTGACAGAGAGCATCTTGGCACTCCCAGGTGTTAATCCCCTTTAAGAAATTCCAAGCATGTTATAATGCACTGCAGCCTCTCTGAGTCTCCAAAAATCACTTATAATCCTTCTGATTACTGAGCTCTTTCTGTCTGCATGCAACCTTTCCATAAACAACAACCTTGTCATCCTTGGCGATGCACGTGCTTAATACTGTAAAACAAGAGCTCAGGGCTGCTCTTCTCCACCCCCTGCTATCCTGAAGTTAACTATTAGCAACTGCTAGAAAGAGATAGGCAGATTAAAACAGGTGCAGCAGCACCTATCTCTTAATGAACTGTGAATTGAGGTAATAGAGACAGAGGAATGCTGCTTAGAAGGCAAATGTTTAACCTATCCGAGCCTTCAAAGCACTATCTCATTTGGAAATGACTTGTTAATTGCTTCAGTATGCCTTTACACCCCACCAAGAGTCCTGTTGTAGGAGACACTGCTTACATATCTTGCACCACTATGTACTGGTGAGGGACAAGGCCATCGATCCCATTGTGCCTTCCTTCCCACCAGTCTTCAGATGCTCGATGATAAAGGAGAAGGGAAGCTCCTTTTTTGAAAGAGAGTTCTCGTGCAGATCTTCCAATGTAGTCAAACTTGGCTATAGCTTCTATGGGCTCGCACTCTGGGTAGGGAGGGAAAAAGAGTGGTTATCAGATTCCACAGAGTGCACTTCGGCTTCATCAAACCCACTTACTGCATTTTCTTCGTGCTCACTCTTACTGAGCAGAGCTGACAAGAGCTCAGTTGAGCTAAGGCAGACTTCAAGCAGTCACTGTAACGTGTCCTTTACGATGAAACACCATCTGTGCCCAAAGCATGAAACATTTGGGTACATAACAGCAGACTCCAGTGGCACAACAGCTGTTGGTGGCAGAGAGGGCTCAACCTACAGAGCAAGGGCTCTTTCATGGCTGGGTGTGGGATGGAGGCAAGGCAATGAGGACCTCTGAATGTAAGATGAACAAACTGAATAACTGGAGATCTGAGGAAGCAGTGTGATAAAGACAATGAGAATGCCTGAAGACAATTCTGCCAAATACCATCTTAAAAATTAATACGCTGTTGGTTTGAATAACTCAAAGTAGGACCTCTGAAATAACCATTTTTTTTAATACAACCAGAATGAAATTTAGGTAGAAATTAACATCTGGGCTAATGACTAGCATAGCAACTTTCTGTCTGGTGAAAATTGAAATCGCTGAGGCAGTAATTCCCCAAAGGGCCGGGGTGTAATAAAAGCCACTGTCTCTTTATGACAACATTTTGTACATTTTAAAATTAACTTCATCCTGCAGTAAGCAGACAAAATGACTGTACCTTTATTGAGGCCACAGTTTGCAGCTATTTGTTTTAATGACTTGCCCAGCCCACAGAAGGCTGTCTGGTGCCCTGCTGTTTGCGTGGCCGCACTGTAGCAAACTGCAGGGTGCACAGAGTGGACATAGGAAAGTGGACATAGTGTGGTCAGAGCTGTAACACCAGGAGCTTTCCTGAGGTAGCACACAGGGGCACGGGGAAATAACTTCTACAACACAAAAGTAATGCGCGCTAGAAGAAATCAATTACATAAATGCAACTAAGAACTTGGCAATAACAGGGTTAATTCTTCAAAACACCCCACTGCTGGATGGCTCACTGGCAGGCATTCCCCAGGGGTGGTGAGAGGTTTCTTTTTTTTTTCTGTCTTTAAGCAAAGTGAGAGTAAAGGGGGCATAAATGGAAACAATCTGGGAAATCTGGAAAAATTTAATGCTGGTGTGTACATTAGTAATGCATTCTAACATAAAATCTTGTTTGTGTTTCTAGATATTCTACCTATTCTATCTTTAACATGAAGTACAGCTGTGACAGAGCTGGTACAGGCATAGAAAGACACTACTACCATGGGAAGAGAAAGCAAATTAAATGTTCCTGTTTATTTTGCATCGTGTTCTAAGAAAGCAATATTAAACTGAATTGCAATAACCTAACACTGATAGAAGGAAACACTGTTTTTACATGTCATGCATATTTCTTGTACAACTCATTACACAAAGGTATTACTGAACTGAGGTAGAACTCAAAAGGACAAGACTGTATGGATACGACTAAGCCAACAAGCAAGCTAATGGGCTATGGAATAACGATGGGTCAAGAACTCAGAAGCAGAAGCGCCCAGGTTTCAGAGAGTGACTTGCTTACTAATGGTTAATAATTGGAAATGCTAAAAAAACAACAAAAAAATTACAAAAAAGAAACCCAACACCCCATCAAAACAAACAAACAAAACAAACCAAAAAAACCCACCAATTTTTCCAGCGAATAAGAAGATCCCAAGTTGCCCAGACATAATTTTCTCTGACATTCTGTGAACTGATAAGGGTCACAGATACTGGACTGACTGATAAACTCCTAAGTTGACTCATGATGGGATTTCCTGCTTCTCTGCTAATTTCAACAGATATCATATAGTATCCCACACTAGAGTGTGCAGGTCTAAATGTCTTCTTATTTACAATTAATGGACTGAACCAGAATTAAGTATATCTCCCTCAGTGGAATTACGCTAATGCAAGCATAGCACACAATGGAAATCCGTATCTCTATTGCCTGCACCTCACTACAGATTGACATACTTTCATACAATCTTTTGAGTTGGAAAAAAAAACCTCATCGCAACTCCCTGCAATGAACAGGGACAGCTACAGCTCCATCAGGCTGCTCAGAGCCTCCCCAGCCTGACCTTGAATGTCTGCAAGGATGGGGCAGCCACCAACTCTATGGGCAACCTGTGCCAGTGCCTTAGCAGAATCATGTCAGAGGTGCATGAACTGGTAATGTACAGATAACAGATGTGACTTTTGAGATGTCTGACAGACTTCAGAAACAAATCCTGCTTCTTCATGGAGGAAATGCCAGTAAATCTCACAGTTTTATTAATGGAACTGAAAATACATTCAGACAGGTGTGAATGTTTTGAAAGGGGAGTTTTCCTTGCTTGAATATTCCTGTTATAAGAATAGAACTTTCCTGTAGCAAACCGCACTCAGGTTTTATTTTTTAAACAGCAATTAATGTTAGCAATTCATATAGGTCAAACTCTGATCTTCAAAACCAAAGTACCATCACAGTTAGTCTTAGAAATAAATGCATGTTGAGAAGCTAAGCCATTTAATACCAAGGTTACCGACTGGCAGACAAATATTTTTCAAAGAAAGCAAAGGCAATGAAAGCTGAATTTGGGATCTGTATTTCAAACTCTGCGTGGTACAGAACTGCAGTGTCTAACAGCAAAATTGACAGCTTGGAGGGAAATGTAATTGCACTGCTCTGTCAATACCTGGGGGCATCTGCCTACAGCAGCAAGGAGCATTTGGTGACACATATGATCTCACCAGCAATCATCTCCAGTGATTCAGTCAAAGATAAGGCAGTGAAAAATTAGGACAAACCTAAGTACTGTGGGAGAAGCTTTAGGGATTTGATTACAGTCAGCTTTGTTCTCATTTCTTTATGATCCCGAGTTCTGTTGTGACTACTACCATTACGTTGTGGTGTGCTCAGAAGTGAAGGTCAGATGGACACTAAGCAGAGCTGTCCAAACCCAGAAGTTCTCCAGGGGAAAGCAGAATGGGCACAGGAAACATAAGTGCTAATTTTAACTCTGCAATCTCAGTTCCAGATGTACCTCCCTGCAGTGGTGACAGCGTTAGGGTGGCATCAGACTGCTCTCTGCACCTCGGGCCATGAGGAGCTAAGGCTGAGAGGGACAATGACTCCCTGCACTTTTCAGGAGGGTCGCCGTTGCTGTACACATCCTCAGTTACCCCGGGGGTACCTGCCTGTGGGGAATACACTGTGTCCTGACATCCTCTGGGAAGAAGCTATCTCCTATCTCCTGATCTCTTCTGCCTCTTCTTCACCTCACCACAGAAAAGTAGCTTTGCTATTGCAAAGTCTTGTCCTCAGGACAGCAGTGCTCTGACTGGGGAGCAATAAAAGCAAAGAAATGTTGGTAGGACAGGTTTTAGCAGAATGAACTACTGAAAAATAATACAAACATTACATGGTGGGGACACAGCAATAACTCAGAGCCTTCCACGTCCCTTTAATTTTTGTCTCCTGCAGAACTACTGTCTCAATTCTTATCCTATGTTTATGAGATATCTATGAACAGCATGACATTAATTGTATGCATGTTTTCCCAGGAGAAATGACCCATCTGTTTGATTTCCTCAGGAAATTCTCATTTACTTCCTTTGAAAACAAACCTAGTTATGCCTTTACATACATCCCAACAGGAACTAAAAAATCCAGCAGGTAAAAAATGTATTCTAAAGACTGCTTGAGCAAAACATAAACAACATCCTTCATTGTTTGAATCTTCACTGTAGAGGCACTTCCAGGAAAATGTTCTGTTGCAAAATTACAGATAGATTTTTCAGTGTTTACGTGTGAGTACAAGTGTTCCAAACTTCACAAATTAGACTTCATTTCCAGATTTAGGAGGAAAAAGAAAGGTATGTGTTTTCCTTAATAGGGTTACTTTACCCATATTCACAAAAACCCAGAAACACCACAGTAAAATGCAGCACAGAATCATACAATCATAGAATGGTTTGGGTTGGAAGGGACCCCAAGGATCATCTGGTTCCATTTCCCCTGCCACAAGCAGGACCACCAACCTCCAGATCTGGTTTAGTATCATGCACTGTAATGCATCATGAAATGTAATGCATAATTTTCTCCTTTTCTTTTCCCTTTCCAGTGATCAACAGAAATAAACAAACATGAACGGCCTCAGAAAAATGACTACTTATATGCTTAAAACTGAGCAGTTATGAAGTATTTATATGCTCAATTACAAGTTGCAGCCATCTTTTCTCCAAGCCTCCAGATGTTACCTCTGTAGACATATTAAATCTTTTAATTTTTAAAGTCTGGTTGTTCTGTAAATTGTAATTAAATACTCCTAGTGCTGCTGAACTAGCAAATACAGATGGGTTTGTTCTCCTAAGAGCAGAGACATTCACATGCAGTTCAAGTTTATATAGCAAGCAATTCTTAAAGCAACAATAACAGAAAAATAAATCCTTTAGCTTTTGATCACAGCCTCTGGATTATGTTTCAATAACCCTGTAATTCCTATGAGGTTAGCTCCTTGGTCTTGGGTACACACAGAACATTTCAGCACAAACCTCATCAGATTTTCAGCGTTAATTGAAATTTACAGAATTTGCTTCTTTCATCTCCCAGCAGGGTGTGTGCCACGTGTCTGATCAATACAACAACCCCATATCTCCCCTTGTCCATATACCAGTGGCAGAGACAAATCCAGTCTATGATCAATGAATCAGTCACCCTCGATTCGCCCAAATACTCCAGGCTTTTTAGGTCCTCCACAGGTTGATCAGTGGCCCTCATGAGATTCGACATGCAAACTGCACAATTCTCATCTATTCTCACATTTGGTACGAAGAACATTTAATAAAAAGATCAGTCTAAAGAAATATGTAAATATGCACGTTGGAATAAATGTGAGATGGTAAATGCACTTAATTTAGTGCTTGTAGCCTACATTAGAAAAAGGAGCTATTATAACTGAAAGCTCCCATCTATGGAAATGAAAAAAGTTCAAGCTTGCAGGCTGAGTGAGAACTGAAGGCCAACAGGGCTTTGTGTGCAACCCAGAGGCTTGCTAATCTTTGTCTTTGCAACAGTATTTTGCTAGATTAGAAATATATTTGTGCTAACAATTATTTTGCTGTAAGCACAAATGTCTGCTTCCTTTCAATACTGAATGGATTAAAAAGGTGTGATGGGACAACTAATTGCTGGCCCATCTGGTGAACAAAAAACCACACACATCCAGCAGCTCGATTTCTCTGTTCTGTTGACAGCTCTTTTCTTCAGGGTTTGTTTCCATCAAGGACACAGTTGTAATACAAATAGCAACAGAACAGTAATGTAAAACTGCTTCTATGACAAATGGTGGGGTAGAGCCCACAATTACTGAGCCCCAGCTGACACACTACATATTTTCATAGCCTGAATAGGGACGTTCTTACTCCTCTGATGTTTTCATCTTTCCTAAGCTTGGTTTTGAGGTAACCACTTCCATCTGCAGATGAAAAACTGCACTTTTCTTCCCTGCCCATTTAATACTATCTGTCATTTTGGCCGTGGGCCCCCACAGTTGGCCCTTACATACTGCTGCATTTCACTGCTTACTTCATTTATGCTCTAAATGAGAGGCAGATGGAATTCTTCAGCTTCTGATCTGGCTTGAACTTCCAATAGAAGGAAGTATCCCAAAGTACAGCTATGCGGCCTTGGAAAGATAAGGTGTATTTATGAGTTTGTTCACATCATTTAATGGTGCTGTACTGTATAAAGAAAGTGCTTTTAGCTCTACATAGGTTAAGATGATCACATGCACAGGCTCACTCATAAACAGTATGTGTAGGCATGGGCATAAACCCAGGCAGAAAAATAACACGAGACTTTTATTCTCCTTTCATTTTTTTTATCCCTATATGATGCTTATCCACTCACCTGTGCTTCCTCTCCAAACAGGTGCATTGGTAAGACTCTGCCTGCTTCTCCTCACCCCAGCAAAGGGGAAGAGACAGGCAGTCTGTCACACGCAGCCTGTCTCCATGACAAAGCAGACAGACACAGCTACACTTAAACAACTGCCTGCATGTTTCGTGTGCATTAGCACCAATGTAGTTAAGTTTCCTACAGGAAACTCTTACTGTTTCCCTCCTCTATGGCAGTTTTCCCAGCTCCTATCTAATGTCCCTCATATACTACTTTATAAAAAAAGAAATAATTTCCTTTCTTGCTGTAGCTTCCTTCCTCCTCTCCCTCTCCCCTCTCTACCCCTTCCCTCCTTCCATGCATCCTCTAATATGGTGAAGAGGTACCTTTTGTTTGCACTGGCTATAAGTGCAGGTGTCCTTGTTGCTCTCTGAGTTGCCCGCTGGACACATCTGCAGTGAATTCACACTGCAGCTCTTCTCTACAGTAAGCAATATTTTATTCCTTCTCCTCCAACTGGCTACTTAACAATTTTGACACCTCCTTTCATCCATTACAATTGCTTGTAAACCAGGCAGAAGTTTATGAGAGGGATGGTTCAACTGAAGTATGTCACAGTCAAACAGATCTTTATTATTTATGGAATCTAGTTAAAAAGAATTCATACAACAAAGATGCATCAAATTTTTCATGGATATCAGTGATATCTGAAACTTTCATAGTGCCTATGATCAGTATTGTGAATAACTTGTTCAGAAGTTTTACTTGGAGTGAATATATGTTTTTCAGTAGTTAAAAGTCTCCTAGATGGCAGCAGCTTTTACACCTATATCAAAATAGAGCATTTTGAATGACAAAAAGGTAAAATATAGATAAAATTATTAGTTTATCTAATAATTATATTATCTAATATAAAAATATTAGATAAAATATTTGAAGACGTACTTTTGCTAAGTTTGACTTTTGCAGACAAAAGACAATCACAAAAAATGTTACATTATATCAGAAATGGTATAATAGTATTTGCTGACTGAAATAGTTTCTCTCTTGCCCTTCCTGTGACTGCAGGGCAAACCAGAAGAGAACAAGGAAACAGCTGGCCAAACACAGATCAGAGTGAAAAATAACACAAAGACTAAAAATGCTGGCTTTGCTACAGCACACCAGGACTGAAAATCTCTTCTTTCAAATGAGACACAATTAGGAAGGGAAGAAGGCTGCCTGCATGAAACACCTGTAAAACTTATTTTTATCAAAGAAACAATAACAAAATGGGCATACCGTCTTCACTGGTATGGGGCTCTGTGCTAGCATCCTGGTCCACTTCCTCTAATGTACCATGTTCACTGTATGGGCTGTCACTGAAAGGAAACAAAAGGTCAAGCAGAGAGAGAAACCAGACCATGAAAAGGATGCTTCAGTGAGCATTCAACTCCAGCCCCTCTCCCCTGTAGTCCACCAGAGGTAACTGACATCTTCCACACATATCAGCGATATGCCACTCCCATGCAATTACTGAAAAGTGTTCTTACAATGTTATAAAGTAATGTGCAACACAAACTGCATGACATGCTATGAATATACAATTACAGAAGAAGTCTACGTACCTCTCATTCAGACAACATCTTCAGTTATTGAGAATCTGTTAATCCTTTCATTTATGAAAAGTGTGTGACAGGAGGGGCAATGCATCATAAAAGAAAATTCGTTGGAAGTGTTTCACCTCCCTTCTGAACTAGTGGTTCTCAGCCAGTCAGCTATTATCCTATCTGGCAGTGAACTCTGATCAGTACACTGTGAATTCTGGTATCATCTGGCTGAGTACAGGGCTAGCATCTTCCATAAAATGTAGTGAGCCTCATCATAACTGTCTTTGCTTCACGTGTTTTACAGCTAAAACTTTCCCATATGAACCTAAATTACATTCTCATTAATCTCCATACCTCTTTGAAAGTGATTCTTTATCACAGGAGTTACCCAGACAACCAGAATAATGATTTTATTAAGGAGATAGAAGGATAGTGTTCTGACTTACCAGTAGTCATCTCCAGCCATGCATTTTTCATACACTGGGCCATCAAGTTCCTTAGCATCTGGAAAAATAGCCTCATGATGGATGATGATCGTTTTGATTATCTCATTCACATGTGCCTGACAGGACACCTGATCTTGTATGTCTGGAACAGGCATCAGGGTTGGCCCAAAACAAATGGCCAGATTGTACGGATCCATCATGTTTTCATCACTATACTGTGAAAGGCTGTAATAAAAGAAAAATCAAGAAAAAATGACCTTTGCACTGCAACTAACCTTATTTAGGAAACTGGAGAAACTTAATTTTCTGTCTCCATGCAGAGATTTCCTGCTCTCTGACACAGTTCTATTTAACACAACAGAACAGAAGAGTGAATTTCTTCACCAGTTTACATACATTACAGAATGAGCACGTAGCACATACACGTACATTTATGCACATGCTCATCAACTGTTATATACAGTACACACTGACCTAATGGGCTAATGTAAAATGCACTGACTGCTGCTGCATCCATCTCATCGGTGTTTATCCCTGGAAGCCCAAGTGGACTGCATCCTAAATGGGTATTACAGGCATATCATTTCTCATCTGACCTCAGTGCACATCTCCCATCCACCTGCTATGTAACTTAAGCATACTGAATTGTCTTCTTAAGGTAACTGAGTCCTGTGATCTTGCAAAGACTCTTCTGACTTCTAGTTTCTGTTTTTACTATGCAACACTTGTGTTGTGCACAGAAGCTCTCACAGAAGTTTCATTTTGGAAGCAACTAAAGGAAAGGTTTTGATTAATCTTATTAATCAATTTTTGCTAGCTCTTCTTTTCTATAGAAAATTAAACATGACTAGTTTTCAATATAATTTTTTTGAATGACAAGTTGCTCTTTATCCATGTATTCAAAAGCACCAAAATTTCTAGTGGACATTCTAGCTTTTGAGTGGTTTGGTGCAGGATCAGTTGAAAAGAATTGGAAGTGCTGAGACGTTCATTACCTTAGTGCTGTTCTGTACTCTGAAGCAGCATATGCATTAGTATGTCTGGTCGTATTTAAATACAGGAGTATATTCCCTTTAGAAAAGGAATTTTATGACTGTTTGCCATGTACAAACAATACAAACTGATGAGGCTTAAAATGACTGCCTTCATAACTACTTTGTAAAATTAACCATGGTCTCCATATTTATGCCATGATGTTTTCATATCTTGTGAACTGAATGAAGTAGAATGTTCTACTGACATGTAAGCTGATTAAGACTTCGTGAGTGTACAAGATGCTTGCGTAAAAAACACATAAAACAAATATGGCAAGTTCTACTGGTGACTGGTATCACCCCATACTCTTCTGGATTCATTACTGGGGCTGATACTGTTCAACGTCTCCATGAATGACGCGGGCAATGGGATGGAGTGCACACTCCACCAACTTGCAGATGATGCCACTCTGTGGGGAGCAGGAGATACACTGAAGGGTACGGTTGCTATTTAGAAGGACCTTGACAAAACGGAGAGATGCATTAACATGGACTTTATCAAGTTAAAGCAAGGATGAATGCAAGGTCCTGCTTCTGTCTTGGAATGCACTATTATAGTCTGGAGCTAATTGCTGTGTAGCAGCTCTCTGTGGAAAACACCACGGTCTTGCTGGACAAGAAGTTGGTTGTGATTCAGCAGTGTGTTCTCTGGTGATGATGATTGTAGCTGCACACACAGCTGTATTAGGACACGCAAAATCAGCAGGTCAAGGGAATTCATTATTCTACTCCATTTAGCACTCATGATGCTACACTGGGCATGAGGTATTAAGTCTAGTTTTGAGAGACTGATGCAAGTCCAATGAGATGGTTAGAGAGCTTGAGCATAAGGGGTTCAAAGCAACATTGGGAGAACTGGATTTGTTTAGCATTAAGAAGAGAAGACTAAAAGGAAACACAGCTGCATTCTTGTACCTTCAAAATCACAAGCATGAGAGAGAGAAACTCTTTTTGGAAGTACACATCAAAGGGATAAGAGGCAACAGATACAAGACACAGCAAGAGACGCCCCAGCTGAGAGCAGGAAGAAAACTGTTCACTGTGAGACTGACCAAACACTGGGTCAGATTACCCAGAGAGGCTGTGTGTTCCCTGTCCTTTGAAATACCTGGCTGGTTACCTTGGGCAACTTGATCTACCTTTAGAAGCTTTGAGCAGGATGCGAGACCAGGTGACCTCTAGTCATGAAATCTGAGGAGTTCTTGGCCATATGAACATATGCAAAAAGCAGAACTGGACTGCAGAAAGTCAAACTATGGGAATGTTTTTTTCTGTAGCTGCAACAAGAGCAGTTTGGAGCAGTAAGAGATTTAGCCTTCCTTCTGAATTGCATTGCTGTGTAGGGAGCATAGATTTAGGTAACATGACCACGTACCAAAAACCTTGTATAACTCTGGTCAGTCTATATGTCTATTCAGAGGAGAAGCTGCAACATAAGCATTTGAGATATTTACACCATGTCACTACTGAGTGATGAATTCATGTCTTCAATGAATAGCTGCTTTCACAAAACTTTGGATCTCTGCCCCTCTTTTAAATATTACCTGAAAGAGGTTCATGAATTACTAGAAGAAAGGAAACATGAACAGCTGTTAATACAAGCAGGCATACAACCTGTCTGAAAAGAGCCTGCTTCTATAAGAACAAACAGAAAGGATTAAATGGGGAAGGCAGCAAAGACAGAATGAATCAGCAGAGGGCAAATGTAGAAGAAAAAGAGGAAAAAGGTAATACAAAAACAGATATAACAGGAAATAGATAATATGACAGCAGAAGGAAGAAAGAATCAGGTCAAAGTGCTCAACAAGAAAAGTTTGCAGTGAAAATATTGGACTCACCAAAACTAGAGAGGGCTATGAAGAACTGGAGGGAGACCAATTGCCCAAACTATCTTTATTTTTCCTTCAAGAATGAAGTAGCTTTTCAAATATAATAAAGAACTTTCCCCCTTTCTCATGCAACCTTCCTTCCAGCAGCTGCCTGTGTTTTGTTAGGTTTCAAACAGTTTATATCAAAGCGTACATGGATGATACATGTTTTATGTACTGGTAGCCCCATTAACAGAAAACAGAAGAGGCAATACACATCTCATTCTGGTACTGCCTAGCATTACATAGGTAGCTTGCAATGCCTGCGTTGTTTGAATACACTGTTTACTTTTTCCATCAGGAGATCAAAATCAGATTGAGGGGAAAAAAATTCTATATTATGTAAATTATTTTAAATGTAACTAAAGTTTGCATTAGTTATTTTTCTTGCATTACTGCTGTAGACTGCACTCTCCATTTTGGACATTACTTTAATCTGTCTTATTACAACGTTGCTCACTGTAGGACAAATGCAATATTAATTGAAACAGAAACTGGCGCTTTCCTCCTATTTTTGTTGTCAATTAGAAGATCATCTTTTGCATTAAATGCAACTTAAATGTAAACTGTACATTGAATATGAGTAAAGAATACTGATACCAGTAGAGCAAAGCAGATAAAGACATGGTATCCCCAAGAAGTATAAAACACTTACTGATTGAGGAAGGCAAAGAGGTATCTCATCACTATAAGGACCGACCTGGGCAAAGTGAGGAGGAGTTTGCGGATGTGAAGAGCCCTCTCATAGAGATTGTCTATTCCTGTAAACAGAAGAAAGTACTCCAAATCACATTTCTTATCAGTCTACTTAATTTGACCCTTTCCTACCACATGCCCGTGGATAATATCTTCTTATATTACGCTATTAGAAAAGTAAGACCTGAAAGCCTTCTTTTCTCTCATTAAAATCACACAGTTTAAAAATAGCATCTTTAAATATAGAACCTGATAAATCTGCCCAAGTCAAACCTTGGGTCATTTGCTCAGCTAGGCAGTCCATGAAACCAAAGTAACAGAACATAAATAACGTGAGGGAATCAAGGAGACATGTTTGCCACCAGTTTCAAAAACAGACTCATTCTCTCTATGTAAGTATACATACCAGCAATAACTTTCCAACCAGTGGGCTTGTCTAATCAGTTTTCTTAATGAACACCTATAATTCTATTAAAGCCAAAGTAGAACAAAGGTCTTAAGTTGTTTGATATGTAAACAGCAAACACAAAGATCCCATGTACTTTCCTGGTTGATTTTATAGCAGTTCACCACCAGCAACAGTAGAAATTTAAAATAATTGCTTTCATAACAATGTTAACTGTAAGCAGATTTCCATGTGTTTATTTGTTCTTTGGTATGGCCAATTCTATCAATAAGAATTTATTTGCTGAAGCAAAATGTGCAGTGACTTCTGTTTCTGAGAAGAATAAGTGCTGTTTAATAATCAGTATTTTGGTACCAAAATCTAAGCGTAAGAAGAGAATCGGCAGAGAGACATCCGCTGCATATCATTAGAATTACCCAGTGTAGTGAACTGAAAGGCAAAAACTGTTCCTACATCTGCACTCATGGGAGATCCCACTGGCTCCACACCACTAATGTGCTTGGAAACAGAAGATTCTGGGATGTGTCACTGGTTAAGAACAGGGGTCCTCTGCAGGGGCCTTGGAGATGTTTGCACACCTGAGATCTGCAGAACAATTGCAGTTCTCTCCCTTTCCAGCACATACTGTATCTTGGACATGCTAATGCTACGCACCTTCACTTCTGCACCGGAGTGCCACGCTGCTCTTCTGCTACTGCTCATGTACACTGCTTTTAGCCCAAGGCCTTTCTCCACCTGTCTAAACTTGGTGGAAGGAGGCTGACTACTCTTTCCAACAAATGCTGCTGCTATTACTGCTAGTGGTGCCTTGTAATCTCTACCTCACCTTACCTCCCTGCCAAACCTATCTGTGAGTCTTCTAAGGAATGAGGTTTGGGGAGGAAGGTCCTGAAGTGCTTCAGTTAGTTCCTAGAATACTCCTGTCTCAGCAGCATGTCTGCATGGTGCTGTGACACAGCTTCTACAGAGCTTTCCCACCCTGCGTACTGGATATGGGAAGCTACAGGGAAGCTGTAACATAGCCAGGATCTCTTTTCTGCATCAAAGACTTTACTTGGTAAGGCTTTGTGCTGCGGTTCTGCCTCTTCCAAACAGTTCTGGAAACTCGCCCTGAAATAGATTCAATTATCACTGAATTCAAATCAGCACTGAACTGAGAAATGCACTGGCCTGACTCACAGGTGGGTCCAGTGGCTCCTTCCAGCTGTGTGCTGCCAACGTGGATGCAATAGCTTTGTTAAATCTAGGAAACTAAAACCAAGATGGAGCACGGTCCTGAATGTTGGCATGCAGGTACTGCATAGAAACCTCCTGGTCTCTGTCAACTGCAACTCTTCCGAGCTCTTTCCAGACATAGTTTAGAGGATGTATGGGCCAGGAACTAGTCTCTACAGTCAGCACAGACAAGGCAGAGAAGGCACAGAGAATTTGGATGTGTGGTCATGTGCTGAGCTACCTCAGTTGCCCTGGTAGGGGCATTACTGGTACCAGGAGGTCTCCTTTGCAATGAAGCTGTTAAAAACTATCCACACAAGGCTGAAATGTGAGTATTTCTAATTCCTTCCTGGTAACCCAGCCCCAGCTTCCATGAAAGCCTCTTTATTGAAAATCCAAACCTCTGCCAAGTGGTAAGTTTGCTTGCTTTCCATGTGATTTCAAAGGGTTGGTTTGTCCTTCTGAGCACTGATTTGGTATAAATGAGGTATCAAGTAACATCATGTATTTGCGTGCTGCTTTAGAGTGAGGAACCGAATTTTAGAGCTGCCCCTGTATCAAAGTGCATGAGTGTTTGGACATGTCAGAAAGAAGGACTGAATACAGAGCTCCTTCTGCATCTAGGAAAAAAGAATTTGCAGCTCTGCTGCAGAGGAAAAAGGAAGCATTGCCTTATCACCTCTGGCCGCACTGCTAAAGAGAACCTGAGGACCAAATGGTCATCCAGGCCACAAGCTGGCAGCTGCAAGGAACCACTGGCAGTGCCAATACCAAAGCATATTAACACCATTTTTCCAATACCAAAGCGTATATGCCACCGTGCTTTCTCTCCCATGGTGCTTCTGTTGGAGGCCTTCTTCATTGGTCTGATTTTGAAGATCTGTAATTATCCTTATTTCAGCACTCAGTGACCGACTGCCCATTTTTTAACTAAGAAAACTGAAATACTGATACTACACAACTTGTTCAAATACTGCAATTAGTTGCATTAATGGAAAATGGAATCAGAATGTGAAAACTGATTTGTTACTCTAATTACATGGTAAGACTCTAATTTCCAAAGACAGAGAATGGAATAAGCTTCTGGCAAGGACAAACATACTGAGAACCAACAAGATTTGTCTAACTATGGCAGGAAAGAAATCTGTGTGAAGAACACACAAATATCAACATCATATCAAGATTACCACTAGGTAAAAACAAAAAAATACAGATGGTTACTTATTTACTAGTTCCTGTGCTTCAGAGCAGAACAAAACTTGTGGAGCTCTTGACTGACTGACACGCCTGCCTCCTAGACCTGTCTAAGCTATGAGGATCAAACCCACAGCCAGGAGAACAAATCCAGCATACCAACGTCACTGCAGAAATGAAAGAGATTATCAGCCAGCTGCCTCTTTGTCAGCCACAAGCAAAGGAGCACTTCTCGATAGCATTAGATAGGCAAAAATCCTAGCAATCCCAGACTTACATAAAAGGTGTGATTTTTGACCTCCACGACAGATAAAACACTGGTGTCTGTTTTGGAGAGGTGGTGCCACTTTTGCTTATTGCAGAGACAGTGAAGGCACACTTTTCTCTTTTTTAAGAAATAACACATTTTAACCATCTGGCATCTCACAATGAATTTTTCGCAAAGGCAGACATCAAAGTGAAACAGGCCAGAAGTGAATTATCAGCCTCAGAAGAGAGTAAGAAGCATAAGAGAGGAGAAAACACAATTACTAACAGAAGCCCCCCAAATGCAAGCAAAATAATAATAACTTAAAAATGAAGACAAGGATACATTCATCTTAAGTAACATTAAGAAAATGTAAGGCAAACTGAAGTTTAATTAAGCAATAATCCTGAAGTAGAGGAACATGTAAAAGGCAATAAGTATTTGAATATATAAATTCAGTGCTTTGGTGACAGAAAATGAAAGGCTTTTGCAAGACAGCAACTGCTGGTGTTTCCCAAATCCTCTGGGCCATTTGGCCACATGCCTTTATTGTCCCAGTTTAGTTAAAGATGCTACAAAAGCACCACTCATTTCCTGGTCATGATCTTAATATAACCTCTCCTTCACTAGTGGTGAAATGCTCTATGGAGAGAACTTCAAGCCTTGGGAACAGTCAGAGCTCAGAAACCAAAACTATGATTCTGATTTGTGCTATTCTATCACCCCCTGTTGATATACTTCTTGGACTAACCTCAGTAGTAACAAAAGAAATGCAAACATTTTGCAAAAGGAAGATATTGATTAGAACATATGGGAGGCAAATACTAGTGTTAGCAATGAATGAATTGTGCTAACCTAATTGCCACTGCTGTGCAAGCTAAGCATATTTCACAGGCAAGGTCACCACAAAGGGAGAAGAAAGCCATAAGTGGTAACATAAGACATCTCTCACCTTTAGGACCGCTGGTTTGAAGGACAAAATTCACTGCAGTAGCTCTGTGAGGGGGTCTCCCACCACTTAGAGTGGCACCTACTATTAACAGAATGAATGCTGATGCTTATTTTACACTTCCACTGAACATCAAATGGGACTGAGTTACACTTGCAGATGTAGTTTTTATGGTCAATTTGCAGCTGACAAGTAGTCTACATGAATATGCATTAGTGCTGAACTTCACAATTTGTGTGCCTTTCCACTTCAGTAGATGAGTCCAATCCAACTCAAAGATATGTATTTGACATTAACTCAGCAATGCCATTTACAGCTCTTTCAAATCTCTTTCAGAAGTCATTATAGGAAAACAAACACAATGGCATCCACTGTCACTTGGTTAAGAAAACAGCTATTGTCATTTGGTTGAATATTTTTCAGGAAAAGCTGACAATTCATAGTTTTTTATTTTTTAAGTGATACTCTGGAAAAGCAGTGAATAATATGCATACATAACGATCACATCTGGAGCTAAATGCACCTTGCTGGCTGCAAAGGATCAAAATGATACACACTAGAAGGAAAAAGTTTTCACCATCCTGGCATGGTAGTGTATCAAATTTAGGACACAGGAGATGAAATCCATAACTATAACGAGCTGAGCAGAAGCTGCACTGTCTGGACAGCTGAGATGAGCCTGCCGCCACATTGCACAGTTATGTATGTAGATGTCAACCATAATTCACATGTATAAAGATTCACTCCAGCAGAGGAACTGTAGTCCTTAAGTAGTGAACTATGGCCAGCCTTCCGCACAGCTTCAAACACCCTCTGCCTATGCATGACTCCTCTTACAAATCCTTTGTTTGTTTGGCCCAATCTATTTTCAGAAAAGGGCAGAAGAGAAGGACAGCACAACTCTTCTCTTTCCCCCACCACTGTATTTTACCTGCTGGATTGTTGAGTGCTGCTCTGAGTAACAGCAGTCACTCCATTTGCTAAGAATGCAGCATTACGGCCCATCATGAAAAGGAATCATTATGTTCTATCCTACCTTTCCTGCTTGCTTTGGAGAAGTTAGAGTTTGGATGCAATTTTACTTAAATGATCCATAAGCCCAAACAGAAAAACACCACTCTCATGAGCCTAATTAATACAAATTGCCCTAAAAGTCAGTCATTTTGCTCCACTTTCAACGTATTTCCAAAAGGGAAAGCATTAAATCACAATGCTCTATTTCATTTGAACATGTATGCATAGATGCAACGGAATTCCTCAGTGGCTGTACTGAGGAAAGGTTCATTTTGCAGCTGTAACCTCAATTATGCTTGACATCCATAAGTAAGTACCTCAGATTCAAGGGTTTTTTCACTGGCAACATCACATTTCCATATAGAATGCGTGACATTCTGCCCTTCTAAAATTTTACACGAACATTAACTTCATTGATTTGTTTTTCTCCCTCCCAACTCTTACAACAAATTCTGCCACTAATTAACAAAAACACATTGGCATTTGCTTCGAAAAATTATTTGAAAACAAGTTAATGTTTAATCCTTTTCTCACTGTTCATCAGAAAGCAAATGCAATAAGTACTAAGAGCACCTACTTCTTAAATAAAAACGTGAAAGCTTTCTGGACTTCACATACAGAACTGTGATTTAAAGAAGTTACATAAACGTCTGCTCTCATGGAAGAAACAGAGTCTGGCCCTGCTCCCACCAACATGAAGGACAAGACACTGAGTATGTTATAGAACTGTCGGGTTTACTGGGCTACAAGGGTACAGAAAAAGAAACTAATGCAACTATGACAGGTTCCAAGTCTGAAGTGGGAGAAAAATCTTGCCTAGACTGTCTTCCTTATTGCAAGACATATGAAGTATCAGTGCTGAAAGACAGCAATAGAAAGAGTCTTAGAGACAGACAGTTTCTAATATGATGTGCTACATAGGTTCCATGTAAGCTAAATAGTGACAGGTTAACGTATCCTGAAATGTTTTTTTTTTTTCCCAAATAAAAAGCATCTCACTCCCTCAAAGTAGTGCACCACCTAACAAGGCACTAGGTACACAGCTGTAAAAACTCTCCACCCTGGGCTTCTCTCAGATAATCAGAAGATGCAGACACACAGCTCGCTATTCCCAGTGTGTGACCCTGCGCTGGCTGTGGATACAAGGCACAAGAGCTGTTTTTTTTCTCTCATCACATTCAAGACTCCCACTGTGACAACACAAATAAAACCACCCCACCATGTTCAAAAACAAAATCCCTTTCTTTCAGCCAAATTCCAAACTTAAGTCTTTTCCCTTCACTGAAGGGAGGCAATGGCGTGTTATTTCAGAGTGCCCCTAAAGATAACCCTGAGGAAACAACAACAAAATCAAACAACAAAATTTTGCTTTTGTAGATATCTGTCTTCCTTCAAAAGCTGCCAAGAACACTTGGCAAACATTATCATAAAGAAAATTCCTATTTTCTGCAAGAGCAATAGTACAAGTCAAATCCAGCAGAACTATTCAGTCAGTGTCCTGGTTTCAGCTGATACAGTTTTTTGGTTTTTTTTTTTTCTTCATGGGATCCAATAGAATATTGCATTTTAGCTTTGGGAGAAAAACAGTGTCGGTAACACAGCAACATTTTAGTTTTTGCTGAATAGAACCAAGGACTTTTCAACTTCATGTACTTCTTGTACTACTCTGCCAGCGAGGGGGGCTGAACAGGCACAGGGAGCTGGAAAGAGACAGCAGCAGGACAGCTGAGCCAACTGGCTACAGGGATGTTCCATACCACGCAACTTTTGTGAAAAAAAAAAACTTCAAGAACTGTAGGGAGTTGGCTGGGGTCAGACACTGCTCAGGGACTGGCTGGGTTAAACCACAACATCACTATACCTTGTTTTGATAAGATGCCGTGGAGGTGATAATCCAGATTTAGGACAGCCTCAGAGAACAGGCTAAGCCAGGATCAGATGGTAACATCTCATCTCCAGTAATGATCCCACTAATGGGAAAAGCAGTGAGTTTGTTCAAAATTAACCAAAACTAAGGTCTGCTGGATGATTATTACTAGTTAAATAAAAAAGTTGTTAACTCTTGGTTGAAAACAATCCAATTCTTAAACACGCAATAGTTTGACCTCCTTCAAGGAAACCAAGGCCTAACGCTAAAGTCTGTATTCACTGCTACTTTTCTCAAAATTCTTGATAACAGAAGATCCCTTTAAGATAACTGAACTTGATCACTCTCAGAATTGGCTAAGAGGTCGGTGAATCACCTCCAACTGCAAAGATGCCATGTACACATGCTCAGTCTGCTGAACTTCTGATCTCCTTCTACATATCCTATCTTGTCTTCAGAAACATCAATGGTGAATGGAATTTCTCTGAAGCCATCTAGGTTTCTCTTCTTATAATTAATTTAAACAACTGATTCTGGCAGATATGTTTTCCATCTTCTAAATACTTCCCTTCTGTAATCTTTGCAAGCTGAACAATACTTGGAATTTTAAGTTTCTATTAAAAGCTCTTCAACACAGTGGAGTGCAATTCCACTTACTTTACTCCATATAATAATGCATACAGTATCTCCACATATAAGAACTGCCATCCCTATTTTTCTTACTGTTTAGTAAAAATGATGAAGCCATAAGGAGATCCAATGGACAGAATCTGAAAGCAGAAATTTTGAAAAGGAGATCTTGTGCAAATGTTAGACGATGAAAGTGATTAACAATCTGAACAGCTTATCCACTAATGTGGTACATTTTCAGTCAACTGAAGCTATTAAACCAATACATTTTTTCCAGCAGACATGCTTTAATTCATCCAGAAGTTATGGAAATCTGCACAGAATTAGTAGGTGAAGTTCCATCATCCCTCTCATGCAGAAAATCACTCAGTCAAAATGATCCCACTTTAAATTTCAATCTCTATGACTTGTGAACATTTTCTGGCCTGTAACACTGCAGTCAGATAAAGCTAAGCTCAGGCAGGACAAAGATTATGCTTTCTAAAGAGATGGTGGCTCTCTCAGCATCCTCCTTAGGGGGGAATCAGACTGTTAAACTGCTGAAAATTGTGCAGGTCTGTTGGACAAGAAACAAAACATTGCACACAGACCTGATCCCAGCAATCTATATATTTCATAACCTCCAGGCTGAATAACTGCAATCCTCTCTAAGTGGGAAGGAAACTGCACATGTAGGGTTCCCTCTGGCACAGAGCAGAACAGCCCATCTGCTGGCCAGTCCAAGACACTGTGCACACATCAGTGCTGTCCTTACTGCTGACTGTCTCTTTTGCCAAAATAACACAGTTCAGAGAGCCTGTCCTAATTAATATCCTCAAAGAACTAGCCCTCATTACCTGTGAAAGTGTCCATTGGCTCCATTTGGCTGAAGCATGCAGTTTACAAAGGAAGGGTTCAGAGAAGGAAGTTCCCCACACAGTGTGGACTGCTCTGACTACTTCTAATGGACCCACAGGGAACAGTAAGCCTACTAATGGTTGGCTGGGCCTCACACCTCCTGAATATCTGCAGGGATCTGTGAACTGGAAAAGGCTCTGTGCATGCCAAAGCAAATCAGCCATCCACTAATTCCTAAATTACTACAAGCTCTCAGCATCCAGCTATGAACACCAGCAGCACGCAGGCTAACACGCTCCTCTTCTTGGGCATCCCATTACAGCTTGACAACTCTGCGAGTTGGAAGGCAGACTGGGCTCTTCTGCAGACAACATTCAGCTGCTTCCTCCTGTTCTTGCATTGAATGGTTTTCCAGATAGTTGGATCTGGGCTTGTAAGCTGAGCACAACAAAGGTCCAGAACCACACAATGCTGAGCAGTTTGTTACTTATTCACCAGCACCGACCCCAGGCTGCAGGGCATAAAAACCTCTGTGAAAAGTAACTGTTTGCACAGTCATGACTTCACCCCCTTCCATCTGCCTCAGTGCACAGAAGAAAATAATAATGCTTATAAATTTAACTATCTCCTGTACACCAGAAGATTTTCTTCCCTCCCTATTAAACAAAGAGTTGTACTGTACATGAATCCCCCTGGAAATATGGAACAACCACAGCTGCAAGTATGACTAATAGCTGACCCAGACTGCTACAGACGGCAAACAAACTGAGAAAAAAACTGTGAAGTTAGGTCTTCTTTCATTGTATGTATGAAAACAAAATTATATTGAGAAATAAATAGATTTCTACTTACTGATACAAGAAATAAGATCATTAAATCTTTCCTTAGGAAAGACAGGATTTTCCAGCCCTCGGAAATAGAGCTTCAGTACTCCAGCAACTGAGTTAATGTCATGGTTACTTTGGTCATCTGCCAAAGGATTTTCACCTTAAAAAGTAAATAAAGTGAATTAAAACATGCATAAAAAGGAGCATTTTTTCATGAAGCATTTTAATAAATGAATGACATTTTTTCTTGTTGTTTTTACTACGTAGGAAGTGGCAATGCAAGCATGCAAGATAATAAACACTGGCTATCCAATAAAAACTAGGCTATGATTAAACTGAAAATGTCAGCTTAAATAAAACTTCATTTACAGTACAGAACCCAGCAATCTCTTAGGTCCTGAGCTTCCTAACAGGCATTTGTGGACATGTTATTATTTACAATTAGTAAATTAAAAACGCTGTATGTACTTAATTGAATAAGGTTTCTCAGACTATTTTTTGAGAGCTTACATTAAAAAATGGAATTAGATAATTCTCTGAATTGCAAATTTGTCTTAATTCTGAAAAATTAAAATGTTCAGAAATTTATGGAACCATTTGGTGAAAGCACTGCATGGAAACTGAAACTCTAAGGCCCATGACTGAACTATGTTTAATTCTGAAAATTTGGACTTCATTTTGAAACGCTGCAGAACGTTTGCACCTTCCAGAATAACACTACCTAGGAGAAGCAGTGAAAAATAGGGCATATGCAGGAGTTGGCAAACAGGAGAATGTGCCTCTACTTCACAGATAAAAACAGCTCATTTGTGTATTTTTTCAAGGATCAGATCAAGTGTAACAAGATATGCAACTAACAACAGGGAGAAAAATATTGTATTCTTTCATGCTTCCAATCTAAAGATTGACTGCCCCAAGGGCTTTCTTAGTAGCACATGATCTGTAAAAGGTTCTTCTGGAAAATGAAAAAAAAAATAAGCAGCTTCCAAAACCCAAGAAAAGAGAATATAAGACTAAAAAGAGATGAAATTGTAACTAGTGTTAACACAATTAGGGGATTGTTGGACTCTATCTCCTATGAATCCTAAGCTTGCTGCTGCAAGCCATCCATGTGCAAAAACCTACTTTTCCTTCCTGTTGTATTTTCCATAATTCTTCCTCTGGGGCTGAAGATTCCTTCAGGAACAAAAACTGAAAATGGAATGACTCATTCACAGCCTGCATTTGCACTGACCTGTATGTCCCTTGATAGTGATACCACTTTGGCACAGGGGGTAGAAAGTTAAGCACTTATATTCCAGAAAATCAAGTAGCATCATTCTCAAATTGCTTTAAGCAGTCTCTTGAATCTAATTAAAAACATAATATTTCCTTTTTAAGAACCTTTAAAATAAAGACTAAGTATTCCTTGCTTTTTAGCCTAACAAAACCTACCTCAAGCTCCTGGGACAGCTGGGGGAAAATCACGTTCATGTCATCATTACACTTCACCTTTAAGCACGTGATGGTGCAAAGTTTTAGGTGTAGTACACAAAGTGCATACGAACTGCTTAAGTAGTCAGGAAAGTAATTAGAATTTAAAAGGCCTTTATATATCAGACATTAGAGTGCTTGAATAAACAAAAATGCAATTACCTCTCTCAAATGAATTTTTAATATCATTCACCTCCACCTGGGAACCAGACACTCTAAAAATTCCCTGATGCTGAAGACCTGCAGCAAAGACAGGAGACAGCGCTGAGAAATGAATCTACTTTCTAAACAGTTTTCATCCCTATTTTTAAAACAAATTAAATGCTTTATGGGAAAGATACAAAGGCTCAATAAGTCAAGTACATAACGCGTTTCAGTGCTTACCATATAAGTTGATAAATCTGATACAGCTTTCCACGATGAGAGGAATGACTTGTCCTGAATCCTGGTAAAAATAAGAGCAGAAAAAGTACACTGCACATTTGAAAAAGGAAAATTCCCTTCTCTGGACTAAATACAAGAAAAAGATTTCTTTTTTTCCCTCAATCCAGATGGACATACAGTGCTGCCAAAAAAACACATAAAAAATATCATTCAGGGTGGGACGGAAAGGAGCAGGTGAAAAGAAAGGATTATGGTTCTTAATGAAAATCACTGAATCAGGAAAATCATAGACTTCATTCTCTGCCTCTGCCATTTTATCTGGCTAACACTATAGTGACATCTAAGCTCACGCATCTGGTTTAGATTTTTGAAGCAAAATGAGCTAAAGCAGTGAATTTGCCTTTTTAGATGTTTGTTATTAACAAGAATACTTCATGATGAAGATTATGCACTCATTTAACCTATCTTTTTTTTATCTGATGGAGAAAGTCTTACATGGGTCTAATGACACAGGGCCTAATTCCTGGAGGTGCTTTCTCTTTGGCTAAAAGTTACGACTGAGAACAGTTGACAAAGCCTTTTCTGGACCTGTTAAGACTATTAGAAAAGTTCTCAAAGAGTCACCAAATGACTCTGCATGGGGTAGTGGCTGTCTCCCTCCTGACTCACTCCCGATCCATGTACCCTAAAACACAGTGGATGATCTGCACGTTATTTCAGGCTACACAAAGCACAGGGTGGTGAACTGAGGCCACTTCCAGCCAAGCACAGTGCCCAGCTGCCTCTTCAGCACGACTGGGGAATGGGGAAGGGAGGTCATGGCCTACATCTCACCACCTTCAGCTGGCAGAGCTCATGGATCAGAGCTCTTTGGTCTCAGAAATCACAGAACAGCCAGTTTATATGCACATTTTCAATTTAACAGAGGTGATTTAAAAAAATGCTTGTGGTGGTAGGGGGAGAAGACCACCACTATACACCAGCTTTCAGTGAACTGTATTTTTCCTTTAAACTGCCTGTTTTCCAAAAGAACTGTCATAGTCCTTTAGTTGTGTATTTTGGCACCTTAAAACATGGATGTCTTACCCAATGCACTTTAATGACTACAAGTCACCAGATATCTATTAGAGTCATGAATCATATGATTAAAAATTATTTAGAAAAGTTAGTGCTTATGCTGGAAAAATTATTATTTCATAAATAATAAGTACCTTCAAAATTCTTGTCTTAAAAGCTATAATTTTTCTTTCCAAATGAACTTCAAATATGCAAGCACTCAGGGAATTGACTAATTCATTTATAAGTCTAGCATAAATGCAGTTTGTATTATAAAACCATGAATTCAAAACCTGAAACTCAGAATACACATTTCCTCTTACAAACTAGTTCTTCACATTTTCATACTAAATTACACTAAAGGGAAATTTATGAATTGAGCTCATGTAGACAAAAAGTCAAGTGCTAGAAAAAAATGACTGAAAAATAACACACTGAAGCAACAAAATAAGTACTTCCTGAGACAACCTAACTCTTGGTTTTCTGTGTCCTACATATTGTTTTAGTGGGCCTCAACAAAGAGAGTAACAGTAATTTCACTATTTCAGTTGTGGCTTGTTTGTCTTTTAAATCAAAGCCTAGCAAAACTGGCTAGCCAAGAACCAATAATGTCTGGATGATCATTTTCTTTTTGAGAGGTCTCATGACTCAGTAAGAGTTGAATAAAAAGACATGGAACAAGTCAATTGCTAAACCAGAAATACTGTAATCTTCACAAACATCGAGCACTCTAGTCCTCCAAAAAAGCAGAGTATTAGAAAACATGCACAACATGCACCTGTATCTCCTGTTAGTACACTGGTTCATGCAATGAATGTAAAGCCTCTGAAAAGATAATGTTTGCAGTAAGAAATTACAAACAAAAAATTACTTTCATACTCGTTTGTGGAGAATCTGGTAGAGAACCACACACAACTTTGTAGTGAAGGAATTCCTTTAAGCATCAAACCAAAAGCTTACGGTTTTGGATCCAATGACAGCGAAAAGATATGTAGTAGCAATCTGAGTTGGTGAAAAGTCAAGAACAGTGTGACCCTCCTGCTGCAGCCAGTTTGATCTGATGTGTGCAGTCAGCGAATGTAAGTTTGAGAGTAATTATCCTATCTTATGATACAAAAAATAATAAAAAACAACTGGGCTAACTCCCACACTGTCAAATGAGGCTACGTACTTTTTGAAAGACTGCAGAACTCTCTCCACTTGCAAGTAAGCCCTGTCACCCACACTGCACGTAGCGTAACCCTCTGCAGCACGAGGGAAAATGACAGGACAGCATCTCTCCTAACTTCCTCTGTTCTTCTCTAATCCAGTTGCTTTCTGCTGTGGGAGTTTCTGTTTCTTTGCTTACTTTCTTGAGCAAAAAACAGTTCTGTTGCACCATGTGATGATTTCCTGAAAGTCTCTGCCACCACTCATATAACAATAACAGTTTTTCCACATAGTTGCACTGGGACTGGCTGCTAAACAGTTACAACGCTACCAGCACAGAATTAGTTCTGCAAAATACTCTGCTAACTGCGTTGCAGAGGAAGAAAAAAAAAATAATCATGTAACATTCTAACTCAGTTCACAGGGCTTGCAGTCAGGAATTCTTTTCACTGTGTATCAATGTATTGCTACATTTTTTTTTTTTAAGCTGGCTTTCTTTTTGCTATGTCAGCTATTGTCCAAAACCACAAACTAACTGGGAGGGGTAGCAGCTTGTTAATGAAGAGGGAATATCCTCATCTAAGGCTACAATCATTCCGTTAAGCCATGGTTCAGTTTTGCCTGCTGTACTTTAATAACATTTCTTAATGCAAACTTTTCCCTTCAGTTTAGTGAAAGAACTAATTTTGAGCCAAGGGTGAATGAAGCCCAACAGTGAGGCAGGGATGGTTCTCTTTTCACCAGAACTATACCTGATGTCTTGCGTGAGAGTTCCTTCGGCCTCGGCTAGAAGCATTATTAGAAATAAAAGTATGAAAAAGAAGAAGATAGTAATTACAGCAAAGGTACAAGATCCAGAATAGTGGTGATCATAATTTCACACAATATAATAAATTCCTAAAGTCACAGGAAATCAAAAGCTGGATATGAAACCCAGGCTAATACTGCTTCTTCGCAGACTTTAAATACTGAATCTAACTAAAATGGCAAGCTAGAAACTGTGCTAAGTGTGAGTTACACCACTATACTCTATCTTCTACATGATGCTATGTTTCCTCATAAAACCAAGCTATCAGTACTATCCCTACTTGATTAACAAAATCGTAGGAAGACTAAGGTTGAGTAATGAATCCTCCTCTTTCCCTCTGACTTCAGGAAGTATTATATTGATCAACTGGGAAAGACAAGAACCCCAGGACAGACTTACACATAATGATCTGCCTCAGCTCACATGAGGCTGTGACCATTATAGTAAGAAGTGTTGAGATCAGCCACTCCAGTGGCTGGTGCCAGTACCTTAATGAATGACTCCAAATCACCATTAAACAACTTAGCACTATACTGTGATCGGGGTCTGGACCTCCTGTGTTTCTGGGGCTTAGGGGGAAGATTTGGAGGCCTAAGGGAAGGGAATATGATTACTGTGAAAGGTAGAATTAAGTCAAACAATAAAACGAAATGTCTGTAAACTCAGCAAAACAACAGAGTATTTTGAAGGGAAAAATAAACAAAGTAATTATCAGGTACAGATTTTCCAACAAATTTAACTGTAACATGTGAAGAACACATCCATTAACAATGCATTGCTTATGCATAAATAATGCCATTCTTTATCAATCCCCACTTTGAAGTTGCACCACATACATTTATTCCAAACACTGTGCAAGTGGAACAGCCATTTCTTGTTGCTGTCATCTAAGACATCTACAGCACATCTAAGACATCTACTGGAATTCATCCTGCCAGCCACGGCAGAACAGAAGGTACTCTAAGCACCTCAAGCTGGAAAGTTGCTTCATTGCTGGAGAAGCTTCACATTCAAGCTGCTGAGCACAATCCTATGACTCTTCAAGACCAAACTGTCTGCATCTTCAGCTACAGTCAGTAAGATTAAACAGTTTTAGCCTTTGACATTCAACCACCAATATCTTTGGAGAGTGCTCCAATTTGTCACTGCTTTTCAACTGGAGCCATCTATAGAAGAAAGGTGAATCCAGCTGATGGAGCTGTAACGGCCACAGATCAGTGGGAAGAAAGGAGCTCTGAAGTCTGCTGAGATGTCTCCAGGAATACTGGGGACCAGGCAGAAGAAATTATATAAAACCAAATGGTCTAGGCAAATACAGAGCTAGAGCTGCATCCAAACTTTTTAGCATAGAGGACAAAACTTTTGTTGTTGGTGGTGTTTTTTTTTTTTAAATTCAAGATAAGGGGCAGTGGCAATGCCTCTCCTATTTGGGAAGCAAAAACAGAAAGAGGAGGCACTGACCAGGGATGGAATAACTGAGAAAGGTGAGGAAGAATAAGATCAGATAGGCTGGGCTGGAAGTTCCTGCTCTCACAGGGTTGGGAAAGGTGGTGCCTGCAGCAGTGATACAGGCAAGTGGCAGCTGCAAACCCTAACAGTTGCCATTGCCCCCCACAGCCTGGTAGCCCTGGGGGCTGTAACGTGCCTGTCTGTGTTTATGTCTGGAGGCAGCCTCACAGGTGTGGCATTACACAATGGAAAAAGTATGTGCTGCACAAAGAAGGGAGACCTAACATGGCCTCTCTTCTCTTCTGGGAATAAACAGGCCCTCTTAAGCATCACATACATGGATACTGAGGTAATCAGGTACTCCTGTGCAGAGGTAAGTTACCAAAGATGTGGCCTATCCCCTAAATTCATGTCTGTATTAGTTTCTTCTGAGATGAGCATCTTAATCAACAGTTTTTCCTAGCACCAAATATTCCCCTCCAACTCACAAATTTAACGTGTTTCCCAATACACGATTATTTTCAGTGATTTCCCTGCCTCTTCCACCCTTGACAATGGCCTCAGCAGCTCACAAGAATAGGGAAGATGAACAGGCAGTCCTTAATCCATCAGCATGTGGGAACAGAAAACGCTGCATGCTTAAACACACAGTTTAGGTAACATACAGTTTAGGTAACAATAACAATAATGCTATACAGCAGTAGGAAATTGCTCTAAAATTTGTCATTTCTTTTTTGTTTTACATTTGTAGCTCTGTAAATCCAGTTAAATAAAAATGTCTTACCTTGTTGTCATATATTCAGCCCTGTGACCTACAGAAGTTCAATAAGCAGGAAACAATTATTTGCATGTTTTAGGTAGGTTTTTAGCTTTTTGCACCTAAATTATGCTTGACAAATAGCTTTCAACCCCAACTTTCATATTAACAGCTAAAGATAAACAATTATACAATTAACAGACAATGCAATTATCTACCATCTCCAGAGTTACATTTAGAATACAAACACAACCCACGTTACCAACAACTAAGAAGCCTGCCCACAGATTAAAGGATCATTTCATACTGTAAATAATTTGAAGCAAAACTCCAAACAACACATGTTGCTTATGCTCATGTGCTTTTGTGACTAAATCAGAATGGAGATAGAGCCGTGCCAATATTAGATTATACCTCCTGCTGTGCTTTGTGTCTAAACCTGTTCGGTGTTGAAAATAGAGAGCTCTGTTTATCAGTGGCTTGCTGCTGAAAGCCTTTACTCTCTTTCATTTGTACACTCCAGGAAAAAAATACAGTGCTATCACCAGGACATGCAATATAGACATAAGAACTGTGACAATTGCACAGAATAGTACAAAAACAAATACTGTACTCCAGAAAGGTTTAACCTTTGTAGAACAACAGATCAGTAAGTTAGGAATGTGCTCCATGCAAATGTAAGATAATAGCAAGCAAAATAATCAAACAGAAGGAAGGTCATGATAAGGTATGTTCCACCAGTCTAGTGTTCTAGAGACTGTGCTCTATTAATTTACTAGAATTCTTTACACATCAGTTTAATACCAGACAAAGGAGAATCACTGGAATTAATTTATTTATAAGTTCTCTAATCAATTTCTTCAGGAGAAACTACTGAAGTAACTATGCAACCATGGATTGAAAGCCAAAATAAAATGGCTCATCAAGAAAGTAGTGAATAAAAAGGAAATGGGATTGAATTAAACGGTCTGTTTTTATCATGTCAGAAGACTAACTTCTGAGTCATTCACTCAAGCCTTCCCATCACGGCCACTTATGGAACACACTTACTAATGTCTCAGAGAAATCACAGCAGCTAAGGAGGCAAAAGATTGTGCAGGTAACTAAAATACTTTTCTATCACGTCCTGACCAAACTGTGAAGTTCTTTAGAGGGGTTTAATCATGAAGAAGACATACAATGGCAGATTAAAGTCAGTACTGACAAGTTCAAATAACAGATACCAGAGAAGAAAGAATTAAACACTTATGGAGCCAGTACAACTACATATAACTATGCTGACTCAGAAAATCACTCTGAGAATCTCTTGGACTATAGGTCCAAGGTCACTGCTCAGTTTGAAAGTGACACCAAAAAAACTCCCTAGACTGCACAAACAATGAAAATTGGCGATACACAAAAATAATATTGCTATGTGGCAACGTCCTGTGCAACTCACTTATTGTGTGGTACAATTTTCTAGCACATTCTGCAATAACAGAAGGTTGGGGATCCACTGGAAGTGCCACAAAGAATAAGCTCTGGGGAAAAAAATCTCCAGCATTAACAGGATGTGTAAAGATTACTGGCCATTATTTTACAGAGGTGTAGAAGAGGCATAAAGAAGAGTATGGTTGATAATAGATGATGTGGAAAAGGTAAGCCAGGAACTACTCCTTTCCATGTCACGTAACCACAGGAAATTAATCTCAATATCTAAATTATTAGTAAAACAAAAGATGTTAAAAATCCTACGATTGGAGGATTTAAAAAATATCTCTAATGTTTAACAAACTATGACAAAAACTATGGGACACAGAGTCAATTTCTTTTACAATTGCTTATTCCCTTTCTTGCCTTTTTCTTTGCTTTGCTCAACAGACAAGCTTGAAGTATGAATGAATGTGGGTAAGAATGCTTCCTATGTTTAGTACTAACATTGCTTGAATATTTCTCATTTATTCTTCCAAATTTGCAGTTGCACACTTGGCACAGAGTACTTCACCTATCTTCCTTGTGCAGATCATGAATATGCACCTAGGAAGCCCATGAAGAGCAATGGATGTAACAGCTATGTGACTGGTTGGAATAGAATCCAAATGCTGTCAGTGCTGTGGATCACATGCTTACCTGGATTTATTCTGCCTACGTCATTACATTGTACAGGTTTGAACAAAAGCTAGAAAAACTTCCAGTTCAGACCATCCACTTCCCCTCCTCTTTTATCCTTCTTCCCTCCTCTTCCTCTCCCTCTTATTTTTTCCTGCACTGTGTAGTTTGGCACTGTGTTATCTGTCAGCTGTCTTGCTGACATGGAAGTTTCCAGAAAAGGCAGAAAGGCAGTTTAAGTAGAGAAGGAGAGCTCACTTCCTAAAAAAAACATTTCTATAGTAGCTACACTAATCATGTTCTTAACTTCACAGTAATTCTACTTTTTCAATCTCCTCACTCCAGGCACACGCAGAATACAGGTTTTCCTTCCCAGACACGTACACTGACATGTCTCAAAAAACAGGGAAATGAAGTTTTTTTACCTACAAGAACAAGGGCTTTTGCTCCAAATACCAGCTTTGAATGAGCGTGTCCACATTTCAGATACTACTTGTATGTGCTACAGCATGATGACAGAAAAATAACTAAGTGGAAAAACACTGTGGGCAACAAAGATAAACAATTTGGGGTTACAGCTGTTGGGTCAAAGGGAACTCTTCAAACCGAATGGTCCAAGCACGTCTGAGAGAGGCTAAACATCCCGGAGTCTGACGGCAATGTATCACTTAAGTCATGTTGCCAAGCAACTTTCCTTTGATACAGTTCTGCCCTCATACCTCTCCAGCACGCATTAGGCAAGAGGTTCTACCGTCTTTTATCATTCTCCCTTCTTCATGTATTCTGCTGGGCTTCTAAATAACAAATATTCACTTCATTTTTCCAAATACATTTTCTGTGAGCATTTGAAGGTAAATATTTCTAATTTTTGATCAACATAGATGCATAGTGTTTTGTGGGAATAAACTGCTTAACACATGCAACTAAAGCCTACTAAGTGAAAACTTTCATGAAAAAATATAGTTAGTTGCCTGAAAACAACTACTATCTTCTACAGTCCAGGCTTACAAGAAAATGTTACCTATTTCATGCTCAGTCACCCCTGAACCTGGGCTTAAATTTGAGTCACAGCCATAGAAATGCTAAAAGCTCTTTAGGAACCTTCAGAACTGGATTTGTGGAGCTGGAGTTTTATATTATAGGCACAACGAGATCTGATTAACAACACATTTTTGGCAGTAAAAAGAAAATAAATTGACACATCCTGTTGCTCTTCAGAGAACAAGCTTCCTTTCTTGTGCCTGGTCTTTGAATTATATAGTCTTTAACCTTCAGGAGAAGGTTTTTATTCTTTCTGGTGTAATAGACTTCTTCCCAAGTATGTAAAGCCCTGTGTGGCTAGTCCTCAAGGCATGTGGGACAATTCTCCTTTTCCCTTTTGGTCCATGAGACAGTGCCTGCTGGGAGGGCTGGTAACAGGTGGGCTCAAACTACGCACAGTGCCCAGTTCACTACTGTCCTAATTCAGCTCGTTTGATCATGAGCATCTGCTGATTTGGTTTATATTTTAAGAGGATGTATTTTTAAT
Source organism: Tympanuchus pallidicinctus (assembly GCF_026119805.1). NCBI lineage: Eukaryota > Metazoa > Chordata > Aves > Galliformes > Phasianidae > Tympanuchus > Tympanuchus pallidicinctus. Next base: position 30,625,040 of record NW_026294802.1, read on the forward strand.
AATTGTGGAGTAAGTTTAGGAGAATGGATAATTCTCTGCCATCACAATTTGTAAAAATTCAAATAATTTTATGTGCAATACTGACAATTATAGGTATTTCTAAATGCATTGCTATGTCTATAGGTATAGTGCTATTCATTAAGTTTTCGCTCACTTCACTTCACAATGAGAAAATATTATGTAGAATCCTACACTAATTATGTCTACAGGAGTATGTCTAGTGGCAGTAGATGAGGAGCTACAGCATAGCAGGAATGACAGCGAGGTCTGGATGTCACCTACTGCCTTTCATAAATGCTCCACTGAGTTATAAGGCTGCAAGAAGGACATTCGTGCCCATGTGTCAGACATGTTGCACTACTGAATCCACTGTAAATTATGCATGCTGGGTAATTTTGCATGCTAATTTTTCACTTTCCTCTGACTCTTAAAATAACCAAAAACTTGACACAAATCACTGAGACACAGAAACAGTGCATTTGTTACAGCTCTTAAATCACCCTGCATTGATTGTATCAGCTCTCCTTTCAAACATGAGATTTTTCATTCAACTGTTCCATCTTCACATATAGTCACTTGTCTAAATATTTGTGCAGTGGAAATAAATACCTGTTGAAGAAATAAAATTGATTTATTCTCTGTATTCTTACCACTGTATCAAAACTATGACTGGTTAAAAATCTATGCTTAGTTGACAATTAATCTTTAAGTTTCTTCATTTTCTCCTAAATATCTCCTGCGTTTCAGTGGGTTCACAGTCTAGAAACACATGTACATAAATTATATAATATTTACCTTCTCCAAGTGCCCTTTGCAGCAAGTCATGTTTTGCTTGAAGTTTTGTGATTAGATTACTACCTTCCAGATATTCTCTGAATTTCTGTAAAGGTGAAGATCAATCTATTACTATGCAAGTGACACAAATTCCATGAATTTCTGCACAACGTTTACTTTAGGTGTTTGATCTGTTATCACACGAATGAGGAAGCACCCAACATACCATGAAATAGAATTGCTCAGTTTCCTGCTGGTTAGCCCTTCTTTTTGCAATGCTAGGCTTACTTAAGTATGTCTCAGAGACTGTTGACTTCACAGATTCTGTTGAACGACTATGCTGAAAACATTCGGACACATCATAATCTTCAATGGTGACCATATCTTGTATTGTCTGCAAAGTAGCCTCTGTTGTTTTCTTAACCTGGTATTAAAAAGCACAACTTACCGAATGGGAAGATAAATGCATACCAGAACAGCTTATAATGGAAGTTCATTATTCATACTAATTCTCTGGCACACTCCTCTGGCACACTCTCCCAAACAAACTGTGTCATGTGAATGTGAAAAATAAGATGTTCTATAACAGATATCTACCTAACAGAAGAATGACATAATTAGATTTCACATCTAGCTCCCTGCTTTACCACAGTATAATCCACAAACATTGATGTACTCTTCTGATGACTGCACAGCATTCTCAAACATTTGTTTCCTGAAATTAGAAATGTGGAGTGATTTGATTATGATCCCTAATTTGGGACAACAAATAAACAATGTGATAGGCTGTTCTGAAGGGTCAACTCTCCAGCATACGGCTAATCTGCTAGGCTGAATATGTACATTATCTGGTTGGCAGAACATGTTCCTCTATGACAAAAATCTGTGGCACTGTTATGTAGAGTGCTGTGGTGTGAAGCATAATGATGTTTGCACTGCATAAATACAAAACACAGCTGGAAAGAAGGCTGGAGAAAAAAAAAAACAAAACTTAGAACTGGCAAGATTGACAAGGATGTCATTTACCTCTCAGTTCTGCTTCACTCTCTAGCAGAGATAAAAGAATCATGCACACTTATTATGTAGGAAAATATCTTTGTACCTGACAACATGATTTCTCCCTCTATGCCCTTGCACTCACTGGTGAAAAAAATTATTTCCTTTTGTCTTTACTGCCTTGAGACACTTGGTGAATTCTAGTTTATTTTTTAAGACCACCGCACAGGTCTCACAGACCTCAATATTTTGTTCTAGGCATTCAAGATGTAACATAGAATGAGAAAAACCTGAATCTCGAAAGTTTATCAAAAAATTACACCAAAAAATTAAATAGCCTCTATGATTTAATTCAGGTGCAGATATCCATTTAAACTGAAGGCCTTTAACAGTGCCTTAAATTGGATAAAAATTCAATTTCTACTCACAGTGGGGCCTCTTTCTACTGCTAGACCAGACGAAAGAGAACAGTACCGTTTTTTTGCACTTGACCAAAACAGCTTTTTATTTTACTAGGTGAGCTATTCCCATGACAATCATTCAGTATTCCTGTTTATAAATAGCTGCAGCTGAAAGCATAGCAGACTTTGACTAAGCTACCACAAATGACAGTCTAAATTCCTTTGACCTTCAGAAGTAGCAATCTGGGGAATGGACAGAGGGTGGTCACAGACGACAGACACCAGGTGTGATCAGTAGCTTTCTGCCACAAAGATGCAAAAATAAAATATGTCCTACAAGTTTTCACTGACGCATAAAACTCACTACTGTGACTGCATGGACAGGAAAAAGGCGAAGTTCACAAATACCTGTAAAGCAGGCAAGGATCTAGCTATCCTTAAATGATACAAAAAAAAATTCTGTAGCACTCTGAGTAAATGAAGTGCTCACACACATACCTTTACATAGTTAGATACATCAGGAGTCTTGTTAGAGTTTTAAATGTATCATACAGGTACCAAATGAACAAGAAAGACTTCCAGAAATGCAGACCTTGGTGACATTTAATGACACTTCCTATATAGTGCTCTCTTAATACCTCTGGAAATGCCCCCAAATTCAACACATTCGAACATTTTGTAGCAGACATGAAAAGTGGTAGTTTTGTATCTGAATGCATATTTAATCTCCAAAGAGTTGAACAACTGAAAAAGCTTAGTGCAGATTTTGTGGTTTTCCATGCCTATCACATCCACAAGAGTGGCTACAAAAGGAGGTTCTACACAGCATTCTGCCAGTGATCTTCAAAATTAAGTTCTATACTAGGATATCTGGGTTTCAGGAAGTAAACCAGAATGAAAGGCATGTAAATGTAGGAAAAAATCAGCATGTTTTAACTCTTTCCAGTTCAGCAGTTCCCTAAAATTGGACAGAGAAGTTATCAGGGAAACAGTGATATCAGTAATTCAAAAGCGTGCTAACAGAGTAACAGTAAGTAAGAGTAACAGTAATACAAAAGAGTGTGTACAACCAAATATTTGGTAAAAATAAAAACAAAAAAAGCCCAAAACGCACCAGGTAGAATACAAGAGTTTCCTTAAGGAGTAGAATTATGTAGAATTACTCTCTGAAATATCAGGGTGAAGTAAATACAAGTGTTAGAAAAAAACAACTACTTATTTCTGCTGAAAGACATTACACAGTTTATGAAGTTCATTCTCATATTTTCATACAATTCTTCACATTTATGAATTGCTAAATATAAACATGAAAGCAGAATAAAATTACAAAATTATGGAATGGTGCCTGATGCACAGCCCATGCACACACAGACCTTACCTCCTCATTTTCAATTTTGAGAGTGGCCAATCGTGACTGCAGTTGCTGATATCTAAGCATAAGCTCTGCTTGCACAGGCTGCTGGGCAGTGACTTGACAAACCTAACAAGCAATCAGAAAGAGCTGTGAGATGTAAGCAAGAAAAATGAAATCAATTCTTCAGTTGCTCTCCTCATAGCTATGGAATTCCCACCAAAGCCACTAAAATGTAATAAAGCAGACAATGAAGTATATTCATCTAAATTTAAAGTATTCATGTGCTACAGAGTATGGAACTATATACGTCTTAGGAATACCAAACATTTGCATGACTGCCTTGTGCTGTTGACTCTCTGTCACATAGAAATGCAAACCCTGGAGCTGCCTTCCCCTAAAGATGTATGTTCTGCATCCTGCTTTTCTACCAGCCTTTGAAACAACAGGACAGAGTGCAGCTGGGGAGCACTGTGTTCTTGAAATAATCAGATGACAAAATGAGAGAGGAAGAAGGGGAAAGCACTACATTTCAGTGAGCACAACTTGGAGATCTGCAGTTGCCCTCGAACTCGAGCAATCACAAGTGCCATTATAGGAAAAGTAGGTAGTGAAGTAAAAGTCACTTTGTACGTCAGTGTTGGGCTGAGCACAGGCTGTCCAGAAAATGTCCTGGTATGTCATAATGGGTAATACTGAATATTGTAACACACAACAGCGTTTCCTTTAGAACTCTGAAGAACTCCAGAACAGTGCTGCAAGTTTTGCAAAAGCTTACTGCTGACCATTTGCTTCTGGATAGTAACAGCAGCTCTTACCGAGCTGTGACTTTGTAAAAGGTGATAAAATCTCTGTCTTTTTCTACAGGAACAAAAATAATCTCTGGGGGGATATTTGTCACTATACAGACCTCATCACCCATATGAGACTGGAACTCAAATTTCATTGGTGGACAAAAAGCAGTGGGGAACATTTCCATGAATCTCTGCTTGTCACTTCGAGGCTCCAAGCTGTCAACTGCATTTTCTATGATGTCAAGGCCCTCATGCCTGGAAGTTTCAAGGTTATACTCTGCAGAAAGATACGTTCTTAGGGCTCTGTTCAGACTTGCGTGGTATCCAAGATCACAACACTAATAACATAGTAAAGGGAGAAGAAAACAAATTAAAAAGCAGGAACACTATAGTCAGGACTGCAATATCAGAAACACAATAAAGAGAGAGAAAAACCAGTTAAAAAGCAGGAACACTGTTCCAGTACCCCAGATCACAAATTATCACTAAAATTTTCTGTCTGGGAGCTTTTCTGTCTTCAAAATACTTTATGAAATACCTTGTAATTTTAGTATTAGGGTTAAGACAGTAAGTATTTTGCATTCTCATCCTACTGCAAAGACTAAAGGACTGTTTTAGAAAAGAGATCAAGTGTACAAGTATGACAATTTGTCTTCTGGATTCAGATAAGCTATGATCACATTCACAGAGAAAAAGTTTGGGACTTCACAAAGAAGTGGGCTTTTCAGTATAACTGTCAGGTCATCTATTCAAACAGATTTAATATTCTCTACCATCTAAGTCAAAGATAGCACCTAACTGAACATTAACCATTTCCTGCTCATAATGGCTATGCCCAACCAAAAAGCCCCATATCTGTCTCCCACATTAGTGACCCATTTAAGATGTTTTTTGATGCAGTGACAATGACTTAACATCCCTTCCCTTGGCAGTACAGGCATATTTACCTTATGCTCAGACAGAGGCAGCAGTGCACATCATTACTAAATACAGAAAGTTATAATTTATGCCTTTTTTTTCTAGGAGTGAGAATAACACTGGAATGTAATTGAAATCTAATTGGTAAAGTTCTGTTTGTTCGTTAAATTTAAGTATGCTAGGTTTGCATTATTCATGATTGCTTAATATTTTAGAGGAACAGCTCAATATATTTTTAAAATGTCACAGCAGGGGTATATCAAGTAGCTGTTTTCTTAACTCCCCCACACATTACACAGTAAACAATATCTTTAGCTTCTACTCAGTGAGCTTCCAGGTAATGGCACAAGTAATGCAAACCTTCGTGTCACATCTATACTCGAACATCAATCTGCTAACAGTTGCATACAAAGCAGTGTTAATCTGAAATGTGTCTTTAGGCTTGGCTCAGTACAGAGTGAAACTGACCAAACATCTGTTGGTACACAGTCAGCAGCAGACAAAAATATCCAACATTTCCCATCTCATAGAGTGTATGCAGGAAATCACTGCAGTTTTAAGAGAGATCTGTCCCAGTCAGAGGACAATGCCTCCCTGGTGCAGACAAACAGCATGCTGCCTCCACTCCCCTCTTCTTTCCCAGGTGATCCCCCACAGCTTAAAATCATCCTTCCCTGCAAGTTGCATTTGGGTAAAGAAGCAATTTGAATTCGGTCCACTGTCTACATGCAGCCCCCCTTCCCAGCTATTACAAACTCCTAGGCCTCATTGAATCCTTTCCCTTTTCCTTTTACAAAATAAACAAACCACTCACACCTTGCCTCACATACACTCATTATGAGTGATTAAACTGCTCTGAAATCTGTCAAGGCTGTCTGTTGAACTCAATATGAATGCCAAAACTTCCAGACAAACTTTTGGGCTTAGCAAGTATTCTGGGTAGTTAGTGGCAATGAGACACTGTTCTACCCATAAACTAGCTCTTGAACTATTTACAGAAAAAAAAGAACATGTCATGTTCAATCAAATGCACGCAGCTTATCCTCTTTCTTTTGCACTTATACAACAGAAGAGCCACTCAGCTTTCATACTAAAGGCCATCCATATTTCAAAGACATCCATTCTATAAAATACTGTTTCTAAAAGGAAAAAAATCTCCTGGTGTTTTTCTCTTGTTCTGCGTCAACTCAGATCTCATATTTAATTCACTACCTTGGATGAAAAAGACAGACTAAAAGTGATGATAAGAAAGTGGATGAGGGCAGCTGTTTTATTTCATGTGCATTAGTTTCAGAGAGACCTCATGGAAGATTTAACTGAGAGGAAATAAGGGCAATGCTAGCTTTAGTATGGCCAACTACCCATGTGTTATAAAACTACAGCCATCTCGAGCCTGAATTTTGGAGGATTAACAGAAAGCTCACTGATTTACAATCATAGATGTGTGGGTTTCTGAAGCAGCTGTTTCACAAGTTGAAATATAAGCTTGCAGCCTTGCAGCTTTATGCAAAACCTTCTCCATTTAACCCTTAATCTACTCAGTAACTATCGCCTCCTCATGAATGAAAGCCACAGTTATTTTTGAAAGCAATGACAGCTGTACAGAGTAACAAATACGGCTTCTCAGCCAAGAACATGGATTCTTCAAGTGAAGCAATCTAAGGTATTATAGCAGACTAAGGTATTTTCCTGCAAAACTAATGCCAGTGGAGCAAACAGTAACAAAATCTAGAACCTGAACTAATGCCTCATCACCAACGGCTCTTTGAATCAAACTTAAAATGCTGAGATTTGGATTCTGACTTCAAAAAATTAAGTGAAAGTTGAATTTGTCTGAGTAGCATTATATTTTTAAAAGCAAAATGAACACTCATAAAACATGGCAAGTCTTACTTCTGCCAGAACGTAGTTCATTTTCTCTAAATTAGGGAGATATTCTTAACCTGAGAACAGCTCTGTAACAGTATCAACTCACAGCTATTGAGAGACAAGAGGTTTAACCAGCTAGTACTAGCGATGGTTTAGAAATAGAGGAGGCTACAATGGAGAAAGAGCTTGATACATATGCTCATTATTGAGAATAATGATGTAAGTCACTGCTAATAAACTGTTATCCCCACAGCACTGGAAAAAAAAGCCAACAACAAAATCCCAGTCCTTCAGGTGCTGCAAAAAAAGTATGCATGCACACATATGTATGCAAATATACACACACTCATGCATTAATACATGATTTTCAGGAAAAAAACATAGATCCAAAAGACTTTTAAAGCTTAAAGAAGCAACCACACTGTTAATCAAAAGATCAGCACAGCAAGCTGACAGCCTGGATGGCTAATAAGACCTGCTATCAATCTACAGCCTAGAGAGAGATGGTGTCTGCTGATGCAGTAAGAAATGAAGATGAGAAATGAGAGAATGAAGTCACAGACTATGAATTTTATTGCATTTCAGGATTCATAAAGACTTTTGGTGAGGCAAAGTTGGGGGAGATGAGTGATGCATTTGGGATATGTGTGAAAAATTAATTTTGTTATTTGCATTTTACACTTATTTGGAATTAAATCTGAAGCAGTCTCAAGAGCATTTACTGTCTTTATTGCACCCCAGAGTATGTTTAGGCTTGAACAAAACAGACTGCAGTGCTTAGCACAGAGCTGCAACCAAGTATCCAAGATGATCTTCATTTCATTTCAGTAACAATAATAGAATACTAATGCCATGGGTAGAGAAATTCATAAAAATGTCTTAACCTCTGAGTAAGTCACATTCTAATCATTTGTCTTACATAGACATCAACGCTCAAATCAAACAGATCTGACTGCACATGTCCTATTTATGAGAATTTTTAATACAGACTGAGCTGCACAAACTCTAGCCTAGTTTTAAAATTGCTTCCATCGATGATTAACAAAGAATCTTTACCCAGTAAAGTTTGTGACAGCGAAATATTCTCTAGCTTCCTAACATCATAATCAGGCATCAACAGTCAGTATGGTGTGTACACTATTGCTCATCAAAAATCCAGAATTTAAAAAAAATTCTATGTGTTAAATAAAGCTTATTCGAGGTAAAAAGCACTGTGCTGTTTTCCGCATGATTCACATGAAGAATAAAATTAATCCTATTCCTCACTTGAACTAGAATCGACTAGATATCCAACAGAGAAGAAATATTCAACAGAAAAAACAAATTCCTCTAAAACAATATGGACAGGGCAGAAATGTACTGTGCACATCAAATCCTTCTCATCCTTCCATTTCTCTGCAAATAATGGTCACAACCCTCAGCTTACTAACATTAAAACACCTGGCTAAGACTCCAGCAATATATATATATATATTTTTAAATCACAAGGGCTGAAGATGAAAGCATCATTTTAAATCAGAAGCCTCGAGTTTTGTTAATGAAGTGAATGAGTTGAACAGTTCACACCGAGCTCAGCCATGGAGCTGCAATTTAGGATTTTCCACGAGCCTCAGAAATCAAGCTATAGAGGAACACCAATGAAAGAAAATTAAAGAAAAAATAAACCCCACAATCCTCCCCAGTCTTGTTGCAAACAGTGTATTGAATACTTCACTGAGTTTCTCCATGTCTTTATCTAATTTTCATCAGATGTACTTATCAGTAAAGTTGGAAAGCATTCAATATCATTTATGGGCAATGCCAACAGCTCAGAGTGATCTGTATCCTTTCCACGTTAGCAGGAATTCAGACACAGAGGGTATGTAATCCCCTCCTACACAGACAAAGTTCATGGAAGCACAGAAGAAAGGCAGATAGACAAAGTAGAAAAGGTAAAAAAAAACACAACAACCCACCACTGCTCTGAAAACTCAGAACTGTTCAATTACACTAATAGATTTACAGAACGAGATAGTTTGGACTGTTGCAACATATGGTGAGTGGGAAGCATGTCTCACATTCCAATGATATAACACAAAAATCCTGCCAAGACTCTTTCATTTACAGAAAGTGTTTCCTTTGTGAAGTAGTAAACATTCTGTCTAGATACCAGTGCTTTCACAGAATATTCTGATGAAATACAAATGCCTGCAAGACACTTCATTTAAACAATATCACAATCAGATTAAGTTGGCTCAGAATGAAATTCTAGTTACACATTTATTAGCCAAGTATTACAAAACAGTAATGGAAAGGGCAGTGTGGGCTTACAGCCCAGAAAGCCAACTGTATCCTGGGCTGCAAAAAGCAGCGTGACCAGCAGGTCAAGGGAACTGACTGTCCTCCTCTACTCTGCTCTTGTAAGAACCCATCTGGAGCTCCAGGGCCTCCAGCACAAGAGAGACATGGACCTGTTAGAGCACGTCCAGAAGAAGGCCGCGTAAATGCCCAGAGCGTTGGAGTACTTCTGCTACAAAGAAAAGCTGAGAGCCTAAACAAGAGAAAACTCCACAGAGACCTTATTACACCCTTTCAGTGCTTAAAGGGGCCTAAAAGAAAGATGAAGAGAGAATTTACTTGTGTGTGTAGTGACAGGACAAGGCGTAGTGGCTTTAAATGGAAAGATGGTAGATTGAGATTAGTTACAAGAAAGAAATTCTTCACTACAACAGTGGTGAATCACTGGAACTGGCTGCCCAGAGATGCTGTGGATGCCCCATCCCTGGAGGTGTTGAAGGCCAGCTTGGACAGGACTTTGAGCACCCTGACCTACTGAAAGATGCCTCTAACCATGGTAGGGGATTGAACTAGATAACCTTTAAAGGTATTTTACAATCCAGATCACTTTATGATTCTATGAAGAGTTTTCCTTCCTTCCAGCAACCTGAAAGCAGCAATAAAGTTCACAGTTATCAGACATGCTGTAACTTCAAGCTAAAAATTCATCATTCTTTAAGCAATTATCAGGAAAATTATCCATTATGTAAGGATAACTTCTCACTTGGGTGGCACCCTAGCAGGTATGCCATTCGCCCTTAGTTTTCTGCCTTCATTAACTATTTGTTGGCATCTTGTTAAATATTTTCATTTCCTGGGCAGGACAGGTGGGTTGAGCAAGATGTACAGATGTAAGGCTGTAGATTATAGAAAGACATGTGGCAAAATAAAATAGAAGAAATCAGAGGAGGCAAAACAGGACAAAACTGTGAACAGGAAAAAAGAAAAACACTCAAAATGCAAAAAAAGACACATCATCACTCCCTATAAGAAAGAAGAAAAAAAGCCAAAATCACTGGGAGGGAACAAAGTTGGAAGGGAAAAGGATATATTTACAACAAAATTGACAGGTTTTTAATGAATGTAGTCATTCCAGAAGTAATGCCTATTTGTTTCCATGGAAACTGAAACAGATACAAAGAGCACATAACACTATTTGATAGAGCAAATTCTCAACTGCAAGCACTATTTCCAACATAGTCAGCACCATTAGCTATGCATTTTTGCCATGTTAGTGCCTGCATGCTGCGCTTGTGAAAATCAGCACCAGTGGAGGTGACCCGTGGTTTCACAGCTGCTATGATGGCGCTGTTACTAGGAAAACATTACCCACACAGTCAGAAGGCATCAAATCCAGACTGTACGGTGAGTGTGGTGAGACAGTGCAGCCAAGACTGGCCATGTGCTCCACAGTCTTTAAACTGGCATGGAGCCTTATTGTGTTACAAGAGAAAGGTTGTCTTCTTTTCTGGCCTGACTCTGGATGTTGTCAATGTCACAATGCAGCAGTCAGAATTGATGGTTTGTCCTCATTCCAGGAAATCCAGATGGATCACTCCTTTCGTATCCCAAAAGACAGTGCATATCACTTTACCCTCTGAGGGCTGTGTCTTGAACTTTTTTCTTTGATGGGGGGAGGTTGGTGGCCCTGCATGTGGTAGGGGGGTTGGAGCTTCACGATCCTTGAGGTCCCTTCCAACCCTGGCCATTCTGTGATTCTGTGAATTCACAGGCCACCACTCTACGGACTTCCATTTTGACTCTGGCTTGTAGTGGCGACATCACATCCTGTTATTGGTAATGATGCAGTTCAGGAAACTGCCACCTTCAGCCTCACAGTGGCTCAACAGGTCCTGACAAACTTGCCTACAGTGTTCTTCCTGTTCCTGTGTGAGCATTCTTGTGTCCCACACGGCATAAAATCTGATAATGCAACACTGTCACCATTGTTTCCAATGTGTTGAAGCCGATATTCAGCTCCACGCACAGTTTGCTGATTGCAATCCGCTGATTCCTGTGGATGAACTGATGGAGATGCTCTTCATTTCTTGGTGTGACAGCTGGGTGTGGCCATCTGGATCATGGCAGGTCTTTCACATGACTTGCAACTGTTGAAACACACTACCTACCACCTCACTGCGCTCGCACCCATTGTTTGGTCTCTATAAACGTTCAATAAGCACTGATGAATGTCAATGGGTGCCATTTTTTCCACATGGAGAAATTCAGTGACGCACCTCTATTTCATAAGTACTTCCATGTCAGATGTAATTTTGTCAGACTACCCTTCTGCTGCCATCTGTCACATGGCAACAAAATATTATGGAATACTGGCAGGAAGGTTCAACTTAGTACTGCCATGTCACCAACATCTGCCTCTGGCATTGTGGGCAACATAGTAAAATAGGAGGCACTGCTTTTGGAGCAGCCCTCACGTTACTAAAGAAAGCAAATGACAAAGAAAATTGACTCTCAGTATTTAAAAGCTACAGAACTGTACATATATACACATATTCATACACAAAAATCTAAATATACGTACAAATATTTTAAAAATATACAAAACAATAGAATCACAAAATCATTGAAGTTGGAAAGGACCTCCAAGATCACCTAGTCCAACCATCCACCATACCACCACTAAACCACATTCCTTAGTGTACCACATCTACACATTTCTTGAACACATTTAAGGATGGAGACTCAATCACCTCAGGCAGCCCATTCCAGAGCCTAACAACTCTTCTGGAGAAGAAATTTTTCCTGAAATCCAACCTGAACCTCCTCTGGTACAACTTCAGGCCATTCCCTTTTGTCTTATCACTGTTATCTGGGAGAAGAGGCCAATTCCCACCTAGCCACAACCTTCCTTCAGGTAGTTGTAGAGGGAAATAAGGTCTCCTCTGAGCCTCCTCTTCTCCACGATAAATAATCCCAGTTCCCTCAGCCGTTCCTCTTAAGACCTGTGCTCCAGTCCTCTCATAAACACAATAAAATGCAAGCAACTATTTTAATCCATTCATCTCAAGAAGGTATCTTCCCCTTTCTCTATTAAGCTTTGCAACTGCAGACAGTAGAAATAAAAAAAATTCTTGTAAAATGCTAAATTAATTTATACTGCACAATAAACCAGAACCTGTATGGCTTATCACTGCACTGGACCTCCCACCAGAAATGACAGTGGGTGAATACTATTTACTCTTACGAGTAACAAATGTCACTGTTACAGGAGAAAGCACATTTAAGTATCAGTGGTAAAGCCACTGACTCATTTAACAGAGTCATAGAATCACAGAATGGCTAGGGTTGGAAGGGACCTCAAGGATCACAAATCTCCAACCTGCTTGCCACATGCAGGGCCACCAACCTCCCCATTTAATACCAGACCAGGCTGCCCAGGGCACCATCCAATCCGGCCTTGAACACCTCCGGGGACGGGGCATCCACAACCTCTCTGGGCAGCCTGCTCCAGTTAACACAGTGCTGTTAACACTGTGTTGCTTCCTGAGGTTATATGCGCTGTAACCAAATTTTCTTTAAAAATATATGATTGGTTTACAAAGAGGGTGAGACACGACAGAGCACAGGTTCTGCCCTCTGCCCTCATCTAGAATGTCACTAATACATGTTCTGCAGGCAAAACGCTGGTATAGATCAGCATCATTGTATAACCTCATACTCCTAGGATGTTCTCATGGCCTACTGGAAATCAGTAACAAGATCTCTTGAAAATATAGAGAACTGATTCTGCATGTTCTGCAAAATACATGAAAAAAACTAGCATGTAGTCAATTAAATTACTAAGTGAATGAATCTAAATGATTTTGAAGACACAAAAGAAGTTATTCTTATTGAGTTGAATGCCATCATTACATGCCCACTTAAGATGTTTCTCTCCTAAGAAATGTTTATACTCCAGAAATACCTCTGTAGTACAAAATGGAATATTCAGCTTTTTTTGTGTGTTATTCCTGTCATATTTGTTCTTGCCACATGGGGAAGAAACATAATGTTCTAACTTTAGAGGAAGGTTTAGCATCTTATTGGTTCTTTATTTTGTGAAATGTTAAGCTAACAGGAAAATCTGAAACTTATACTATAAATGATGAACATATTGGAGGCAATCCATAAGATCTATTCCCTTTGAAAATAAAAATAGAGGATATTAAAAACAAATGTGCAAATACTTACATCAATTAAATCTGAAAGGTCATGAATATAGTACTTGAAAACAGAAGCATTGGTTGCTTCAAGGGTGAGCAGGTATTCATTACGGGCCTTAATAGATTTCAGCTTGTTTTCAGAATATTTTGCTTGACGCTAGGAAAGAGATTGTACATTAGTGTCTTTGAATGACTTAATTGGTGGTATCCAGCAAAAGCAGTAACAACTCAAGTGCACATTCCTATTAACAAAAACGAACCTTAACTGTCAGATTATTATACATATAAAGAATGTAATATATAGTAAGAATTGTACTGGGAATAAAGTATACCTCCCTCTGAACTGCAATTAAATTGTCTATAACCCACTTCTAGCTTATTCGGTGTACCTTGCTTAATTTTATTTCCCAGTTGGATTTCCCTAATGTTGTGCTACAGAACATCAGAAATGCACTGAATTTATTTCAAATGAAGCAAAATAAAAGGACTACTTACTTTTTCCTTCATTTTTTCAATCTTTTTCACAGAGCTCCGTCTTTGGTGCCTGTCTTCTAGTCGTATATGAAAAACAGGGTCTCCTGACCTCCCAATCTGTTTTTCTTCTTGCTTCTCTGCTTCCTTCAGTTTGCTTTCTGCACTGATGCTCTCGGCATGATACATGTGGTATGTTTTCATGACCTGCAAAAGACAGAATGAAAAGGGAGTTAGGAGAAAGTAAAAACGTACATATAGAAAAATGACAGGGGCCATTATGTAAAATGTTCTCCTACAAAGATGGAGCTTGAGTAATTTTCTTGGTCAACAGAATTGCCACTATTTACTTTAAAGTAATAATAAGTATATATAAAACTCTAAATGTTCAGAGTGCTTCAACAGGCACAGTGAATAAAGAGGAAGATGATGGAGAACTAGTCACCATGTAAGTGTCTGAGACTGTCTTGTGTTCTGCCTTGCTTCTGCTGAGAAAGGCGCTGTACCTCAGAAATATTTTAGTAGGTGATTAAGCAGAAAGCTATGAAATATTTCAGTCAGTAATTGTATAAAATATTTTCTAGGATTTTTTTCTTATTTTTCTATCAGGAAAGAACCAAACCCTTGTTATTATACTTCAGGACTTCTATCTTTGTAAAAAATCAGAAATTATGAGCAATAAAACTAAATATCAGAGCCAAATCTATCTCACCCGCTCAGTACTTTGTTAATGATGGCCCAGATGGGGACATCAAATGTTTGAGACTGGGAGGTCCATCTAGCTCTGAGGACAGGACAGGGAATCAGAAGCAATGGGAAGCTTCAGCCTGGGGATACATCCCTAATCAGATGGATTGGTATTGAAGGCCCGGAAAGAAATTGTGTTCAACCATGCAGCCAGTGGATTAGGCATGACATAGAACTGGCCAGCTCTCTAGACATGATCTGGAGAAAGAGCAGTTTGATAGATAAGCCTTAAAGACAGTCCCTCATAGCCCCAAGTTAATAGCGGCATCCCTCCCACATGCACGCTTGTTAGGAACAAGGTGGGGAGGCACCCCCAGGAGGACAATGTCTTCCTCTCTTCTTCACAGCATGCTGGAGCTCTCTCTCCAGCAGATGTCACTTTTGGGATCAGGCCACGCAAACACTTGCCTCTCCTGCAAAGGATGCAGCCATGGAGGAGTAAAAGGGGCCGTTACACCTTCAACAGGGTTTTGCATGGCTGCTGAAGAGACAGACTAGTTTGGGAAACTGCCTTGAAAATGAGACAAGTAACTTTTCTAACTGAGAAATTAGGGCAGCCCGTAGAGAATCCACAGACTGACAACACTAAAGGGTGTAAATTAACCTTTATCAATCTTCAAGCCATCCTGCATGTGGCTTAACATGGATCAACACAAACCAGTAGAACTCCACATCAGGTGAGTGGTGAAGACATCCATAGTTGAAGTCCTATGCAATAGGACTTTACACATATTCACACTTCTCTGCCAGAAGGGTGCACAAACGGAAAAGCTGGTGAACTCAATCTAAATGGATGGGGCATAAGCAGCTGGGCTGGGAAGAGGATGCAAGCCTGCAGAGCTGAGATCTGCCCTATTTTCAGGTTAACTACATACCATGCTTGGCTTCCTATATCCGCACTGATATACCTCCACTGATATCTATCCCCAGGGACTTTAACTCATATAGACATAAGGAAATAATTACTGAAAAGGAATGCACTTCTTAAAGAAATTATGTATGAAATAAATAATAAAAGGCACAGAAAGAGATATGGCCCTATTAAAAACAATAGGAAAAGGCAATCAAGTACAATGATTTCACCCTTCTGTTTTGGTCTTTGTATTCAGTTCTTAAGTGCTTATTTACAGAATTCTACAGGTATTTCTTTTTATTTTTTTGTTCAGTGTCAGATCTGGGAACTTCTCAGTTGGTAGGAGACGAAACTAATTTATTTGTCTTATCATCTAGAAAAGTTATTTTGTTTTATACTCTCCTTTTTTTTTTTTTTGTTTGCTTGTTTGTTTGTTCGCCATCAAAAAGAAAACAATAATAATATCTCTGAGGTTCCTAACAGCACATCTCAAAGCACTTGACTTTAGAACAAATCCTTGCTCTGTCACTTCTTGATAAAGGCAGCAGTGAATGCTGAAGTTTGTGAAGTGTTTTTTTTGAGTGCTACATAGCTCAGCATACTAGGACATACTACATAAGTGACTTTCTGAAGTGGCTATGACATTTCAGCCTGCCTCACTGTTAAGTGAAGGAGCATAAATACATCACTACCAGCTCTCACCAAGAAGTTTCAGAAGTCTCTGCACTGACTCCACTAACCCTGCATCGCTGAAGATCACTTCTTCCACTCACTGCATGCTCATAGCACAGACAACCAAACCCAGTATCACCATACACCCTGACTGAAAGCCAAGTTTTGTGTAAGAGCCACAGAATCATTAAGGTTGGAAAAGACCACTAAGATCATCTAATCCAACCATCGATCCATCACCATCATTAGCTTAGAATTTGCATGCTTAGTTACATATATATTAATCTTCCCTTAACATCACACCACCTTTTCTCTCAGAAGTATTTAAAAGATTGTTAAATTATGTAAAAGACAGTAACAGGCTTGTCTAATTCTTGAAAACAGACTTACTGAAAGAAGAGTTCTGAGATCCACAGATCCCAGAGCTGTAAATATGTAACAAATCCATAGATCTGCTATTCAAATGACAAATCAACTAATGAAATAAGTGATATAGCTTTTCAAATGCCCACCAAGCTCTTGAACTGATAGACTATCCTATGGGAGTATCCATCACTGAACCGACTTTTATTAGTCTCCAAAGTGCTTATTGATCAGCTATCAGGTACACACTGAAAAGAGAACAAGGTTGTAATTTTGCAGATGCTGAACTGCCATCAAGACACACAAACTGCACTTTCTGCTGCACTCAGCAAGCATTGTTAAATGTATGCTAGTCCCTTTCTAAAATCAAATGGTGAGTTTATCACTGACTAATTTAGCAAGTCTGTTACTGCAGATGGAAAATGTAAAATACAGATTTCTGATAGGTAACTGAGTCAGACTGCAAGTAAATAAAAAAGATGATGTTATACAAACTATGTACCCTCCTACTTGCAGGTGACACACTTTATGCTTAGTGACATAAACTTTCATCATTCCTACGAAAGGGCAGCACACAGCACTTAGAACGGTGAAAGGAACATTAGAGTCAGCACTTAGAAAATCAGTTTATTTAAACTCAGAATAATTACTGGGACAAGTGAAGCAACAGGACAGCAATTAGTGCCTTACTTTCATGGGCTACAAGAGGAATGTTCCTATAGCAAGGCTGTGGCCTTCATTTTATACATGAAAGCTTCTTTTCTAGAAAATTTTTTAACCTAACTACTGGCTGAATGTTTCTAAGTCAAAACACATTGTATTTATCATGAGTAGTCAAAGTAACATGCTTTATTTGTGCAATAAAATGGCATAATTAATAGCTTTTTCATAGCGTTTCTCAGGAAATAAGCATTTAACAGAGCAGAAGTTCATCTCTGTTGGAATTACTGAGTCTGAATACTTCCAAAATTGACTCTGGTAAGCAGTGAATTCTATTAGAAAGTGCAGTTGCAAGGAATTCATCATATCAGATCAGCTAGCGCTTTCCCCAGGAAGTAAAATCTTATGCCAATTCCACTACATCATTGGCCTCTAGCAGTTAAGCAGGCTTAATATTTAAACGTTTTCAGCATTCTTATCACTTCCAAGACAGCCTCTGATGTGGCTGCAGGAACAACCACTGATTTATTACTATCAATGCAGAATTACCAATTTCACCAGCTCTCAGATGTTTGATGTACTACAATAAATTGTATGTAATTTTTTTTACAAAGAATCCAGATTCCATGTTAATGAGTAAAGAAAAAAAGAAAACCTGGCAGCAACGACTCTCAAAAACTAAACAGCCAAAATTTTAATGAGTGAGATAAAACAATGCAAAATGCAAGTGGGACTGCTGCCTTAGTCTTATTTAATATTAAATTGTTTCTTTTGGATTGTACCTCGGACATTTTCGTTTTTCTGCAAGCCCTATATTTGTACTCCTGTATTTCTGAAAGTGTGATGCTGGGAAGTATAATTTGGAAAACCAAGTAGAAGACATGAAGATATTACAAGATACTGTAATTTTCAAGAGAAATGGAAGAAGAGTTTGGGAAGCTTTCTCTGCAGCAGTGATATGAAGTGTAAAATGAGTGATTTATTTCCTCTTCCATTCAACATGTAACAAGATTTCTAATCTCTCAGTTCACAAAATACACCAACCCAAACCCTTATACTCTTCTGTTTGACAATCCTTTTTTTCTTTCTTCTGGAATTGCTAGGAACAAAAATTCATTCTTTGACCACCTAGAAGTAGGCTCCTCTTTTCTCATTCCTGCTTGCTCCTTATGTAAAATATAGGACTAATAACACTGGCTGAAAAAGTAATAGAGAAGAATAAGAGATGAATGCAGTTGCTAGGATGTTGCAGACCTGAAAATACCAGTTGTCTGGCACAGCCAGAGAAAAGCCATGCATAATTAAAAGTACTTGCCACTTATAGTTTACTGAACTTGCAAGGATACAGACTGAAGCTTAGCTATTCAATTATTTTTAGTGTAATGTTTTGAGTAATAACATCAGGAGCAGAGCATAAAATACTGAGACCTAAAAATGAAATAATCTTCAAACCTATTTTCACTAGCAATGCGAGTAACCAAGAAAACATACAAATATTTAATGTAACATTTAAGTAAATCTTTTCTATGGAAGAGAGGTGGAAATTAGAAAGGAAAGTTTGCCTTATAAAAAATTCTGATTACTCCAATAAAATAAACCTACTTCACTCACAGGTTCTTAGAACACATTCTGCAGCCCTGGATCATCTTTTTCTATTTATATTTTTTTAATCAATCCTGTATGTGATGCATAATTTTAATTAAGATGACACAAGACATTGAATACTCCAAGGGAACAAATACAAGACCTATCACACATATCTCCTACTTTCAAGATAATTTCTAGTGATGCGAATGGGAAAAGAGGAATTACTAACTGTAAGCATGGAGAAAGATCTCCTAATGGAGTGCACTTCTAAAGAACAGTTACTTAACGTTCTAAAATGTCTGGGTTTTGGACTCAGATGTCTGTTTTGCTTTGGACATCTGACTGCAGTTCTGAGCTTTCCACACTCAGTAAAAAGCCAAATCACTCCGCAATTTCTTGAAAGACAGACTGAAATTTTCACTTATCTCTGAACAGAAAGAAGTTTTTTAATTGGAAATCACTGTGCATTCTCAGTGGGAGGTGGTAAGTCCTTTCAACTTCTCAGTGCTTTATCTTTTAATTCCCTTGGAACAGTTAATTCTTTGCAAAATCTATAGCAGGACTTACTGACTTAAGGAACTTGATCATTGATGCCGATGGACAGAACTCCTTAACTACAGCAGTATTCAGATATGACCCATAAAGATGTTAATAATTATGAGGAACTTTGGAGGCATAAATGTAGTCTATAATTTCAGAGAAGGGTCATGAAATCATCTTTTATATCTGGCATCTTCTGTGATACAGATGACTATCATACTTGATAAGTATCATTGTGAATAAAGTTTATTATTCTGATCATTAGTAGGTTGTGCTTGAATTCAACCATTAAAAATACCACTGACAAACTGATATTTGTCCCCTCAAGCAGCTGCTTCAGGGCATTTAAACTTCAGTAAGGCTTTACATTTTAACAGTTATACTTCATGAAAGCACCATTCCTTTAAAAAAACAAACAAAAAAAACCCCCAAAATATATTGTACAGAGAGACTTCAATATTACTGTGCTTTTTACTGACTTGAAATTCTTTTGATTTCTTTTGGACAGAAAGATTTGTGTCACAACGACAAGACTAATTTTGCTTTTTTAATACTTCTCAGAGTTTAAAACTGTTGATATTTGTTTAGGTAAGGTCACTATCACTTCATTCTCTAAACAGTAAATGTTACACAGAATTAAAATCCTATGTATGAGTGTTTCCATTTGTCTAGGTATCTTTCTAACTTCATGTACAGAAAATTACACAGATAAGCTGATGATCACCCTAATGCTGCAAACAGTGGAACAGATGCTACTCAGCACCATCCTGCCACTTTACTATGCAAAGCTTGCATCTGGCTAAATATAGGCACCTACAGCTGATCAAGTCCTTTCCAATCAGTAAGAAGCTGGACAACAGAGCTAACAGCGTAGTAAATTTCATCTGAAGCACACACTTGCACCTGATCAGATGAAGGGTTCTGATCTCCACATATTACATTTTACTGACTGTAACTGGAAAACAGATGGCAAGATATTTGCACCTATGCTGCAGTTATGTAAAAATTAGATGTAGTTAATTTCATAAAAAAAATCAATAATTCAAATGGCACACATACTCTGTATTTTATCTATTTCAAAGAAACTATCTAGTTAACAAAAATCTTAAAGTCTAAGAAAGGAGCTGGTGTTCACTGAAAGACATAACATGGAAATTAGTATCTGAATCAATTTTTGCAGCTCTCAGTGGGAAGACATAGCATGAACATGAGTGAGACTTCTAAAACATAGTCCTACAGATTTTCACTGGTAATTCAGCCAAGGATTTCAGAACATGCATCAGTGTTTCCCTATCCTGGGAGCACATGCACTAATCCCATGCCTTGCCAGGCACTGGAGTTATGTAACTGTTTAATTGGAACAAGCCTGTATCTTCAGGACTTAACTCACCACTGAGGTCCTGCTTGTGCAATGGCTCCTACAGTTGCTGATTCCCTACAGCTGTGTGAATTGTCTGAGGCTACCTCTACTTTACAGAAGCTGATTCTAGCATGTTTAACAGACTACAAACAGGCCTGAGGAAACAAGGCTTTACAATATCATACCCTACAGAATCAGTCGCTATTTTAAGAACAAAAAGCCTTAAAGAAAAACCCTCTAAAAAAATGAAGTTTTAGGTATATTTTAGAAATTTCCACCCCGAACCACAGTCTGAAAGAATCTAACGCAGTGGTACAGATCCACATTCATTTGGGTCTTTTTTTTTTGCCACCTAAGTTGTTCAAATGTTTGTCAACCCATCTACAAGTAGTGCACAATTTTTCCTAGATCAAATGAAAAGGAAATCAGAAGCACTCAATGTTTGACTGATCACTGCCTCAGAAGGGCTGGTCTCTGATGTTTTCCTAAACATCATTAAAATCCCAAATTGTTTCTTAATATAAATAACACGTTTGTTGTTGTTGTTGTTTTGCTTTGGGATTTTTGCTTTTTTTTTTTATTATATCTCTCAAATATCATGGATAGGGAAGGGAGCAATCTAGAGACTGTTATGTAAGGTACTGGAGCATACAAGTTTCAGCTCTTTCAGGCTGAAGATATATACAGACATACCATTTCCCTGACAAGCAGGAATCAACAGACTTTTGTAAGAGGTGGATATTACCATTTTTTCTTCACTGTATATCCATATTTAAAAAAAAAAATAAATCCTTGCTTTGCTCTTTCTTAAAATATGTTGTTGGTACCTACACCCAAAATATTTTGGGAAACAGTTTTCAGACTTCACCCTGTACTGAGCTGTGTAGGTGAGTTTCAAAACTCTTCCTCAGATTTCCCACCAGCAGCAGTTTGCCAAAAGGCAGAAAAGAGAGAAGCCTTGCTCTGGTAAGCTCTGAGTACAAATGTTTCATTAATAACCAATGAAACTTATAATAAACTGGCTTAGCGTAGTCTGGGAGGAGAACAGGCTGAAAATAAAAATTAATCCTGAGAGCATTAGCATATGTGTTCTAAACAAGTTAGTGGTCTTTCTGCAAGAGATAATTCAGACTTGTGTAAGAAGCACCTCCACTGGGGGTAACCTGCTAGATAAAAGAATACTTAGCACTTACAGAAGAAGTTCAATACACAATTTGAATAAGATAAAGTAGGTAAGATACTGTACTCACTGTGTAAAGCTCGTTAAGAACTTTCATTAAGTCTTCATGAAGCTGGAATGCAATCTCTTTGCTCTGTAATTAAAAAAAAATCATTAGAAAAAAGAATGCAAAAACTGCAACATAAGCTTATCTCTTATTGTTAGCACTCATCGTTCATGCTAGTGAATGTAAAGGAGCTCACAAAGACATCATTCTGACAGTTACAGTGCACTAAAAGATTCAGGGGTAGACAGACAACATCTAGACAGAAAACTTCTGGAGGGAAACCCAGAAGTAATTTAAGAGATATTCTCATGAAGCATTAGGAGACTAGGTGCCAACAGAAAGGGTAAAGTTTGGGATTAATGTTATAAGCCTTTTTAATGGAACAAATTGTGTACTGTTTTACAACTGCTATACATAAACTAAACCACATGGAATGCGATACTCTAGAGGGACGTCCCTCCCAGTTCTAGATCTAGAATAGTTTTTGTTTCTCAGCACATGCAATTATCTAAATATTTATGCAAGAAATAATTGTGGCTCCTCTTTGAAACAGATACTCAACTCCACAATATTTCACAGAGTGGGCTGCTGAAACAGCTTTGTTTAGCTTTCCTGGACTCTGGCTTTACTTTCATTCTGACCCAGAAAAAAGAAACGCTTGGCAGCAGTTATTAACAAAATCAAATATGTCAAAATAAGAGCATTTAATTAGAGTCTCATTCAAATATATTCCTTTGTCAGTTGTGCACAGCAGTTCAATCAGATGCAAGATTGAAGATTTGAAGGCATTTGTACCACAGCCTTTGGAAAACAACTATAGAACAGAACTACGGCTTGTTAAACAGCCTAGCTACATTTTTTCTGCACACTGTATAATTGTAACATACATGCTTTTTCCACGCACCCCCTCCTCAGTGAATGTACTGATGATTAGCCCAACTTCTAAAAACTCCAACTTCGTAATAAATAACGACATTAGCTATGAGAAGTACTTTGTATTTGGATAGAAGCCAAAGGAAAATCTTCTGGGGCAGCTAATCTCCAAAACTGCTATCACATACTTTGCCATCACTAAAACACCTGCAGGAATAACAATTTCCAAATGATGATTTCCAGTGTAACACCTCATAAGAAAAGAAGCCACAGCACACATCCCATCCACTACGTCTTCGAAAAGAACAACCAACACACACAGTAGCTGGAACAGACCACTCACCAGATTTTTCTCCTATTTGCGGTTGGACTAGATGACCTTAGAGGTCTTTTCCAACCTTGATGATTCTATGATTCCAATCCTACTGTCATACCCAACTCCAGGTAGTATGTTAAGGAATCTGCCTTTCCACTTATCGATATTCATACCAACTTACATGCAACATGATTTTTAACTGACAAGAAACTACAAATACAACCATGGAATTGCAGAATCATAGAATGATTTGTGCTAGAAGGGACATTAAACACCAACCAGTTCCAACCCCCTTCCAGGTACAGGGACACTTCCCACCACATCAGGTTGCCCAAAGCCCCATCCAAAATAGCCCTGAACACCTCCAAGGATGGGGCATCCCACAGCTTCTCTGGGCAGCCTGCATCCGTGCCACCACCCTCACAGAGAAGAATTTCCTCCTAACATCTAAATCTACCTTCTTTCAGTTTAAAACCATTACTCCTTTTCCTATCGCTATACCCCCTGATAAAGAATCCCTTCTCAGCTTTCCTGTAGGCTCTATTTAGGCACCAGAAGGCTGCAAGGATGTCTCCCCAGAGCCTTCTCTTCTGCAGGCTCAATAACCCCAACTGTCTCAGCCTGTCTTCACAGGAGAAGCACTCCAGCCCTTTGACTGTCCCCATGGCCCTACTCTCGGCTCATTCCAACAGATCCGTACCCTTCTTTTGATGGGGGGTCCAGGAGCTGAACACAGCGCTATAAGTGAGACCTCACAAGGGCAGAGAAGAGAGGGACAATCACCTCCCTCAACATGCAGGCCATCCCTCTTTTGATGCAGCTTCACAGTAGACAGATATAATTGTACCAGTGTCAATACCTTTAAGGTAATTGTAGTACAGAGATTTACATCAAAACTGATGATTGTGTTTGGACTTTGAGTACTGTTCTACCTTAATCTGACTGAGGGGATTTGTGAATCCGGTTACCCCTCCCGCTCTTGATGGGTGGGACGTGACAGCAGCCCAGGATACAATTGGCTTTCTGGGCTGCAAATGCACATCGTTGGCTCATGTTGAGAATTAACTTCTGAGAGATTCTTCCTCAAATTCTTCAACTGCATCAGCTGTAGTAACCAAGGTCCAGTAAGATAAATGCTCTGAAATTGAGTTATGCAGGTCTGCTGTGAAATTCCACCTATTATTTATACTTGTAAAAGTTTGGTATTTTTCAAGATGTATGTTTTTCTATTGCAGTAACTTGAAAATTAAAAAAAAAAAAAGAAAAAAAGCTTATTACTTAAATTTCTTTGCAAACATCAGGTTATTTCTATCAAATATTAAGGACAAAAATTCATATGCATAACAGTGCCTAGACTGCACGTGGAGAGGATTGGAGGAAAGGATTGGAGAAAGACTGCAGATTCACAAGCTGCTGTGGGGAAACACAGTCAAAGCTTTAACAAAAATTCTGAATCATTTTTCATTGCTTTACATTGGCACCCTGCTTTCAAAAGTCAGCAGTGCAACTCTGACACAGCTTACACATCTCCTCAAAGATCCAAGAAATGGAGACCAGCAGTTTCTTCTTGGAAAGCTGTTCCTATAGCATTGAATATGAGCAGCCTATTTTTAAAATTGCTTTAGGAGAAAGAAGAACAAAACCTACAAGATAATGGACATTAAGACTGTTAGATGAAAACATATTCACAAGGGAAAAAAAACAGTAGGGATGAACTCCAGCTCCAAGCAATTTATCCCTTTCAACTGTTGGTGAGCCGCCACCTCTTCAAAGCTGCTGACAGCTCAAGCCCTAAATACAGCGAGGTTGATTTTAAGTATTCTTCATGATTTAACTGGGCAGTGCAAAAGCTTTTTTTTGAAAGTGAGACAGAAGAGCAGATTTTCTTTGGTGTTTTTTTTTTTCTTTTTTTTTTTTTTTCCAGACTATTGTAAAAACAGAAAACAAACAAAAAAACAAACAAAAAAAACCGCAACCAACCAACCAAAAACCAACCAAACAGAAAACCCAGTAAAAATCAGGGAGACACAGAAATGCCACATGATCACAAATGAGTCATCCTTCCATCAGTTCAACTGGGGACTCAGCCTTCAGTACTCGTGTATATTATGTCAGCTTCTGTCTTTTTCTGATGAAAGATTTTGGTGGAATTGTCCAATAAAAATCAGGAAATTTGGTTAGCATTGGCAGCATGAACAGGATTAATTTTCAAGAACCAACACATTTTACATTAACATTTATAATCAAGAAATACTGACTCAAGTGCAAGCAATATGGCTTTTAGTGTGTGATATGCAGAGCGTTAGAGCACCAGATAAGAAGAGCATTTATTTTCAGTGGTTAATGGCTCTCCTATTTCTCCTTCATGCTGCCTATTCCCCACAGTAGTTCAGCATGCCTAGGAGCTTCTCCTCAGGGCAGCCAGACAGAACGTAAGATGCAACATGCATTTTTCTGGAGTTAAGCTGATAGCTCTAATCAGGCCATTAAAACCTGAGGAACAATCACTGAGATGCTTCTTTATTCACTGTGTCCTAGGAAATGTATTAGCATCTATTAACCGAAAGAACATAGACGGTAATAAAAATGCTAGAGCCCATGCAAATTGCTGTTAAAAATATATTGGCTACCAATCTGGTTCAAAGCATGAAGAGACATTCTGAAGAAACTGCCATAGTGTGAAAGTTCTGGGGTTTCTTTTGTTGGTTTTTGTTGTTGTTTTTTCAAATATCTAAACTACTGGTAGGATAGATCATGTCTGTGCAACAGACACAAGTGAGTGTACTTAAACCAGCCTTTCAGCGTATGCTCAATTTTCACGCTATTAGCAGTCCTTCTGATGTTCTCAAGATCAGTGTTTATTGAATAACAACTGATAAGCTTAGGATTTTAGTCCACATTAATACCCTTTCTCTGGAGACTGTAAGGAATTTCTGTCCATTCTGTCCATTGGGAACCCAATCTTTACTCATCTGTTTTTTTTACTGAAACTTTAGGCAGTGGAATTGTTCCTGGAACTCTATATTGTCTGTATTTAGCACACACAGTACTACTATCAGTTACATCACTTCGGGAAAATATTCTGTGACTATTCCTTTTAACTGAGTCTGCTGCTGGTCCCTGGGGGAAGTGATACGCAAACCCTTGCTTAAAAGAAGCTTCTGTAAGCTGCTGTGACACTGACACAGCTATTGTGTCACAGTAACATTCTGTCCCAGATTTGCCAGTTTATAGCAACAAATAGCTTTGCTATCCTTTTAAACCTTTAAACGTTTAAGAAAGTGATGTGAGAAGACTCTATGTACACCACAATTCCACAATTTTCATAACTTCCAAACAGATTTGGCAGGTAGTCATATTCCCTGCTAATAGTCAGATTATGGAACTAAAATATTTATTGTACTTGGCTTCTCCAGCTTTTTTCACTGTAAACACTGGAAGATATGTTCATCTTGCCTTGTTATGGTTTCTGTCCAAAGAAAATACATTTTTATAAATTATAAATATACAAATCTGCTTAAGGATTTTGTGGCTGTGTGTTTATACAGTTGATTATTAATGCTGGGGCAACCAGAATCGCTGCATGAAATGTTCTGCATAATACTTTTCCCTTCTGCTTGACATTTTTCCTTATTGCTTTATTCTTTAATTGTCCCCATGAGGCCATCTACCCCATCTGCCTGAAGAGATGTGCAAGCATGCAAGATCTGAACTCTGCTACTTTATGTTTGCAATTTTATGTGCAACAAGAAGGCAGGAATGAACAGCAATCTGCACTGCTTTTATATGCCAGCATCTGAAAAATAGAAGAGCTTAAGTGCCTTCCTGGTAGTAAGAAGCCTGACATAACATCATCAGGTAGATGCCTTAGTATCTTGAACTAGATCCTATCTTTGTCCTACATTTAGTAGATTTAAACAGAAACTGGTTCCCGATCTCTGTAAAACAGAATGACAAATTGCTCCCAGGAGAACAAAAATAGCAAGTGTCCTAACATTAAGTGGAAAGCCATGTACAATCAGGTGCAGGAAAACAATTTATTTTGGGCCCATTGGAATATGCACGTTAGAGGGGTCTTTTCACCAGATCAGTTAAAATATTAAAAACAATGAGAATGAGAAGCAATAATGTACAGATCAGGAAGAACAGAGAGTGAGCTAAGGGCAAGGCATTAAGTCCAAGGGGCAGAGACACCACCCATGACTACATTTCATGTAGAACAACAGTGGATACCATACACATCTTCATAAGGACTATAGCAAGGGGTTGCTACACATACCAGACATGAGTAAAAAATAAAAAAAAAAATACTTCTAGGCACAGCCAGGGAATGAAGATATTGTTTGATATTTTCACTACATAATTTTAATGAGAAAAAGTGATGGATGTCACATTTCTCATTCTAAGTGCATCTTCTATTTGCTCCTGCAACCTCTGCCTGCCAGGTGAACATGTGCATTTTGCACCTTATCTCTCTCTGGTTTCTGGTGGATGTCAACTAAGCAGTCCTGAGATGCCAAGCACTTTAAGTCACACAGATCATTACCATCAGACAGAAATTATGGTTGAAGCTGCCCATTTGAGCTAAACCTAAGTGTAGAAAGCTTATGTTCTTCATGAATAAAACAAGACAATTTGCTAATAGCTCCACTTCCTGTACTGGTCTTGTTTTTCTCTCTGTTCAACATGGTTCACCTCATTTCGTACTTGCTTTCACTTTTACTCAGAACTGGAACTTCACCATCATCAGAATTTTAATCAGTTCTGTACCTGGGAACTAAAGGCAAATTAATCACCTCACTAGCACTCTGCAGCAAGCACTACAGCCCGACCTGTCTACACAAGCACTCAGAGGAAAAACCAATTTCTCCAACAAGTACTAACTCCTGACAGACTAAAGTCCTAAACATAAGTGCTCAAAATTAATACTGGTGAACAATCATTGCCACACTGAAGATGCATGCTTGTAAAACTCATTTACATCATGCCGAGGTGCTATGTGTCTTCCTGCCCACCATTTCCCTCACATCACAGAGCCTTGCTCACATTCCTTCATGCATCCCTTGGGGAGCTCGCCGTGCCTGTGCTCCAAAATATCTAATAGCTTTTTGATGTAACAGTATCACTCTGTGTTTTAACTAGAAAATCCTGCTGAAAGGTAGGATAGGGTCAGTTAGGATATGAGCTCCACTAACCTGAAGGGTATGCGTATTCAGTTTTTCTTTCCCCTGCAGAAGATTCATGTTATGAATAAAAATGAAAGAAAAGCTCCAAGAAGCTATGCTACAATAAGATCTGAAGTGTTACGTGTTCAACACATCTGGAGAGTAGGAAAGTAAAAGCAAAATTTCTAGTGCTAGAGACCCTCAACTATGGGCTAACCTAGTAACACACATATAACAAAACATATTTCTGAGCAACACAAGCGACTGAAAAGCCATTCATTCCAAACTCATTACTGAAAAGTTTCTACTGTTTCAAGCAAGTCTGAGACACCTGCACACAGATTGTACTGGAACATTTCCACATCACTTTTCCATCATCTTTTCAACTTCCACAATGATTTATTAGTAAACTTACTGGTTTGTGAACTATAGCTTTACACAGACACAAGTTAAACAAACCACTAGAGATCGAAGAACTAGAAATTTTGATCCTATTACTGTTACATGTTTTAATTCACCCCAATAAAATTGAGTCATGTTTTTAGATCTTTTAGATCAACTACAACCTATGCATTCTCTAAATCATTCTTCCCACTCTATTGTTATCTGTCTAGATTACAGTAGGGTATATGTGAAAAGAGTCTCCTGTTTTGAATGTATTAACCTACTACCTGTTAACCTGTCTCAAGCCTTTGAATCGGTAGATAACAGCAGGACAAGGGGAAATGGTTTTAAGCGGAAGGAGGGAAGATTAGGTTGGACGTCAGGGCGTTCTTTACTCTGAGAGTGGTGAGGTGCTGGCACAGGCTGCCCAGAGAGGTTGTGGATGCCCCGTCCCTGGAGGTGTTCAAGGCCAGGTTGGATGGGGCCCTAGGCAGCCTGGTCTAGTGTTAAATGTGGAGGTTGGTGGCCCTGCCTGTGGCGGGGGGGTTGGAGTTTTATCATCCTGGATGTCTCTTCCAACCTAAGCCATTCTATGATTCTGTGATGATTACTCCCTGCTAGACATACTATTGTTTAGTCACATACTTTATATTCTGTAAAATTATTGGAACTCTTTCTTGTACTGACTATGACCTTTGCCAACAAACATCACAACTGTAGCTGATGGATATGCATTTATATTCTATTTTTATTTCAGAACCTAGTAACAATGACTGCAAACACATTATATAGATCTCAAGCTAAGACACCTTAGAGTGCTTACCCAAAGGGAGATATACATGTAGGTCACTCCAAAAGTAATGTCTCTTATTTATTTCCATGGAAACTACAGCAGATACAAAGAACACTACACTACTTGATAAAGCAAATTCTCAGCTGCAAAACACTGTTTTTTGACATAGTCACCACTATTAGCTGTGCATTTTCACCAGTGATGAACAAGAGTCTGCACATTTGTAAAAAGCTGCACCAGAAGAGGTGATCCACTGTGACTGATGCCACTGCTGGAATGCACCACCCACTGCAACCCTGTGTTCATATCCACTGTTTGGTCTCCACAAATGTTCAGCAAGCCTTGTTGAATGTCAGCAGGTGCCATTTTTTCCACATGAAAGAAATGTAGAAAGCCCTTTGCTTTATGTACACTTCCATGTCAGATGCCATTTTGCCAGACTGCCCTTCTAGTACCATCTGTTGCATGGCAACAACATGTAATGGGATTTTGGTGGGAAGGTTCAACCCCCATTGCTGTACCACAACCACCTGCCTTTTACACCACAGGCCAACTTAGTAAAATAAGAGGCACTACTTTTGGAGCAGCTCTCATACACTCTATGGCTATGAGAAACATGCAAAGGCCATGTACAATGACAAACGCCTGAAGTAGTTATGTTATCAGAAGTGCATGTTCATACCTAACATTGGGAAAAAAAAGAAAGTCCTTCAGGAGAGTCACTGTATACGCTAAATATTTATGCCAATGCAGAGCTGCAAGGCACACTCTCAATTTGGCTTGAATCACAGTTTCTCTGATGACAGGCTTATAATAAAATACAGTTTTTACAAATAATTCATTAATTCAGCGTGGCTATTTTGGGAATCCTAAGTGAAAACTATTTCCTTTCTGCATGGGTAGACAAACATGTTTTTGAAAGAAGAACAGGCTTTTTTCCTTGCCTCTTAGATATTTGCAATTCAGTTCTTAAGGTCAGCAGCTTATACAGCAGGTTTCCAAGCATTTCAGCGCTAAGGACTTGCTCCATGAGAACTGTCATGAAGGATTTATGTGTGCTACACCAGACTTCATGCTACATGTGCTGAACCTTCTCTTCAGATGCTATTGATTGAGACACGTTTGCCTTCCTCATGCATGTGAGGGTCCCCAATGCAGAACAGGCTTTACCTTCTTGAACATTCTGGTGGAGTCTTCGCTTATCTGCATGAAGCGCATGATGACGTTGTTTAGGTAGATATCGCTCAACGTTGCATGGTCTTTGCTTTCTCTTCTCACTTGGTTCAGGAGTAAATACCAGCAATTCACTGGTGATAAGAGGTTCTGATCTTTCCTAAGGAGGAGAGATACATATGTGTTATGTACAGAGATGGAAAAGTTGCTTAATTATCACAATCACCCCCCTGACATTTACACTCATAACTTGTTATGTAAAAATGACTACTTTTGAAAACTCAGCCTATCCATTCTTGGAGTAACTCAGACCAGGCAAGCTTCAGATGATTCTTTTAAGACAAATTTCACAAATCCCATGAGGCATGGATACAAAAATACCAAAAAAGTGCAAGAATTTAGAACACTGCAAGACAGCCAACAGTTTAAAAATCCTGCCACAAAGCTTCAGCTGCTTACAGACCGCGTACATGTAAATATGCAAAATTAATAAAGGCTGCTGCTGAGAATAACATCAATTATTTTTTTTACATTAGAAATAAGTAAGGACTGTAGGTGCATTCCAAATCCTTCATGAGAAAATTGTAGCTATTTCACAGTAACGGATTTGTATGGAA
The DNA here is from genome assembly GCF_026119805.1 of Tympanuchus pallidicinctus. Lineage (NCBI taxonomy): Eukaryota > Metazoa > Chordata > Aves > Galliformes > Phasianidae > Tympanuchus > Tympanuchus pallidicinctus. Next base: position 30,656,422 of record NW_026294802.1, read on the forward strand.
TCATAAGCAAAAACAAGGAAATGTCACAAGCTTGTATATATGCATATATATTCTGTGATCAGCATTCATAAATCCACAGCATTTATGAACGCACTGCTTCTGCCAGTCAAAGACTACAACTACAGGGCCAAGAGAAGTACAGACATTTTCCCCAATGATCCAGTTCTGAACTTCCTTTACAGATTTTGTTCTGTAGGCCCAAGTGATTAGTGTTGCAGATAGTGAAATCACAAACAGCTTCTCATTTCTTAAACACAAATAGAAATGTACGTAATTCAACAACTGTCTCACAGACGATAAAAACCTATTTGTGAAATTTGCCTTATCATTTTACTTAATCTTTAAGTTTGCTTTCATCCATGTGGCCTAGAAGATCGCTGCTCTTTCTTTTTTCTTGTGTAGGGATTCTCATATAGTAATAAAAGATCAAGCACGTGGAGATAACATAGTCAGGGGTGGCAATAAATTGAGCTCTTGGTAAATTATTCTAATAATTAACTATTGCCACTGTTAACAATGTGTCTTTAATCCCTCATCTGATTGTCCAGCTTTAGCTTTTACCCCCAGAATGAAAGCAACAATGAATGACTAACAGACAAAAGCCTTTTCTTAATCATTCAGTTGTGAATCAGAAGCATGTTCAGGAAACTTCTCCATTTGTCTGAGAGGTACATTTTAACACAGGTACTCACAGCATCAAGATTCAGGGTCTTCTCACTTAGCTCAGCCAGCTAAGCATCCCCTAAGGGCCATGCTGACATTACTTGGTCTGCACTGCTTCTGCGTGTCCTAAAGGTAATCCCACAGGATCCCAACTTCCCATAGGAAGGTACTTCCACCTTCCAGCCTGTTCTGGGAGGGAATGGTGGGAACAGCAAGGAGACCACCTGCTTTTGCTACAATCACTTCTCAAAACAACCAGACAGTTGCACAGTGAAGACAGGACTTTAGTCATGATACCCATGCACACTGGCTATTCTGGATTTAGACATGTTTAAGAATGAAAAAATGTATCTATATGCACAAAGCAGAAGGATCTTGACACAAGCTGTGTAACAGCCTGGGCTCCCTCTGAAGCAGTGACATGCATAGCTTGGTTACTTCATAGAACTACTGAGTCACTTAACAGAACTCTTAGAAATACACAGCACTATTCTTTGAATCGTGTGCTATATTGAGATTCATCTCTTCTATGTTCAATGCGTTTGGAGAAGATTTTTGTCCCCAGACAAAAATGTCTGTGTCTGCAGCACAGTACTAGCTGGATAGTGGAAAAAAATCCAAACACAAAATTTTGGGTTGTATCCCCAAGCAAAAGAGAGCCAGGCAGATGCATTCATTAATCAGCTCAACTCAGGAAAATAAACAGATGACACCATGCTAGCAAATAATGCATATGAAACACTTTCTAAAATACTCTGTAAACTCTTTTTGACAAATACTGCCTGCCCACTTCTGTTTTGTCCCAAGTTACTATGCCATCAAAGGGATATATTAAATTGGAAGCAAGATGTAACAGTCACATCCTAGTCCAGGAATGAGAGTGGCAAAGAGGCACTAGAAGTTCACACGCAACAGCAAATCAAAATAGCTTTCTCTCTCAATGCCTTTTTGCCAATATTTGTGGCCTTTTTTTTTTGTTGTTGTTGCTGTTGTTGCTTTTATAATATTGATTGACCTATTTAGACACTTTTAAAATCTGTCAATCACACTGCAACAGATCAGTACACAACTTTTAAGCACTTTTGAGGCTCTGCTTCTCTTTCAGATACAACTGCATTTTGGATGGTTTAAATTCAGTGTGGTAAGTGAGGAATATTTCTGCAATATACCTTTTAAGAAACTGAAAAATATTCTATGAAATTTACATGAGTAACTGCAGCGGTCCAAGTCAACACAACAGTATTCAGGTGACCAGCTACCTTCAGCTGAAATGAGAACTGTATGCTGCTAAGCAGGGATGAGAATTTTTAATATGCCTTTGACCTGGCTCCTACCAAACAGTACTCAAAACCAGCAGAGGCAAGGAGTAGGGTAGCTCTCCAATAACCCCCCAGAGGCTGACGTGGAGATGAGGAGGAAGAAATATCTTACTTGTACTGCTGATGGTCTTTCGTACTTCTTGTTTTTGCCATGAACCTCTCTGCCAATTTTTCCAGGTTTCGGGAATACTCCATCTCTATTTCTGACTTCTTGCGGAAGAAGTCCTGCAGATCCTGAAGAAGCTGCACTCTCATTTCAGTCTGCTGCTCCAGGCATTTCTGCTGCTCTATGAGTTGAGCTCGGATCTCTAATAAAAGAAGCACATATCACTCAAGTCAGTGAAAGTAAATGAGAACTGAGCGTTACCAATCAAAATTACAAACACTCTGGACAACTTCAGCCTCTGCAGCTACATCAGCTGGACCTGAATGTCAGGTCTTGTGGGATGTAGCCAAGGTAGCTCTCATTTCTGCCATGACACATGTATCACAGTGTCCTCCCACCCACTGTCAGTCTGCTGGGCTGCTATGAGCAGATCTGCCTCCCATTTCCTCTCCCAGCCTCTGGCATTAGGAAGACATCTGGCTCAGAGCTATCTGCTTGTGGGGGGGTGGTGTTCAACTGTTTGAGCAGCAGCTCCTGCTATCCCCAGAAATGTCAGGCTAAGCGTGCACCCTTTGGGCTGCAATCAGCTTACTGGCAGGTGGACCGTGCCAGCTCATATCACAAAACACAGCATGGAAATAACTCTGCAATAAATTCTGGAGGCATTATCCACCATAACTGTGCACAGATGACCTTCCACAGCTGCCCATCTACACTGGAGGGAGAACTGGTGTATTATTCACCAATATGCTACAGTGAGCTTAGAGCAAGAAGTGCAGTCCTATTTAGAAACAGCTATTTGAAAATAAAAAGTTTCAGTGTAAGAAGTTTCAGGCATTGTGGTATATTTATTAATATAAAACAAAATTAGTCCATTTAGAAGAGAATGTATGTTTATAGAGTATATGGAGTAACAGGGAAAAGCCTCCAGATTTCTTACCACTGTATTTTGTATTGTTTGCCATATGTACAGTTACTATGAGTTTTTATTTAGGTCTTTTTTTTTTTTTTTTTTTTAAACACTTCTATTTCTTCAGTGCTAAGTTGATAACCACATTCTGGAAAATCGCAGTCTAAAAAAATCCTTCTACCTATTTTGAAAGGCTGGTTCATTAGAGGCTTAGAATTTGCCCATATGCACTGGAATCCAACACTGTGGAGTAAACACTTTGCAGCCATTATTTATATACATACAGTTTAGCATTATATGTTGATAACAAAACAATATGTCAGAAGTGATGCTCATGAAGTTGTGGATGTTTATTTCGTCACACAATCACTGAGGTTGGAAAAGACCATTAAGATCATCAAATCCAACCATCCCTAACACTACTGAATTCCACCACCAAACCACATCCCTTAGTGCTACATCTGCACATCTCTTGAATACCTCCAGGGATGGTAGACTCTACCACTTTCCTGGGCAGCTTTTTCCAATGCGTAAGCAGCCCTTCACATAGAAATTCTTTCTAACATCCAGCTTAAATTTACCCTGAATCAATCTGAGGCTGTTTCCTCACGTCCTTAGGCTGCCTCCTCATGTTCTACTGATTGAACCATGCTGTGGGTGAAACGACATCAGAAATCTTAGATGCCTCATTGGACTGAAGTAGAAAAATCTTTCTGAAAGCCACCACTAGCATCACAGGGAACAGCAAACCAGTAGCAACAATAACATTGCAAAAGCTTATCTGAGGCAACTAGGAACTAATGCATCTTCACTCATTTTAAAGCAGGTCTAACAGCAGAGATCAAGTCTGCTGGGATTCAAATGTGTATACTGAAATAAGGTAGGATGAGCACAGAAAGCTGTTAAGTCAATATATTTATTGGAAGAGACAGATACTGCAGTGTTTTCTTCCAAACCTCCTTTGAGCTACCATCTGCTGTGTTAATCATTAATGAGACCATCCATTTTTATACCCTGGTAGGTGAATCAAAGAATTCATGTTTTGGTTTTCATTTCATTTGCAATCAGCTCATCAGGGAAGGACCAAGCCTCCAGCAAGGCTGAGCCACTGTAATACAACACCCTATCAATGACATTCATGTACGCAGAGGAGAAAAGCACACTGAAGCTGGAAGGTTATTAACAGAAATAACTTTAAAAAAAGCTTTTTTTCTTGAATGCCTGCTACTTCGTGAATTTTATCATCACAGAAAATTCCTTCTTAAAGGAAATTGGTTGTACAGATTCACTGATCAGAGGCAGGAGTTTTGCATCAGTCCAAATCCATGTACATTATCCCTGTACCCTGGTCATGTCCCATTTCCATCAGAGATTTTCCACTAGTGACTTCAAAACCAGAGCTCTGCATGGAGCAGCTACCTTCTCATTATTTTGTAGGTCGGTGGATCTTGCTGTTGTAATTCTTCCTTTTTAGGCAAGCTTTTACCATAGCAACAAGAAGAAGAAAGAGTGTAGAAAAAGGAATATATGAACAGAGATGCAAGAAACAATGAACATGGGATGACAGATTCCATGGGAGAAAACTACTTGACAGTGGCCTCCTTCAAGCTTGTATGTTCAAAGTCAAAACTGAAGCATGACCACTGTATGTGGATGGTGGCTGGGCTCCAAGCTCTATGCAAGGCAGAAAGCTAGTGATGGGGGCAGCAGCTTCACGAAGGATGTCTCACAACTCCTGGCTGGTTGGATCTCAGCAAGGAAGAAGACTGTCAGTCTCATAGCTATGATTCTCATCTGCAGCAAGGAGAGAAGGGGGAGATGCACATTCTGTTTGAGCCAGCAGACCAAGATCTGTTCAGAAGAGACTGTGGCACAGCAATTCTCCTTCCAGCCCTTCATGTCCTTCTGCTCCTGCTCCTTTGAATTCTACTTTTAGTAATAATGTGTGTGATGTCACGCTGCTAGACTGGGGAGATGGCAATGAATAAGAAATCAAATCAGCAAATGTTGTGATTTTCACTTTCTGATAAGAGACAACTGTGGATTAAAAAAAAAAAAAAAAAAAAAAAAGGAAAGAAAACCTAACAAACACTGGCACAACAGCCAGCCAGCCTGAGTGGCTGCACATCACAAAATCCCGAGTAACTGGCACAGTACCACTAAGGAACACAGTCTGTCCATCTCCTCCTGTTACGGAAAAATTTACCAAGGCAACGCTATTGTCCTTAACAAACCCACATGTGTGACTTCCCTAGAGCTGCAAAGAGCTGCGTGGAATACTGTTGCACTATATTCAAAGAAATAACTATCCAATAGGCTGAGATGGTGCCAAGTAAAAACCAGTAAGCCCAACCTCTTTAGAGGCACAGACAGGTGCAGCAGGCAACAGAAGACTGCCTGTTCCTGCTCAGTATTGCAGGCGCATTTAAATTAAAAGTCGAACTGACACCAGCTGTAAGGGACAAGGACATTGTCCTGCTCTGCTCTGTGGAGTAGTTGATGTGAAATGATTGTCAGAGCGTTCTGTGCCAGGAATGCACACGTTCGAACTGTGGACAAATTAACACTTTCGCCTTCTCCGCACAGCAATTTTCAGTCGTAACCACTGCTTTTCTGGCCAACCAAAGGGACTCCCATCCATTTACAATGCAGCTTCAACAGACTGAACTCCTATCAAGTGGAAAAAACCCACTTGACTTGAACACATGACCAAAACCTGGAAATGGTTAATGAAACTGTAATTAAATCAATAACCTCTGAGTAAACCTTTGTTCTGAAGATTTTCATATTAAAATCCATTTCAAATTTATGCTCCACTCAATAGTGTTTCCTAGAATTAAAGCTTTAAGAAAAAAATGATTGTGGTTGTCGTAGCCTTTAAGATACTGCTTTAACCTTTAGCATATCTTCTTCTGACAAGACATTAAAGCAGTGCACTACAGAAAACAAAAGCAGACAAGATTAGAACTGTTTTGAGAGGTGTAAGGAGTAGATGAAACTGAACTACTGACAACATCCAAATCATAATCAGAAATACACTCATCAAAGTCGCCTCTTGTACACAGTGCAGCATTACAATGACTTATACAGCACCACAGTAAGATGCATCCAGTGACTCATCCGAAGGCACCTGCAGTGAAACACGATGATGCGACACACAGTGATCATGCTGGCCACACACCAGCAGGGAACACAACTCATTGCTTTTACCTCCATGAACACCCCACCACCATGCTCCATCAAGCATCCTGGAAAGCTGTGGATATCCCTCGCCTGACCTCAGAAAGCAAGAAGCTGGACATCTCATAGATACACAGCATTCTCTGACTCTACAATTTAACATGAATTCTAAAACAAAACAGTGTTATTTTAGCACTTCCTATGAGGACTACCCAACTGCCTCACAACCCACTGGAATATCCATGTTCCTCGCAGGTGATGCTGCACTGCCCACATCGTCAGGCAAGCTCCAGCCACACCACTCTCAGAGACCTTCCAGACCACTGCGAACCCTCACTACCAAACCCTCAACCCAAATGACTCTAATGAACCTTTCACAGCACTGTTACATGGCTGCTTTTCACTAGAACTCCCTATAAGCTGCTGCAGCCTGCCATCCTCAACTCCCTTCTAACTCTACCTAGATGGAAATAACTTCTGTGCTTGTGGAACAGCACTGGCATGGTTCTTGCTGTTTGCTCAAAACCCCGTAAAATGCTGCATGAACTGGACCCTGGTTTGCTCCTTGAGTCTGCAAGCCTCCCACCTGCTGTCTTGGCACACTGAAGTTGTGATTACAAAATACAAATACATCCATCCAGCAGTATCACTGGATAATGGTGCAAAGAGTCCATCCTGCTAATGGCGATAAAAGCAAGAAGCTTATCAAAATTATTGAAGTGCACAAATATGTTCTCACAAGGCATGTTTGTGTGCAGGTTTGCAGCCACTTGGTAACTTCAAAGAAAGCTGTATCACCTACCCACCTTTTTCAAGTATCACCCTCACAAAAAAATTACATTTTATATTAGCTTTAAGGTACTGAGTGTCTCATCAAAAGCACTAAAGTGCTTTTTGATAGTGTTTTAGACTTTCTCTTTCCAATCCACTACAACTCATCCATTTCTTTACACCAGTGAGCTACTGACACACATATTTCTCACTCTTACGTTTATGCAGTCCAGACCGTATTTCACAGGAAAAGATTCAGAACTTAAATTCATTCTAGATATTATCTAATGACTGGCATGTGTTTGTAATTAAGAAGATACTGGTGCCTTATTCATTTTGTAGTTCCTCCTTACAGACACAATCTTACATGATTCTCACTATGCCTTGGTTACTTCATAAAAGACCGGCTCATGTCTAAGTTTGTTAGTTGAAGCTGGGACACTACAAAGAATCACAGGCTTGCGTTGGAAGGGACCTCAAAGGTCATAAAACTCCAACAACCCCCTGCCAAAGGCGGGGTTGCCAGCCACTACATCAGGTAGTAGATCCGACTGCCCAGGGCCCCACCAAACCTGACTTTGAACACCTCCAGGGATGGGGCATCCACAACGTCTCTGGGCTGTCTGTGCCAGCACCTCACCACTCTCTCTGTGAAAAACTTCTCTGACAACTAATTTAAATCCCTCCTCCTTCAGTTTAAAACCATTCCCCTTTGTCTTATCACTATCTACCTGTGTAAAAAGTTTATTTCCTTCTTCAAGGGATCAACCTCCCCAGTTCATTATCATTTTCTGTCTTTGCGAGGATCTGCCTTTGGCTTCTCCATCGAGATGAGCAGAGCTTTAGTTTAGCTGAACACAGCTGGCCAACAGCTGCATCAGTGCAGACATTCCTTATCCCTGTGAAAGCACAGATAACTTGGTTTACAGAGCCAGTTTTTCCCATGTTTAGATATTCTCAGGAAAGTACTTAGCTCCAGCTGGTCAGGTACAGTGTCAGCAGAGAAAGAGCAGCAGCAACCATCAAAAGGCCCAAGGAAACTCCTCCGTGCACAGTTAGGATTAAGTCACCCCTACGATCAGCACTCCCAAGCCTGCTTGGGATGTTACACTGCTTCTCAGCAGACAAGAAGATAAACACTGTAAGAGGTATGAGCCCTATGGTGACTCTTCTGGCCCAGCTGCTGATACTTCTCCAGAAGATAAGAAGCCTAAAGGTACTAGTGCTGGACAAGCTTTTATTTCTCAGAGCCGTAACTAGAAAGCTGTCAAAGTGTTTCTATGATAAATCATGGGAGAAGCAGTGCAGTCAGCAGGGAGCTTGGCTCATGCTCTGTTCCAGCTCCATTTTCTAGGACCAGAAGCACTTCCAAAGCCAGGAAATCCCAACTGTCTGACAGCTGATGAGAGGTGCTGGAGTCAGGCTCTCTTAGGCTGCTGCAGAAATGCCTTTAAAGAGATCCTAAGTCTATTCCACAACCTTAACTTTCTCCAACAAATGAGTGATAATCACTTCCCTGTCTTCTACATGCACATAAGAAATGTGGCTGCATAGATGGTCACAACCTGGAGCTTCTGAAGGCAGAATTTTTGGGGACTTTCTTCTACTCCCTAGCTGATTTCACTTAGGACATTCAGCATTTGCCTTATGCATGCTTGCACTTAAAATGAAACCTCTCCAACGCAAACCCCAATTATAAATTTATTATTTGGCTGCGTGTCATTTCCCAGAAAAATCCATTTCAGGTTTTTTGTTTGCTTGGGGATTTTGGGGATGCAGCTGAGGTTGCTTCCTAGCACACATGTTTCCAAGCTTTAGGAGCCTAGGGAGCTGGAATGGGAGTGAGAACCGTGACTGGCATCTGGGGGGCTGCATGAAGGGTCAGGGATCTGAAGGCCCTGTTGACATCTGTACAACTAACTCATTTGAGCACCTCAGCCTTAAAGATCAGTCTTTGTTCATTAGCAGAAATGCTGCTCTAGAAAACATTTCCACCATGCAGACAAGTGCTTACAGCTCTGTTTGACCATCACAGCAGAAACAAAGAGCAGAGAAATAACAGATCCTCTCCTTGCTGTAACTGAAAATTTCAAGCAATGTGTTCAAGCAAATACTGCCCTAGTCCTGCTTACCGCAGCCACAGATAGAGCAGCAACATGCTCTCAGCCAGAACTGGGGAATCCCAGTGGATGGGGTTGAAAAGGGATGGCTATATCCAGGCACCTGGCACCTTCCACCTTCCAGTTACCTTCAGACACGTCTCTGGAAGAGCCGCAAAAACCTCCAGACATAGCTGAAGAAGATTTTCATCATGTTGTTCTTGGAATAACGCCCTCCTGCTATTCACAGCCACAGCTGTTGGTCACTTGGCTGCCTGCAGTCCAAGCCTGAATGGAGGGCGGTTTGCCAGCTCACAACTTGGCTGGGCATGCTTCTGCCATGGTGCTGCTGCCAAGTGGCCATGGGTTTGGGCAGGCAGGCTGCCTGCACCATCTCTCAAGTGCTGCTGTTTCTGCACTGTCTGCTCCCATGCATCATGGCAAGACATCGGCCATGCACGCTACCTACACCTGAGGACAGCATAGGTCAACTTTCTCATCCTTGTTTTGCCAGAGCTGGGACTAAGGAAAACCTGTGACTCCACTCAGAGGAGAGGGGACTTTCTTTTGCTCAACAGTAAAAGCCCAGCTCATCCCAGAACATTGCCAATCAGAAAAAACACCAAAGCACAGGACACCGCCTGGGCCTGGAAGATCTGCAGCAGGGCCCTGCAGCAGCCTCTCTGCACAGTGATGCAGGCAGTGGGTGCCCTCCGCCTCCAGACAAATCCATCCGCTCTGCAAACCCTGGGCACACAAAAGGAGAGGGAAGAACCCACATCAAGCAAGCCACAAAACACATTTCAGAAGAACTGAACAAACCAGACATTGCCCCAACCAGGGCATTCATGACAAAAGCCTACAGCCTCATAAAGGAAAGAAAAAAAAAAAAAGTGAGTGAGGGACAGACAAGAAGTCTGTGGGCATCTCTGTCTGCCAAGCAGACAGAATATCATGCAGTAGGTGTCCAAAAACCCATTTAGGGCATCTAAACTGTCATGGTCTGTGTGGCAGCTCATTTTGATCCTTCCAAAGGGTTTCCACTGTTCAGGCTTTTTAATGCTTGTTACAGATACTATCAGCCTTTCCCTGCAGATCTAAACTCTAGGCACAGAAGAATATTAAAAAACACACTCAATACGCCCAAATCTTTCTTTTCTTACCAATGAGGTATCTGTCAGCGGAACAGAAAAATCATTCATGACTCTCCTTTGAATAATTCTTTGCAGTAATGTCTGGAATGCTGGGTTGACAAGAGCACTCTATTAGAGAAAAAAAACCACCACCATACCTCTTCCTGGCCACAGATTTCTATAGGTGTACTATTTAATTTATTTATTGTAGGCTGCTATGATTGCTCTAATCATAGCAGATGAAATGTATCCTTCCTTCTGCTTATTTCTTCTGTACAGAAAATTCTCTCCTTACAGAACACAGTGTTTTTCATCTATTCAAACAGAATTCACTCATCATACACATTATGCTATATTCTTGTTACATGCTTCTTCAGTGTTTAGATTGTAAATTAGATTGTAAATTCTACATTTTAACTAGCACCTGGAGAAATGTTATTTCAGCTTTACCACTTCATAAAGCAGACAAAAGAACCCCTCTATTCCTAGACCTTAAAGCAGTTTTAGCATTGACCAATGGTGAAATTCATATCTCCCAGAAAATTAATGTCAGCATACGATCGAGACTTTTAAAATACATTTTTATCTCCCTGAAATCAGTAGAGATTTGCCGCTAACTTTACGCATGCTGGGATTACTACCTAACTCACTGCTTGAACTCAAGGCTGAAGCTCAGACTCACTAACATTCATACTGCTGTCAAAGGAGGCAGTACCTTTTCCCCCCTTACATCCTGGCTACACAAACCTTCCAGGTCATCGTGCTTCAGTACTGCCCCTGCAGACAGAACAAATAAGCCATGGGGAGAAATGAAAGATTTTCTCAGCTGTTCTCCAAAGATACTGTCAGACCAAGGAAAAAGTAGGAAGGTGCAGCTCAGACTACTTACGTCATTGCCACTACAGGTCAGCCTCTCTATTTCAAAACAATACCAAAAGTGGGTAGCTACAGCAAAGTTTAGTTCCCAGCAGAAGTTTACATTGAAGAATGAATACCAAGTTCCCCACCAGGCTCAGCAGGAGCAGACTGGAACTTTTTGGAAAGTCTGATCTGAATTTTGCAGGAGTTAACCAAACTGATTCCTACATTAAACCTGTCACAGACAATGGGAAACTCTATCCATAGCAACTAACAATTCGTAACAGTCACCAGAACATCATCTTGGCACATCAACATCAATTCGACGGGACTGGGACTTGGAGATAAAACTCATCCTTACAGGTGAATGACTCTGCTTCAGAGATTGGCAGAAAACACTTCTGAACAAAAATACCATTCTGTGCAGATCTTACTGCTCTTAAATCACTGCGTGTGGTTCACAAACTACAAGACAAATATTTTCTGGATGGCAATCAATTCCCCTGCTCTTTACAGACAAAATGCTGGTGGCTTTTACCTTTCTGTATGCGTACCACGTATCTCTATGCATGTATTTCAGCTCACCTGGATCTTTCAAAAAAAGACCTCCTTGCTTTTGTGGATTCTCAGCTTATCAAATCACTCTCTGACTACTTTAATGAAGAATGCATAGGATTTACTTTTTTAAAACTACTGTAAGAATTTCTCCTTGGTAGTGTTTTGCCACTTACTTTTAAAGCCAAAACGATCTTGAGAACATAATTAAGAAGTTTCACAATGCACATGATACTGTTCACAGAGCTAACTACCTGCATAATGAAACAACAAATATAACAACCTATTACTGATCCTCTGCCAGGGTAAAATGACCTCGGGAGTAAAAAGAAGTCAAGAAATTAACAAGTTTCCAAACTAGTCTCATTTCACTTAAATTTCTAGGCTTGGCATCCCACCTCTGCAGGTGTTTCCAAGCCCACAGCCCTATCATTGACTAAATGGCCATGAAGGCTCTTGACACTGTGCTGGGGGCTGCCGACATCTGAAGGGCACCTCCGAGGTAAGCGATATACTGGTCAGGCAAGAGCCACAAATGGCAAGAAAGGAAGAACAAAAGAAGCAGTAGTCTTAAAATTGATGGTACAACACAAAATCAAATGCTGCTTGTATGCAGATTTTACATACCTTGGGATCACCATCATCAACTTCTCACTAAAATGCAGGCAAGCACTTCTGTTAGACAGTCTCATTCTTGCCCTGGAAGACTTCTGTAACATCTTTTCTTTCCCATGCGAGGAAATTGTAAGGCAGACAGAAGACACTGTGGTCTCTCTTTTTTTTTTTTAATTTGCACTTTAGAGACAGCACTGTGAGCAGGCAGGAGCTGACAAAGCGCTGGGGAACCCTTGCATCCTGTCTGACGCTGGTTTATTATCTCAACTTGACAGATTTAGGTCCTCTTTTTCCCTTTTTCCACCCCTCTCCAGAGCTCAGAAGTCATTTTATTGCTTCAGTTCACTAATTCTCTAATTAGATTTAGATGGGAAAATAATATGCAAAACTGATTAAAGTCATAATTACTATGACTTTTCACAATAATATCCAATTGCAGAAGAAAAAATGAGATTTGTTGTGAAAGCAAGTTCTCAGTTACCCTGGAAATAACTCAAGACAACTCTGCTTCAACACGCAGTGCATGTATGCTCTTGCTGTGGAGTCTATACCATAAACACAAAAGATACTCGGTACATGCATTAGCATCTCCTTTAGAAGGTTCTCCTAAAATTTTCAGGATGCAGAATATAATATGCAGGCAAATATGAAAAGAAAAAGATCTGTAGTGGATTTTCAAGAGCAGAACGGTAATGAAAACCTGTATGACCTTTATCAGGTAGGTGGTGAAAGCTCTGTCTTGGCTTCTGCACGGCTGCAGACAGGCCTGCATCACCACAGCACCGCGCCATCCGTCACCGACAGCTCCTGCAGAGGCACCAGGCTTGGAGCTGACATGTCCTTCATCTGCAGGGAGGACAGAAACCTCCCCACTGCACAGACCACCATTTTGTTCTGCTAAACTCCACAGCAATTGAGACCCTCCTTCTTAGTATCTCAGGTGGGTAGCCGACAAAAAAAAGCGTCTGATGGCATTTTGTATAAATTAAATGTTGAGAGATGTGTCGTTTTTGAACAACAACAAAAAAATTATCCTCAGCCTCTGGCAGGTGACATAGCTCTTAAAATGAGAGTCACGCTGGTAGCAGCAGAGGCAGGAATTCCTGAGCAGCAAATGACCAGGAAAACCACGAAACCCAACGTTGCTATCTGCATATCCATCAGCGCGCTGTGCATGGCCTCTCCTGTGCTTTGATTACTATCACTGTGATAAGGCTTAGGAATTAATAACTACAGAAAATGCCCTCTCTGCATCCTCTGGAAATGATTTCTCATGCGTGGCACATCTTTGAGAGGTCAGTAAAACATTTTTAGTATGACATATGCCCCACTGCATGGTGTAAATCAGACCACACATTTGACCCAGCCATGACTTTCAGGGCAGCTTTCTAAGTCCCAAGGTGAAGTCGCCGTCCAGTTAAGGACAAGAGGAAAATTGCAACTCGTATTTTGTGTGCAAAGTTGCTACCCCACCCCTTTTCAGTTCAACCTAACACATAGCAAAATTCTTTCACCACTGCTCCTTTATCTTTTACACATTAAACTCCTAAAAATTGTAAATTTAAAACCGAGCACTTTTTACCTAAAACAGTAATTTTGTGCTTTTTTGCTACAACATGTCCATGATGTTCCCTTTCTTCACCGAGACAGCTATGCTGCTGTGATGCCTTCAGTGCTAATTTTAAAACATTCTGCCCAAATCCAATGCTAATAATAGGCTCAAGTACATCCTCCTCACTGCATGAGGCCTTATCTACTCCAGTGAACCAAATGGGACAGAGACCCAGCCATGAGCAGCATGCCAGAGCTGCACAGCCTGCCGTCACTGCTGCACTGGCCCCTGCCCATGAGCCCCCTCCTTCAGACGCTGCCTGGGCAGGGGCAATATGGCCCAGGGACCATCCACAACACCCCGCATGGGTGTGGGGTCTTCATGGCACTTGGAGCTCCAACCTCACCATGCAACACTGTGAGGGGGCTGGCATCTACCACCCAAGAAATCTTGGAGCTAAACCATATTCTCAAGATTCATATCCCTTCTGGGAATATATCTGTACAAACGCAAGCCCTGCTGGGTGGCATGTCCTTCAGGCAGGCAGATGGGCCTTGATCTGCATCCTTTTGTAATGGAGACACGGTCTGAATGTCTGAGAGAGACAGTTCCCAGTCTGCAAATACTGCCCCTCTGAGCATGACTATATTACCTGAAAATACATAACAGTGCCTTGGCTCACTTTCACATAACAGTACTGAATTTGAATGAACGGGTGATACAAGAAACAGGACAACACATTCTGGGAATTAACAGAAAGTTTCATATGCCAAACTTTGAGTAGAAAATGTTAAAATTTTTACAATTTAAACAAAATAATAATCCCTATCATAAACAGAAGAACAACAACTGTCTTTTGGAATCTGACAAAACCATTAAATGATAATTGCAGTATTGGCTCAGTAGAACTACTAAACAAACAGTGGTAGCAGTCAAGTATTTTTATGTGTTACTGAACTAATAAGATGATATAAATTCTACCAAGCTTCAAGTACATTGTTTATGTACTGCTCCGATCTGGTAAAAGACATAATTTCTAAGTGAGAAAATAAAATGTCTACCTCAAAGGAATGTTTTCTGACAAGTTTAAACTCAATTACTCAGAGCCCCAACTTCCACTCACTACCAGCAGTGAGAAAAAACCAAATCCTTTAGTGTCACAAAGCAGATTCTTTGTTCTGTCTTTCTGCTATGGGGAAGTATAAATTGGATTGTGGACCACATTTAATTAAATTTAGCTTGAGTCGTTATAGCTGGAGGAGAAGAAAGCCCCCCCAAGGTTCATGCTAATGGGGATAGAAAAAATACATCTACTGCTGAGACTGTAGGTAACTTCTGCACACACACACTCAACACTAAGATGAGGAACAGTATCTGCTAGTAAGGGATCTCTGGGCTAGAAGCATTTGCATATTATCAGATCCTCTGGAAACAATTTTTAATCTGTTAGAAATTTAAAAAATAACTTTTCTGTTTTTAAAATGAGATTAAGTATTAGAACCAGTAAAATAAAAACTTGATGATTTGCAGAACTCAGTACCTGCATTGTCTTTCTGCAACACTTCTCTAATCTACATCCATCATGAAAATTGTCTCTTTCCAAGAGACATATGGATGGTTATGGCTTCCAGGGGGCTCTGATCACTGCACTACAGAAGCAAAGGCATTGAGAACAGCTGTAGGAAACAGATGTGCCACTTTGGGCACTTTCAATGGAAGGCCAAGGGAGGAATCCTTCATGTGCTACTTAGTGCAGGATCCCCTCATAAAAAGACCATTAAAAACCAATGATTGCCTCTATTTTTAGGCTGTCGCAACTTGGAAGCAGATATTCTGATAGTAAAGTCCTTGCTGGAGCAAATAAAGGAGAAGAGTTGCTGCAATAGGCAGAGCAGGAGCAGTATCTACCAAGTCCTTCCCCTGGAAAACTGAAACTCAATCCGAGCCACTGAACTTTCAGAGATACAAAATGCCAGCTATAAGAAGCACGTCAACGGTCGTAGCAGTAGTACAGTTCGTTAACTCACAGAAAGCAGAAAGACAAATGAAGAAATCAAAGATGCAATACCTACATCGAAGAAAAGCTTGTCCTGTAAAAACCTATCCTCCAAACCTGGGTTAAAAAAATAGGGGAAATTTTCTTAAGAACAAATGCAGTAAACCCAGATACCAACTGGGTCAAAAAGCAAACGCTCTCCAAAGGACGAACCAGGTATGCCAGCAAGAAATGAGAGAAGCAAAGGACCCCTCATAGCTGGCTACACCCTCCTCAGGTCAACCATCAGTAACCCAGCTTCTACTTCCAGCTTACTGAATGCCCCCATCGTGCTGAGCGCAGTGCCGAGCCTGGATGTGACTGCAGACAGTAACACAACACCCATTAAATACTTGTGGTGAAGCCATGGCAGTCATTAGTAGACACACCATTTATAGGCAGCACCATCTGTTTGTGCATGCAGGAACTAGCACTATTCAAAAACTGTATGGTCCTAATCTTTCACAGTGGCACTTCTAAATACGATGGTACAACAAAGATCCGAACATCTTAAGGCCAAATGCAAGCAGCAAATTCTAAACCATAAAACTGTAGAAAAAGTAGTATCACTAAAAATTTTTTAAGATACATTTTTTCTTGTTTTTCACACTGATTTTCATGTTCTAAGTAATCAGCCTAAAATAGCTGGTAGATGCAATGAAGGGCTTTGAATATAATTTGCCTTTATCTACTTTGAAGGAACAAAGTGCTAATAGGAGAAAATTATCTTTGTTTTTTTCCACAATGGAAAGCAATGACACAAAAAGCTCCAATGGTATTTGAGTTCTGCAAGTCAAGCCTTTCTGATGTGCTAAACAGCTCTGTCCTTGTCTGTAAAACACAGTTTCATTCCTGATTAGTATTAGTTTCGACCTATCAGAAAACAGATGAGCCTGGTACAGGAAGAAAGGGTGCTCAGACAACTCGATGGGACTTCAACATCCAGACACTGCTGTGAATGGGCCCAGCAACCCTCACCAAGAAGATCCCGCAAATCTAACTAAAATTTACTGAGAAGTTGCCATTACTTTCTTCTTTTCCCCCTAAGGCTGGATTTAGAAAATTGCTGCAAGGCCTGATACAGTGTGAGAGATGGTGGTGAGTGGTACCAGCCAGACAGCTCAGCCCAATCTTATCCACAGAACCAGCACTGTTCTTTCCAGAACTAGTCCTAATGATGCAAGTGCATGGCACTACCCGACTAACTTGGCCATTCTCAGCCTCTCCAGCTGAAGCTCTTTCCTTCTGTATAAATCATGGAACATGCATTATTACAAGGCCCAAAACTGTGCTGCCTTTTGCCAAACAAGCATTGCAGTTACTGTGCTGGAAAGCTGGACATTGTCACTGGTCCAACTGGTCTTAGAAAGTGAGTGCTTTAACATCTTTCAAATCTGTACTCAAAACTATAACAAGGCTGGTGCCCAAATATGCCTGGTTTTTGAACCCCTTTGAAGTTCCATTCATAAAAATTCCTTATATGACTTGCTCCCTTTTCAACTTCTTTACACACTGGAGATAAGCAAATTTCAGATCAGAAAAGCCAGTAGCTTAAACAGAAAAGAGATGGCTGTAAGCCAGCTCGCTAGAAAAAAGTTTTCTAGCAAACCTACAAGCACTTCACACTCCAGCCAAACAAGCTGCTGAGCTCCTCAGAGTGGGTGGAAAAGCCACCCAGAGTTAGTGTAGCCTGAGCAACATGAGGAAATGACTGGAGGCAAATCTCCTGTCCTCTGAGAGAGAAGCACATCTGCAACAGTTTAATTTTGTGAATAATTGCTTCTTGCATCATCCTTAAGGCTAGACATAAAATGGATTTCGATAGAAATGTATCAGATTTCATTTTTATTGTCGGTCACTTACAGTTTTGTGAAGTGATTCTTTCATCCAAAAAACCTCCCATCTGCCCTGCAGTGAGGAACGCTGCTCAACTCAGCTCACTCTCATCCCAGGACTCTGCTGGGACAACCATGTCCAGCCAAGCCCCCTCACAATGCCTGGAGGTTGACACCCCCCCCCCCCCCCCCGGCAGGTTCTGCGGCCAGGCTCATGCTCTGAGCAGTGCAGGGATCATCTGAGGTGTGCAGGCATGTAAGAAAGATGCATTTAGAGCCTATTGCAGCCCAAAAGGCAGCAAGGACAGGATGTGTAGAGGTCGTCTAAAAAAAAAAAAAAAAAAAAAAAAAAATGACCACAAAACTCAATAAATCAGAATAGCCCTCAAGCATTTTAATTCAAGAAACCCAAGTCAGTTCTAAGAACTTAATGATTTTAATTAAAACTTCCCTCCTCCGCAAAGTTTTGGTCTTTTAATTTATTGAAAGAGTCTAATTAAGATGTAAACAAAAGTTCAAACATTCTCACTTCCAGCAGAAGGGAAACATTGTGGATTTTTTTCCTAAAATGACATTAACCAGCATGATTTAGGAAGAATGTTTAGAATTTAAATCTTCCAATAAAAAGAATGAAGCAACTGCTGCCAAAGAAAATTCAAGAGAAGACATAAAAGCTTTGGGCACCATCACCACCATCAGTGCAGGAGAAGCAGCAGCTCTGCAGAGGCTGTACCTGATGGAGGGATGCCTGACAAATGTGTCTGCTTGGGGGCAAAAGGAAGCTTCTTCATTATCTTTCCACTCATGCACTATGGAGAAACGTAAAGCACTGATTTGCAAGATGCTCATCCCTATTTACCAATATGTTTTACTCAGCACACATATGCTCCCTCTGTATTCCCATATGTTTGAGGGGTTTTAAAAATAAATTTGGAGGAATGGAGTCATTTGCTTTATTGTAGGCAGCTTATATGAGGGGCATTCAGAAAAGCAGAACAGAACACAGAATTCTACCTGATGGATTCATGAGAAGATATTTAATCTTGCAATACAAAAACTCTTTGTTAAAAATACAGAATAAGGTTCTGAAAGATTAAGGGCATTCCTTATTAATGTCTACAGACATAAACATCTGAATATAATGTACTATTTGAGTAAAAAATACAGTAAAGGGCAGGTCACCTCAAAAAGCTTCTTCCACACAAAGGCTGAATGCTGCACCCCCTTCAACATGAGACTGATCTAGCCAAGGAAGCCATTTCCAGCTCACAGCAGCAGCTGTGCTGATCAAATGCATTCACACCCAGCTGTGCTTACTCTTGTCTGTTACGTACCAGAGACCTTTCCGTCAGCCACGTACACAGAAATCTCAAACCATCATTTGACAAATGCTGCCCACGCAGGAACAATGAGGTTTTCGTGCTGCATTTAGAGTCCATGCCTGAACACAAGCAGGCTAGACAGAAGCTGGTGACACGATGGGCAAAACAGGGTATGGACACAACAACTGGGAAACAGAGGTTCTATGCTTTTTTGAAGAACTTTTTGTACTCACTAATTTAGAGGATAAAGTTGTTGGGTGTTGCAGCAGCTGCAGCAGCTGGGGAGTTGCAGCAGCTGCAGGGATGCCATGCTTGGCACTGTAGCACCTTGGAGGGGGATGAAAAGAGCAGCATCACATCAGGGCAGCAGCATAAGAATAAAAATATTCTTCAGATGCGTGGTCATGTGTTAAGAAAAAAAAGGGGCGAGAAAAGCTCTTTATGCCCTGCATGACATGCCGTCATCTGATCACAGGCTCCATTATTTCCTGCAGTGACTGGCAGAGGCGCTGTCTTGTCTGTCAATTCTGCATCAGACACCCCAGTGAAGTACTTGCAAGGATACAGTTCCCAAAAAACAACATTCTGATGCCTTGGCAAGAGCAATGGCACTACTGCCGAGGGCTCGCTGCCTTCCAGTCTAAATCCTCCAGCACGGGGTCGATTTTTATTACTGTCAGCCACAAAGTACAACAGATATTGTCAAGCACTTGAGTAAAAATGCACGTGCAAAGCATTAACAAGAAGGACGGTATAGCTTTCTCCCTGATAAACGGCTCTGCTGCCTAAAGCCTGCAGCACATACAACCACATATTTTACCTTGTTTCCTGTGGAAGAATTTCCTTTTAGTTTTACAGACCAAACCATCATTTAACACGTCTATACCACTAATGGATGTTCAGTGGAAACCATGTCTCAAGTGAAGGCACCTATGTTAGCTAAGACATACCATGGTATCTACGTTCAGGAACCTAATTCCTCATTCAGCTGACTATGAGTGGAGTCCTCCTGCACGGTGGGTATGACGCCCCAAGGCTGCTTCACCATCAGCCCCATGAGGGCTAACCATGTTGAGGGCCAGACACCTGTGCTGGGGACAGACCCACCAGGGCACCAAAGGCACAGGAACACAAAGCAACTGAATCACAGAGGAAGCTAGGGAGGAAGTGGTATTTCATGTAATTGCTTCTTCATGTGTGCGTTAAGCCTGAGGCATGGAGGTGTCAGGATGTTACTCAACCGTGAGGAAACGGAAGTATCTTATTCTGTAGGTTATTTTTATTTTTATTTTTTTTACTGTTACTTTTTTTGTTTTGTGGAGGAAGAAAAGACATCCATGACAGGAGCTGGCACTCCAAAACCATCTGAACCAGACACACCAAACTATGACACTGTACAGGACTCTCCCTTTTGCAAAGTGCTGGATGCCACACCAGCCATGGATGAAAGGGACAGATCTGCCAAGCAAGAGCTTGACCAAGTCACCAGCTGGCTAATACAGATATGCTAGATAGCGGACATGTGCTGACCTTTTTGAAGGAGTAGAAACACGCCTTCTTGCTTTGTGAACAGCAAGCTGACTCCTTCAACACTGGAATGTCTTCTATAAGTACAGCAGCATTTTCCTTCTTGCCACCTCTCCTTCCAACTCTATGCTTTCTGGGTTAGGAAGACAGGATGCAATATATTTGATGGCGGTTGCTGACATGAGAGCTCTATGGGAGAAGATATTGGGTATATGTTATGGACCAGGGGCACTTACTAAGGACATCCAAGTCCAGATGTTGGAATGCTAACAGAAAAGAAGCTATGAGCTCTTACAACCATACTAGTCAGGAAAGAGTGTAGTTATGGGAATTAAATACGGAGAAAAAACAAATGCTTCCTTGTTCTAAGGGACTTAAAAGTCTGAAGAAAATACATGAGGGAGGAAATGCTATGGCAAAAAGCCATTCACAAGAACAGAACAAGGATCTGTCTCAGGAGGAAGGAACTGTAACTATTATAAATGCCACATCAAATGCAACAGATAAGTTCCACAAACAAATATATTTGAAGGAATTCTACAAGGAACTCAATCTTGTGTTAATTATTTCCAGGTGTAAGATGATAGCTAGAAAACCACAGTAATGACCAGCCCTTAACGATGGCAGAAAAAGAAGCTCTAACTAGAAGGTAAATTTTCCCAGAATGGCCTCTGCAGAGTTCAGCAGGCCCCTCCAGCTTTCCCTTATCATATGTAATAAAGGCATGCCACTAACTCAGCTAACCTCTAGGCTATTGGTAGGAGTCACAAGGCTGGGATCTGTCATTTTAACCTTATGATTATTTTTTTTTCCCTGACACATTAAAAACATTTCACTCAAATCCCAAACGAAAATCAAAAAGCTCCTGGAGAATCAATTTTACAGGAAAAAGGAGAAAAACTAAAGTGCAAGATGCACAGGTCTCTGAAACACAGAATGGCTTGCGTTGGAGAGACCTTAAAGATCATCCAACTCCAATTCCCTGCCATGGGCAAGGTTGCCATCCACTAGAACAGGCTGTCCAGGTTCCCATCCAGCCTGGCCTTGGACACCTGTGGGGATAAAAAACCATTTCCCTCCAGCCCCCTGAACTAAACACATCCCTCAAGGAGTCACCACTGCCACTCTTGGGTGTTTGCCTCGCCTCTGCCCAGCTGCTAGCACTTGAAGCTCATGTACATCAGGGGCTTCATCTCCAAGCAGCCCAATCCCACATAGATCCCACATGCTGTTGCACTGCTCTTCCCACCTCCTCCTATCCCCAGTCTATGCCTCAAGGACACAGATGTCTTTCTTTCCCAAACCCTCGTTTTCAGATCCTTATGCTTCCTTCTTTTCCTTCATTTCTTCCTACTTGACTACTCAAGCTACTCAGGGACAGAGAGACAGTAGAAGATTTAAACATCTTATATTTGCCTGTCTTTAAGCTGCCAGGGAGCAAAAAGAAGGGGTTCTACAGGCTCTCTTCTGCTGCCATCACATGCCGAGGAGGGGACAGTGTTTCCACCACTCTACATCCACTGCAATAGGAAAGACTGAGGTCAGACTATCCTCATTCCCTCTCCTAACCTCAAAGTTGAGCACAGGGGACCAAAGAGCTACAGTGACTGTTGTACATCTCATTCTCAGACCTGGCAATCCATGCTCTTTTCTTGGCTTCTCTCCCCACCACAGTTCTATTCTAGTCATGAGCTTCCAGGTGACGGATGCTTGTCTGCTACAACTCACATAGGCAGCCCTTATTAAAACAATACACAATTAGAACAGCATTGAGTTTCTCTACTGCCTTTATCAGTCATTGCATAAAGTGAGATAGTTATCACCATACCTGTGCGACAGCTGAACGCTAAGACAAGAGCAGAAGGAGGTGTCTGACGTCCCACAGCAGGACACAAAAGCACAGCTCTAGGGAAATGGTTGAGCAGCAGGGAAGGGGTGACAGCAGGTTCCTGACACCCAGATCACCGCCAGCTGTAGGTTGGCCCCTCCATAGATGCACACCCACAAACACAAGCGTGTCACTGATGGTAAAGGAAATCCAGGAGAATAACAATTCTGGTACAGAGTGCACGCGATGCATTTATGCCCATACTAGCATTTCTGAAATAGCTCATTTGAGAGTTCTGTTGAGGGTCTGCATACTAATAACTTCCTCCTGCTTCCTAAGGAAAACATTTTGTTCTAGGTGTCAAGAAGCCCTTTTTGAGCATTCAAATACACAGACATCTGTAGCTAGGATGAAGAGAGGAAACTGTGCAATGCTGCCTTCAGCCTGTAAAACTAACATCTGCGAGGTCACAAGGAGTTAATTGTCCAAGCGTAAAGCAGGAGAGCACAGCAGCTGTCCCCATCTACTCCCAGCAGTTGCAGGGAGAAGAGGAAGTAAATGCTAGCTCTGAGAAGAGTGTAAGGGGTTCCAGTACAGAAGGCGAAATGCTTAAAAACAAGTAAAGGGGAATGATGCAGCTAGGATGTAGTCTTGTAAAACATCTGAAGTATGAAAAGGTGCTGTACATTTTCTGTCAATATTTCAACCAATCTACAGTTTATGGAAGGATGTTACTCACCTTCGAATGCTCCAAAATGAAGCTTTATCTAATCTGTATAATCTTAACTGCCAGTCTAGGATTCTAATTGAAGCAATTTAAGAAGTGCTTTTGAAGAGTAAAAGGCTGCTTTATAACTTTTTGCTTCCTATCTGGAAAACACTTCCTCATCCTGAAAGTAGTGTACTTGTGCATTAGTAAGATAAAAAAACAGCAGTTAAACCTGATGTTGATATACAAATAAGATTTACTACCCAACTACCCTGCAAGTTTTCAGTTTGCTTGAAGAAACTCAGCATAATGACTGCATTTTGAAGTGTGGTGGAAATACTGTGGAAAATCCCTAAGCTAGATTTCAAATCCTCAGACTTGGAAGAAAATGAGCCTCGTGAATCTCAAACTAAGAAGAACCTCTAAAATGTAGGGCGATGCTCTCAGTGCATCCAAAACAGGAAAAATGTATTTGCTTCAAAAGTAAAAGGCTTTTCTTCTGGTTACAAGTTTGCTGGTGACTTGCATGTCAGCACAAGTTGGCAGTAGAGCAGCAGAGTCAGTGCTTGGGTCACCGTACCTCTTAACAGTGCCTTTGGACAAATAAACTTCCTGTCTGCCATTCTCAAGCACACTGCATCCCAAAAACTTATCTGCATGTTTCAAGCTAGCAGACTAATAAGATGTATCACCACACAAACACACCCCCATTTTAGAAGCCATTATTTTTCAGGAGATCCCCAGCTGGAGGCTACTCACAGCTCAGCCACAGTGTCTGCACAACAGACAGAAGCCAAGAAGATTGAATAGCCCTTGAACTACATCTCCTCCTCGAAAATCTTAACCTCACAAAACAAAACACAGGTGCAGGCTGCCTCAGTTGGAGCTTTTAGAAAGATATTATCAAAATTCCACGCTCTGATTTTCAGTCTTACAAATTTTATGGCAAATTCTGACCAACTGTGTAAGGACCTTGTTCAATACATTGCAAAGTAGAACTGCCTGACCTTCCTGCAGCGTGGATAATCCTTTCTACAGATGTTGGCGTGACAGACACAAGTGAAAAACATTCAGGATTCTGGACTCCTCTGCAATAGAAATAGGATCAGGCTTAAATCTCAATTTTTAGAGGCATAAAGCTGAAAAAATTCAGTATCTTTTGGTGCTCCATCATCTGTAGCCACGTATGTGACATCCAAATCTATCAAGCTAGTATATCATTATGGGCATACTTGCCTCAACCCGTAGTTATGCAGAGCAGCGCTGCTCTAAATTCTGAAAATCTCAGAAGGAGAAATGTCATATCCGTTCCAAATTCTCTTAAGGGAAGGTGTCCTGGATTTCCAAAAAGAGAATTAATCAGATAAATACCGGTCACCATATACAGCTTAAACACAAGGACAAGGAGATTTACCTATGCATTTCCTCCACCAAAACTAATATTATTGCTCATCATTTGACTCATTTGATCATTTAAAGATGCTTCCTGCCCTCTTCCCTTATCCCTCCATGGAAAAGGTAGAAACTATCCCACATTTTTATTCTATACATAAATATCGTGAACAGTCTGTAAATTCTCTATGTTGAAGCCTATGATATGGTGACAAATGTCTTCAGGAAAGAGAAATCCAGAAAATACAATCATCTGTTCAGAAGCACAGTAGTTTCAGGGGCTTTCAGTGTGTACAAACCAGATGCTTAAACAAGCCTAGCTAACATACTATATGTATGTAACACATTGTGTGATGAACATGGTAGTGGCTGAAGTGAGACTGCTAACGTGGAATAGGGATTCTGATTTAGCTAATTACCAGCAGGAAGCCCTTCCCAGAAGGCTGTCTAGGGAAACATATCTAATGAAGAGGCTGGAGAACACCTACTTAGCTATCAGTCAGCTGGCAAGAGTTAACAGTCAACCCTAACAAAAAAGAGGAGATAACAGACTGTAAAGTGCTTCACAGATACACTTGAGAGTAGAAAGCTGTCCTTAAGCTCCAATAGGGCTCCTCACATATGACGGGCTTGGCTATAAATCTAAAAATGCAAAACAGTTCATTCCTTCCGTGACACCTTTTTCTTTGGTTTTTCAATACTCAATTCACACTGATGAAGTTCCAGCAGCTTTTCTCTTCTGTAACATGAGTTTTAAGCATTTAAAGCATGTCATGTCCTGACTTCTTTAACCACAACAGAAATTTTGGAGCAGCATGGCCAACCAGCGCTGAGTGGTACGGTTCTGCACGCCCAGTGACCCACACACAGTATGGCTGCAAGGAAATGCTGCAGGTCAGGCACCAGCGGAACACACAGGTTTTAGATATCTTTCCGGGAAGTAAACACTATGGGAGGCAGCACTGAGAAATGGAGCCAGGATATTAATTAAAAACCTTTGGGCCTTCCATCCCAAAAGAGTCCAAACTCCACTTATCAGCATTTTGCTAATGGTGAGCCTGTTGAAGGGTGAGCTGATCTCGTTGATGGAACAGAGCAATTAACCTGTGCTTAAAAACATAAAACTTACTTTTCAGACCAAGAAAAGCAGGAAGCAATAAAAGCTGAAAGCCGCCCATCTGGAGTGTGATATTTGTTGGAGTATAACTTATATTTTACAATAATACAGTTACAGAAATTGAAACCTATTTTTATGCCACTATGCTTGCAGAGAGACTAACTCCTTTGGCAGCCCAGGACTGAGCACAGGGAAGGACCAGCCTTTCAATGAACCAAAGCTACAGCCAAAACTAAAACGCTGCATTTCCTAGCAACTGCTAAATACTCGTATGTGTTGCTAATATATGGCACCTGAAAGCCACAATCATAGTCTCAATCTAAAGTAGAATTGCATTTTTTCCAGTCAAGTGAAAATAATGTACAGTTACTGCTACGATAACAGGTCTAATCGTTTCCTTAGGCTGTCTCCATTCTCCATATGTTGGCTGTGCATAATTCATAGGTTGTGCCATATGTTGTCTGAAAGAAGTGTCCCTATAAGTGTTCATGGTTCTGCTCACAGGCATGTCTTCATAAATTACACTGTGATATATTTGACATTTAAAAAAAAAAACAAACAGGGAAAACAATTCAGTGAAACATAATCTGCCTAAAGTTTGCCACTTAGCCATTTGTTGAATGTTCGGGTGATTAACTCACCGGAGTACATTGGGTTTTCAGTGCGCGCAGGCTGCTGCTGGCATGAATTTCAAAGGCAAGAAACAATTCAGCTGGCTCTCAAAATAAGGATTCAATCCAGCTCCTTACACACAAGGAGAGACTCTGCCGGCTTCCCAGAGCCTGAGCACACCGATGAGGATCATTCACTGAGCAGAGGAAGGCAGGATCAGGCTTTACAGCGAGAGCAGCCCTGCAGCAAGCAAACATCCCCCCAAAAAACTCCAGTTTCCTGTTTCCTGACAGACCTTTCAGTCTTGATGCCTTTTGTTCTGTGCCTCCCAGCTGGCCTCCCGACAGCATCTCTAACAACTTCTAGGCAAGCAAGGTTAAGAAGATAAGCAGCTGCAGAGCAAAGACGAGAGCAGTGGTCAAAATAACAGGATGACGAACAGCAGGCCCTCCCCAGAGAGCAGCATTGTTCAGAGAGGGGAAGCGAACGGGAAAAAGTAGAGACAAGGACAGAGGAAAGGAAAAAATAAGAGCGGAAGTGATGAAACCTGTTTGCTTCTGTCTCCTGCCTTCAGAGGCTTCTGACAGCTAATGAAAGATGAGCTAATTAACACAGCCTTTAGCTGGAAAAGCCATGACACCTCTCGCCTACAGAAGAGCTCCGCAGATTTTACAGACTGAGAGGAGCACCCTGCCTTGCCGACTGCTGACACTCTGACCCATCTGGCCCAAAACCTGCCTGGGGACTCGGAAAGTACCAGAGAGGAGAGCAGTGATGATGGGCAGGAGCTTGCAGTGATGGTTCCTTAGAAAAATGGGTTACAAGTCTGAAGGGTAGAGAAAAACAAACAAGCACATTCCTCTTGCTCCAACAGAAAGCAAATTGTCTTCTGAGGCTTTTAATAGGGAAGTGGGAGCTGGATGGAAAAGAGAGGTAAACAAGAATGGAAACAAACGTGTCTATTTATGAACTCAACATTTTAAGACAGCTTCTCAAAATACCAACTGTGTTAGTAAGGTCCCAATGTGTAGAGGAAGTCAGAAAAGCAAACATGAAATTAAAATCTGAAGAGATGCACATTTTCTAAATCACAATTTATTTCTTATGCTCATAGTAGCATTAATCACCAAACCTCCAGGCAGTTACCACACCAACAAGTTTCATACATAAAAATGTCTTACTCTGCCACAACCCCATGAAGGCACACATTTCCAACATCAGTAATGCAAGCAATTTCATCTGAACCTGCAGGACAACCGACACTTACAGATGAACACAAGCTCACGCCTGTGACTCGGATAAGGCTGACACTCAGCAGCCTTCCACAGTACATGATGGTTGCTTTCATCGTAACAGTTAATCCAATCTGCTCCTGCCTTTACTCTGAGAAAGCAGATAGATTATACCATGGTGACGTGAAGTTGGTACGGGTCTTGTGTTACACAGTGCCACGCTCCAGTCTGGTATCTCGCTGATTAAATTACGCACAAAGAGAAATGAGTTGCCTTGGTGCAAATCAGCAAGAGATTTTTGTAGAGGATGTTCACCAAAAGCCTGATTTCACTGGAAGCACCTAGAAGACTTCTACTATTTTGTTATTGGACAGAGGTTTATTGCTTAGTTCTGTCAACTGAAAAAACTGATAGCTCACCTGAATTATCAGTGCCCCCTCTAAAGAACGTCTCTGATGGGAAAACTTGAGGAGTTCACTGATACTGACAGCACGCTGACACTATTTTTCTTTTAAATGAGATTTCTGAGGATCTCTTAATAATCTAACTCTTGCTACATCAGAGGAGTGTTCTTTCAAAGCAGCTTTTGAGTGTGAAGAATTTGATGGGATATTTCTGTTCAAGGTTAATATTCATCAGTTTCAAGTGCATATTTAAATGAGTAAGAAAGCTAAGTGTATTATTTCCACAGCACAAAAAATAAGTTTGCTGTCATCTTCATTTTTCTGAACTTGTGCATGGCGTAATAATTGAGGTAGATAAAATTAGTCTATTCCTTAAGCAGAAAAGCTTCCAGAAAACTCAGCTAAGAAGGAACCCCGCTGTGCTAAATCATGTGTAAATACAGAGTAACAGACAGTGTTCTCCCACAGTTTACCATCAGGAGGATGAAAAAAAGCACCATCCCTGCTTTACACTGTGGAAGCAGACCTAAAGGAAACGAAGAGACTGTCACAAACCAAGCAGGAAAGCTAAAAAGCAATCCAGATCTGCAGAGATCTTAGGCAAGGGACTTAGCCACAACACCACGTCTTCCTCCAGAAGGACCTAACTTGGGGGGGGGGGGGAAGGAAGGTATCATTCTACCTCACTCAATTTTTGTCTTTCTGGAGTCACCAATAGTTCACTCAAAGTTACCATTAATATATAATACATTTCATTGGGATTTTGCCATGCTCTGTTCCAGCTGCAAGTGCTTAATATTCTGTTCTGAGTGGCTTACTTTAGTGGTTACTGATGTCCTCTTCACTGGACCTGATGGAAGCAGTCTACCCATAGAGGTAGGTAGGGCATTAGAAAATGCACAGAGATCACTACCGTCTTTTTTGAAGATAAAAGTACCACCTATTTTGCAAAGTTAAAGCACACTGTGTTTATTTAACTGCTCTATCACGCTTGTTAGCAATGCTATGATAGAATGATATTCTGCCTCTGGAGTAATGCATCCATCTATCAGCCATAACTCAGAAGATGGACAGCGTAAGCTGTGAAAGAAGCAGTAATACAAAATCTAACAGTAAATAAAATGAAAGCTGCTATGAAAAAAAATATATTCATAACACTGCAAGCATAAGCAAGTTGTTGACACTCCATTGCGTATCACTGTCTAACAGACCAACTATTGTATGTCTTAATGACAAAACTCAACAGGGTTGTGTGAGGCGCACACATGGAAGTAACAGAGTGAGTACCCAGATAAGAATGTGAAAGTATACACCTTAAATACAACGGGGCAAGCTGTTTAGCATCAAGAAACTTATTTCCTTTCTCTGCAGTTAGGTGCAGATCTCACTTTGCAGGAGCCAGCACGACCAGAACACTAACTTTCAAGAAAGACTGAACAGCACCTTTGCTGCAAAGGCAGGATAAGCTACCATGGGCTCCCAAAAGTCAGCACAAGGCAGCTGGAGAGAAGGACCTCAGCTTATTCAATGCTGGATAAGCACTCTGTAAACTCTAAATGCATTTAAACCATTCTGTTTTTTAAAGCTAACACTTATTTTTGCATGGATTTTGTTCCAAATCCAGAGAGTCACTTCAAAAAGTATAAAATTACACAGTCTAGGGAATAAATTAGGCCTGGTGAGTAAACCACAATCTATATTTGGAGGACTGAAACTCAGGGCACCGCCTAAGAGTGGGGGAGCTGCAAGCAGTCTCACAGAGACAGAACTGCTCAAGGCCTGTAGTTGGGACAGTGCGCAACTGGAGGTCCCAGCAGCGCCCAGATGCCTGACCACCACGGCACAGGCTACGGCAAGGCTTTCAGGGATGCTCATTTTGTGGCTGTCACCACATCCTAAAGTATCATCCAAGGCAAGTAACATCAGCACAAACCTGAAGTCTGTTATACACGTGTGTGGATGTGAACTGACTGTAAGCTCAGTGTAGGCCCACATGAAGAAAAGCACCTGAGGCACAGTATGTAAGTTCCAACAAAAGCAATCTTCCAAATTCAGTACCATCCCTGATGTCATCAGAATTTGGAGCACAGAAACTGTCTATATAACAAATTAATTTATAATGTTTACAAATGACTCAGTAAGGTGACAATGCCAGTCCACTCCTTTTTAAACTGTTTTCCCTACTAAGAAAGAAGGCAGTAAAGAAACAAATGCTTAAAAGGTGAAGTTAACAAACCAACCCAATTTCTTCTATCTTAAAACTCTCCGAATCCTATAACCTGGCAAACTGATGTCTTACAAGGGTATTAGTGCAATGAAAGATTTATTTTCCTATGTTCTATGAGAAAGTTTTTGTCTCCGAGAACATAATTTCACTGCCACGATTAG
This sequence comes from Tympanuchus pallidicinctus, assembly GCF_026119805.1. Lineage (NCBI taxonomy): Eukaryota > Metazoa > Chordata > Aves > Galliformes > Phasianidae > Tympanuchus > Tympanuchus pallidicinctus. The sequence goes on from NW_026294802.1 coordinate 30,686,584, forward strand.
AAAAATAAAAATGTCTCTTAAAGTCACAGGCATTTCCTTCTATTCTGTGCAAACAACATATTCTTATGCAATTCTGCATGCTTTTTATGAGCATTTTGTTATGAAGCTAAAATATGAAATGGTACAGGATGTATTCCCCAGCATATGCAAGGTGATATTTATTTGCTTAGAATGGGTAGAGATACCATTAAATAAAGACATACTATACCTATTTATGGACGCCGCATAAAAAGATATTTCCTACTCTTGTGTTTTGCAGCTCTACTATGAATACCCAACCCAAGCCAAACCAAACAAACAATCTCATCCATACAAACTCCAAAGCTCTGCAAATCGCATTAAGTTTGAAAATACAGTGGTTCTTTTTAACGTAAATAAATTAAGTTCAAATCATGTTCTCCTTTTGTGCAGCATGGAAGTTCAGTATTAAAATAACTTCTATTCCCAGATCCAAATCAATTCCTTCTCCAGAAACTTTCCAAACTTATATTAAGCTTGATTTAATGTGAAAAGTTTCAGTGTAACAGCAGACATATTCTAACCTGAAACTAAGATTAGCACACAGGCAGGTAAGTTTGCCATGTAACCGAACGAGCACAGTGCTAGCAGCACCTTAAAACAAATTAATTATGAGTTTTAAGGGAAAATTTAAAATATTAGAGATAGCTCACAAAGTCAGAATGAAGACAAACCCTGTAAACAATGACATCTCTGAACTATCTCAAATTTTCTGTATACTAACAACGATGAAAGGCGCAGTGGAACATGCCATAAAGACACCATCCTTTAGTATTTTCCTTGTACACGCTGCTGGTCATTGCTCTTGAATAGGTACTTTTCTCCTTTCTAGTGTTACACCTAATACTGACACTAGGCAAATGATACACCTGATCCAGGTCACTTTCTAAGGCCTTCTTTTGTTGTTTTACTCTCATGAACAAATGCTATTCCAAGCTCCACCCCTGCAGGAGCACAGTGTGGGCAGTTACCTGCTCCTGCTTAAGCCTTCCTCCATGCATCATGTGCCAGCTCTTCTGGGCATAGAAGGGGTACTGGAAAGGCAGTGATGGGCATCACTCAGTATTCAAGCAGCATAGCCTACAACCTCACAACTTGCCTGCTAACAGCCAGACGCAATCAGAGAATCATAGAATGGCTTGGGTTGGAGGAGACTTGAAAGATCATCTAGCTCCAAACCACTGCCTTGGGCAGGAACATGTCCCACCAGCCCATGTTTCCCTGGGCCCCATGGAGCCTGGCCCTGAGCACCTCCAGGGATGGGCCATCCACAGCTTCTCTGGGCAGCCTGTGCCAGCGCCTCACCATTCTCACAGTGAAGAATTTTTTCCTAGTATCCCAATTCTTCCACTGTAAAACCACTATCCCTTGTCCTGTCGCTACACACCCTAGTAAATGAAGTCTCTCCCTGTCATTTTTACAATCCTCCTTTAGGTACTGGAAGGCCACAAGTGATGTTCCTCTGCAGCCTTCTCTTTTCCAGGCTGAACTAGACTAGCTCCCCCTCCTGTGGACCTGCCCCAACAGCTCCACATCTTCCTTCCGCTGGGGGCCCCAGTCTGTGACACAGTCCTCCAGATGGGGCCTCACAAGGGCAGTGCAGATTGGGTCCATATTCTCCCTTTCCCTTCTGGCCACCCCTCTTCTGATGCAACACAGGTTGGCCCTCTAGGCTGCAAGCACACTCTGCCAGTTCACATTGAGCTTCTCATCAACCAACACCCGCAAGTCCTTCTCCTCAGGGCTGCTCTCAACAAACAGGTCACCTTGAAGACACTTAAAAATAGCAGTCACTGTAGTACCATCTGATTTATTGCAGAATTTAATGAGCTCCTTGCCCCAGAACAAACCCCAACAACCTCTGCCTGCCTGTATTACACAGTGTTCACCAGCACCAGACCAGTGAAGCCAGCTACAACACACCGCTGTGCCTTTCCCAGTGGCTGGTTCCATCAATACCAGCCCGACCTACTCATCAAGGCCACAGCCCCAAGAGCACTCTTTGCAAATGTTACATAAGAAAGAGCTGCTGGCTGTACTGCTGCCTTTTTGTTTAGCCACGCAAATTAAAAAGTGTGGTCATGCATAAGGTAATCAATAGCAGAAAACAGCTATCCCTACTTCTTATCCCACATGGCCTATTTATTGCTCTCCATTTAAAAAGCAACGATAAAAAGGCCACAAACCAGATGTCAGATAACTGGAGAACAGCAACCGGTGTGAGAGGAAGCCAGATTGTGACTGCCGTCATATTTCTAATAACCCAAAAATAAAATTGGCAAAAGTTACGGATGCATCTCAAGCCAACAACATACATTAAGACCTATTGTAACGCCACAGAACGAAGTCCTGAGCACAGCAAAATAAACTTGGAAGAAAGGAGACGACCAAAACATATGAAGAAGCAGATGCAAAGTCACTCTATTTCAAGAAAGCACTGTAAGAAAATAAAAACTACAGGAAAATCTCCATAACTACATACGTCATATCCACAATTTGAGTGTTTCTAGGAGAAACAGGACATTTGCATCCAGCTGTCAGACTTTGGCAAACGATGGAAGAATTATCCCAGAATTTGCCAACTAGACATTCTGAATTTCCAGCACCCCTTTCACTTAATATTAGTAGGAGTATTGTGAAATACTTCCTCCCAGTTTACAAGCTAAGAATAAAACAACCACAACACATCCTCAGCATAACATCAAGCTTTGCATCTAACAACTATGGTTCATGGTACCCAGAGCAGAAATTTGTCAAGATGCAGATGTTACCTAAAAAAAAAAAGTCAGCACCTGCATGAGGCGACCTTTTATACATTAAAAAAAAGGAAGAAGCTGCAAGGTGTTAGACTGTGGATTGATAGCTATGATGCAGCATGTATCCATCACAAACATTTCTTACAGCCATTTAGTATCCAGACAGCACGTTCTGAGGTTCGATATCATTATAATACCAGCCTCATTCTAGCCTTATGTAATACTGTGTTTAACTTTTTTGCACAATAAAGAATTAATTTAGTCTGAATTAATTCCTTCTTCCTTGCTCTCCATACAGTTCTTCAAAGCTGCACAGTGTACCTCAGCCACTTTAGCCATTAAAAAGTTGAAATGCAGGGGGAAAGGAACTGTAACTGTAACTGTGTCCAAAAACCTGTTAATCGAAATGGAACGTCCCTTGGTGCTCTCATCTGACCTTGGGATTTTTCAGGATTTCACTGGTCTCCCTGGTGATAGTTGCTATGAGCACTTTCAGTGTGTCTCATGAGAAACACTGAAAAAGACATTTTCAGTGCCCTCACAGAGTCCTTCCAATCAGAGCTGTATTAACTTTTATCAGCGTTGTAACCTCCATAAAACAAGCTGCAAAATTCTTATAACTCATTTTAATGCCCTTGGGAATCCAAGTCTGAGCAATGGACAAGGGCTTGTCTTTGCCAGTCACCTTCCAAAGACAAAAAGACTTTCCCAACACTTGCCCTCCAAGGAATGAGCTTAAGAAGCAGCTGGTGCTCCAACTGACTCCAGGTGAAGGTCTTTTTAGAAAGCTCAACAGGTGTGATGCCAACTACATTAAAGTTACCAGGTTATCTATGCTCATCAACTTCTAAAATCAGGCCCTAAGAATTTTACTGCTTTACACACTTGAACAAATTGAGTTTCCCTGTATAAGAAGTAACAAACACTAAGCCTTCATATTTGATTCTCTTCCCTTTCTGCTGATTTTAAAATACCAATGCTTGGTTTTAAATCTTATAAACCTCGTAGCCAAAATGCTTCTTAATAAATCTTAGCAGGTACAATCATCTCATTTAAGGCGTGTTCCATATCATCAACGCAGTAACTGCTTGGGTCACAGTACTGCAGAATGTCTGCTTATGCATGGTATGTTTCGAGCAGTTAAAACCATCAAAATGGACATCAGAGCCAAACGCCACAGTAAAATATAGCAACTACTCCTGTCTTTTTCTTTTGTTCTGTTTTCTGGCTATTCCAAGGGAAATTCAAATATCTGGAAGAGCAAAAAGTAAAATCAGCTTTTAACTTTGCACTAATTGCAAATGTCTGGTAGGAAAGAAAAATTTGTTACTAAAACAAGGAAACAATTCCAACCAAATCAAACTGGGGTCCTTGCTGACTTTTTCTTTTCTGAGAGGGTCCTATCGGGAGCTTTAGTGATTTAAATAAACTAAGTGAAATCAGCTACTGCTGAATGCAGTAAACATAGAGCTCTGAAAATGTCTAAGAACCAACTGATGGAGATCATTAGGTACTCAATGAGAAAACAGTACAGAATACTGACATAATTTGTTAGGATAAAATGAGGAAAAAACATTGAGTTTATTTTACATCTTGATCATATCCTGCAACACCAGAAATTGCCACAACTTCAAATATAACAAATATGAATTTTCAGAAGGTTTGGGAAACACAGTTGAGGCCACCATTTTCAGAAGACACTCAAATACAATTCCTCTGGCAGCAGCAAAAATGCATCCAGATGTACTAAATATGTTAAACATCTGCTCAAAGGCTTTCCGACAAAATTAAGTCAAAACCAAATTTTATATCAAAAGGCAAAGCTCAGAATTTTCCTACAAGATTTCTTTACACACATGATTTTCATATTTTGTTGGAAGAAAGCCTGAAAGAACAAATCAAGTTGAATGTATCTGGATTCAAAATGGAATGCTCAGAGAGATGTAATGCAAGTGTTCTTTCTATGGTTTTCATTACTATTTAATAGACAAGTTCAGCTGCACTACACTCCCTTAAAGAGGAAGGGAAAAACTCCTATAATTAGAAAATTCAGCTGATAGATGAGCTCTGAGGCAAAAGACATTTATATTACAATTCCCACATGAAAATAAAACAGCAACTTGATTTTTTTTTCCCCACTTTTAATGACTGTCTAAAATACAAAGGGAGATATCAGTGCTCTGCTCAACCCAGTGAGAAGGAATACAGAAGACTGATGACTCTGCTCCCAGAGGTGCATTGTGACAAAATGAGAGGTAGTAGAAACAAACGGCAATACAGGAAGTTCTGAGAAGCTGTAAGGAAAAACTCTTCCCTGTGATGGTGGTCAAACCCAAGAATAGGTTGCCTGGGAAGACTGTAACTATCTTTATTTGATGTGCGTTAGGCTAGATTAAAAGCCCTGCAAAACATTTTTAATATGACAAGGTCAGCAGTCACTCAGTTGTGCTGCTATACCCGTGATACCGCTCCCAAGCTAGAGACCACCTTTCATACAGAACGCTTTCAGGAAAGGCTAATCATTGGTCTAATCCCTTCCTAATCCTATACATACTTTGTCCTCACTATTTTAAGGAAAAACACACCCCAGTGCTTTACCACTTCAGTCACTCCCAGTCATCTTCTCCATATTATTTTGCTGACTTACAGCTGCATACAAGTTCCCCTTTCCCTCTTCAGTGATTTCTTTCCAGACTATCTGGAATCATTTTTGCACATAAGTGCCTGCATGCTTCTAATAATCTTCTATATTTCTTTAATTATACTTCTTTATTTCTGAGATAAAGTGACTGCCACGCCTGCAGCATTCAAGATGTTATGCATGGTGGATTTACACAGCAGGCTCTTTGACATGTACCATATTATTAACTTTGAACACTTACAGACACCACATTAAACCACAGCCATGGTTTAATGGTTTGATCCATAGCTTAATCCATAGTTTATTACGTATTTTACCCTTTGAGCTGCTCCTTTTAATATGCCTTTGATTGTTTCCTCATTTTTATCTACTTCCTTTCTGAAATGTTAAATGGGAAGTGTTTTTTTGGAGGCTTTTTCATTTTTAATGAGAAAATTGAATTCAAATACATTACATTGACTATTAGAACTCTTCAGTGGATAAACTGCGAACAAAGACTTGGGACAAAATCAGATTTTCTCTTGCGGGTTCTCCAAGAAAGTAATTTGTATTTGACCACTAATTCCACATCATACATTTTGTGAGTTCTTTGTGTTGCAAAAGCAAAGAGTCTCTGGTCATCACTGTTCTCTACCTGGCAGCAATCCTCATTTATTTTTACATCATTAGAATTACTGTGCAAAACTGACAGTGTATTTACAGAATAGCAGAACCACAGGGGTTGGAAGGAACCTCTGAAGATCACTGAGTTCAGTGCCATGCTAAAGCAGGTTCCCTATGGTAGGTTGCACAAGTTTTGAATATCTCCAGAGAAGAAGACTCCATAACCTCTCTGGGCAGCCTGTTTCAGTGCTCTGCCCCCCTCGCAGTAAGGTCTCACTCGTGTTCATACTGAACTTGCCATGTTGCAGTTTGTGCCCGTTGCCCCTTATCCTGCTGCTGGCTACCTCCAAAAGGCCTGGCCCCATCCTCTTAACATCAACCCACTAAATATTTTTAAGTGTTGGTGAGATTCCCACTAAGTTTTCTTCCCCCAGGATAATTTCTATGCATACACTGAATTTCTGTCAGTAATTTCTGTCATAATCGCTTGTTGATAAATTTGGATTATTAGTGCAAAACAGTGTCACTTTCCTCAAAGAACAAAGCTATTCTCCTAATAGCATAACCTACTCTTATTTTGCAATACAGATTAATACTTCACACTGAAATATCCTAATTAATTGTTACTTTAATTACTATTCTAATAACTTTTAATTAATTACGATATTTCAGTGTGAAATATTAGCCTGTATTGCACACCAATATATCTGTATTAGCTAGCATTTGATATTCGTATAGAAACACAGATTTGGTCTTGGTTTGATTATCTATTTTTACGTGCTCTGTTTAAAGGAGATAGTTGAAAGTTATTTGTCATTACTGTATACCCAAATTAGGGTCTCTTTCACATATATCTAGTCTTTTAACATGATGCCAATTATCACCCAATGGTAGAACCTTGGCATTTTGTTGGCAGAAGTCTCTTGGGACAGAAGGAACTCCACTGAGATCCATGATGACTAGTTGTGGCTTGCAGCTCACTCTCTGCCTGATCCAAAAGAGAAGGTGAAAAATGCTTGCTGTGGACTCTGGAAACTATTTTGGTAAACTGAACGTTCCTAATTAAGAGTGTTTCTAGAAGAAAATTTAGCATCTCTTTTTAATAAGCAAACTACTGGAAGATAAAATTCTCACTGAATACATATGATAACTTTACTTTCTTTCAGGAGCCCATACATACTTTGCGACTCCAGCCTGCCAAAGAAGTTTTGGCATCTGACAAGCATCAACTCTCTGAAGAGGCACAGGGAACACTACTCTTCTTGTCATGGCTGAAGAATAATGTAACCCATCTGACCAGACTGCCAAATCTAGAAACATCTGTGACCAGATGCACCTGCTGCTTGTTATTTATCAAAGCACATGGGGGAGAAAGATCCTACACTTTCTAAGGCAGAATTTGCTGGGGGATCTAATGGCAAAATTGGAAATTGGTAAAAGGAAATGAACAAGGTCCACCTAAACAAACCGAAAGTAGTGACTGCAGAGGTAGAGCAGCTTTTTTTTGTTCTTACTGTTGCTGAGAGCAGCAATAAAGAGTCAGCAGACACGCAAAGAAAAAGCAAGTATTAATCCAGCGAAGTCCCAAAACCTTTTCCAAGCGCTTCTGTATAATCAATGGATATCAAGAGGTTACAATCACAATATAATCAAGAGAGTTAGGCAAAGCGGACAATGATAACAAAAGAGAATAAATGGAAAGCTTACCCTTATGCTGGGCTCACCACAAAACACCAACAGAGGCAATCTCCAGAAGAGATCCTTCCCCACTGGTAGCAGCTCTTCAATAGGTCTAGGAGGGCTGGAGCCTGGCTCCACCCCTTCCTGCAGCACAGGTGAATTGCCTTCAGCTGTGCTCCTCTGGCTGACTCATGGCTCACCTCAGGTGATCAGTCAGAGGTTCAGGCCGTGACTCAGCAGTTCCCATACAGCTTCCAAATCAACAATTCCTTGTTTGTTGGTATAGTTTTTCCTATTTGGATGTGTTCAACACAGAGATGATGGTGCATGCAAAAAAAGACTCCCTTTTCCTCAATTCATCTATTAACTCTAAAAATAAAAATAAAAAAAAATCCTTTTTAATTCCGGCACCATGTCTTTATTAGTACCTGTAAGCTAGTCCAGGGATATTCTCTTATCTTAGCAGACCAGTTGATGACTGTTGATGAATCTATTTGTTTACAGGCAGCATGAAACAATCATTGCTCCTACAAAGTAAAAGCAATGATTTTATATTTTCCAACTAAAAAGGCTCAAAATTAAATTTAAAATATTTACTGTCTTCTTCCCACTGTGTCTGTATTATTGATAAGCAATTACTTCCCTTGCAAATAATTGTGCTATCTCAGAGATGGGCAAGAGTGATTAACTGCTTAGCAGCAAGTGGAACAGTCACTGACAGATTGGCTTCTTGGGCTCCCACTGAAATTTGTTCCCCAGCAGGTGAGGGAAAAACAAAAATACAAAGAAAGGTATGCTGGAATTGCTATCACTATCTCTCCTTCAGTGTCTTTGCAGCAGGCATTAAACATCACTGCTCTGTAGCACTGTGATATCCCAAGGACATCCCATCTTCCCCTTCACACCCTGCAGGCACGCAGCCTTCAGAACACACTCACACCAAGGGCATTGAGAAGGGGCTGATACAGCAAGGTCAGAATATGGCTCTCAAGTGCAGTATACTTTTTTAAACTGTTTTTCACTCTTACCACAAACTTAGCAAGCCATATGCATTTAAAATGCTATTTTCATCCTATATGCGTAAGTATGCATGCATTTAAATTAGGTATCAAAAGGAAGCGTGGTCAGTATCTCTGAGCAATCAAAATGCCACACAGGAAGGCCATCACGTTAATATATAATCCACTGCTTCATTCATAGCCCACAGATGCAAAACTGTTCTTCACAACTCATTCATTCAGCAGTACTGAAAGAATGGCCCACAAGCAGAGTAGTGAGCAGTGATGTTTTACACAAATTTAGTGCATGTGGTAGGAAATATATTGCAGAAATTGCCTCTAAGCCAACAGGGCACACACATGCTTGTACACTCTGCAGTTCTGGATAACTTCTTTTATCTTCTCTTGTACCTTATCTGATTGTTGGTAACGGCAAATTGTACTTCCTTAAAGACATGCACTGAGCATAATTACTACATTATCTTGGTACATAGCTGTAAAACTTCACTAAAGTCAAATTATCATACAGATAAGAGCATGCCAAGCAGTGTCTCCTGTTGCTTGTAGAATTGTGCAGGAATTGTCAAGTAGAAGACCAGAAGCTATAAATTTAAAAGAGGGCTACGTGACCTCTTTCTACAGCTAAGCTTCCGTTCAATGTGAATGTTCCAAAGATGTGCTATAAATGCTATAGGTATTTTCCTACCTTCCTACAGACTAAGCAAAACATGTTACTAGAACTCATCTGTGTTATAATACAAATCAAAAGTAAAACAGATTTAGAGTGAGATATGCAGCAACTGCAGATATATATACTGAATATATATGCAGATATATATACTGGAATTTAGTTTTGGTTGTGCTGTGTAAATCCATAAATATTGCTCAGAAGAGGAAATTACTTTAATAAACATTAATGTGAGACATCAGGGGCCCAAAGAAACAGGGAGCTTGGAAATCATGCCAAAACTAGCGAGACCCTCGGAAGATTTGAGAAAACTTTATTTTTCTCACTTAAATACTTGTAAGATGTACCACGAATTGCCAAACAGTTCCTGTTGGACCAATGGTGCCCACAGTCTTACTGAGATCTAGCAGTCAGCGCTACTACCACCATACAGAGCGTAACATGCAGTAAGATAGCAAAATCATGGGAGAGCAGTGCTTCCTTTTTGGTAAAAGGACAAAATACCACCTCAATTTTCAAACACACTGCAGGATATACTATATTTTTAAGTTGTTAAGACTTTAAAAACCTGCGACACATTGAGTTCTAAGTAATGTGCGTATTTGTTAAAGCTGTGCTACTTATTCCCTGACACAACTCAAAATGTTTTATAATGCAAGATTAAAATATAAATCAATCAATCAAAATCTGTCTTAAACGATCAAATTCCAGTAACAGGCAAAATTTTGGCTAAAACATTTATTCATAGAAGGAACTGAGGAAAGAGAGAAAACAAACCTATGTATTGTTCAGAAGTGCCTTTGAGTTTTTCCTTACTTACTAGATGATCCAACTGAGTGCAAATGTTCTGATGTACAAGTTCTATTTGCTTCTGCAAACAGCTTACATACCCATCTGTGCCTAGCGGCTCCAGGGTACTGTTCAGCTCTTTCATGATAAATATACAACCGAAATATATGTAAAGTGGCACAGGAGGAAGTCCTCATGTAAAGCCTAGACACAAATTCCTTAATAGGTTTTCCCTTACGATTTTTCTTTGAGATTAAAATATTTAATTGATTAAATCAGTGAGATGTACAAGATCCAAGCCTGCCCTCAGTAACTTACAACTGGAAATCCTGACTTAAGTACAAACTGAATTGCAGACATAACGTAGGAACAGCTGATGTGCTAGGCTGGCATGCATAGCATGAAAACACGTCAAGTGGGACTGTGTTAAAAAGCAGATGGAGCCTATCCATAGAGGCCTTTAGAATATATTATTTATTAGCTTCCCTGACAATAAAGGACTGCAGGACCAGGCTATGAATACTTTGGAAAAAAATGAAGTATAGACACCCTACCAAGTAGAAGCACTTCAGGTATGCCATGAGATGACTTATTTCTCTTTGAAAAAAAAAAAACTCTTAGAACAGACATCTCAGAATTACTAGAGAAGTGAAAGCAGTCCAGGTGTAACAAAATTTTTACTTCTTAGACCAAAACCAATTTCACCATCCAAATCAAATCCAGATGGCATGGAAGTAATAAAGATCACATCGTTTGAATAGAAGTGAAAAATATACAGGAACAAATCTCTCTCCATGTGAATGCCATGCCTGGGAAGAAGACCTGTGCGGAGTTTGGCAGCCGACCAGAGAGAGTAAGCACACTTTTACCCGCATTCCAGGATGACATCCGACTACAATTTGAACTAAGGAAGAATAAAAATATGTTGACTTAAAAGCACTGAGTCCAAGTCAAGTAGTACTACATGGGCTGTGGAATTTTAAGATCATCTTGACCACCATGACAGAATAGTCAGGAGTCCATTTTGTCAGCATGGTCTAGGGCAAAAATAAAGCTGCATGTTCCCGGTACATAACATAGCTCATGCAGAACATCTGCCATCAGACTGGGGGAAAAAGGCTGGAGAGCAGACTTGTGAAAAGGGATCTATGGGTCCTAGCTGACTGCAAGACAAATATGAATAATCAGTGTGCTCTGGCAGCCTGCTCTCTTCTCTCTGTGACAGCAACAGGACTCAAGGGAACGGCACGGAGCTGTGTCAGGGGAGGTGTGGTGGGGGCTAGGGAAAGGGTCTGCACCAGAGGGCAGTGGGCATGGAACAGGCTGTCCAGGGCAGTGGGCACAGCCTAAGTGACAGACCTCAAGGAGCATTTGGACAATGCTCTCAGACACAGTGTTTGATTTTTGGTGCCACTGTGTGGAGTCAGAAGTTGAACTTGGTAATCCCTGTATGTCCCTTCCAACTCAGTATATCCTATCTTAAATGGCAGGACTTGAGGAAAAGGCACATACTGTTAGCCCATGCTCTGAAGATATACTGCAAATTTCGTGATTATCTTTTAAATAAGAAGAAAAATACGTGCACTTTATCCTATTAAAATCAGCTGCGTAGCCCCAAACTGCATAACTGTTATGGCAGGAAACTCTGGTTGCACTAGTCAAACCCTGGGAAACATGACCAGGAAGACAGTGTTCCAAATCAACAGCAGAGGGGGGAAAAAAAGAGAAGTTTACTTGGCCAACATATTAAAAAATGAAGTTTAATTTAAGGAAAAAGAAGTATTTTAAATCCTCTACAGTTTCAGCAGTGTTGAGTCAAAATTCAAGAGTGCTGTCTTTTTCCACACACTTCATCAATTGCCTATTTCATTCTGATTAGAGAAAAAAAGTGTAATACCAAAAACAATGAAGACTAATGCAATGTTTGTATTACTTTTCTTTATTACTGCGATAAGATAGAATTTCTAGTTACTGTAACATATTTACCCTCAGACTTTGCGAGTTCTCCCCTGTACAACTATTCTCTTACGAGGGTTTAAAAATGTGATTAGGGACATGTAGGCTTTATTGTACTAAAGGGAAACAATTGTGTCTCGCAGTCCTCTTGGCATCACAGTATATCCATTAGCAATTGCTGATTTAAGCTTTTAACAGGGACTACAGCGATATCAATTCACGACGCTGACCTCTATTTTTCTGAATGAATTAAGAGGAAGAGAAAAACGTGGCTTCCACTAAGCTCCCATTCCAGCACAGGAAATCCTGTGTGGTTAGATACAGTATGTGGCGTGCTCAGAGGTTTCATTCTGCTCCCCTTTAAAAGCCAACATTAGCAGCATGTCACAGGAAATTCTTCCTTATTTTCAGTAGTTGATAGGACAAGGCTTCTTTGGAAACAAGGTCAGCATGAATAGAGCATTGCTTTCTTATCGCTGCTAAGCAGCTGTGTTGAGGATGCAAGACACAACACTGCACCCTGTCCCTGAATCCCTCTTTTCATAAACTTAAGCATATTCAGCTCCAGCAGTTAGAAGTTCCTTTGTGCATTTCTGCTCTGAGACCTTAATAACACACGCTTTCCAAAAATATTTATTTTAAAATGCACTGAGTTACCTTTAAGGTTAAACTCCCCTGAAACAAAAAAGTAAAAATCAACCTTAAGCTAGTTTGAAGACAGCCAGCCAGCACCACACAGCAAGGTGGAGAAAGAAATGAGGCCCTTCTGGAGTCAAGGCGATGAAAGACAAACTTACAAGCACAGAGGTTTGGCCATCACTCCAGGAAGCTGGGGCCCAATTCCAGCCCCACTGTAAAGTATCGCTTTCAAGGTATTAGTAGAAGGCTCATGCTCTTAGCTACGCCTCAGTTTCATGTAAAGTTCTGATTGTAATTAGTGTTGAATTTCAAATGCAATTTATGAAGGAATTGTACAGTTGCAAAATAAAAGTAAACTTCAGTTCTTCTTCATACAGAACCTCAGAAACTGTGAAATTGATTTTCTGCGTTCTCTGTACTAGCATGCAAAGCACCCAAATGACAGCAACAGTCCAACCTGGTGAGAATACTCTCAAGGACTCTGATGAATGAGGTGTTGCTAATTTCTTTTAGAATGCCTTTAAAAAGTTTGCATTTATAACAACCACAGTACCTGAAATACTTCCATTTCTTTTTCCGGTATTTCTGAAAGGCAGTGAAGCAAGGAGAAGTAAGCTTTAAAAGCAGAAGCAGTTTGCTACTCGCAACTATCCAACTGGTGACACATACCAAACACCCCCAAAACACAGGAAGGCCTTTAAAACTAATATGCTTAACGCCCCTCCCTCCACTGCCACCAGACACAGGCAGCAGGCAAGGCTCAGCAACACCGCAGAAAGACAAACAGAGCAGTTCATGCTCTTGGCAGGGAAAGATGCAGAGGCAGCACAGTTGGTCTCGCAATGCAGACTATCTGATTAAGAATTTAGGTGGAAGAGCTCCGAGGTGAAGATCTGCCAGCATTCCTCAGGCAAGAGGATAGCAACAGCTATCTTTGAGAGACAGGATTCAAAGCGAGTGAACATAAAAGAATGGAAACATCACAGAGTGGTGAAAAATGGTCTCAGTAGTTAAAATAAATAGCAGGCTGAGACACACAGCACCCTGACTGCACTGCATTTCAATTCTGTGAGCTGAGCAATTCTGCAAACATTTTCCAGAAGAGGTACAACAGCAAATGTGAGCCCACTGTCAACAGGTTTGCTTGCCCAGTTTTCTGGCTTCATACCCTCTTAGTAGCTTTTCACAAAGTCCCAGGAGCCCTCAGAAAGCTCTCATCTAGTGACAGCCCCAAGCTGATGAATTCCAGGATCCTCCATTCCTGATGCCAAGTTGGAATGCCAAAGCATCCCTCAGGCTCCTAGATAACATAGAAATGGTCTGGGCAAACATAATTATCTTGGGCAGAATCTCTCCTTTGCTTCCAAAGAAAAGCCATAATGCAGGATAGGTCGCTAGAAGTAAGTGTGTTGAAGGAAATTATGATGGCCATACAGAAAGGCTGTCAGATGCATAGATCGTGGTATCTCTCTAAAGACTAGGGATGCTTTCAACTACTATCCCATATCATTCTGCTTTTGGTAAATATTCAGAAATCATTTTACAATCAACAAAAAGTTTACCCATGTATTGAATTGCAAACTAAGTTTTAAAAGCACATTCTAAAAATGGAGTTGCATAGTCAGTAACACTTAGATAAGTAACATTTTAAAGCACTAAAATAATTAAGGATGTGCATATAGAATCACATTAGATATCTAAGTAGCTAAGCATTCCTATGAAACTGGGGCAAATGAAAATGAGGTTCATTCTGCAGCATAAACAGCAACAAATTGACTTTATCCTAACATGGGGAGAGCAGCTTTTCAGCTCATGTCCTTCCTTGCAAAGTAGGAAGGTTTCTCTTCAAGCATCCAAATCTTCAGCCAGTTTGTTTTTTCAGAAGGCTGCTGTTACCTTAAGCCTCAATATAATTTATGAAGTAAGCACATTTTTATTAAATGCTATATTTCCTGTGGAAATCTATTTGGATAGACTTCTTTATTTGTAATGTAAAGCTGAAAAACAGAAGGAAACAACAACACAAGCTACACTCAGCCCCTTAAATCTTTTAACAGCATTTTGAGTTTGTTGTTACATCTGACTGTAGCCATATCTGAAACCATTCAGAAAGTATCACCACTATCTAAGTGTTCTACAGGCCTAAGTGCACCAGGAACTATCCCCCAGCAGAGCTACCATATTCCAGAATCAGCTCCTTCAGTTATCCTTAGATATGTGCAAAGCAAGTCACAAAATAGCACCTTGCAATGAAACTTGGTAAGCACTTACGGTACTCATGGACACATGTGTAAGATCCTTTCCCTCATTTCAATGCATTTGGCAGAGAGAGACCTCAACTCCTTCCCAGCTGTGAGGCTGAACACTTCTGTTCAATGAGTGACTATGAAAAATCCAAAGCTATTCTCTTTCAGCATTACCTAGACTAGAAATTAAACATGACCCGAGCCTGAACAGTTCACTGATGGCCTAACTTCCAGTCCCAGGATGCTGAAATGAGTCAGAACAGTCCATCCATACACAACGTCTGACAGGTCTGAGTGCTGCAGATAAGCGATGTGACCCACAGCAGGACTGCCTGCAACAAGGGCTGCTGAAGCAGCTATGGCTATTCCCAATACTTACAAAAGCTGATTCCATTTCTCAGTGTGGCAGCAAGGTCTCAATTCAAGTCACTTGAGCATCAGACCCAGCTCCCTGCTTTCAGGCCTCACTGCTCTGCAGTCCACAGCCTACAGAGGCCAATTATTTCTGTGCTGGATTTTAAATTTGTGAAATATGTATTTCTTGGCTCAAGAACATTTACTGCTTAGTCTAGCAGCACCTGTTATAAAAGAAACAATAGGGAAAAGCTCCTGCCTGAGTCATATACAGCATAAAGTACACTGACATCATGCTAAATGCTGACCAGCTATGAGAAAGGAAACTACCAGTCTAGAAGCTGCCCTCAGCCCACACCTGATCAGGACACAGCTTCCAGGAAGTCACTACTGACAAATTTAAATGATTTACATCGTTTGCCTGGGGATCATTTGCATGCAGTACACTGTAAGAAAGGAGAAAAATAACACTCACTAGAGCACAGCCCTCACAAGGCAGCAGAAAGCAATGACAAATGAAGCAAGGGGACATTGACTGAAGTCATTAAGAATGACTGGTTGCTTAAGTGACTCTGCTTCAGGTCAGTGTCAAATTCCTTTTGGTTCTTTCAGAATCACAAAAATCATTAATATCCATCTCTCTCCTGGCAAGAAGTCTCATTCTTTAGATTCTCCTGTTAACTGAATAATCCAAGCAGAAGAAAGTTGGAAGTTTCTTTCTGGCACAGCCAGACCCACCCTTGTGCAAATGATTTTCATCTTATGGGAAAAATACTTCTCCTTTGCCGTTCCATCTTTGGCACAGGAATATTTAATTCTAGTAACTGCAAGCCAAAGTACATTACCAGGTTCAATACCTCTCACATACAGAAATATACTCTTTGTAACTTAAACCTGCCTGGCTGAGACATTTCATGTAACAGCAGACTCCCGGGCCAGATGAAAGGACAAAACGAACAAACAAACATTCATGTACTCAGAGAGCTATGAAATTCCTGGGGCAACAGGCCATTCAGAAGTCATAGAGGGCCTCCGGGGGCTGAAAAATTCCACTACAGCACATGAGACTGACCAATGGACAGCTTCTGGTAGGTTAAGAACGACAACAACAACAAAAAAAACAACACACAGCCCACCCTACTCTCACATCCTAATATTAAAGTACAAATTCTAAACATTGGGGGGTGAATCACTGATTTAGTCTCCACAGAGGTCTGATATTTCCTGTCCAGAAACAGGCAGCCATTTCACCACAGTGGTCACTTGAATTTTAAGGGTTCCCTTGCCAGCGGTAAACTGATCTGTCACAGGCCACAAAGGATCCTACACAAGAGAAATCAGCTTTATTGCTTTTCATTGTTCTTTCAGGCAAGAACTATTTTAATCTTACCAGAACCTTCACAGGCTGCCAACAAACACAGACTGTTTGTATGGAGGCTTTCAGCTCATCATACTAGAAAAAGAGGAAGATGGTAGTTAATGCTTTGAAGAAGCAGTTCTGTTTAAGGACAAAACAAAATGCACATTCACATCATCAGTAAGAATGGCTTGGAAGATTCACTAGGTCTAACTCTGCAAATGTTTAAGCATGAAGTGTAAGGCCTGTGGTACCTGGTCAGTCACATTAGATAACTCAGCGAGACAACTAGCTGAGCTCCTTCAATTTATGTAAAGACACCTTAACATTTGAGGATTAAACATAGAAACTGAGCAATTAATGCCCCTGGTGTTTTTAACAGTGTACAGTCAAAGAGATTTTCCTCTAATGGAATTATAGAACAGAAGCATGCCTTGTTTAGCACGTTAACAAGCTTGCATTTACTGCTGTCAGTGTTAGGCCTCCCAGTACTGCCATCATCCACATAATCAATGAAAATAGTTTGCAAATGCCACTCTGGTATTAGTCAGACAGCATTATTCACCCAAGGAAAGATCTCTAAGTATAGGAATAAGAGTAGCATTTTTTAGCATGGAAACTGGTTTGTCAACAGCTATTCTTCTCCTGCACAAAACCTTCAATAATGCCAGCTTGGAGCAACAGTAGACTCATTTATTGGCGGGAAAAAAAGGCATCCCTTTGTACCACCAGTTTTGTGCCCTTTCAATAGCAGCTCCGGTGGTAGACTGGTGTGGACAATTGCAGTGACCATCTGTGACCATGAGATAGTTCGATAGCTGCAGGACTAACTTAGGTTCAACATCACCACATCTTACCCCACTGAGTCTTTCATACTGCTTTGAAAAACTTAATAAAAATGGATACATTCAGAGCTGAATAAAAAGAGGTCTCAGCAGGCTTGACCCTAGATCTAAACAATGGAACTGTAATGCCGGCACCATTGTAACAACATGACAGATGTAGGTCGTGCTAGCTTTCATCTGTAGCTGTGACTGATAGCTTGCTATTTGCTGACAAGACGTGTAAAGTTTCCAATTTCATTGGGTTTGTAGGCATGAATTTCTAGGGCTCAGTTAACATGGAAGATGCACAGATTATTATTTTTTAGATTTTCTTGTTGCTCCCAGAGAAAATTCTTGCAAAGATAATAGTGCACGTCATTGGGATGCTCTTGTCTTAAATCCACCTTGCAGAACTTATTCCAGAATTATTCAGTACAAGATCAGTTTAAAAAGCTTACAGAGAAATATCACTGCTCAGCTAAAGAGGTTCATTAACAAATTTTTTTTCAATAGCTATGTACTAGTACTTACTTGATTGCTTCAATATTTAATCTAAGTTGAATTATATTTAGTTAATTTGCTCTATATATCCATCCATCCTAAGCACATGTTCTCTGCTGGTATATCGGCATCACATATTCTGTTCTGTTTGGATCAAGGAGAGAAACTGATTTTAAATTGGAAATCTAGGGAAAACCAAACCAACCAAAT
This sequence comes from Tympanuchus pallidicinctus, assembly GCF_026119805.1. Lineage (NCBI taxonomy): Eukaryota > Metazoa > Chordata > Aves > Galliformes > Phasianidae > Tympanuchus > Tympanuchus pallidicinctus. Next base: position 30,704,844 of record NW_026294802.1, read on the forward strand.
CTCCTAATCTAGACAGATGACTTGAAGAACAGTCACTGGGAGTTTTATAAGCAACATTAATCTTTCTCAGGTCTTTCCAGAAAGATACAACAGCAGCACAGCCAGCTTGTGTTTAAGCTGCCCAGGTTTGACAAAATGCTTCCAGAAGAGCAACAAACACTCACCAATACATGCCAGCCATCAGTTCTAAGAATGTAATCCTGGTGTTTGGATTGGTGAGCAGGGGAAAAATTGGCAGACCATGAATCACTGGATACAAAAGGACATCAGCAGAGCTTCCTCAGTCTTCCATGTTCTCCAGTAGGGAGAGTAAGTGGTGCCTCTTTGTACAAAAACATTCCCCAGGTTGAAGGTAAGCTTCAAGACAGATGGTAAAAGACTTGGGCAACCTGTAACCAGTTAAGATTGTGGAAATACATTTGCACTTCCTAAGAAGGAAAAAAAACACCAGCAAACAAAGAGGTTCCTAAAAATGCTTCTTCCCTGTGTGGATGACTGAAAAACGTAACGTTGCCCAGACAGGTTTAAAGACTTCAAAAATGAGATGACTGGCTTGGCAGATGAAAGAACAGTGAACGTTACCTTGATTTCAGTAATGCTTTCAGTACTGCCTCCTACAATATCCTCATGGAAAAACTGATAAAAGTCTGGGTTAGATGACTGGGCAGTGAAGTGAACTGAAAACTGGTTGAATTATTGATCTCAAAGGCTTGTGATCACCAGGATGAAGTCCTGCTGAAGGCCAGTCATGCAACCCAAGGAGTAATTTTGTAGCCAGTACTGTTTAATATCTCAGTAGCCTGGATATTTAATCGGAATGCTCCCTCAGCAAGTCTGCAGATGACACAAAACTGGGAAGAACATCTGATACACCATGATTGTACTGTTATTCTGAGGGACTTTCAAAGGCTGGAGAAATTGATAGGAACTCCACAAAGTATTATGAAGACAAATGCAAAGTCCTACACCAGGGAAGGAATAACCCCAGGCACCAGTACACATATCAGATAGAATGAAGCTTAGAGAAAAAACATCTTGAGGGTTTTGGTGAACACTACGCTGACCATAAGCCCACAACATGCCCTTTTGGAAAAAAAAGTCAACAGCCTCTCAAGCCTGCACTAGGAATTAATGCTATGCCAGCAGGTAGCACAAGGTGATCCTTCATCTCTACCAAGCAATGCTAAATCACATCTGGAGTGCTGCGTCCAGTTCTGAGCTCCTCAGTACAACCAGCATACTAGAGCAAGAGTCTCCAGCAAAGGGGACACAAGAGTACAGGAACATCTGACATAACAGGGAGGCTGACAGAGATGGAATGTTCATCCTGTGCAAGAGAAGGCTCAAACGTATCCGAATGATGTCTATAAAACATCTGATGGAGGCTGGGGAGGGGCAGCACAGATGACTGATTCAGACTCTACTCATTAATGCCCACGGAAAGGACAAGAGGCAATGGCCATGAACTGATATTCAGAAAAAAAAAAAAAAAGAAAAAAGACACTCTAGACTTGCCCTCTCAAGTTACTAGCATCAACCTCACAGAGGTTACGTTACCCAGCCTCCTTTTGACAAACAAGTCATGGTCAAGCCAGGCAACAGCAAGAACAATTTAGCTGCACATTCTATGAATGCAACAAAATGTCCCTGCCTCTTTTTAGAGGTAAAGGCTCCCATGTGCCAGCTGAGGTCGTTCCAAGGGGAAGAAGGACAACAGCCTTATTCTGCTAATGAATTACTTGTATAAGATCCAGCAAAAGGAAAGCAAGATGTGGGTCAGAGCATTCAATTTTTGAAAGTTCTCAGTTCACTGTTATATATCCTTTGCATCTCCATGAGCAAGATGCACTGCATTCCGCACTTGAAGCAGAATTTTCTGTTTATTCCATAAAACTGGAATGCTAATATTTTTAAAATAACACAGAATAAGTTTTGACTAATGAAGTTCACATCAATTACTTAATACAAAAGGCTATGCCTTTCCCCTGCAGAAACCCAGCCAAAAGTCCACTGAAATCAGTGCCAGCTTTCTCCTGAATTTACTGTGTTTTTATTAGGTCCTCCACAGAAACACTATGGATTTTGCTCTGGAAAGCACTGTCTAGATAGAAATGAGCATGAGGCTGTACAATACTGGAGAGATGGGTAATTAGGAAAATGGAGCATTTTAACCCATGTCGGAGAGTTCTTTTGCCCAAACAAGGAGCAGAATCAACAGAAAACTATCCCAGAAAACAGCTGTCTTTTGTCACTGCTGGATTTGGCACCCAAACTGCAGAGGGCAGGCATAGCACAGAAGGCCAAAGCTTCATCACAGCCATCTTTTTAAGGTGCTCCTTTAAAAAATTCTTTTAAGACAGGAAATTAATGCACTGTCTAATTGCACGCAATAAGCCAATAAATAAGACATAAAAGCAAAAGCAAAACTATTTCAAATCTGCCATGCAGGCTTTCTCTCACCAGTGACTGAAATTAAGAGGAGACTACAGTTTGTATTTTTGCAAAGGGTCATTTCAGTGACAAGTTAAGAATCCTTTGAACCTACTGAATATTATTCCTTCAGTGCCAGTCTCAAAATTTATTGCACACTCAATTTGCTGAGACTGTGTAAACAGTCTCCAAGATCTCTGCAACAAAGAGCAATGCAGACCCCTGAAAAGGCCAGAAAAGATTTACTATCATACTTCAATGTTTAGAAAAAAAAAAAAACAAAAAAAAACAACTGCATTGTATTTTGACCATATAAACTATTCACAGAGATGAATAAGAAAGAACACAATTACAATGCATGCACCAATCTGAAAAAAAAAAAAAAAAGCATAAACAGACCGCTATGAATTTTACATTGCAATAAATGTATTTCATGTATGAAAAACTCCAAACCTGATCACTGAAAAAGCTGAAAAATATTTTCTTAAAATATCTTTTCTTACTCAGGAATGTGGAGAAGGAGAATCCTATTTCAAGAATTTCCAGAGTAAAAATTACTGGTTTATTGTCAACTTGGCACTTAACTTTGTAAACAGATGTGCTTCTTCCAAATTTCCTCCACCCTATCCATTGTTTTATTTATTTATCTTATTTAATGCAAGTTTCACTTACACAAAGCAAAAAAATGCCATTGAAACTCCTATCCAAATCAAGGTTTCTTTGTTCTATTGTGAACCTTACTTCACTGCACAATACCATTACCCAGAACAATACACATTTAATGCCCACAAGGGAGAGAGCCCGTTTGGAGCTTTGAAGTGGATAAAGCAAACTGGCCTGGGGATAAAATATTGTTAAAAATGTGTTAATCTACACTTTCTTCTTGAATCTAAATGCTCTCCACACATCCTGCACACATTTATCTTTACTTTTCCAATGCTTTGTATACTTACATTTGCATGCAGCTGCCTCTGGTACCAGCTCATGAGGTTGTGGTAAGGGTAGCAGTAGAAACCAAAAGAAGTATTTATTCAGAAATAGGCGTAGTGAAAAGTACACAACACAGCTGCATTACACAATGCTGTTGTAAACAGAAGGGTCTTCCACCAACAGCTTTATTTCTCAGAAACTTTAATAGAGATACTCAGAGACAGGAGGACAAGACACATAGGACAGCAGCTTTTAGACTGGCTATCGTATGTAGAACTGACATTTGCATGCAAGGTAAAAATGACCAGAAACCCCAACTCATTCACAATAAAATCATGAGCGCCTTTTCCAGCTCAGCCTTCCATAAGCCTGTAGCTAACCAAGCTATTTATCCTGCAGAATGGCAAAGAAGCTCAGAATCAGTGACATTTATAAATTCCATAGGCTCTGGAGCCATTGACTGCAAGTGTCAGGCCTCCACATACCTGCTTGTTAGAAGTGTGAAGATACCTACAGAACTCGGGGTGCTCCAGAAGGAAACACCTTACAGCTCCTTGTGCATCTCCTGACCAAGCATATCACCTTTCCACACATTGCAAGCATGGTCGGAACACAAACAAGTGTGCAAGCAGTAACAGGATGGCACAAGCAAGCAGAGTCTGGCTGTACAACACTATCTGGTCACAACAAGGAATTGCATTGGACTGTGATGAAGAGGGGCAAAAGGCAGAAAGGAAGATCTTAGTCACTGAAAAAAAATAATAATCATTAGAAGAACAATTTGGCTCACAGCTTGCCCCAGATCCTACACAAACCAGCTCTCCAGACAGAGGCAATTCTCATAAACTCTTTCTGTTCTATGGTTCCCAAGCTCAAATAAACGTGGCCTGACTCTTTACCACATGTTGGCTTGGCCATTCCCAGTTATGACCAAAAAATGAAACTCACAACGGCGTTGTGGTTTAACCCAGTAGGCAGAGTCTGTTCAAGGCTACAGAGCATCTTGCCTACAGATTCAGTGACTTGTGTTAAAAATAAAAAAATTATCACTTCCCAGTTAGTGATTTTTGTTTTACACAATATTCAGCAACACCATCCCATCACCAGAGTGCTTTCCCTGTGAAAATATTTAGGGAAATAGCATGCAACATCTGTACAGCAATTCAGCAACCTTCTTTCAAATACGATCACAAAGCTTTTAAATATTTACACCTCTATTGTTCACAATGCAAATATCATTCAGCTCATTCACTCTTCTACAGAACCTTTATTCCATCAATATTGCAATTTCGCAGCTAAACATATTAATATGGTCATAAATATTCATATTATGTAATAAAGGCAGTGGAAGCAGCCAATAAAATGCTGTTAACGTTCATTTACAGCAGCTGGGAAGGCCCTGCCAAATGTTGTTTTACATAACAGGTCGTGATGCTCTGGCTACACTAAGCCTTCTGATCACTCTTCCTTTATCTGCTATGATTTTGAACACAATATGAAGCAGCACAGAGTATCCAAAGGATTTAGAAGTCCTTTCAAGCACACCAACATTTCAAAGGTTTAAGAGATTAAAATATCAAAAAGTACCTTGTAGTTACCACATTTGTGCTTTTGCATTTTACAGCACGGGAACAAAAGCAACATTCACATCACTCTTCTGCATTAGCTCAACAATTCATTGCCTGCAATAAGTTTTAAAAGTGACCTTATTATACAGTACTTGGTTAAGCTAAAGGTACAAAAAGGAGAACAACATTCTGCAAATTTAAGAAATCCCCGTTGCAGTTTTCAAAAGGCATCCTGAATGCTGTAGAAAAAATTCTGTAGCACGTGTATAATCCTTGCAGCAGCCTAAATTAATTCTGTCCTGTGAGCTTTGCTTCAGTATACTGTTATGCTGTTATGCTTCCTTTGTTGCAGTTCACTCTTACTCCCATGAAACCAGGATTCCCAAAGCACGGACAGAGCACACCAGCTCTCATGCAAGCACCAGGCTGGCACATGGATGTGGGACTAGGTCAGAACATTTGGCTGTATGAAGTGATGACTCACAGATTGATTCATTCATTTTGCATATTTCCATGCCAAAATTAAGCTCAATCCTGTAGACATTTATGGAGATTAGTGGCCCTGGGAAGGTTAAGAGCCCTGGTGAGGTCAACAAATTCATGTACGTAAAGTAAACAAGGCTGTGCATAACAGGACACACACAGCAGCTACTATACTGCTTAGAAAAGCAATACTGCTTCATTCACTCCTCTAGCCCTGCGTTTGTTAGCAACTATTCACAGCACTGAATGAACTACAAAGCCTAATGCTTTAATGCTGACTGAAATTCTACAGCAGCAGGTCTCAAGCTTATCTCATAACCAAGGCTCATTACAGGGAGTTGAGATGTCTATACATATCTATGCTCCCCATCAGTTGGGGCACAGCTCCAGCAGTGCCCAGGCCACCAGCTCAAAAACCCCAAGCTCAAATAAACATGGCCTGACTCCTTACCAGATGTTGGCCATTACTGCCACTTCCAACTATGACTGGAAAGTAAAACTCATGAAGGTGTTGTGATTTATCCCAGTAGGTAGTTAAGCATCACTCACACGGTCCCCACCAGTGGGATGGGGGAAGAGAGTTGGAAAAACAAAGTACAACTCATAGGTTGAAATAAAACCATTACTAAGATAATAGTAATGATAATGGTACACACACACACACACACACACACACAGGAAACAAGTGATGGACAAACAACTGTACATCACCCACCAACCAATGCCCAGATACTCCCCTATCAGTGGTTGCTACCCCAGCTGACTCCTCACCATTTTCAAGTTTTTTTGCATGATGTCATATGGTACAGAATATCCTTCTGACCAGTTTGGGTCAGCTGTCCTGGTTCTGCTTCCTCCTTGTGCTCCCCGCTGCCCTCTCAATGGCAGGATACCATGAGATGCTAAGAAACTGAAAGGTCCTTGGCTCTTTGCAGCACTGCTCAGCAACTAAAACATCAGCACGTCAGCAACACTGTTTTTCTCCTAAACCAAAACATAGCATCATACCAGATGAAGGTAATTTCCATTATGAAGGAAAAATCAATTCTGTCCCAGCTGAAACCAGGACTAAAGGAAAACATGAGTTTCACCAATACTCATTTAGCTCTGTTAAGTCTGCATCAAAATCCAAGACTACCTTCAGCCACCTTCTAAACTCCTGCAGACTTAGCGACTCTCGTCAGTGCATTCTGTCACCTGAAACAAAGATCCCTCTTCTCTTCAAATTAAATGCACTTGACCAAGTTAAAGAATAGTTTTGTCACAATCTTGGGGAAGGAAAGACTCAGAGTGCTTTTTCCACTGCCAGGTCTATTTGCACAAGAATACAAAAGGTACTTCTACCCAAAATCTCAGACTCTTGAGATGAAGTTCAAAAGGATAATTCCAATGTTATAAATACTGCAATATGAATAATGACTCTTACGGCCCCAGTAATTGATCTGAATCCCCAGCACACTATAAAAGGTGCAAGTTGCAACTTATAAAAAAAGCATCTCCTTCAAAGCATCTCACAGATAGGCATATACACAAGGCTAAGGCTCCCCTGAAGAAGTTAATCTCATGGTCTCATGTGCTACCGATATCTTACTGGGGAAAAGGTAATTTCACAGATGGTATCTAAAAAAATAGCAGTTGCAGTTAATTTTGTTTTCAAATCCCCTAACGCAAGCAATGCTAAGAAAGAAAAAAAGCCACATAACTGTAACAAGTACGTCTGCTTCAAGTCTATTGTTACAACTCAAGAGATCAACGTATTATACGAAGTTCAGGAAATCAATTTCCTAGTAGGTATTCACATACATTTATCTTCTATTTACAGTATTTCTAATATGCTTGTAAGCAAAATTCTTATCCAGTAGGAACCATTACAGATTCAGGATGCATTACCTCTTCATTTAATACAACATTCAATTACAATTGGAGGAAAAAAAAGAAGTAATCAAATGAATAACTCCATAAATTAATTGGAAATTTGGTGGCACGCAGGACAGAGCTAAATACAAATCATTCTTTCCAACACAATACACGCCAGTGCACAAATTCAAAAATATACCCGAAGGGTCTTAAACTCCCTTTCAAAATTAAGTAGAGAAGAACGTGGACATTTCCCACCTCCTCCACTGATTCGGAGCTACAATGCTTTGCACGCAGCTGTTCAAACAACCTGACTTCATCACAGGCAGCTGAAGTAGTACAGGTAAAGAACAGGTATTTCAATATACCCATGTAAAGCCCAACATCTTTAGGTGCTCTGGCTGGCTGAGGTGCTGCCTGCTGTCCTATAAAACAGTTCTGCAATGGAAACAATCTGATCAACCATCATGACCAATAAAGAGGTGCTCAGTTTTCTTCTTCTTACAACTGTATTAATGGCTCTATAGCCATTCAGCTTGTCAATAACCCCAACATCTTCACTGTTGTTTGATTAACAACTGCAGATTTGCCTCAGCAATATCTGCAAACCTACTTCCCTTCTTTCCTCCTTAAACATTAGTTAACTTTTTAATCCTCAAAACAAAACAAGCCAACAAAAAATCACCAATAAAAAAAAGCACTACTCTTTACAGATATAAAATAAGTCAGGAATATTTCTGGGATAAGTTCTGGTGGCTGCAATGAAAGCTGACTGCAAATCTGCAACTCAAACAACCAGAAAGTAGAATCACCATGTGATGGATCATCAAATGCGCTGCATTAATCGAGTACTGCAGAAAGAATAACCTGAGCAAAGGTTCATGCAAACAAACATTCATTCATGCACTTTTTCAGCAGCTCTGAATAAACACTTGTTCATAGAGGTAATCTTCCAGAGATTGCCTTATACACCTGTAAGACATTAAAATAAAAATCCACACAAAGGAAAGGCTTGGACTTTTTTTTTTTTTGTATACTATATGATCGTGTGCAATGAAAGCACAAGGTATTCTCTGACTACTTCCCCTTCCAGATAAATGAGTATTCTCACTTCAGAAAGGCAATCCTTTCACCTTTTTCATTTGTTAAAAAATTAGAAGAGAAATGCACACTTGCTGGAATACACAGTGAAACCCATCTCTTCAGTGAGTGCTTTAACCACCAGGCAATGGATTCATGTTCACCCTGTAAATAATTAAATATTCATTAAGTCTGGGGAAAAGCAGAACACTTCACCAACCAAGAAAAGAGGGGGAGATTTGTCCCTAAATACTCCATTACCTCATTCTTGGAGCAGTCACTTGCAATATGGGAGATCTGGGACTCGGGGCTCAACACTGACTAAGATAACAGCAGTGAGATATGAAGACAGACTCCTTATGTGAATGCTCTGATCACCAGGAAGGATGCAATGCTCAGGCTCCTAACGTCACAGTATCGTATGGATTTCCACATGGCCCAGCAAAAGAAACTTTAACACTTCAGGTCATCGCTGGTGGCAACTCGGGTTACGTCAGGATGGGGCCAGCATTATCTCTTCCCTCTGCCAGCTGGAGGCAAAGCAGCTTCAAGTCTATAAATAAAAGGAACTACCCTAAAGAGGCTCTGCGCCTCAAATTATAACAGTGTGCAGAACAAACATGTAGGCCTGTATGCACAGTCACATAAACACACCCACAAGCACCTCTGTAGTGAGACAGCAGCTAAAAGGGAAACTGACCTTGGCATCTGAACAGCAAACACCAATCTATAATTCTTTTATGGATTTAATTCCACAGGATACTTTCCATCCCATGCCTCTCGAAGCCCATATGGAAGAGTGTGAAAACTGCTGTGGTCCCCTGAAGTCTGCTCCCTCCAACCTGAGCCAAGACTTCCCTGGTTACACAGCAGCCATCCTGCAGCAGTCAGGAAGCAGCACAGAGCTCCACTGAGTGACCGGCTGCCTGCCAGCATCTCCTTGACCTGTCCCATTGCCTTCTTTTCTTCTCAGTAATCTGCTGCATTGCCAGGCAAGGTGGGACAGGCTGAGGAATTACCCTTTGGTTCTGCTGTCTGTCCAGAAAGGTTTCCCAGGGACGCTCTGAGATAAAAGCAAAAGCCAACAGGCAAATGTTACACGTTAGCTACTTGTTCTTCGCTGGCCAGTTACCCACATTCCTTCATTAGCCTTGAAGTGTTTCATGCCTCACTGCAGCCCACTGTGATATGCATAAACTGGACCAGATTTTTTAAAAACACTTTTTAGTCTCATAACTAAAACACAGTTCAGTTTTCTGTAACTGTGTACAACCAGGCAGAGCTACACAAAATTCAGTATTCAGTTCCCTGTGTTCTGCTCTGTTCACAGGTAGATGAAGCACTGCAGCTTGACACAAATACAGACTTCCTCCTTATCTCCAGTTCTGTCATTAACTTTTTTATATTTTTCTTCACTTGCAGTACTAGAGATGTCTCTGCAAACGCATGCTTTGTGCCTCACAAAGATGTCTTTATTCAGAATGATTAACATGATAATGCCTTGGCAGAAGACATCTGAAGCAGTGAGGAGACTCAAAGGAGGGCTGGAGCAAAACCAGTAAACTCCCCAGCTCTAAGATCTCCTAACTTCCCAGGCCCAATAGAAACCTGATAAGGTAACATTTTCATAGTCACATTTTATCAGTCCTGAGGGACCTCAAGTAACCCTCCAGTATTTAAAGAAGACCTGCAATAAATCTAGAGAGGGACTTTTTGTTAGAGAGTAAAGTGATAGGACAAGGGGTAATGGCTTTAAACAGAGAGCGAGTTTAGATCAGATAAAAGGAAGAAATTCTTTACTCAGAGGATGGTGAGGCACCAGCAGAGGCTGCCCAGAGAAGCTTTGGAAGCTCCATCCCTGCAGGACATCAAGGCCAGGGTTGGCAGGGCTTTGGGCAACCTGGCAAAGCAGGAGGAGTCCCTCCTTGTCCATGACAGAGGGCTGGCAATGGGTGAGCTTTAAGATTTCTTCCAATCCAAATCATTTTGTGATGCACAGGTTTTGGTTTTAACAGCAGTTTGTTGATAGACAGCTGACCATTTGGATTTCACTTAAACGGCCACTCAGTATCTTCAGTCAGGTATATGGAACAGGGTAGTTCAAGGCACTCTTGGCTGTTTCTTAAGCCATCTGATCAAGTCTGCATGGGGACTCCATCCTCATCCAGGTAAGGTTAAAGACAGCAATAGTAGCATTGTACAAGCAGCACAGTTATGACCCATACCTCAACATCATGGCACCAGAAGTGGCTGGCAATTAAAGGATTACAACAGAGTCACTGTAATCCGATGAGCTGAGCTGCTGATGCGCACGGACTGCTCTCAGCAGGCTGCCAGGGGAAGAACCGAGGCAGGGCTGCACAGACTGCTCACAGCAGGCTGAACCAAGGCAGGGCTGCATGGACTGCTCACAGCAGCCTGCCCAGGGAGGAACCGAGGCAGGGTGCGTGGTGGCTGAAGGCTCCTCATAGCAGCTCTGGGGGAGCAGCCCTGAACAGGTGGCTCGCCATCCACACTGGGCTCCCCATAGATTTGCACAGTGCATCTGCTCACATTTCACATGAGCTTTGAGGAGAGAGAATCTGAGATCAACGCTTTTGTTCTATTTTCTGTCATGCTATTACAAATGTCACTAATTTTATGCACTGTTCTTTGGCAGTTAGGAATGCACCAATATACAACGGCAGCCTTAAGAAGGCACGTAATGCATACAATCCTATTATGCTGGTTCTTAACCTCAAGTAGTCTGTTGGGAAGCAATGCCATCACAGGTTAGGAAACAAAATAAACTTCTTAAACATGCCACTACCTCCTTGGAACACAGAGCAAAGAAGCTAGCTTTCTGTGATATAGCTGGGTCTCCATGAAACTGGTGCCATTTATGCCAACAACACAGAGACACCAATTTGCCAAACGCACAAAACACCTATTAACAAGAGTTTCTGCATTTTCATTTCTACTAACCAACAAATCAGGGATTTCCAAGAGAAAAAGCATGCCATGCCATCAAAACACAAACAGCAATGCTACAATTTCAATGTGTCAAGTACCCTGTGTTAAGGTACAAACTTTTTTGTCTTTAGTATACATTTTAAATGTCTCCATAAATACTGTCGAAGGATGAAGAGTTATTTTCTGCCTGTCAACTTAATCACAACATGTTTTGGTATAGAGGTTTATACTGCAGTGCATCTAGAAAGCAAGGACAACAATGACTGGATGCACCTTTAGGTAACACAGGTAGTTAAAGTTAACAATGGAAATCTAAAGGTGTTTGGAATCTGGAAGAAAACAATGATAAGTCTTTTTCTTCCATAATAATAATAATAATAATAAATAGAATATAACTGAAGTCTTTTCATTTACTCTACCACTTTCCAAACAGTAATTTAATTGCTGAGTTAGTTTCGGTTCAGACTTCTGCTTATCTTAGTACTGAATGAACACTTTTTTTTTCCTTTTAAATCTTGTATCTGACCTAGCACTTAAGATTGTTTATCCTCTTTACACTTAAAAAGAAGCAGAGGGGAAAAGCTGAGAGCAGCAAGGCTTGAAAGAAGACAGGTTGTTGAAAGTACAGAGCCATGCAAGAGGTATCACTGAATGTTATTAGACTTCTGTTGTACTCTGTAAACATGAGCAGACTCCTCTGCTTTTCAGGAAGCAGATACTTCAGAACTGGCTAGCACACAAGAGACTGAGCTTTTACCATATGAAAGTACAGACAGTGGAAAGTGAAAGGGGATCAGCACCTCTCCTTATTTAGTTTAACACATGGATAGAGCAAAGCAAAAAGCGTGTGCTAATCTACTTGCAATGAGTCCAAGCAGCACCTTGAAGACTTCTGACAGAACACAGAACCAGCGAACTGCTGGTAGATCCTACACATGGAGCAACTCAGATGAATAAGCCCTGAGTCAGTTAAGCAGTCTGGACAGTCCGTTTACATGAATGTGCAGGAGTCATTTTTGCTTTCCACAGCAGCCAATTATGTGAAGGGTTGCAGTCATTACTTCCTGGAAGTCATCGTTCAGTAAGTCAGCTGTTCTTGCTTCTTATTTTCAGTATGGTTAACAAGAAATGGTACACCATAAATGTAGTTCCTCTATAACTTTTGCTGTATTTATTATATAATTTTGTATTTTTGTATAATTTTTGTAATTTTTTTCTATTTTACAATCTAAAAACCCCTTCACTTTGCACCATAATAAGGTGGCTCAGGAGACTCCATTTGAAATTCAAACAGGTTTTACCACTCAATAATAAGTAACACAGCAAGGATAACAGGGGTAGTGTAATTGATGAATGCATGACTGTAGTTCTAAGCAAGTTCTACTGGAACTTTTCCTAAAAAAAAAAAAAAAAAAAAATGACAGGCAAGAAAAAAATTTGTTCCCTTTTCAGCACTCAGATTTAAAAGCAACCTTCAGACCCATCTAACCATGAACACCATGATCAAGAGAAACACACATCCATACACCTACACAGAGTCTTCATTAAAATCAGGTCAGCTGCACCGTCCTGTGCTATACAGAGTCAGAAACTAATGACACAGGTCATCCAGAACCATTTCACAGGCATGACTATTACAGTCAGGTCATAAGGCACACGTTTCCTCCAAAGCACCTTCTGAGAGAATTTTCTGCTTTGCTAATGCTTATTTTTCCTTGAGATCTGTCTGACCTAGGAGGCTGGGTCCTATCCCTGCCCAAATGTTTCAAGTGAAAGACCACAAAGGGCCCTTTCTTCTCCCACCTGCAATACCTGTGTCATGAACGCGCATCTAGAGCTGGGATGATGAACTAAACCAAGTGGTTTTTTATTTCCTTCCATAGAAGACAGCAACATGAAGCCAAAGCCAGGTCTGTACACAAAACAGTATCAGATTTGGTTGGGGTTACCTGCACAACATTCTCATGCTTTCCACATAAAGATGGCACTGCAATCTCAAGATTTATTGGACACCTAATTCTTTTAATAAGGTAAAAATCAAGGCTTTCAGTGGGTTGTATGATGCGAGATTGAATACTGCACCCTGAAATTCATACAGCGTACGCTTGAGAAAAAGTCACATGAACAGAGAGAGGAGAGGGAAGCGAGTACTGAAGAGATTTTCCTTTTTTGGTTACTGAACTGTAGGCAACAGCAAACAGCTCTGGGGTACGAGCATTTTGCTCTGGACAAAATGAATCACTGGGCATATCACATAGGTAAAACATAACAGATCACCTTTAGCCTGCATGGTGGCCACAACTGGACTGTGACATACTTGCATGTCTACCAGAAGATAATTTCCACAGGCAGCAGAGCACAGCAGATTCCTGAGGAAGCGGTATCTCAGGATTACCGTTTCCATTACAACAGATCAAAGTGAACTGTTTGTCTTGGAGTACTCCCACAGGAGCAAACCATCATACAAACTGCTACAACAGCCTACAGTTGTTTAAATTCTGGAAACAAAGGAAATAGAGCAGTGATAACCAACTCCTCTTGTTTTGGTCTCCAACATAGCCTTAGTAATGTAAAAGACACACAGCAAGCAGCTATCCTGTGCAGACAGCTCTGCCTCTTGCCCAGAACACAGCCCCATACTCCCCACAGTCTTACTCACTGCTACACCCTGCACAGCCTTGCCTACTAACACACAGTAGTTCTGTTAGCCCTTGTGCCTCCAACCACTGCCTCTGGTATTGGCATTTCTCCTCCTCCTGATGCACCCGCAGCCCCACCACCTCTCTCCCTCCAGGGTACCTGAGAGACAGGCAGTGGGACAGCAAAGGGTGTGAAAGAACGCCGGGCCACAGCCCACTTGCAGCTCATGGACTGCATAGCAAGGAGCCAGGCCTGGTGGCCTTGCCTGGTCCCAGAGGTCCCTGAAAAGCCTCAGAAAGGTCATCAGCTCAGTAGCTGGCAGAGCAGGAGAAGCAAGTCACAGGGCAAATGCTGCCACAAAAATGAAATCTCCACAAAGCAGAGGGGGCAGCACATGGAGAGCAAAGAGCAATACTAATTGCCCATGAATGAAAGCAACCCCAAAGGCAACTCCTTTTTCACCCTGTGAAAGCCAAGCAGTAAGAGCAGATTAGACTTTAATAAGGATTAATACAAGCTAAGGTAGCACTGATTTCCACTACAAAGATCAGAAAGATCACGTGTGGAGTACTGCACCAACAAGATGTCACAGCAGCTTGAAGAAGATCTGAGAAGTGCCATCACAGGAGCACCTACTGACAACTCATCCAGATCCATCTATGCTCTTCCTGATGTCCAGCCCTATCCAAAGCAGAGATCAGACACGACATGCTGCCAAGCCATGGTCAGCGATTTCCAATAGGCTGTATAATGGTTAGAAGGGGACTTCTGGAGCCTCAGCAGCACTGACCTGCTTCCTTCCAATGCTACCATCCATCACTCTGACTGACAGGGAAAACAATTTTAATAAAAGGCAAAAGCCAGCCCAAGAGAAGTTTGAGGCAAAGAATAAGATGAAATCTGGACCCCACCGCATCTTACCACAGCCATTTCAAAGCTATAAGTTTAATTTTATTATCAACCGGTACTTCAGTTCATAAAAAAGTGACCAATAAAAGATAATGGCAGGAAATTAAATGAACCTTAGTGTGATTTAGAGCCTTATTCTGCAATAGTGCAACTGCACAGAAAGCAGATTCGAAAAGGAAAACAGCCCTAAAGAAGTAATCATAAATACATCCAAACTGCAGCAGATGCAGAAACAAATTAAACCTTTCTTAGAGAGAATAATGGAAAAGAAGTGCAGGTACAGACAAATCTTACACATTAAGTATACATTATGATCAACATTTTTCCAGAAAGAAATACTGGTCAGACAACCCACTCACTGCTTGTCCTTTCATGTGTGCTATAGCAATTAGGATTTCATTCACCTTTAAATTCAATTGAAATACTAAATGCAGTTTCACTGCAGGACTGGGGAACAGCAGCTGCAGTGTGTAGTCAAACCAGGAAAAAAGAAAGATCTTCATAATTCTTGGTCATGTTTTCAAAAAAGGTACCAAAAAATGAATTTGTTCCTTAATTACAAGAAAGACAAAGAGATCTAAACATCTGAAATCATTCCCTCATGACTTTCTGGAAGGGGGTTCTATTCAGGTTTATCCACCACACAAACAATTTGCTGCACAGTACTGAACTAAAACAAGTTCCTTGGATTGTATTCCAAAACAACTATTAGAAAGCCAAAAGTATGAAATATAAAGATAATAAGGTCTGTTCATACTCTGACTGAACTTCTTAAATCTGCAGATACCTCTTCCAGATGCATATCCAACTACAGCCACTGATGTTTACCCAGAGAACTCAAGATTACTGTCCTATAGAGAATAAGAGACCAGTAGAATGTAGAGGGGGGAAAAAATAAAAAGAAATCTAAGGACTTATCCTTCTCTATTTTCTCTCTCAAAAACGTATAACTCCAATTCATAAGCAACATGGAAACCAATATCCATTCCAAACAAGACAGCAGTTATTGGGGCCAAGTTTCTTGACCAGAAAAATTTCTACCAATCAAATGATACCCGACAAGTCTAAATTGTGGAAACTGGAACTTTCAAATAAAACTCAGGAACCATCTACAGCATTATCTATACCTTTTTTTTTTTCCCCATCACATTTTTCAAAGTAGTGATTAGACAACTTTACTAAAATCTCAACCCAACTTCAATTTTACAACTCAGCCTTCTTCCAAAAGATATCTAATGCTGTTTTAGTTCTAGATTGCTTTAATCCAGAACAAACTGAAATTCACTTTCATAAGCCTTAATTCCTGTTTTCCTTAGAAATGAATTGGCTATTTAATACAGAGTTGCAACTAATTGGTTTTGGTGGAAAATAGGCGTTTTGTTCAGGAGAGATCCTGATGTACATGTATCTTAGGGAAGTATTTCTTTTCACAACATTGCTTTAGGATCTACCTTCTGAAATCAGCATGTTTCCACTTGATCACTTCCAACTGTAAAAAGAAGGTCGGACAAAGGAAACGTCCAAGTAGCTGTTCTCTTAGTCCTTTTCAGTTGAAGATATGGTTGGGTAGGAAGGACAAAAAATTCATTGTCTTCAGCGGTTCAAACAACAAGAGGACCTTCACCTAATAGACAGGCCCAAAGGCATGATGCTTACCTACTAGAAGCACATTTCTCTTGTAGCCAGTTCTAAGTCTTAAAAAAGTAAACATGCCAATTTAGCATGTGAATCACCTATAAGCTACTGAGGAGCACCCCCAATCCTCTACTATTACTATATATTTCTTCTCTGGGGGAATGTATTTCTTAGTGAACCAGGTATTCAAGATCTCACTTAGCTCACTACTCTTCATACCTGAGATACTCACAAAGACCTCAGAAGATGCTCTTGTTCACTGCCATGGATTGCTCATTAAGTTTACTAACAGACAGTATTTGACATTTGCCATACCAGGTTAGACTACAGAATACAGAAGATAGGATAATATAGTATAACAAGGCAGTCAATTGAGTCAAGGAGTAGCTTTTAACTAAGATACGCTGTGTTTAAATCTATGCTGTGTATCAGAAGGGTAATACTCCAAACTATACCACCAGTCTGCTGCTTATTTAAGTAGGACTCTTTCCTTCCTAGCTCCAGGCCTACCACCAACTCCCTACCTCCATTCAGCTTCATGGCTGGAAAGAAATACACCTCTAACAACTTCAGAAGCCGTATAAAATTACCGCTTTCCTTAGAAAAAATCACATGCAATTGACAGTCTGAATGATCAGAGATATCATAAGAAGCTATTTTACTCAGTAATCCAATACAGCCTGCACATTGCCCAAGCCACTTTAGAAATAATTTAAGTCATTCCTCCAAACTGTCAAAATATTCTTGAATGAAGAAGCTCTTGATGCTTCTTCTAAAGCTTTTGCTTGAAAAAGTGGAACACCGCTGAGAAGTAGGTGCTTCAGCAAGATTATGAAGCAACAAGGTCATACTGAAAGAGAAGCATCTCAAGACAGCTCACTTTCACATAGTAAGGAGTTTCAGAACCAAGCAGTATTTCCCATCTGCCTCTATGTCTTTACAGATTAAGATACCCACATTGTCATAATTACCCTGATATCCTCCAAAACAATGGCTATAGGTATCCATCTATACAGATCCAGCTTTAGTATTTTGACATCCTAAAGAAATATCCTTCTGCCTTCTACACAACATGCAAGGAAGGGAACACAATTCCTTTATTTCTAGTGTTGGTCTAGTTCTTAACAGAAGGTAGCCAAAGAAAAAAAGAAAAAAGAAAAAAGAAAAAAGAAAAAAGAAAAAAGAAAAAAGAAAAAAGAAAAAAGAAAAAAGAAAAAAGAAAAAAGAAAAAAGAAAAAAGAAAAAAGAAAAAAGAAAAAAGAGCAGTAAAATATTCAGCCCACAAGTCAGAAGCATCTTGTCTATTCATGCTTGACACACAGCTATACAGCTCCTGTGCAACCTCCATTAAAGCAACAGCCAACCTACTGGTACTGCTGTAAGAGTACCCAAGAAACCCAAGGAGGCCAGTTTTCAGCACCCAGAGATTAGACAGAACAGTTAACATCTGTTACTCCTTCTCATTTGAGGAGTTAAGAGCAAATAAGCTAGGTGAAGAATGGCACTGTTAAATCCTTATTTCCAAATCCAGCACCACATGCATGCTCCACTACCCATGTACAAAAGAGGCCTATTTTCCTTCAGCATCAATACTCAGACCCCTCAGAACAAGATTTACAAGAGCACACATAGGGGATGTGGTGCACTGAGCCACCAACAGAGGTGCACCGTTTGCTGAGCCGTGTGCAAACTGGTGAAGCGTTAAGGGATGTATTGGTGCTGTGCTCCCTCACACACACTTGTCTAAAGGACACCAAATGGCCAGCTAGCCACCAAATCGCCGTGTCCCTAAGGCAACCAGACGTGCCAGCAGCAAGCGAACCACCAGCCAAGGTGAATCCCAGAAACCACAAGCAGCAAAAGCCTTCTGGCCACACCCTTTCTCCTATCCTCATGCATGAAAGCCTGGCAGGATGCAGGGACCTGGGTATCCTGCATTTACAGTCTCTTCAGGTTACCTAGCTGCCTAATGAGGACTGATTCCTTAGCCCCTGGCTTCCCAATATCAAAAGATTCTCAAGGTATCACATAAAGGCATCACAACTTTGATGTGTTATCACTGTGCTGACATCAAGCAGAATTATCCCTTAATACAAAGGGTTCTTCTGACATGAAAGAGCATTGTAGTGATACTGCTTGAAGACAGAGTAGCTCTGGCTACAATTTCCAGCCCAGCACGTCTTACCAAACAGCTGTTCACCAAAAACCTAAGTGGGATGGGCAGGACCAGACTGTACAGACCCCCACAGAGGAGCAAAGAAAGTCAGAATTCCTACCAAGCTATGTTTACAAATGCCACTTCCCCTTGCAGTTACAATGGGGGACCATGACACTGAAGGAGGGAATGGTTATCAGAGGTGCTTGCTGCCCAAGTCTTTGTTGTCCATGAAATGAGCCAATGCACATTGCTGAAGGGCAGAGTATTTCTTTATTTGTAAGAAAAGAATGGCTTACAGAGCAACTAGCTGTAATAATAAACATCGTGAGCCTGTGACAGTCATGTTAGAAGGAGGCAAAGAGCAGCCCGCACACTCTGCAGAGGGGTTTGGATCATGAGCATTTTTCCTGCTCAGTGAGCAGGACAAGCCCAATCCATCTCCAGAGGCTCATCTGCCTCAGCCCTTCCCAGCAGGCATCCAAGCCACGGCTCGCCAGCCAGCTCACAAACCCCTCGCTGCCCACCACCCCTCTGCCTGGCATCTCTCCTGTTTATTTTAAGCCTAAATCTAACCCCGGACCCAAGAAGCCTTTATAGCTGACAGGTACTCACACGTACACACACAAAAGTTACGCTTGGAAAGAAGAATGAAAAAACTACCACTTCAGGTAAAACAACAAAACCGCAGGAATCATTTGATCCCGCAAGATCGGTTCTTCGAGATAAGGGGATAAAAGTGACCGCGGGGTTACAGCAAACCCACACACCTCCGAGCAGAGGAGGGGCCGGGCTCCTCCCGCCCAATGAAGGCCCGTAGCCCCGGGCGCTGCGTGGGGCGCGCTCCGTGCCCGCACACCGCACACCAGGAGCAGTCGGAGCGGGGCCCACCCCGGCTACGGGGAGCGCACCCGCATGGCTGTATGACCGGAGCCCAGGTGGAATGCAGCCTTTTGGGTGCCGCGTCTCAGGTTCACACCCATCCCCGAAGTACGAATTTATTGCTGTTCGTGCCTTATGTAAGCCATCCACCGACAGTACCGGGAAGAAAACCCCCGAGGAGCTGCCACCCGCCACTTTCTCGTTCCTTGCTCCACGGAGGGCTCCGCAGCGGGGAAACGCCGCGCAGAGAAAAGGAGACCCGGGGCTCAGCCGGCACTACTCCGGCACGACGCCTGGATGCGGCGCAGCCCGGCGGTGCGAGGCTGAAACACTTCCTGGGATGGCTTGGAAAGGCTCATTCAATACCCGGCGCTCACTCTTTCGGAGCCACCCGGCGCAGAACCGCAATCCCCAGGGCTGGGTGGGGGCAGCCTGGGGAAGGGGCACTGCTCACCATTGTCTCTCGCCTCGATATCACCGCCGGAGGCGTTCTGCGTTTCCCCCGACGGTACCGGCGGAAGGTGTCCGCCGCCGGGCCCCCGCCGCGCCGCCGCCCCACCAAGTTCGGGCAACGAGCACAGGGCTGGGCCAACCTCCGCAGGCCGAGCCCCGAGGCCGGGAGCCGCGCCGCTTACCTTTCACTTGACTTTCATACTCCGCTATAATCTCTTTGTCCTTTTTGAATCTGCTCGGGGTTGACATTATCCACTCGCTTCTTCCGCTTCTCCCTCTTCTCCTCTGCTTTGATTATTATTAATTATTAATTGTTATTATTTTCCGGACGGGCTCGCCAGCTGCCCCGGCTCGACTCGAGCCCGAGCGAGCGCGGCGGAGGGCGCTGCCCCGCGGGAGCGCCGCCGGCGGAGCGGCAGCGAGGCGGGAGGCGGCGCTCAGACCAAGCCCGGCGCGGGCACCATCGCCTCCGGCAGCGCCGCCGGCAGCAGCAAGGCGCTCCGCGGCCCGGGACCGCCGCAGGGCGGGGCGGCGGCGGAGGGGCTGCCGGGGGGCACCGCTTCCACTAGGCGAGGGCGGGGGCCCGGCGGCTGCGCCCCACCATTGTTATCTCTCCTCGCGCACCCAGGAAAAAGGAAGGGAAGCAGAGCGCGAACGGTGGGAGGGAAGGAGCGGGGAGGAGAGCTGGCTAGCGGCCGCGTTCGGCCCGTACGCCAGAGGCACTGCTTACTGCCGCCGCGCTCGCTTGGGTGGGGACTCGGGGCCGGCGCTCGCCCCGCCGCCGCTATCCCCGCGCAGCGGCGCCCAGCTCGTGGCCCAGCCCCGGCGCGGGGCGGCACCCAGCCGCGCCCCGGAGAGGTGTCTCCGAGAATAAACTTCTCCCCGCCCCCCCCGCCGCTCTCTCCTCCCTTCCCGCCTCCTCGGTCGCTCGCCCTGTTCCCGGTGGCGCCCGCTCAGTCTCCCCCCTGCCGGCGGCTGGGCCCGCGGGCTCCGCCGTGCCCCGCTGCCCCGAGGCGGGAGGCCCAGCGGGCGGAGGAAGGGAAGGGAGGGGGCCGCCACCCGCCCTGGCGAGCAGATGGCGGCCGTGTGCCGCCTGGGGAGCGGCGTGCGAGGGGGCCGCGAGGTGACGGAGAGGCCTCAAGCCGCCGGGGAAAGTTAAAGCTTCTCACTGCCGCCTCCGCAGAGCTGCGTGGGGCGGGAGGGGCCGGGAGGAGAGGCGACCGCTGGGGACCCCGCGTTCCCCTTGCGGGCAGTGCACGGCTTCGCCGCCGCTTTTCTGTGCGGGCCGCAGCTACCCGGTGCCCGCGCACACTGATGGGGCGTGGCGGCATTGTGGACAAGCTGCGGCTCCGTCCCGAGGGCTGTCATCGGCCGTCGTTGCAGTTCTCGTGGGGAGGAAAAAAGTGGGGTGGGAGGCCGCCCGAAATCTTTCTCCCTTGAAGTGCTGTGCGTGGTACACGGCGAGCGAGGCCCTGCTAGGAGAATGCTGCCAGTGAGCAGTGGTGTACGGCTCTGCCTGCAAGCCTCGTGAGCCGAGCGCTGCAGTGAGCAGGAGTCTGTCCAGAAGGGCAGAAAGAGTTGCAGGAGGGAGTGCAGCCCCAAGCCCTCGCTCTGGGGTGACTCCAGCAGTGTGGGATCAGACTCCATCTCTGTCTGCAGAGCTGGCACCACGCTCGGCCCTGTGGGGTTGTGGAGGATGAGTGAGTTGCCAGTGCTGCAGGCTGAGATGATGGTGTGTGTGCCAGGAGCTGAGCACAGCAGTTAGCAGAGCCAGTAGCCATGCTGTTTATAGGTCCCATACTCCAGTCTTGGTGTCACCCACTGAAGGAGTCGGACGTGGCTCAGGTTGTAAAACCCTCTTCCCTGTCCCCTGGCTGCCCCAAAATTCAGCCTTTGAGAAGAGTTGGGGGGGAAAGAAAAAGCAAAGTATGATGGGCATTGCTACCATTTGATGGGCAAGGAGTGTGGCTGTCATTCTTGGAGTCAAAGTGAAATGTGAAATTCCAAGGTTACAGATGCAGACTTTGTGCTGCAGGGAAGTCAGCCTTGAGGAGTTTAAAAGCAGGCAGTGGAGTTACGGAGACATGGAGTGCTTTGCTGACTTCATGTATGTCCAGAAGCATTTAGGCAAAGTTTTCAAAGGTGGCTCCTGTGTGGTGGTAATATACAGTGAAATAAAATACCTGTAGATGTCATGGATAGGCAGTCCTGACGCGGCCAGGCCTGACCCTTTAGGGCAAACTGGAGTGAGCAGTGGGATCGTTTGCTCTGGAGTGGCATAAGCCAGCTACACAGTAATTTTGCTTGATTTGAGCTCTAGTGCTATGTGGATCTGGCTGTCAGAGGGAAGTGGCACACTTATTGGGTTAATGCTGACATTCTTGCTTGTGTTCGTATTTAAATCTTAATAAAGCATTGCCTAAGCATTGCAGCTAATCACTTCCAAACCTCTACCATGTCTTCAACATGCTAGTAGTAAGTGTTCACTTACTAACCTGTGCAACTCATCTTTCAGATCATGAAGCACCATTCTCTCCCCTGCTACTGGACCAAGGGCAGCAGGATCCTTCTTCTCCTTACTATTTCTTTCAAGTGTTGTTCTATATAATTTTATTATGTCTCTTCCTCTTGCCCTGCCAGTACAGCCTCTCCTAGTGCTGATCCAAATCACCTGAAAAAGGAAAAAAATAATCTGAAAGCCAATTTAACTCCAAGCTGGATGGTTAAATTACAAACTTTGAATAAGATGTCCTGACACAGAAGAACAGTCATCTTTGTAATCTCTCCTACCTCTGATTTCCATCTCAGCTTTTGATGCTTACATCTTTCTTTCTGGCTGTTCTGGTCCATCTGTTAGCCTGGGGACTGGCTGATCTTCAAGACAGTGGGCCACTTTCCCGTGGGACATGGGATACTAGCAGAAAATCAGCTGTGCACCTCACCTAGTTGTGCAGAGCACAGTATTTCTGCAGTTGGTGAGGGTGGAGAGTGTGGTCAAGTTCTCTCGTGCCCCAAGTGAGGCTTTGCAGGTTAGTGTCTCAGATCAGGCCAGTCCCCATCTCTCTGGTCTGGGAGCTGGGCGTGCAAATCATGCCCGAAATGTGGCACGGATTAAGAGCGTGAAGTTATTTGCTTTCTCCTCTATGGAGACTCAAGGATGAAGACCTCTCTTGCCACCAAGCCTAGGGTGGGAAATACTGCCCGGATTTTTCTGACTGGAATGGTGCAGGGGACTGGATTTCCATGTTTATACCATCCTTTTTCTTCTGTGCTAGATGCTGCAGTCAGAGAATGTGCCTATCTGTGGAGCAGCAGGTAGGGAATTCCTGTTTCTCTGCAATTGCCTGTGAAGGTACAGAAACCATGGTTTGCCTCTGGAGACTGCTTTCTTTTGTTTGGTGTTGTTTTGTTTGTTTGGCCTGCTCAGTTCAGGGCTGCCTGTCTATGGCAGGATCACTGGCTAGGGATGGACTTGTGTTCCCAGCTGACTTGAGCATGGCTGACTCAGAGCATGGCTGCGCATACTCTGGATCCCTGAGTTAGGGTTGGCCTCTAGGACAACCAGGATTGAGCTGGTTGAGAAATCTGATTTCCACCCTCCCACACCCCCTGCTCTTCTTTAGGGATTGCCAAAGGATTGTGCATTATTACATGGTTGTAATCTTCTTTGAAGATGTTCGTGGCAGCTCAAGTCTCTGGACTCAATTCCGCACTGATTTATACAGCTTGCAATCCCATGGCAAGGAGGGTGATTGCACAGGAATAGACCCTGCCTGGCTCTGCGACACCACATTTGAGGTGACTTACAGGACAGAGGAGATTATTACAGAAATTCCTGTCTTTTTTCCTGAAAGGGTTTCTGCAGGCTTCTTAGAGCAGCAAGAACTGGAGGTGTGGAGTAGTCTTGTTG
Source organism: Tympanuchus pallidicinctus (assembly GCF_026119805.1). Classification (NCBI taxonomy): domain Eukaryota; kingdom Metazoa; phylum Chordata; class Aves; order Galliformes; family Phasianidae; genus Tympanuchus; species Tympanuchus pallidicinctus. The sequence continues at coordinate 30,728,728 of NW_026294802.1, forward strand.
TATGTGTATCCATAGATGGTGGTTCAGAAGGCTTGGTTATCCATGATGTAATCCTGTGAACTCTAAATTGGTGCATGTAAAGCATATTCAGGTCTTGTCAGGGGAGACACTACAGACGTTTAAATGTATTAGAATAAAGCTGACTGGGAACACATATGTTGTTGGAAGAGGCAGAGTTGTATAAAAAATGCAACGCAATGCAGTTGGGTACTGCGGCTGTACAATATGGGAGCAGAGTTTGTGAACCAGACCTCAATGTACAGTTAGATAATCGACTCCATCAGGGAACTGGAAATCCTGAATTATGTATGATAAAGCAGAGATGTGTTTTTACAGAGAGCAGTTCCTGCAATACTCGATGCGCTCAGTGCAAAAAAAGGAATAACATGAGCAAGCTGGATTCAGCTTGCTTGAGGACTTCGTTATTGCATTTCATTTACACAGCCCGATGAGCTGTGCAGTATTTCATTTCTTGTGCTGCTAATAAAAATAGACCGTATGTAACTGATGGCTGGAATATCACCGAGCTCTGTGAGCACATAATGAAATGCAGCCTTAAACAACAAAAACCCAGGCTGATTTTCTTTAGGCTGAAAAGAAGACAGAAATAATTCATCATGCTTTACAATTGCAGTCAATCAGTCATTTAACTGTTGGGCAGTAAGTCTCTAAATGAAAGACCAAGCATTAATTGAAACAATGAAACATTTGATTGTTACTGGAAAAAACAATAAGAAGCTGCATTCAATGGGCTTGTTCAAATGTTTGTCACTGATAAGATGCACATTTCTATAGAATCAAATCTATTTGCTCGGGAATGAGATTATTTTAGTAAATATAGTTGCTTATCTAAGGTATAAAACCACTGAAGCTTTTTTCTCCCTCCCGATCAGTGCAGCACTTAATGCTGCTCTGTGCTCATAAACTCCTGAGACGTGGAGACAAAATCTGGGATAATGGGGTTTGTCACTGGCTGTAGAAGAGCTGGGAATTCACCCTGTCTGACCTGAAAGTGAGTGGCTTTAAAGCATTCAGCTGAATCTCTACAGCTATGAAATGAGGCTCTGCGTGCTGTCTGAACTTCAGTGGTTCAGGAAAGGCATTTCCCTCACCTAAGCTACGTGAGGCAAAGCTGTCACTAACCTTCCATTTCAAGGCACGGTACTCTGACCACTGGCACAGGAGCATTGCTTGTGAGGTCCTGTGCACCTCTTCTGGAACAGAAGTCCTAGGAGTTTAATGTGTACCTCTTTGGATTACTGTTTTTGTCTGTTGACAAATTGCTGGGTTTCAGCACAATGATCCATGTGCCCATTTTGTTAGCTTTACACACCTAAATTTAGGCAACTAAAGGCACATGCCTATTCTAAACATGTCATTTAACCTCCCTCAGAAGTCAGCCAGGAGATGTGGGCATGTCCTTGGTGGTGATTACTGCACTTCACTTATTTTAGATGCTTATTTTAGGATGGGTTTTGTTCCATTTTTCCTTACTGTCCCAGCCAGGAATCATACCAGACAGGAGGGACATCCTCTTTTGAAAACCTGAATGTAACATGCTGAATGTTAACAACAGTCTATTAGAAATATGGGTATTAATTTTAATGCCTTGCTCCCAATTAAAATGCACAGATAAGCATCTGCAGATTGTTTGTTCATTTACTATTTGTGGTCATGTTGGAAAGGAATCCTCTTGGCCTGCTGTTTGAAGGAGGGTTCAGGAAAAATACAATTAGGTAACTTTCTATATATGTGTTGTATACAGTCAAAACTGGCTGTGTTCAAATGCATGTGACAGCTTTGTCAGCACAGAATACATAGATCTTCTGAATCCAGTGGGGAATTGTTGATATCACAGAAAAAATATCTTCCAGGTAAAGTCACTGGCTTGAAATGAAAGAGAGCCCTCTGTCTGAATAAGGTAAGGTAAGATTCCAGCCCCGGAGGACTGGTAGTGTCTGGTATGTGAAAAATCGTTTTATTTCTTGTAAAACAAAAGGAAAAGTACCAAAGCCAAACCTCCTGACATTAGTTTAGTTGCTGCTTTGTTTGAAGAAATTCATGAGACTTAAAGCAGTAATGGGTATGTCAATATTTAGTCCTCTGGCTTTAGCATCATGAAATGCAGTTGAATGTTTCCTTGTTAATTTCTTCATTTTGAGTGGTGCTAAATAGGACTAATGACATAACTGATATATGGAAAGCTATGAGGCTAATTTGTGCCTTTTACTGTTATTGGGAACATTATCCTTTTCCCCATGGTGCTGCTATTCACTTTCCAACTAGCAATTATGAAGAGGAATGAATTTGGGGTAGTAACTTTCTCACTTAATGAGAAGAGACTGAGGCAGCTTTGCTGGTTTGAAGGAGACACATCCGAGCAATTACATTCCCAGTACAGGCACTGCATTATCTGTAGGGCTACTTTCAGCCTGTTGGTGGCCTTTGAAGCCCCCATATTCCAGTTCTTCTCAGAATAATGATCTGAATGTCCAATGTGTAAGCATCACACACCTGAATTTAGGCAGCTGCACGTGCCTTACACCTGCCAGCTTACAAACACCAGCATAATTCTGGATGTTTTTCTTACTTCTTAAACGTAACAGCTGCATTGTGCAGAATAGCGTCAGGAACTTTTATGGTTTAGCTTTTCTTTCCAAGCCTGGTGAGAGAACACCGGTGTGTTTGAGAGAGCTCTTCCAAGTGAGCCTGAGGGGCCAATTCAAGTCTCTGATGAGCAGATAATTGCAACTCTGATAATTAGCTTTTGGTTTTAAATTTTCCGTTTCCATTGTTTATGTTTGTGCAATCAGTTCTCAGCTAAAAATGAAGTACTTCTGCCACTTCATTACTCCTGACCTTCTCATGTTAATGACTCTGAATGGAGAACATTAAAAGTTGGAGTAAATTTAAAAGAAGAAACTGTGCTTGAAGGAACAGCAGAGAATTGAGAACACTGTATTTTAAAACATTAGTCCTATATACTTCATCACGCTGTTGCTGTCTGACTTTAATGAGAATGCTTACATGAATAAGGCTGCTGGATTGCACCCCCAGCATTTAATAGGGGGTACATAACTCCTAGTCTTGCTATCCTTATATGGCCTAAATAGGCCAGCTAGATCTTTTAGAATCTCAGCTTTTGGGGCTGCTTCTGTCTGTGCCAGTAGCTTAAAGGTTGTGAACTGCCCTTATTTGACTCAAAAGGGCATTAATTTTGAAAGCCAGCAATGACACTTCAAATGTCAGCCCTCTTCATTTTGGCAAAAACATCCGTCTAGTGTGCATATTTATTAGTTGTGGGCCAGAAGGGTGGGAACAGCTGCAGCCTATCAGGCTAAAAAAGTGCACTGCTATTAATGGTCTACCCAGGATGCTGCTGTTGCCCTGATTCAGGCCCTTGGCCCACCCTCTGGCTGTGCCCTTCTCCAAGAGCAAGGCACATGTGAAGAGGAACAAGAGTGGAAAAAGAAAGGCTATTTCTGTAATATTGTCTGTAATTATGAGTAGTAGCAGTGTGCTCCATTTATTTTTTCCCCCAGGTACATTCTGGTAGCTTTTCTGTTGCAAAAACATGAACCAGGATCATGGAGGAGGGTGTCAGATGGACAGATCTCCAGACAAGTGGAGGTAGAAAGGGATACAGGCCCTGACATGCATTTGAGACCTTGTGTTTGTACATTTTGCACCCAGCTGCTAGTGTGAGCTGGGCGGTGGCAGCTGGAAAGGCTTCAGGCTGCAGAATGAACTGAATCGAGACCTCCTACTTCTTGGGCAGCTGCTCACTGAATTAAAAGGCAACGTGATGTCATTCTCCTAACATTGTGTTTTAAAAGACACGGGTAATCCAAGAACTCTTCCTTCAAACACCTTGTACTTGTGTGATCCTCAACAGGGAAGATGGTCCTTGCTGCAGTCTGCCCCTCAAAATATGGAACACAGAGCCCTGGGCTACGAGGAGACTTCAGACATTTCTCTGTCCTTAGATTTTCTTATTGCTGGCTGTAAGAGGATCTCTTCATGTAACATGCAAAGTTTGGCATGAATTTAGAGTTGCTTGTGTTTTCCTAAGGCCGTGCCTGTTTCCCTGCAGCAGAAGCATGGATGCACCAGGACCTGGGCACGCAGGAAGTGCTGTGGGATGCACATCCCTTATTGGACCTGATATCATGTCATATCCTCAGGTTGCAGCTGACCTTCTCTGCACGTTTGGGTCACCAGTTCTCATCAGCTGGAGACACACAGAAGTTTGAAGGTAAGATATGATGACCTCAGCTTCACAACTGTGGCTTCAGAGTAAAGCTTTCAAGTTTTCATCCAGTTGCCCAGGAAGACATCCTCTATTAAAGAGAATTGGCAGGAAATTGAGGGAGTTTGAGTTTTTTTTTTTCTTTTTTTGTGAGGGGTGCATTTCTTTGCACATTTCTTAGTTTTAGTTTCTTTTTGTGTTCAGTAGCACAATGTCACAATAACAGGGTGCACAAATAGTACAAAATGCATTTTTTTCTAAGAGAGTAATATATAAATATATTACATACACATATGCAACAGAGTATTTAGATGTTACTGCTTGTCATGTTTCTCACATGCACACATATAACCAAAAGCTTTATGTTGACAATAACTGCTTCAAAAATTATTTTTACTGAAGACAATCTCTGTTTAACATAATCCCCAGTTTTCAGAAGCACAGAAGGCAAAGATGTATAGAATACATTTCCTGAGGGCCTCCAGTGCAGTTTCCAATTTCGAATTTTAAAATATTTCAGATGTCAGAGCTCCCTCAAGTGGAAGGACGAGGAAAGCAAACTGATGCGAGGTGGAGGTTTTCTACAGACCAACCACAGCTTCTAAAACTCAAAAAGAAAACATTTATAGCAGACATTTGTTCACGTTGAGTTGGGCAGCATGGATTATACAACTACGATGAAGATTTGTTATATTAACATCCTATCAATGTCATTCTCTGAGATTGAATAGCTGCAGCAAATATAACACAAAATACAAGCTGTTTGTTTAAATGTATGTGAACAGGAGCAGGTTTGCTGTTGTAACACAGATTAGCATCATTGCTGTATACCTCCAGGAGCTGCTGCCTCCTTTTACAGGCTTTCAAGTGTGACGGTGAATGAAGACGTCCACACAGGTAACAAGGTCTAACCCAGGCTAAGTAACACATTCACAATTACTCAGCATAATTATTCATGAGGTTTCCAGTATTTCTAATTCTGGTTGTAATTCTTTCAGTGGTTTTCATATCCCAGCAGTCTTTGTTGTTTCTGGGGCAGTGATACGCTATGCATTTTATAAATATCTTCAATTATTTTTCCTGAATGTGGTTACAGCTGTCATGTGTGTTAATAATCATTGACCGACAAGTTAATATTATTACACTGATAAATTCATACAAGAACAAAATTACTTAATGGAATTTAATGTTCCTTTCTAACCAACTTATGTTCACATACTTGAGAATATTAAGTAGCGATTCAAGTCGTGGATTTAAAAATGTGCTGGCAGCAGATGAATAGTGCTGGTAAACCAAGAAGAGTCAGCATGATGGCTGTAGTTTGATGGCAGCTCAGCCTGTGAGAATCTGCATCAGAGGCAATGGTATCAGATGCAACAGCAGCACAACATAAATCATGTGCATTGTTATACATTCTCAAGGTACGTAAGATGTTGCCTGGCAACTGTGTTTGTCCTTGCTCTGCAAAGTAAGTGATTTTAATTATTTCTCTGATACTGCATGATCGTGGAGTTTAAAAAACTGGCTCTGCATGATCACTTTTAAAATGGTATTAATTAAAAAATAAAGTTCCTTTCCCCAGTCATCCATGTGCCTTGTCTTAATCAAGCATCTTGTGCTTCTGATGTTCCTAAGCATACATTACAGTATTGCAGTTCAATTATAATTATACAGGAGCAGTTTTCTTTCCCTCGAGTTTTCAGGATTCATAGGATTTATAAAACATCTTTCACAGAATAAAAGGATGCTTTTTTTCTCTGTCAGTTTGTTCATTCATCTGTGCCCACAGAGACAAGAAATTGAGGCATTTTCTTTTCCTGTTTCTTGGACCTCCACTGTGCATAAGGGAAGCTACAAATACTCAGGCTGCCTTGTCTCGTGTCAGTCATTTACAACATGTTTCATCTGGATTCAATAACTAAATACACTCTAAAAATTAGATCCAGTATGCACTACATTGCCAGGTTTCTGCTAAGAATAGGATGTTAGTAAAACACTTCAAAATCACAGACCTGATGCACACTCCAGTCTGTAGTCTTCAGTATGCTGGCCTCTGTGGAGAACACACTCAGAGAAGGAATTGCAAATCTCATGAATCTTTACAGGTCCAGCTTCAGCAGGAAAGGGTGCATTGTCACCAATTCCCTGTACCACGCTGGCAGGACACCCAGCAGTATGGGAGCCACCTTGCTCTTCCTGTTCACTTTGATGGGGTGAATTAGAAGTAGCTCTCCTATTTTGGGAGTGAATTCTTTAACCAGAAGGTGGGTGATAGAAAAGCTGTTATGATTTCACCACATATGTTTTGTGGCCTTCTGCCTCTTTGAGCATCTTAAACTCTTGGACTGGACCTCTTAAGAGACTTAGGTATTGACTTCTTTTCTCTCTGGATTCTGATTAGTTTTAGGCAAAAGATGATACTGATTGCTCAAAGGTAAGAACTCCTAGATAGATGTGGTAATTCAGCTATGTCAAACAAATATTTTCAAGTTGCATGGGCGAGTTTCTAGTGAGGCAGGGGGCCTCCAATGTTACTAGCCAGTTTTCCTTGAGTTGAAACCATGGAAGAAGGTATTCAATGCAGTTCTACCTTATTTCTATATTTATCAAAAACCTAGTTGTTGTGAGGCAGGTAGAGGGAAAGGGCAGGTGTGGGCCCAAGTCCAGCCATTGTGCTCTTTTGGTGTCTTTACAGCTAATTGCCCATTAGAGAAGTCTCAGGAAATAACTGAGTGCTACATTGCTCCTTTTAAGAAAATAGCTCTGGAAGATGATCTAAGAGAGGACAGCATTAGTAGAATCCCTTCACATCATAATCAGCTCACTACGGCTTTTTTTTTCCCCTGCATGATTACATGAGAACAAAAGCCAGATTCTCTGGGACACAATTCCTTAATACTCAGAATGAACACTAAATTTTTGTCACATTTTTTTCTACTGCGTTTGGATTTTGTTAAACTTACCATGCGTATATGTTATTAAAGATACAGCGAGGTGAACTTTATTAAAACACACAGCTAGTGGGTCTGTCCCTTCTCCCTGACCCAAACCTTCTTACCTAACTTGAAAGTACCTACAGGGACAAATAAAGAAAAAATTGTAAAACCATGGCAGTAGGACATGACTCAGCAGTTGGAAAGTTCAGTCTTTGGAGTAGAGCAAAGAGCCAGATCCTTCAGCCTTGTGGTTAACTCCTAAGCAGCAGTCGGGAGGTGGGGGGTCCGGCAGCTGATGCCTTCCATCTGAGCAGTCAGGGCAAAGCAGGACAGAGCAAACCTGGCACAAGTTTTTTTGTTGTAGTTGAACGATTTCATGCTTTGGTGCAAAACTGTGTTAAACTTGTATCTGTTATCATAAAAAGAGTCGTGAAAGATTGATTCAGGATTTTCAGTGAAGAGTGCACTTCAGAGAATGTCTTTTAGGTACATCATATTGGCCCAGCTTAAGATTTTCGTCCCAGTAGATAAACACGACAATGCCTAATGCCAAATGCAGTCTTAGCTATTTGCTTGTCTTTTTCAGAGTGTGTGGAGAAGCAACAGACCAGAAAATCCTGTGTGCTGACCAGAAGCTGCCTCGTGCAGGCCACAAGACTTGGGTGTGGGCAGGTAAGCTTGGGATCCTTCTTCAGCTTTCTGACACGGAATTGGGTGTCCTGGCCATACGGGGCAGATAGCTCCTGGTGCCTTCACTTACCCTTTTAGAGAACAGACCATAGCTGAACCTTTCCATTGTGTAAATCCTGCTGGTAGAGAGAACTCTACCAGAAAGCATACCTGCCATAGCCAGAGGGATTCACCCTTGTATCTCACTGCCCAAGAAAGTGTCCAGCCCACTAGACTGAAGGCAGTGCTGGCTGGTGAAGCAGTCTCTGCTCTGCTCACTGAACTGTGTGGCTGGGCAGAGAAGTTGATAAGATTCACTGAAAGACAGACAGACAAGATTACAAGAGAAAGAAGGTAAGTGCAAGTCTCACTCCATAGTAGTAGGAAGTGAGGTTCCATCTGCTCCATGTTGATCAGAGGATAATGTGGAAATGAAATGAAGAGATTCTTTGATTAAAAAGTGTTGAGGATGGCTTGTTTAACATTGAAAGAATGCAGCCTGCTTTATACCTGTAACCTTTTTTGCAGTAGCTAAAGGGAAAATGGAAGTTACAGACAAGCTCTTCATTATTTTACAAAAGCAGAAGTGCAGGCTCTCATTAGCTAATCCTGACTGCACTGCTCAGTTCCTGAAAATAGGTCATGGAGAGAATCTGTGCTAATTAGAAAAAGTTGGTAAAGACAATCATTGCCAGTTAAAAATGAGTGCCAGGTTCATTCTACTTGCATAGCTGATCTGGAGGTGATGTAATGAACACTTTTTGTACCCAAACTGCACATGCTGATCAGAATGACTCAGCTCTGGGAGCTGCAGGGAGCAAGTCAGATCAGGTTCTCTCTGCAGGGCTGCAGCTTTGGCTGACTCCTCAAGAGCACCAGCAGCTGTACCTCCTCAAAACGCCCCACAGCATATTGACATTTATCCATGCGATCAAACTTTTTCATCTCATATCCAATTTTCTCTTTAATGGATTTAAGCTGCTACTTCCTTTGGCTAAGCCCAACAGAGGACTCCAGTGCCCGTGAGTCAGATGATGTAATGGCCTTTAGGGATTTGGCATGCAAAACAGAGTCTCAGAGCTTGCGTCAGGCATCTCCCAAGTTGATACAATGTCAGGTTTGAGGCTATGCAGCCCCTGGGGAGAAATAATAATATCAGAATGGAGAGCTACAAAACTGATATGCATGCAGGCCAATGTGGCCAACAGTATAGGAGTTAGCAGGAGATAGGGAGGGTGGGTGAGCTGCTACCATGAGAATTTTGGCAGGAATGTCACTTGGTTTGGGATGCAAGATGAAATCCCCTCTTATTCCTACATCCTTTGTTCCCAAAGCAGGTTATGGCTGATCACTGAGTTTTAGTTATGGTAAAATCCACAAGGAGCAATGGAAGCTGAACGCATGGCTCGTTGTCAACCCCTGGCTGAGCTCCCAGCAGTGGCTGGGTCCTGCCTGGAAGGTGGCACTTTGGTGCCAAGAGGATCAGCTTTTCACAGGCACTTCTGTGTTCAGCTTCTCCTGCCGACTCACAGAGTGACAGCTGAGACTTCATTCTGGGGCCCAGGCAACAAAAACTAAGCTCTGCCATGCTTAAGCTGGAGTTAATTGTATAAATTTAGACGTTAAACCCTTTCTTTCCTTTTCTTCTCTTTTTGGCTAAGCAGTCTTTGTTTAATATAATGCCAGAGTGGCTGTGTGGCTGCTCCAATGTGTCTGATCCTCTGCATGCCCGAAAATGGGAACTGAAGGGACTGCTAGGACAAGCAGACTAGTGTGTACAGAGCGAGATAGGTGTCTGGCCAACCTCTTAGTGATGTTTATATTACACTATAGAGACAAGCATCTGTTGTCTGCTTGGATCCTCTTGTAAGAACAGCATTGTGCCCAGGCTGTTGTTTAGGGCAAGATTTTTTCCCAATTTACATTACTTTGCTGTTGAAACACAAGAATTATTCTTCTGACATCTGTGTTAAGTATTTTGCCTACCTTCTTCTAGAAAAACACCTTGGATAAATCACCACTCAAAGCAGGCAATAATGTGGAAGGGAATTTTGAATTGATCTCCAAGTACATATTCCAAAGCTTCTGAAGTCATTCAGCACTTTTTGCTGGCTTGAGGAAGAAATAAATCTCTGTACCTTTGTGAGTATCTGGATAATGTGAGAAGCTGCATTTCTTTTATTAACTTCCAGCATTATTTCATTACATGAATCATTCCAGTATGCAAACCTGTCATGAAAATTTACAAGCCCAGGCACACAGTCCTACTTGTCCTATATTTTCTATAATGAAAAGAACTAATGATACCTTACTCACACATCAAAAAATTTGTTTGCCTTGGGCTAGCAGAATTTCAAACTTAAACACTTTGTCTTCCATTAGCTCTTCAAAAAAGATAATGAGAAAGCCCTCTGTCACTTTTTCTTATGTTCTTATGTTAGTTTCTGATTAGTCAATCCACAAACACTCTGAAAGAGTGACTAAAACTTATTCAAGTGGGAAGAAAGGGAAGGTATTCTGACTTGATGTCCCTTTCTGGAAAGGAATTCAATAAATCCATATGCAGTGTTTAGAAAGCGTTTTGCCTGAAGTATTCCTCTCACTGCCAGAAACCTCAATTTTATTAACCATTGTTAGTAATGCAACTAAAATTTTTATGTGATTGTGGAATTATTATTCTGGAAATGAAAAGTTCATACGTTGCGCAGCTCAAGCTGTAGGTGTTTGTTTTGGGTAACTTTGCCAAGGGAAAATGAAGAAAATGTCTTTTACAGAAAACAGACTCAGAGGTGAGAAGAAAATTGCATTCTGATGAAAACAGTCCTCTGCTTGTCAATATTCTGTATTCTCTTTGCTGGGAAAAACACATTTTTACCTCTCACCTCTGTTGTCAGTAGCTTGTTCAGTAAGATATCAAACCAGACATTAAATGGTAACCATAACGTCCCAGCTGAACTTTACTGTCAGACCAGAACGTGGGAACTGCAGCACTCGTGTGAGCTGATTCTGTTGCATCAGGGCTCTGGTTTCACCTAGCTTCATAGTTACCTGATACCTCATCTCATTCTCCTTTGCTGTGCCCTGCCACAACAGTACAATTTTCATGTTGCTCTTTGGAGTTGTTCAGATATTTTCAAAGTCTGACTCTTATGCATGAGCCAAAGGGTATCTTCATCACACTAAGTTGTTTTCCATTTTAAATCTTGTCTTTCAAGATGGATTCCTGGTGGGTGAGTAGAGAGCAGACGAGAAGTGAGACACAAGATCCTATCTGTCTAGCACTACACTTCCTTGTTGCTGTATGGAGGTAAAACTGTGTAGGTCCCTTGGCATCATGAAGGAGAAGACATAAGAAAGCTCTCTCTCCTCTTTCCTCCTGACACCAGCCAGCTGAGAAGCAGAGCCTTTGTGTGGGATTTGCAGCACTGTTGGCAGTGGCACTCTATTCCATAGACGGAGTCCTGCTTCCCTTAGACCTTCCTTTGACACTGCCCCCAAAAAAGTCCCCATCACTGAGCCAGAGTGGATCTTGCTGTGCCGCTGGATTCCTGCCTTCCAGACTTGCCTTTCGGACTTGCTGTATCTGCAGACCCCTGTTTCTTCCAGCTCAGAGAGCCTGGGGTAGCAGTCATGGTGATCCTGTGACCGTGAGCCAGGGACAGGGCTCCTCTGTGTCTGGGAGGAATGCAGGGCTGAGTTCCAAACTGGATTCCAGTTGGGGATATCAGGAGTTTTCTGAGGAGGATAAGGAAGGGGGATGATGATGATGAGGTTCGACATGTCCGGGTCAAAATACCTCCCTGCATGCTCTCTAGAAAGCAAGAAAAGCAGCTAGATGATTAAAACTGAAGTCTCATTACTGAAAGCAATAAGAAAAAGTTAAAATTATCAGAACCTGTAATTCTGTGGGGGTTTTTTATCCCTCAAAAGGAAGAAACTAGAAATGACTTTGGGAAGAAAGCAAAGAAGAAGTAGATAGTTATGATGTTCCAGATCACAACAGAACCCAGAGAAGTAAAGCATATTAAGTGAGGCAAGGTCACATTTTTAAAAATCCTTTTTGCATAATACATGTCAAGAAAAGAAATGTGATTCAGCACAGTTGCTAACTTTAATGAAGAAGACAACACATATGCTTTAAATAAGGAACTCCTCAAGGTATTAAGGTAATTACAAAGAGGCAGCTTTACCTATACTTCTATGACAATGCTGTTAAGGATTATTGCATATCATATTTAGTCCACTGTACCCTGTAGTTTTCTCAAAATGAAGAGTTATTTAAAGCTGTCTGATGATAAAATCATAAAGTAGAGGAGGAATGTATTTTGAATTAAAATGTGGAGAAAGAGAACAGCCATGGACTGTTTCTGAGTGGGTGATATTCTAAAATTTGTGTACAGAAACACAACAAAGTCTCCAATACCTTTCTGCAAAAACCCACTGAAAGTCTCCATGCACAAAAATTAACCTTTTGAAATGAGTGTTTAATATTTTCTGTGCTTCTCTGTGGTCCTTGGGGAGCTTGTAATGAAGGAACACGGAGAGGAGAAAGGTGACTTTATTCTCTGCTGCTGCAAGACCTTCATAAACAGCCTCAAAGCAATTCAAAAAGACTTTGTGCTAAGCTGTTGATAAGTCTAGTTCCACTGTGTTCAAAAGGATCCTTCTGCAAGTTAAGCTTTTGCTCACAGGAGGGGCAAAAGTCTCATTTTATGTGTGTATCATTAATTATTGCAAATGCATGCAATAAGCTCCTTTTTCTTAACTCGTACTGTGGGGACAAATAAGATAATTTTTCTCACAGTATCAGGTAGAGATTGCTGTGACTTAGCTAAAAGTTCATTAGGATATTAGTGCGGATTTCCCAGCTGAGCACACAGCGATATCCTTTATCCCAGCATCTTCTCATATTTTAGTAACTTCCCGCTGTAGTCGCCTGAGAGAAGATAAAAAATACCCTTTGAGTTGAGTCTCATGAGTTAGATGAAGAAGTTCCTCTTTGTCACAAGAGCAGGTTACACTTTTCTCCTGCCCACTGTGTATTTTCCATTCTAATAGGTGACTGCACCTCCGTGGGCACACATCTGATGTTCTTACTCTCCAGATCTGTTTATTCCAGGTGTGGGAATTCTATTCTTCTGACCATTCCTGGACCAAACTCTGTCTGGCCCACCACACATCTCTCTTGCTTGGGGTCACAAAGGACTGTGGGGGGAGGAGAGGAGGAGTCATGTTAGTGGTACATGAGCTCTCCAGCTGCTTGCACTGGGAGTTGCATCTATCATAGCAGCGGCCACCATTCTTGTTTTCCAGGTACAGGAATGTTGAGCAGAGCAATGTCTGTGTTGCTTTACTCGTCCAGCTTGTTTGGTGCACAGAAGCTGAAGTGTACAAACCTTCAGAAGCTGCTGCATCCATACTATTAGGAGTGTTGAACATGTGTGAACCAGTCCCATCCTCTTCTGGGCTATGTGAGTTTTATGGAGGGTAAAAGCAGTTGGCTCTTTTCAGAACAGGGCACAAAAGTGAGGCATAGCACAGTGTGAAGCATCAGGGAGCTCTGGCTGACTAATGCTGGTGCTCTGAGCTAACATGACAATGCAGATGTGCCCAAAGCATCCCCAAAGGTCTGGCTAAAGTCACAGACCTTTGGATGCAGCAGCACAGGTTTTCCTCATATGATCTGTGGCCTTTTGTTCTGTCTGCAGGATGTCAGGATACACACAGCCCTGATACACACAGGTATTTGCTGAGAGACAGTGGCACAAAGCAGGCAACTGAAGCAAACTCCACATTTGAGGAATAGTCCAGTGTAAGCTTTCAACTGCTTAAGTATCTGCAGTACTTACATGGTCCATTCATGAAGAGCTTATAGACAGGCCTGTATCAAAGTTGCTGTATGCTTGTGGGTGAAAAGTAGCAGTCTCCACATGTGCAGACTAACCTGTACTTCAACTTAAAAACAGCATACCTTGTGTCTGCATATAGCAGTTTATAGCCAGCTTTCTGGAAGTTCAGCTTCTGGCAAGATAATTGAAACCTTGCTCCTGGTGAACATCCTGCACTGTGCTGTTGGGGTGTAAATGCAAGTGCTGAGCAGGAGCATCTCCTGACCATGTAGTGTCCTTGTAAAAGCCAGGGCTGGAAGCCAGGACTTGGTAAACAATAGATTCCACCTCTTCTCCTTCTTGTAAATGACCCGGACTCCCTACCTTGTTTTCAGTGCAGTGGTTTTACAGAGCTCTGCTAATTCAGCCTACATCTATTGCCACCTGCTATCCTCTGGTTTCTGTTCTCCAAAGGGGAACATAAGCATGTAGGGGTTATCCTCTTCCAAATCTTATTAATGTGGATGGATTTGTAAATTTTCTGACAATAAACAACAACTCAGCATTAATTTTCTCTAAACAAGACCGTTGAGGAAGAACAGAGAAGATCAGAGAGGGTTGCTGCCCTTCTAAATCTCTCAGAGCAGTGTGCTGACCAATGGTCTCACCTTGTGCATCATCCTGCAGTATAAACACAGTCTAACAGGAATAGGAAGGAAGGAGATCTTTTATGTAGTCTTCTGAACCAATTGTTTGAAGCAGTTAAGAAAGGCAGCTCAGCATTCAAGCTGTGGGTGATCTTTTCCTTTCTTCTTGGCAGGGCTTGTTTTGATCACCTACCCTTAGCAAAGAACTGCGTGCGTTAATTAGGAACAAAATGTCATCTCACTGGAACAAAATGTCATCTCACTAGAAAACCACCTGCCATGTGGAAAGTTGTGCCGTGAAACAACGTCTACGGTGAGAATGCAAATTTAGCTGTCTTGAAAATAGAAGCAGAGGGAGAGCTGGCGCAGTCAAATCACTTCAGCACGTCAGCCCAGGCATGGTGTAGCAGTGCCACCACATTCACTGTGTCCACTGTGTTCCAGCCTTTCTCATGCTTCTGAACAGCTGCTGGACTCCTGCTTACTTGAACCGTGTGCTCATGAAATGAGGTATGAAGACATCTCTAAAGCGTAAGCTCCTTCTGCAGACACCGCTAAGGCTGGAGCTTCGCCTTGCACGGCTGTGCTGCGGTTATGGACCTGCCAGCCCTGCGCTGCGGGGGAGCCGGGGGCACGGCCTGGGGTGCTGCCATCCGTGGGCCTGGGCTGCAGGGCAAATGCACCAGGTGTGTTTGGTGAGATGGCACATTATATCCTGTCATGGCTTAAAGAGGAGCGTTAAGCTTTGAAGAGGACTCGAGATGAAGAATATTCCTCAGGTGAGGAAATTTAACAGTTCATCTCTTCAAGTCAGGCTCATCAGCTGAGGCCCATAGCCACCAATTACAGAAGATGGTTTAAAATAAAAACACAAATAAAAGCATTGTCAAATATACTGCCACTGGGACTCAAGAAAAGCTTCTGAGCATTGTTTCTGTCAGAAAAGATGAAACCCTTTTTCTTCCACTTCAGTGTGAATTTACTCTCCTTCCCACAAATGTCCTTTCAGAAGCCCTGCTGAGCACAAATCAAAATTCTGAATGCACTTCAGTCCTACCTTAAATCTCCCTTCCTTTTTACTCTTTTATCAACATACTCCTGGTTATTCCAAAGTGGCTTAACTCTGGTGTTTTGCAGAAATCTTTGCTTTCCTTCTTTTTCCTGTGACGGGATTAAAATAAGAATGCCTGAGGACGTACAGTTGATGAGAAATCTAGGATAGGGTATTTTTAGAAGAGTCAAGGCACTGTTTGCTATGGTGAATAGACTGAGGGATGCACCAAGCAGTGTAATTGTTGTTTTTCTTTTTTTAAGAAAGGTTCAAAAGTTCCATGCAAACAAAGACCATTTGGCATTTTGATTAACTCATCTGATAGATATGATCCATGTTTTGCCTGCAAAATAAACACATTTACTCTGCTAACCTTTCAAGTTCCTTTTGATATTTCCTGTGCAACAGTGAATCTCACATACTACTGATTTCATGATGTTGTGTAAAATCTGGGAATCTCAGTGCCAAACCAGAACGAAAACTTGTTTGTCCTCACAATGCTGAACCTACCTAAAAGAAACCTAATTTTTTTCTTTTTTTTCTTTTTCTAGGGGAAAAATGTGATTTCCAACATTTCATTTTAGTGCAATTAATATTATTATTGTCGTAACCATCATTATTAGTAATAACTACCTCTTATTATTCACTGTGGTAGCAGAATACATAGTTTCTAAACATTCTCATGAGGAGTGGCTGAGGGAACTGGAAATATGCAGTCTGGAGAGCTGGAGGCTCGAGGGAGACATATAGCTCTCTGCAGCTGCCTGAAGGGAGGTTGTGGTGAGGCAGGAGTCGGCCTCTTCTCCTGCGTAACAATGATAGGATGAAAGGAAATTGCCTCAAGTTGCACCGGGGGAGGTTCAGATTGAATTTTAGGAAAAATTTCTTCTCTGAAAGAGTGGTCAGGCACTGAGACCGGAGACTCAGGGGGGTGGCTGGGTCACTGTCCCTGGAGGTGTTTAAGAAACATGTAGATGATGTACTAAGGGACATGGTTTAGTGGGGAAATATTGGTGGTGGGTGAATGGTTGGACTAGATGATCTTAAAGGTCTTTTCCAACCTTAATGATTCTATGATTTAGTTGCACCTCTGCAGGCCTGATGCTCTGTCTTGACCAGGAGCAGGAAAGTGAAGCTGGTAAAGGAAAACAAAAATCAGATGACAAAGGAGCTCAGGTTCTAGAGCCACTCAACACCATGCCAGCTCCTCCACTGCTTTCATGAATATCCTGACTTCTGGTCCCCGGGGCATATGTGTTGGTGGAGTGTTGGCTTTCTGGGCAGTAATTCCCTTTTTAAAACTTCGTTATGTGAGAACAGTTCTCATATTCACCATTACATTCTACATTATCTAGATGCTAGGATATCTGTCTAAGTAATATATAGCATATATAGGAAAATGTAAACGGAGTGCTTCCTATTGAAGATAAAATTTTATAAAGAGACATTACAACTCATTTATTTTTAAAGACTAGCTTACAGTTTTTACACTGAGAATACCAAGAGCTTGGGTATCTGGCATCAGCAGTAAATTATGCCCCTAGCCTATATTAATGCTTGTACTTATTAAGGCTAGAAAAAGCCACTATCATCTCCTAGGCTGGTCTCCTGTATTGTGCAGAGCATAAGATTTCAGGAACTAATGGCTGCTTTGGGTCCTTACACAGAAAGGAGTATTTTCTTTCAGAACAAAAGTCCAGTCTTGATTTAGGTGTTTCCAATACTAAACCATATTCCTCCCCGCCCTTAAAGAATACCAAGAACAAAAGTGAAAACCTTGACTGAGTTGTTTCTGTGGGTAATTACCAAATCTGCAGCACTGAGGCTGAGGTTCTGCTGAGTGGCAAGCACTGAAACATGATCAGCATAATGTAAACAGTGATGGCTTCTTTTGTCACACAGTTCATTCTTCTCTCCTTCAATATATTTTTTTCCAAGGCTAGAAAGCCCCAATATTGGATGCAGTATTATGCTAGCTAGCACAGCATCATCTGTAATAATAGTTTCAAGAGCATTTCATTCTGGCTTTATGAGTCCCCTTCTTAAATCACTCATATTGAGATTCCTTACAGTAATGCTATTCTTTTTTGCCTGCGGATGTTACAGACAGCTGTTTATGTGCTGGTTGTTGTGTTTACCAAAGTGATATGATACTCACTGGCAAATATCAACTCGTGAGTCTCTGTCTGTACAGAGCACTCATCCATATGTAACCATGGCAATCTATTTTCAAGCTGTTAGTGACTCAGAAAGCTGGTGATATGTTTGACACAGAGACCTACCCTATTTTCCTTTTTGCTGTCTCTGTATTTCTTAAGCAGGCCATAAGCTGTTGCTTTAATAGCCTCATTGACAGAATCACCAAGCAAGGCAGAATTTATGCTCTTAAAGGAACCTTGTACCTTCTCCTGCTGATCACACAGCACAGACAATCAGTTCCTTTCTTTTCTTCATATTCCTTGATATATGGACCAGACCTGGGAATTGCTAACAGGCTTGGTCAAGATAGAGTATGTGACAGACCTCAGAGCTCACGTGGTGAGTTGTACAGCCTGTGCTCAGCTTCAGTGTTGTTAAGTTTAATCTAACTCCTTAATTGACAGTTACAAAGATTAATCTTGGGCATTACTGAGCCACCCAGTAGGTCTGCTCCATTTAGTCTCATCGGGTTACCCCACTGTATATACAAGTTGTTATCTGTGAGAGCTTTCAGCAATAAGCAGCTTGAATTGATTGTGTAAATAGGCATTAGATAAATGAGGATTGCATCAAAATATGTACTGAAAGAGGATTTCCATAGAAAGGGGGGGAAAAAAGCACTGTTTGGAAAAAAAAAAAAAATGTGCTTTATGAAAACTGGCCTGGCTACACTCCCACTCCATTCTTTTAACTAATCATTGTGGAAATACCCTATTTGCAGATTTTGGTGGAAAAAGAAACCCAAACCATCTGCACTTTGTAGCAATTCCTAATTGCTATCAGCCTGTAACTGCTGAAAAATCTCTCTTCTTTCTTTTCATACCAATTGGAAAAACCTGTAAACCAATGCCCTAGTAGTTGGAGGGACTCCCCCCAGAAAAGGATCGTACAACACTGTGAGCACTTTCATAAAGAACAAAAAACAAAAAACATATAAATATATATATATAAAATTATCATTATAAATCCTATTCATAAAACAGTTCTGAAAATACCCTTCATGTACTAGTGTGGTTCAGCAGCAGGCCCCTTATCTGAGCTAAGAATTAATGGGGCCAACTTTCATTTGCTTTCTTTAGAACCATGAAGGCAAAGAACAGCTCTCCCAACATTTTGCAGAGGGCTCTTAATACTGTGGGCCTGTGCCTTGTTAGCTTCTTGGTGGTTAAATATCAGTAAATGCAACTATCAGAGGGAAATTACTGGACTAAACTTGAGTAAGTGGTTCCAGCCACCTGCTGCTTTGAGGAAGGCATTGTACTCATCAATAAGTAAGGTGCAAATTCAGTCCTTTTTTAAGTGTCTGCACGATCTTACTGGAGCATGGTACGGCTAGTCATAGCTGCTCAAAGCAGTCCAGGGGAAATCTAAAAGACAAAACAGGATACAAGTGCTCTGTGCATGTCCCTTACCACTGCTGTCTACAGACAAGTTACTGTCAGTGTAAGATAGCAGATATGGGAGAGAGAATAAATGTATTACCAGTATGGAGATAGAGGATATGTTGCTAGATAGAAGCTCACGCTTCGCTGGGTAACCTGAGGAGCTGCAGAGAGCTGACTAAAGGAAAGTTTGAGAAGTAACTATGCAGATCAGTAGTTCCAAACTGCCAGATACTACATGCAGTGCTCTTCTCAGTGCTGCAGTTCGTCGCTTGGCAATGAAGCGGCTGAAACTGTGAACGAACTCTGGGAGATTTACACTTCCCACACTGAGGTGAGATCTATGGAAGCGATGTGCATTCATTCTGAGACTCTGAATCAAAGTTGTTTCCTTCAGCATCACTACCCCTGTGAATACTGAAAGGTTTCATGCTGGGATGATTCAAAATGAAGGCAGGCCAACTCCACACCGACACCTCCGGCATTTATTCTTCTGGGAGCTAGAACACACAGGTTCAAGTTCTCACAAGTGAAGAAGGGAACCAAGCCCAATTCTCACATGTGCTAGGGAAGTGCTCTCCCCCCACATGGCATGAAACAACAGGCACAATCCACTCCTGCTTACACACTGCTCTCTGAACAGAACAGTTTGCCTTTTCTTTTTGATGGGTCCAGCCTAAGAGTGCGCATCAGGCATGCTGCAGGCATGTAATGGGCCCTGAGGGAAAAACACAGCAGAGCACATCGTCTGAGAAGAGGTGTTTGGCTGGAGATAAGCTTGAAGTCATTCATCTCTGACCTGACCAGGGATTCTATCAGAGCTGGAGGAGCAGAGCGGGAGGCATTTCCTCTGATGGAAGCGTGGGTGCTGTGGAACATATAGCAAGCTTTTGGCTGAGGGAGCATACACTCAGTGGGGGAATGGGGAAGAGACTGTCCTCCATCTCACCTCACAGAACGCTTTGATGATGGAGAAAACAGCACTAAAATACTCATCACATCAAAAACATTATCTAAACCCCTCTGTATTTCGTGTTTGTAAATGCTTTATTGAAAATCAACAGCAAAGTGGTCTTTTTTCCACCATAAATACTGGCAGCAGTGGGAACTGCATGTGGGGAGCGTGTGTGGCTGCTGAGGGCCAAAACAAGGAATCATTTAATGAACCTTTGTGGTGTTTCTCAGCTCACCAGATGGCAGAGCATCACAGGCTGCATCAAAGTAGTTCAAAGGATCGATCCTTTCAACCAATCTAAGCTGTGTTCAACTGCCCAAAGTCTTACACTGGATGTGAAAATCCTCTGGTGGATTTGGTCCCAGGCAGTTTATGTTGTGAGGAGTGGAAGTCAGACCTCAAAAGTCATGAGCCAATGCCAAAGGCGGTGTCAAACACCATAAACTGTGCAGGTATGTGTAGCTGGATGTGAAGTTTCTCTCAGAACAAAGAGCATTTCCTGCTCTAAAATGGAAAGCAAAGAGACATTTGAAATTCATCTCTCTCTTCTGCTCCTGCAAGTGCAATCCTTTTCGCTCTTTACAGTGACAGTCAAAAATCTTGAACAAAATACTATAAAGGTTTAAGACACAGGCATTCAAATGAAGTAATATCCTACAGAGAGGTATTTGGGCAGCACACTGTGTGACAGTGAGAGCTTTGCTGAGGCAGAAATTCAGTAAAAGCCTAATTAAGTCTATGCTGGGATTGGGTGCCTGCAAGAGAACCTCCACAGGGCCAAGAAAATGTTATTTCTACTAAATAGAAGGCAGTTTGCTATAATCTTAAAATAACAGCAGGGAAAGAGGGTCATCTGGGTAAAATCAGTTCAGCTCGTTTTAGAGGGCACAGAGAACGAAAAGAGACGTACGTGAAGAAACAATCAGTGTCTGATTAGACAGTGAAAGGAAAGAAAATTGGTACAACTTGGTGTAATTTGCAAATTCCTGTGTGTACGTTCCCCAGCTGGTTTGCTGCCTTCAGTTGTAGCATGAGTCAGGCTGCTCGAGTTTTATGGTAAAACAACCACGATGCACTGTGCAATCATCAGCAAAGCAAGTCTATTGCAATTGATAAATTGCTATTAAATGAATAAAGTGAGCCCTCCAGCAACAGGAATATACAATTAAAGGCTGCATACCAGAGAGGACATGTCACCGGCTGTCTTAAATCTCTGCTGGCACTTGAAAGAAGAGCAAAGCACTATTTAAATCCCTACAGAAATTAATCAGTACGTTTTCACCTCTCTTAGGGGAAACACAGCTGTCCTTGATTCTCTCTTTCCCCCCACAGGATTAAAAACAGCGAATCCATGAGCAGAAAACCACTGGAGTGTGGGGAAATTAAGAGGAAATTACAAAAGGCACCTTTTGCAACGAATGTATGCTTTCACATTTCTTGATGAACAGAAGACACACTCTTCTGAATAACAGTGTGGCTTCTCCTGTAAAATCCCTCCATCAAACCAAGGTCCTTACATAGCTGCTACATTCCACCATTGCTATCAATTCACATTTTCACACTGTGTTCGGATAATTTAACTGATCCCAACACAGCGTGGCTTAGAAGAAATGCCATTTGACAGAAAGTGGAGAGAAAGAGAAAACAAAAATGAATGAGAGGAGAAAAATGATCTCTTTTGTTGCTAAAGTCCCACCCAGGTTATCTGAACTCTTTGGGATTTTTGAGTTTCGTGA
The DNA here is from genome assembly GCF_026119805.1 of Tympanuchus pallidicinctus. Lineage (NCBI taxonomy): Eukaryota > Metazoa > Chordata > Aves > Galliformes > Phasianidae > Tympanuchus > Tympanuchus pallidicinctus. Next base: position 30,750,380 of record NW_026294802.1, read on the forward strand.
GCAGAGTTGGTTGATTCTTTTTTTCTACGGCATAGAAATCTTTTTTGTGTCTCATACAAAATTTCAAGATCTGTATCTTATTCCCATCTCTCCACGACAACAAAGGATACCTGCATCATATCATCACGTCACAGAATCATATCATAGAATAGCTTACATTGGAGGGGACCTTAAAGACCACCAAATTCCAGGCCATTCTGTGGGCAGGATTGCCACCCACCAAACAGGCTGCCCAGAGCCCCACCCCGTTTATGCCAGTGCCTCTAAGTAAAGAATTTCCACCTCACATCTAACATAAATCTCTCTTCTTTTAGTTTAAAGCCATTTCCATTTGTCCTGTCATTATTAGACCATGTAAAAAAAAGCCGGTCTGCCTCCTGCTTGTAAGCTTCCTTCAAGTACTGGAAGGTTGCAGTGTTGTCTCTCCAGAGCCTTCTCTTCTCCAAGGCCATTTTGCTCGACCTTTCTTCATAGGAGAGGTGCTCCAGCCCTCTGATCATCTTTGTGGCCCTCTTCTGGACCCACGCCAACAGCTCCACATTCTTCTTACACTGGGGACCCTGGACCTGGATGCAGTACTCGAGCTGAGACCTCATAAGGGCAGTGCAGATGGGGACAATCCCTTCCCTGGCGCTGCTGGCCACCCCTCTTTTGATGCAGCCCAGGACACAGCTGGCCTTCCAGGCTGTAAGCACACACTGCTGACTCACGTCCAGCTCTTTGCTCCTCAGGACCCCCAAGTCCTTCTCAGCAGGGCTGCTCTCAAGGAGTTCTTCTTCCAGTCTGTTTTCATATCTGGGATTGCCTTGGCCCAAGTCCAGCATCTTGTACTTGGCTTTGTTAAAATTCTCATGTGTCCACTTTTCAAGCCTGTCCAGGTTTCTTTGGATCGCATTCCTTTCTGTTGTGCCAACTGCACCACTCAGCTTGGTGTCGTCACAAACTTGCTGAGGGTGCACTTCATCCCATCCTCTACACCACTGATAAAGATGCTGAAGAGCACTGGTCCCAGGATGGACTCCTGGAGGACACCACTCATGACTGGCCTCCACCTAGACACTCAGCCATCGACAATAACCACCTGGCTATGACCATCCAAACAATTCTTTACCCACCAAATAGTCTACCCTTCCAATCCATCTCTCCAATTTAGAGATAAGGATGTGGTGCAAGACCGTGTCAAAGGTCTTGTGCTAGTCCAAGTACATGACATCAGTTGCTGTGAACAGCATCCCTGTTTTGCCCAGCCCAGACCCAAGGCTTGAACCTGGGCTCCTCACCTCTAAGAGTATTTTGTGCCTTAGCACTGCAGCAGCCTAACTGCTGATGAGGGTTGTCAGGTGCCATGATCACACAAATACTTGAATGTTCTAAATGGAACTCGGTATGTCAGGATGATGGTTGGACTTGATGGTCTTGAAGGTCTTTTCCAACCTAGATGATTTGATTCTAAATAAGCAGCCATGGAGGAAAACATTTTAGTCTCCCAGCAAAAATATCAGCTGAGATGGATCTCCTGTCAGTCATGGCCAGCAACAGCTGTTATTCTTCACATTAAAAAAAAACAAACAAACTGCTACAGAAAGGAGGAAAAAGATTTCACTAATGCACAAACTTTGCATTTGGGGCCCTGAACAAGACTCCTTATATATAGCAAACTTCCAAATACAATATTCAACAGCTCTGTACTGTTTGAGTAACTTCATTTGGAAGAATTGGGCTAATTTCAGCCATTCAGAGACTTGTTTTCCTTTATATGTGGCCACCTGCGCAACTTAACTTTTTTGTATGGGCCGTGTCCTCACCTGGATCTTAGTGAATGACTCGTTTCTCTTTGAAGCACTTATTTTGCATCTTATCTTTTGAAAACACACATTTCATGGAAGCTGTGTAATACTTCTGTTTGTTTTCAGAAAGCAGCCCAAGCTAAAAATAACAAATTGCTGAAGATTAAAAAAAAAAAGAAGATCATAGGAATGTCAGCTAAGGAAAAACAGGAATTATGGATTGTCAGACTGAACTGTGGAAAATATCAAACAGGAGCCATTTTAAACGTACTCTTCTGCCATTAGGCTGGTAAGAGGCTGGCTGAAAGAATCTCTGCCCAACCACTTTGTCGATATGTCATTCCAGTGCTCAGATGCATTTTCTTTTGCAGTTTGAATGAAATACATCAGAAACGCATGTAGGTTCATTCACCTACTGCTGATGAGCATTTCTTTCAGCCCTTGGATTGCATCTTTACCGCCTTTTTCAGCTTTTAAGTTCTTCAGAACTAGAGTCACATTTTTAACATTCAAGTGTTCTTCGGATCTGTAGGAAAGATGTGGAATTTAAGACCTTTATATTGGCAAGATGAAAGTATAGGTCATTTTACTGGTTTTTATTGTTTGAGAGGCCCTGAAGAAATCCCAAAATTTTATCCACTCAAAGAATTTAAGTATCAAAGATAATCAGTAGCATGACCTCTTGCAACCTGTTTCCTTATCAGGATTAGCCTGATTGTTAGTCATGGTTTATGGGCAGGTGATTAAGAAGAAATCTATTCAATTCTCTGTGACTGCTTAAGTTTCTGGATGGAGAAGAAAGAACAAGAGTGTGGAACTACTGTTACTTTTGCTGCACAGCATGGTTTTTATAGCATCACTTTTGGACTGATCCCAGGATGGCTCACTGCACAAACAAACAATTTAACTTTGTGGACTCAGAAAGCAAAACCAACACAAAGTTCCTGGGATCCAGTGTCAACTGCGTGTCATCCCTTCAGGCACATTTTCATCAGATCAGCTTTATTTCTCTGGCTGATTCATCAAATCCTTTGTGTAGGATTCACATCATTACATAAACATTGGATTCCTTCTTAGCTATTGGAAAACACCAGTCCCAACATGCTTTATGGTAGCAGTTTTCATGGAAACAAGTTCTGCAGTGCACAGTTGGATTTGGATTTGAAGTAGATTAGTTTCTCCCATCACTAGTCTTCACAAACATGCCAAAATCAGTATAATCTTCTTCTGTTGTCTTTCATTTCCCATCGCAGTAGGAAGAATATCTGGAAATACTTTAGGTCTCTGTAGAATGGAAGCTGCTGCCACAGCTGCTGAGTTTGCTCAGCTCTGGAGGTTTTACTAACTTAGAAAGTTTGCTAGGAAGAAACAGGATTTGATTTCTGTGGTTTTGCATGTGTATTGGTAAGAGAAAAAGTGGTGATACCAGCACATTCATGTTTAGTAACTCCTATGGCGAAGCCTTCTATAAAACTTCTAGTTGCAGCACTCATATAATTTTCAGTCATTGAAAGACAGTATCTAAAAATACAGAAATACCTAAATACTGAAACACATGCAACTTTAACGTCCAATACTGGCCAATAATCAGGAGCCTGACTCTTTGCAAGCCACTGCCTTATCTGCAGCATTATCAACAGCTACAAGGACTGGTAACATTTTTTTGGAAACACATTGCTCTGGAGCTGACCTTTTAAACAGCTTACAGTGTACATTCACAGCTATTCCTGATGGGTTCAGAATTATGTAAGAGAGACAGAAGTACAGTAAATCGTGAGAAGCTAGCTGTTTCCTCTTATAGCAAGGCAATCCAGCTTAATTTGTAAAGTCTTCTTCAGTAGGGAATATCTCTGATAATGAAAATGCTAGAGCTACCAGTATTCAGTGCACAAATCAACACATATGCAAATTACTGCCAACTTGGTCATCCATACAGTATGTGATGTTACAGTCAGCATCCTTGATTTAAGAAAGGCTCGAGAGTGCTCCACACTCACTTTCTGATAGCAGTGGGACATTTGGTTGTGCCCTGCAAAGCCTTACTTCACCATCACAATCTCAAACCAGAGGGCTAACTCCTAAAACAGAACATGCACCTCTCTCATAAGTTTGGCAGTGTAAGAAGTCTCTCTTGGCTTGACCAGGGTTTGCTCTCTTTGCTTCATTAACGAAAGAAATAAAATGAAAAAACTTCTAGCATTAATTTCTTTTGGACAGAAGAAGGTGAATATGAATCACAGAATGGCTTGGGCTGGAAGGGTCCTCAAAGAACCATTCCCTCTAAGAACCATTTCCTCAAAGAACCATTCCAATCACCATCTATCCTTGCAAAAAAAGAAAAAGAAAAAAAAAAAAAAAAGAGACTTCCCTCACATTTATAAACTCCCTTTAAATACTGGAAGGCTGCCATGAGGTCCTTGCAGCCTTCTCTTTTCCAGGCTGAGCAAGCCCAGGTCCTTCGTTCTGCCTTCATAGCAGAGGTGCTGCAGCCCTCTGATCATGTTTGTGGCCCTCCTCTGGACCCTCTCCAACATCTTTCCCGAGCTGGGAGCCCCAGACCTGGACGCTGTACTCCAGATGGGGCCTCACAAATGCAGAGTAGAGGGGAACACTTACTTTCCTGTCCCTGCTGGCCACCCTTCTTCTCATGGAATTCAGAATACCATAGGCTTTCCAGGCTGCAAGCACACACTGCTGCCTCACGTTCAGTTTTTCATCAACCAGAACCCCTGAGTCCTTCTCAGCAGGGCTACTCTCAAGCAAGTTCTTTAAGACTTGGCTAAACATAGATGAAGTGAAAATTACTCCACTTTGAGCTTCAAGAACACGCAAGTGAGATGCAGAATTCAACTCTGATGCACCTACTGCCCTCCCTTAAGGTGTAATTGCCACGAGTTCAGAAATAAGCTTGCATATTTACTTAGAAACATGTGAACAACACTACAGGTGATCACATACTGAACTATTTTTCAAACCTCAACTTGCACACCACTGACATCTTCTAGGAGTTACCTACCAACCTTAGATATGAATCTAGGCTGACTCTCTCTGTTTTTGGTAGTCTATTGAAATTGTCCACCAGTGCCTAGGGAACTGCTGATTACAGTTTGAAAAATGCTGCTATGGATCACTACTCCCCAGTACTACGGCTTGTAGGGAAAGGTTCTAGTAGAGGGAAACTACAGCTATGACACTTCACTACTGCAGTGAGCACCATTCTCTGGCCTTCTTACTGCTGCATATTACGGTGCAGATGGCCATCTCAGATCCTCAGGATGGAAATGTACTGGAAATTTCATCCCGCTCCTCCTCTCAGCAGGGTTCATCAACTCTGTGCTGAATGGTGATAGCTGTATTTATTTCCAGTCTCAGCTGAAAGGATTACATATGCATTGTACTGCAATTGCACAGTGCTTCAGACAGAACAGGAGGGTGACAGTCACAGGAAAACTATCTTAGACATACAGCTCAGATCATCTGGATTTAGTTTACTTGTCTTCTGAGAACATCTGTTTCTCTATTAACTGCACTTGGAATGCAAGCTCCCCAAAATCCAGGTGGTCTGAAACATGCATAATTGCAGATCTAGAACAGCCACTGTGAGTATCACCCACTGTCAGTGAAGCCAATGATTTTATGTGGTTTTCTTCTTTAAACAGAAAGCATGCAGGAAAACCTGAAAAGAAGCACAGAAATGCTCTCATATGACACGCTCCAGAACTAAATAGTATCATTACACTAATGAATATTATTCACCAGTACAGGCTTTTAAACTGCGGAGAACGAACTGATATGGCATACCAACACTCAAAGACACAAAACTACACCACCCTACATCTGTCAGTGCTGTGATGCAGAAAAACAGCGCAGCCAAACACACAGAAGATAACAGCAAATACTCATTTCTCATGCACGAGAACAATAACAGATCCCTTTTGCTACATTTAATGAAATCTGTTTGTTGTGTCTGTAGTGTCACAAACATGCACTGCTTGTATTCCTGCCACTGTCTGGAGCTGACAAGTTGCAGCAGATTTTTAGTAATCAGATAAATGACATGCAGGTTCATGTTTAAGGCCAAACATTCAGGATATGCAGCTGTAACTGCAGGGAACAAATGCCCTATTAGCAGAGCTTCAGAAAGGTTCATCCTAAAGCTAAAGAGAAATGAAAGACATTTTGAAAATTAAAGACATATCTGAAATTAAACAGGAAATAGATTGCGACGAAATAGTTCTCCACTTTCACCTGGAAATACACGTTTTTATTCCACAGTGTTTAATCAGCTTTATGACCACTTCCATGGAAATGAAACACATCAATCAGGTAAGCAGTTCACACTGTCAAAGTCAGTACTTACCAGGAGATCCATTACTGACTGCTAAACCTGGCAATTTTGCTACAGCCATACTTTTTTTTTTAGGTCTCATAACACATTCTGAACAATACAGCTTTCCCTTCCTCTTCTTCAGAAACAACTGCTGTTCTCATGCTGGATTTTAGCAAGCTCACATGCTCAAAGATGGTTTCCTTAAAAAAAATTACCACGTCACACATCAACATAGAACTTACAAAACAGCCATAAAATTGTTGTTATCCTTACAGACTATCATCCCTCTAAATCAACATCCTCTCTGAAAATTGTCACTGATGCCAAACATAGCTCTTGGTTAAGCTAGCCCAAATCTGTTGACTTCAAACAGAATGCACCCACCTTTTGGGATTTTTTTTTTTTGTATAAAAGCTTCCTCAGAAGGTTAATGAAATTAAGCTTTCAATCTATTCTAGATTTTCAACATGGAACATTTATCCTTTATCGCTGGGCAGAAATGAATTTTCCAAAGTATTAATGAATTTCTGTCTCATCCACGCTTTGAAGTTTTGATACCATTCTATAAGTTTTTTTCTTCTTTGAATTTTTTCTTGTAAGCTCATTTTTTTTTCTTTCTCTAAAACAGCAGGAAGCTCTTTCCAGTTTTTAATAAAGATAAACGGAGCCCCCATGGTTTTTAATAACTGTAATGGAGCACTGTGGTACATTGATGAATTTCTGCAATCACCAAGTGTCATTACATCTTCTATAACAGGCACAGATCCATATGAACAAGCTTCATAAATTCTGTAACATTCTGTATTTATTCCCACTGGGCACAACGTCAGATCACTCTGCAGCAAGGCATCTTGATAGTTTTTGAAACTTGCATTTGTTTCCTGAGGCTGCCACCTAGGAACGTAAAGAGGTTGAAGATTAACAACTTCCCCACATGCATTACAATGAGAAGCAGAGATATGCTTTAATATCAATTGCTTAGAGAATTGAAAATGTGGATGTAAAAAAAAAGCTTTTAATCTTAACTATACTTAAGCTTTATTGATAATACCACTGTTAAAACCAGATTACAACACTTTTTAGATACAGTCCTTTTAGTAGCATACAGAAGTATGAGGGGCTAATTCAAACTCCCTGTTCAATGTTTTGCACGACTCAGATGATGCATGTGTCTACTTATTCCACATCTGAGTTCAGAAAGAGACTTCCCAATGAATTTTTTTTCACCTGAAATCCTACAAATTAGTGAAGGCTTACTCTTTACATCCCTCTGCTCTAGAATGTACAGCAATCCAGTGACCCTGTTAGTATGCCTGCAGTGTCTCAGAATGTCTGTGGGATAAGAGTTATGCCACAGACAGTGCTCACCTCCTGAGGCTCTTCATCAGGATAGCAGAGGTCTTGCTAAGCACTGCTCTGCCTACTATCAATCATTTCACTATTGTTCAGATTAAACCCACCCCTGTATGGAAGACAATAAAATACTGCTGCCTTTTTCTTCTGGAAAGATTAAGACACACAAGATTGAAGACAAGTATTTCTTCTTCCATTATAATCAAATGTACATAAGAAAAAAAAAAAAATATGATGCCTCTACATGCAGGATACATACATTTCTAACTGAAATATTATTAAACCTTACACAAAGAATTCTAGCAATGTTCTCTTTAATCATGACTTTTACCTTTATTTGTTCTATTTTTTAACATTCAAGAAAGGACTGGTATTAATAAAGCAGGCAAAAATTCAGGGTATTTTCAAGAAGCGAATCAGTGTCTTACTGTTCTCTGGCTGCAATCCAGCAAAGCTTATCAAGCCCATCCTGCTTCAGAATTTCCATCAGGGTTTCTCTAGAAGAATTCTTGTAAACTGTTCCTAAAAAATTACAGAGATACGACCTTGGATCGTGTAGCATTGACCAGCTGGGCTCTACAACTGGAAAATTTCTGTAGCTGTAAAGAGAATGTACACATTACACAATGATATGCTTTATGCTGAAAGAAAATACATTTTGCACCATGTTCAATGTAGCATATTCTAAGATTTAAACCATTTTTCTTTTTCAAACCAATCAACATCTGTAGCTATAAGCAAACCAGTACAAGTTTTCTCCTAAAAGTTGGTCTTTATTCCCTTTGTCCTGACCACTTCCTTCTGGAATGTCTCCACAGACTTCTGTCCTGTTTTGACACCACAGAAAGTATGCATGCACGCTACAATTATCCCTTAGAAACACACATTTCCAAAAGCAGCTGTTCTCTATTTTACTTCGCAATGATTTAATTCTCATTAATACATCGGTTGTCCAAAAATAATGCCTCCTCGTACTCCAATGGAAACTATAACAACGAGCAAAATAGATAGTTTGATAGAACAAATTCTCAGCCAGGAAACAGTATTTTTCAATATAGGCATCATCATTAGCTGTACATTTTCACCAGCGATGAACAAAAGCCTGCCTGCCACCACATAAATATCTGCATGGCCATCCATAAAGTGACTTGTCTTTCACACCAGTGTTGCCACTGCTGAAATGCAGCACCCACTGCCTCAGCATGCTCACATCCACTGGTCGGTCTCCAGAAACATTCAAGAAGCATCAGTGAATGTCAGTGGGTGCTGTTGTTTCCACATGGAGAAATTCAAGGCCATACCTTTGCTCTATATGCACTGCCACGTCAGAGTGCCCCTCTGCTGCCATCTGTCATACAGCAACAACATGGAACAGGATATTGGTGGGAAGGTTCAGCCTCTACTGCTGTACCAACATCCACCTCTGACAGCATGGGCCAACAATAAAACAGGAGACATAACTTTCAGAGCAGCCCTCATAATTTGGAATATCTGCGCTCACCTTCCCAGATTTGGATGAAGCAGCCCTTTCCAAGTTCTTCTCCAACCTGATGAACATTAATTCATCTACTCTCACAAAACCAATTTTTTCCCCATGCCAAATATTTTTACAGCATTCTATTTATCTTTCTTTTCCTTCTTCCCTTGCAAAATCTGGACTGTTTACATGCCTTTAACAACAAGTTTTCTAACTGGCTGCAAAGCTCCATCCTGACACCTGATCTCTCTTTCTACATTCAGCTTCACAGCACACGTTACTACTCTGTTGTTTCTTTCTGTTCTGTCACCTTAATCTTGACATCTCAAAACTCAACTTCTTTTTGCTCATGAACTCCCAATATCATCAATTCTCTGACGCTATCAAGAATCCAATACTTCAGTGGCACCATGAATAAAGCTACATATAATCTGCACACTGACTCCATACAGGATGCTAAATTCAAGTGCAACACAAGCTATGAAAATAACCCTGAATTCTTCTGTTCTTGTATTATCATGATACATAGCTAAAACACTATGAACTTTGTTAATAAGGATTAAGGTAGAAAGCAAATACATTTAACTGAACCAAACACATACCTATTTCACATAAACAGCCTGAGCACTATGCAGAACAAAAAGGTCTTGTGAGTAAGCAGTTAAGCCAGCTTGTTCTAAAGTGGTGCTGGAATATACTAAATTCCAAAGGAGAGGCGTATAATTCATTTTTAAGAGCCAAAATAGGGGTTAAAAAAAAAAAAAGTATCAGCAATAGTACCCCATTCCTGTCCTGAACAGACCGTAGTTGGAACCTCATTACATTAATACCTTTTAAACCCTCGTGTACATATTACATCAGCAGTTATGATAAATTTCAAGAGAAAACCTACTGAAGAAAAATAAACAGAAAACTACACTAAGCACAAACTGATTTTTTTTAGAAGCTAAACCCTGTACTTTTTTTCTGTTATTATTTTAATTGCTAGATGTAATTTTGAAGACTCCAATGCATCACGTAGAAAATCATTAACAGGACCGTGTTCTACTGTACTCATTTCGGATATCAGCAGCAATATTCCAATTCTATTTCCAGCCCTCATATAGAACAATTAGGTTTCAAATGTAAGTCTGTGTCTACAGCACTTACGTGGCTACTCCTAAAGGCCACTGGAAAATATCTTCTTCATTTACCAATGCGTAGTCGTACGTCACAAAGAGCAGATTTACAAATCCTCCGTGCCTTTTCAGGTATGGCTGAATCCATTCGTTGTTGCACTGCTCATTCCCAAGCAGCACAACTGCTACACGCTGTATCTTGCGAGTCTGAAGCAACGTTTGTGCATAATGCAACCACTGAGTGGCGTAAGCGATCTTTGCTTTTTCTCTTCCATTCAGAACTAGCACCACATTCTCAGCTGCAACTGAGAAGTAGCCAGGAACTACAGATGGACCAGTGATGAAGCTGTGAAAACCAAAATACAGAGAGTAAACACCCTTAAGGCAAATTATTGACCTTGATCTTCTAAGCATCCTCACTGCAAGCCAGAGGCATTTTTCTTCAGTAAAGTAAATGCATACACCTATGTGAGTGCAACCACTTGTGCTGTTAATATCTATAGTTATAACAAGGAATATAACCACTTTCAGCTGTATTTTGGAGAAAAATAAAAAAAGATTTAGACTTAAATGGAAATACAGTATTTTGCCAATAAACCAGAAGTGCCATTGTGTTTGAATACAGATTATAGATTATATCAATACCTCATCAGATCGATATGTGGAGTTTGCATTTTGGACTCAATAAACAACTCACTTCCAATGAAGTCTCTGTTTTTCCTTACTAGTCTGAAAACTTCTACAAAAAGACAGTATTTTAGATTTGGTTTTCCAGACCCAGTTGCAAAGGTAACAGCTGCTCTGTAGCAGCAGTATAATTAGGTTAAATATTTTAACAGAGGAAAAGATGCCAAATAGGTCCATGATTGGTGAAGGCTTTTAAATATATAAAGAACAAATATATGAAAAAACCCATAATAAAGGGAAGTACAGAACTAGTGGGATCACTTAATGGCAACGGTTTGAAAAACGTAATCAGAGGTAACAAAGCCACAGCAGAGAACATTTCCATATCTACCTCATTCTCTGAAGAGGAAATGGAAATCAAAACACATCAAGCATGATATCAAGTGAAGAAATTGGAGCTGGATGGCTTTCACTTGCGAGTTCTGAAGGAACTCAAACATGAAAACTGCAGAACTGCTGGCAAAGGTCTGTGCAGCTGTCATTATGAAGAGGTACTGTGCTTAATGAAAAGCTCATCTGCCAGCATCAGTCCCTTCTACAAAAACAACTTGAGGGGACTCTCAGAGCTACAGAACAGGCAGCACGACTTCCCTCTCTGGAAGAACCTACAATGAAGAGTAACATCACCGGCTCTGGTAAGGTCACACAGGTGGATAAACTCTGCTGCAAACATGGCTCCTACAAATAAGTGCTGTCTCACCAATGCGACCTGCACCTATGAGAGTGTTAGTAAGAATACAGATAAAAGGGATCCCATAGTAACAGTGTATCCAGCTTTTCAAAAAGCTTCACCAAAGGCTATTAAGGAAACTACATTGCCATAAGTGATCCCTTGCAAAATCATCTGTCAGGAAAAGAAATCTTTGCTTGCTAATTTTGTTGAATGTGCTTTCATTCAGCTATCTGCAATGAATCAAGAAAGATGTCTGCAGTTTGCACAGAGGGCAGAAGAACGGACAGAAGAAAACTGTAGAACAACAGGGATTATCAGGGACTGAGACTGTGGGAAAGCATCTCTGAATGTTAAAACAGACAGTGAAACTCTCCGTGGAACAGAAATTTAGGAATGCTTCTATGATTGCAAGTTTGACGTTCCCTTCTCTACAACATCCTTCTGAAAGACAAGAAGATGTGAACTGCTTCTGGCCAAGACAGCTGATGCACTCTGTTCTCCTACTTTAGAAGTGCCAACACATAACTTGGCAGCTCCTTCTCCTACTGTTTTTAAGAAAATGTTCCTGAATTTCAGGTAGAATTCAATACTTCTAGCATCCTTTAAGCAAACTCTTGACTAGAAACTCAAAGCCATTAAAATCTGCACCAAAAATGAATATTCTCCATCATAAAGATACACATTGAGTGTAGTTATGCAAGTGTGTTCAAGTAATAATTTGGCATTTCTTTCTTCAGATTTGATACTCCTCAAAAATGTGCAGGTGAACATCTAGCTCCCTCACCCAGTAATTAAATGGAAATAATTTACCTCAGCCAAGCAATAAACAAGTCAATAATTCCAGAAAATATTTTCACCAGTGACCAGCCAAGATCATACACTACTTCTTCCTCACAAAAAGCTACAAAATAACATTTTCAATTTGACCAAGAAGTATAACCTCACTTACCTCATTTCAGAATCCCAATCATTAACATGAGTTATATTTTTTCTATAATTTTCACCAAAAGTTCTTACCAGTTTGCTAAATTTTAACCTCTACTATACTGGTACCTGAATTAAACTTCACATTTTCATAGGATCTGATGCTCAAGTGGAAGACTCTACTACTCCCAACTCCTCTAAACATAATAAGACATTAAAATGCTAATATAGAAGTCTTTCTTTGAAAGATGCACACAAGCAGAGGAACCACGTGAGGTTATTATTCATCTGAAACAGGTAGACCAGACAGAAAATTTGCTTAATCATCCAATCAATGGACTCAGTTACATGCAGCGAATTATTCCATATAGACAAGAAAAGCACTGTCTTATAAAATAGCCTCACGTCCATACAAAGAAGACTGGCTGTGAGGCACTGGCACAGCTGCTCAGAGGAGCTGTGGTGCCCCATCCCTGAAGGTGTTCGAGGCCAGGCTGGGAGGGACCCTGGGCAGCCTCAGCTGGTGGTGGCAGTCCTGCTCATTGCAGGGCACTGGAAGTCATGATCTTTAAGGTCCTTTCCAACCCAAGTCAGTCTAGGATTCTATGATTCTTTTACTGCACGTTAACTGAAAGCCTTCAAAAATTGTATTAAAAAGTGAATGATGCAAAACTTTAAGGTGCTAAATGATATAAAATATGCTTGACTACAGTCTTAAAATGTGCACGGTCACAGATCAAAATTCATTTTCAAAACAAGCAGTGCTTCAAGTGTCAAATTCCTTTATAAATAAATTTTTGCTTTGCTTATCAAGTGGTTAACCAAAATGCCGAGTCTGGCAGGTTGTTTTTGTTATAAATAGAAAGAAATTATGGTTTTGGTACAATCCTGTTAATGAATGAGCAGATGAAGTCCATTTTCCCTAAATACAACAGAAATAAAATGGCACAAGACATTTTCTTGCCTCATATCTCTTTCAATCAACTCCCAAACTCAAGCCTCAGTTTTAACACATTTCCCAGGGCTGGTTCCCTCGACTGGTGAGGTCTCTTTGCTGCCATCTTTCTCAGCACTGGGAGTCTTTTCATACTTTACAAAACAGTTGATGGAATTGCTCCATAGCTTTTGAATTTTTTTATGGTGATGTGTTTAGGCTGTTCTTATGTTTATGTTTTATTAAGTGTTTTTAGCTGTTTTTATTAAGTATGTTTTTCCAAATGTGACTGTTTCTTGTGATCAAAAGAGTATCAAAAGAGATATTGTGTGCATATTCCTCAGTTATCATACACCACAAAATTAAAGCCCTTCCAACTTGTATTAAAATAATTCCAACTTTGATGGACAAAATTATGTACCTCTGAATCTTACCATGCTCTTTAACAAACTCTGCACTGGAAAGCAAAAATCAGTGAGCAGGAGGCTTGTTAATTTAGGCAGCTAGTACCTGAAATGTGTTTTTCCTGCTTTTTGGCTTCCTTCCCTCCACTGCGCAGTTACATCAGCTGGCTCAAGATGCCCTCCAAAAATATGCTGCCATAGGTAAAGGCCTACATAAAAGATGAAGATATGATGCAAATTCGAATGCATATTTCTACATTACCAGCAAGAAAAAAAGAAGGAAAAAAATAATGTAGTTTTAGAAAATAAAAAAGAGTAAGTACCTACTCAGAAAAGAAATACGAAATTTTCTATGGACACTGCACCCCCAAATTCTCTAAGACTTGCAATTAATTAATATAACTTTTTTACACATCAGACATTTGAAAAGATTCTTCTGCTTACTAAATGAAAATATACCACATTAGCACTTCTGTTAACATCTCTTTCTGGCACCCCTAACACTTAAAAAACACGTATTAATCAGTACTCCAAGCACAAGCATATTTCTCTTAAGCTTCTGTGAAATACCCAAATTTTATGACAGAATGTATCACCATGTAATACACTGTGTGTCCTGTGCTAAGTAAAAGTTTTAACTAAAGCTGGAAACTCTACATTTCTAAAGAAACTTTAAAAATAACAGAGGGCTACAAAATGATCCAAGGGATGGCACACGTCCTATAGGGACAGGCTGAGAGAGCTGGGGCTGTTCAGCCTGAATAAGAGAAGCCTTTGAGGTGACCTGATAGCAGCTTTTCAGTATCTAAAGGGGAGCTATAGGAAAGAAGGGGACATACTCTTCAGTAGCGTCTGTGGTAACAGGACAATGGGAAATGGTTTCAAACTTAAAGAGGGGAGATTTAGGTTGGATATAAGGAAAAAGTATTTTACAGTGAGGGTGGTGAGGCATTGGAATGGGCTGTCCAGGGAGATGGTAGATGCCTCTTCCCTAGAGACATTCAAGGTCAGGCTGGATAGGGTTCTGAGCAACCTGATCTAGCTGTGGGTGTTCACTGCAGGGAAGTTGGTCTAGATTGCCTTCAAAGGTCCCTTCCAATTCTGAGGATTCTATAAGAAAAATGAAATGCCTTCAACAGTAGCCGAAGTCCAATTACAGAGAGGCAACTCAATGTTGCCTCTGAACGTTCTTCACCAGAACAATTTCCCAATTCATCAATGGTAGCAGCAGTACACAAAATGGTCTGTTTCTCACTGCACAATACTTTGGTTCATTAAGGGTAAACATGACAAAAATCCAGTTTTAATCAAATAAGACACCTATCTTCTGTTGCACTATAAGTTTTGTGGGATTCACAGTGTGATTCTGTTTCTTGGTCATTTGTGCAGCTCTTCTTTGACAGATGTGAAAAGCAACCCTGAATAGAACTGATACAAGTAACTAGTTTTATATTGGTATTAATATAACACTGAATAACTACCACTTCCTTAACGCTTCTCATTTACAGATATACACACATTTCAATATTTCAATCATATGTACAATATTTGTACATATATAACATTCATTTATTGAACAGCAGAGGAAAGTGTTCTACCAGAGAAGTTGTGATGAATAATTTTTCATTATATCTGCTCACCAATCGCTGCTTTTCCCCAGATCTGTACTCTGAGCCTGGTTTGTTCTAGCTGAGACCTTGCATTTTGTACCAGCTTAAGAATATTTTCGTATCTCTGCTGAGCCGCAACCTGTTCACTTCTCTCATCAGCTTCCCACGGGTTCCACTCTTCATTTCCCAAAGGAACGTGATCGATACCTGGGATACCCAAACACACAACTTACTCAAAACCCCCTCCTTAGACGTTTACGAAGCGTACCCGTTTCGCGGTCGGTACCCCAAGCCCGCATCTCGTCACGCCCCGCCCCGGCCACAACGGCGGCGGGAAGATGGCGGCCGCCAGCGCGGGCGGGCGGGCAGCGGTGGGGTGTGGGCACGGGGGGCTCCTCGGCCCCGCTCTCCCCTCAGGGACCACCCTCGCGCCCCTGCTCGTCATCCCGCAACGGGGACGCTGCGGGGCGGGCACTGCCGCTCGCCCGCGACGAGGCCTCTCCGGCGCGGGCCGCCTTTCCCCGGCGCGGTCTGCCGCCGCTCTCACCTCGCGGGCCGCGGCGGTCCCTGTGCGGCGGGCGGGAGGCGGCCGGGCGGCGGGGTCGGAGAAAGACGGTGTAGGCCGCGTACAGGGAGAAGAGGCCGTAAGCGACGAGCAGGGCGGAACAGAACCGCTTGCGAGCGCCCCGCATGCCGCCCGGCGGGAAGAGCGCCGTGAGGCGGCGGCGGGAGGGGCTGCAGCCGCGGCCCGGCGCTGCGCTCGTCCCCGCGTACCGGGGTTAATGGCGGCGCTGGGCGCGACAAAGGGCAGCCGTGAGGGTTTTATCTCATAGAAAGCTGTAGGCTGACTCAGTTGAATCGTTTTACATTGGAAGTTGAGCCATCAGTCTTTACTAAAGCTAGATGTTACAATTCCTGGGAAGCAACCGGCAGCCTGTTTTCTAATGCCATGACCCTAACAACAGTTGAAGTCCAGTGACCTTCATCCACCCTGAGCACAGAGAGGGTTTGCAACAGTACGGATCGTAACATGACACACAACCTCGCAACCTGTTCTGGCTCTTTTTGATTGATTCCTTTTAGAAATATATATATAACAATAATTAAAATAAAATAAAATAAAAATACCCTTTCGAGCACTAAAATTTGCTCTTACACAGACTGAAAATTTTTAGAAGAGGTCTCTGCTTGCTCCAAATCAAATGGTACCTGGTTGCCTTAGCAGGCTTTGGGAGATGCCAAATCTCAGATCTAACTTAGTGATCTACATATGTTCTCAGAACTGGAAACGTATCCTGGTGGCCAACAGTGATAGCGGTGATACCTTTATTCTGGGTAACCTTTCTGGTGGTCTACATTAGCTTGACTTATCATTTTTTTCCAGCCCAGTTCCTAATCCTGAATGTAGCTGTGGTTTTTATCCCAGCCAATTCAAACCTTCCTAATACACTTATCAGTGCTAACAGAACTCTGTTGCAGAAGTGAAGTTCCTTTTGGGAGTCATGGCCACTTCATCTTGGCTACAGTGATTTATAGTTTAATGGGAGAAGTGTGCCAGATAAAAGCTTTCAGAATGATGACTGGGTTTTATTCTTGGTTTTTTGGCTTATTGCTGTGTGAATGCACAGTGAAGTGCTATAGTCTCAAACTTTGAAAAGAACGGAGATGTGATATCTATAGAGATTGATATCATACCATTTTCAGCTCTAACTGTAGCAAGTTTTTTAGACTGTATCGGTAACTATGTTCACATACTGAGCTGCAAAAAAAATATAGGAAATCGACTTGCAAAGAGTTTACTATTTAATTTAAAACAATGCAGTAATATAAACTGTAAAAAGTAATTAGAACATTCTCTCTTCTTCCCACACAGATTCAGCTAACTTCCTATGCAGGGGAGAGGCTTTAAAAAAAAGTCAAGAAGGACTAAATCTAAGAAACAAGTGTGACTTAAAAACATATGTAATATTAAGAATACATGAAGAGAGGGATATAATTAACAGAATGTCTAATAAGTAAGGATCTTAGAGTAGGAGCTTTGTCTAGGGACTATATGGTAAGACTAACAGGAAGGTAAAACTGGAAAAAGTCATCTTAACCATGGGGATTCCTCAAAATCATGAGAAACCATGCAGTAAATACCAAAGTCAGGGAATGCCTGTACTTCCTACGCAGTGTCTGTGGCAGCCTACAAAGGCCTACTAACTTTCTACTACTCTGTAACAAACTAGATGTGTTGTTGAAGACCTAAAGCCCACCAAATGTCGAGAAAAGAGGAGTAGAGCACCACTAACATCCTAGACCTTTGCACAAAGCAAATATTTGAATCTACTAGGTGATGCTAAGAAGTAGGCTCACCTCTTCTACACAGCAGGACGTAAGGCATGAGACATGGAAGAATCCTAACCTAACAACAACAAAAAAAATTGCGTTTTTAGAAGAAATGTAAAGTGCATTCAATAAATGCTCTTTCTATTCAAGAATTCATTTCAACAAGTCAAAGTTAGCCTGGAGTTTTAAAATTATTATTATGAATGTGGCTGGAAGTCAAAACATTCTGGTAAGCAGCTGTAGAAGCAAGCTTTTTGTTTCTGTGAAAAATATATTTTTTTCTATGTGGAAAAAAATAAAAGATTCTTTCTGCTATTTGCTTTTTAATGCTCATGACTCCTACAATAAATTATTCTCTAGTCTCCTTTATACCCTCCACCCTTGATATCAATGAGAAGTTGTAGAAAACTGTGTTGGTCAATATGTAATGTAGACAGAACTGAGCAAGGTTCTGAGAATGACAGAAAGGGTCCAACTGACTTCATCAGAACAGAGAATCAGAATGGCTTGGGTTGGAAGGGACCCCAAGGATCAACAAGTCCTTCCCCCTGCCACCAGCAGGACCACCAACCTCCAGATCTGGTACTAGACCAGGCTGCCCAGGGCCCCATCCCAACTGCTCTTGAACACCTCCAGGGACAGAGCATCCACAACCTCTCTGTGCAGCCTGTGCCAGCACCTCATCACTCTCTCTGTGAAGATATCCAAACTAAACCTTCCCTCTTTGAGCTTGAAACCTTTCTCCCTTGTTCTATCACTATCTACCCGAGTAATATGAAATGAGTAATATGGAACAAATACATTTGTTGTCACTAACTTTCTACAAAGCTTTTCTGGGTATAATTACTGCTCTATTAGTCTTGTTTTCATCAATTAAGAAGCCTGTAGGTGTCTTAGTGCCATCTGCAGAATGTAGGAGGCAGCTGCTATTGCAAGTTCTTTTCTGCAAAAAATCAAATCTGCTAAGCTGCTTTGTACAGGTCTGAAAGGAAGGGAAAAGTCTGCAGGAGGCAATTAAAGAAACATAGATGGAAAGAGGCCTTCATTCTAGCTGGAGATCACAGCACCTGTTCCGAGGCTTTTCACAGATTCTCCTCTGGACAGAACTCTTGTGGAGAGAGAATTGAGAGGCCCTGTTGCTCATTAATGGAAACAGTGCTGTCTGTGCTTCATGTGAGAGCACCCTAATATCATCCTTCAGGCAGAAGCAGATTGGGGTCTTTTTTACCTGGCTGAACTTTTCCTTTGATGGGGTGATTCCATCTGGCAGAGAGGTGGTGGTAAGTAACTGTCGATAATGGTGAGGAATTAATGGCAGTGACTTTTTTTTTTTTAATTACAGCTAGGTCAATAGGAGGGAGTCCATCTGTGGCCTTGAAGCCTCTTAGTTAAAATGAGAGCAGCTCCCTCTTGAGAAACTGATGTGCTGCAGGTACGTCAAAAGAGGTTGGGTTTTTTTTTCTTCATTCTAATAAAAAGCCGAATCTGTCAATCTACATTTCTCTCAGGTACAAAACATAAATAACTGGAGATGTTTTTAGGTATTATCTGGTTTGTCCTCCTGCATTTCATGCACTATTTGGAACATCTCCAGGCTGTTGTCTGTATGGAATATCAAAGTACAAATCCGTCTGAAGCATTGCCTATCAGTAACACAAAGAAAGAGCTGATGGCTGTTGCTTCCAAGTCTTACATATTTTCAACGGCCACATCAGGACCAGGGTAGACCTTTCCAACAATACCGATGGGTCTGGCAATGGAAGCCTGCTTTCAAGTGCGGTCTGCCTTGTTCTGCAACTCTTGCACTGCCATAGTTTTGATATACGTAACAAAAACAAGCAGTAAAGTCAATTTCCTGCTCCTTTAAAATTTATTTCATGTTTGCAATGAGATTTATTCCCAATTTGCTGTCACAACAATCCAAATAAAGTCTTCCAAAAAACATGGTTTGTACAGTCTTTTGCTATTTTAAGTACAAATCTAAGACATAAATATTTTGAAAATATTTATAAAAGTATCACTAACACATTTTCCACTTGCATTAATCTCTACATTTTTTCAATAGTATAAATTACTGCTTTGTGGATAGAAGGGATTATAAACCTCATAATCTTGTTTTAATAACATCAAGAAACATATTTGGATATCACATCCATCTAACAGATTTCTAGTGAAGAATTTATTCTTGCAGAAAGAAGTGTAGAAGATTATATACTCACAGGAATTTTGACCACATTTTAAAATAAAACCGTAGGGGCATCTCAAACTGTGGAGTCATGCTGATTTTTTCCATCACATCATCTATATAGGAATGAAGGAATCATGTAAAGTCTTCAGTGTTAATTGAGGGAGTTGTGGTGCCATTTAAAATTCACTTGAAACTGCAGTTTCTTTGAAAATGATTTTTGGAGAGCAAGCATTGTAATCTTTCATGAAGGAATTCTAGTGCTTTGCTTAGTGCTTACCTCTGGCGCACTAACAGTTGTGCTTTTGGCATTTGATTTGAGTATATCCTGTGGTATTCATGTATGTGCCTCAATTACATGATAGTTACATGGGTGATAAGGGTAAGAAGACAGAGTGCTTGGCAAAGGGCGGCAGTGTGTGTGCTGTCTGAACTCTTCAGCTGAGCTGCAGTCTACTCAGGAGACCACAGGTACGTGTGAAGGCTGTTCTAGCCCAAAGGATTACAGGATGGGTGTCACAGATCTGTAGTAGGCTTCTTTCAGTTTAGCTTTGGAAACTTCAGTTAGCTCTGAATTGAGAAAAAAATCTGTCAAATTTTGTGAAACTGCATTCATGTCATGTCTTGTTTTGTGGATTTGAGGGATCTAATCTTTCTTTGTCCGGTGACTTCAGTACTAAAGAATTTAGCTTAAGGATTTTTTTGTTTTGTTTTGTTTTTTAATTTTCTTTTAATATAAATATTTGAAGCAATGAATTGCTTACAAGCTGGAGGAGAGTTCAAATGTTAAGCAGTGGAGTCAAGATTTTGGGCTTCAGGAGAGCAGACCTCTTTTCTGAAGGATAAAAAAGCCAGCTGGATGACCGGGCCCAGAAAGCAATAGTGAATGGGATTAAATCTAGCTGGTGACAAGTCACTGATAATGTTCCTCAGGGGTTGGTATTGGGGCTGTCCCTGTTTAATATCTTTATTGACAATCTGGACAAGGGGAATCAGTGTACCTTCAGTAAGCATGCAGATGACATCAAGCTGGGAGGAAGTGTCCATCTGCTTAAAGGCTAGGAAGGTCCTACAGAGGGCTCTGGACAGGCAAGATTGATGGGCTGAGGCCAACTGTATGAATTTTAACAAGACCAGGTGCTGAGTCCTGCACTCGGGTCACAAAAACCCTACACATTGTGACAGACTTAAAGCAGAGTGGTTGGAAAGTTGCATGGAGAAAAAGGATCTGGGAGTGTTAGTTGTACGTGAGCCAGCAGTGTTCCCCGGGTGGCTGAGAAAGCCAATGGCATCCTGGCTTGCATCAGAAACGGTGTATCCAGAAAGACTAGGGAGGTGATTGTCTGCCAGTACTCATCTCCTGTGACACCAAACCTTGAATGCTGTGTTCAGTTTGAGTCCCTCACTACAACACTCTGAGCCCTTGGAGCATGTCTAAAGAGAGGCAACAAAACTGTTGAAGCACCTAGAGCACAAGTCTTATAAGTAATGGCTACAGGAACTGGAGTTGTTTGGTCTGGAGAAGAGGAGGTCCAGGGGAGACCTTATCACACTCCATGGCTATCTGAAAGGAAATTGTAGCAAATTGGCCTCCGTTCACAGGTAATTGCTAGGATGAGAGGCCTAAGACGTGTCAGGGGAGGTTAAAGTTGGATATTAGGGAAATCATTCTCAGAAAGGGTAGTGAGGAATTGGAACAAGCTGACCAGGGAGGTGGTAGAACCACCATAACTGAAGGTTTTCAAGAAACGCATAGATGTTGCACTGCAGGACATGGTTTAGTGGTACGGTGGTGATGGGTTGATGGTTGGACTAAATGATCTTAGTGGTCTTTCCAACCCTAATGATTCTATGATTCTATGTAGCTTGAAAGAATCACCAGGGAAACTGCCTTAATATAGAGATGTCTCACTATTTAATTTTTAAGTAAAACATACTGAAAACTTAGAAACAAACTGTCCTATTGTGCTGGAAGACTGGAAAGCAGTAATTTAGAGACTATTCAGAGAAGCTGAGTGTATTCACATCCATGAGACTGCTTAGGATTCACCCAAGATGCTACAAGAGTGGTTGATATGATTGAGAGATCAGTACTTACCATTCTGGCAAATAGGTGGGCCTGGGCCCTGACAACTCGAAAAAAACTGACATTACATCCATCTATAAGAAGAAATGATGTGTTGGGACCTGCTTGAATCTTCAGTTTTCAGCTTAAACTATAGAAAAATGATGAAATGGAATCTCTTGAAATTCATTTCCTAAGATGTGAGGGACAAGATGATGACAAATAGCCTGAAGATTTTTCTTATCAGATCGTATCTGCCAACTTGTTTGCCATTTATGATGAAATGGCTGGCTATGTGGATGATGAGAAAAGCAATGGATTTACTAAACCGTGACTGTTGCAAGTCTTTTGATCTGCCTCCACATTCTAAGTGAAAGAAATATGAGCTGGACAAGTGGATTTAGTTCAAGATTCAATGTATCAAACAGCAATATCAATGATTCTGTGCCCAACTTGTGTCTGGTAATGAGCAAAAATAATTTGGGGATCCATACCTAGGCATATAGTGTTCAGTATCTTCATTAAAGGCCTGAATGATGAGATAGTGAATTTGCAGCTGCTGCTAATCAGGGGAGGAACGTGAGTGGAACACCAAGCTTCCTGTCCGGAGAGATCTTGAGAAAACTCAGAACTGGACCAACAGAAATGCTGTGAACTTTATCAAAGATAAGTGCAAAGTTCCACCCTTGTGGTGTAAGAGCACCCATGTTTCAGAACAAGGTGAGGGTCAGCAATTCTGCTAGAAGAACCTTGGTATTACAGTAGATGCCAAATAGACTTTCACTCAACAAAATGTTCTACTTATAAATAAGGCGAACTGTGAATTGAGCAGCTTGAGGGGTATTATAACCAGCAGATGTAGGGATCTAGATCTACGCATTTTCTTGATATTGATAAGGCACGGATGTAATGCTGTACCTGGGTTTGAGACCCTCAGTTCAAGAAGGATGCTCAGAAACTGTATAAAGTCCAATTGAGGTTTACAATATGAACTCACTAAGAATGAGGAGAGGTAAGGGACCTGGGATTGCTCAGTTTGGCTAAAAGGGGACTAAAGAGAAGTCTCAGTTGAGCAAAACCCTGACCGATCTTGTCTTGGCAGTAGTCGTGCTGTAACCTGGAGACAAGGCTAGAGAACACTAGGGGTGCTTTCCTACCAACATTTCTGTTAGTCTTACCTGTGTTCTCATTATTTTAAGGTGAAGTTTGTAAATAATTGGAATGCCCAAGAATCAGCATTCATTATGGTATAATGCATTACATAGAGGACACATTTGGAGGAGGGCTCTGAGAGAGCTCTGAATGTCGTGATTGAAGACTTAAATACGTCTTAAACTTTAGATAGTATCCCTTAGGCACTGTAGTAGCTGGTTTCTTTTTCTGCAATGACACGTGCAACAGCAAGGACTGCTATCATGCTGCTATGGTTTGAGGGGTGAGGTACTTAGGTCACTCCAAAAGTAATGCCTATTTGTTTCCATGGAAACCACTGAATACACACAGAGCATAATAACACTATTGGATAGAGCAAATTCTCAGCTACAAAACTATTTTTCAAGTCGTCACCATAACTATGCATTTTCACCAGCGATGAACAAGAGCCTGCCACACTCATTAAAATCTGCACCACGCAGGCAACCTGCTGCTTCACAGCTGCTATAACACATTGTTCATCAGCCTGATGAAACAGAAATCAGAAGGTTCCAAACCTGTTTATATGGTGGACATGGTGGGACAGTCCAATCAAGATTAGCAGTGTGCTCCATAGTCTTCAAACTGGTATAGTGCCTGGCATTATCATGCTGCAAGAGAAAAGTTGTCTTCTTCTCTGGCCTGACTCTGGAAGTTCAAGCCTTCAGCTTACCCAGCTAGTGCAATTCCTGAAATAAGGCCCTTCTACTTTTTGGGCGAAAGCAGTTGTAATCTTATTTTTAAAATGTTTTATTAATGATGATATATTTATTGATAAGTGAATTCCGTGACAAGTAGAAAGGAATCTTTACAGGGAGGACAATCCCAAAGAAAATAATATAACAATCAGTTAGAAATGTAATAGAAGACAACCAAACCATAAGATCAGAATACAGAAGTTTACAGATATGTAAGACTTCCATAGATGAATGAACAAGGGTTAGTAAGGAGCCGAAACTCAAAAAAGGATAGATCTAGATACTGTAATTCAAAAGGATAAAACTTCACCTAATACAATTTGTCAAAAGGCTCACTAAATATATTGCCTGTGATCACAGATCTCCTGCTGTTCCCTTTTATGCCAGCACTGGTTCATGATCTCTCTCTTTTCAAGGCACAAAGGCTCATGCTCCTTTTTAAACCCTAGGAGGCTGTTCTCACTTGTGAATCTCTCTTCAGTCCCTGACATCTTTCTCAGAATGCTGAATCTGGGAAGAAAACAAGAACCACATTCCTTTCCAGCCCATAGCCCTTTTTGCAGAGCTGCTTTCCTGTTTGTCATGTCTGAACGGTTCCACACAATGGCTGCTTATCAACTTTCATCCCCACTTTCACTTTTGCTGCTTACCATGGCACTAATTACTGTTTCACACTGTCTGCTCAAGCCCTCTTTCATGCTTTTTGAGGAGTCAAGATGTTACACACGGATGATCTTTTGCTCAAATATTTTATTAGTCAAGAACCATATGTTTGTCTTAAAACTGTTCACGAAGCTGAGTCAATGCCTGCCTACCAGTACTTGAACAGTTTTTTTAAAAGATAAAATACTATGAATGTTTTGATATGTTTTAAATGAAAAGTTTGATTTTATAATTTTAAAATAACATGCAAATAAAGTAAACTACCATTGGGAATGATATCACTTCATTCTGGGCTCAATAAGAAAATCATTTTGAAAAGAAGCTATAGAAGGTTGTTTTTTTTTACATAATAAAACAGAGGAGAATGTTTGAGATAACCCAAAGCAAATCCTTCCTCTTCCAAGCTGAGAAGCAGCCGTTTTCAAGAGAGAAAAGATCAATTTTGGAAACACTAATGCATCATGTGATTGTGAGCATTGCTCTCAGTAATTTATTCTAGAATTACCTAAGGAATTGCAGCTGTGTTCTTCTTTATGCATGCAGCTAAACTCAAATCTTTTGTGTCTATTTTATCTTCCTATTATTTTTTTTTTAAATACTTTTTTTCCTGCTGGATATGAAAACAGTGGAAGCCCTAGGCTTTCTGAACAAATCCCAGAAGGGAGTAAATAGAACTAAAAAAGCAGCTAACTATGAAGGCTGTCACAAACAATGATTTTATATGAGGGCTGCTCCAAAAATAATGCCTCCTATTTTATTACATTGGCCCACAACATCAAAGGCAGATGGTGGTTTTATGGCCAAAGAGGCTGAACCTTCCCACCAGTATCCTGATACATGTTGTTGCCGTGCAACAGATGGCAACAGAGAGGCAGTCTGACACTATGTTGTCTGACATGGAAGTGTGCCCAAAGCTAAGGCGCATTACTGAATTCTTCCAGATGGAAAAGCTTGTGTGCGTTGACATTCATCAATGCATGTTGAACGTTTCTGGAGAAAAAACAGTGGATATGAGCACAGTGATTGGGTGGTGCATTTCAGCAGTGGCAACAGTGGGGCACCTAGTCTGGTGCAGATTTTGTCAAATGCAGCACCCAGGTTCTTGTTCATCACTGGTGAAAACACATAATTAATGAGGGGTGACTATGTTGAAAAATGATGTTTTTTAGCTCAGAATTTGCTCTATGAAACAGTGTTATTATGCTCTTCAAAGCAGTTGTCGTTTCCTTGGAAATAAACAGGAGGCATTACTTTTGAAGCAACATACATAGATGCCACTTTATTTTTGAACATCTATTTTTTTCCTTCTCAACTCTTTCTTACCATTGAAAGATTTTAATTACATGATGAACTCTTTCAGAGTCCTTGGAGAGATAGCAAAAAGAAGACTATTAATGCTACTATTTAACTTCAGAACATCTACTTTTCTGAAACTTTAAATATTAATCTGTAATGAAATTCATTTACTACAGTTTTCAGAGATTCATGTGATACTCTGACTGTCCATTCATTTGGCTTGTCATTTACTGTCACTTCTAAAGAGTCTTGGCCTTAAGGCATCTGTGTGCCGAGCTGAGAAATAGCATGAACAGTACTTTCAAAGTCTGCTTTTGGCAAGATGATTTACTGTTTGTTAGGATGGAATTTCAAGATATGCTATCTCTGCTTATCATCCTTTCAGATACACTCTGTCCAAAGGGGACAAATCAAAGCAATTCCAATGTTTATATTCTGAGTGGCATCTATTTGTGTAATCTCACAGTGCCCTAATGATTAAGTTATGGGGGAAGTTAAGCTATTTAGATCAGAACAGAATGTTTCTCTTTTAACATGGCAGATAAAAAAAAGAGCTTTTGAAGGGGCATTAAAAGTCAGTGATACAGCAGGACCAATTAAGTGAATGCAAGTGGAGTGAGGCTTTTCCTGTCCATCAGGTGGGGCACGCTCCAGCAGAAGGCTGGATCTATCCTCTTGTTGAAGCTGCTTTGGTAACCTATCACAATGAAGGCACTGATTTTATTATTAGTATTTTTTTAATACTACATATTTCGTATCACGCAGAGGTAATGGCATATCTAGCAGTTTAAGGAGAAATTTTCACTACACCAGGTCCCCAGGAAAGTGAATGACATTCAAATACAGAATTCAGAAGAGCAAAAAACGCATAACATAGTCAATATCTTTATCCCCAGTTGTTCTGCTCACAAAGAAGCAAAATTGTTTCCGACACGTTCTTGGGGATACCAGGCAAAGTACTCACAGGTAGGCCAATAGTCATATAGAGAAAAAAATAATAATAATAAAATTCGCCCAGCCGGTTAGGAGCTCTCTAGGTACACAGCATGCCTTTCCAAGAAGCAGCATTTCTATGGCTGGCCTTTATACGAGGCCAAGGTGGCTCCATGCTGGGCCTACCTCTTCTGGTCACCTACAGAGCACAGGTGCAAACAATGTGCCTGTGCGCCCTGGGTGCCACATCCCTTCAGCAGGTGCTCAGTCACCACTTCAATCTGTGACCCAGCAGTTCCCCTACACTGTGACTGCAAGTCTGATCTACTAGGGCCCAAGGTCAGGGATTAATTAGCAATTAAGCATTGCTGCAAGAATTGACTTTTACTTAGAATATCCTAGAAGATAGCATCTGGTACGTTTTGCTTTGTTTCTCTGTTTATTTTGCATGATAGCTGAAAGTCATTTGGTGCGTATTGATTTACGGCGTAGTCCATAATCAGAAATTTCAGCCTGAATATGACAGAAAAGTAAAAGCATAGGTTCAGCTGACAGTGTCCTTCAGTCACTGCCGTCATTGCTTTAAATGCTTTTTCCCTTATTTTCCAGTTAAGTTGAAAAAAACTTCTGTTTTCAGGACAGCAATTCTTCACAAAAACTTGTGCAACCAATAAAATAATGTTCTGAACGTTCCCATTATGATTAGCACTATTTATCTTAGTCTTGAGTAAGACACAGCTTTCTGGGAACTCTATTGAAAATTATTAGTAAATATAGTATAGAATGAATGCTATTTATACTTGTTCTAACTATAAAATGAGTAGAGGAGACTCTATTTTTAATTTTATTTTTATATAAAGTAATTGAATAAATATAGCACATGTGAAAGCTTTGGTAATGGTGAATACAACTTAACAAGGTTCTTGGATATCAGATGCTCCTCTGGACAACTCTGTAAAGGAGAAATTCACAAGTTAATAAGAGAGAGATTTTTCCTTTGGATTTCACCATGTTTCAGTTCAGTCCTTTGAGAGGCTGTAATGTGAACTGGGATTGAAATGTCATAGCTTCGGCTCTGCTGTGTTTTACTTATTGTTTGTATGATGAAATTTGATAGTACTCGTTTATTTGCTGTGTCTGTTGCAATACGCCTCATTTAAGATAGAGAAGACTTCATCTGAATAACTGCACAGCAATATGGCAGCTGCATTTCAGTGCCAATGAGTGCAGGTAATGTTTTTTATTTGAAAAAGACAGAATTTCCGTAAGGCTGCATAGTGATTATCTGAATAATTTATTATGATTCAAGGAAAAAAGATTTGGAGTTACCATGGCTAGTACTCAAAAAAAAAAAAAAAGTCAATGTAATGATCTGAAAAGATCAGAAAGGCCTCACATCAGATTTTTAGGGAAGAGAGAGAAAACAAAACAAAACCATCATTGTGCCACTGAATAAATAAATTATACATTCATAGGAATAGTCGGTGCAGTTCAATCATTAATGATAAAAAATCTGGCACTAGGAGTCTACCATGATTCCTCTCTGGGTATCTCCTCACCTTTATAGTTGCACCATTTTCAAATGCTCATTTAGAAACACTCACCTGGCACAACAGCAGGAACTACTAATATGACCAGCAGAGTCAACGTGCATTTGGAGTGCTATATGAACCTCCACTGTTTTGCAAAAGAAAAATGGATAGAAGCAGAATGCAAATTGGCTACCTTTGCTGCAGGAGCCTGGCTGTCTGATTTCAGACCAGCAGGTCATTTGGTTTGGCTACTGCCATGTAACTTCAGAAGGAGACTACTAGTCTATACATTGCATTGACTTTAATCTTGTAGTTCTCATAGGTAGTCAAATTAGGGTGCTGTAATGGGAGTAAACATTTTTACTCTTTTTTTTTTTCATTCTTTCACTCAGTTGTTCTTTCAGCCTCTATGTAGAAATCAAAGATCTCTTGATAGTAAACCGAGAGATGTATTCAAACAGCCATTAACTGGCAACTGAAATACAAGTTTCTAGAAATATTGAATATGTAAGGAGTTAAATGGCATCTTAATTAGATAGAAAAGATCACAGAAATGTTTCTGGATTGGAGTACCTAACCTTATACTTCATGGCACAGACATGCAGTACTGTCAGGAAAGTAACCTGAAGAACTGCACTCAGAATGACCAATAGTTTGCACTACAGCAAATCCCTACACATCTCTGCACCATGGCCATGCTTCTCTGGGTCACTGTTGACCTGGGCTGCAGTACTGGCAACAGATATCTTAGATTTTAGCATGTTTATCTTTAAGCCTTTTCTTTGTTTTCATTGTAAAGAAAAAGCATAAATGCATCCTTAGTCACATGCTCCCTGTTTCTCTATTAGATCTTTTTTTTTTTTTTAACTTTTAAAAGACTTAAGATGCCTGTAAATTGATACCATCTGGTAATCTTTCCATTATTCATCTTCTCTGCTTTCTCTTAGAAGTTAATTTTTTTATTATTTTTTTTTTTTTAAGAGTGTGCATTGTTATAATATTCCAGTATTCAGGGTGTATGAGGGGATTTTTATATATGGTGGAAAGACGAAGTTACTGTGGTTGGGAAAAGTGAAGTGGGTGCATGCAAACTGTATATGGTACCACACTGTGTACAGGAGGAAGAGAAGCAGTCTCAGAGGGATAGTACAAACAGCAGGTCTTTGGGACCAAGGCTGCTGCAATATTTGTTTATGATTCTGTTTTACACCTTATGCTGGATTTTGCCCTGTTCAAAGGCATTTTCTAATTCTTAACTGGCAGCTTGTGTAGGCTTTGTCTTATCTTGATTTATGCATGTGTTTTATCCAATATGTAATTTCTGTGTTGCATGGTCTGCCACCCATTAATTACTAGGAAATGAAATACTACATCTTACCAAAAGATTTCATCATAAAACACAAAATAATTCATCAAACTAAATCATATGGGTCCCCAAGAGTCAAAACTTAGAAATCCTGAGATTTATAGCTAAATTGATAGAAGGCAAAGATAAAGCCTTTTGTCAATAGGGACCCATAAAATTAGGCAGGGCAGAGTATACTCCCTGCACTTTAGGGAAAGTCTCTTCCTCCCAGGCACCACGACTCTGTTGAAATATTACACTATGAACAAAACAGCTAAGTTAAGAGAACGTATCTGGTGGGTCAGGCTATGGTGACAGAGCTGCCTGGTGTCCCCAGCCCTGTCACAGTGCTGCCAATCAGTCTGGCAGCCACATCCTCAGGGCTGTGGAGGAATGAATTTGAGTGTGTAAAGTGATCAGAAATGCAAAGTATTTTGAGAGTTCAGGTACAGGCCTTTCAAACTGCATCCAGTCAACAGAAACTTCCAAACTTTATCTTGTTTTTATGCTCCTTCTCTAATTTGCCAGTAATCCCGTCCCTGGACGCATTCAAGGCCAGGCTGGATGTGGCTCTGGGCAGCCTGGTCTGGTGGTTGGTGACCCTGCACATAGCAGAGGGATTGAAACTCGGTGATCATTGTAGTGCTTTTCAACCCAGGTCATTTTATGATTCTATGATTCTATGATCTCCAATTGGCCTGTAGTACAGATTAATGTCACTGCAGAACATTGACAACATGGTAAAAGAAGTTCCATGGAAAAAAAAGAGGAATATTTTTGTAATTGTATGAGGTTTTAAGCAATGTACAGTAAATAAGACTTAGGTCCCCCACTCTGCAATGAAATGGAGTGACAAAATCATAGGTCCTAAGTGCAGAGAAGAGAGTTTACTCTGACCTCCAGTGCAGCAAGTGCTGATTCTTCCCTAAAGTAGTTTTTAACCAGAGCACCTCTTCTAAAAACATGGAAAATCTCAGTTTAAATATTTGCAATTTGGACAAGCAATTATTATTTTTGTGAAATTATTGAAATGGTTCATTTTCATCATACTAATGTATATTCTTTCTATTTCTGAATGTCTCTACTTTCAACTTGTAAACGCTTTGTCTTGTTATGTTTTGTGCTTTTCAGGCTGAAGAGCCCACAGTTACCGAATTTCTATTTCCCCTAAAGGCGATTAGAAATTGTGATGAAGGCACACTTTAGCCTTTTTATGAAGGTAAACAGACTGAACTTCACTTTTCCACTAAGACATGCTTTCTTGTCCTTTTTAATCTTTCTCCTGGTTCATCTCTGAACCAAGAGATCTAATTTATTCTTCCTTGAGCTGTGGGCTAGGGCTGCACTTAACGTCTCATTTGAAAACTTAGCAAGTTACATTACCTTTCTAACCCTTTTCAATGTTATTTTGCTCATTTGTCCCAGGATCGAATTTTTATTTTGCTGTTTTTTTCCTTTATCTCCTGTACAAGGAATTTGTCTCCAGCTGACTGACATGATGGCCCAATAATTTCAGTTACTGTTCCCAAAATAGAATCTCCTTAAATGCATAATTCCTACTTTTTTTAATTACAGTTATCCTATTGATTCACATATCATTTACTTGCAGCTGCTTATAAATTCATTTGTTTCAGTGCACCCTTTTTGTTTGTTCCAGTTAACTTTAATCTATAAGGATTCACTGATTTCTTCCAGGTCATTAATCAAAATATAAAGGCCAAAAACTGACCTGAATGTGGCTTTTATGAGTGCATGCCCTTAATGAGGCCTCACTGTTTACACAGTTATTCTGAGACCTGTCAACACCTTTTTAAAATTCGTTTTCTGTGTACCACATTGCTTTCGTTTTAATTACCAGAATGTTGGATAGGGCCAAGTTTAAAAGATTCTGACTGTTCTGTGTAATCCTTGTTCCCTGTCTCAGTCACTGAACGAGTGCCCATTAATCGTGCATGGGGTGAAGGATGTAGCTCTTGGGAAAAAAGGAAAAGGTGCTTTAATTAAAGGTTATATCACATGCATATATGCAAGATGGGCAAATTAAAGATGCTCAAGCTGTCATGATCCCTGCATATCTAAATTTTTGGGTGCAGGATAATATAAGGGAATTATTTATGTCTGTGTGCATGTGAGTACATATGTTGCTGTACTCAAAAACCATGGGGAGTCATCTCACTAGCTCAAAATATTTACAGCTGAGCTACCCATGAAGCCTGCAACTTTGCCTGTTTGATGAAAATAAGCATTTCTGGGATATTGCTCATTCATTTGAATGTAAATGTATAAAGTAGGCTGCATATACTGCATTCCCTAAAGGCATATTTCTTGCTACTTGCTAGAGAGAGACTGCACCACAAACTCATGTTGTGAGACAGCCACAGTAAGATGAGATGAATCCCAAAGAAAGCTCATGGACTTCCATTCTTATTTTTGGTTTTTCCATTTTGATAAGTCTAGAAAATAAATTCAGTTTTATGGAAACTAAAAAAGAATTCTGATTGTTTTGCTTTACTGAACAGCACTTTATTTGTTGATCCACCAGTTCTTTAACAACTCAGTTAGCTAATTAATCATGATAAAATTTAGCCACAAAATAAGTTTGTTTCTGTTAACCTTGGCATAGGTCACATGGGGAGCAGTATGGGATAACTCCATTTGATCATTCAATTCAAGAAATACTGGCCAAAGAAAAGAATGATCAGGTTAAAAGAAATCTTAGGAACTAATTCCAAAGGCCATATGATGTCTTATAAAAATAACTCATTATGATAGGTCATAAAAATTCTTTGTTGAAATTTTTTTTAAAAAAAAAAGAGAGAGAAAGGAATTTGAAAATATCTCCTTCTGTCTTATTGGGGTGGATGATTTCCTTTTTCAAAGCAGGGTTCCTGTTTTCAGTAGCTTGATTAAGGAACAATATCTCATTTCATAAAGTGATCCAAATTACAATATTTGCATATGAATGCTGGATAATATGTCATAGAAACTGATTAAGCCTCATTTCTCTCACATGTCTGAAGACTAATGCTAACAGAAGTTAATACATTAAGATTTGGAAGAGAAAATGTTGAAAAGAACTTTTAGAACTTCAAAACTTTTTTTTTTTTTTTTTTTTTTCTCTCAGTTCAAATATAGCAGACGGTTCTTCATCTCAACTGCTACTTTACAAGTGTTTAAAGCTAATAGTTTTCTAATCAGTCTATAATTGATGTGAAGAAGATAATAAAGCTTTTGGTGGAAAGGTCTGAACAGATCTCAGACTTTTCCATTCCTTTGTTTAGGTAAGGCAGTCAGTAGGAGTAAGGGTACTTGTTTTCTACAAGATTTAAATACAAGAGAAAACAAGTTATAATTTTCAAGCTTTGACAAGGAATGTTGAGGAATTACATTAAATGTTTGATAAAACCATCATCTGATTCTAATTTAAACTCAATGTTTTGCTTATGCTAGAATCGTTGCAGCAGCTTACCAAAAGATGTGCACAGTGCTAAGTGCTATGTACCATTAGAATACCCCCCGAGCTTGCTGCTTGGAAATTCTCTCACAGGCCTCAGAAGAAAGAGCTAACATCATGAATAAGGTCAAAATAGAAACACCTTTATCTCTGCATGATCCCTGTCGATGACAACATGCCTTCACTGAAACGAGTAACTTCTCCGTGACCTTTGGACTCTTCTAATGCCTGATCTGGTAAAAAAGATCTGGCAGCCAGGGGTGAAATGAACTTGGACTGAGGTCAAAAAGTGAATCTCATCACTCCTGAATACTCAAGCAGCAAAGGTAGATACCTTGGCATCTGTGCTTTTCTCTGGAGGAACTGAGATCTTGCATGCAAATATCTAATGTGTAGGAAATTTGGATGCAGACAAAATGGAGCTCATTAATTCTGAAATGTTCTCATGTTGTACTGCAGATTGTCTTTTGATTACCACATGAGGCTACCATGTGTAATACTTTAGTGCAAAGATGCATTAATCTCATCAGTATTCTCCTAAAGAAGTTAATAGGCCTGTGGGGAAAGTTTATTTACATTTTAACTAATCCTTGTCTAGCCACTGTTGATACAGTGAAGAAGAAAGTGCCTCAAATATCTTCAAGAAAAACAGTAGTTGTTTTGTGAAATGGAAAGTGCTAACGATGTTGATAGCTGCAACAGGGTTATTTTGAGCATTACAGTGTACGTTATTTATGTTTTTATTCAGCTTCTGCAAATTGCAAGTGCCATGATGGTGTTGGAGTTTTCAGTCTTATTTACTTTTGAAGAATTTAGGTGCTTTTCAGTCTATTAAACCTGGGCTAGTCTTTTAAATAAAACAGTGCGCTATTTTAATCTAATAGGAATTTATGTGGTACCCAGAACTATGTAACAAATATCTTTTCTAATACCTTAAAAGCTAGGATAGAAATACATGTATTTTATGAACATTCCTTTCATCTTGAAGCATTGCTCAACCAAGACAATTGATAACATAAGTGAGGATTTGATCTTGTGTGTCACCAGGTGTCAAAAAGTAGGAAGTTCTTACCTCAAATACAATGTTATAAAAGGACATTGCTCATCCAAATATTCATCTCTTCTTTTGAAAATCTCCAGATGCTCTTTTGGCCATGAACAAATCTGCAGATATTCCACTAAAGTTGGGTAACCAACTCAAGACTACTGTTTCTACACAGCAGTCTTTCTGTGAGTTGGTTTTCTATGGCCTATGAGCTGCAGAGATGAATAGAGCAAAGCTCTGTTGTACTGCATCAGCTACTTTGTTCTACAAGATAGCACTAACACTTCTACCATCATGGTGTAGCTGTGCTTGCAGATGACAGAAACAAGCACTCTGTGCAGACTTCCATTCCTTTCTCAGTCCTGTGAGCAGAAAGGCAGGGGAGCAGAAAATGCAGATGAAGCTATTAATGTATGTCTAAAATTAGGCGTTTTGAAAATGCAGCTGATGTGCTGCTATTTGCCACATGACAGAACAAGCTCTGTATCTGCATTTCCTGTTTCCAGCTTGGTTCTGACTATGCCATCTCCTTTGCACTGCTACAACAACATATTTTTAGCTCATTTTGTAATCTGAAAATGGAGCTGGATTAAACATTATGAAGTCAGTATGAGAAAGTCCTACAGTAGAAATATTTTATAGTAATTTTCCATCATAGGAAGATGTAGGTAACAGTGATGCCCTATCTACTTTAGAAATCCCCCTGAACAAAAAACAGTTAACAAATTAAATAAAACTGATAATCTCCCTTTGGATGAAGTTGCAATCAAGCAAAGGGAGACATAGAAAACATTCCATAAAATCTACCAAAGCAATATTCAGTTTGAGATTCATACCCCTCAGCGTAGAAAGTGCCACAGGTCCCAGTCTGCGGTCAGCAGCTGGTAGTCAGCCAGTCCACGAAGAAGCCACTGGTGTCCTCTCATGGGCATTTAGTGTCCCCAGCAAGGCATGAGTGTGCCTGGCTGTCCACCAACAGCACTCTTGGCATCATAATCTTGCATCGATTGGGCCTTAGGCTTGCTAGGCCTGGATGTGTCTCAGCCCCTTACAATGGGCATCTCAAAGAAACACAAAGGTATCTTTTTCTTGACGGCAGAGTCAGGCCTCAGGGCTGGTGATCACCCTCTGGCTGCTGCTACTGCCTTCAGGAGAATACAGGCTGTTTAGACAACTGGAAGTTTACATTTACTTGTGTATGCCATAATCAGAGGCAAATCATACCTCTGAGTTCCCACAATGTGATCGAAATAAATAAGAAGAAACCTCAGTGAAGACAGTTTCAAAACAGTCCACATTTTCTCCTCTACTTAAATCGCTCTACTAAAATTTAAGCTCAAATTTGAGGGATCTGCCAGTCGTTATTAAGTTATTATTCATTATCATAATTATTCTGCTGGAAAATATGCCTGGGAGTGACAAGACTGTCCCCCATTTCTCCGAAATACTGCCTTGTATTGTAACTATGGCTGGAGAATAACGTACAGATCTGTGCTGGGAGCAGTGAGTGTACACGCATTGCAATGGCTGGATCATGATCCCACTGAAGTCAGCAGGAGTTAATCTAGGGATTTAAACTGAACTAAATGGAAGAGCATGAATTCAGACCTACCTTGTAGGCCTAAAATGACTGACAGCAATGGTGCAGTGTATTTCTCTGAAGTCTGAGAAGCAGTCTGAGAGCGTCCAGAAGTATACTGTGTTTAACAAAATGTAGCATTTTCTACGTGCTCCTGAAAATCTGAGGTTAGAGGTAGACTAGTAGTGAGTACCAAGAGATCATGCTCATTCCGTGTATGCTTTTTTTTAACTCCTCTTCTACACTTTTCTATAACTCCTCTAACTGCAGCTTTAATGAAATGAGAATATTTTGCTGAGGCTTCTGAAATTAGCATATATGCATAGAAAAAAATGGAAAAAACAGTTTCTCGTGGATAGATAGCAAATAAATTAGGAGGTTGCACAATGGAAATAGGCATGTATTTCTGTGTGCTATCTTTCCATGACCCTTCTTTCTCTTTATCCACTTTCTTCTCTCCTCACCTCACTTTTAAGGAAAGTAGTTTGAACAAGCAATAGCAGGGATTTGCAGCCTGTCATAGCTAATGAAGGAACTTGGAGTAAGTTTGTCCAGTTTTTTCCAACTACATCAGCTGGTTGTGAAAGAAATATAATGTTGCTCCCTGCAAAACCTGCTTAAATGATGAGAAACAATTAAAAAAAAAAAAACAAACAAAAAAACAACTTAGTATACTGTATGAATAAAAAATACACTGTGGTAAGGATGGAACTCAATTATTTCTGTGTTTGCTATGCTCTGCCTTTCATCAAAGCTATTGTGGCATTTAGGGGATGCCACGCTACCTCATAAAAATCCTTGCCGTGTCTCCACTGTCTTCTGCCTTTCCTCCTTTTCTCCCAAAATTACCTGAGACAAAATTACAAAATTACCTGAGCAAAGCAATGGAAGCTCTGGGAAGATTCAAGAATGGCACAGGAGCGGGAAAAGATATAACAATTTGCTGATTGTTTTATTTGCAACTTTACACCTGAACAAATCTGGTTATCCTACACCGAGCAGAATTACGCTTCATTCTGGGATGATCATTTATTTCTTTGCTGGAAGGGCTATGAGAGCATACCTTCCTAGCTAAGATCTCTGTGTGAGTCAGCATCCATCAGTTTCAAACAACATGTAAATTTTGGTGGGATAATGAAACAGCCAAATTGTCTGTATTTAAAGCAGTAAGTTTTAGAGCTCATTACTAAAATAGTAATGTACAGCTTATTTTAACTGCATTATAGCCGAAGTTAGCTGTGTGAAATAAATGCTTGCTCACCACCATTGAAATGAGACTGTGGCACCCTTGTGCCCTGTGCTTCCTGGCTGCTCTGAGAGGTGGAGGGGCCTGCAAACAGCTGCTCCATAATGATAATGAAGGAAGATTTTCTGCATGAGACTTGCCACTGAGTTCTGCATATCACCATGTTAGATGTGCAATTAGTTTCTTGTAGATGATTGGACTGTTACATTAGCCAGGACAAAACGCAAACAGGATGTGACGTGCACAGTATTTTCCCCTTCCTTCTCTGAGTGACACTGCCTTTGAGAAGGGGAACAAAAGTATAGAGTTTAGTCCTAACCTTCTTATTTACAAAACCTGACACTTTGGGGATTCTGCCTGGGAAAGCAGCCTTGAAATGCTCAAAGGCTTCTACTACCACAAGCTGCTATCTGCATCCTGGTATCAGGCTCTCTCAGCTGGAGAGATAGATAATGCAGACATGAATGACATATTGTCCCTTTCAATAAAAAAATAATCATACCTGTCTCCAGGAAACAAATACTGATCCTTATGGTATAGCCCAGAGGTCAGAGAATAATACACAGTAATGTTGGTCTGGGACACAGTGGAAATGTAGTGATTCATGGATGCAGCT
The DNA here is from genome assembly GCF_026119805.1 of Tympanuchus pallidicinctus. NCBI lineage: Eukaryota > Metazoa > Chordata > Aves > Galliformes > Phasianidae > Tympanuchus > Tympanuchus pallidicinctus. The sequence continues at coordinate 30,787,856 of NW_026294802.1, forward strand.
TTCCTTAAGAACAAACCAGAACACTGTATAGATTTTCTCATCTTTTTTAAATAGTTCTGTTGAGCTTCATTATTCCTAGGGCAGTAGAAAATGTGCATTCTGAAATTCAATAGTAAATAAAAACAGGAAAGTTGAGGCTACAATTCTCTGTTCTAGTTGCACTTTGGCATCTCATTATGCAGTTCAAAACTGCTCAAAGAAAAACGATGCATACAAAATTGTGTACCAAAAAAAAAAAAAAAGAAGATGGAAAAGAAAGTAAACAAAGAAACAAACATCCTGAAAGAAACAGTGTAGAACCTTATGTAGAATACAGAAGTATTAAGTATCATACACAGCTGCCATCACTTCACAATTCATCTTTATGTGAATCATGAGTTTAATTAGGGATTGAAGTGGGAAAGCTCCTGTCATGCAACACGTTTGCTTCTTGCTTGAAGCATGGACCACCTGCTCTCCTACAATACAGAATTCAGTCTCTGCTTGGCAGCAATTCTCTTTTTCCTCATCATGTATGGTGCTGCATAGTTCATAATACTGGATTCACTTTGATACTCTTAACAGTTGTAGTTCACAAGGAACCTTAACCAAAAATTGGCGCTGAATTCCCTAATATTTTAATGATCATAGATCTGGTCTTGGCTAACATTCATAAGGAAAGGACTGCTGGTAAAGGCTGACTCTATTTGCTTTACCAGTCGCATTGTCTGTGCAGGGCATAGCTGGCCTGGATAGTGGGCAAGGGCACAGCTGGCCTGCAGTGCAGTGCCCTGTTCCCTCGCCCTCAGCCATATGCTCACTGAAGCTAGCCCTGATGTAATTTCCAGAAAGACATGAGGAAACAGAGCCTTGGGCAACATTTAAAGGTCTAAGTTAGAGGAGCACAGTAGTTGTCTGCAATATACTAAGGGTAATATGTGAAAGCTGCGTAGGGGATGAAGTTAATTTTGCTATTGTAAAGGTGGGAAGGTTCAGTTCCCATGGCTCATTTGCCATTTTAAATGCAGGCAAATCTATGACTAGTCAGATTTCAATAAAATTCTTGTGTCCATTTGTCTTTATGTCTAAGTTTTTCGTCTTTATGTCTAAGCTATCCTAACACAGTGATGGTTTCATTAAAATAATACTTTTTCAGATATTGGTGATGTGAAATAGCATTTGTAACTTGGGCTGTGTGTAAGTGCTATTCTCCAAAAAGAGAGAAAAATTAAAAGCTACAATATGGTGGCTCATTCCAATGCTTTTTTAATGCCTCAGTGGGAATGATGCAGAAGAAAACACTATGTAGTCTGTTCAGAGCACCAGAGTCTGGTCCAAAGGGTTTGTTGAATATTTGTTAATGGTGCCTTTGCTACATTGCAGAATGTCTGAAATCCAGACGTATTGAATCGCAACAACATTCCTCAACACATAGTAACAACACTGGGCAGAGCAACATCTTGCATTATAGATGCAGGAACATTTGAAATCTCGTTGTCATGTAGCTCATTTGCATTGAAATTGCCTTTCAGTATCACACCATCAGTTACGTTCATGTCATCCATTGACATACAAAGTACTATTTGGGGAAAATAGATGCCTGGCAGCGTAGTACAAACAGTACCTCACAATAGAAAATTAATTTTTTCTTGCATCCACGGCAGTATGAAAAATGTGTGATGTTCAATAAGACTGTGAGAAGGAGAATGCAAAATGAAATTTGCATCAGGTGTTTTTAAGTCCTATGTAGCTTCCTCCCCATTCTTTGAAAATGTCAGATCCATGTGGAACATGTTCTATTGTGAAGATCAGTCATTGTTCTTTTTGGTAGTGGTATTTCTAAAGAGATGGAACTAGATGCATAGTTGCTGAAAAGCAGAAAATTTTCATTGACTTCAGAGAGAGTGGGAAGATAAGGAGAGGCCACTTAGAATGTTGTCTAGGAAGAACTGAAAGCTGTGTGAATGACAGATGAAAAGAAAGAAGGCGAGACTGCAAGGTTTGTGATATAGGGATCTGGTGTTTGTTTGGCATGCTTTGCCTTTTGGACTGATGAACGAATGTTATCTGTAAATAAAGACCGTGATGAGCACTGACTTTTCTCAGTGCCCCCCTCTGATATTGCACTGTCAGTCATCATTAATAATACACAACCTGAAATAAAAAATCTTTTTCATCAATTATTAAAAATAATAGGCAGGAATTTTACATTGAGTGATCTCCTTGAAGATTATTTTTTTCTTATATACCGGGTTGTCTTATTCATTTCACTCAAATGCTACATTTTCTCCACTGAGTGCTTCTGCAGACCGCTTCAAGGTTTGCCCTTCATTCTGACATTTGGATATGTTTTATGGATCTGTAAAACTGCTTTTGAACTAGCACTGGGGACTAAAGCTGTATTTTGCTCAGCCTTTGTACAGAGGCAAGTCCCTGTGCTTCAGGTCTATGAACTGAATATGTTGATTTAATGTGCCTCTAAGTAGCACACAGGTGATAAACGCATGAAAAGATTATCCCATTCTTTTCATTTGATTAAGATAAATCTTCAAGGAGAGTGCATTTCAAAATTGTTTGACAAGTGAATGCTAGTAAGGACACTGGGCATGCTGAAGGCCAGTATTTCTAGCACATCTGGGCAGAACTGGGAGTACCATCTAGATGGAGCCCATGGGAAGATGATGGAGATCTGGAAAGTTGCATGGCCTCAAGGAGCCATTCCATTCCTTACCACTGGGTGAGAGTGATGTGCCCATCAACCATGTCCTGTCAATATATTCCTCTTTGGGGTATATTGACATGTTTTACTCTCATTATGTTCTTTGAGGATGCTAGAGCTGAAATAAAATCAACTAGGCATATTGTATTCAGTGCAGAGGGAGTCAGGGATCTACAACAATTAGTCAAAGTCTACAGCCGATGAGCAGTCCCTTCCAGTCTTGACACACAGCATCACTGTCAACAGGAATAAACCATGTAGTCAAAGATTTTCATTTAATTTTAAAGAAGCAAAACTAAGGATACAAAAGGCAGTGACATACATTATAATGAAGGTTTGACAGTGTTTACACTGTCAGAAAGACAGAGTAACATGTTTTGTTGGTTTTTTTTGTTTGTTTTTTGTTTTTTAACCCAGTGATCTGGTATCTCTCCAGGATATCAATAATATCCTCATTTCCTACACTCTTAGAAGATAAGCAATTTCCTTTTGCTGTAAATATCTTCCAAAAGCCAGGAGATGGAGCCATGCAGCCAAAGGCAATGATCAGTTTCACTTTTTACATCAAAAGAAGTGGTGCTTTGCATTTGAGAAAAACACCTATAGGTTCTGCTTCCACAGAATGAGATTTTATCTACGCTGTCTTTCATCGAACTGTGACTGCTCAGTGAGGAACAGGATTGATGGGTGGGCTCTCAGGTGAGGGTGGCACATCCCCTTTCAGTTTTACACAGGTGGCTCCTGACAGCTCTAATAAATGCTATGTGTAAGGTTAATGGGGCTGATGGAGCTGCGTGTCTGAGAGGTGGTGGGAGAAGGGAGCAGAGTAGTGCTGGGGTCCAGGGAATGTGGACGAGCACAAAGGCTGCAGCTGGGGGGTCTCCTTGTCTCCCTCCCCATGCCTTGGTCTCTGGACCGAGGCTACTTAAGCTGCTGCTGCTCACACAGTATTTATATTTAGCCACACATTGACAGTTTAATCCATTAGAGGACAACAGAGCTGGGGAAAACCTGGCAGCAAGCACACTGCCCAGCCTAAAAGCTCTTTGTGTACTCAGCACCTGCTTTACCCAGCATGTCAAAGTCTGCCGAAATGTGATGCTTCTCCCTTTGCATTACCGGTCAGTTATTAACAAGGACAGTGCTTAGCAACTTAATTGAGCAGCTGGGGCTGAGATGGTCCTGCACCAGAGAGTGCAGGAGAACCCCTCATTTCTGTGTTGCTTGATTTCAGCGGTCGTTACATGGATGCACTCCTTGGTGGCAGCCTGCTGTCTTGGCAGCGGCGTATTTCTGTGTATATATACACACACACAGTGGATCCAGGAGAACTGTTAACTGCACAGAATATGTATAAGAAAAAAAAAAAAACAAAAACAGTTTTTGTTTGTTTTGAACAAATAATCCCCACAACCTCAGGAAAACTGCTTGCTCCATTTATAAATAAAAAACATTTCTTTTCTCAACATGAAGAGCTGGGTGCTGGCTGGCTCTCATGTCGGTTTAGACAGTCTCAGGGCTGCCAGGGCAGCACAGAGCAGCACTGCTGTGATGGTGGCATCAGCTGAACATGTAGCATGAGCTCAAGGCAGAGGAGGAAAAGGACAGATCCCATCTCAGACCTGGCAGGTTCCATCAAGAGATTTGTTCTGTTTGGGTAACTCTACAAGGGTGCAGATGTACACTTTGACAGTTATACTGCCTTTGGTGTTAAATTAATCTGTCCCTCAATCACACTAATTCCCTGCATGGCAGCTTCCACTGTGATATGGATAGAAAAGTAAACAAAAAAAGGGAAGCTTGCTTTACAGTGCTGTCAGACAGATTTGCAAGACACACAAAGTGTGACCTCCTGAGCATGATGGCAATATGCACTTTCCGAAGCCTTTTCAACACAACAAATGCACATCACTGTCCTAATTGCATGAAGGTTTCCAGCTCCTGTGACACCCATCTCAGTGTATCATTCACCATTATTAATTAATGTGTCCATTTCTTCTCAGGCACGTCGATCCCAGTCAAAAACGTTTTGGAAATGTATTGTTGCCCCTTCTGTGGCAGAGGAAGACTTTAATAGTTTCAGTCTGATGATTTTGCTTAACTTTACAGCCTGTGAAGTGCACTTCCTCTGCAAAATTACTTCCAATAACTTGCTCTTAAGTTTTGATGTAACCCTAAGGAAGAAAATGCCTTCTAAAAATAGATATATAGTGCATGAAATATCTAATATATAATAATACAAACACAAACATGTTTGAAATATCACACACATTAGTAGTCCAGCATCTTTGAAGAAAATAGACTCGGGGCATATTTCATGGGAGTGTTAGAAGCGAGGAGATATTTCCCCATTGGTTTGCTGGATCTGTGTCAGATGATTTAAAGCAGGCTTGTGAAATGTGAGGTATTGCAATTAGAAAGGCTTGGTCCACATTCGCAGTTTCACTGAATACAAATTTCTTTGGAGAATGTCAGGAGAAATTTAGTAAAAATGTCTGTTTTGTGACTGAATAATTAAAGCTTGTGCTTAGGAAAGGATGATGTTGTCATTGCCCAAGAAACCAAACGAGTGTTTCAGCTGGTTGACGCCATGATCAAATGCTTTTCTGCTGCTATTTATAAAGTGCCTTTAACCTTCGTTGTTTGTTATTAGGGAGGATAAAAAGAAAACCTGCCAATTCCCTTGCAATCCCGACAACTCGGAAACAAAAAAAAAACCTCTAGCATGTGCCTACCTTCCAGTAAGCAAATATTAAATTTAAATGAACGGCTTTGGGCTGAAACTTGTGGATTTAATGTAGTCAGCTGCAATGAACTCTTTTCAAATGAAGCATTCAGTTAATGATACGAAGCCATAAGGTGTTCTGGATTACCCTAGATTTACTGAGAGAAACCTTTCCTCATACAAGGTGGTCCCTGGACATCAATTAACAGCTCTTCTCTAGAGTGAGCTGAGAGGAGTTCTTTGCCATCTTTATTTCAAATTCATAAAAACCAATCCCCAAAATGATTTTTTACTCATTATCATGCTGAAAACAGGCACATTTTATGATATAGAGGGTACATTTCCGGTACTGGGCAGTAAATGTTCTCATCGTTTTGCACTTCATTGGCTAGATTCCTGCATGCCTTGTTCTGAGTTACTAATGCCTTTATTTACATCCATTATTGAATGTAAAACCTGAGATAAGTTCTTTTACATAATATTTCTGGATCTTGCTAGGAAACAGAAAGCAAGCCAATGAAAATAGTACATGATGCTAACATCAAAGCTCCATGAATTTTCAGAGCATTTTGCCAACTTGAGCTCAGGCCCCCAGCTGAGTTTGAGGTGAGAGAAGGTAATATTGAAGGGTGTGAGATTTTCAGCTAGGGGGTTCAGCATTATTACGCTTCTTTTTCTTTTCTTCTTTTTCTTTTTTTTTTTTGAGAGAAGTAGGAAGAAATACTCTTGTCAATATTAATTCAGCACCACATAATTGATTAAACAAGGGCAGACATTGCTGGGATTTGAAGGAAGGTGAGAGGGAGAAGAAAAGTAGGATGAAGAAGGTATGGTCATACAGTCCTGGGTAACCATACATTATCCCAATATGAAAGGACAAAAGCATTTGCTTGATGCTTTGTGGAAGAATTATCTAAGGCTGATGGCAATCGGTAATGTTTATTTTTAAAAGTCTCTTTTATTATTCCATTCAAAGCAAGGGTCTGTGTAATGTTTTTCTCATTACAAATTTGAGCAGTAGACATTTACCAAAAAAAAAAAAAAAAAAGATTTTTTTAATTTTCTCTTTTTTTTTTGCTTTGCTTCCTGTCCTCCCAACCCGACCTCATTCCTGGGTGCCTCTGCCTGGAGCTGCTGCTGCTTGTCTCAGGGGTGGCTGAGGGGCTCATCCTAGGGATGATTCTCTGTGCTGAGAAGTTGCAGCTGAGACTCTATTAGATGGGCTGCCTGGACTTCTCTGAGAAAAGCTATCAGGGCAGTCAGTTCCCTTACAGCTTGTGTGGTTTAGTGCTACTGTTCTCTCACTGACTTCTCCTGCCAACATATCTCTGCTTGTGCGTGTGTGTGCTAAAGCTCTGAGTGCACATCTTCCAGAGTTTTATTCCCTCACGTTCCGTATTAATGCCCTATTACTCTTCCTTGTTTTGACTCTATTCTTTGAGATACTGTTTTTTACTGCGTGGGGTAGAAAGGACTGTTGGAGAGCAACCAAGATGAAAGTTGATCCTTCCATCTGGCAGGTATCTCAGGCTGGAGAACATAGAACTGACAACTCAAGGGCATGAATATTTGGTGTTCTGATACTGTGTGAAGGATGGGACATTCTGCAACTCTAGCTGAGGTGTGCAGGTTGGAGAATAATGCACATTGTTTTGGAATACTTCTAACTCAGTGTAAATGTTCTTTTCTGTTTTTCTTTTTGCTTTCTATTTTTTTCTAATTGTAAGAATAAAATAACGATTCATTTACTGTGCTTTAGATGCTGTGGTTTGGAACAGTGTTTTTTGATGATAACCAATGTGGTATATCTGGTGTCATTGTTATCAGTAATTGTGTTGATATATTGGCTGTACTTAAGTTGATTTCCCTACTTTCATTTGATTTCTGAACATTGCTCAGGCACCAATTGTGTTATGAAGAGAAATGTGCAAAGTGGTGATATGTGCTTAGGACTGAAAATCTAGCAAAGTTTTCGTTAAAAATAGCGGGGAAAAAAATCTCTCCTCTTCCATTGCTTGTCATGTGCTGTAATGCTCACCTTCTGGGTTTGAGAGAAACATAAATAACAAACTGCCAGTTGTGCCTTCAAAAGCCAGCGAAGAATTATAGACACAATATCATATGTAGAGATTATGGTAATTTATCACCTTTTGAATACATTTTATTTTCCCCACGTTTTATTGAGTTCAGTACCTATTAGATCTGAGATCTCATATATGGAATTATTTCCTCCAGTTCCTCTTGGATATTTTGTTGAGATATTTTTTCTTACAATGATATATTTCTCTATGTATTCTATAAATATTTTTATTCTATTAATGTGACACCTAGGTCTCATTGACTATTAGGATGACACTGAGTTGTTTACATGCATTTATTTCAAAAGATCACATTGTCATTCAGCAAGTATAAGTATTATGGGACAAAAAAAATCCAACAGGAGCATGTGCAACGGTTGAAATAACTTTGTTGTGTTTAGAAAATAAATAACGTAAGACTAACAGCTTGAGGCTGAAAGAGTCTGATCATATTATTGCCCAATAAAATATGCTAATAGTATCTTTCACAAATTAAAATTATGTTTCTCATTTCCATTTGCCTGCCCTATTTCATCTTCTTAGGTTTGGATTTGGATTCCTCTTTGTATCATCTTATGATCAGTGAGGCTATGTGAGAAGAAGTATTACAGTAGGACAGCATGTGAAAATGTAAATATAACATTTCAAAGTACATTTTTATTGGTTTCCACCATTCTTCCCATCAGGTGTCATGGATTAGTGAGACACTAGACAGTGTGGACTAGAGGTGTATTCTTCATAGAGAAGGGACTACATATACATATTTCATTGTTATCCCATACCATGCAGAAACAAATTACATTCCATACATCTGAAGATGTACCTGAGTAGCGAAACATGAAGTCTGTTTCTTCAACTTTATACATTTTTCTGTAACTCTTATAGAAAGATAGTAACAAACATTTTGCAGGGACAAACTGCAGAAACCAAGTGCTTATTAATCTTTCCAGGTTTATATATGGTGTAATATAGGTTTATTTGGACACTAAATCTCTGTCCCATGTTACAGTGTATTTTAAAAATGGCCTCTCCTAAAGAGAACATATAACATGTTTGGATTCACTCATAAGTTACACTTTTCTTCAGAGCTAAGACTGGCAAAATGTTGTTAAGGAAACAGAATGGCTCTGAGGAACCACTGGTTAGCACTTATTCTACAGGTCAATGATACAAATAATTTGACTTTAAAGTAGTGAAAGTCTCATGCTGAGTGGTCTGGAAAATAACAGTGACGAATGTCCTGAACACATAAAGTAGGATGATATAACTTTTGTACATCCCATGATTAAATGCAGTAAAATCCAAAGTAACTGTAGTAGTGGCACTGTGCTGTGAGCTGACTTTCCCAGGACATTCAAAATGGCATTTAAGGTGCAGTTAGTATAAATAATTCCTTTTGTTTACTAAACTTGCTCCGTTTTTTTGTAAACCTGGAGTACATTTCCAGTCTGTAGCTGAGAACCAGAGAGGCTCCCTGGTAACTGGATAACAGAGAATAGAAAGGAGAAGAGAAATGAAAATGCAGCATTTTGGGTTGCCAGGGATGTGGCCTCCAAGGAAAAGATCTGATAAGAAAGGTGAAAAAACATCTGTGATCAAATGGGTGTGTAGGGGTTGGGCAACACTGGAAATTTCCCCATCTTCAGTGCTTCAGTCAAATCAAGAAGCTGAAATAGCTCTAGATGCTTTGTTTAATGCAGAACAAAATACACTGTATTACTAGGTTCTGTATTACTAGGTTCAAAAGACACAAATAAAGAACCATGTTCTAGTACAAATATAATCTATCTCCTTGGTGATGGATTGAGACTAATACTTTGAGGTGTAGAGTAGCAAAAAAAGGATGGATTTATTTCATTTCCTCGGGTTTCTGAGAAAATAGGGTACAACGTAGTAATATTTGCAAATTATCTTGTTCAAATAATGTGGTCTTCAGAAGGTAAAATTGGTATTATACTCATATAGCAGTAGTATAGTAGCATAGTAATTTTCTCAAAGTCTTTTAGCAGCTGAGGCTTTATGAAGATTATGTGGACTTATTGAATGAGTAAAGATGCCACTTTACAGCAACAAGTCCTTAGAAATAAAAATTAAAACCCAGGTTTTTTGCTTTGTTCTTTGCACATTTTGTACTAGGAATAAAATCCTGTAAGTATAGGGTAGCTGCCTGCCCACTGTAGTTTTTCTTCTCACATAATGGTGAGAAGAAAACTTGATAATAGTGATTAAAAGTTCAATGTATTATGAAATTACATTTGCTCTTTTGCTGCAAAAATCTGATAAGTAGTATTTGGTCTGCTCTGGTACAAGATTAGGATTCTAAGCAGTTCATAAAGACTTTCAAAAGGACTCACACATCTATCAGTTTACTTTGAAAATCCTGGCTGTGAAGAATACAGTGTCTTCAAAATATTGATGGGAAAACCAGGAAATAAGCAAACCAGAACTGTGTGGACTTCTTTTGAAGTGAAAAAGAAGTACATGTTTGCCACCTGAAATGATTAAGGCTGCTAGGAAAAGCTAGAATAATTCACATTTTAAAAGAGAAATTAGGGAAAATGGAGATGGGACAAAACATATATACGCATTTGGCAACACAGATTGACAAGAATGTTTCTTGACTCAAACTGTATACTTGTTGTAGCTAGTAAAAGTAAAATTTCACATAAGCAGTTAAATAACTGCAATTTTAAGAGAGTATCATGAACTAGTGTTATTTACTGCCACTTCAAAAGCACTGAACTTCAAAATAATAGATCTTCTATCCTCCATTCTGGCATCCTATTTCTCCACTATTTTCTTCTGTTTGCTTGTTTTGCTTTTTAAATGAAAAACAATTTAAAAGAAAGAGGAACATAGAAAAAAAATGTCTTCAGAACATTACTGTTTGGATTAATTTGAAGGTTTTTCACAGCTCAAATGTAGTGTCTAAATACAATACTTTGCATTTTTTAATGCACTACTTTGTAGCTCTTTGAAATCAGCCCAGTCTGGTTAGTAGGGTTAGTAATGAAGTATGAAAACATAACGTTGAGACAGCATTTCTTCCTTGATGAGTGTGTAAACTACTCTTGCTACATACTAGAAATTCATACATAACTTTTCCTTCACACATTGCTCTCTTTACAGCAGATGAAATAGGATGCAGATTCAGATAGGTATACTGTCAATTGTGCCAGCACAAGATGGGGATAAGATAGGAAAATAGAAGCAGACAGTACCAGAAAGCAGAAATTTCCACGGCCGAAGATGAGTTTCTTCAGATAGTTAATACAGGTGTGAAATCCAGGATGTCTGCTCAGTCCTTGCTTCCAAGGACAAATGGAAAATACTGTGCTACTTACTTCCCTAGGTCTTATACAGTAGTTTTGTATACATTACATTTGTACTACAGTACCAAGGAACAAAGGAAACTCAGACTAGAGAGACACATGAAAAGGCAGTACCCAGGTGTTTCCAATGCCTTAAAAATGCTGCTGTGTCTGAAGGTCTTCATCATGACAGAGCACTGGGGTTTCATCCTAATACAACTCAAAGGATGTTACAGCAACGCAACTATCTGAATATTACAGGAGTTACCTAAGGCCTGGGGGGAACTGATGATTTCTGAATGAGAAAAAAAACAAACAAACAAGATAAATAAGATGCAACAGAAATTAGTGTTTGAGGTACTTTTTTAGCTGAGATGGCTATAACGGAGGAGTGTATTTTAGTGAATAAGAAAGATTATCATTGTGTTTTATGCTAAGGTCCGCAGGGTCACTAATTGAGATATTTCAGCCTATTGGCAGTTTGTGACAAAAAAATTGAGATATTTCAGCCTATTGGTAATCACTGTAAGTGAGCCTTCGGCTCCTGCCTCCACTGTGCCGTGACTGCACACTTCAACAATTTCTGCATCTACAAATATTTTCCGAAGAAAATGCCAAACATTTTAACTAACATTTTGATTGAGTTCAAGATTTTGTCTATGCTCAAATTCTGAAGCTGAAGAGCATTCTTGGAAAGCTGTCCCCATAGTCCTCTCTTTTATTCCTTTCTGTGAGGTGCTTATGTTGGCAAAGCCTGTGACAGTTTTGGCTGATAAAAGCTTTAGACAAGGAAGGAAAAGCTTTGCATCTCCATGCTTGATGGAGGGAGGTGTTCCACGTGTTCAGCTGCTCTAGATGCTTTCTACACAGGCTTCCTTTCTCCAGCAAATCTGGCAAAGGCCTCTTTTTGATGAGCAAGGATGCGACCAGTTGGTTTGGTGTCTACCTACCAAATAGCTCTGGGACAGGCAGCTCTGTTTTTCTAAGAGAAAAGCTAAGAAGCAGAGAATTGGTAAAGTCAAGCTTGAGGCCAGGTGCTACGGCCACATCTTACCAGATGAATGATAAACACCTGGGTGGCAGTTGAAGGGAATCTTGAGGCTCTGCAAGCCCCTGCCTGTGATGCAGAATAGAACTATGGTCATGTCCCATGCTCCTGCTGCCAACTGCATCATGGCCATTACTAGAAGCAAATGGAAGTCAAATGGTACTGCTAGCAGTAATTCTGGAAATCTCAGCAAAAGCCACAAAATCTGCAAAATCATCTAATGGCTCATTTGCTTTTGGGGCTTTACAACTTGCTCCATAGCCCCTCACTAGCTGCAGAAAACTAAGGATGTATGGAATGAATTGTATCTGAACATTCAAAAAAAGGCTTCTTAGTTTACATAACAAATCGGTTTAGTGCTTCTGTAAGGCTCTATAAGTGGGCTGTATTGAGGGATTTAGAAAAACTTCCAATTAAAATCACAAAATGAATGCTAATACCTTACTGCCATCATGAGAAGCAATGTGGTGCTCATGTGATGCTTCTGGAGAGAAATATAGGGTGGAGGCTGATGAGAGAAGCTTAGGGCACATTGATGCAGAATTTCTTAAGCTGTGCGCTATGAGAACAAACACCTTTCTACTAAATATTTTCATTGTTGCCTCCATCTGGGGAAGGCTCTGGATGTCTCTGCCTGGGGCATAGAATCATAAAATCATAGAATTGTTCAGGCTGGAAAAGACCTTAAAGACCATCAAATCTAACCACAACCTAACCAGATTAGCCTAACTCCAACAACCCTCCGCTAGACCATGTCCCTGAGCACCTTTTCTTCAGAGGAGCACTCCTGGGCTGCCTTACTGATTTCATTCAGTCTCCCCACCTACAAGAAAGGTCATTAATCTTGGACTATGTAATGGAAAATTATGTTTTTAGGTAGGGTCATAGATGTTAAGGCGTGACTTTCATGCAGTCATAGGAGACTTCCAAAATTTGTAATGATTTGTTCGTTTTTACATGAGGAACTATGATGTATGCAGAAACATTCTTAGAAACATTCACAGGAATGGACAGCCTTAGGTTTGTGAGGACTCCCATGAAGGCTCAGAGGTCTATTGGAGCTCCTCAGCTATTTACCTCTGAGAGATATAATTCACTCTGACATTCGTAATGGAAAGGTCAAGTTGGCTGTCCTGTGAGCGCAGTCCCACTGGATACAAAATTAAGAATATGAATTGCAATTTGATTTGATCTAAACTTGGGAGCAAGTGAGTCAGAGTATTGATGAGAAGTGACAGTATGTCATTTGGTTATTTGCTGCATTTATTTTTGACATTCAGAGGGTGACAGCTTAACTTCCCACAAGGACCTACTAATAGGTTAAATCAATATGAGAAGGGAAAGTGCCAACCTCATTATTTGTATTTACTGTAAAAATGGCTCAGCCCAGTCTAAGAAACCCATCAGTTAGGTATACACTATCAATTTCCTGAACATTAATATTTACAATTTCTAAATACTCTGTGAGATATGGTACGGTTTCTTTCTATAATTAGATAAGAGAATGAGCATAGAGGCAGACATACCGGTGTAGGTAGCAATAAATATGTCATGGTTTCACAGCTCAAACTGTGACAAGGTACTATGCTTTAACATCTTCTGTAATGATCAGGATGATGGGGTAGAGTGCACCCTCAGTAAATTCACAGATGATACAGAACTGGGGAAAGTAGTTGAGTCACCAGAAGACCCTGCTGCCATTCAGAGGGACCTTGACAGGCTGGAGAGGTGGACTGACAAGAATCTCATGAAGTTCAACATGAAGAGTGGAGCCCTGTGCATGGGGAGGAACAACCCCAGGAATCAATACACACTGGGGGCCACTCAGATACAGACTATTCACAAATAGTGTCTTCAAAAATGCTTTGTCATCTAAGTAACTAGACTGTATGGGATTAATTTATTAGTGATTATAAAAAGCACTGAGGTTTAAGTGTAGATTTATCTCATGGAATAACTATGTGCAGTCAGTATTTGGTGGCTTATATAGTTGCTGAGAAACTATGCAGTTGCAACTAGCGGAGAAATGAAGTCAAGTTCTGAAGGGTTAAGAAGTTACATACATTGTTGTGATTGTTTTTAGACAAATCAATGAGAGAAAAGAAAATGTTAGTATTATTAGTACTACTTAATGCCATTCTTAAAATAGAAGGTGATATATTAACAGAGTGTCTGTGTGTTGTCTTTAGTACTACACAGCTTTTGGTAATTAATGGCATAGGCAGCAGGCACTTTGGGCCTATGGAAACTTAGAAAACTTTCCCTCCACTAAGTAAGTATGAATTTACAGAGGATCATTTAAACTACATTATGTCTTATGCATCCTGTCATACAGAAATGAAATAGCTATGTTCTATTTCCAAAATAAAAAGCAAATTAATTCTGTTCACCTTATTTCCCAGTAAAAGCACTGCCTCTCAAGAGGATTTGGTACAGTTTAATCAGCCCATGCTCAAATTCAGATCAGTTTTCTGGAATATGTCTATGTGAAACAGCCCCTTCATCTTAATGAATAGCTACATAAGACTGCAAGAATATATAAAATAAATTGAATTCAGTAATTAAATCTATATAATTAATTAAAAACAAGAAGTCTTTATTCAGAATAATATTGGATACGGGAATACGTGAGTTGTTAAGTGTTGGAACAGTTCAGTGACTAACCTCCACAGGGTTTTAACCACCACTGTCCTAATGAGTGAATGCCCAAGAATCTTGGTTTACAAACAAAATCTATAATGCAGTCATGACACTAAGAATCTCAGTGCACTGTCCACAACTCTGTGCAATGAAACTGATTTTTCCTTTGCTCCCTGAGAGGAGCAGGATATTTGGGCCATGGTAAGAGTGTCCACTCTCTGTCTGGTAAAGAGCAAACAGGGTGATCTGTGTCCAGATAGAAAAAAAAAGAAAAAAAAAAAAAAGAGAGAGAGAAAAAAGAAAGAAAAAACAAAGAGAAGCTTCCAGTGAGAAGATGAAAACGAAATTACCTGTCAATAAGTCAATTCACTGTTGATCTGTTCAGGGAAGCTCTCTTCACAGAAGCAAGAATAGTTTTCTCTTTTTTAAATTTCTTCTGTGATTTCTTTAAGTATCTTCTGAAGTTGCTTTGTATGTCGCTGTGTCTGTGACAGTTCCTTGCGATAACTTCGCGAGCTCAATCTACTTTTGGCTTGCATGGCCTCAACAGGATGGCAAGGCTTTTGGCTATGGAGGTGTTGTTCTGTGGGTCAGTGAGCCCAAGAAGCTGTGCAATTCTCCTGTGTCTCATTGATGAAAGTATTTGCTTTAGCTCTCTGCAGGTATTCTAGGATTGACAAAAAAAACCCAATTGTTTAATATCACTTTTTTTTGCTGTTTTCCATGAACTACTTATCCAAGTTAATTCAGATGAAATCCCTGTAGTCATCGTGCTCAGTGTTCAACTGATGACTCACAGCCTGATTGATATTTTGCCCTATGAACTTACTTGTAAAGACAAATTAGTACTGCATATCATTTGGGCCACAGTAAAATAATCTATCACCTGCTTTAAAGAATAACTGTGTTTAGCTTGAGTCCTGCTGGTTTTGTTCTTGCTACTAGAGCTTCTCCTCTGGGTGCAATATTTCCAAACTAAACACAGTAACCTTTTCTTGGTTTTAACAGAATTTGAAAATAAAGGAAAATGACTTATACCTAGGAGTTCACAACTATTTTCGTTCTAGAGCTAGAGCTGAGTTCATTGTAGTTATAAACTTCAAGATTATAAGCATTATACTCAAGATATTGGTTTTCTAAATGATCTATCTAATCTTTCTAAAGAATCTAATGAAGAAGATAACTCCTCTATTATAGTTATGGATACTACTGCAAAGTCCACTGATCAAATTAAAAATTTCAACCTCAGACTTAGAAATTATTTTTTGTATTTTAACCAGGAAAGGTATTGGGAGAAATATTTGTATGCTAATATTTTACCTGATTTTGGATTTCAAAAAATTTGGGCCAAGACGTAGATGTCTCGTATCACTTTACGCTGTGGTATAGAAGCCTTCCAGAGATGCATGCCCCAGTTTTTAATCCTTCAAATCACACATATTTTAATGGTCATTGGAGGCATGACCATGTCAACCACTTAGCCTTACACATATTCAGTAATAGAGATAACATTTATGTTAACAAAGAATGGTCCAACACATTTTATTTCAGCAGAAGACTGAGGAGAAACAGTTTAAGGAATTTCTGTCATCAGGCTTTTCTTGTCAACTTGTTTTGGACAGGTGGGGTAGCAGCAACTCGCAGCAGCAGTTTGGGCTCAGTTTGTAGTGGTGTGGCTCAGGGATGTGCTTGAACACCATGTCTCAGCTCAGCAAACACGCCTTGGTTCAACAACAAATGATCTCCATTGTTCACTTTTGTTACCAAAATATAAGCTGTGGCTCTGCAGCATAGAAGCCTGGTAAGACCGAGTAAACAACTGGAGTTTAATTTTTCAGACAATTTTCCCAAATGTTTTTGCTCTTGTTGGGACCACGCATTGCCAGGCACTATGTAGCCCTGTTGTGCTGCCCTGCACAACACCTTATAGGTAATTACTCTTGACAGAATGGAAATAGTTGATCTTTGTACCACTTGACTGAGCTGAGATGTCACTAAAGCAAACCACGTGAGAAAGAATGCAAGGGAAGGTCTTCGTGCTGGCTAGGGAACAAACTGTCACAGCTGCAGCATAGTTTGGGTTCCTACCCTCTTCCCAGAGCAGCATGACCTACATGAACTTCTCCACTGAGTTTCATTGCAAGAGTTTCCACCAAAACTGCTCCTATTTTTTTTTATTGGTGGATGGTAACCTTACTCCATAAAGCTCTGCACCAGTGCCATCAGCACTTGTCCCTGGCTTGCAGCTTTGCTGGGTGGTGGGCTCTGGTCCCCACAATGCAGGGGCCAGGTGATCCCTGTGGGAGCTGAATGCAGCACCACATATATGGCACTGGTGCTGCACACTTGTGTGCAGCCTCAGACATGAAGCTAATCTACCAGCTGTGACCCCTGGCAGATTCAGAAAGGTTCTATCCAGTACAAAATATAATTTGCTTGGCTGCTGCTGAGCTCTCCAAGTTCTTCTCTGTTATTTTTTTTCCTCCTCATTGGCAGAAGGTTAATAGCTGTTCCTCATTGATCCTGTCCAAACTCAAGAGCAATCAGAATGTAATAATCAGATTTATTGATCACTCAGCAATGCCGAATTTGATGGACAAAAAAAGGTTATGACAATCCCTACCCTATTTTTCTTTAACAACTTCTGGATGAACAAACTTTAATGACTTGTTTAAAAGTAATCAGTGTTTCATTCCACTGGTATCACACTGTGGCACAATTGATCCGAATGATTGTTCCAAAAACTTTTTTGGAACAATTTGATATTTTTCTATTTAGTGTGTTTTAATGCAAAAAGTTTTTGCAGGAAACATCAGAAGGTTTATTTGTGCATGTCTGTGAAGCATAACAGTGCATGACATTTTGTAGGAGACTGAGCCAGAGGTACAAGTTAGTTATGAGACTGGTGATTGGGTGAATTGAAGGTACTCTGATGGAAATCATGTCGTGAAAGTAGGCTAATGATACAGAAATTAAGAAGGGGACATGGAAAGTTTTATGGCTTTGGTATTAATTATAGGAACTTCCCACAAATCTTCCACTTCGGCAAAACAAACCAGTCATCTGAATTTGAAACAGATGCTTATTTATTACAAATTTATTACAAACAGACCAGACATGAATATTTTACATGAGACAGCTCACGTTAAACACTGGAAGTCTTTCCTACCATTACTTTAATGAAATATAGAGCAGAATGACAAATATTGATATTTAGACACAGCAAATCTGTATTTGAAGTCTGAATGAAACAGAATTGAGTGAAATGTCAAATGTCTGTTGCTATAAAGAGCCATAGACCTTAAAGTTATCTCTGGCAAAATATCTTCACTCTTCTTTAGAAGTGCTTTGAACTTTTTAATTGGAGGTATAATATTTAGTAGTATTTTGTTGCAGAGATAGCGCAATACAACAACTTTCTGGAACCTCACAGAGCACAGTAACTCTGCACTTCCACCAGCAATGAGCAGAAGCCTGCATGCCATTGCCATGCGACTGTTGCTGATGACAGTGCTGAAATGCACACATAGGTACTGCCTCACTGTGCTCCCATCCATTGGTTGGTCTCCAAAACCATACAGCAAGCAGCAATGAATGCCAATAGGTGCCACTTTTTTTCCACATGGAGGAATTCAGTGACACACCTTTGTTTCCTACACAGTTCCATGTCAGATATCATTGTGTCAGAATGGCCCTCTGCTGCTGTCTGGTGCACAGCCATGACATGTAACAGGATGTTGGTGGGAGGCTTCAACCTCTACTGCCGTACCATCGACATCCATCGTTGTAGACAGACATAATAAAATAGGAGGCATTACTTTTCAGAGCTGCCCTTGTAAAATGTATACTATAGTTATATACATACATAACGAAACATTTTCATTTTTAATATTTTTATTAAAACAAAAAAAGAGAGCAACAAAACCATAAAGGTAGTGGGATATTTGATCTTGTTTTTGGGATACTAAGGCATCAGGCTGGTTCAATAGCAGTGGCTGCAACTCTTAGTGAAGTCTCAAGGTGATTTTTGATGAAATTTCATTTTTCCTATGCTTCATCCTTGAAAAACAGTTGCTCACAAACATACATATTGCCAAAAGGCAATGACATGAATAAAGCATAACTGTGAAATGGAGGATGTTTCTCTCTGTTAATACAGAGCTTATGAAAGTGTAGTAGAGAGGCACCCTGAGTTGCCCACCAGAGGTGCTGGTGAAGCAGGACAGAGGCTAACTAGAAGAGCTGGTTTTGCAGCATGGTTTTCTTTCATACTGGTTGAACTGTCTGGGTGGCTGCCACAACCCAATAATATCAGCATTTCTCTCCCCGTTTCCACCACCCTGAGGAATCTCTGGTTATGGGCAGGAAGGATGGAAGACCTGTAGACCTGCCTGTCAGCAACAGCCTGGATTGAGACAGCTTCTCACAGTTCCCATGGCGTTTCCAATGTAATTTGTTGCTATTGGTTATTACTTTTCAGATTCACATTTAAATATACATTTAAATAACAGGGAAAAAAAGCTCTTTTTAGTGCAATTATTTGTTCCTCCGGCACTCCCTATATATTTTCACAACATATAATGCATTAGCCAAATCAGTCTCCCATATTATGATTAATAAAATCACCTGTCAAAATGAATGAAGGGAATATATTTTAGCATATTGCACTTGGTTTTGTGCTTTTCCCCCTCTCTCCACCCCCATCTTTTCTCCATTGATTGCAAGATTTAGTAAATTATAGTGGGCCTTCTAGTCCGTTCTGTTAACTACACTGAGATTTTAACTACACTATTTTCCATTGGGAAGCTTCTTCAGGTGGGTGGTCAACTTAGTCTTACATGATATTTTTGTGTATGAAAGCAGAGGCAGTCACAAAAAGCCTTGAATGAATAATCCAATGAGAACTGTACTGACTGCTGAACTGTTGTTTCGACTGTAGAAGGAACTATTTTGTTACAAAACAGAGTTATAAAATTTAATTTTGAAAATAACATCTGCTTTTCAGCTGTGCCTTTGCACAGAGATTCCAGCAAGCACATCTGACTTCTGCAGCAGCAGTAAGCTGGGGCTAGGGATGTGAAATTCAGTACAGGGTCCTCATCGGATGGATGGGTTCTCCACAGAGTGTCTAGACATGAGGCATGTTAGCTGTATTTCAAAGAGAAGAGAAAGCATTCATCTGCAATACCCAGCAGCTTAGGGATGATAATATTTTGTATAAGTGTCTGAAGTTAACGTTCGTATAGAAGAAGTCTCCATTCTGCCACATTGAGTAATATGTTAAAGAATAGGCCTAAATTTAAGCACTTTCATAATACCACTTAAGTCCAAACAACTAAGAACCTGTTTATGACTCCTGCACCAAAATCTTTGTTACTGTTCCACCTTAATGTTTTTCTGCACTTTTTTAATGCCACCTACAGTTTCTCAAAATCTTCACGTATCTGTGCCTCTTACAAACACAGAACTGTCTGTGGAACTGCTTCTACGTTTATTGCACATATAAACAAAAGGGTTTATTTCAGTTCTAACTACAGATCAGTTTGGAACAACTATAGCATAGCAGTCAGCAGACAGGTGGGCTTGCATACGTACATTTGCAAAACTAGAAGCTGTAGAGCAGAGTAAGAAACTGAATAGCCACACTTCCTAGTGTCAGCTGGAATAGAGTTGATTTTCTTCATAGTAGATGCTATGGTGCTTTGTTTTGGATTTAGCATGAAAGTAATGTTGATAACTCTGATGTTTTTGTTGTTACTGAGCTGCACGCTTTGACTTTTTGGCTTCTCGTGCTATCTTGCCAGTGGGGAGCTGGGGATGAACTAGGAGCTGGGAGGGGACAGAACCAAGACAGCTAAACCAAACTGGCCAGAGAGATATCCCATAGCATCATGCGGAACAACGAATGTGGGGGAGATGGCCAGGGATGCAGCCATGCTCAGGGGTTGGCTGGGCATTGGTTGGCTGGTACTGAGCAATTGCCTTGTGTGGCACTTGCTTTTCTTTAGTATTCTTTTCTTACAATTTTATTTGTGTTTTTTTTTTTCCCCCTTTCTTTTTGAACTGTCCTTATCTCAACCCACATTCACTGTGCTTTTACCTTTTTTTGATCCTCTCCACCACCCCATTGAGAGGGGAGCGAGTGAGCAGCTGTGTGGTGCTGAGCAACCTGCCGGGTTAAACTGCAACACTGCTGTATAGCAAAGTATGCAAATGCATAGTTGGATATAAGAAAGAATCTTATGCTTTACTGAACTGGAATACTTGCTAGATCTATCCCTTTTGCTGTGATTGTCTGTCTAGACAACATAAAGACAGACTGATCCTCATGTTATCTCCTTGCTGACATGGTAATGCCACTTTCTTTTCCAGATTAAATAAGCTCCTCTTTATTCACCGTCTTTGGCAGAACAGATCTCACCTCTCCCTTCTCATCCGAAAGGGCTGGGGATTTTCATTCATAGAAAAACCTCCAGACCTAGCCTCAAACAAGATACAATCATTGTACTATTGCAATTTACAGGTTAGTCTACTGCTGAAAATTATGCTTTGAGCATCTTAAGCAAGCTTAATTCCTAATGAATGGTGGCATAAAACTCAAGGAATTATTTTCTGAATGATGTACATCTGTCTCCCAGGTGGTGACCACACCTAGCTCTCACACAGCTTCTCAATCAAATGACTCCATTAACTTTTTTATGGGGAGATCCTGCACGTTTGTTTTTCTTTTTTTGATTTTCAGTGGAACATTATTCCAATAAAAGTGTTACGGAAAAACACTGTTGTTATTTGTAACCAGAACAGTTTGTTCATAGTTGAAGACCACTTTTGTAACCAAATTCTACTCTCCTTACACAAATAGTCCCATTCAATAGATGGACAGTCCTGTTTTCAGCATAATAGCAACTACACGGTTGATATTACCAGCATTGCTCTTGAGAAATGGGCTCTAAATTATCTTTTGGCACTTCAGAACATTATATGCAAAACTGTATACAGAATCCATAGAACTTATTTTTTCAATATGTATCTGACCAGGTCACTACACCATATCAAGGACAAATGTGGAAGATCCTGAAGTGGTATATTCTATTAATATACTCTTAGATGTGGCAATATCTTGAAATGAAAAAGCGACTTCATTTCTTCCTCAGTGGATTAATTTAATCTGTTTTTGTGATTATTGTAGTTATTAAAAGCAAAATAGAACCATAGAATCATAGAATCACAAGGTTGGAAACGGCCTGTAAGATCATCCAGTCCAGCCGTCTCCTCATCACCATTGCCACCACAAGCACTAAATCACATCACGCAGCACGTCGTCCAGATGCCTCTTGAGCACTGCCAGGGATGGCGACTCCACCACCTCCCTGGGCAGCCATTCCAGTGCCTGACCACTCTCTGAGAGAAGGAGTTCTTCCTTATTTCCAACCTAAACCTCCTCTGATACAACTTGTGGCCATTTCCCCGTGTCCTGCTCATTGCCTGGGAGAAGAGGCCAAATCCCTCTTCACCACAACCTCCCTTGAGGAAGTTGTAGAGTGCAATGAGGTCTCCCCTGAGCCTCCTCTTCTCCAGACTGAACAATCCCAGCTCCCTCAGCTGCTCCTCATAAGCCCTGTGCTCCAGACCCCTCACCAGTTTCGCTGCCCTTCTCTGCACACATTCCAGGGCCTCAACATCTTTCCTGTAGTGAGGAGCCCAAAACTGAACACAGTACTGGAAGTGTGCCCTCACCAGCACTGAGTACAGGGGGATGATCACCTCCTGCTCCTGCTGGCCACACTATTCCTAATGCAGGCCAGGATGCCGTTGGCCCTGTTGGCCACCTGGGCACACTGTTGGCTCATGTTCTGCTGAGCATCAACCAACACCCCCAGGTCCTTCTCTTTTTCACAGTCATTCAGCCACTCATCCCCAAGCCTGTAACGCTGCATGGGGTTGTTGTGTCTGAAGTGCAGGACCCGGCACTTTGCCTTGTTGAACCTCATCCCATTCACCTCAGCCCAGCTCTCCAGCCTGTCTAAATCCCTCTGAAGGGCCGCCCTACCCTCAGGCAGATCAACACCATCTCCCAGCTTGGTGTCATCTGCAAACTTGCTGAGAGTTAACTCAATCCCCTCATCTAGGTCATCAATAAAGATATTAAACAAGATGGGCCCCAGTACTGACCCCTGGGGGACACCACTTGAAACAGGTCGCCAGCTGGACTTAACTCCATTCACCCTAGGCACGGCCCTGTAGCCAGTTCCTTACCCAAAGAAGTGCATACCTGTTCAGACTACGGGCAGCCAGTTTCCCCAGAAGATGCCTGTGAGGGACCGTGAAAGGCTTTGATAAAGTCTAGGTAGACTACATCAACAGCCCTTCCCTCATCCACCAGTCTGGTCACCCAGTCGAAGAAAGAGATGAGGTTGGTAAAGCACGACCTGCCTTTCATGAACCTGTGCTGGCTGGGCCTGATCCCCTGGGCACCACACACATGCCATGCAATCTCATCCAATATGTTTTGCTCCATAACTTTCCCTGGTACTGAGGTCAGGCTAACAGGTCTATAGTTCCCCAGATCCTCCTTATGGCCCTTCTTGAAGATGGGAGTCACATCAGCAAGCCTCCAATCCTCTGGGACCTCACCAGTTAACAAGGATAGATGGCCAAGAGGGGCTCAGCATTCACCCCCGCCAGCTCCCTCAGCACCCGAGGGTGCAGCCCATCCGGTCCCATGGACAGTGACAGTCCAGACGGAGGAGAAGCTCTCTGACTGTCTCCACCAGAATCTCTGGGGGCATATTCTCAGCAGCATCCCAGACTTCCACATCAGGGCATAAAAAGACCAGAGGATAACTGGTCTGGCTATTAAGGGCAGATGTAAAGAAGGCATTGAGGACCTCAGCCCTCTCCTTGTCCTCAGTGAGGGACACACATTCTGCACACACCTGCTGCATCAAGTATAGGATGAGAATTATCTTTGGTTCTTTTGCCGTTGATATACTTATAGAAGGATTTTTTATTGTCTTTTACTGCAGAGGCCAACCTGAGCTCAAGTCTGGCTTTCGCCTTCCTAACTTCCTCCCTGCATACCTTAGCTACTTCTTTGCAATCTCCCCAAGTAGCCTGTCCCTTCTTCCAGAGGAAGTAGAATCTCTTTTTTTCCCTGAGTCTCAACAGTAGTTCCTGGCTCATCCACACCAGTCATCTTCCACTATGGCTCTCAGGGGCAGCCTGTTCTTGTGCCTTTAAGATTTCCGTCTTGAGAACCATCCAGGCTTCCTGAGCTCCTTTACCCAAGTGACTCCCAAGGGACCTGTGCTACAAGTGCCCTGAACAGATCAAAGTCTGCCCTCTGAAAGTTCAAGAAGGTAGTTTTTCTGGTCACTCTTTTGACATCCCCAAGAATGGAGAATCCTACAATTCTGTGGTCACTCTGCCCAACACAGTTCCCAGCCTTCACTTCTCACACCAGTCCTTCTCTGTTAGAGAAGACCAGGCCCAGCAGGGCACCACCCCTGATAGGCTCTCCTACCAGTTGCACAAGGAAGCAATCTTCCACACAGTATAGAAACCTCCTGGACTGCTTCCTCTGCGCTATATTATATTTCCAACATAAATATCAGCGAATTCCATTGTGGCCACCATCATACAGACCATTGCAAATCCTGGATTAGGCTAGTTCTTGAATGTAACACTTTTATGAGTGATGGCTACCTAATTCCCCTGGGGAAAAACTGAGTTCTTCTGAGGTTGGATGAACTAACTCTGTTGTATTACCTGCCTGTGAACCAAATGGCTGTTGAAATAATGAAAACCAGAGCTTCTTGCTTCTGCCACTCAACAATAATTAGTCCAAATAACAATTTTTTTCTATGAGTTGTTACAGAGAGGTGATCTTGCAATCTGTTGATCCTACTGCACACTTAATGGAAGCCTTCACCCCAAATTCACACGTAATTATTATCATCATCCATTGGATCCCTCTTAGATTCACTGCATTTTATTCCATGGGATCTTCGATCAACAGCACGGATGTTCTTTTAGGATAGTGCCAATTATCCCAATCTGTTTTTATAGAAATATAGAATCTTATAGAATCAGGTCCTCAGAGTTCTCACAGTGTCATGGAAAACTTTATACACCTAATGCACTGAAAATATATTTAAAAGAATAATAAGGTTGCAATGTAATGGCTATTCCCCAAGGCTCAGAACAGTTTTCAGCCCAGTTAAAAATGTGCTTTATTAAAAGCAAAAGACTCATCCTGAGCAATTTCCTGAAATGTTTGTATTCAGGACTCAACCAAGCCTTAGTAAGAAGTAATTTGCAACTCTTTCACTTTCTATGTAAGGCGTGTAGGTCAGGTCATCCTGTCCAGGTTGAAATAGTTTGGAATGGAGTTTGGCTGAGTCAGGGGTTGGACTTGATGATTCTTGCAAATCATCTTGTGGATCTTCTAACTCAGGATATTCTATGATTCTATGATCCTTTATAAACACATTCCTGGGGGAAAGGACAACATTCCTGCAGGCTGATGAAAACGTCACCATCAGAAAAAAGATTGAGCTCTTCTCCTTGACTTACTCCAGTCAATGGGATCCACAGGGAGGCAGATGCAGCCCTGTCCTCCTGAACCAACAGACCCTGGTGATTTCTGAGCCCAGATGTACACTCTTTCCCTCTTGGTATGTACCAGAGATGGGCCTCTGCTCTGACTCTGAGTAGATTTATTGCCGCCTGACACCTCTCCCGGACTTGCACTAAGGAAAAGACATTCTTCTGTATACATGCCACACGTACCACACCAAATTCAGAGAAATGAGATTGGTGCAGTAGGTAGGATGTCATCCTGAAAAGGCCTTATTTCCCCCAGTGCATTTTTCTAACAGTCATTTTTATGTGTTGCTTTATATGACTGGAATGATGTGAGATCATGATGGGAAAGAGAAATGTTTGTACATCAGGTTAATAAAAATGTTCTGACACAAAGCAGCTCTGGCTTGCTTCTGGCATGTCTGGTATATCTTATGTATATTATTTATTTGTATATAGCTCGGGCTGAAGAATTTTCTAGGTTTCTTTCTTTGAATGTGAAGCAAGAATAACAAGATCGTGAAAGTGCCTTTTGTGTTTTTATTACCTTCTCTTAATGTAATCGTGAACAATAGTGTAAAAAATGCTTCACACTGCCTACCTGGGATGTAACAGGGGTCTGCTGCTCTGCACTGGTTTTGTAGGCATCATGATTTTATAGGCACTGTCAATTTCTAAAGATTTTTTTCTGAATTTCATTATTGCTATTGGTCATGATTAAAGAAAATGCTTCAGATGAGCATGACTATTTTATATGAAGCTTTCAGGGCTGTATTTTACACAGCCCAAATATGATTTTAAATGAAATAAGTGGAACATTTCTAAAATGACAGATAAAAGAAATCTTCACCAAAAAGCAAAGGGCTGCACATTTACTCACTGAAAAAAAAAAAAAAATTACTGAAAAATTACTGAATTTTTTATCTGTTATTCAATTGCTAAATGTGATACTACTTCTGCTAGTCAGAATGCAGCAATAAAAGGGTGAGATGAAGCTGGGAAAACTATATGGAAGAGTAGAAGCTCGTAAAAGAACTAAATGTTCTCCAGACACAGTGGTGAGATTTCTGTGCTGATACTGATAGCAGACAGTGGAGTTCAGAATTTTAAAGAATACCTAGGAGAAACCTTCACTGACTTTACTAAGTACAATGGCCTGGTCAGTTTTTTATCAAATCTGTTACTTCCATTTTAACTTGACATTAAAGCTTAACTTGAAACAATGGTAGAAGCAAATAGAAACTTTGATAAAATAACACTTGCAAAGATACAAAGAGGCAAAACCGTGGTCTAGAGGCTTAAGTCAGTCTATGACAGGAGAGACATCACTGTATAGATTACTGTATTTTTTTTATAAGCATCTTTGATTGTGAATGAACAGATATTAAGCTTTGCTTTAAAAATCTCAATTTAAATTTCTCTAAATGCTCGGTGTTGTTCTATTTTTATTCCTGCTGCTGCTGAGTTGTGTCACAGAACGACACAACGTCCTTGCTTTTAACAGACCAGCCCCAAAGAGATCTTTGCAAAGTCCTGCTCTACTCGCTAACTTTCATGATAGTTTATGACCCACTAAGTTATGATTCTGCTTTGAAAGAAGAAGTGTAAGCTGGTGGCTGGTGGGTTTAGCTTTTCCAAAGGCTATCTGATTCAGCTTTGTGATCCATCTGTCTAGTGTGAACTTAAGCAAACCACAGCCTCTACATTGCATGCACATCAGGCAATAGGATCATGTTCACCTGAGCTAGCAAGTCCCTGGTGCTCATAAAGTACTGGCTTTAAGCTGACATGCTGTGCTTCTTGTCTGTCTTACTCACGTGAGCACAGAGATGCTGAGAACCACCCCTGGACATGGCATTCCAGTATAGTGCTCCTGACACATTATATCACCTTCCTCTGTCCCAGCCAAGTAGCTATGCTTGTTGATGGGGACTTCGTGCACTGAGTGCAGAACACTGTATCCCCAGGCTGATGCAGGGTGGTGTTTGAGTGATAGATGCAGTGTCAAAGCCCTGTTCTCACCAAACTTGGCCTGCACATTTGTCCAAAGAAAAGCAACATATTTTGGCAATGTCAAATGTCATTTTAACAGAATTCGATAAGCTCTTTGTGAATACACTAAATTTGTCAGAAGTACTTGCTGGCTCTGACTGGAATAGTAATGGTTGGGATACTCACAGGGGAAGATTGGATCATTAAGTAAACTCTTGTGCTTGTATCCATCAGTTGTCAGAAGAAGGATTTAATGAGCATCTCTGCCTTGGAATGAATGATGACAAAAAATGAAAACAGATTAAATTTGACTAGCAATTCAGTAAGTTAATCGATTGCTGCCTCGATGGCAGGAGAACAGGCTATTATTCAAGAATAGTAAAGCAAAGGAATAGCTGTGCCTGTTTCCCATGTGCAGAAAAGTTAGGAGAGAATGAGCATATTTTTCTGCTGTTAAAACGGCTGTTTTTTTCCATAGTGGGGGGTTACTTACTCGTTCTCAAAATGTCAGGCACAATACTTATATGGTGACACAGAAGGGACTGACATTCTTTGGATTACTATCTTTTATGTTTTTAAAAGAACATTTTACAAGAGTAAAATTGGATGTGATATTTTGACTGATAAAACACATTTATTTTTCCTGTTTTGCTTTCAAAAAAGCTAGGAAATTCTTATTATATCCTGGCCAATGGCAGAGATCAGTGAATTGGAGGACTTCCTGGGATGATGCTGAAGGGACAGCCTCAGATGGTAGGAGTGAAACTTGTTCAGATTTACCCTCAAACACCATGTTTCCCCGTCAGAGGCTGCCTGGTTAACCCCAAATTTGAGAGAATCTGGGTAGAGTGGATGATTGGGGGGATCATAGAGACATAGAATGGCCTGGGTTGAAAAGGACCACAATGATCATCTAGTTTCAAACCTCCTGCTATGTGCAGGGTTGCCAACCACCAGACCAGGCTGCCCAGAGCCACATCCAGCCTGGTCTTGAATGCCTCCAGGCATGGGGCATCCACAACTTTCTTGGGCATTGAATCAGCAATGAGAATGGGAACTGAATTAAAGCTGTGATCTATCAAGGCTAGCGTTGCATGTAATGAAAATGAGAAGGTGTTACATGAAAAGTAGCAATTGTCTGCATGAAGCAATGTTCTGAGTCTGACAACATTCGTTCCTTGTGTAAGAAGGTCTAGGGTATTTCTGGGGCAAGAATCTGTGATTCAGATTCATGTTCACAAACTGTGGAGATGTAGTATCCAGGGGTATGGTTTTGTAGGTAATATTGATGGCAGGTAGACAGTTGAACTAGATGACCTGAGAGGTCTTTTCCAATCTTAATGATTCTACGATTCTAGATACATGTCCCAAAGGGGTACAGAGAGTAACTTGCCAGGTATTTTCTATATGCTTAAATCTATTTAAAATATTCTCACTCTTTAAATCAGAAATTCTGTCATTGTTAAGACAGAAATTTGAATCTTCACCATAACTTCAGAGAGATATTTTTTTCTGCAGTCCCTGTACTTCAGTGCCAGTTCTGCCGGTCAAAAGATTTTTTATTTGCTTTAGGCAAGAACGGTGTTTACTCTGCATATGCCAATATGATTTGAGTATCTAGGATCTAAACCACAAAGACAGGTTATCTCTCTATTTTCAGTGCATAACAACAGAGGAGGTAGTCTTGTATACAGAGCCCAAAATACCCTGAGAGGCTTTTTCCTGAACATTAACTATCACTCAAGGGTCTTCTTACTGCACTTTGCAGAAAGTCAGAAAACTACAGCTCCTGTTTTATTTGGCTGCATGTAACCCTGTTATACTCGCTTTTCTTTATTTGCCAAACATACTGGCAAGAATCCCTGTGTCAACATTTATTAATAAAATTGGCTCGTGCTGAGAGCAGATTCTCCCTCTTTAGGCATCTGAGCCATCCATGCTGCTATTTAAGGGGACTTAAACTACTTCTCGCTGTTTGATTTTGTGAAATAAATAAGCGAATGCATGCATTAAAAATCCTGTGAAAGCCTTCCTTTACTTTTCTGTAATGCGAGACTGCCAAGCATTGTCTATTTTCTGTTTTTAAATCAAGAAAGGAGAGGTCTTTGAGGTAGTAATTTGCTTTGCTTTCCTATTACTGGTTTGAGTATTACTGCACAATATCCACGTTTTTATGGAATTTTCCGAAAGCATTCTCTCCCTTATCTGTGCAAATTGTCAGCTCTCCCTTATCCCTATGGTAGTGTCATCCTATGAGACTTCTTTGTTTGTTGTATGCCTAAACTCTCAACTACTCTCTTCAGATTGGCTCTTTCATGGGAAGTCTTGACATTTTCTCCTGGCCGTTTTGAAATTTCTGCAGATATTTTAATTGGCCTAAGAAGTTACTGAGTGTACCTAACTAACCTGTCAGCTCCCAGCGGAACAGTGTCAGATACAGTGATGGAAAGTTACATCAGCTCATTCTCTTGAACATTAAATTACTCGTAAAAGTGTTGAAGATATGGGGTATATCAGCCACAGAATATTTGTCATGTAGCTGTATTGTGGCAAATGCAGTGCCTGTGTTCAAAACCCTTCATCCTCTGTACACCAGTCAGACTGTGTCCTAACAAGCTGCTGGTTATCAAAATCCACCTTTATGGCCCCACTGACAATTTCTTCCTTTTCCTTCTCTTTTTCCAATACTTACGGTGGATAAAAATATTTAAAGCATAGTATGTGGGTAAGGATGAATATAGAGGTTATTCTTAACATTTCTTTCATAGTACCTTCGATATAAATATGTAAGTTGCTCCAAAAGTAATACCTGCTGTTTATTTACATGGAAACAACTCCATCTGATAGAGTGAATTTTCATCTACAAAACACTGTTTTTCAACACAGTCACCACCATTAGATTTGCCTTTTCCCCAGCAATCAACAAGAGCCTGTGTGCCACGCTCATCAAAATCTGCACCAGTGAAGAGAACCCACTGTCCCTGTTGTCACTGCTGAAATGCAGCACTCACCGCCTCACTGTGCTCACATCCACTGTTTGATCTCCAGAAACGTTCAGCAGGCATCCGTGAATGTCAGTGGGTACAATTTTTTCTGCATGGAGGAATTCAGTGCCACACCTTTGCTTTGTGCACACTTCCACATCAGACACCATTGTGTCAGGGTGCCCCTCTGCTGCCATCTGCCACGTGTCATCAAAATGGAATGGAATACTGGTGGGAAGATTCAATCTCTACTGCCATATCACCAACATCCATCTCTGATGTTGTGGGGCAATATAATAATAATGTATAATAAAAGTCAGTACTTTTGAAGCAGCACTCATAGATCTTTCATTATTTTAAAGTTTGTTTTCTACGAATGACAAGTACAAATGACAGAATAATAGAAATGTTGCCTCTCTCCTACTAACAGTCCTAAGGAGCACAGCATAATAAGGACTGTTCCTGTGGTTTAAGGTATTTTCCATCATTGGGCAAATCAGTTTATAGTAATGGGTTGCTGCTATATTTATCTTTGCTTTTATTTATGATACTATTACTTTAAAATCGTCTTACTTTCTGACAAGATTCCTTGGCCCTTTAACATTTATAGAAATAAATGCATGTTGACTGACTCACTGCATTGGTGTTTACCAAGCTTTCTGCTTTCTGGACGTACTTTGTTCCTGTTAGCCAGCAAGGATTAGTTATATGTTGGTCAATACAAGAAATTATCAACACGCAAGACAGTTTGGGGTCTGTTGGGAGTGCTGATATTGCTCTTTGGCCCCCATTAATACATGGAAAAGTGTGGGTCAGCCCACATTTTTTGTGTGGAAGCTTTTCATACAGTGGAGTTAACTTGGGAGAACTTGTCTGAAATGCAGCAGAGATTAATTTTTCAAGTCCTTTGCTTAAAGCCATAATTCAAATCTCCTTAATGATTAGCGCAACAGGGCAAGATAATTACAGATTTTTCTGAAATAATGTTTTGTATTGTTAATTAATGCAGTGTTGGTAGATGCAGAAACAAAGGAATC
The DNA here is from genome assembly GCF_026119805.1 of Tympanuchus pallidicinctus. Lineage (NCBI taxonomy): Eukaryota > Metazoa > Chordata > Aves > Galliformes > Phasianidae > Tympanuchus > Tympanuchus pallidicinctus. Next base: position 30,818,953 of record NW_026294802.1, read on the forward strand.
AGTGAAGGGGAGCAATAAAAAAGTAGATAAATGCAATCGTTACATTTCAAACTATTTGAATTATATGTAACTCTATCATGGTCAGCTGTAGGGTGCGGAGATAGACAAGGTCTCTTATTTGCCTTCCCTTTAGACACATTATTTCACAAAAAATTTGAAACTTTTGGAGCTGTTTTTGGAATTTCTGAAGTGCTTTGTGAAACTCAGCAAAATCTCTGACTGTTCTCACTGAGACAATGTGGCACTGAAACATTTTTCTTTATCATCCAAACATGAAGGAGCATCAAAACTTTGGTATTCAGTGGTAAAGCCCTAGGTATGGAGCTAACACTGAAGAATCTTGCGGCTAGAAGGATGATGCAGCACTTAGCCTAGCATCCTCCAGCCTCCAAGTGATGCAGGAAGAATTATGGATGGGTTTAGCTACTGGAAGGAGTCTTTAGAGCAGGTCACTTTGGAGGTTGAGAGGAAATGAAATGCGTTTGTTCACCATGACACTGAGAACTGCCTGAACTGCTAGGGGTCGAGACAATGCATATATCAGCTCTATTTGGCAGATTGGCTTCCACTAGATCTTGATTTGTTTTTTTGTTTTGCTTTATTTATTGTCAACATCGTTGTTGGTCAAGATCAGAAGAGATCAGAAGATTCTCTTGATATGCAAATGGTTGATTTAGCAGTGATGCTGCAGGATTTCTAATTTCCTTTTGATGAGCGTGTTATCTTCAGATTCTCCACCATAGTCTGCAAATGAGCTCAAGAGAACATTCTCCTGCACTTGTTTGTAGTATATCCCTCCTGAATGGATTGCTTCTCATAGAATCTCAGCTATCTATCACTCAGTCTGCTTTAAATACCTAGATACCTATTTATAGGAAGTGAAGGACCAAGTTGTATCCTTGAGGTCCTACTCCTCTGCCAAACTTGCTGTAATGGACCCACTAATTCATCTGGGAGATAAACAGGTACAAGCACCATGATCTTCTACCCCTCATTTCCTTAACAATCAGAGCTAAAGAGAGCAGCTTTGACAAGGAATGTACCATCTTATCTAGACAAGACATAATCTTTATGAGCTTTTACATAACTGGAATCTGGGACATCTTTTTCCCCCCCTAGCCAGGTAGCACTGGAAGACATCCTTGCTACAGGAGCTGCAAGCCCACTTGGGGTGCGTGACCACTGGACTGGGAGCTGGTGTGTAGTGGAATGTCTTCTCCCAGATCAGACAAAAGGAACTGACATCCTCTATATGAAAACTACTCTCCTGAACCACACACAGGCCTCCTTGAAACAATCAACGGGCTCCCATTAATGTTCACCAATCAGAGTATCCCAGGCAAAACAACAGAATTTGTCTCTTCTGGGTTTTAGAGTCCCCTAGAGCCTTCATAGAATTCAGTGTGACAACACTCAGCTTTCTGAGCACCTTCTGTCTTTAGATTCATACAATCATAGAAGCATAGAATCACCAAGGTTGGATAAGACCTCCACGATCATCTAGACCACATACCACCAATATTCCTTCACTAATCCATGTCCCTTATTACAATGTCTACATGTTTCTTGGACACCTTCAGAGATGGTGACTCAATCACTTCCCTGGGCAGCCCATTCCAGTGCCTGACACCTCTTTTGGAGGAGAAATTTTTCCTAATATCAATCCTGGTGCAACTTGAGGCCTTTAGTCTATTATCTTCCTTGATAAAATGGAAGCTCAGTCTCTTATTAATAATTCCAAAAGAATTTCATTAACATGACAGTCATTTCCTATTTTTCATCTTTAACTTTGATAACAGCCTCAGTACTCACTGCAGGCACTCTCTGACTCAGAAGGCACAGGCTTTTTTAGCAGCCTCCCTGTGTGTCTCTCAAATCAGGTTAAAACTGATGTGTGATGGAGACCAAAGGCTCTAACTAGGTTCAGCACTGATACAGAAAGATGCACCACCTCATACACCCTATTTTTCCCATTTTGAAAGCTGCTCTTTGTGTGGGAGATTACAGCTTTTTGTCATATACTGGAAATCACTTTTCCATAAAAGCAAGAAGCAAAAAGGATCCCTCAGGGATAGCTGCATTTCTTCACAGCTGAGCTATGAGTAGGCAAAAGAGAAGAAAAAGCAGTGAATGAAAAGACCCAGACAGAAAGCAGAGCATCTAAGTAAGCAGAAATAGTACAATAAGGATATTTGAGGTTTGTGGCAGGAATGTTAGTCAGAGCTCAAAGGAGCACTTGCTTCTCTGAAATGAGCAAATGGGAATATCTCCTAGATTGTGCAGTGACTGCTATAAGAACAGCTTGTCATTTTACAACCAGCATCTCTCTGGCCCTCACTATTTGGCAAAGTATTTAGAGACCAAAGATGTGGAGGCAAGTCAGGAGAAAGGGAAATTTAAGAACACTACTGTACAAGCTTCACATTCAAAAAGACTCTGAATTTTATGATGGAAAATTCTGGAGAATGAGGCCTGATGAGTTCAATCTCTATAGCCCAGAATTGTCCAAAACTACTGCTACAGCTGTAGAATGAGCAATGCAGCGTACGCACTGCAGAACTTCATCATCTTAACTGATCCAGCTCGTTTTTTTGTGAGACGCTAACTCTTTCCAATAGGACAGTTATGATGACTTTAGTGTATAATTAAAATGCTCCTGATTGATGATACTTCTGGAATCTTTTCATGAACATATATGGGTCTTCATAATATGACTTAACAATTTAAGAGGATTCAAGCTGCAATCCCGTTTTTGAGTTTAGAAGTAGTTGTGAAATAATTTGAGGTTAAAAAGCACTGCACATTCTTATTTTCATATAGCAGATAGCACAAAAGTTCCTTAATCTCTGATTTATTATCGTTCAATATCAGGTAGAGAACTGATACTTAAAATCTTAACAAGGGCTGAATAATAACTTTGAATTATATGCACTGGAGCCAACTGCATTACCAGTTTTTACTGCTGCAAATCAAAACAAGACAGATAATCATACTGAGCTCATAGGCAGTCTTTAAGAGCAAACTTGTTTCCAGGCTCCTCCAGGTGATCTCAAGAAGATTTAGGAATACCTGTTCCCTGAGTTTCACTTCTGATTGAAGTTCTCTGAGGAAGAGTTATTATTTCTTCTCTGAAGGAAGCAAAAGTTGCTTGGAAACCACAAGAAGAAATGCAGGGACAAGAGATCCTGGAGTCTCAAAGATGCTTTTTCAGTCGTCTTAGCCACAAGCTTTCAATTTAAATTAATTGGCAGGTTTGGGATATGGGCAGAGATTTTCCCTGAGGTTAGGCAAGTAGGCATCGGTGTATGGTTCTGTCCTGTAAAATCTATCCTGGTTTGTTCTCCATTATTATCTGGGAATATCTTGCTTGTCATAGCACACATGAATGCGTTTTAATAGGCCAAGAACCTTCTTAATCTTCTTTCTCCTCTTATTTGCTTACTTGGGAATTCGTGGAGTAGTCTTGCACAGGAAAATACTTTTATTTCAGTTTAAGAGTTTTTAATGCTATCTCTAAAGTCGAAACCACCATTACATCCCAACATCAAACACCATGCAATGCTTTAAGCAATGAGGGAAAATTCTGTCAGACAGAAAAGAACAATGTTTCCTACAGTCAGTCATCTAACAGTGCGTTATCTCTACTCCAGGCGCTTCAGTGTTAATGTTGCTCTGACCTGTCCCATGTTTCTGAAATCAGAAGGCTTTGGGAAAACTGGGAGTTTATAGTGATTCCCTCTCACAAAATATATTTCCCTAGAATATTTTGCTGAACCCCTGATATGAACTTGAAATCGTAAGTGTTCAGTTACCTAACTCCAGAGAAACCATGTGCTGGGAAGAATTGGTTTGCAAAATCATTTTGCTGAAAATGTAAATAATCAGCTCAATCAAATTGGTTTTAAGTTAGTGTGAAGATTGCACGAGAGTGATACATAACTATAAAATAACTATAAACGCGAAAGAGTTCTGCATTATGATTTTCAACACAAAAGTGTTAAAGGAGAACCATCAGATATTGAAAATAAATCACATCCAAACTTCAGGTGACAAGTTCAAAGAAGAAAAGGTTTTGCTGCATAAGCAGGCGAAGACCTGAGCACAGACAACTGAGTACAGACAGGAGTTCAACATCAGTGCGGAGACCTTCTGTTCAAATTTGATTATGAATGATAATTTAATTACTAGAAGGTAAAATGTGTAACATTTAACATATCTTCCTGCTCTGAACAGACTAGAACTTACCTTTAGCCCAACTTTCTGTACCTAAACCTGTGTGATCTTTTGAGATCATGTCTAGATATTGAGGTGAAAGGTTCATGGCTTTTACTGCCTGTCATCCATAATCATTTTTCTGAAGTTATCGTTCTTTCACATTTTTTTGTGCTCAGGTTACCCCAAAAATTCTAATTTATTAAGAGAAATTACTACACGTCTCTTAATGGGATTTGGGAATAAGATTCAATTCTTTGTAAATTGTAGTAACATCAATTTAACCCAGCTAGCATTCTTTGTATACACTTTCTCATTGATGCCTAGGCAAAGAGCAGTCTTTTATCCCTTTAAAGCAGTCAGCATGTTGAATACATAGGGTATGGCTGGAGTTTCCTGCAGAACCCCGAAGAGCCGACAGTATGGGCCCTGATGCTTGCTCTAGGCATCATTCTCTTTAATTCTCCCTTTGATGTTTAGTTTTCATGATTTACTGCTTTTCTACTGAATTATGGTTTCTGGAAATGTATTCTTTTGTATATAAATGCACAGATGCACTGAACCAACTGTTCCTGCCTGTCCAGGGGTTAGGAAATGATACAAAGTCTTCTGCTGGCTTCCAAAACTTGAATCAGTTGGATGGACACAACTTGATCTTCTTCAGAGGAGGAGGTTCATTCTTCAGTATTTTGCTAACAAAACAAAAATTGGAACAGTGGAGCCATCAGTGCAGTTAGAATTGCCTTCTCTGAGGAGCAAGTCTTACTCCTGGCAACACTGAGAGGAGTGTCTCCTATCTGCTTTGCTCAGGCTTCTCCCTTGACTGCTTCAGATAGAAATTCTTATTAGCTGTTCTACCCAAGAAATCTTACCAACTTTTCAAGCCTGCTGCTGAGCCTCTGTGCTAGTACAAGGTGTGCTGCCACAGTATTGGTGCTAAAAGGTTTGCATATCTCACTACTCTCTAGATACTAGTTATCCATGACATGAACTGTTCATGACTGACACCCACCGAAAGATGGACCAGTCTGTTTGACTGTCTCTCCCTGAGGCACAGCCATCTCCCCCTAAAAAAATGTGGGCACTGCTGTCATCAGAGGCCTGAAAGATGACCTTCAGTGGCCACTGTGGAAGATCTGCATTTGACAACACTGCTAGGACTGTAGAGCTGTTTTTGACTACTGTGGGTTCCTAATTGAGGATGGATATCTGCATGCCACATTGAACCAGCTCTAGGAGTAGTGCTCATACTACACAATAGCAAAGAATATGTGTGATTTGGATGTATCACGTACATCTTGAGGGCACATGGAGCATGCGAACATGCAGAGTCCCTTGGGAAAGTTTTGGAGGTCTGCATTTCATGGAAGAAGCCAAACTGCTATTATTTTCACTGTTCAAAGATACCAGTTCCTGATAGATCCCTAAATTTCATGTTTCTGACAGCTAATTGGTTTGCTCTGATGGGACTCAGGAGCAACTAGTGGAAACAACTCACCTTCAGATCCAAAGTCTGCTCTCTGGTGATGACCATGCTGTAACATCACACCCTGATGTGGATTCCATCTTTTTTTCAGCTGACAGATCTCAGGTTGCAGCCATTACTCCCTTGGGATGCCTGAGTGAATGCAACACTTCTACTATGCTTCTAAAGTATTGACTGGCAAAACCAACTCAGATATAGTATTGTTTACTAGTGGGTGAGATTGCTGCTTTGCTAGACCAAATATCAGTCACGTTCAATAGGCTTATGAATTGTGGTTTCACTTTATGAGACAAAGCTTCCTCTTGCCTGCCCTAATATTAACAAAAATTGCAGCATTTAATGTCTTGTCTCTATGCCTTTTGTTATTTATTATTAGCTGTCTCCATGTTAATGAACATCACATGCAAACATTTACATAAATGTAGCCCCAGACCAGTCTTTAAAAAGAAGTTGATTACCAAATCAACCCTTCTGGGTGTAATTTGATTGCCATTTGCAAAATGCCTCTCATATTTTTCTTCTGAGGATCATGACATTAAACTAATGATTGAACACTGTCAACACAATTAACATGAGAAGCCTGATTTTTAACATTTTCCTATTTAGTAGGGTCTCTTGTTAGCAGATAAAAAGCTCTAGTTGTATAATCTACATTAGCTTTTCTTACTGTTAGCATAGCCAGCATATGATAGGAAACAGATCGAGGTCCTCCTGCCCTAATTCTTATGGTATTGCCTCTTCAAAAAGTCAGTGGCAGCTCCAAGTAACTACAAGCAGCTTGAAGATTATCAGGGACCAAGAATCACACATTCTTAATGCACAGGAAAAGCATTCAAGCCATTACACAACTGAAGAGGATGACTGGATTAGGTGGACCACAGCATCCCTCAGGAGCTTGCTTAAGGAATTGCCCTCACACTGCTGTCTCTGCTCTGCCACTTTTTCTGTTTAGATGGATTAGGTGGACCACAGAGTCCCTCAGGAACTTCTTTCTCATGGAATTGCCTTCACGCTGCTGTCTCTACTCTGTAACTCCATCTGGTTAGCCAGCATGCAACCCTTAAAATCATCCCCCATCTTCACTAAAAAAACATGGAAGACAGGGTGACTTCACGTGTATACTTGTGTTAGTCTGATTTGACTTCCTCAGTCTCTGATGACTAAAATCACACTTTCTGGAGAAAATAGTTATAGGACTCTGGTCGTAAATGCAACATAGGAAGCTTAAATCAAAATGGCTGTTTGTCTGGGTTTTGCCTCAGAGGGAGTTAATATGATGCTCACAGTAAAGGCTGGGCCCAAACCTGGATAAAGCTACCAGCAGATGGTGGAGATGGGAACACTGGATGAGAGACCAGCAGTGTGCTGGCATGGCATAATTGGGTATCCCTGAGTTGAGCCAGCAGGCTGCTCCTGGGGGAAAGTGAACATGCTGATCATTTCACTTCATGTCTGCAGGGGATTTGCCGGGTGACTTCTGCTTTACAGTGATGTTCCTTGGGGAGTCATTTGTTCACACTGGAGAGCAGGTAAGGTCAACTTTCCAGGATCTGTCCTGTTTTTTCTTGAGCACATTGCTGAGGCAAATAGACAGAAACTGACTTCTCCTACTCAGAAGTGTATTCGTGGACTTTTATAGTGCCCTGTTAAGCAGAATGGCAGACAAAGGAATAAAGACATTGCAGTAATGTTTTCATTTTGGGCACAACTAATAAATAATCTCACCACTGTTCCTCTGCTGCTGCTGTCTAGCATATAGATTAAATAATGTTAATGGCCATCTACCTGTCTTAGTTTCAGCTGGAACAAGGAAATAAAAATGACCCCAGGAACCCATCTGGGCATGATGTCACCATGGCTTTTTTTTTCTTGTCTGTCTTGTGCTTGGAGCTACTGCAGGATCTGTTGCAGGAATTGGAGCTGCCACAGAGTCTATCACAAAATCTGGAGGGTCTGCTGCATTGTCATCACTTCTGGAAGTACTCTCTTCCCTTTGAGGATGCTGAGTAGTGTTGAACAGAGCTTGGTAGGCATAGGCTAGGACGCAGCAATACACAGAGCAATAGGAGCACACTGGTTTTAATGTACCACAGATACTCAAAATTCTCAAAAGCTATGATAACTAACTGTCGAGCTGTAGGGGAAGAAGAAAAGGTGAAGGGGAAGATGAGGAACTGCAGGTAAGTGTCTTTGCCTGTCTTCTCCCCAGCCAGGCTTCCTGAAGAGAGAAAACAGACTGTAATTACTAATAGTATCAACAATATGGCTCCCAGAGCCCAAAGATGACTGCAGTGCTAAATACACACAAAACATTCATTTCTCAGCTGCCAATTTTATCATGATATAAGCCAAGGCCACACAGCGGAGGAAAATAAAAACCTTAATCCCACTCTCAGAGATGACAAAAACTACAGCAGGGAAAATAAACAGCAAGCAAGGTGCTACACAGTGCAGTTCCATGATAAGTCACTCAAAGTGCTCCATAAAGATGGAAAAAATCAATATAGTAACCAGCAATTATCAAACCAGCACAACAAGCTTTGTTAACACACTCTGGTCAAGTCTGCTATTGTCTCAGCACTTTGTGCCCCACGCTGAGTGACAAAATGTCTGTTGTGGTTTAACCTGGTATTTGACTGAGCAACACACAGTCTTCCCAGTGGGATGGGGGAGAGAATCAGGAAAAAAAGCAACACAGAACTTGTAGGTTGAGATAAAACTATTTACTAAGATAACGGAAAACTGTTTTGACTGCATATGTATGCATGTATGTATGTATGTATATATACAACAAGTGATGCACAAACAAATGCTCACCACTCCCCGACCAATGCCCAGCTAGGCTCCCAAGCAGTACAAGAGAGCGAGATGAACTCCTGCTCCATTCGAAACTCCGTCCTCTTGATGCCATATGGTATGGAATATACCACTGGCCAGTCAGCTCTCCTAATTCTGTTCCCTCTCAACTCCTTGGGCCCTTTGCTGAGAAACGACAGAGGATCTGTAGAGCTCTGCTGAGCAGCAACTGTAAACAGTAGTGTGCTATCAACGCTGATTTTCTCCTAGGACCAAAACACAGCATCACACCAGGCACTTTGAAGAAAGCAATTTTGTCCAGCTAAAATTAAGACATTACCTCAAATCAGATGTACTGTGATCAAAGTCAGCTTCTGCTCAGGATGTATAGGCGATGTCACTGTAAAGGAGTACATTGTGGGTGCCCTCAACTGCATCTTTAAAAGTGCTGTTCAAACTTTCCCTCTGCAGATAAATTGCATCCTTTCAGAACAACAGAAAATGTCAATGCTTTAAATTGTTTGAAATGTTTGGAAAACTAATGGGTTAAAAATGAAAGATCACAGTTCTTTCAAAACATTTTAAAATTCTGACAACATTCAATACGATGAAACATCCGTGCAGTGTAAAAGCAATAAGAGTTATCCCTAAGCCTTGATCTTAGGCCAACAAGTTTTTTCCCTACTATAACTTGCTGCTTGCAACAATTGGTCTGGTTATATGTGACTTCTCCATCAACTTGCAAAGCTTGTTTTTAATGTATTTCAATCACAAGGTATGTACTCAAAATATATTTATAAATTAATTTCAAGACAAAGTGCCAAGCTGCCTACAATAATGTACAGAAAGCTACTAAATCCAATATGCCAGCAGTGCTGGGATTCATCTCCATAAATACGACTTTGTTAGAGAGGTCTACTGAGGCACATTGTACGGTTCAATGCACAAAATTCAAAACAATTTAAAATTCTCTTCTGTGTGAACCGAAACAAAATATGTTAAAATAATTTACTCCTCTTCCCACAGCATGCATATTTTATGCTGTCCTAATTGGTTTCCTAATGGAAAAATCACATTGTTTTAATTACATTTAAGGAACCATCTCTTTTTTTCAAGAAGGCAAGGTTCAACATAACCATTTTTTGATCTGGAATTTCTGGTTTTCCACAGAGCCTTCACTTTTCATTGCTGTGAAGTGAACTCTTGTAGCATTTCTGTTGTCAGCATCATCTTGTAGGCTCTTTTGTATTTTTCTTGCCTACCACTTCCTTCTGCATAGTTATAACCACTGACTGACTGTGTTGTGTATTCATTTTGTGGTGCTAACCTGCATGTTGTGCAGGCCAGCTCGGCAGGAGGTCTCTGATTTGAACTCTGTCCAACTGTCTGACACAAATGTCCTCCCGCTGGGCTAGAGCATCTGGCTGCTGTGTGCTGGAGGCTGCTGGGGTGAGCAGGATGAACACTGGTTAGCTGAAGGACTCCACGCTGATGATGGCTGCTGCTCTTACATGTGCTCCCACAGGAAAGTTTTGGACATGGACAGCAATACTGATGCCATCAGATGTAAATGGTGTAACTCACAGTTCTTCCACTGAAGAACATTCCAGCTACGATTCACTGTATTTTCAAAGTTGTTCTGAAGCTGCAGTAAGCCAGTTCTTGATACCAGAGGAATCACCACTGTTCTGTGAAAAGCTGCTACAATTGTACCAATACATTCTTCTAGAGCTAGAGAATGTTTCAATGACTGCAGCTGCAGGATGAAAACAGTACAGAAATGACTGATTTATGGTGGCACATGAGAGGGATGTATTCTCAAAAATACTATCATTTTGGAGACAAGTTTTATCTGTACAAATTTTATTTATAGCTATTACTGCGTCCCACTCAGTCCCAAGCACTGAATAACACCTGACATCACAGACAGCAGTTTTTTTATCATGGTCATTATGCATTCGACTGTATTTACCAGGTTTTGTTATAGTTGATCTGCTAGTAACAGGAATACAAGCTAAGCCCATGAAAGGTATGACTCACGCACATCTCAGTTGTGCTCAAATGGATATTGCAATCATTCCCTTTGTTGCACACACCATTTTACAAGTGCTCAGCTGCATGTAAGTGAGGAAATTATTTTAGCTTGTATGTCTTGTAGCTTGCAGGAGAAACAGCTCTACTGCTATTAAATTCTTGTTCTACTTCAGTGCACAGTAAAGTCGAGTAGTGAACAAATAAAAGATTTCTTAGTCCTTCACATCTGTAAATTTTCTGTTTAACTGTAATATGTTATGTAATGTTTTTAACAAGAACAGGTGAATTGCTGGTTCTTGCAAATGAATATCGGCTATGTACGAAAAGCTGAGGTATTTTTCTTCATAGTGTTTGGTAAGATGCTGTGATGTAGGAGAAAAACAGTGTTGATAACACACCAGTGTTTTAGTAGTCACTGAGCAGTGCTGCACGGAGCCAAGGACATTTCAGCTCCCCACACCGCCCTGGCAGTGAAGAGCTGGGGAGCACAAGGAGCTGGGAGGGGACAGAACCAGGGCAGCTGGCCCAGGCTGACCAAAGGGATGTCCTCAACCACATGGTGTCACGCTGAACAACAAAACCAGGGGAGCTGTCTGGAGGAGTTGCCACTGCTAAGGAACTGGCTGGGCATCAATCTGTTGTAAGCAATTGCATTGCTCAGCACTTGTGTTGTTCATATATTGTGTTGTTCCTTTTCTGTCCTATTAAACTGTCTATATCTCAACCCAGAAGTATTACCTTTTTCCAATCCCCAGTCCCTTTAGAGGAGGGGTAAGCAAACAGCTGTGTGGTGCTGAGCTGCCCTCTGGGTTAAGCCACAGCAATTGCTTAATAAGACCGTTGCCATGCAGACCTTTGCAGACAGCATTTTTGTGTTAAAAGTTATGATCATAGCTTCTTTAGTTGAAAATACTGGAATTACTGGACCTTGAAATACTCACGCATATTTTATTTAAGAAATGTACCCATTGTCAATAGAAATGTGTGGGTATGAGGAAGGTGGATTTTTGAGCGTGAATTCTAATGGAGTGAAAAGAGGAAGAAATTCATTTTTTCAAAGATTTTTAGATGAGATAAGCCCAAACCATGGTATCATTAGAATAGCTCTGAACAGATGTATATCAGATAGCTCATGGAGATATCAGATAGCTCATGGAGGACTGCTAAGGTTGGCTTGCATATCTGAATTTGGCCATTTCTCATTGAATGTATAGCTGTCTAGGTGACCATTTCTACTTTTCCTCTCCCTGTCCCACTGTCCTCCTACCCCACTCTGTTCTCTGCTAAGGAGATGATGTACCCCAGGTGCCAGTCTGGACCTCCTTCGGCTTTCCCTCATCTCCATGCTTGCCTGGTTGTCTGAAAGCCCTTTTGCACCCTTCTGTCAAGAGAGGATGATTTGCAATTGTGTGGAGAACATCATTCTTGTCACTTTTGTTTTGAAATGAATCACTTCCAAACGAGATGAGACACCATGCCAACCATGTGGACCTTACTTGTGTACAGTCAGGATTCTGTCTGACAGAGGTGCTGTTGCATTTAAATGGGGATGCTGGGCTTAGATGGGATTGCTGGGTGAGCCCCATCATGAGAAACTCTCAAGTCTGTGTTTCCAGACATGACAGAGAACAAAGTTCAGAAAGTGTGTGAATGTCTGATCAGAGGCTGCCATTTATAGTGGCAGTGCTGAGCCTTGTGATGAGAATGAGTAGAGATGTGCAACATGTCCATGTGTTTTGCCCACAGCTTTTGTATCTCAGGAGTGCTATCCCTTTTCTGAGGCATTTCCTTGATTCTCCTCTCTCTTGCCACAAAAATCTCCTGTTCTTCCTTACACCCAGAGAGCATATATGAGCAAGTAATATAGAAAGAAAGTGGCCCACTCTGCCTAAGCAAATAACAAAATAGACCACTAAGAGACTCAGTCAGAACACTTTCAAACTGCAGACAACCTGAACCTTCCCCCCTAAGAATGGAAATTTAATGGCTCTCATTGAAAGTAGAAAAACGTTTTTTAATATGGCAGAAAGATTACTAGCAGGCAGCTTAAATATTTCTGAAAACCAACGGAACTTGAATATCTACACCAGTAGAAAATAATACACTTTAATACCTTAATTGTAACTAATTACCCACAACTTATCTGTGTTTCTCAAACCAATCTGCTCTTTACAAGTCCATATAAGACACTGAGAATTATATGGTTGAAGTGGCTGTGCCTTGAAAGCTGGGAGAAGTGGTGTAGAAAGGCATTGTTCACTGTTAATGCCATGGCAGATAAAAAAATCTTCCTTGCGGTTGCATTTGAGACAGAGCTTTTTTATGCTGTGTGATTCTCTGCAAAATTCACTAAAACGCATAAATGTTGCTTCTTTCCATTTCCCCACCACAGCTGATGATCCAATATATCCTTGCTGATGCTGTTTTATCTTAATCTTTAATTACAAAGATAACAACATCACAAATCTGCTGTAATGAGGAATGGGGCATGAAGATAGAGGAAAAGAAGGGAAGGGTTTCTTCCTTGTTCTTCTATAAACTGAGTATACTGTGGCATCCTGAAGCATGCCAGTGCTGTGCAGGACAAATGATGTCTGTACATTCAGTACAAAGTTGTAACAATTTCACTTGCCATGTAGAAAAGATTTTTAAAATCCCATCTGAGTTCATAACAGAGAGTCCCATAGAGATGAGAGACTGGTTTTACCTGCTAACCGAAATGAAGCTTTTTTGACTTTAATATGGTTTGTGATTTAATAAAGGACTCTGATTCAGTATTAATATATTCCACGATGCTAAAAGATAGATTTGTGTCTCCATAGTCTGACATCTGACAATGCCTAGACAAACTTTATGTCCTTGTTAGCTTTTTTTCATGCAGTGACTGGAATTCGATGCTCGTACTGAATTGATTTCAAACTAATCATGGCCTTCATAGCTTAACTTGTGTTTGTTTACTTGGTATCTTCCTATAAGATAAATGGTATAATTTTTAATTGATTGTAATAAAACCTTTGTTTTTCAAATTTTATGGTTCTGCAAAATGTTTTTTGCAGAAAAAACATTGTTGAGGAGAACACAGGACCAGCTCTTCACCATGTGTGGTGTAACAGGATGATGACTGGTGCAGTGCAGTTGTTGCAGGACAGTAAAGGATGGGGAAAGTGTGAGCAGAGGCAGGTAAACAGTCTGTGTTGCTTCCTTTGAGACTTCATCAGCATTTCAGATTTCAGTACTCTTCAAGGGACTTCTGTGAGAATGGAGCACTCGTGGCTCTGGGCTATAGTGACCATGCAATAATGGAGCTCACACTCTTGAGCGATACAGGACAAGCAAAAGTAAAATCAGGAATCTTAATTTTAGGAAAGCCAATTTCCAGCTCTTCAGAGAGTTAGTTGACAATACCCCCTGGAATCTGTCCTCAAGAACAAAAGAGAGGAGCAGAGCTGGCAGATCTTTAAGGAAGCTTTCCCTAGGGCACAAAAGCTCTCCATATCCAGGTGTAGGAAGACAGGAAAGGAAGGCAGGTGTGACAAGAGGTGTCCTTCACGGGTCAGTACTGAGACTGATGCTCTTTAGCATCTTCATCAATGACATCAAAAGTGGAATCAAGTGCACCCTCAGCAAGTTTGCAAACTACACCAAGCTGTGCTGTGGTTAACGCACATAAAGGATGAGTTGCCATTCAGAGAGACCAAGATAAGCTCAACTAGTGGGCCCAGGTGAACCTCATGAGGTTCAACAAATCCCAGCGCAATGTCTTGCACCTGAGTCCTGGCAATCCCTACTGTAAGTACACCAAGGTGGGGGATGTAAGAACAGAGCACAACTCTGCTGAAAAGGATCTGAGGGTACTGATGAGGGATAAGCTGGACATGTGTTAGCAATGTGCTCACACAGCTCAGAAATCCAACCATATCCTGGGCTGCATCAAAAGAAGCATGGCCAGCAGGTTGAGGGATGTGATTCTGCCCTTCCATTCTGAGCTGATGAGACCTCATCTGGAGTGCTGTATCCAGGTGTGGAGTCCTCGGTATGGAAGAGACATAGACTTGTTGGAGCATGTCCATATGAGGGCCACAAAAATGATCCAAGGGATGGAAAACTTCCCCATTTGAGGACTGGCTGAGAGGGCTGAGGCTGTTCAGTTTGGAGAAGAGAAGGCTCTGGAGAGATGGGAGTAGCCTTTCAGTATTTAAAGAGGAGCTGAAAGAAGGAAGAGGACGGACACTTTATCAGGGTCTGGTGTGATAGGACAAGGGGAAACAGTTCTAAACTAAAAGAGAGAGATTTAGATTGGATATAAGGGAAATATTTTTTACAGTGAGGATGGTGAGGCAGTTGATTAGGTTGCCCAGAGAGGTGGTGGATGCCCCACCATTCAAGTTCTGGCTGGACAGGGCTCTGGGTACCTGATCTATCTGTGGGTGTCCCTGTTCACTGCAGGGGAGTTGGACTAAATGGTCTTTCAGGGTTCCTTCCAACTCAAAAATTTCTATGCCTCTTTCATTTGCCAAAATGCAGTTGGCATCTTGCTGTGTGAGGGAGGCAGGAGAAAAAAATATTTTATCTCTACCTTGTGAATATACCTTATGCTATATGGGAACTGACTTCATGTTTCTGTGTGTTGTGGCAGCCTTGGAGGAGTGCATGTGCTGTGCACTTGCCTGCATAGCTAAAACCCAAATGCAGTGCATGTAAAGTAGTCTGGGCAAGTTCAGCAGCCGAACTTGTTACTGCACCTTGTAGTGGGAACTGAGTAGAAACAAATATCTTGGTAAGTGTTTTAAGCTAACTGCAACTCCACTCAGGCCTGGCTACTGCTGTCACACCAGGGAGAAATCCAATGGGACATACACGTGTAAAATATTTACTCAGATGGAAGGTATTCTCTCTACAGAAGAAAACAGGGAGTATATGGTCTTGGAGAGGACGGGCAGCCTAGTATGTATTCATGGAGTACAGCCCCAGAAAGTGCTTAGGATACATTTCTTCACTTTCTCAAAATGCTGCTCAGCATTACAGATTTTGCTGTATGATCTTGAACATGTGAATAGTTGAGATAAAAGACATAGAACTTGTCTAACTCCCATTCACCAAGTGAAATTCTCTTCAGAAAAAAATATCATTTGTTTGTTGCTTGCATCTGCACTTGCCATCTTACAGCTGCTGCTGTAAAATTGAAAGCAGGAAAGTGAGCCTTTCCCCTTGGATGGTGGCAGTCCTCTTGCCTTCCTGACCCCAGACATCATCTTTGTTCTTTGTCCCATACTTGATAACTTATATTTCAGGATCCCACTTCTCCTACCGTGGTCTCCATTCTAATTTTACTTCTGTCCCTTGGCATTGTCAATGGACATAGGGATGTCCAGATGCTCCACAGAGACCAATTTTTGTTTGTTACATTCCCATGTCTTGTCTGAGGCTTTTATGGCAGTCACAGGACACATGGCTGTCCTTGCTTGTCCCTTAGGGCACTAACCACAACCCTATCTAATTCCGGACACCATAGACCTCCACAACGTGGAGGTGATAAATAAACAACGTGGAGTGGCGTAGTAAATAAAGTCTTAATCACAAAGGAAAACTTGATGGAAAGATGCTTAATATGCACTCTGGGTAGGTCCATTACTCCTGGATCCAGTTGGGATCCAAGTGATTCTATCTGAGATAATCTCAAACAATCATTCACCTAATTGGCAGTGTCACACTAGATACTGGATTTGATAAACTTTGTTTTGATAAACATAAAATTTGATGTAGGATGATTGGGCCAGGTAATCTGAAAGTATGGTGAACACAGGTAAGAGTGTGCATGAAGCCTAGAATCATGCATGAAAAAGGATAGCAGCACTCAGGGAAGGACACGTACAGACTGACAGAGACAGGTTGAGTAAAAGAGTAGAGAAGACATTCAGTGTCTGGTTTGATATGAACTAACTGGACTAAATATGAGCGCCCTTCAACATGGGAGCTTCTACTCTGTTACAATACTGAACTCAGTATAACTTCATGCCCTGACCACACTAGTGGCAGCCTTATGAGGACACTCCCTTCTTCGCTGAATCAATTTCAATATTTCATGAAAGATTTAGAGGAATCATCCAACAGATTCAGAAACACTGGCTACCTGCAGCAGCTCCTGTGTTACCTAGGTAATTTAATTTACACACAGTTTGCCAAGTTACTCAATTTACTTGAGAAGAAAACATTTTAGAATTCACTCATGATGATGCAGTTTTAGAACTTAAATTAGTTTAAGACTTCTCTGCTACTACAGGTGGGAGGCCCATGACTAGAAGAATTGAGATAAAAAACTGCCCTTATTTATGGCAGTCTGATTCAAGACAGGATAGTTTAATCACTTCTCTATACTGAACTGGGAAGAACAAATTTGCCTTGTTTGGCTTTGTTTACACCATCATTCACAGCCAAAGCACGAGAAGACTTTGTTGACATTGTGTTCTACAGACATAAAAATAGCGTGCACTTTTTCTGTTCTTTTTCTTTTCCAAGCTTTCAGGTAGAATTTTATTTTATTATAGTAAGTGCACTTTATATAATATCTTGATATTTTGCTACACTTGTCTTTGTCCCAGAGGTTCTTGTCTGATCAAAATTCTACATGAGGCAAGCGTTCTTTTATCTATGTGCCATTTATCACAGATGGAGTTCCTGTTTAATTAGATGCATTAGTGATGTCCCTTAAGAGATTTTTAACATTGTCTATTTTGCCTCTGAGCGCAACTTTTATGTTGAATCTGAAATATCCTTTGTAAACTATTATAGCTATATGATGGAGACAGAATGACTGATCATATTAACTTTTTAATTATTTATATATATATATATATTTATTTTACATTTTCTGTGCCAAAATGGAATTAAAACTGATTTTTCTTTAAGAAAAAAAAAACAAACAAAAAAAACCAAAAAAACCCAATATTTCAGAATTTAAAGTGCTGGATCTGTAGCTGAAGTCCAAAACAGGGTAGCTAAAATTTGCCATTTGTAACTATTTTTTGGTTAGCAGAGGCAAAGGCATTTAATGCAAGGCTAATAGTTGAAGGCTTACATGTTTGACTTTATTTTATCTTCCTATATATGCTATTCTTATAAAAGGCATTACTGTAAGTGTATTTCATATACTCTTTAATTTCCCCCAAAGTATGCTGAATTCCCACTGTTTTTTGTGAGGAGTCAACTGAAGCTATGGCTTTTAAGAGGAATGCAAAGTTGTATGTTTGCTACCAGAAGAGGAAAGTTTTTTATTTTATTTTTAAGGTATGATTAAATAACACACGATTCATTTTCAGCCTGAATCTTTTAAACCACTCTGATGTGAAGTCTGACTGAATGCTTTCTGGCTTCCTCCTTGCAAGATAAAGCATCATCTTCAGGAAATGCAATACGGGCCATATGGAGCCATCCTGTCACACTGCAGCAGAATATCTTGTGTTAAATGGGGGCTGATTTCACTGCATTGTTCCAACATGAAGCTAAAGCCTTGTTGCAATGTCACAGTCCAACTGTAAATTCCCTGTTTCAGTAAGAAGTTAGGTTTGGCAGGGTTGGGAAGACTTAGTGAGTCTTTTTTTCACTGAGGTGCTGGTAACTGACATTTCAGAAATGCAATAATACATGTGTCGTGAGTTGGTTCCTGTCTGGTTAGTCAAGAGGACTAAGAAAAATGTACTCATAGAGGTAATACACTGTAAGACTGGAAGACCCCTCTAGGTAAGAAATATTTTCCTACTAATTTAGCATTTTCTTGCTAAAGTAGTATCGAATGTTTTCTGCACATCTTATTTCTCAATCTACACATGTAGTAATCTTACCTGTAGTGATCTAAGTAATGAGAAAATGTAGAATGTTGGTGCCTTATTTTCAAGTAGTGGTTTAATCTAGAAATTGTATCATTGTTGATAAAGATGTTGATAAAGATATCATTGTATCTTGTTTCATAGAATCATCATAGAACAGCTTGGATTGGAAGGGACCTCAAGAGTTATCAATTTCCAATCTTCCACAGATTGCTGTACCTCCTGTAAGTTGTAAATGCTGGGACTGGCACTCCTGTGAGTTCTGGTGCCTTGGATGTTGACTTTGTGTACTTAAGTGCCTTGCCAATAGTTACTAATTATGTTTGGACATAGGGGTGGTGCCCTGGGGATGAAGATCAGGATGGAGGACCTGAACCAGAGGATCCACCCTTAGTGCTCAGACCAAAAGGCAGCCTAAATGACCCCAAATTAAGTCTGTCCACTATTAGGCACAACCCTTTATTTCGATAAACAAACAAACAAACAAACAAATAAAGCATTTGTGCATCTTCTGATAGTCTCTTTAGCTTATAAAATGACTGTTATATGATAGGATGCTGAGACTGTAGCTGTTCTAATATACACCAGAATGAGAGTTATCAGGACAGGATCTTGTACTCTCCTGCCATTCTGCACTTCACCAGCATTACAGACAATAGGATGATGAGTTGTCTGATTTATTCATCCTACTTATCTTCTTTCTCTCACATAATAAATACGTGCATATTATCCATTGTATGCCTGTTCCATGACATGTAACCTGAAACACCATGACTTTTTATTACCAAGAGAATTTATGGTTGACAGTACATGCACATCATAAACTATAGTCTTAACATCTGTTTGAATTTTGGCTTCACGAAATAAAGACCTCTTAAGCAAAACCTGTTAATGACTTGGCACAGTTGAAAATATACTACGGAGTTTCAGCACTGCAAAGACACTGGCACCTGGTACAACAACGATTATTTAGGCTTGAATTTCTTTCTTGAAGGGGTACAAAGGGAATTAATTGAATGATTCACTAATAGACAACCATCTACATATACATGGAAAAAATGCAGCAGCACTGAGGAGAACAAACAGAATACCCTTTTAGGAATTTATGTTGCTGATTGAGAGAATGCTTATCCAATATGTAGCCAACTTCAAAACAATGATGAATCCCACATGAAAGGTAATAGACACTGGAGATGTTGGATTAAATGGCAGATGTCATCTTTAATTCATAGCAATGTATTTCTAGCAACACAGCTGGTGCGTGTGTATTCATATAACCAAGAACTACAGTGTTATGAAAACTTCTTGGTTTGGTTTAGTTAGAAAATATATTAAACTAAAAACGTGGATGAGCCTCTTTGCTTGAAACCATAGGTCTCTCTGCTCCCCAAAGGAAGAGCAAAGTCTCCCAGAAAGCTATTGGATATCATCTCCTAATATAGAGATCCTGGCTCATACTCTTTACAATAGACTTCCACCAGAAGTACCATGACCCTCATGGCCATAGCCACTCAGTTATGACTAAGCTGTTGGACACCATTTTGAAGCATATCTCATGATGTACAGAACACCTAACATGGGGGCTTAGAGGGATGTATCTAATTGATTGCTTGTTTTGTGACTTTCTAGCCCAACTGATGCACAAAATAATGAAATTTACTGCTTTTAAATATGTCTTGTCAGATTCTTACCTATCCTTGCTTACAATTTTATGGTTTACCTTTCTACTCACCAATCAGTTTTCCTTCTGTAACCCATACCCATTCCCTTGACACATCTGAATGACCCAATTATGCCCTTTTCACTTTGTGAGAACACTGAAACACAGCAGTGCCTCTAAATGGCTCTAGCAAGGAACCTTACATATCAGCAACCTCTATTCTGCTCTTTTAAAAAAAAACTCTGAAGTGTTTTTTCAGCTCCTGCTGCTATTCAAGTTTTGAGCAATTCCTGCAACAGCCTCAGCTGAGACATCTGGAGAGAATATTGGGGCATCCTCCTAGTTCTTTATTTCTGAGCTCATCGAAAAGCACTCCATCCTGAACTGCCAGAGAGACTAGTTGCTTCTGGTAAAGTGGGAAAGTGAAAATACTTTGTGCTGACAACACCCTTCTGCAATACAACTGTCCTGTATGTGTAGGCCTATTCTTGCTGGTGCAGTAGCCCTTGGAAACCATCTCCATGAACCCACCAACAGATTTCAGGATTATCCCCCTTCTATAGTCAGACTCTGCAGACAGCCCTTGTCACAGTAACCTGATCTGTTCTGGCATCATACTTTCCCCAGAACAGGGAAGGAAATGTGTAAACAAGCAAGTATCTTCACTCCTGCCTTGACAGATGAGGCTAAACAGGGCCTTGTGAATGTCGCTTCCCAGACAGCAAGGAAAACACTTGCACATTTTTTGAAAACCTGCCTTTTTTTTTTTTTTTTTTTCCCCTCTTTGAGGTTTCACAGGGTCCTTCCTGAATAGTTGCCCTTTTACCATTAATACATGTCTTGATGATCCTTTTTGATGGCATATTGGAGTGTGAGCCTGGAGCTGAAGCTAAGCAAATGACACCTGGGTAAAGATGAAGTTTTTGATTCAGCCAGTGCTGCATTACCTGAAGTGCAGTGGTATCACTGCAGATACTTCACTTGTTTCTAACTCTGTTGGTGTTGATCCTTGGAAGAAATGAAACTGTTCTGATAAGCTCTTTACAATACCAGGCAAAGTATCATTAGTACCAATAGTCACAAAAAGAGAAAAGCTGCCTCACCCAACTGGTGAAGAGGGCCTCTATGCAACATTCCTTCTCAAAAAATAGCCTTCATCCAGAAAACATTCTGCCTTGAGAGGCTAGTTCTTAAATAAACCCAGGGTCCACCCCTTCTGGTCTCCTGGGAAGCACAGATGAATTGTTTGCACTGGTACTTCCTGGGCCAGCCATCCTCTTCACCAAGTGCTCAATCAATTGTCAGTTCTGGCCTTTACATAGCAGTTCCCCCACAGTTGGTCAGAGAAAGCAAATGCTTATCTTGATGCCAGCATTTTTACAGAATGTATAAGCAGGGCCAAAGCCACTGCAGTGAATCTGACTGCTGAAAGCAAAACTCCAGACAAGGAAAAGTTCACCTGATAGTGAAAGATGTTGCTTATATATAGCACTGGAGGACTCCTGCATTGCTTCATGGCTTGGCTGGATCTCAACAAGATAAATATTCATGCTACTGCTGTATGCTTGATGTGACAAAATACTGATGCAAAAGGAAAAAATTACTGGACAGCAGAGAGTAAAGTGGCATAATATGTCGGGTTGTTCAAGGTCATCAGGCAGACAACAATTCCAAGTATGGCTAAGGAAGGCATTGAGTTTAATAATATGTCACAGAATTGCCTGCTTTTCCTGATGCTTTATTTTGGGTAGTGGAGTTTGATTTCAATGCTTTATTATGATAACATTTTGGGACTGTTTGGCAACCCTGCCTGCAGCAAGAGGTTGAAATTAGATGACCTGTGTGCTCCCTTCCAACCCAAGCTATTTTTATGGCTCTATGTATGTTTCTATGATTTTATGAATGAGATGATTTCTACTAAACTAAGCCATCATTAGAGTAAAAAAAAATAAAAAAGAAATGACAGATTTTAGCCCAAGATTTTTTTCTCAGTGCTACGCTTCTTTCAATCTATTTTGAGATATTTGTGTATTATTGTTGCTTTTAAAATTCATTGCTTTTCCCTCAGAAGCCACTGAAATCTTTCTCCCTTGCCCTGAACCAACATGTTCACATTTTAGGCTGATCTTCTGAACTTTCTTTTTACTAACTGAAATAATTGCAGTACTTCATCGGGAAGCATGGTGTGTCTGTAGCTCTCACCTCCATTACTTTCTATCACAAATGTCCTCTTCATACCACAAAAAAAAAAAAAAAGAAAAAGACTTTCTTTCTAGAATAGTTTTAGGTAGAATATGTCACTAACTTATATCTAGCATCCTTGCCTAGTGAGTGGAGCTGGGACAAAAAGCTATTGCAAACAGAAAAGTAAATGTGAAAATGACATCAACGTTACTGAGATTGTAAATGGCACAATAACTGGACAGAAGACCATGCAGCTGATATAAGAATATTCAGAAGAAATGCTTTTGTTCTTTCCAGTTCCCTGCACGCAGCATCAGTTCAGGAACAACACCTGTCTGTTGATAAACTTGTTCCCTTGATAGTCACAAAGTTCATATATAGATTATAAAATGTCACTGTTACCAGGTTAAATGCTTATGGGTCTTAAATGATTTCAAGGCAACACAGGGAAGCACTCACAGTCATTAACATTCATGAGAACACATGCAATCAGCATACAATTGACTGGGCTAGAAGCAAATTCAGGGGGAATATATCCTTTGCTGTTTCTGTTGAATGACCCCATTGCCTTCTGGGACTGGCAGAAACTGAATGAAAATTTGTCCTTCCAAAAGGACTTAAAACTAAGCTGCAGATGAATAAAAGGGGAGTTTTTCACATGGATAAGTACTTGGTTAAAAATAAGAAATAGAGGGTTGGAATAAGTGATCATCTCACAGGAAGTTACCATTGCAAACCTGTTGATACCTTTATTGTCCCAGATATTTACACTAAACCAGGAAAAGAGTGTAAGTAGTGAGATGGAATTTGTGTAAGAAATTACAGAACATTGTGAGACTGAGCGAGTGACAAAACGGCAGATGGAATTCAATACAGATGCACACAGGAAAAATAGTCATGGGCCATGAACTGGAATAAGATTTGGGGGTTACAATGATTCCAGAAGAGGATTAGCATTACAGTCAGGAAAAGTCTGAAAACATTTGAATGGTAGAAGTGATTAGAAAAGAAACAGAGTAAAATTGTTACTCAACCATGTGTAATTAATAACATAAATAGGCAGATAAAGGCTAAGTCAATTTGTTCTATTTTCATAATACGCCTGAGAATGCATGGACTTGTCCCAGGACTCGTCTACTACTGATCTACATAACCTTTTCCTGCACTTTCTTGAAGGAGAGAAGAAGGTATCTGTGAACAGACTTGGCGTGAACTGTGGGCCTACTAGTCTTCTAAAAGAACTGCAGGTGTTAGCAGTTACACAAATTAATCAGAAACACTTAGGTTGAAAGGGACTTTTGAGATGATCTAGCTCAACCTGCCTACTTAAACAAGGTCACTTAGAGCAGGTTGCTTGGGATTGTGTTTGTTTAGGTTTTGAACTACAACAAAGGTGACGTCATAACCTCTCTGTAAGACCACACTCACAGTAAAAATAGAACTTTATTGTGTTCAGAATGCCCCCAGTAGTAGCTCCTGGTCATGGGTCTCTGCATGTTTTGTGTCTGTCTCCTGGAGAACATTTGTTTTAAATATATAACCATTTGTGCAGGTGTTTCGAATACAAACACTTTGAGTTATATTTAGCTCTTGCATGCTTCTTCCAGCAGTACATGAGCAACCACTCTGTTGGTAGACAGCTCAGGAAGTAGTCAGATTGGAGACAAAGCTCTTGGATTTTTTATGCCGGGTGGATAGGCTACCACCTTATTTTCAAATTTCTCTTATATGATTCATTTTTTTTCTGGTGACTGACTTATGCATGGTATTCTAGGTAGAAGAAAAAGAATAGAATGGAATAGAATACTTCACTTGGAAGACATCTACAAAGATCATCAAGTCCAACTGCCTAATCACTTCAGGATTAACCAAAAGTTAAAGCATGTTAATGAGGACGTTAACCAAATGCCACTTGAATATTGACAGGCATGGGCATCAACTACCTCCTTAGAAATCCTGTTCCAGAATTTGACCATACTCACAGTTTGTCCACCCTCACAGAAGTTTTTCCTAATGCCCAATCTAACTGACCTCTTGAACTTGTGTCATTTCCATGTCTTGCCGTCAGTTCTCAGAAGCAGAGCCAAGCTCCTCCCTCTGCATCCCCTCTTCAGGAGATGCAGAGGGTAGTAAGTTCACCTCTTGACCTCCTCTTCTCTAGAGTAGGCAACCCAAAAGTCTTCCACCACTCCTCACAGAGCATGCCTTCTAGTCCTCTTACCCGCTCTGTTGCCTTGCTCTGGATGCTTTCAGGGACTTTATCACAATTTTTTATATTATGGAGACCAGAACTGCACACAATATTCAAAATGAAGCTGTACCAGTGCAAAACATATTTGGAGTATTGCCTCTTTTGACCAACTGACTATACTGTGTTTAATGGACTCCAAAATGCATTGTCCTGTTGGCTGCCAGGCACACTAGTGGCTCATGATGAGCCAGCTGTCAATTCACAACTCCAGGTCCCTTTCTGCTGGCTCTCCAGCCACTCGTCTCCCAGTCTGAACATGTGTTTGACATTATTCTACCCCAGGAGCAGAACCTGGCATTTTCCTTTATCAAACTTCATGTCACTGATGATCCACAGTGCTCCAATCTATCTAATTGACTCTTCAGAAAATCAGCAGTACTTCCCAGTTAAGCGACATCAGTGAACTTGCTAAGGATGCATCCCACTCCTTCATCCAAATCACTGTTAAACAGAAGCAGTCCTAGAACTGAGGTCATCCACCAGCCAGATGTATTCATTTACCCTCTGAGTTGTATTGTTGAGCCTCTTCATCAGCAAGAATTGTATGAACCTGTTCATCTTACATTTGGCAGTTTGTCCAGAAGCATACCATGAAGGACATTATCAAAGCCTTGAAATCCAGAAAGGTTAACTCCACTGCCTTCCCTTCATCCCCCAGTAGATAACCTTATCAGACAAGGAAACAAAATTACTAAGACAGTCCTTTCCCTTCACGAGCCCATGTTGACTATGCCTGTTAGTAGCTTTGTTCTTTAATTGACTTTCAGTAACCCTAGAATAATCTGCTTCATAACTTTTCTAGATACTGAAATTAGACATATAGTTTTTCCTGTAGCTTCTTGGGTCTTCTCTCATTCCTTTTTTGTAAATGGGTGTAATGGCTAGTTCCCCAGTCAGGAGGGACCTCTCAAGATTCTCATGAAAATTAGAGAACTGTTGATTTTCTTTCGCTCAGAATGTTTTTTCCTTTTATGAAGTCATATTTGGTTTTGGTTTCCTTCACTGCTGAAACTAATATGCAGAGAAGTGATGACTATAGCAGAAGTGACTACTGATATACTCTACTATCTTAGATTCCTTGCACTGATGACAAAAGTGATAATTGCACCCACGGCACAGTCAAGGCAGTATTAATTGGCATAATGGTTTAATCTCTTTCTTAGGCTCACATTACATCATTTCATGGCAAAGTGTTCTTATTTTGTCCTGAGGGTAGAAACCTGCTGCTGTTTTGATGTGAACATTCACACTGATATCAAAGTGCTTCCTTGTGAAAGGCATTTTAAACCATTCTGAAACGCAGCCTCAGAAATTCAGTTTTGCTGTGCTGGTTTTGCTTCTGCCACTGCCAGTTCAGTACACAGAGGTATATGGGTAGATTAATTCCTCTGAAATGTCAGGTCAAATTCAAGCAGTAAACTCACACGGAAGTGAGACATAATTGTTTCTTCCAGTGACCAGGTCTTATCTTCTAAGTCACCTTCTTGAACTCCCATGAAAACACTCTCAGCCTGGGAATAACAACCTGCTTTTCTCTTGAGTTGTTCTGTACTAGCAAAACTTAAAGCATGCTGCTTCCCTTAGACACAGAAATTTTCCTCTGTGCCAGGAGTGTAGTATCATCTGCAGAAAAAGTGTTGAGAATATGTATTGCCCTTCAGTTTGAATATCACATGGAATCAAAGTGGAGTTGCTATCTCATTCATTTCTCAGAAGCTGCAAGGATCTTGTTCTCAAATGCTCTGAGGCAAATATGAAAATTAGTTGTCATTTACTTCAGGTTTTGAAATAACAGTACGAGTTTATTGAAGGGTTTGAGAGACCTTTGACTATTTGTAGTATCATCAATTGGAAAGGGTACAAAAAAAAATCAGTTTTCCCACAAAAGTGAAAGGAAACTGAAAATAAAGAGAGGCAGCACTGTATTACAAGTGCTCAGTGTTCTACTTTTTCCTTTTGATATCTGGGTATATAAGTAGAACCTTCAGGTCTGACTGACAACGATACTGAACAAGATGTGAACTGAGTATTTTAATAAAATCCTGGAAGAGGGAAAAGTGGTAAGGAGGGGAATGGTTTAGCATTTCTAGACCTTTTAAACTTTGGCCAACTTACATCTGTTGTCTCTGATCAAATAGAGAAACTTCACTGCAAAGGCAGAACACAGACTCATTGGACAAAGCTGGTTCTGGAGAAGTAGGTGATAAATCTGCTTCCGGTGCATCAGTTTCACCAAAGAAAGTAAGTCACACCAAATCAGCTGAAAAGACCTCTCCTGTAAAATCCTTGATCGCAAACAGGGGACAGATTTGTCAGACCTTTGGTATAGCCCCACATGACATCAAGGAGGGTCATTGTGTACTGGCCCCAGCTGGACAAGAAGGAAGTTAAGAGCATTTGAAAGAACATGTGGATTTATGCTCCTTTTATCATTCTTTGTGGTCCTTGCACCCTATGAGCAGTTTATTCAACAGATCTTCTGTTGCTGCACATTGTCTGGAGAATAGCCTCTCTTGACTGTCCCCACATAGCACAGCACAAGGCCTTTGGAAGCTCCTGAGATTTGGGCCATCTGAAGTGCACCATGCAAAAATCTCCAAGTATATGGGAGTCCAGATGTTTTCTGCCTCCAGCAGATTCTCTGGACTCTGTGATTTAACCATATTTTGTGCTTAACCTTTGACACATGGGGATATCTTCTGGTAATGGTGCTAGGCACAGCTTGAGCTCCTCTTTTTCTTTGGGATCAGTATGACAGCCAGCTCTTAAAAATAATATCATCATAGAATAACTCAGGTTGGAAAAGACCCTAAACATCATTGAATCCAACCACGACCTAACCATACTACGCTAACTCTAACAGCCCTCTGCTAAATCATGTCCCTGAGCACCACAACAATGTGGTTTTTAAACCATCAGGGATGGTGACTCAACCACCTCCCTGGGGAGCCTATTCCAGTGCTTAATAACCCTCTCTGTAAAGACATTTTTCTGATATCCAACCTAAACTTACCCTGGCACAACTTGAAGCCATTTCCCCTCATCCTGTCACCTGTCACCAGTGAGAAGAGACCAACCTCGCTCTCACTGTAAGCACCTTTCAGATATTGGAAGAGAGCAATAAAGTCTCCTTTATTCTCCTCCTTTCCCCAAACTGGACAGCCCCAGTTCCTTAAGTCTCTCCTCATAGGCCATATTCTCCAAGCCCTTCACAAGCCTTGTTGCCCTTATTTGGACCTGTTTCAGCATCTCAATGTCCTTTCTGTACTGAGGTGCCCAAAACTGAACACAGTACTCAAGGTGAAGCCTCATCAATGCTGAGTACAAGGGCAGGATTACTTCCCCAGTCCTGCTCACCACACCATTCCTGATACAAGCCAGGATGCCATTGGTCTTCTTGGCCACCTGGACACACTGCTGGCTCATATTCAGCCAACTGTCCATCAATACACCAAGGTCCTTTTCCATCAGGCAGCTTTCCAGCCACTCCTCCCCAAGCCTGTAGGGTTGCCTGGAGTTGTGACCAAAATGCAGGACCTGACACTTGGCTCTATTGAAACTCATGCAGTTTTGCTTGGCATATCAATCCAATCTATTGAGGTCAGTGAATGCTATTTCCAAAAGCACAAGGATTTAAGTGTATGTTTATCATTTGTTTCAAAAATCTCAGCAAATGGTTCAGAAAAATGATTATCATCTGACAGAAGGACTGTTAGAAGAGGAGAATATAGTCCATGGAAATACAAGGATGGAGATCTTCATTTTTTCAATACATTTTAATAGCAAAAAAAATTTTTAAAGTTATTCCAGTTTTAGGACATACAGGGAAGACTACTAATTTAGTGGAAGAAAAGAGCTTTTACATGTGAAATAATCTGCCTTTCTGTAGCAAACCAGAAGGCTTCTGGTATTATTAAAATGAAATTTCACTTCTTATTTTTCAAGTCTTGCATATAAGTGTTAATATTCCAGAAAATGTGGCTACATCTCAGTTAGACTGGAGATGCTCATGCAGAACATGAAGATGATGTGTAATACCGATAAGAGAATTAAAACATTATTTAGTTCTTGTCTGCCAAGTTACTTGAGTAATGGATGGATCTGCCTCACATTACTCTGCTAGTTATCAATCTTCATAACAAGGCATTTGGGACCATTTGGGAGTGAATCTGTTGAAAATTACTAGAAGAGAGGGAATCGGTGTAAGAATTTGGTACATTATAATTATTGAATTTGCTGTGTTTATTGATATGGAAAGGAGTTTATACACCCAAAGGGCATATTTAATCTTAGCTCTTCTCTATCTAGAGCACTGGCAAATACTTATTTTATTCCACAGCGCAGGAGGATAACAAATTTAATTTAGATAGCACTGACTTGAAGTATTTCAGCTTATTTTAATGCTAGTTGGGAAGCAATCATAATTCTACTTGAACGGCAAAGAAAGAAGATGAAATGCTGTGTTCTTGGTGTAAGTATTTTCCCTCTGATCTGGCGGAGTTGCTTTCAGAGAGCTGAGCCCTTCACACATTTCCATGATCAATGTGTCAAGCAGAAGATACAAGAACTTGAAAGAGACTATGTGGGCACACATTGAGTGCTTGTACATCTGACCCTCACATGCTGGTCACAAAGTATCTCCTTTTCTCTCCCTATTTTTCCTTCCTTTTTCGAGGATCTGAAAGGTGATCTGGTATAAAGCAATGCTTTCTGGTATGATTGCTGCTGTAACAGATTAATGCTGTTTGTAGATACATTGCTGTCACTTTCTCTCCAAGCTCTACGCTGACACAAATGGGATACGGAACAGAGTCTGCTAAAATATATTTAACTCCTTACAACTTCCGAAGGAGGACCAAAGGTGATGAGAAGCTTGAGACAACAATTTTTTTCATGGGAGATGATAGAAATGAACTTGAAGGCCTATGTACGGAGAGCTAGAGCAATGTGGGGATCTGCCAAAGAAAGCCAAAATCATCCAGGTAGTGGAGCAAAGAGTGATTCTTTCACTGCAAGGGCACAGTGCCCATAACCACACCAGTAACCAGGGGGAGCTGACAATGACTTCTGACCATATGGCCAAGAGACACAGCTCGGCCTGGTCCATATAATAAAAGCTGCTGCTCCCAAATGAAGGTGGCTGCATCTAAGCTACTTATAAGCAACTCAGGAGAATTCCTATAAAATTCTGAGCCTAAGCCACATGCACATTGAAATTGGACCCTGTATCCAGTGGTCTCAGAAAAATGAGATTTGGGTAGCTGGACTCAGATGCTAGGAGACAGACAGGTTGCCTCTAGTGCCAGTACAACCTGTGAACCTCCCAGTAGAAGCATTACTAATGCTTTCAGGACTAGCGTGCCTACTTCAGCCTTGTTTTCCTCCCTTGCCTCAGCAACAGACACCACTGAAAAGTACATGAAACCATCTGTGTCTGTCATAGTCATAGTAGACATTGCAACAGCAAGCCACAGTGTCCCTTAGGCCTTATCTTAACAACAGCTGTCCATATTGGTCCATATCTCTGATGCATTCTGCCATTGCCAGCCCCCTCAACCTCTCAACACCTTACTGTATTGCACAGTGACAGATGGCTTCTTGCTAGACATGGTGTCTAGTTGTCCACTAAACCATCTGCTTTAAATTTCTTTGAGCAATTCCTTCCCAATCGTTATTTGCTCAATTGTTATTTGCTCAATTCCTGCACTGCTCACAATTCCTCTGAACTGCACATCTGAAGAGCTCCCTAAGAAGGATGTACCCACCTTCTCCTTCTGAGCTGTGCTCCCTGTCCTGCTGCATTCCCTTCAGGTCTGCCATGTGCCTCAGACACAGTCCAATGAACTTTGCTGGGAAGAAGGACAGAGGCTGAGCTCCAAGCACCAGGTGAGGGTCTGTCATCTTCTTGCCTTCTGCCATATGGCACCAGGAAACCATCTAGAGTGGCTCTGGCTTTTCACACAAGGTCTCCTCTTCAGAGAGCTCTTGTGAGGAGATGTATCAAGGGAGAGTGGAGGCAGACTTGGTACCATGCAAAACCTTTATTTGATTTTAATATCCCAAGGCAAAAGCTTGCAACAGTACTTGAGGGGGCAAAGCATCTCAGTTCAGGAAAGCCCATTTCAGAGCCTTGTCTTCCCTGGCTCCTGAGCCTACCACATCATCCACAGTGGCTACATCTTCATCCAGGATGAAGCTAGATAAAACTGACCCTGGATGTTATTAGAATGCGTGTGAGGCTTAGAAGATTCACAGCTATGACTGGAGAAAAGGTATTAAGAAACCTCCTGCCCTTGGAGTAATCCTGAGCAAAGCAGAGATTCCCAATGGGATCAACTGTCTTTGGCAGATGCATGCACCCATCTGTGTTTGTTTCTTAGGTGCACTTGGGGCAGCACATTAATGGCATCTGGCTGCTGTTTGAGATACTCTCCAGCAACTGCTGCTTCCTCCAATGTAGTTTCTAAAAGAAACTGTAAAGCTGCAATGTAGCCCCTGAGAGTGAGATCCCAGTCTCTGGGCTATAAGGATCTGTTTAAAGCAGTTCCCCTTTGTCTGTGCCATCGTCTTTGTCTTCAGGTGTGGTGGTAGGAAATAGTCATCAGATTATTACAGCACTTAGGTAGTAAGAGAAGGAGGAGGTAGTATGAGCCAGGGCAGGCCTTTTGGGCAGAAAATTATCTCCACTGATTCAATGCAGTTAGTTGCTGATTTTCTCAACTTTTTGCTTAACAAATTTTACCAACTTCAATGACATTGAATGGGAAACTGAAGGTATTACTCAGCCAAATAGAATATTAAATTTCCATGATTTTTTTTTTTTTTTGCTAGCACTACATTTCACAGAACAAATGTAAAATCTGACAGGTCTAAGTTTACATATTTGCCACAAAACCCTAGGGGGAAAAAAAAGGAAACAAATATTTCCTGAATACACTTTCAATAACAGAAAAAAGAAAAAAAAAATGAAAAAAGAAAAAAGAAAATAAAAACACAACAACAGTAACAACAACAACAAAAAACCCAACAAAACAGACAAAGTCCCAAACCAGCCAAACTTTCTTACAGAGAACTTTCAGCTACCTCAGATGGCTGTTAGAAGCCAGCCATGTTTGTAGATAAAAGTAATACATTTCATTAAAGCAACTGATAGAAATCTTTAGTAATGATATCATCTACAAATCTTGCCTCTTTTGTATCCTCTGATCATTATAGCTACAGAAACACAACTATTTCATCATTATGGGTAATATACTCTGTTGGTTTTTGATCTTCCACCGTTTTCCCTATTCTCTTTGCCTCTCTCTTGCCTACTTCTTGTCTCCTCTCCTATCACTCCTGCATTTCCTTTGCTGCAGCGCTCTGCATTCCCTTCCTGAAACAGGCTTCGTCAAAAGCAGCTTGTTATCCCTTATTAAAATGATCAACAGTGAAATACTTGCATGTTGTCTCTTGTCATAATTAGGCTTTAGATTGGGAGTCTTTAAAAGGAGAGACTCTTTTGTCTCAAATCCAGTGCCACATATTGTCTCCGGACTCATTTTATTAGGTAACTTCCATACCCCAATAGAATATATTCTCCACCCTACATAATCTATAAAATCTTTGTTTTAAAATCAAACTTGAACTCTGCAGGCTGATTTTACAAATGGGCCAGATTTCATTTGCTTATATAATCCACATTTGAGCTAATATATTATGCAGAAGAAAGAAATTAGGACATTATCCTTCTAAATTTGGTTCAGTCCCCAACATGCTAGACATGTGTCATTCTGGCAAACTTCTCTGTAAGTAATTTCTCTTATCTCTGCAATGCCTCTTATTTGATGCATTGTGTCAGTTTAGAAATTAACAACCTATATGTAAGAGTTTGCTGTCATTGTCCCTAACTTGGGAAAGCAACTCTGTTGCACAGGAGTACGTAGGTAACTGTCCCATTGCCTTCTCAGGGGACAAATGATAAAAAAGAGAAAACAACTCCAAATCTTGGTTGATTTTGCAAATTGCAGCACACAGGGAGGCTGCTCCTGTGGCAGCAATTGCTCCGAGTCTTCATGTGTCATTTGACAAAAGTAGGAAGGTAGGAAATTGATGGAGAAGAAAAGAGAAAACACTGCCTAACATATTGTGGGAAGATTGGATGCATTTATGAGTTTTGCCTCAAGAGTTTCCATGCAAAATATTGGATGTTGTCAGTGTATCACAAGAAAATCTGCAACATTCTTTAGAAAATATGGATGGCACATAGACAGGATGGCTCAGTCTGCTTAGCACTGTATCTTGTATCATCCAAAGCTCCCCCAAAAACTTCCTTTCCAGAAAGTGGAACAAAACCACCAAGTCTTTAACTCATATTAAAAAGCATTCTGTTTCTTTCTGGTCTTGTGTATCAGCTTGCTTCACTGCAGTGTGCAAGCTGAATGACAGTTCTTTAGGGATTGTTTTATTATTTGCTTCCAGAAAGTTTAGAAATATCTTCATGTTCCAACAAAATTTTATATATTTTTATTCTTACTATGCAATAAATAACCCCATTCTGCAGGTAAACAAAATCCTTTCAGAAAAATGCTTTGTTACTAAACAAACCTTACAACAGATAACTGAATTTTCCTCTTCATGCAAAGCAATCAGACCATGTTTTTGCATGATTCACTTCAGATTCAAATTTCTTGCAGTTTTCAGCAGGAGCTGAACTGCATAAAGGAAAAGTGCATAGCAATACCACATTGTTTAATTAATCTACAAGCCAAACTAATTTGGCAATCTCTCATCTTAGAAGAACATCTACATTACAATCAAAGAAGCTAAAATTATAAAGATTAAGCCAGTCCTTATGGCACATTCTGAGTTTATCTAGAGTTGATTGCACTAGGAATTGTATTAGGGCTGCCAGACTGGAGGGAGGTGTTAATGCAGTGAGAGTAATCCTATTCACAGCATACTCAGCAGCAGCAGTCAGATAAGTACAGCATGTCAGACCAAATCTTAATGATCTCCCTGAATGTCTGTGCAGGGTCTTGTCTGTCACTCTGCTAGTTGAAAGCAGCGCTCTCCAAAGCATCGATGGAACTGTTTAAGTCATTCAGAAGGAGACCTTCAAAAAGCTTATTCAACAAATTAATGGTTGCTATGAATTTAATTTCTGCTGACGTTAGCTCACGTCTGATTTCAAAAGAGAATTTTGTTAATGGACATTTCCAGTCACGCTCAAGTCATGGAGTTATATGGCATTCTACAAGGGAGATCTTTAAGCCAATTGCTGTGCTTTGTTTCAGCAGATACATCTGAGAATCTGGGGTCTAACAGAAAACTGAACGAAGAATAGAGGCAGCCTAAGTAGTTCGTTCTTCTTGATGCTTTATAGCCATCCTTGCTTCTCCTGATTTCCTTGTAGAGGCATTCTGACCGGAGAGGAGGCATATCAAAAAGCCACTTTGTAGCTCGTTTTAGCACTTCTTTTTAGCACTTCTTAGCTCTGGAGTTTCTGAATTTTTTTCTCACAGTGTTTTGGGAATTGGAAGCTTATATTGGTCTTATCATCTATCTTAGTTTTTTTGAAAGTTCCCTTTTGTCCTTCTTTCAGTAGTTCGGTATCTCCATTGGCAGTCTGGCTGCGTTAATCTGAATACTTGAATTATCCAGTAGTGAAGCACAGCAAAATATAAATTAAATTTAAGATTACTTTCAGAACAAAAATCAGACTTCATTAATTATTATTAAAATAGTTTTACAATAGGGACAGGTGATGTCAAATTGTCTAAAATCGCACCTGAAAAAATTGAGAATGCTGTCCTGAGGGAGAGCAAAACCTATAAATCCTTCTCCTTGTAGGTATTTCTGTTCCATCCCATTTCTTCTTCTAACCACATCTCAGTTCAGTTAGGGAAATCCATTTCTCCTTGACCTTTTATTCCCAGACACATTGAAAAATTTATTCCAATCAAGTCATACTGTATCTGGCTTCAAAAAATGACATAATGTAGTATTGAAGCCATGAATATTTTCAGCTCATGAATATGCAGTCTGTTTCTGTATTTTTATTTTTCCTCAGCTTAATGGATATATTCCTCTCTCCATGCAACAGGGAACTCTGGACACTTTAAGCAAATTGTTTTTCCCATTCCTGTCTTGTACATTCCTGCTGGAATTATTAAAACATAACACTGAGTTTTAAATAAGTTCTTCTACTTTCTTCAGAAGGTATGGCAACTTCAAAATAATCTCTCAGTAGTAATCTGGACCTCAGAATTTTAAACTTGAGTGTTCCTCCAAGTCTGTAGAGCTTTTGAACACGCAGCTCTGGCTGTCATCCCTCTGAGTTTGGAAAAAAAACACCTTTATTCCCATAATCTTCTAGAATCTAAAGTTTTTCTAAAGCATTTGTTCATTTCCTAACACATTTTATATTATGTTAGGAAAAAAAGACAGAGAAAACCTCTTGTATACAACCAAACTTAACTGATTTACTATCTACTTGCAGGTTGAAATCCATTTGCAAATGAAGATGTCCCTTAGTTTTATGAAACCAATGTTCTCTACCAATATATTTCTCTAAACATACCATAAAAGAGTATGATATGGAAAGTAACATCAAAATGTGTCATAAAAGCTGATTTTAAAGCGTATATACGTCAGCAAGTTTTATGAGAAAAGGAAATGTTACCTTCCTGATATTTAGCTCATCCTAGTATAATACAAAGCTAAAAGTTTTTGGAATTACTTGGCATTAAATAAGCTATCAAAAATCACGAAGTGCAAGTTATAATGTTCAAGCATTCAAACAGTTTATTGCAGGATAGCAGAAAAACAGAGTTAGACCAACATCAGCTTACATTTCCCAGTAAATAGCCCATGTCAGACATCAACCACGGAATATTTTAATGAAAAGGTCCCACTCCTTCCTAAAGAGAATATTTCTCAGATCGTATATGTGAACTTACTGTATATTCCCATTCAGAGCTTCAGCAACAGTCTTCAGTGCTGCACATAGCTACTTAAATCACATCCAGCGATGTAGTAATGACAAGCATCAAGTTATTTTAAAGAACAAAAATCATTTCATATTTTATGTAAAGACCAAAATATACTAACAAATATCAAATATAAATAACAACAATTTCAAATGGAAATGTCCCCTTTTCATGATAGATGAACCTTACCTGATAAATAAGTAGACATTATGCAATATAATCTCACTGAGATATTTTCCAAGAACTTCAGCTACTATTTTAGGGCCTCATTAATGACATTAGACTATCTTATAAACCGTGGACTTGGAACTTGAAACTACACTTCTCTAAGCTTTTATTCTTCCCAAACTTGTTGCATATACATAATAACTGGTGAGTTGGATGGCCAAACCTTCTTTATACAATTATTTGGTAAATTCATCTGTACCTCTTGCTTTATCAGCTCTTGGTTCCTCAGTTAGGAGTCAATTTCAGAAAGCTCTCTAAGGCTTCCTTTTGAGAGCAAAGCTGTAACAATTCCCAGTTAAAAAAAAAAAAAAATTCTTCTGAAGCCCTTCACTAATCTCTAATGCAACAGGATATGCATTTAAATTGTTTAATCACTTGTTGGGCTAGATTATTTTGCTACACAAACACCAAATTAATTGGGATCTTGGTTATCTTATTGCTTTAGTCCATAAGGTGGCAGCTTGACATTTCTAGATTCCTTGAAAACCCATTTTCTGAATTTGCTGATTTTTGTTATCTTATGTAACTATCTAAGAGTTTACAGCCTCTCCAGGAGTGAGGCAAAACACACTTCTTTATAAAGCTGCTGAGTTCTGCTGCTATGGTGTCTCCTGGTTCTGTAGCTCTTGAATTGTTTTTAGGCACAAGGCAATAATGAAGCACCAGAAGGGAAGACTCTGGTGCTGCACTGAGCCACATGCAAGCAGAAGCTTACAAGAGCTAAGGATGTTGTACCACATCCAAGAGCTGAAAATGGCAGCTTATTCATCCTAATCAGCTCAGGGAATTAATAACTAAGTAATGTTAGTATAAACCAACATGAATATTAAACAGAAATAGATTATAATTCTAATTGAAACTATTAATGTAATAGGCAGTTTAATTGCTCTACTGGCAGTAGTCTGGAGAACAGAAGTGTTCTGTGGAAGGGAACTCCAGCAGCCCCAGAACAGCAGACTCAGCCTCCTGGGGAAGATCAGATCATCTCTCTTTCACCAGATCTCCTCTCATTATGGGGATGGTGGTGGCAGCAGCAGTGACAACAGAAAGGGATGAAGGATGCTGACTTGTTCAGAACAGCAACAAGCATTTCCTTGAGCTTACTTAAGATAAGAAAGATAGAGGTGACCCATATTATTCAGGTTGAAAGGAGAGAAAATCAAGATTCTAAAAAGTGAAGGCGTAAATGTTAAAAATAAAACCTACAGCTCTATTGCAACATTAGAGAAGGAGAGCAGAAAGAACCAAAATAAAGCAACAGCAGCCAAATTAAACAAGAGGTCCGTAAGTTTAATTTTTTTCTCATTTGGATTATCCAATCTATTCAGGCTCTGACCTCAGCATGAACATGAGTACAAGGAGATCAGATTAGATCAAATTAACTTGTGTTTGAAGGCTGCTTCTGATTGACATTGCTACTCGTTCACATATTTGTACACTTCATTATTCATTCTCTGCTGGTAATTCCCAGGACTTCCCTCAATGAAGTGTGGAACACAGTGATTTTCATACACATTAGAAGGGATTCAGAGCAAATCATAAGCAGTAAGAAACAAGATGATTTCATTTATGGCTTTGGCAAATGCAACTAAAATCTTCTTCTCGTTTGCCTTTGTACATAAATCTTGCCAGAAGCCTAAGAAAATTTCAAGAAATGCCTATACATGCTGCCTCTATCTCTATAATTGGTTTGAACTCCTCTCCCTCTCTGTGTAATGATTTGGCTCTGGCTATTCTGCTACACACACCTACCTCTGTTTCTCCTTATACAACCTACCTTATGTAGTCCAAACAAATCATTTCACTTGGACTACCAGACCTGCTGTTGGCAATGCAATGACAAAGCATACTAAGAAGACATTGAAAGTGTTTATCCACTGGACACAAAACTAAGCACTTTGGCTCATATCTTGGCTGTATCTTCTGGGGGTGAATTTCCTCTCTTGCCATGCTAGATGGTTTGCTAGCTCCTCCTATTCCCTAAAAAATTTCTTTTTAGAATCACAGAATCATAGAATAACCTCAACTAGAAGGGACCCACACAGATTGAGTCTAATTCCAGCTCCATACAGGACAACCCAAAAATTCAACCCTATGACAGAGAGCATTGTCCAAATTCTCCTTGAGATATATCAGCGTGGGGCTGAGTCCACTGCCTTGGGAAGCCTGTTCCATGCCCGACCTGTTAGCTAGCTCTGCTCCAGAGAGGACTCTGCTTCCTGCTGAGATGACCAACCCATAGAGGATAGTCAGGGACAAACTGGAAAAGTGGATGTCCCATAAGCATCTATAAAACTAGGAAGGACTCAGGCCTCCTTGAACTTCTGAGCCTGTGAGAATGTGGCTGCTGCAATATTTGCAGCACAGATATTCTGCATCAACCAACTATATCCCATATCAGCAACCTCTTCAGAAAGATCACCACGGACACCAAGACTACTGACATACAGCATTTCAAAACCAGTACATTTTAAAATGTTTCAGAATATGTTTAAGGAAAGCTACTAAAATGTCCATCGGCACAAGCAGAAGTGTAATTCCATTTATCTCATACATGTTGAGTGTCTCCATCTTACAGTTGAGATTATGAAGCAGCAGCCAACCCACCTGCTCAGACTCACCCTGCCTGCCTGCCTTCAGGTGCAGAAAGCTCTTGGCATGGTTCTGGGATAAATAAGACAACTCTATGCAATGCTTCTACACAAATATTTTGGGCTCCTTCTGAGAATCAGATCATGTCATCGTTGGTACAGTTATATCCCTCAGAAGCAGTGTCATGCACAGCTTGTCTGTGTTCCTTCCTGCTATTTTAAATGCCTGAGCATGATTTTTACTAGAATTAAATGCTTTCATAGGAGGGTACGTGGACTGTTTTCTAAGAAACCAAGCCAATACCCCTGAGCATTCACTTCACTTTTACTGATTAGTCTTGTCACCAAACTTTATAATGTATTTTCCATTAGTTTGGCTGGGTGCTTCCTAATACAAGAATCATTACTAAACTGCCACAAGAGTTATCAAAAATTGTCAGAAACATAAAAAAAAAAAAAAAAAAAGCACCAGATAAGTGTTAAAGCAGATTTATACAGCAGGCTACAAGTGGAAGCATTTATCAGACTGGCAGGAGACCTGAGCATGTGTTTGCATGGAACCTCAAAAAGCAGTAATTTAAAATCTGGCTGAAGGTGCACGAGAAATCATAAGTGAGAGCATTTAACTTCTCTGAAATAAGAGAACTAAGAGATAAAAGCTTGGATTATGCGCTGAAAGCAAAAACACTGATGCAGTACCTGTGAAAGTACGTCTGTTAATTCTCTCTCAGGTCTGAAAGGCTGAGGTTGCACTGTTTCACAAGGTGGATACTCAGGCAACATAAGAAAACCCTGTTTTAAATTCTCCTTTTCTGCCAACGACAGCATTGAATGACGCAGTGGATTTATGCCCCTGTGAATACAATCCCTCAGATTACAGGGAAGATAGAGAGCTGAGGGTCTCGTTAAATTGCCTCGATGGTTTTTATTGTCCCTTGGATGTGCTGAAGGGCTGAGCGTGATGCAGTGGTGAACGGTGAGTGTTTGCACTGCGATTTTCCAGCGTGTGGTTACAAAGACTTGAGGGCCCATTGGGCTCCTAACTGCCAGTTTCCTTCTCTGCCCTGAAATCCAGACAGGACAGGGAGCTGCTGTGTGAACCGGTGAACTCTATGCTCCCAGGAATGCTGATTGCCATCAGCCGGGTCAGCAAGACTGAAACAAGGAAGCAAAGAGAGCGAAGAGGGTAATGCGCTGCTTCTACGTGGCTCCGAGCCGGGTGTGCTGCCCTGCAGGGCTGCACTGGCCATCACAGACAACCCTCACTGTGAACAGAGGACGGCAGGAATGGGCAGATACAGTGTTGTGAGGGGAAGGGAAGGGAAGGGAAGGGAAGAGAAGGGAAGGGAAGGGAAGGGAAGGGAAGGGAAGGGAAGGGAAGGGAAGGGAAGGGAAGGGAAGGGAAGGGAAGGGAAGGGAAGGGAAGGGAAGGGAAGGGAAGGGAAGGGAAGGGAAGGGAAGGGAAGGGAAGGGAAGGGAAGGGAAGGGAAGGGAAGGGAAGGGAAGAAGAAAAAAAAAGAATCATAAGATTCGGAATTTTCTGACTACATTCCAAAACTTCCAGAGTGAAATGCGCAACTGAGAACCGAATCCCGTGGGGTACTCCTGAAGACCTATCTTCTATGGCAGGTTCCTTCATTCCAGAGGATGACTTCGCATCGTCCACATTAACATCGTAGGCCGGCGAAAGGCTGCCGTCCCGTCCGGAGGTCCGAGACGACAACCATTCGTCGGCCCCGGGGACGAGGCGAGGCGTGGCGGAGGGCTGCGTCAGGCGGCGTGTAGCCACTGGCACGGGAGCTCCCCCCGCCTCGCCCCCCGCCGCGGGGATAAAGGCGACGGGCGCGGAGCCGGCGGAGCTCGGCGGGCAGCGGGCGAGCAGAGCCCCTCCGCGCAGCCCCGTCCATGAGGCTCGGAGGCGGCGGCAGCAGCCCGCGGGCGGCGGGCCCCCCCTCGAACGGCAGCCGGTGGCGGGGGGCTGCGGAGGGCGGCAGCAGCCCCAGCCCCGAGGCTTGGTCGCGGGCGCCCAACGGCAGCGCGGGCGACTGGGACCCGTTCGGGCGGGACGAAGAGCTCGCCAAGCTAGAGATCGCCGTGCTGGCCGTCACCTTCGCGGTGGCGGTGCTGGGGAACGGCAGCGTGCTGCTGGCGCTGCGGCGCACCCCGCGCAAAGCGTCCCGCATGCACCTCTTCATCCGGCACCTCAGCCTGGCCGACCTGGTGGTCGCCTTCTTCCAGGTGCTGCCGCAGCTCTGCTGGGAGGTCACGCACCGCTTCCACGGCCCCGACGGGCTCTGTCGCGTCGTCAAGCACCTGCAGGTGTTCGGCATGTTCGCCTCGGCGTACATGCTGGTAGCCATGACCGCCGACCGTTACATCGCCGTGTGCCACCCGCTGAAGACGCTGCAGCAGCCCACCAAGCGCTCCTACGCGATGATCGCGGCCGCCTGGGCGCTCAGCCTGCTGCTCAGCACCCCGCAGTACTTCATCTTCAGCCTCAGCGAGGTGGAGCGCGGCTCGCGGGTCTACGACTGCTGGGCTCACTTCATCATGCCCTGGGGGCCCCGCGCCTACGTCACCTGGATCACCGGCGGCATCTTCGTGGCTCCCGTGCTCATCCTCGCCACCTGCTACGGCTTCATCTGCTTTCGCATCTGGCGCAGCGCCCGCGGCAGAGCGCGCCCAGGGGAGGCGGCGGGCGGCGGCCCTCGACGGGGGCTGCTCCTCGCCCCCTGCGTCAGCAGAGTCAAAACCATCTCCCGCGCCAAGATCCGCACCGTCAAGATGACCTTCGTCATCGTCTCGGCCTACGTCGTCTGCTGGGCGCCCTTCTTCACCATCCAGATGTGGTCCGTCTGGGACCAGCGCTTCTCCTGGGTCGGTAGGTGCCGTCGGGGACCGCGGCGCGGCCGCCGTCGGGGTTCAGAAAGGGTTCCTGTCTCTCCCCCGGAGCACGTCGGAGCCGGGGCGCCGCTCTGCAGGGGCGTTCGGGGCCAGAGGGGCTCCCGGAGGGCGCTGCACAGCCGGGTTGAGGCTGCAGGACGGTGTGCTGTCGGTGTTGCGATGTACTCACCGTCGCGAGTGCCAGTGCGGGCGGGGAACGCGCTACGCCCGCTCCCCGGCAGCTGCCTCCCGTACGCATTCTCTGCTGTCTAATAATGTGGCTGAGCGCGTCCTGAGCCTTTCCTCAGAGTGCTCAGCGCTGAGCATCTCTGCCGGTCACCCCTCAAGTGCCTTAGAAAAGTGGAATTCCGAGGCTTGGAGCTGCACATCCCTCTGTTAATTCCAGCTGGAAATAATTGCCGAGCTTAAAACAGTTAGGTGGGGGTTTATAGGCAGCACGGGAACACACACCTGTTTCCTCACGGTGAAAAAAATGCAAATCAAGATGTTGGAAGCCATAATTTTGCTTTATTTAGTATCCCCAAATTGTCACTTGCTGTAGCGAGGATGTTGATTGCCACTAAGGTGAGACTGAAGTCATGCCAGGGATGCAGGGTCATGCAGTGAAATAGAGGCTTGTGTTGTTTTGTTGGTTTGTTTGTTGTTTTTTTAACTTTCGAAATCACAAGAATAAGTCTTTACAAAGGGAAGAACTGATTATACCATGTGTATGCAGTGCTTGGTAGTTGCATGATGAGTAGATGAGTAGATGCAGAAGGCCATAACTGGTGGCACAGTGCTCGCTTCTGTTTGTTCTTTCAGTAAAATGTGTTCAACCTCTGAAATGGGAATTTGATTTGGAAGCTGCCAGTTACAGAGCTCTTAACTATTTCCAGCATGCAGAAGTGCATAGGAAAATCTGGTACAATTGAAAGCAGGGGGGAATCAGCGGGGATAGTGCCACTGATGCCCAAGGTAGCCAATTTTTAAGGCAAAAAAAAAAAAAATCAGAGTAAAAACTGTTCAGTATTAAGCACAGACTTATCATCAGTGGAAATGGACTGAAGCATTATCCTGTGCCTGCGGGCTGTACTGGATTGCCTTGTACTTCTATCAGGTTCTTGCACCTGTTCAGACAGATTCCTATAGACTTCAGCAGGGGTTACATGTAAGTAAGAACTTTCCCTTATTACACCCTCATTATTATTTTCAAATGTTGTTGCTCAGGTCAATACCTTGTAGCAGTGGGATTATTCAGCAAATTAAAAAAATTTAAGAGTTAAGAAAGCAATTGACGGAAGGCTAAGAATGTTTCAGTGATGGCTAAACCTCTTTCTTTCCTCCCACAGACTCTGAAAACACTGCAACCACCGTCACCGCCCTCCTGGCCAGCCTGAACAGCTGCTGCAACCCCTGGATCTACATGTTCTTCAGCGGGCACCTCCTACAGGACTGTGTGCAGAGCTTCCCTTGCTGCCAAAAGATAAGACAGACGCTAAGCAAGGAGGATTCAAACAGTAACAGCAGGCGACAGACTTCTTTCACCAACAACCGGAGCCCGACGCACAGCCTGAACACCTGGAGGGAGTCTCCCCACTCCAAGTCCACCAATTTCATTCCCGTGCCCACCTGAGGCCCTGGGCAGGTGGGCCTGAGCACCTGAGGCTGGGCACGGGCACCGGCCATGGCAGAAAGGAGGGACAAGGATGGCCACAGGCCGACACATGTTGCCTTGCTTGGTGAGCTATTCTGCAGCCTGTAAGTTGTTGTGTGAAAGGTATTTAGGGCTTGGGCAACTGATCAGAAAGGCATGA
Source organism: Tympanuchus pallidicinctus (assembly GCF_026119805.1). Lineage (NCBI taxonomy): Eukaryota > Metazoa > Chordata > Aves > Galliformes > Phasianidae > Tympanuchus > Tympanuchus pallidicinctus. The sequence continues at coordinate 30,861,885 of NW_026294802.1, forward strand.
CAATAATAAAGCGATTATTTTTCTAAATAGAATTTAATCTTCATTTTATTTTTTGTTTCTGAAGCAATACGTGTGCTACTTGCTCATGCCAAGCAGTACAAATGGCAGAGTTGGCCTACATGCGGTAATGTTGCTCTCTAGCATTTCACGCCTAAAACTTCTCACACACAGAAAGAGAATGCAAAAGCAGGATCACAATTTGGTCTGGAATACCAACAGGAAGGAGTTGGAAGAAAGTCCTCACTGACCAGACTAGGACAATTTAATGACAAAATGTAACAGCCCTTGAAAAGGCAAATCCTCTGTCCATGACATACTACTGCCCATGTGTGTATGTGGACTGAGGTGTTTGAATTTTAGGGTGACATCTCCTCTTCATGTTGATGGAGGCTACACAGCATTTTTGTTTGATTTGTTCCACCTGTCTTTAATTTTTGTAACTAACTTAAAGAAATACTGCCATATATCAGTATCACAGAATTATAGAATTGAGGTTGGAAAAGATCTTTAAGTCCAACTGTCAGTGCATGACCACCGTGTGATATCACAGTGAATTCAGTTCCCAACACTTTCCCTCAAAAATGGACACTGAGAATGTTGTAGACAAAAGGATGCAATCCCCATTGCTTGGCACTATCATCTCTCAAAATTAAAATGAGATCCAGAGCACCACTTAGCAGCCAAGCTCATGTAAAGCAGGCAATGGCATCTGGGTCTGAGGGGTAGGGAGTCGGACGGTAAGTTCTGATTAGCTCAGCATTATTGCGAACAGACACACAAAGAGAACTCATCACAACTCCCAGAATCACTGTGGGAAATAGTTGTATCTCTTCTTTTTGTCTTCACAATGACAGCTAGTATCAAGCTGCATCTGGTTTCTAAGTAAATAGCCCCATCAATCTGGGGGAATGTTACTATTTGGTAATGATGGTAGAATCAGTACATTCCAAGACACAGTTTTGGGAATTAAGCTTGCTGGGAATGTAGATAAAAATTGCCAGTTATTTATTTGTGACAGATGATGGCAATGTGGGCTGTGAAAATGGCAGTAAACTACAATAAAGTCACCACACTACATTACCTAATTGTCAAGCACTCAAGGTGAGTTTGCTTCTACTACCATGCATGCCAAGCCAAAAATAGTTCCTACTACTTCTAAATAATCCTGTTCTCTCTTTGTGTGGAGACCGTGCTGTACCTGGTTTGAAGATCCCTGAGTAGTTTTTGCTGTGTTATCAAAATCCTGAAGACCTCTTTTATGTGTCTTGCATTTACAGTAGTGAAACCAAAAAGAGACCCATTCCTGTTCAGCCAGCATCTGTGTGATGCTCTGTTCCTCTCATCTGTTATGCTCTGTTCTCCCCATCTGCTCCACTTTCCTCAGCTGTTTGGATCCCAACATCCAGTTGTTCCCCCCTGGCACCACATGGGACTCCTGACGTGGTTCCATCTGGCTGTACAGATGTGTGTGCTTCTGTTGGCAGGCAGAAACTTGAAAACAATTTTTCCCCACCAAACCGAGACAACCAAGATTATTTTCCTAATATCTTGAGGAGAAAAAAAATGGGGCTGCAATGGTAGTTTTCACAGAGGATGAGGCAGGCCCCATACTTCTCTCAGTAGTGGTAGCAGAAATTAGTAGAACTGGATGGCAGATAAGACCATATCCAACCCATCATTCACTCCACAAGCTCCCAGCTGTATCGCTGGGCACTGAAAAAGGAAGAATATTCCTCAAAAATGAGAAATTAAATAACAGAAAAGTGAGGTTTTGTTTTCACCAAAGAAAATTTTAGCCCTTTTCTCCGTACTTTTCTTGGTATTTTCTGCACTCCAGGGGAGCAATCTGTTCTGGTTTGTTCTTGGTGGTGCCTAAAACACTAGAACCCAAAGGACGACATGATGGACTGGATCATATTTGGTGGGCTGCCTTTTTGGTCACTACTGCTATTACAGATATGACTGCAACTCTCACCAGTTTTGGGTGAAGGTATATGACAAAGAAGTTACATTTTAGTCCAAAAAATGCATGAAATGGAGCCCTGTGTGTATTTGTGCATATCGTATACAGTGCCTATACTTCACAAGTGGGTAATTCACAGTTACTGGAATTACAGATGTCTCAAGTATAATACTCTTTGCCTGGTTTTATATTTGTATTACATATGGTCTGTACAAAATTTTCATGTTTGCTGATTTGAGATGCTTTTGTATTACACATTTTATTCAAGCAGAGAAGACTGAGAAAACAAGTATACAATAATATTGATTGTAAAACTAGGCTGGGTAATGACTAGTAGATCAAAAGAGTAGACTGGCTCAAAATTATAATTTTCAGCTTCTTCCAAGTGAGTTACAAAGCCCAGGCTTATATTTGGGGCATGTCAATGTAAGTGTACTCTGTGAGTGTTCTACGTTTTCTGTAATTAAATCAATAAAACAAATTTGGAGTATTTGAATTCCAGGCATTTTTGTAAATACCAACTTTTGTTGGTTTATTCTTTCGTTTGTTCATTTGTTTTCACATGATTGTAACCTTGGAAAGTACAATCCACAATTCTTTAATTGTTCATCAGTACAGATGCTTTTTTTTTTCCTTAACATCTGCTTTGGGTTCTCATGAGAGCACACTGATGAGAACAGAAGGATACAAGAAGCTATGAAACCATGACACTTTTAAAATATGGCAACATGCTTTAATAAACTCATATATGTTTGATGACAAGTATTTTGTTTCTTTCACTTGACTAGATTTGCACGACCAGAAACGTATTTGGTGATACTCCACATATTTTACAAAATGTAACATTTAGTCATCAATTTTGATGTGTTATTTCCATGGTTTTAAGGAGGAAGCAAATCTAAAATGCTTTTTCTGTCACACATCCAGCAGGAAGGACACATCCAAAGAAGGAACGTGCAGTCCATTAGTATGGAGGTGTTATTTGGATATTTTTGTTTTAATCTCAGTGAACAAAACGTTAAGCTCTTATGAAAACCAATATTGAACAGGTGATTTTACACTCTGGTGTTCCTGGAGATGCTGAATTTCAGCAGTTGGATGTCAAAAGCATGTGTGATGATAGAAAAGACAGAAAAGATGTTGTTCTTCTAAATAAGAAATGTTAGTGCCCAAAAAACTTTTTTTTAAAATTCATTTCTTTTACAAACTATAGGCAAATGCAAAAGGTTTTTTTTTTGTTGGTGGTGGTGGTTTTTTTTGCATTACCACATAAAGACCAAAGTCTTCAAGAAAACACAAGTTCATGTGGCCCAGCCTTGCAAAGCTTTTGTCTTCAGCAAACCTCATGGCCAGTTCCTCATTGTTCCTATTGAAGTGCACATGTGCTCTTTTGCAGCTAATGTCTGAGGAAACCAGGGTACAAGGAGGACAGGAGCTGCACACCAGCTGTCATCCCAGGGCAGGTATTGGTGACACAGCCATGGGATTTGAATCTAGATCTCAAAGTTGAGCTATCGTTGGAATATGGAGTTACTGCATAGATAAAGTCCTACAGAGTTGTCCCAGCTTAAATTCCTCCTCTACAGAAAGGACTAATTAAATTTATTGTCCTCTTCTGAAGAGTGCTGGTGTGAGCTTCAGCCATACAGTCTCTGCTGTGCAAGATGTTAAAAGACCAGGGGGCAGAAAGCAGCTAGCATGCTACAGCAATTGTTTGGAACTTTAGTTGTTACTGCACGGTGTCTTGGGTTTTTCTTTAGGAGTGTACTCACTATTCAAGTAGAGGAATTATAGGGCATAAATGAATGGCTTTCAAAGTCCAGGAACAGATTGCACTGCTCCACAGGGAACAGTCTGGCTGGCTCAAGTAAACGACCCTCACACAAGAGCAGGTCCTGCTAGTCTTGAAAAAGACAGGAAATTACCAAAAGTAATGTAAATCATGCAGAATGGTATGTGCAGGTATGTAGTAGGAAGCCAGGAAACAGCAACAATGTCTGGTCTCCACTGAGCATTGTCAGAGCCAGCCAGCATGGGTCTGCCTCTCCCAGGCCTTGTCCTGCGAAAAGCACTGGAATGGTACTGCACTGATGCATTAACACTGTACTGCTGCTTTGCTTTGTTGTGTGTTATTATAAACTTGGTTGGAGTGACAGTTTACATGCTAATAAGCTTTAGGTTTTCATACAGATATTTTTAGCTCAATTCCTGACAGTCCATTGGGTTTCTGCACTCTGAAGACTGTGAGGAACCACCTGAAGCACAAAGCCCTCTTCTCACCTGTACAGAGAGGAATCCTTTTCTTTTCTTTTCTTTTCTTTTCTTTTCTTTTCTTTTCTTTTCTTTTCTTTTCTTTTCTTTTCTTTTCTTTTCTTTTCTTTTCTTTTCTTTTCTTTTCTTTTCTTTTCTTTTCTTTTCTTTTCTTTTCTTTTCTTTTCTTTTCTTTTCTTTTCTTTTCTTTTCTTTTCTTTTCTTTTCTTTTCTTTTCTTTTCTTTTTTCTTTTCTTTTCTTTTCTTTTCTTCCCTCTGTCTCTTCATAGGTATAGGATTTTCTTTTTACTGACAAACTAAATGCAAGAATGCCTCCCTTTTCATTTCATGACAAATCAAGTGATTCCTTGGACCAGTTTTGAACAGTTATGTTTCATTTTGGGCTTCTATAATGTACTAATACTATTAACAATTGCATAAGCAGGAATTGGGATTTAATGCTTTCTGATATCAGAAGTAAGGACTACTATTTCACGTTTGTTCATTGTTGAATTGGTTGTATTAGAGTAGGATTAAGTGCTACTGATATCACACTCTTCCTTGCACGGCAGTATTTTATACATTTAGGACTCTAACTTCTTATGTTCTGGGACAAATATGGTAGGTCCATGAATCTTAACCAGATTAATGAGCTTTACTTCTGCTGTGGATCAAGCAGTGCTGCCCAGCCAAAACTGAAGAAAAAGGACTCGCACATTAAATCAAATTCCAATCTGACTTCTTAATGACCTACTAGACTGTGTTCCTTCTGTGTTGTCCCATTTGACGTAAGCATCACTTCAAGACCAGGATTTTTTTTTATTTATTTGCCCACTGCTGTATAATAGTTGATATTTATACTGCTGTAGGCACAACTTAGGCTCTTAGTTATAGATTTTTATTATTATTTATTATATGCACAGTGCTACACAAATACATTGCGCTGTGACCTTTGAACCAAGGAATTTTTAGTCTAAGTTTGAGAAGAAAAGAACTAACAAATAAACAAAAAAATCCAAACAGCTATAGAAGAAGCATAGGGCATAAATAACCTGAACAAGGACATCATGTGGACAATTTTACCGATGAAGTCACCCTGCCATTGCTCGTCCACTTTGTATCAGCCTCTCTCCCTCCTCTCCATGAGACCTGGCAGGAAGAGAGGAACTGATGATTGTTTACCACTGTCTATTCCCCTTAAAAGGTGCAAGCACTGGCAGTACACTGGGTGCCTCCACATGGTGGTGGCATCTTACCCAGTATTGATCAAACTAATTTACCAGTGCCTGAGTTATTCACCTATGGTTGAGGGTAGTGGATAAGAAGTACTACAGACAAACTCAATATCCTTTTTCAAGAAGTTCTGGAAATGCAGACTGTACGTGGCCTGTTGGCTTTTACACATTTGGAGCAAAACATGACAAAACTGGTTTTACAAACCTGTTAGTTCTCCAGAGCATGAGGCCCATTCTGGAAGGTGCAAAAGAGGAAACCAGAGGCTGGCACAGAGTCTGCCCTGGTCTCTTTCACCACTGCTGCTGTGACTGATCCTGCCACAGACTCTCCTGTCCCTGGTAATGATGGCAGCAGAAGGAGTGGGGACAGGAAGCTCAGGAGTAGCAGCAGAATGGACTTTCTATTCCATGTTCATTTTAAACTCCTTTCAGAGGAAGGAAAATGGATATTGTGGATACTGCGAATATTGTGAGAGAGAGAGAAACTGATGTGTGAGAAAACAAAAATACTTCAGCATAAAGATCACTTGAAAGCATTAAGATGCTTTTCATTTTGAAATTGTGGAATATTTGCAATGTATTTAGTAAAGGAGCCCCTTATCTCCAGGAACTGTGACTGCATTAAGTTCATTTCCACTCTAATATGTCTCTGCTGAGGTGTTAGCTACCAGGTTGTGTATAAAAAATACATACAAAGTATTGTCCAAAGAGTTCTTCAAGTTAAGTACTCAACACCTGACTTTCAGGGTCTTGGTCTCAACAATATGCAGGTGCCCCATCAGAAATGTGGGCAGCCATAGAGTTTTCAGGGAGATGAAAGAGGTGATAAAGACAGACTGAATGTCCTAGAAGCTGTCCAAATCTCCAATCTAAAAGACAACAGACTTCCTACTATTTTAGAAAACTTTTTGTTGGAGATACTGTGGAAGAGAGGAGCAGCAGATAAGGAACCCAGAAGATTAGGAAGTATTTAACTTTGTAAAGTTCTTTATCAAAGGGTGAATCTGTCCTATTGGCAGCTCAAATGATTTTCTAACAGGAATACCAATTGTACAGGGTAGTGGCAAGTAGTAATTAACTGGATTGAAAGTATTTTCTCTTGGCACCCTGTAAAGTGGGCTGTGTTATGAAGTAAACGTATGCAGACTAAAGTAGCCATGGACAAATGCATCCACTGAAATACTGAAGCTGCCAGTCATAGGAAACTACTCAATCATTGGCTGAGATAAGAAAAAGGAGGTAATCAAATCATCGGACCAATTTGCCATGCACTTAGTTCATGTAATTCACTCCAGAAAAGGATCAGGCACTATTAAATGTCCGTCATAGTATTTCCTAAATGTGGAATGTGACAGTGTTTCCATGGGAGCAAAGGAAGGCTTCCAAGTGTAACACAAGCCACTAAAGTAATAAAAAGATAATTAATGATATTGGCAAGAAAATGCCTAGGATTGAGCTCAGTAAAATGCTTGGAGATTCATGTGGATCTCAGTCCTTCTGGAGTCCCACTGTCTCCAGTATTCCAATACTGTGAGGGAGGTCAGGGCAATTAAGAATTATATACAATTAATAATAAACAAATTGAAGGGATTCATTTGTGTTTCTATATATATTCCTACTTCCCAAACAAGACTGCTTTTCTTTTTCTAAATATACAAGCAGAGAGTTACTTATGTATCTCTGGCAGGCTAGTTCACCATGATGCTGGAGTTCAGGGCCTCAAGAACCCTGAGTTCCAATATATGGTTGTAGATGTTCTTAACTGATAGATTTGAAGCTTATCAGTAAATGACATTAATAAATTAAAGAGAAGTTGAGAAAATGAGCACAGAGCTCTGATTTTGTTCGCTTTTACTTTTTTACATCCATTACCACCAGTTCCGCAGAAAACATGTATTTTAAATCCACCATATTGGAGATGAGGTGATCCAAAGCACCACAAAGAATCCCAGCTTGACTCACTCTTTCAGCATGATAAGATTTGTCATTAGCACTTACTCCTCTGCCTCACAGGGATCACTGAAAGAAGCTTAGTGTAACTAGATGACAAATTCTTATTCCTTTATAAATTTATGACCAAATGAGCAGCTCAACATAGGAAATCAAAGTGGAGGACTCAAAGATGGAATCCATCCACCAAAAATGCAAGTGTTTCCGTTTGAGCAGAAGTGATCATTCAGTAGACAAGGAAAAACTAGTTTTTGGAGTCCAGGGATCATACAGAGATGTCAACATCTGATCGGACAAATGCTATTCTTATCTCCATTGACGTGCTGACCAAAAGACTACTCATTGTTTGTAATGGAAGGTAGACAAATAGCTGAGAGCAGTACACCCATATTGGACTAAATTGGATATTGTTTTTTGCTGATGTTGTTATTTGTTTTATTTTTTTCTTCGTTTTGTCAGATCTAAGCAGAGACCTCCATGTTACTAATTCAAAGTTTTACTTTATTTCAGGGCAACTACAAAACACAGAACCTAATAGTAATTTAAATGGAATTGACAATGCTATGCCAGTGGGTGAAAAAGGGAGGTTCATATTGCAAAGTACTGCCAGGTGGGTGTCTTTGCTAGGAATATCAGCAGCAATATCAGAAAAAAACTGAGCTTAAAGATTTGTATATCTCCTCACACCCACATGGCATTTGTTGCTTTACAAAGACGGAATGATCACTCCATCTAATCTCTCCATGTGTCCCATCCGAGCATGCTGAACCTTTCCAGGTTTCATCTCCTTTGTTCTTAAAGGTGGATTTCAGAGAAAATCGTTAATTAGGCAGACCTTTCCAAGATGCTCAGATAATACAATACCTAAGGGTCAATGAGCAGTATAGAACGATGTATCTTATTGCACAAAGAATTAAGACTGGGGATAAAACTTCAGTATAGTGCCTAAAATTCTTCATAATGCTGTGTGGAGAGAAAAACAACAATGAGGAAAGTGAGAGGAGCATGTTTGGTACCTCTGCCATGCATAGCACGTGATGTCCTGGTTTCCTAAGAAACAGCACAATTGTAGAAACTTTAGGAAGATAATCAGTGTAAAATAATTTGCACCGGATGCCCTCAGCAACTGATTTCAGCATGAGCAGGAGCAGTGGTAATAAAAGAGGAAGTGAAAATTCTGGTCAGTGAATTCCTGTCATGAGTGTTTAAGTGAAAAATGAAAGTGATTTAATGGGTTAGTGGAAAAAAAAACAGATATGACCTATGATGAAAAATACTTTTTTTTTTTCCACAGTAGATGCTGGATGAGGATCTTCTTATGATGGAGATACTGTCGTTTGTGTGGGGAGGACAGGGGTCTCTTTGGCTTCCTGGGTGCGTTTAATCAGCAGCCTCTTCACATTTCTTCAGCTCCCAACTGGGAGACTTTGTCTCTGCATCACAAACTCTTTGTATAATAGCATGACTGGTTTCCCGTGTGTATTTCTAAATCCTCCTGAAGGCAAAGCCACAAGAGAGCATAGAGGCTGGTGAACTTCCTCAGCCATGAGAAACCACATCTTAGATGGACTTTTCCTTCCTTCCTTCCTTCCTTCCTTCCTTCCTTCCTTCCTTCCTTCCTTCCTTCCTTCCTTCCTTCCTGCCTGCCTGCCTGCCTGCCTTCCTGCCTTCCTGCCTTCCTGCCTTCCTGCCTTCCTGCCTTCCTGCCTGCCTCCCCCCTCCCCTCCCCAGCATCATTTTCTGATGATGGATCAGTTCATAGTTTTCCAAATAATAATTTGTTTGAAAAAGAATATAAGTCCTTTATTTATTGACATTCTCCTCCAATGCTAGTGATCTATGATGAACCACATCTTAGTGGTCCAGTTGCTCTTTACTTTATTTACTCTTTGAATTGATCTGGGAGCGTAATTTCAAGCAAGGCTGGAAATGTTGCCCTAACAAAATAGGGAGATAAAATAGTTGGCGTTTTTGATTGTATGAGACCTCAAGCTCAGATGCCAACTCTCATATCAGTGGAAGAGTCAAAACAAACCAACATATTACTAATTAGCAGAAATGCTGTGATAACATATGCCAAATATTTGAACTCATTAGTTACAAAACATAAATATTTCATAATGTGGTTTCTTCATACCATGTGATTTATAGGCACTACATGACAGAAAGACGGTATCTATTTTTCAAAATTGAATTAATCTGAAATGAAGAAAATTTAAAACCATTCATGCTTTGTCTTTTCATTAATCTTCTTAACTTGAAGTACTTTCCTGTCTGGAAATCATGTATTAAGCAAGAGAGAATACTGACATCATATTACAGAAATATTTTTCAAGACCATTCTCTTTGTGTTCATCTGTTCTGCAAATTGCAAAATTTCACATATTGCAGGCATCAATTAGAAGAATTCAGCTATGCAAGCTAGGTTAATTTATACTCTCGGTCTCTTTACCTTAGATTATTTTTTGTGAGAACATGATTAACATCAGGCAAGCGTGATGTCTTCAGTGCTTTCCAGTGAAGGTGTTTAAACAATGAAGGAAGTTCTTCTGAGCCATACCTGTCTTTACTGATCTTTCTTAGTCTCCCTTGCCTGCCTTCATTATGTGCGTCAGTGTTATGTTCAGTGGGACAACAGCAGTTGTTAGAGAGCACAAAGCACCTCTCTCATGTAAAGAAATGGCTGCAATTCTCTTGCCTGAAGAGTGGAACAGGAAATGTGAGACAAATAGCACCAGCTCAGACACTTTCACATGAAACCAAGGTGCAGGGAAGACCAGCATGGAGCTCTTCCCTGCAGCAGGCTGTGTTGAATGAACCAGCCTTAGCGCTCCTGGCATCTCAACCTATGTTGCTTTTGCCTTAGGCAGCTTGTGTATCACTGGAGAGCAATGCTAGCCCAGGTCATTCCATCCAGGTCATCTGCAGATGTTCACCACAGAGGTGCCCATTTCTATACTGCTGATCAACTCTGCTACTTGCTGCTTGGAGCATTTGCAGGGTAGGGTATAATAATAAAATAGTAAAATAATAATCTTGGATTAGATGATCTTGTAGTCTGTTTCCAACCTTGTGATTCTATGAATAACAAGTTAGCTGGCGCTAAAAACAAGATTCTGGTAGGAAAGACCAGAGATCTTGCAAGCAGCTTATCTGCATTTCTTGCTTCTTCTTTATCAGTAAAACAAAACAAAACAAAACAAAAAACTAAAAATAAACAACAACAACAAAAAACCCACACAGATCAGACATCCCTCTCCAGCTCTCAGCCTTGAAACATAGTGAAGTTCATGCACATAAATTCACTTTCCTTCCAAAGAATCCAGCATGTCTCCAGTCCCTGTCTCTTGCTAATCCTTCAGCTGTTTTTAGAAATATCACAGATCACATCTGTGACACGGTCCGTGCCATCACAGCCCAGTTAAACTGCCAGACCTACCCATCTCCTACCCTCTGTGCAGGCAGCAGAACCATGCAGCAGTTCTGGGATGGGGCCTCCTGATGTCTGTCCAGAGGCAGGGTTTGTGAGGGAGCAGCCTTGCATCAGCCATGCCCTCACTCCTGCCCTGCTAGGTGGGCAAATGTGGACAGCTGGGGCAACCAGGGGAGGACTGCAGCACTCAGAGAGAAGGCAAATCCCTTGCCAGAGGGCTGGAAATCTGTCACTGTGCTGGAAACCAGACCAAATCAACCCATTCCCAATATGCTGCTTTAGCTGTAAGGTGATCTCCTCTCTGGAGAGCTAACCTATAGTTGGGAGAGAAAATGTCCGGGAAGATATGAATGAGGTTTTTCTTGATGGATTTTTTTTTTCCCCAGAGACTGGTAATTGTATTTTTTTTAATAAAATGCTGGCACTTCAAGGATATAAATATGTTTCTTTTGTGGTGAATAATCTCAGGCTTTATTACAATCTCAGCTTTGAAAATCTGGAGGACTTCAAGGGAAATGCTAAGCACGTTGTTTTCATTTGTCCTCAGAGCTGTTCTCAAATGAGCGTCATTTGAGGTGATGCAGTAGGTAAATATATAACTAAAGGCCAAAGGCCTTTGCAGTATGTTGTGTGCATACAGAGAGGACAGCATGAAAATTCATGTTCACCCACTGCCCCTGACATTCCTGATAAATACATGGCAGTGGTACAAAGCACAGCATTTCTTACTGGAACTTACCAGTTTCTGATTCTATTGCCTTGGTTTTGACTTTTAAAGACATTAAAGAATCTTTTAAAGAATGTTCTTCTGAAAAAAATGTTAGTTTTTATTGCGTTTCCTCTTTTAATCAGGCTTTGCTTAAGAACTGAAGGAGAGTGCATGGTCAGATGCGACATTTCACCTACTGGTTCAAACAAGATGTATTTTTATGAGCTTTTTCTCTCTTGCAGCTGTGAATTCATCTCAGAAGAAGAGTCCAATGCAGTCTTCTATACTAAAATAAATTAGGGACTAAATGAAAGCGGTAACACAAGACATGCCAGGGTCACGAAAAGGCTCCTAGCTTCTACTGATGAATGTCTGAAAGTTTCCTGGTGATATCTCTCTTAGAGTGAAACCGTAGCCTCACAGAGTTGTATTGAGGAGTCCCTCCATCAGCCAGGACCCACCAGACATATTAGCAGAAGATGAGGGGGGACATGCTGCATCCTCACAGCTGGCTGCAGCCCTGCTCAAGGCACAGCAGTTTTGGCACTGCAGTTGTGTGATTTTGTTGAAATTTGTACCAAAAGATTGCTACGAGCTAATTACGAATGGAAATGCTTGTGTGAAAGCAGCAGATGAAACAGCAGAAGGCTTAAAAAGAGAGATAACATTAATATCTCTGTGTGCGTGATTTTATTCAAAGGAAGAGGAAGAACAATCTGATCTTAAGATAAGGCGACAAGAAGATGAAGAATGGGACTGGAACCAGATAAGGAAAACAAGAGTTAGGACAGATGACATGACACAGTGGGCAAAACATCCCAAACAGCATCCACTTCTAAAGGGTGGGAAAGGGAACCCTGCATCCGTTTCTCATTGCTAACCCTGGGCGTACATGTCAGTGCTTTTGAGCACGTGTGTGAGCTCATGAATGGCTAAAAAACAACTTGGAGATAGAGCAAAATAAAATCACTTTTTTATTTCACAAGATTGCAGGCTGCTGAGGGCAGGTCTCCTTAGGTGAAGAGGCAGGATTTTGCACACCTGCTCCTGTACGTGTCATAGCAAGAGAGACTGAAACAGCATGCTTCTTACCTGAAAGATCATAGGAGAAAACAATAAGCCTTTCAGAGTATGTAGCCTTTTGGATTTTTTATTCTTAGCACTCACTGCAATAAACATCATATATACAAGTGTTATGGATGAGTTTTTCAGTCCCTCTGATGAGGAGCATGCTCTCACAACCTTTGGGACTGTCAAAAGGATCCGCTAATAAAAGACATAGGGTGCCACACTTATTCTTCTCTGGCAGTGGCTCCCTATATCCAATGAGGATAGAGAGAAAAGACTGCTTTGAGCATCACTTTCATAGAAACTCTCAATCTTTCTGTCTCTGATCCAAACTCTGGCTGCCAGTATATTCCACTGTGTATTTTCAGTTTCAATAAGGACAGTGCTCTCTTTCCCTCCTTTTTCTCTTCAATTTAAATTGTGAAAGTTGGGTTAGAAATTAATAAATTCTGTCAGGATTTTTGTTTGTTTGTTTCTTTTTCCAAGCACAAATCTAAGGCTGCATTTTCTTTCCTTACAATTTTTTTTTTTTTAGAAATAGTAATCCAGTAGTCTCAGTTAAACCAGCAGCATTTGACAAATTACAATTGTCACAAACGCAAGCCATAATCCACTAGGGAGCTCTCCTATCCTCCCTGCCATAATTATATTTATAGCTAGAAATAAAAAATCACATGCATAGAAAATAAGATATAGATGGTAGATTGTAAACAAGTGCTTAGGAATTCAAAGTCAGTAGAAATTTTAAGATGACCCCAAACAACTTCCTATTTTTCAAAAGAACACAATGTCCACTTCCAGACTTGATCAAGGTAAGGAAAAATGAAAAATTAGGCAAGTGGTCTTACTGAACTTGTCAAAAACAGGAAAGGAATGTGTGTGAATTTCTAGGGAGTTTTGTTATTAAGAATTGATACTCCTTAGTTAAAATCAGTCAGTAGTGAAGTTATGTGCCTGGGAGGGATGTGAGTGGTGAACGGGTTGTGTGAGACTCAACTGACAGTGCCAAAACCACTGTAAAACACTGAGTTTGGTGCCATCTATGTTCATGTGCTGTTTTGGTTAACAAGGACAAATGAATACACCACGTGTATCCAAGCAGGTCACTTGGCCAGTGGCAAATGAAAATTTCGTGGTTCTCCGTTAACAGAAGCAGACTTGGGATATGAGACAAGGATCGTTTCAGGGTCCCCAGATGAGAGAAGAGCCTTAAGGGAATAAGTAAGTCCACCTGTATTTCAACTGCTTTTGAAGTTGGAGATAGAAGCAAGCCTAAAAGCCCTGTTCTTCTTAGCTCAGACTGCTATATTTATTTTTTGTTTTCAGTGGGTTTGACTTTTACAGTAATTATTAAAATAACTGATTCTTCCTAATTGCTTGGGTCACGACTGGTTAATAGAAAGCACGCCAGGACTCAGGCATGAACTTTATAATCTCTCCACATATGCTCTCTCTTTACTCTTCACCCTAGGGACAAGTCATCTGTGACTCATGAGTACTATTCTCAGCAGATAGCTAATCTGTTGTATAAACAATCTGATTTTATTCCCTTGGGAAAAAAAAAAAAGGATAGAAATAGACATACACTCTATGAAATAACACTTGGAATCTGGATTGGTTTTCTTTCATGCCCTCTTGATGGCACCTCTGAAAATCATCATTTGTTTCAGTGAAAGGTTATGCATTATATTTTTTCTTCAGGAAAGAGAATAGAAGTGTACATTTGCTGTTTGAGAATTCAGGAGAGCTACAACTTATCTGAGATCCACATTTACATCTGTTCTAGTCGATGGGAAAGTTAGAAAGGAGCAAGAAAAAATGCATGAGTGGAATTTTTCACATAGATAAAAGCCATAATTTAGTCCTACATAGGAAAAAATAATAGCATAATTACTATATCACTGACCACAGCAACCAAAGTCTCCTGACCTGAAGTCTGTAATAAGAACCAAGACTTGTAGATCCAATTTTGCCCTAGGACCCAGAATTCACCCTCACATTGTGCCACCTGCCCATACATGACGAACTGGGATTCAGTGGAGCTTTTTGTAGGGGAGGTGTGCCATAAGATCCCTATCAAGTCACCCACAGAGCTCCACCAGTCACACAGCTATCAAAGACGTAAGCTCTACACAGTCCCTGACAAGGTCCAAAGGTACCGGCATGTAAAAAGCCCCCTCTCAACCATTTTCAATCATCCCCACTAACAATGATGATCCTCACTGTTTACTTTGATTGTAACACATATTTTCATCAGAAAATGGCTTTATTGTTGCTCAGTGTCAGCACCAGAGCTTCTCCAGAAAATCCCGGGCACTTGAGGTTTATTGCTGAGGTATGTGTAACACAGAGGGGAACAGATGTCTGCACTATTCTACTGAGGACCTAGGTGACACGTTCACTTTCTAGAATATCCTCCAAATAAAAGGTTATGTCGGCAAATGTACAGCTTAGGGACATATTGTGGATCACTCTTAGGGATGAATCAATCTGCAAGTTCCATTGCTCAGTTTACAGAAACAGGTCTGCAGGCCAAGAACGAGGATGCCCAACACACACTAGGTCTACTGCAGGAGAAGATAATTCTGAGCATCTGGAGAAACTGCTGTACATTTTGAGCTACCAGGTGTACATCTAGGCACAGAAAAAAATCCCTTGCATGGTGAAAAGTTTTGGTTCATAGTGAGAGATGCAGGTTGATAGGAGCTAGTAACAGGTCACTGAAATCCAAACCTCTGTAGGTACTTTCCAAAAATCTGTCTACAAATACACACTGTTGTAGAAAAAAAAAAAAGGTCATGAGACATTGGATTTTCTGTATGTGAAAGTTCAAGAGGAGCCAAGGAGAAAGACAGAATGTTTTCTGTCTAATAAAAAGGACATACTCTAATCAACATGGGGCTTCTAATCTAAGAGGAAACATGAAATCTCATTTAGATTTCAATTATGCTGATGCAGTGTGGCCTTGAGAAAAGCTGACATCTGAAAAATGCCCTTCTCTATTGGAATGAAACAAATCACTCAGGACCTCATTTATGCAAGGAGATTATTGTGGTCATCCTGAGAAGAAATACATCTATGTTGACCCATCTTATAAATAACTGCTACAGCAGTCAGAATTTCCAAACAGCAAAACAAAGCAAAGCTACAGCCCTTAGGAAGGATCTTTTCTTTTGAAAGAAAGAGTTCACTTTCCTTTATTACTCTTCTTCATGCATCATATAACTTTTTGATGCATGGGGGACAAAATTTATCATGTCATGATTCTTTCACCTGGCTCTTGCAGGTGAAACAGGATAGTCTCTGTGGTTCCAGCACTTTCCTCTTCTAGAGCAGGGTCTTTTAAAGCTCCATTTGATGATTCAGCACCAGGATGTTTTTTTAAAAAAAGTTTGTATTCAATTATTATTTAGCCAAAACTCAGAGTTCAGAGGAACATTTAACTGGTCCAGTAATTCTCTTCAGACTCTTCATCAGCTGTTTCTCTCTTTTGAGAGCACTCATATTTTGCTAAAGCTTTTTATGAGTTACGACATTTCTTCAGGAAGCCCAATTTGCAATTAGTTTAAAGGATACTTCCTTTTAAGGTACCGAGGTTACTTCTGCAACGTCTACTGATAAATCATGTCTGAAATGTCTGCTGCTAAATCTAGGCTGTGTGCCCTCACATATCAGAAAACCAACCATATCCTAGGCTGCATCAAAAGCAGCACAGCCAGCAGGGAGAGGGAGGTGATCCTGCCCCTCTACTCTGTGCTGATGGGACCTCACCTGGAGTACTGCATCCTGACGTGGAGTCCTCAGTACATTAGTGATGTAGACCTGTTGGAGCATATCCAGAGGAGCTCCACAAAAATGATCCAAGGGATGAGACACCTCGTTTGTCCTCTAAGAGGACAGACAGGCTGAGAGAGCTGGGACTGTTCAGCCTGGAGAAAATAAGGATCCAGGGAGACCTGGAGCGGCCTTTCAGTATCTAAAGAGAGGGTGCTGTAATTAGGAAGGAGACAGACTCTGTAGTGGGGTATGTTGTGATAGGACAAGGGAAAATAGTTTTAAACTAAAAGAGGGGAGATTTAGATTGGATATATGGGAAATATTTTTCACAGAGAGGTGGTGAGGCACTGAAACAGGTTGCCCAGAGAGGTGTTGAATGCCCCATCCTTCGAGACATCCATTGTCAGGCTAAGGAGGCCCTGAGCACCTGATCTAGCTGTAGGTGACCCTGTTCATTGCAGGGGAGTTGGACTAGATGGACTGACCTTAGGGTCCCTTCCAACTCAAACAATCCCATGATTGTATGGTTCTGTGATCACGAGAAGCAGAAGGCAGCACAGCTTTCTTCAGTTGTGCATTAAGAGTTCATTTTCTTCTTCACTTTAGCTGCTCATGTCCTCTTTCAAAGTCTTTTAAAAAGTCTGCTGCTACATCCTCTCACTTTGCAATTGTTGTTTCGCTGTTTGTTTTGTTTTGTACTAAATACGTACTTTAGCCCAGTTCAGAGACGAAAGCTCTGTCCTTAATTGCAAAGCATCTGTCATGGAGCATTTTAGTCCTACTCTGCGAACCCATAATACACCGTGGTAGCAACCCCTATCAAAAGCAGAATGCTCCAGTATTCAAAAGCAGAATCCAGTCATAAATGTTACAAAAGCATGATTTGTCTTATCTCTGAGAAACAATTCTCTATCAGTATAAGCAATAGAAAAATGTTCCACGAAACTGGAATTTACTAATAAATTCCTTATGCAGAGGTTGCCAACAACTGCAGGGTGATTATGAATTCAATTGTTTAGCATTACTAAATACTCCTTTTGGTTTACTTTTTTTAAATTAAGTTGCTCTTGCTAGACACTGAGAATTAGAGAAAACTGCAATTCCTACCTCTATTTATTTTCCAGAGTTTTAGGGGCAATGGTTGGGTGCATTAGGGATGTTCTCGTGTTGTACTAACTAGAGGGAGCAGCCAGTTCCATCCTTCACACTGAAGGAATCTGTACAGCTGACTTTGAATGACCACCCCTCCCAGTCTGCAATTTCAGTCATACCTTTGAGCATTCCCATGCAGTGGGCTGTGAGGGCAGCTCTTAGACCTGTTGATACAAACTCTAGTGTAGACAGGGCTTGCTGAGATCTTGCCTTGGCAAGTCTCTCACAGCCTGTGCAACCATCAAGTGACAAGAGAGCCTTGGCAATGGTGAAACAGCCTATTCAAATTTTTGCAAAGCCAGATAATAGTCTTTGGCAGGCTTTCAAGACACACAGTGTGTTACCATCAGTAAATTCACATACTGAAACCTCACAATTTGGAGAAAATGAGTTTGTAAAGTGTTGCTCAAAGCTCCTCTCAGTACTCATGTTAATAAAGGTGGTACTTTGGTCTAACTTACCTTACAACGAATTCAAAGAATTTGAGAACATTTTATGAATGTTAAACTTCCTCTGTGGATCTACCCCCTTCTTGGAGCCACCTGAAGGTACTTTCCTGCTGGTAGGTAGTCCTAACGTTCTCTTTTTCTTTGGAAACAAAAAAACCTATCTTCAAGATTCATGTATCTGGTATTGATTATTTTTTTCCCCTGAAAAATGTACATTTACAATTCCTCTTAAAATGCCATTTGTTGTAGATTTTAAATAATGTGAGTTTCTTTTCACTGTAAACTGTGTGAATCCAAGTTCCCAGGCTGTTTTTCTCTTGGGCTGTTACATGTCTCCTCTTGCCTTATTTTTCCATGCTGTGGTGAAATGGGAAAATAGGTTTCTATTCAAACTGCCAATAATGTGGAAAAAAGCAGCATAAGCACAGTTTTGGTCAGAAAATTCCAATATCACTGGAAGGAGAGCAAGTTTCTAAGTGTCCAAAATGGTATGCTCTAGTTTTGTTTACAAAATATATGGCTGTGTAAAATCACAATAACAATTTCTTCACTATGTTTAAGTTTTTAATACAAAGCTAGCACTAACCAAAGAAGCATTGCAAAGATGAAAAAAAAATATATATCACTTTTGTGTTTTTCATTTTTCTAGGAGACATCGAATTTCTTACCTGCCTTTTCCACTTAGAATCACAGAATCATAGAAAGGTTTGGGTTGGAAGGGACCTTTAAGACCATCTAGTTCCAATCCCACTGCTGTAGGCAGGGATGCCTCTGTCTAGACCAGGTTGCTCAAAGCCCATCTAGCCTGGTCTTGAGTGCTTCCAGAGAAGGGGCATCCACAGCCTTTCTGGGTAACCTGTCCCAATGATTCACTACTCTCACTGTAAGGAATTTCTCCCCAATATGTAGTCTAAATCTGTTCCAGTTTAAAGCCCCTCATCCTGCCACTATCTGCCCTTAGTTCCTTTCCAGCTTTCCTGTAGGCCCCCTTTAAAGTACTGGAAAGCCACTATAAGGTTTCCTCAGAGCCCCAGCTCTCTCAGCCTGTACCTCCAGGGGAGGTACTCCAGCCCTCTGATCATCCTTGTGGCCCCCATGGATCTGCTCCAACAGCTCCATGTCCTTCTTGTACTGGGGCTCCAGAACTGGATAAGGTTCTCCGGGTGGGGTCTCCTGAGAGCAGAATAGAAGGGCAGAATCACCTCCCTCAACCCACTGGTCACACTGCTCTTGATGCAACCTGGGATATGGGATATGGTTGGCCTTCTGGGCTGCAGGAGCCAGCTCATGTTGAGTCTTTCATCCACCAGCACCCTCAAATCCTTCTCCTCAGGGCTACTCTTCAGCCATTCTCTGCCCAGCCTTTATCTGCGCTTGGGATTGCCCAGACCCAATTTAGATTTGGCCAATAAGAACAGCCAATAGTATATAAAATTCTATGTTATTTTACTCCAGAACTCCATCCCTAACTGTCTTAATAAAAAACAAAGTAATTCAATTCCTAATTTTACCACTTTTAAGTGTTTTTATTTTAATTTTTAATTTTTATTTTAGGCTTATTCATTAATTTGGGACATAAAAAGAGGGTGGTGGTTCACAGAATGAAATATAACACTATTTACAGCAGTTTCCCTCATATTTGTAATTTTTGACCACTGAAGTGTTTTTTCAATCGGATCATTCAACCTACACATCAGCAGCCTGAGTTGCATGCATGTAAACATACCTGAGGATTAATAATACAGTGTACAAATTGGACAATTCTTCATCAGTTCAAGTTTGTCCATCTCACTCTCTAACAGAGATAGTGCTTAATTTTGTAACAAGAGCATGACTGTGTCCTGCCTGGATAAATCCAAAATAACGTCTCTCTCCAAGTAACATTTTCATATCTAGAACTCTGTGGAGAATTGTATTTGGATACATGAAAATGAGATGCTCAAGTCTATCTGAGTAGTAACCTGTAAGCACTGGTACAACAAATTTACAGAATCTTCTTTAAGATAGATCATCTCAATTTCTTACGCAGTCACTGTTATCATTCCTCAGCTTTTAGAGGAAACAGGACAGAGGGAGAAAGGATGATACACGCTGTGCTACGGCACCCTCAGTAATCAGCTGGGCTGAGTACCCACAGCTGGGGGTGAGGTGTAGAAATTTTCACACATTGAGGACAGCGTTTGGTTACTCTGGCTCTCAGTTTTCACATTTTGCAAAAACCACAGCAAGGTATCTCTGTACCTTCTGACATAGAGTATGTACAATCTTTATCATGGCTCTGTTTCTTCAGAGTGTTCACAGTTCAAGCAGTGGAGGCTTTCATAGCTGGCTGCTCCCTTTCTGAATCCCTTGCCCATTGCAGTACTGGGGGGTGGATTTTCTGGAGAGATGTCCAGCAGAACTGCCAGACATTTTGCAGCAGCAGAACTAAAAGTCTAGCAGTTTTCTTTCTCTGATGCGTTTCCATGCCCGTGTGTATGAATGTAGGCTGTGGGAGTGTACATGTATGTACACAAAACATATGAACATAGTGGAGCTCTAAGGGCTCCAGTGTTGACAGAATTGCATGATTATCTTACTCATTGTAAGTAGCTTGTAAATAACACAAGATAAAGAATGGAGTACCATAAACTTTCCAGCCTGAAAGATAACCTTTGCAACCCTTCACATTATTCATCATCCACTTCTCATCATAATTGTGAATGTAAAAAAAAACTGAACAAAATGTATCAGCATTTACATCTTCACAGAAAAACAGGTAAGGTCTTGTTTTCTCTTCTCATGAAGCCTCAGAAGTTTCATGCATTTTAACTCTTACTGAAGGCTTAGATCTTGCCTTACTTTCCTCCTCTTTCTTTAGGTCTTTTTGTTAATAAACTGATGAAATGTTATCTGTATCAGCCTAACTTACTGCCATTTTTCAAGTAGAATCAAAATGCATAATTTGATTCTATATAATAATTTTGCATATAAATTTGCATTTAAAAACATAATTGCAAAGAAGTGTTCCTTGCAAAGTCTGTTACAGGGAGATTTATCTGTCTTAGATGATCTACAAAAGATTACTGGCTTTCATCACTGCATAGGCATTTCTGTAAGCAAGACACAGACCTTAGTTATTAAAATATATATGGCTGAAACAGAAAAATGTGGGCATGCTCTCTTAGAGCTTTGAAACAATTGTTATCTACTTTATGTCTATAACTGATACTTAGCTCAGGAAGCCATAGGCTTCTTAGATTAAAAAAACTACTTAAATTATGATGCTTGCAAGTACTGCAACATTTTATTGCAATTAAATTAAACAGATCAGTTAATGCAACACAAAAAGGAATCATTTTGCAACATGATAATGTCCCTCTTCCAGCTGAACTTTTTCTCATTTTTGTTTTCAAACCATAAGGTTTCTTTCTTAGAACTTCTAAGAGCAAGCATGAAGACATAGATTTTGGAAATGAACCTCATAATTTGTTCAGCTGATGTGAGACCAGGTTTTCACTGTCACATCTTCCTTTCTGAAGAAAGGAAAATCGAGGTGTTTAAAGTTGTAAGTGTGCTGAACATCTGGTGAAGGAAAACAGACACTGACATCAGTAACATTCTTGATATCAAACTGTTAGTGGTGAAGTAGAGGCTTTGGTAGTTCTGCAGCTGCTGGGGGTGGATTTGTGCTTTGGGGCCATGCCACAAAGCTTGTCTGAGCATCCAAATGTGTCATGCATTGCCTGTGCCTATGGCATCTGGTTTTGCATTTCCAGACAGCAGAAGAGGCACTGGGAAAAATCCCTGCTTGGCTTCCATTGCAGACAGGAGACATTTCTCCACAAGCTCTGGAAGAGTATTCAAGGCTTTGAAAGACAAAGACAAATGACAAATTAGATTGGGGATTGATAAGATCTCTTAGCATCACCACAAGCATTAATGTGAGTCCCCAGTGTGTCATAAATTTAAGGCTATCTGCTTTCGCTGTCTTACTCCCAAACACAGAACTTAACATTTCTTTCAGAGTTCTACAAACAGTTCAGTCCTGTTCTGCGCTGAAATTCTTTCATATTATTAACACCACTTTACTGTTTGAAAATCCTTCTTTAACTCTTCCTGCAGCCAACATCCACTCACAACTTCTGTTGGAGCAGCATCCATATTTCTGTGTTTGCTGCATATACTTTCCCAGTTTACAAAATGTGAGAATATTTTACCTATATTCTTCATGTGTATAAGAGTCTTCATCGAAAGTGCATTGTCAGAGCTAACCTGTGAATCATATAGACTATTTCTGACAGAGTTTAAATGCAGAATGACTTGATGCTCAAATTTCTATTGTTCTTACAGAAAACTTTTGTGTAGCTGTCCCAGTTACAGAAATATGAATCACCATCCAGAAGATGTCTGCAAGTGATGATATATTATGCGGACTCTTTTTATTATGTTACAGACTGCATAAATTTCTCATCAGCTTTCAATTTTTGTTTTGATTTTTATAAACAGCTCTTGAATTTAGGAATACGTTGCAACATATCTATCTCATGAAGCCTTTCATTTTTCACACTGTACTGAGGGGTTATCAGTCTTCTGGGTTATACTCATGAAAAATCATGAGGCTTTTCCAGGTTCTTACATTTGGCAATGAAATACAGCACACTATATGTTCAAGAGCCAAGCACAAATGTATTGTGTAACTGACAGCTTTAGGAATAACAAAGGACCTTTCCCAATATACATCAGTGCATGAGGTGAGGAACAGGATGGTTTATGTTACATGATCCTGGGGCAGGGCGTCTGCCCTATAGTTGTTACAGTCTCTTGAAAGCTGTCTTGTAGGCAACGATTAACAGCACTGACTGAAGGTCTGCAAGGCAAAAGTGCAAGTCAGACCTTTCTAATTGCATAGGCAAGAATTGTCCTAAGGACAATTAGCATAAATTAGCATTGATTAAGATTTAATCTGTAGAGAATTACATTAGCTCAAGAAGAACAAACTGGGCCTCTTTCCTCTGTATGTTAAGCTGTGTCAAACCACTGTCAAAGAGCCTATAGCAAAGATCCTCCGGATCTGAAGGGATCTTGAATGAGAAATGCCAATAAATCATGTACTTACAACTTGTTCTAGACCTCCATGTAGGTGTCCATACCTTACAATATACTTCATCAGTCTGTGTAAATGTACTCAGGTACTCAGTGCTCATCAGCATGCTTTCTGCTCTGCAGAGGGTTTTTTGCACTGATAAATGTAACTTTCCTTTAGCAAAAAATGAAGAGGTCGTGTGGCTCCAGGACTCATCGCCACTGCTTTCCCCCTTTGACCTGAGGCCTAAGCATCGTTAGGTAAAGATCTGCCACTGGCAGGATGCTCTTCAAACCACAGGAGGGTTTGGATAACCTGCCTGTCGTCCCCATGGCATCCATATTATTAACAACAAACAGGTTTTGCTTTCAGCCACAGTCACGGTTATCCCCACATAGCCCAAACTTGAGATGACAGTACTCAGAAACCTATCCTGCCACCAGAAGGGCTCTAGGAGCTTGCAGCCGTCTGTTCTCCCTCAGGTCTGTGGTAGTCACAGGTGGGAGCCAACGTCACACGCTGCAGGGTGGTAGTGGTGCCAGGGGACACTCGTGGGTCCTTCATTGTGCACAGGTCTTTGACCAGCGGTGCTGACCCTGCCTGCAGCACCTGGTAGCCAGCTGAGGTGGTTGGACCAAACCTGTTTAGAAGCAAGCAGTCTGAGCACTGTCTGAATGCTCCTTGAACTCTGGCAGCTCGGATGCAACCACCGCTGTGGTGAGCCTGTTGCAAGGCCGACCACCTGCGGGTGAAGAGATAACGCAGTGTAATGAAGTAATGGACGCGAGCAGCTCTGAGAGAGCCACGCTTTGAGCTGTGCCCGTATTTAGCCATCCCGAAGAGGAAAACTCGTCTCACAGTTCCATAAGCCGAGGCAGGCGGGGCTGCCCCCAGCAGCCACCCGGCTCACGTGGCGCTGGCTCCACGCCGCGGCCTGAGGGGGCACTGCAAGGCTCCGCAAACCGGATGGTACGTCTTTCTGTATAAACCGCAGTAGAACATGTTTGGCTTGAGATAAGATGAAAGAAAAATAGGAGAGGTCTGCTCAGTGGTGGACCAATGGCACCCTGGACTGGCAGGTGACAGGCAGCTCAGCAGCAGTGGCAGAGGACAGTGAGAGCAGCAGGATGTGCTCACCCACCGCCGTACTTATGCCTGCAACGGACCGTGGCTTTGACTGTCCATACAGTAACAGTTAACCCCCCGTAGTCTTTATATATCTCACATGTAAATATTGCCTGGATGTCACTCAGCACACTGAAACCAAACAAGAAATCTGTCAAGGCAGAGTTGGTTGTTAATTTCCTTTCTGTTCCAGTCTAAGACTCGTCATCCTTAGATTTCTGATATTGGCATTATCTCAACAGGAATATTAGTAGGCTCCTAAATGTCATATTTTGATCCTCTTTCAAGATTGAAGTCTTTTCTTATTTCACTAGATTTATTAAAATTTATTAAAGTGAGTTACTCTTTACTGAATCTCACAACAGTTTTAGGAGTATCATTCTAATGTAATTAAACACCAGCTGGCTGCTAGTAGTTAAGAAAAGTGGTAACTGTCTTTTCCAGATCACATATTGCAACTAATGATGATTCATAGTGTTTAAAAAACAACAACAAGAACATATTTTTTCCGTGGCTGATCTCACCAATTGCTGCAGGAGCCTCTCTGTGAAATTGCAGTTATGCCAAACACTTACTATTCATCTGCTCAATACTGCTTTCTGATGGAGCATATATTTTAATGATGGATATATGTTCTACATGGCCAAGATGCTTCAGTTCCCGTAGTTCCCATTTACTCTTCATATTATCCAAATATTGATTTAAATAATGCACTCTAAGTACAACAGTGCTCCCTAGTTGGTAATGTCTGATTTGCCAGTTAATCTGGTATCTCTTTCTACCTTTTACAAGTGAAGAGATGAAAATACTATGGTAATAAGATATCTCGATGTATGTTGATAAATGTATCAGCACTGTCAAATAACTACTTCTTTATCAAATTATAAAACATGGAATGTATCTGTACTTTGAAAATGAAAGCCAACTCTGATGAAAATGAGTGGGTTTAGAAGGAATGTTAAACAAAAACAAAAAAATGTGCCATCCTCCCAAGTGTTCCATTGCTTGCTCCTGTTGTAGAATCATGAAAGCAGACATGCATAGGACCCATCCACTCCAGTACTCAGTTCTGGGCAATAGCAGTTTTAGATGACTAGGATAAACCAGAAGAGCAGACAGACATGTAATGGTGCCCTCCAGTGCTATCCTGGATCCTCATGACATAATGAGCTAAACCTCTCAGCTGATAATTTTTCCTTCAGAGCCCTTGAAACAGTATTTAAATATTAAATCTCATTGCAGTAGTATTGATGGAAAGTTGATCCACCAAAATCCCATTCCCGACATCATCTGTCAGTTACGGTGAAGCACAGGGAAAGCATGGGCTGATTGATCTTCGTGTTCTTGTTTTACTTCCAAACTGTTCAAACAGTTGTTACTGATGAAGCAAAGTGCTAAAGACATTTTGAAGTGGGGCTACCAGGAAGTATTATATGCAAAGTATGATTAGCAGAAAGAAATTGTGGTATTTAACTTAAAAATTACAATTTTCCTGTCTTCAGCCTATTCAATGGATTTCCTCTTTGCAATTAAATACTGTGAGTTTTTTCATTTGACTTAGTAGTAATCTTTTATTTCTATCAATGTGTAAAATATTTATACAAGGATAAATCAAATTTTAGGTGATATTTCTCAGTTAATCTACAAACTGCTGTATTTGTCTGTGACTCTCACAGAGGTAATGCTCACAATTGATGTGGGAGATGGTACACCTAAATCCACAAGAGTGGTCCCAAAAAGCAACTGTCAGAGCAACAGATTTTTACTACTCACTTCTGTTCCTTTTTATTCATAAAATGGTAATAGTCAATAAAGGTAAATGTTGTTGACATACTGTAAGTTTGGCAAGATCCTGGCTTAGTAACCACCTCATTAGTAAAATAATGGGTGGGTGCCTGACCTGCCAGCAGGGAAAAAGAGTTTTTAGACTCTCCCAGCCATTTCCTGTTAACTCCTTAAAATGTGGCATAAATTTAATTAGTGTTTTTATTTGTAAAAATTTCCCTTTCTTCCTTATATGGACAATCTTCATGAAAAAAAAAAAAAAAAAAAAAGTTGCTACCTGAAATAGAGAAAAAGGGATCTCAGATTATGGTCTGGAATAACTGCATCAGTCAGCAAGAATCAGCTCTTTCCACTCTTCCCTCTTGAGATTGCCCTTAAAAGCTGCTTATAACCCTAACCACTTAAGTAGAAGAAAGATATAAGTATCCTGAAAGTAATGGAAAGAGCAACAGGGATTAAAGGGCTTCAGGGATTCATTTACAAAGAACTGCTTTTGAAGCGCTGCGCTTCATAGACAGCTGATTTCGTCCCAGGTAGAAGTGCTTTACAAAGCCACCATCTCTGCAGTCAGCCAGGAAAATCCCTTCTCTCACCACTTCCTGTAACCTGCAGGTGATCCTGTCATTAGGTTTTCATCAGGTTGTTGCTTTTTTTTTTGAAGTTATCTCTGTCTCTGTAGCATATAATATTTGTAGGGCATAAACATCAAGGTGAGTGACAAATTGCTGGAGCTACATAGAGAGCAGTGTGCATAAACTGTGCCTGGCTGTATCGGGAGCAGCCTGGAGCAGAGATTTCTGGATTGTGATAGAGCCTACCAAAGGAAGCAATGTAAATCTGAAGTATTTTAAACTGGACCAGTTGGTGCTTGAAGGAAGGTGCTCCAGATGTTTACATTTATGTAGTATCTTCCACAGCTGGGCCTCAGAGTGCTGGACTGAGCGATGACTACAAACCAAAGTTATCAGCACTTATCCTTCAGGGAAACAAGTATTTCTTTAGTCTCACATTAAGTGACAAGTTATCAACTGACCAGTGAAATTCATAATTTAATTCAGAGTGCAGAGCTGCCATGTGCTTTGTCTCCATTTGACCTGGGTTAACAACAAGGGCACTGCATCTGTGGACCTTGGCTGGAGGTGGCTCTGCTGCCCCAGCTCAACATATTGAATTTAAGTGAAGGAGGCTGTAACTCAGTATGTCAGCTGGTGAAAGAACAACAGGGCTAATGGTACACATCTGGTAGGTGAGTTGTTGTAGTTTGAAAGAAGATGCATCTTAGACATAGGGCTAAGAAGAATTGTTGATGAGTAAACATTAAAGCTATATACAACAAGCCCCGAAGAAGCTCTTATTAGGAATATATCTCTTTTCCTAATAAATTAATTCAGTACTGGTTGGTTTTGTAGGCTGTAAAAAAAAAGGACATTTTTGAAATCGACCTAAGGTAATAAGCATAAAAAATATGTGAATCATGACAAAAAAAGGAAACATTTTCTTCTCATTGATGTAGATGATGAACATGGCTGAGCAACAAGGAAAAGGGGCACCCTGACCTGAAATTATATTTTGACTGGTGTGATGAATCTAATGTTTGACTTTGAGTGATATCACTACAGGTATGTTTTTGCTGCACCCTAAAAACAACTTTGCTGGCTGCAAAAAGTTCTAAGGACACACTCAGTTGCAGAGGTCTGTATTACAGGTTTCTCTAAGCTCTGTAGGGCCATCACCGTATGCTCGCAAGGAAGTTACAGTTCAGTGAACAGCCTTGAGGGCCCTTGTTAATAAGCAGGTATGAGTTTACATGTGGGATCTGGCCTGGGTAAGCACAACCCTGTGAAACCACTAGCCTGTGAAATCCTGATACTCAGAGGTGGGCAAAATAAAAACCTGTGATTTTTGTTCCCTTTCTCTCCATGAGGATGACACAGGAGCTCTGAAACTACAAGGCCATAAGCATATTGCCAACTCTGGAAAAAAATTGGGTTAAATTAGCTGCTAATTTGGATCTACGGTGAATGATATTCTGGTAGAAGAAGGAAATTTTAAATCGTTATGCTAAACTATTTTTTATCGTAGTTTCCTATTCAAAATCATTATTATACTGATATAATGTGGCTGCTATGTTACATAGACAAAATGGAAAAAAAAGGAAATAACCATTGCTGTTAATGATTTGAAGGGCTTTTTCATAAAAACACGTCTATAGTTGAGTGTAACTTATAAATGGTTTGTTCATTCTGACCACGCAGTTAAACATCCAAGAGAAACAAAATGTTTTTCTTCAAAAAATGATGGTACATATGAGGAAGCATCTAACCATGGCGCAAAAATTGTTATCTTTTTAGCAGAATTTATCCATCTATTTTGCAATCTTCTCTGCCAGCTTCCTTAGCAAAAGCTAACATCTCATCTTCCATCCCCATAAACACAAATGGTAACTGGATGTTCTTTGTTCTTTGGACTGAGGGACATCAGAAGGCACAGTTCCCATGGTGGCTCTTTTGAAGAAGAGGTGGAAGGGTTGACCTGCAAATTATGGGGAAAATGCAGCTTGCACTCAAAATATGAGCAGCTAACTAGATCCTATAACAATGGCATGCCTTGTTTTTAATGTATTGTCATCTAAAATGTCTGCTTTCCCCCATTCACCTCCTCCTCTGCATGAAGCTGGGGCAGGCAGGGACTGACAGCACAGCACAGAGCTGCCTGGGATTTGGGTTTGCATATTTGGTCACCAGAGGTCAGAGTAAGCCAGAGGCAAACGCTGCTCACAATGCACAACTCACCTCTTCCCAACCCAATTTCCCCTATGAATACACTGTGAAATCAACCAGGTGCTGTGCTCGTATGGTAAACAAATATGTCTACAGACAAACAGTTTAAAATTGTCGAGGGAGGCTGCTTCTTTCCCATTACCAGTGTATGCAAAACTGATTAAAACCCTCTAAACCGGGCACCCCAGCTTCTTGTCTTTCTCTTGTCATGCTAAGTACAGAAAATGAAAAAACGACTGGTAATTTACTCATATCTCCAAAAATATATGCTATTCTACTCAGATGAAAGAATAAGCGATTCTTGCACCAGAAGGAAGAGGCATGCTTTCTAAGCTGGAGTGTCTTGATTAAATCATTAAATAAATTAATTAAAACAGCAGATCCTGAATGTGTTTTTTCATTTTAGTGGCACGGTTACACAAAAGGTGGAAGTTTTTAATTTAGCCGTTAGAGGTCAGTAAATCCCAGGTTATTTATTGGTTTGTTGCATTGAGGGAAAAAAAAAAATGGAAACAAATGAAAGACAAAAATAGTTCCAGAATTTCTGAAGATTTTGGGTCAAATGCTGAGTGAAATGGCCAGTCCAGGAATAGATTTGTAGAGTAAATTGTAGTATAAGGCTGGAAATGAGCGTAAGATGGACTGTTCAATGGATTAGGGATAGGCTGGCTGGATGCAGCCAAAGGGCTGTAATCAGTGGTTCTGTGTCAGGGTGGAGTCTGGTCACAGGCGGTGCACCCTCAGCAAGTTTGCAGATGACACCAAGCTGAGTAGTGCAGTCCATACATTGGAAGGAGGGGAAGCCATCCAGAGGGACATGGACAGACTGAAGAAATGGGCCCATGAAAACCTAATGAAGTTCAGTAAGGCCAAGTGCAGGGTGCTGCATTTGGGTCAAGGCAATCCCAAGTATTTATACAAACTGGGGGAAGATCTCCTTGAGAGCAGCCCTGTGGAGAAGGTCCTGGTAGATGAGAAGCTGAACATGAGCCAGCAGTGTGTGCTTGCAACCTGGAAAGCCAGCTGTGTTCTGGGCTGCATTAAAAAAGGGGTGGCCAGCAGGGAGAGGGAGGTGATTGTCCCCCTCTACTCAGCTCTTGTGAGGCCCCATCTGGAGTACTGCATCCAGGCCTGGGGCCCCCAGTACAGGAAGGATGTGGATGGAGCTCTTGGAGTGGGTCCAGAGGAGGCCCACTAAGATGATCAGAAGATGATCATGAAGAAAGGCTGAGGGAATTGGGCTTGCTTTGGTTGGAGAAGAGAAGGCTCCGGAGAGACCTCACTGTGGCCTTTCAGTACTTGAAGGGAGCGAATGAACAGGAGGGTGGATAGTGATAGGACAAGGGGGAATAAGTTTTAAACTGAGACAGGGGAGGCTTAGGTTAGATATTAGGAGGAAGTTTTTCACTCAGAGGGTGGTGACGCACTGGAACAGGTTGCCCAAGGAGGTTGTGGATGCCACATCCCTGAAGGCATTCCAGGCCAGGCTGGATGTGGCTCTGGGCAGCCTGGTCTGGTGGTTGGTGAATATGAACATAGCAGGGGGATTGAAACTTGATGATCATTGTGGTCCTTTTCAACCCAGGCCATTCTATGACTCTATGATAGTTGAAAATAAGTACACATCCTTCAGAATTTATCGGTGCTCTCTTTGTAACCCTATTTTCAATCACAATTGGACAGATGACTGCCTAACACAAGCGGCTGAAACAATCCATGGAGTGGAGACTGGAGCTGGAGGATGCTTTTCTGATACCTGAGTATATACCTACTACACTCTCCTGCAGAGACTGAGGCATGTTCCTGTACGTGGATACCTTTTTGGTCTGAGCATTTTGCCACCCCACTCTTTAGCAGCCATATTAGAACAAGCAGGGTGGATGAAAATGCTGACTACAGCCACTAACAGGAAGTTATCTGAGTCTATATAAGGTAACTGCACATGATTTAGTGATGTTTGATCTCAATTGATGCACCTTAAATGTAGAATCTATTGACCAGCTGAAAATAAACTTACTTTGTGGCCTCTGCAAGAGAAACTCTTGGATTTCTTTCTCTCCCAAACCTTCTTCCTCCAATATTTTTCTAATTTTCTGTTAGCCTACCTGAAGTTAACTTGATATATGTTACTGCCTTGAGTCTAGAGGCTCCACATCCTGCACCATGCAGCAGTATCCCTTGCTGCATCCCTTGCTGCCATATGTCTTGCTGTGTCTCTTGCTGTGTTAACTAGTTTGTACCTTAACCTAGAAGCCTACCTTGTGTTTGAAAGAGAAGAAATGCAGGCAACAGCCTGATAAAGTCTGTCCCGTAGTGTACACTCACTTTCTTTATGGGAATGCATCAGGAAAAGAGGCAGATTCAGCTCCGTTAATCAGTTACAAGATGACTATTGAGCTGATAATGTGATTTCAAGATATGAGACTTCCTCTGGAAGTCCTGCAGTCCTGTGTCAAACAATCAAGGAAGCTACCCAAAAGACAAATGAAATGGATACAGTCTCGGTCACAGTGGTGATCAATAGAAAAGTGAAGAATCTCAAACAGCACAGCTTATCTGTCCTAGGAAAACAAAGGCCAGAAACAGTTTTGACAGCTGACTATAAATACACTGAGGAACGAACACACAGGAGGGAGACAAACTATTCAGAGTGAAGGATATTCTTGGCACAAAAGCAGATGGGTATAAATTGCTTGTAAATATTTAGGCCAGAACTCAGAAAAGGGTATCCAGGCCTCCCAAATGACTCCATTTCTCATAGGCAACAAATGATTTGTTTTAATGTAGAGCTTTTGTTTGTCAAGGAAATGATAAGACATGATCTGAATTCTGTGATTCTGTGATTCTATGATTGCCCATGACAGCAGGGTACTGCAATGGCAATCCAGCAGGCCTGTAGGATCATTTGTTGCCAGACCCCCTTTAGAAGTACTTTGAAAATAGGTCTTCAGAGGATGGCTCAGTGGAGTCCAGTTTTACTGTGCTTGAGCAGCGTTTCATGGGAATCCCTCATGGTGATGAAAGTAAGGCTTTCAGACAGTTTCCGATGGATGAGTGATTGCCAAAGCCTACATACTAGACAAAATGAGGTGGGTAGCTTGCAGATCATGTGGTCATTCTTTATCTTAACAAAAATATATACCTTGGGTGGGTGAAGAACCCCTTTATTTAAGACTCTAGGGTATTTGCTTTGAAAAACGCAGTCCTGGGACAAACAGGGGAAAAAGGAGCTGTCTTCTCTAAACTGCAGAAGCTTATTTTTACTGAGCCTGCACTCAGCACAATAGGGAAAGACACTGAGGATATGTTCAAGCACATATGCAGAAGCTTCTTCTTTTATTCTGAAGAAAGAAATTGAAGCAGTAAAATAAAAGGAACTGAATCCTGTGGTTGGGGATTTGAACTCAGGCTGGTGAGTCAGTCTTGTGGCATCCAGAAATAGTTTTTTTGCTTAAAAAAAAAAAAAAAAGTGTCAGCAAGGATTCCTTCCTTCTGGGGAGAGTTTGGGGTACCTCACCATGCTGTCAGCTGTGGCATCAATGCAACAAGGACAAACTTTGCCATCACCCTCAAAGAAGCCAAAGGAACATTAGGGACTTTCACACTCCTGCAATGGGATATGACACAAGAAATATAAAATGGGGTTGCTGATCCTGCATACACCCCTATCCTTCAAGGATGGCACGTAAACAGATTTTGTTCTTCAAAAGTAGAAGATGAATATCGTGTTCTTCACAGAAACAGACTGATTCATGCAAGTCAGTAACGTTGATTTCAGTAGGTTTTAATGTAAATAATACATCATTCTGTGTTAATAGAGAAGAATGTTGCAAGACTGTTAAAATAATAAGCAGCTTAGTGCATGCGGTGTTTTAGTAATTCTCCTCCTATCAGGGCTTATATCATTATCCTAATTCAATGACAAATGATTTGATCTTTCATTTTCTCTAATCAAGATCTCTAGAAGTAAATCACTTTCCTTTATAGGAAATATAAAGTCACTTGAATAACACAGACTGAGAACTCAAATCAGATATTACTTTTGAGTTAAGTGCCATTGGGGACAAACTGTGAAATAAAAAAGGAAAGGAAGAAAGAATAGAGCCTAGAATGAGAAAGACAGGAAAGGGACAACAGGCAGAAGCAACAGCTTCTGTTTCAGTTCAGAGCATTGCACATCACATTAAAAGCCTAAAAGGTCAACGTATAATCAGTTCTGTTTTCACCACTTCGACTAGAAACTTCATCAGCTAAGTATAGGAAGTTGCTCAGCAGCTAACAAGGAAGATTGTATGAGATAACAACACAAACAGCCTCAGGAAAAACCCCATGATATAAAATGATGACTAAAGCTAAAAGCTGCTATTTAAGCTTTTTCTTTTAATTGATGTAAGAGCTGTCATGTGCTCTTCATGCTGCACTAACCACTGTGAAGGTCATAACCGAAACAACGCATATTGATTTGAGCCTATATAAGAGTATTAATGCAGAATAATGAACTGGTCCCTGCACCATGCTCTTGCACACTGAGGCTGTAGGTACAGCACAGTGCAAACCACTTCTGACATTTCTATGTAGACTGCCTTGCCTGTGAACTGAGGCACACTGGCAGCCCTACAGGAATAGATTCACTGCAGAGAACTTGTGTCCAGTTTTCACTGAAGAACTGTCAGTTTTCCTGACAGAGCATAAAAAGTTCCATCATTCTGTGCAAAGTGATACGCACAGATCCTAGCAGAAAGACCTGAAAACCACTATTCATCCCAACCTTCCTATGGATTTAAAAAATACTGTGTGCTTGAGTAAGATCCGCTTGTCCGAGAAAGGAGCCACATAGTCATGCCTATGGGTTTCTAAAAGCTCCTGACAGTCCTGAATATGCATGTTGTCAGTCTTTCACTCTACATTAATGAAGGACTTAAAGTCCTGAGTCTTTAACTGAGTCCCTTGTTTCACCCTGTTTTGAAGTTATTCTTCATGGTCACATTTCTTGCCATGTTTTAGAAAGATCTGGAATATCAATAAACTCAGCAACTTTTCTAGATGGTCCAGAAGCATACAACAATGCCAAAAGTCTTTGCTGCTAGACAGCCCTCAACATGGTCCCTCAGATCCTTTCTGGACTTGTAATAGATTGAGGAGAGGAGAGACATTTTACTCCAAGCAATATGGACTCTTTGTCCTAGGAGAGAAAGCCTTAAGAGGAAATTTCCAGTGTCTGATTGCTGAAACTCTACATCTGTGGAGAGACTGAGTGCTTCAGTAGACTAAGATCATGCAGGCAATAAAAATTAATACTATTCAGCTGCTGGTTTGGTATCTAACCTTTGGTCAACCATTTAATCTTTTTCACTCTTCCTTGCATGTAATATTGCAGTGCTAAGACCTGCTCCAAGGTACACTGTGATAGTCTCCGGAGCTGTAAAGTGATGTAACTGCTGACCATCCCTGTATCTTGTTTTATACCTGAAAGACTTAAGTGACAGTGCTGACAGACCTTGGTAACTGGAATGATACAGCCATTATCTCACCTATGATTACAGGTAAATCTTCTCTTTGTATTTGCTTTGGCCTCAAGTAGATCATTAAAATTAATCTCTTCCTTCGCACACATTAAATAACGTTTCCTGAATCTTAAGAGTTTCCTAGCTCAAAGATGGCATGAGCTAACCGTGATCTGATGTACTTTCTTTCAGTTTATTTTCAGAGGTCTCTTTCAGCTACTGTTCATCAGCCAACTAGTACTGAAAGCTGAAGAATAAGCATTGCTTGAGCTTTGCCATTTGTTTTTAAACAACACTGGTTCTCAGAGATCACAGTGGAAAATTCTGGAGAATGGGTGTCCTGGATCATAAGTAGAAAGATGTTGGTCAAGTGTTCCTCCTGCACCTTTTCTTCCAGCTGCTGAAACTGAGGTGCTAACACAAACGGTGATAGAAGATGGAAGAAATGGCCTTGGCAATAGTAGAACAGAAAAAAAAATGACAAAATCTGCACTTGAGAATCCCATTATAAACTCTTTTCATTAGCAATATCTGTGCTTGTAATGTCATTAATAATGCTTGAATTTTTGCTAAACATGAAATGAGAGGAGATAAAAAGTTTATGGCTGATGAAAGGAAAACACTAGCTATTCTCACAGATTAATTGCTGATGATCATAAAAAAAAAGCAATTAACCTGTAAAGATAAAGGTATTGTGCTTTATTTGAAATGTTGGGCAAGAAAAGAAATTTAGTCCTTGACATTAAGCAAAAATCAAATATAGAATGTGATATCCTAAATTTAGGAAGGACTTTGAGTTGTTATTTAGCAAGACCAACCGAAAGAAAAACTAACTTTGTTAAATAAGTGCTGACAGGCATTGTCTCATGTGTTCTTAAAAATCTCCTCAAATAAAGATTCTACATCCTTACAACTTAAAATCAGTTTCATCTTCCACAAAGTCAAATTAAAATTTACCAGTTTGGGCTCACTTTGCTGGAACAACTTTATCGGGAAAGTTTTCTAGCAGTGGTTGGCGCTCTCTCTCATTGCACCTTGTTGAAGAAATTGTCTGCACTGAGGAAAATTCCCAACCTCATGAAGCCAAATGCTGTCCCTCCTAGCAATGGGACAGCCTCTTGACCAAAGAAGCTAGTGTGTAGGCAGTTCATTTTATCCATACAATGCATTTTTTCCTGCTGCGACGGTGAATTTGCAGCACTTCATTCTGCTATTGGCCCTCCAAGTCTTGTATTCAACTGGTAAATCAGCCCCACTGTGCTCTTGTGGAGAGACATCTTGTGCCTGGTCTCTGCTGCAACGATCCAAACTCCCATGAGCAGAAGGGAGCCAACATCTGCAGGACTCCAGAGAACCTCACTCTCTTTGTAGACCATGATTTAGCTTTCTGAAGGAACAGCTATCAGTAACCATTTTATTCCCCTTAAGGTATTGAAAATATTGTCCAGGAAGACTAAAGCAGTTCATGTGTATGGCTGACTCAGGAAGCTTAAGTGGCTGAACACTGGTATCCCACTTGATACTTTCTGTTTTCTCATTATTTATGGTGTGCCTCATACTAGGCCTCAGTACCTAAAATCTGGCTCTCACACTGCAATCATCCATCCATCCACTGTATATGTAATTTTTTTCTGGACCTTTATACCTTCCCTAAGATTCAACTAGAGTGAAACCATTATGCATTTTCTCCAGATATGTATATGTTACAGCTGACTCACAAGTGCTTCTGCTCTTCCACGTCTGCAGCTGCTCTGTCCTGTTTCTACCTTGGAAATACAGCAGGGTTTGGGAATGATTCTCCATTATATGTTTAAGTAACGCAATGTGCTAACTTTGAAATATTCTCCCTTTTCTCCTGCTAGCCCCCTGAATCCATTTGTTTAGTTCCTTCCCTTTGTATCAGCAAGGACTTGCAAATACAATTCCCTCAGGCAACTTTCAAAATATCTACCTTTATTGAGACTCTTTGTTCTGTCAATAAAGTTTTTCCTTCACTTTATTTCTTGTTTCCTACCTTCTCTAGACCTGTTCTGTGTAAAGAAGGAGGGGCACATTTTCAGTCTCTAGGTTTGGACTTTACAGATAGCACTCACTGCAGTGCTAAGCACCCCTGTACAAAAAGGTTGGAGATCTGTTTGCTCACAGACCCCTGTTCCCCTCCTATTCCTCTTCATTCTATTTCTAAGAATTTTATAGTCCTTCCTGTCTCCTTTATAATGCTTTACCTTTGCTTACTTTCTCAGTCGCTGCATTTCTGCTCTGTCCTACCTGAAACATCTCTCCATCCGCATGTTGTCACTTCCACAAGCATCCAGAAAGGTTCTCTTTCCATGTACTTTTTCCTTTAATTCCTTTGGCTACCTTGGCTTTTCAGAATTTACTCACAGCCCAGGAGGACGGTGCCTGCAGTTACATCCCCTGCAGAGTCTGTAAAAAGCCCCAGTGTCCCAGGTCTGTTCAGCAGGGTCCCCACTGCATTCTGTTTATTATTCTTGGCCTTGCTCCACATGGGTTCAGCTGCAGGCTCACTGACGGTGCTTGTTGTGGTTACACTGGTTGGATGAAGCATTCCCCAGGGAAAACCCAGGGACGTGCACACTTGCCTGTGTGCTCACATGTTCGTCACTGACGAGCAGAAGCCCTGGCTGGCTGTAGAAGCTTCTGCATCCCTTTTATTGCTGAATTTCCAGTTCCTTGCTACCCTGAACGGTCGTCCAGTTCTCATGTATCCTATCAGGGATTCCTGAAATCATCAGTATTCTTCCATGTTATCTCAGCAGTTCAGGGGGAAAGTCAGCACATAGTGAGTGGGCAGTTCACAGCCTTATAGACCTAAAAGCTACATAGAAATCACACAGGGCTGCTCCATTTCAGGCATAGGCACCTGGTGAGCACCCAGCAGGTACCATGCTGGTTGTCATGCTCTGCCATCATCCTGGCATTGGCTGCACATCTGGCAGCACGCTCACAGGAGGCAGCTCCCCTTCATCTCCCAACGAGGACCTGGACTGCTTCCAAAGGCAATGTTGTGTGTACTCATCTGGAAGTCATGTCAACAAGGCAGTTCAAGGAATTATGTTGGATTTCTGAGTAATGGCAGCTCAGCAAGGCTCCAGCCTGTTTCTCTTGTGGCAGCACAGCCTCTGTGCTCCCCATGAACGTCTGTGCAGGAAAAGCCCTCTTCAGGATGGGAAATGCCATCTGTGGGACCGGTGGTTTCAGCCACCCCTATCCACTCACTGGGGAACATTTTGCTTCATAGGTGTCCCTTTGTGCTTGGTTGTGTGTCAGAAATTTGTAGCCTTTAAAAAATGCTGCTTTCAGCCTCTCTAGACAAAAGTTTACATGGAAGAACTTCAGTTGCATTTTCCATCAGCACCGCTGCTGGTGGCCCGGTGCCTGGGCTCTGCCACACTGCTGGCCTCCAGAATCAACATTACCATACATTTTAAAAGGTGTTTTGGGAAGTCCCCAGCATACGAAAGCAGCTGAAGGTAGCAGTGCTGCCAGGACACAGGGCCCAGACCCCTGTACAAACACTCACCTTGTCTGCCTGTTTTGACAGCAGAAGGTGTTGAGGAAATTGAGTCCTGACCCTGTTTGGTTTGTGCAGTATTCACTGCTGGAGTTCTAAAAATAATACTTTCATATCACACACTCTTTCTTAATTTAACTCAACTTCAGGTTTTGGCAAAGGAATATAGTATTTCAGATATGATCCATCACAAGAATGGAAGGAGGAACTTTGACTTCCAAATCTGATGTCACTTCTGCAAATTTTAGTAAAGATCCCTGATTACATTTTCTTCATTTGCAAAACTGAAACAAGGCTGTTCTGGTGCTCTTTTCACAAGGGGTTAGGAGGGCTTTCTGAAAATACTTCCCTTCAGTCCTCTTGCTCACTTGTGTTTCACTCAGGGTCTCAGACTATCAGAGATATTGGGGTAATACTGGTTGTTAATAGGGATTAAGCAGGACAAGAGCAACCCAGGGAGTCAGAGCCTACCAGACCCATCATGGTTTTGAGGCTACAAGCAGTAACCATGGATCTGAGCTATGACTATTTTCTCTGCTGACAATTCACCAAGAGTATAAGCACATCCAAAACAGATTTAAGGATTGCAAGCATGGCCAGCTGTATAGATACAAAGGCAAAAGGATTTTGGAATACCTAAAATATGACTATTGTTCCACCAGGTTAAAAAAACAAATCAGTGATTTGATCTTGCTGGCATTACACAGGTAAGAAATTCATGAAATCACCGTGACTAATCCTGTGATTAAGAACTGCAGACCAGGGTTGGGACTTAATCTCCTTGTAGGCAATCCCAATTTAACAGGAGTAACGTGATCCTAGTGCCAGGTTATAAGGGCCAGTGTTTGAGAATGCAGAAGAAGTTGTAATTTATTTTCAGATTGGAGGGATACTCTTATGCTTCAATAAATCTATTATATGCGTGAAACAATTGTGTGTTTGACTCTGCAGCTGTGAAATGATGGTAGTTTTTATTAGAAAATTAATATCACATGAATGCAAGGCTCTTTTAGGACAGCATGGTAATTTTGAAGCATGAAAGGAAGAACTCATTCACTTAGGGAAAATGCAATGGCAAAGAGGGGATGCAGTGTCCTTTTTTGGGAGTCATATTTGAAGGGTAAGATTAGAAGTGCATTATCTTGATGCAGGATTACAGAAAACCCACTTGCACAGCTGATACAACTGGCACAGGGAGGAAGACAATCTGCCTGCTCTTCAGCATCTAGACTGCAATAAAATCACGTTGTTTTCCAGATACTGTAGAATAACACTGAGAAAGGGTCTTTAATTTTAAAATAATTGCTACATGCATACATGTACAGGGTTGTGTAGCTGATCGCTTTTTGCTCTTTCCAGTTTCTTAAATGTAACACGGAGCTATTTATTTCAGTCAACTTTTAAAAAATTCCCTTCAACTCTGCTTTTTGAATGTCCTTCTTTCAGTGTGCTTTCCAGGAAGGGAGGGAAGAGGCAACAGAATAAACATCCATAGTTAGGTCCTGTTTTTAGAGCAGCTCAGTAAATTCTTGCAGGCCAGGCAGAAGAGGAAAAGTGCTTTTCCAAAGTTACAGAAAGCTACAGTGTTTTCTCAAAGCTAGAGGGTATCCAGACATCTCTGAGCTTATTCATTTTCACATGGGGGCACATTTTTCTATATGCTGAGTGGACCTGAAGGAAGACAAGGGTGCAATGAGATGCAGATAGCACACTTTTCTGCTGAGATGGGGATATTTGTGAACTCAGCCAGCAGACAGCACAGTTTGCCCCCCCGGTTTTACAAGAGTATCATGTGCCACCCACAAAGCTGAGACAGAGAGACCTGTGCAAACTATTTTTTTTCAGATAGTCCAAATGGAGAGGACAGTCATATAACTGAAGGGTTTCCAGTGTTGTCTCTGCAGTCATTGTGTTTGCAGGTACCTCAGTGCTCAAATAGATGTTGGATTTGCCATTAAATATTTGCAAGCTCAGAGCCCCAAAAGTCAGGACATATCTAGGCTGAATTTGTAACCTAGGCAGCCCTAACCACCCAGACCCAAACACACACATAGGAATCGTAGGCATTCAGAAACTAAGGAACCTGCTTTTGTAGAAATGCCCTAAATGTGGAAGCCTGTATCCTCCAAATGCATGGACTTGGACTATTTGTTGGAGACATTTTAGAGTGTTTCTCTGGAACAGCACAGGTTCTTGTGAGGCCACAATGTCAGTAGCAAGTCCAGGCTGGCTGCTGAGGAAGAAAGGAGTCTTAGCCTGCTGTAGAGGGAAACTGCTAAACCAGCTGTGATGATACAAGAGCTGACAAAGCAATTCAGAAGGAAAATGGTACCTAACAAAACAATGTTTTCCTTTTTGTAGCCCCTCACTACTGATGCTACTTTAATTCAATGCAATCAAACAATAATGACCTGAAAATACTATCAGCAAGCAGAGCACTGGAGTTGCAAGTATCACTGCTCAGATTCCTTGGTACTGGTTTGGGATGCCCCCGGACATGCTCCTAATGTGTTTATAAACAATAAAAGGAATCTGAATTGATCAGAAAGCACACACACAGTCACTGATTACTGGGAGCATAATAAAAGCTGCAGTGGAGGAGGCCACCAGCTTCTCATTGCATTCAGTAAGTTGGTGACAAATGACACCGAAACTCCTGCTCCAATGACAGCTAAGGTCTCTGCTGAGCTTATTTCAGGACTGCGATTTCCCTGAGGCTGACTAGTTCAGATAATTACCAAACAAGTCAGGCCTCCAAGGAGAGCATTTGACATCCCAGCAGGGAAAATACAGCTTTAATTGTCAACATTTTATAACCTGAAATTTAAAATACTAACTGATCATTTTGAAGTTGCTGATCCAGCCCAATAAGATACATGTTTCCCTTATAAATATTACCACCTTTGATCTTAAGGTTTTCCCTGATGCAACTCTGGCAGTAATTAACAGGGGCTATCACTCCCTTGTTTTTTTCCTCCTCCTTCCTAAGCCAACTCCAGTTGGCTTAGTCCTTCTCTTTTTCTTCTTCTTCTTCTTCTTCTTCTTCTTCTTTTTCTTTTTCTTCTTCTTCTTCTTCTTCTTCTTCTTCTTCTTCTTTTTCTTTTTCTTCTTCTTCTTCTTTTTCTTCTTTTTCTTTTTCTTCTTCTTCTTCTTTTTCTTCTTTTCCTTTTCCTTTTCCTTTTCCTTTTCCTTTTCCTTTTCCTTTTCCTTTTCCTTTTCCTTTTCCTTTTTCTTTGTATTGGTTTCATTACTGGTCTGCAGTAAGCTTCCTCATTATCAACTAGTCATTATCATCAAGCAATTAAAAAAAAAAAAAAGAAAAATATGCTGAACATAATAAATCTTTAGTGCCTTTTGATATGTCTGGGGCTAGTTATAAATAGAAACATGAGAGAGAAATATTGTATGTAAAGAACCTCCACATTACCCAGATCATGTTATATATGCATCTGGCAGGAATTTCTTCTCTGACTCCCAAGACTTACTGATGGAGGAGGAGTGAGTGTGCTTCTCTGTGTGCTATTTCTTCTCTTCCCTCAATTGGGTACTTCTGGATACTCTTCTCTCCTGGAGGAGAGCTTCCAAAAACTGGCCCAAACCTCACTGATTTGTTCCATTTAACTTGACATAAGAGTCATGAAAAGAATCATGAAAAGAATCTCTCCTTCATTTTGCTAAGCCAAGTCTAACAATTCACAGAATAACAGAATCACAGAATGGCCAGGGTTGGAAGGGACCTCAAGGATCATGAATCTCCAACCCCCTTGCTACAGACAGGGCCACCAACCTCCACATTTAATACCAGACCAGGCTGCCCAGAGCTCCATCCAACCTGGCCTTGAACACCTCCAGGGATGGGGCATCCACAACCTCTCTGGGCAGCCTGCTCCAGCACCTCACCACTGTCATAATAAAGAACTTCCCCCTGACATCCAACCTAAATCTTCCCTCTTTCAACTTAAAATCATTTCCCCTTGTCATGCAATTATCTACCCTTTCAAAGAGTTGACTCCCCTCCTGTTTGTAGGCTCCCTTTAGGTACTGAAAGGCTGCAATGAGGTCACTGTGCAGCTTTCTCTTCTCCAAGCTGATCAAGCCTATCTCCCTCAGCCTGTATTCATAGGGGAGGTGCTCCAGTCCTCTGATCATCTTTGTGGCCCTCCTCTGGACCCTCTCCAACAGCTCTCTGTCTTTCTTGTAATGACGGTCCCTCCCTCCTCCTGGCCAGCCCTCCTCTGATGAAGCCCAGGATACCATTTTCTTTCCAAGCTGCAAGAACCCACTGCTGGCTCATGTTAACTTTTTCATCCACCAGGATCCCCAGCTCCTTCTCCACAGGGCTACTCTCAAGGGCTGCTCCTTCTGGTCTTGCCACAAGCAGATTCTGTGAGTCGGGCAGAAGAGATGCCTGAGTTCTTTTTCCTTAACTAGAAGACTATCTATGAGGTAAATAATCATTAGTTTCAGTCTAAAGCTTGGAGATGAAATTTCAGTTTTCAGTGCCCCCAAGGCAGAGGACCGTGTGCAACCAACCAGCATCAGGGCAGCTCAAGGAACGAACTTCTGCAAAGCTGAGGGTAGCAGATGACTGTGGAGAACCAGCCCTCTAAAACACTGCTCTAATTGACTAGGAATCACTCGGCAGTTTGGTCATGTTATCCTAAATGTAAAGGGAAAGCATCCTTGCTCTCAAGGAGGAGCTCTAAGATCTAAATCTAAAACTGAACGGCATCAGAATGCAAGGCACTATCCAAAGGGTCACTGAGAAGGTATTCCAGACCTTCTGGTGACAATGGAACCCAGAGAGGTTGTGGAGTCTCCCACTCTGGAGATACTGAGAACTCATCTGGACGCTTTCCTGATCAACCTGCTGTAGGGAACCTGCTTTGGCAAGGGATTGGACTAGACAGTCTCCAGAGGCCCCTTCCAACACCTAAAGTTCTGTGATTCTGTGAAAAGGTGGGTTTTAGTCTCCTACCTCACAACATAAACATACCGTGTACAGCCTGAGGAGTGGTTACCTTGGAGTAGGCAGTGTACACCTTGCAGTTAGTTTTCAAGTGTTTTATCCATTCTATTAATGAAATGTTTGTCAGGCATTTCTCCTGTGGGTAAATCACAGACCTGAGCCTGCTGTGACACTGCTGAGCTGTACCCCTCGCCCTTTGCCAATGGGCAGCCTGGTGGAAATGCGTGCATCTGGCCATTCTAAAGAAACAGAAATTGCATTTCAAAAAAACCAGCATGAGCAGCTAAATCTACACCCCATAGCTGTGAGAGGTGAGGACGTGACCCAGGGTGTAGCACTGTAAAAAGGCATCTAGCAATGCAGCAGGATACATTTAATTTCAGGCTGCTCTTCACCATCTGTTGAGAACTGCATCTTAGCAGAGAAAGGAGGCAACACGGAGTGAATCCTTTTTATTTAGAAACTCTAAATTTAGGATCGAGAAGGGATCTGCATCTTTCCCCATAGCTTTTTTTGTGTGTGTGTGTTCAGCTGTGGCAGTACCTCTTCTGCCCATGCCAATACTGCTGCAGGAATTCAAGTGAGGAGGTCGGGCAAGGAGGCCAGACACGCTGCCTTATTGTCTGCTGTGCCTGCAGACAGTAGCTACTCCAACCATGATAGCTCTGGTGTCCCTACTGTCCTGTAAATCAGAATGGAGAAAGATATCTCAGCTTTAATTTCAAGTGAACCAAGGAGACCTTTTAACTCCTCCAGTATTGGGCACTGGAGTTCAACTATGGCACACTTAGGCAAGTGTAATACCAT
Organism: Tympanuchus pallidicinctus; assembly: GCF_026119805.1. NCBI lineage: Eukaryota > Metazoa > Chordata > Aves > Galliformes > Phasianidae > Tympanuchus > Tympanuchus pallidicinctus. Next base: position 30,905,441 of record NW_026294802.1, read on the forward strand.
AGTGTGAATCTTATTTTCTCATCAATGTATGGAAAAAGCATCTTTCCCACTGCAGGAAAGTCTCTCCAGCTGCTTTTCTGTGCTCAGTGAAACTATTTGGAAGATGAAATACCAAACTCCAACCCAGCAGGAATTTGCTAGTCACTGCACTAAATGATCCAGTATTTCTGAGTTCTTTATGCTAACAGTCTTTTAAAACAAGGATCAAAATCTGAGCTGACTTTAACTATTTCCTAGTGCTCAGCAGCCTGTACAGCTGTTAAGGGGCTTGAAAAAAACTTGCTGGCTTGGAATAATCTTGACTTCCAGTGTTTTGCCCCAGTACCCTCACAAAAAAAAAAAAAAAATATATATATATATATATATATGTATATATAGCAGTTCCATCCTATGTATGCATTTGGCAATCTTAGCATCAGTTTGTGGCAGCCAGTCTGATTTCATCAGGGACACAAGTGGCTGTCACTTCAGTGTCTTATACAGGCCTGCATGCTGCTTTGGCTGTGTAGAGTGTGGTAGATGAGGAAGAGGGACTATATGTCAAATCCCAGGTTTGAGTGAATTCCCAGCTCTGAGAGCAATAGGCAGTGTGGATTGAAATTGAAAAGATTTAAAGGTTTCCTCTCCTCTTGTTAGGTTCCAGCTAAAGGAACCACCAAGGCATGGTGAGAGGCAGGGGAGAAAACCTGGTGCGGTTCTTGGTATGGAAACCAACCTAAAGCTGTGATCCTCGCATGGGTTGGCCAACACTCTGGGCTGGTGCTTCTCCTTGTGCTGAGCCAAGGCACAGGAAAAGATACAACTTTTCTGCAAGCATTACAGAAATACGCAATCTGCTCTGGTTATTAGGAGGGACAAGGCTGAGGGACCAGGCTGCTCCTTATGCCATATCCCCTCCTTGTCCAGCCAAGCAGAGGAAGGCAGAAAAGATGCAACAGTATATATTGATTTGTTCTGCACTTTTCTTCTTGTGCAAACATGAACGTATGTGTTTCTGTACATTCACAGCCCTCCCTCTGCATTTAATAGGTGGTGATGGTGTTTATGTTGCTGGAATCCAGGTCTTAGGAGCCACATATCTAGTTTCTGGGCTGCAAATATGTTTGTGAGGTTCATATTCACTAACAGAAAGAAAAAGAAATGCCTCTGTGTATGAGAATTGCTGAATCATGGCCTGAACCTCTGGTTGACCACCTGAAACAAGCAATGAGTCAGCCACAGGAGCACAGGTGAAGGCAATTCACCTGTGCTACTGGAAGGGGTGGAGCCTGGCTCCACCTCTCCTAGATCCCATTTAAGTGCTGATTGCCACTGAGGAAGGGTCCTTCCTGGAGATTACTCCCTGTGGAGAATGCTGTGAGCCTGCAATACTGGTAAGCATTTTCCATTTTTCTTTTGATCTTTCTGTTGTGATAATCTTACATAGCCTAAAACTCTGTATGCCAATTGATTTTTACACCTCTGTACGCATTGATTGTATGCTTTGTCTGCTAGCTAATTCCTCTTGCCTTCCCTCTTTCTTCAGTGAGTGAAATCTTATTTAAACTGCTGTATGTTTCTGTGTTGCCCCAAAAGCTTTCTCTATGTGGAGGAAAAAGCAAGTGAATTGCACCAATTATTTAATTATAGTGAAGCAAGGAAACAAACAAAATGAAATTAACATTCATTTTTAAATTCTGATTAGATCATCCTCATTTTAAAACACCAGAGTAATAATTTAGTGCAGTAGCACTTCTCCTTGAAAGTTTCTAGGATTTGGGGAAATTCAGGAATGTAGCAGAATCATTTGCTTGTAATTCATTGCAGTGGATTTCCCTTGAGCGAGGCCTCTGCTTTGATTAAGATATGTGGCTGATGCTGGCTGATAACATACTAGTGGCCAATAAGAGTCTCTTTTTTTAATTTGACTAACATTCTAGACTCAGCTTAATACTTTCCAGGTGAGGATGACAATGGGTAAGGACAAGAAGTGCTTTTCTGCACCTTGTGTAACTTAGTGATAGCCCTAGCCCTACAACGTGCCTAATCTGAATTACTTCTGCTCATACCATTACCTTAAACACCTACGGAGGGATTCTGCTAAATATGTGCATGCTGATCTAAAGGTAAATTTGCCCAAGAAGTGATCCATACCAGAGTGGCTTTGTAATCTGTGTAAAGCATGATTTTCTCATAAAAAGCCTCAATGTAATATATATGCTGTCATTACACAGAGGAATGACATCCCACTAAATATTAGGAAGCTGACTTTTTTCCTCCCAACTACTATGCTTTGAGCTGGCACAACAGAGATTGCCTCATGTGCCCACTAAGGAAAATAGGAAAGCCAATTTTCCATGTTATCTGCAGGTTTCTTCACTATGGAAATAAGCCATAGGAAATGTTGCTTACTTAAGCCTTGAAGAAATAAACTTGATTTCCTATTTTGAGAGTGGCTTTGTTGTCAGTGACAAACCAGGGGAGACTAATTTGTCACTGGACAAAGAATCTACAAAGCTAAGCAATATAGCACACAAAAGAAAAATCATCCTAAGCATAATGAGTAGTCAAATTCATCAACCAAGATAAATTTGACTCCATAACATTGATATTTGGTCAGGTTATTGTTTTATCTCTACTACTTTTTCTCAGGAAGGCAGGTAGGAAAACATGTCAAACTAGACCACTTCAGCTAATGGTCTCAATCCTGAAAACATGTGCCATGCTTATCTGGCATTGCAGCAAGTCCAAACATTTCAAAATTATTAGGCACAGAGTTCTCATTAAAATAGCAGGATTCAAATAAATGCAGCAAACAACAAATCAGTCTTTTAAATTTGCTGCTTTGCTGCTGAACCAAAAAGGTGCACGTTTTCCAGTTTCTCTCTGCAATCATAAAGCATTGCTCAGCTTTTAATAAAATCTTGGAGCCTCACATAATCCTAGAATTTCTAAAACAGAGTCAAAAAGAAACTATTCAACATGTTGCTAGCTGGAATCAAATTTGGACTTGGTAATGAAAGCGGTTTTGTTTGCACCTTTGACTTTCAGGGTACTGAGTAGTACAGATTATTTTTGTAGAGAAGTCTGCATACTGCCACTGGACTAGACTCAGATGAACAGCAGGCATCTGTTCGTCATTTAGATGCTGATTGTTGGTGTTGATAGCTCCACTGGGTTGATCTGCGTTTGTAGTTAGACTCATAAAAATGTTGCCTGTTATGAAAATACTGAAGTGAGATGACATTGGGCAGTAGACCACTCTCATGCTGATGAGAACTGGGAGCATACAGTGTGGTTATTATTTTAATGTGTTTTAATATCTCTTTTCTGGGTGACCTGAGTAGCTATCCACACTCTGCCTTGGTAGCTGATGAGGACTCATCACTGGTAAGATTTAAGGACAGTCATTCATCACCGTAAGATGTATGAAGCCAGCAGTCTGCTGAGGAAAAGTATAAGAGTGACAGAGATGCATGTTTCCAGATTTAACCTGACATCCCAGAAGGCCTGGTCCCTGAGAGCCTGGACGCAAGCAAATACTGAAAAGCTGTGCCATTACAAGAGCCCTGAAGACAGGCAAGGATGCAGAGAGACTCTGAGCAGGACAAGAGGAGAGGAAGCAGCCCTGTTGTGTTGGGATTGCCATCTGGTTCTCAGAGAAGGAAAGGCTCCTTTGGGTCTTGGTTCTATAGAGCAAAAGATGAATTGGCCCAAAGTGTGAAGAAGACAAACTGATGCAAATGATCATAAGGAATGGAATTCCTGATATCTACCAATCAAGAAAACAAAAATATAGGATTTCAAGAAAGCAAATGTCATTATTCAGAGAACTGAGAGGCAAGTTAGGCTGATAGAGAAAAGGGGTTCAGAAGGAAGTTCTGTGAAACGCTGTCTCGAAGAGAGAAACACTTTATTTTCAGAGAAACAGATACAGGAAGTGTGGTGAGAAACCACTTGTGCTAACTCAGGAGTTTTTCAGTGACCTGAAAATTATTTGGTGTAGAAAGTAGGTCAAGTTACTAAAAAGGTATGTGTAAGTCTAGCACAAACCTACAAGGGCAAAATTGGAAAGGACAATGCATAGGAAAAAAAAAACAATTGACACAAAATGAAACAAGAAGCAGTAGGAAAAATATGTGGAAGGACATTTGCTAAAATGTGCAGGCAAGAAAGGAAAGAGGCTCACTTCTAAGGAAAGAGGAGTTTAATGTTATGTGTAGAGAGGAAACAAGGACTTCTGAGCAGGGAAGAATTTGGTAGATATTATGATATTGGCTCCATCTTCTAACTTTACTTACCAGGGGAGTCTCATAACCAAATTAAGGAAGTACTCTTATTGAAACTCCTGTGAAATTGTAAAGCTGGCTGGAAATCCATATTTCTACAGAGAATGATAAGTAAATTCATGCTAGGATTTCTCCATAGTTCAGTATTATACAATATTTAAGGGCTTGGACATGAAGCAATGCAACTCTTGAACAGAACATAACTGCAGTACAGGGCTGGACTTCAAAAAGATATTGAAAAACTGAAATGATCTGAAATAAGTAGTACAATAAGTAGGTAGTAAAACTCACTGTACCAACACAAGATGAGAGAAGCAGAACAAAGCACCTGTGTATTAGTAAAGACTGTGGGGTACGCAGGAGGCACATGACCTCTGTCAGTGATGCTGAGCTGCTGAGGGCACTCAGATTTGCAGCAGGATGCTGAAACAGGATTTGTGTGGAAGATGTGTTAAGTAATCCTTTTGCCCTGTTTATCACTGGCAACATCTCAGCTCTGCTTGAAGAAACACAGGGTCAATTTGCAGAGCAGAAGCAGCAAGATACAAAATTGTTCTGCAGGCCAGGAAAATAAATTGTCCTAAAAAGTGCCTGAACAGCATATTTAGGTTAAATAACACCAGTTTCAAGCTGTGGGAATGCCAGAGGCTGTCTGCCCTTGGAGGCAGGTTGAGCAGTGCTGGGAAGGTATGCTGAGTCTGCCCTGGGGCAGGGGGCAAGGTGTCCTGTGGGTCACATTCCATACTTCCATGATAGCTTAAATCCTCCCTGAATAGAAAGATGTAGCAGAGAGGTGTCACAGAACTGACATTTTCCCTGTTAAAATCATAACTGCATCTGTAAGAGAAGTGACCAGAATACCTAATGACTCATCCTGATAAAAATATCTTAAGAAGCAGAAAAATGAGAGCACTTAACATCAACTAATGCTGCCTTGAGGGGCATAGGAACAGATGTTTTTTGCAAAAGGGCTAGTTCTTGAAAACTAGCCTATTTCAGACATAAACAATGCATCTATTACTCTGATGTTTCAAAGACCAGAAACCATTTATCTGCGTATGCTTTTAAACTGAAAGTATTGGCTCAACAGTGTTCATTCCAATTAAATATAGGCAATAATTAGAAAAGACAGTGATCTATCAAGGCATCAGCTTGATGAGGTCTTTAAATCTAGTGAGTGGGTACCCTAACTCTGCCACATCAAACAAACCCCAGAACAGCCCCATGGAAAAGCCTGAGAAAACTCAAATGCTGAGCCATGCCTGTCTGACCTTGGACTAGATGGGATGGGAAAGCACCAGTAACAAGCTGGTTGATTTGTTTATACTTTGGTCTTGAATGAAATTATATTTGGCTCTATCAGAGCAAGATTTTTATCTGATGTTTTATTGTGTGAGGGGAAAAAAAGTCCCCTCTGCCTCTTTCTGGTTAGGTGGTGTGTATGTACTACCACTTCAATGCTAACAGGAATATTTTGATTTCTTTCTCTAATGAAGACCCACCGAAGTGGAGGGAAGGCAAGGGACTGAATGATTGCTATCAGCAGACTGAGGCTGAAAATGTGTCTTGGACTTAAGTGTGTGTGTGAGCAGCTTCTGTTAAAAAAATGTTTTGCTGAGGTTAAGACAAGCTGAGAAAGGCAGATGGAAGTTATGTCCTTGCCTCAGAACAGCATTTTGCTACAGGCAAGTTTTATTATCATGATTATACCAAAGCAAAACACAATTGCTTATTTAGTCACAGCAACTCAAACAACTTCTTATTAGGAAATCATCAGGAGAATGGCTCTAGGAGGTGAAAGCTACCATCTTCACCATCCATTCCCATTCTCTGTTTCCTCATGTCAGCTGTGTAGTTGGATAGTTTCAAAGGTATCTCTTTAACTATACCTGCCACAAGTCCAGGTCTTATAAAAAGCATGGCTTGTGAGGTTATGCAGAGCAAATATTCCCATTGATTTCAGTGGGCAGTGCACAAGGATTTAATTTCTCAGCTGTGGCAAGATGCTGGCAGCCTTCTGGGAGGCAGTGGGGGCTCAGGGTGCATGGGGTGGGCAGTGTGGTACACTGGATGGGCAGCACAGGATCGGCTGCTCCCTCCAAGGCTTACGTTCTGAGAGAGATGGGCAGAACATAGGCAGCCAAATGTATGGGCTGGGAGCCCTGCCTCATGTGGGGGCTGCATGACAGCGGGCCTTCTGGCTTGTGGGTCTGTGTTATGGAGATAAACGCCACAGCAGGAAGGGCTTCAACCAGATCTGCAGTGGAAATTTCCTTTGTGCTTGCAGAAGCATGTGTGTGTGCCTAACAAGGTTATCGGCTTCCCAGGGTGGCTGTGTATGTATCTGCACTCTAAATAAATTTAGTGGAAGTATAACTGTGCCCTAAAATACAAGAAAACATTTGCTGATCATCATGCAAATTGTAGGGGCTTACGACAGCAGGTTTCTTAAGGATTACTTGCTCCTGGATCACTGCTGTGCTGCCAGCATCGCACCCAGCTGGGCCTTTTCTCCAGCCAGGCAGCTGGCAGGGGAGCCTGGGGCAGTGGCCAGTCCTCCCTGGGGCCCTCTGTGCCTTTTGTGAGGACAAGAAGCACTGAGCCAAGAAAGTTGGGATATCTACTGCAGCTTATAGTAGTCATGTATAAATTATTAATATAAATCGCATCAGGCAGCAGAACTTTGTGCATATGAAATTGCCTCATACTTACATTTGAAACATTCTTGTTTTCTCAAGCATGAAAGTCCATCTTTAATGGCCTATTAGTGTTTAGTTAATGCTACATTAGCTGATTTTTAATGTACTGCTCTAGAAACAAAGAGATCACAATCCAGACATTACCTCAAGAAGAAATGCAAAAGGAATCAAACATGAGAAAGAGGTGCAGACTTTTTCAGTTTCATTGGCATTTTTCTCACCAGAGCAAGTTCATTAGGAGCACAGCCTATAAAATAATGCTCAGTGCACTGCAAAAGATCATGTCAAGGGCAATTTTGTAGCATGATAGCAAGGGGATTAAAGCAATCATTCACATGAAGAATAACAAGTGTTCAACATCTGATCACCTACGTAGTGTCTGAAAATGTTCCTTTGAAACACCACGTCAACGTTCTTCCCCCTTTTGTAATAAGTTTGCCCACTTAGGTGGCAAAAAGAATTTTAATGAAATGCTAATACAGTAGCTATAGCTTTATTTGCAATTTTACATAAAACTGCACCCTGCTGAGCTGCCCACTCTGTGCTGCCAGCCCCAGGAGTACAGCAAGGTGATGGGTCCGTGAACACCTCCACAGCAAAGCATCCACAGGATGGAGGCATCCGGCCAGTGACCAGCCAGACTGAGAAATCAGCATTCACTGAAAGTGAGATTTTTTGCTGTCATACTGAAAAATACCAGGGCTAAACAGTGTACCTGAAGGTACTCTTTACTCCTTACTTGCATGCTTTATTCTTTATTTACACAATAAGCTATAAGCGTATGATTTTCAGACATCTAAGTGTATTACCTCTTAGTATTTGCTTATCTGCATAAAGATGCTTGATTTCTCCTTGTCTAAATGTTTTCAATGTGTCTTAAATGATTTACACTAAAACACTGTCAGTGCTTGTGAAAGATAGGATTTCTGTCACTTTATTATAGCCACTTAGAGTTTAGCACTGTGTCTGTTCTTGTAGTCCAGCTTCTCTTTATTGTCAGTGGAGAGACAGAAGTCTCTAGAGAGCAGCTCATTTGATTTGTCTCAGCTGCCTTCTTTAGACTGGGGTGAATCACTTAGTCACGGGAGCTGACATCTTCCTGCTTTGATTGTAGAGACTGCTGCCTCCTGCCTTTATTCCCAGTGCCCAGCTTTGAGATCACAGAAGTGTGTGGAGATGAATCTCATCTCTTCCTGCTGTAATGGCATTCTTCTACAGAAACGAGACTTCTTACAGGACTTTTGCCTGGCAATAGGACTTCAGGACTAACTTCATCCTGTTCAAGGCTGTAATGTAAGGCTTATGTACTGCTTGATATTTATTCACACCTTCTGAATAACACTGTAGGAGCACTTCAGAGGTGCAAAGGTTCCAGGCATAGCCTTTGGGCTTTCACTGGCTGATTGCTGTGGTTTAGCTTGGCAGAGAGCTCAGCATCACACAGCCATTTTCTCATTCCCACTCCCAATGGAATGGAATGGAGAAGGGAATTGGTGGGGAAAAAAAAAATAAATCTTGTGGGTTGAGATAAACACAACAGGAAAAAAACACACACACACACACACACACACACACACACACACACAAAAAAAAAAACAACCAGGAAAAGAAAAGTAATCAGAAAACAAGTGATGCAAAACACAATTGCCCATCACCTGCTGACCAATACCGGACCCATCCCCAAGCAATGGCAGCCTGCCATTTCCCCCCAGTTTTGATGCTCTGCACGATGCCATATGATATGGGATATTCCTTTGGTCAGCCTGGGCCAGCTGCCCTGGTTCTGTCCCCTCCCAGCTCCTTGTGCTCCCCAGCTCTTCACTGTCAGGGTGGCGTGGGAAGCTGAAATGTCCTTGGCTCCGTGCAGCACTGCTCAGTGACTACTAAAACACTGGTGTGTTATCAATGCTATTTTCATCCCAAATCCAAAGCACAACACCACGACAGCTGCTGTGAAGAAAATTAACTCTACCACAGCCAGAACTAGAGTGCTGATTTAGGTTCTGCCTGTTATATATATATATATATATATTTATATATATATATATTTAGATTGTTGCAAAGTACAAGTAAGGTCTGGGAATAGAAACCAACTCTTTTCCACTCCTGAATGCCAATACTGTGAGTGCCCTGATACATTTAAGATGCTCACTTCCTATGTTGAAACTGTTAAAACTATTCAAAGATATCTTTTCTTTTAAAGCACCTACAGATTTCAGGAGGTTCTTAATACCTCAATGGCATTTACACAAATTCATCTCTGTTGATTTTCTCCCTGGTTACTTCACAACTTCCCTCTTGACAAGTTAAACAACAGGGATCTGCTCATTCGTGGGCTCCCTTAATTCTTCCAAGGAGCATTTCATTTGTTACTGAGATGTAAATACCAACCTTGTGGTTTCTTCACTGACAATTTTCATACAACAGGCAGGCTATTCTCCATAACAACAACTACATCTGCATGTTATATTGCTGTATTAGGTGACACTGGAAGTGAACTGAAAAAGGTAAAATAGTCCTGCATTGACAGGAAAAAGTGGTAGAGCTCACCTGCTTCTTAATGAAGCTTCTTAATGAAGGTTGTTCTATGTGAGCATTTCCAAATACCTCTCCTGACAATTGTGGAGTTGGCTGCTTTTTGCTTTCTGTGATATTGGGAACTTTCTGACTTGCTGGGACTTGCTTCATTTTTCTTCCTCTAATTCTTTTTCTTTTTTCTTTTTTTTTTTTTTTTTGTGGGTTTTTTTTCCTGTGTGTTTTTCTTTTTTTTTTTTTTTTTTAATTCAGCTACCTGGGTACCTCTTACTATCCTCCTGAACAATCACTGCCACCCAGGAGGGGAGTAAACTCTTCAAAAGGGCTGACAACAGCAGGACTAGGGGAAATGGATCCAAGTTGAAGGAGGGAAGATTTAGGTTGGATGTTAGGGGGAAGTTCTTCACAAGGAGAGTGGTTAGGCCCTGGAACGGGCTGCCCAGGGAGGTTGTGGATGCCCCGTCCTTGGACGTGTTCAAGGCCAGGTTGGACGGGGTCCTGGGCAACCTGGTCTAAATGTGGATGTTTGGTGTCCCTGCTAGGCAGGGGGGTTGGAACTACATGATCCTTGAGGTCCCTTCCAACCCGGGTGATTCTGTGATTCTGTGTGTGCATCCAAGGAAAGCAGTCTTAATGCTAACCAGCTAAAAGCTGCTGGAAGTATGTCCTTTGCATTAGAGAACTTTCTTTGGTAAAGATGAAAGCTACAAAGTAAAGTTCTGTTTAAAGCAGTTTTTCTCCTACTTTTCCTCATTCCTCAATGATTAGTGACCATCTTTTTTTCGTTTGTTTTTTGGAACCTTATCCAAAAGCTGCTGAGATCAGTGAGTCTTCCCATTGATTTTAGTGGCCCTTGTCACCACCTATTTTCCCTCTTTAGGGAAAATATTTGGACCCTGTGACCAAGCTACTTTATCTCCTATTTGTAAGTATTGCATCTTCCCTTATCAGTAGGCATCTGCCCCATCAGAACCTCAAATTCAGCTACTGACCTTTGGTGTCATTTGTGCTCTTTATAGTGCATTGATTCAAGACCAGGATAGCAGGTCAGGAGCAGAAAGAGAAGTAGAGCTGCTCCAAAGGTTGTATGAGCCCTGCATACAGCTGTAGTTGCATGGTGAGTTTGCAGAATCTACTGCTTTCTGCTGTTTCTAAAACAGCAATTGTTATTTATCATTTGCCATTTACCAAGATAAATAAAATAGCAAACTACATTTTAGTATATTGAGTTTTCTCACGTGGATATTCCTACTCTACTTTTGAAAGTATTTCTGTTGAAGGAATAATTTTTAAATGTATCAGAATAGTTGGAATCCAAAAAAAGTCTGTCTTTAGTGACACGAATATGAAAGAGAACACAGGAACACAGCAGACTTGTAATAGGAATATCCATGCAGGAAAACTCTTTGTAATGAATTGAAACAGGAATTGCTGTCCCATGTGAAACAAAAAAGAACCCTTTCACAGTTTGTAATCCACCTCTCTTCATCAAAGTCCATGAAAAAGTACATGATCAAATATTACACTGCATAGGAGTTTTAAAATTTCTTTATACTACTTTCAGGGTAACCAAGAGAGCATCAGCTAGAGATGCACTGTTCTTTGGCTGTGGAGGAATCAGGAGCAAATTCTGTAGCTTCTGCTAGACAATGCAAAGAGAAGTTTTCTTCCAGCCAGTACCGGCCTGGCATTTACTTCAAGAAAGTACTTATCTCTGGGAGCATGTCAGGAAGGAAACTATAGAAAACATGAACATAAAAACATAAAAATCTTGTCAAGTTAAAAGTGAGAGACAAAGAACGAGCCTCTGCTGGTATTTCAGTGCATTCCAGAAACACCCAGTGGTTGGCCAGCTGTGTGTACCCCATACCAGAACAGAGAGAGGCTCCTGACTGTTACCTTTAAATTTATGGATCCATTTCCCCTGTAGCTTTGCCATTACTACACTTTTCTATAACGAGAGAGAGGACTTTGCATTTCAAGTGAAGAAAAGAAAATCCATCAAGATCTTTCTTAGGAAGTTTCTGTTGACCCCCAGTTGGCCCAGAGGCATGTGCATTGGAGCAGCAGGGTTTTACAGCATGGGAAGTCAAATCAATAGGGAGTCTGTTTCAGAATTAGCAAACAAAGATTTAACTCATATAAACTTCATATCCAAAGGCATCTGTAAAAGGAAATGGCAATTATTAGACAGTTTAATGACAACAGAAATTGCTGTTTTCCTTATAGTCTTTGTATGCTGTAGTCACATGTACATGCTTATACTTGTATACTTAACATTCTTGCTCTCTTACCTTGTTCTTTGTACAGAAAGAAGACCACACACAGAAAAACTGTGTTGCAATAGCAGCGTTTGAAAAAGCAGCATTTGAAATCTAGTAACCCTCTGTGGCATGTGGTCAGGGAGCTGTTGACCAGAAGGTCAAGCCAAAAGGTGAGTGCGATAGAGCCAGGGGACAGGAAGATGCAAAGATGCACCCTGCTGCTCCCAGGCTGACTCAGGACAACTCTTCAGTTGCAGCCCAGCTCTGACACATCAAGGAGCAGTTCTGGACAGTTTTAAGATGAGATGAGAAAAAATGGCCCAAGATTCCCTCCTCAGTGTGACCAAATTGCTCTCAACTGCTTTGAAAAAATGTCCACTGACCATGAAGGGAATTATATACCTAATTCTGATTACTTTGCCTAAGCATAGGCATCTCAGTTACTCCATCTGTTTTTTCTATGCCACCATGGGGACGTGGGAATCCGAAAGCTCACAGATAACCCTAGCTGAGCTGCTGAGCAACTCTGAATGCTGCAGAAACCTGTAATCAAAACCTGCATCGTGCCTTTAGCTCACATACAAAAGCTTGAATTTGGCAGTCATAATCTTGAACAGAATTTGATTAATTCTGTATTTTTTTTGCTATTAAATGTGTCCGACTCAGTCTGTTTCTGTACTGGCAGAGAAATGCCAAAGCACTGTTAACTGAAGATGAGTTTTCATTTCAGTGCATCCTGAGCAGAACTAGATTGGATTTAGTGATCGAAGAATTACAGAAATGTTTGAGTTGGAAGGGGTCCTTAAAGGTCATCTTGCCCACTCCCCTGCAATGAACATGTACACCTACAGCTAGATCAGACTGCTCAGTGCCCTGTCCAGCCTTACCTTGAGTGTCTCCAGGGATGGGGCATCCACCATGTCTCTGGGCAACTTGTGCCAGTGCCTCACCATCGTTATTGTAAAAAACTTCTTCCTTATATCTAATCTAAATCTCCCCTTTTAGCTTGAAACCATTTCCCCTCATCCTGTCACAACAGACTCTATTGTGACAGACTAAAGAGTCTGTCCATTTCCTTCATATAGCCCTTCTTTAGGTACTGAAAGGCCTCTCTCAGGTCTGCCTGAGCCTTCTCTGATCCAAGCTGAACAGCCCCAGTTCTCTCAGCCTGTCCTCACAGGGGAGGCGTTCTATCCCTGGTTCATTTTTGCAGTGTTCCTCTGGACATGCTCCAACAGATCCACACCACTCCTGCTCTGAGGACTCCACATCTGGACGCAGTACTCCATATGTGGCCTCACCAGTGCAGAGTCACTTCTCTTGACCTGCTGCCCATTATTCTTTTGATGCAGCCCAGGGTGCGGTTGATTTTCTGGGATGTGAGGGTATACTGTTGGCTCATGAACAGCTTGCCATTCACACGTACACTCAAGCCCTTTTTGGCAGGGCTGTTCTCCATCCTTATATCCCCCACCTTGTGTGGATGGTGGAGATTGCCACAATCCAGGTGAAGGACTTGGATTTACTTAACTTCATGGTGTTAATCTGGACCCAGTGCTGCAGCCTGTCTAGGTATCTCTGGCATCCCATCTCTTGGGCATGTCAGCTGCACCACACATCTTAGTGTCATCTGCAAACTTGCTGAAGGTGCACTCAATCCCACTGTTCGTGACATTGATAAAGATGTTAAAGAGCATCAATCCCAGTTCTGGCCCCTGAGGGATGCTGCTTGCCACTCATTTCCATCTGGACATTGAGTTATTGACCACCACTGTCTGGGTACAATCTCCCTGTCAGATCCTCATCCATCAAGCAGTCCACCCACCAAATCCATGTCTTTCTAGTTTGGACAGAAGGATGTTGTGGGGGACTGTGTCAAAGATCTTACTAAATTCCAGATAGATGACACCAGTGGCTCTTCTCTTGTCCACTGACACAGTTATGCTATCACAGAAAGAAACAGGGTGGGTCAGACAGGACCTGCCCTTGGTGAAGCCATGCTAGTTACCTCCCTGACTTCCATGTCCCTCAGCACAGCTTCCAGGAGGATTTCAGGAAGATCTGCTCCCTGATTTTACTGGCACTGAGGTGAGGCTGACAGGTGAGTAGTTCCCTGGGTCATCCTTACTACCCTTCTTAAAAATCACAGGATCACAGAATGGTAGGGGTTGGAAGGGACCTCCAGAGATCATCGAGTCCAACCCCCTGCCAAAGCAGGTTCCCTACACCAGGTCGCACAGGTAGGCATCCAGGCAGCTCTTGAACATCTGCAGAGAAGGAGACTCCACCACCTCCCTGGGCAGCCTGTTCCAGTGCTCCGTCACCTCACTGTAAAGAAGTTCTTGCGCACATTGTGCGGAACTTCCTGTGCTGCAGTTTCTAGCCATGTCCCCTTGTCCTGTCTCCACTCACCACTGAAAAGAGTCCAGCCTTTTTTCCACCAGGGACTGCACCTGACTGCCACGACTTTTCGGATATCATTGAGAGTGGCTTAGTGATGCTTCTGCACAGATAAAATGCAGGTACTCCATACATTTCTGGCATGTCTGCTGAGTTTTGAGTTTTACTCATTTTATAGAGCAGAATGGATATAACATGATATTTTACAGGGACTTAAAAACAAATCCCTGCTCCAAGAAGCTTAAATGATGTAAGGAGTTTAGAATAGATTAATTTATATTGCTTGGGGGAGCCTTAAGGTATATAGCTTTTGCTTTTCTGCTCACTTTGTAACCGGCTAACTCTTATCTTTCTCTGAATGCTGACATACAATACGCTACCAGTTTCTGGTGAGCAGGAGCTGGCTGCAGCCCACATTGCTGAAATTTAATGTGTTTAACTAAACTGTGTCTTTTAAACACAAGCCAGATGGTGGAAGGTTGTGGGAAAAGAAATAAGGCAACAACTGGACATTCACTGAAAAAACATCTTGAACGTGACAGGGAAAGAACTGCAGATGGGTCCTCTCAAGTGCTCAGACAGGCTGTGCTGTGATCCCCTCCTGTGCTGATCTGGCAGACCTCAGTAGTGCTTGCACCCCTCACTTGCTTTAGCTTGAGCAGAGCTATATGAAGGAATGAAAGTGCTCTTTATTCACCTAAACAGCTAAGCCTAAACAGAGGATCTCAGAACAGCGTGTGACTCTGAGGTCCAGGTAACAGTCTGCTTTTCAGAGAACTCCAGAAGTAGATGTGTCCATCAAAGCAATGAAAAACTTACGTTGAGGATGTATAGAGCTTAGAGATAGGAAGAAAAACTCCAGCCAGCAGCATCCAATCACGCACCCATTTTCCAGATTGTGTATGGCAATTAAATATGTAGCAAATAGATATGGTAATTGAAATATGAATTTTCAGCATTGTCATGCTCATTGTTCAGATCTATACCTACACAATGACAGAAGCAATATGTACCTCTACCACACAGCAACAGCCTTCCCTTTTTCCCCTCCTCCTTGCAGCAAAAGTAGGCAAGAGCAGATCAAAGAACTCATTACAAAATATTGCCTTATCAAGTATTCAAATGTATTTAAGCCACTTGCTGTTCAAGAGCTCAGGTTGTTATCCCACAAAAAGCTCATTAACTGTAAATTAAAACCTTTTGTGCTTCAGTAGAATTAGAAAGCAAATGTTCAGAGACCAGCAAACTGCACAATCGTCTGGCAGCGCCCTCCAGAACTGGAAACTGCATCCTGTTACCTTCACAATAATCCTGAGAGAAATTTGCAGACTGATGACAACTGCACCTTCAGAGTATTTTGTATGAAGAAACATACTCTTCACCAAAGCACAAGGCAGCCATGACCTGAGCTGTGGTGCTCTCCTGGGCACGCACCCAATTCCCCTGTGTGAGAATGAGAAACATGAGAAACAAACATAAGTATCGTGAGGAAACAAATATTCTACATGTACACAAAATAAATTTGGCAATAATCTTTACTTCAGAAATTGTATTTAGAAAACCATTTATCTAACCTGTACTTCTGGGGTAAATTTGGATTTTTCTTCTTGTCTCTTCCTAAGCTCTTACCCTCTAAGCTAAATTCTCATGACATTTTTCAGTATCTTCTGTCAACAGAAGAGAGAAGACAAGATATGCCTTCATCTGTCTACAGAACAAAGTAATGGCCTTAGATGCTGAGTACTGAATACCAAATAGTCACATAAAATTGCTCATAATCAAATCCTCAAAGTCTTTAACATTTTGAATAATTAATAAATCCAAGAAAATAGCTATTTGTTCAAAGGCAATCCACGAAAAAAAGCCTAAGACCGACAAACAAGTTATTCTTTATAAATCGTTGCTGTGCTGATGCAGTTACGTCAGATAAAATGAAGCACTCAGCTCTTCAAGAACCAAATGCTTTGGCAGCCTTTCTAACGGGTAGCAAACAGATTAAATGAAGCTCACAGAGACGACTAATAGAGGAGAAACCTTGCAGTGATGGGAGATTATCCTCAACGTATATGACATTTCATCTATCTGGAGCGCTGAGACTCCTTGTACGCAGAATAATAAAAAAATAATAAGTGAACAGCAGCACAAAAGGGTGCACTGAGACTGGAACGAGTGTCAGTGTGCATTTTCATTAGGCACAGCTGGAAGGTCTGAGAATATGCTGTGTAACCAAGTCTATTAAAATTGAGCTGTGTTAACTGCTGACACAGCAGCTGTGCTGCTTATAGCAAAGGCAGCTCCACAGCTGGTGCACAACAGCATGCAGCCATGCACAGAGAGGTGAGCACTGGCAGATCCAGTTGGAGGTCATCAGAAGCATTTTTTTCAAATAATCTTCAGAGACTGAAAAATGGGTGACACTGAAAATTACCACTAGGTTTATAAACCGCTGCCAAATCCTTTGTGTTACGATGATTGTTTTTAATGAAATGTGATATTTTCTCCCACAATATGCTATCAAAAGTTTCTGATAGAGGTAATATCTGAGATGCTTTCATCGTCTCAGCATTCTGTTAATAAAACACAGACATTAATCAGATGTTGTCTTTTAAGTGCAAATCAGAGCAGAGATTCACATTCTTAAGGGTATTTTTACAGTGCTTTTTCCTACTGTCAGGTATGAAATGTGTGCAGGCTGTAAATGGGTAACTCAAGAAACTTTTTCCCTGAGATCATTTCAGCGTGTTTCTACAGTTCAGACCAGATTCCAGACATGTATTTTTCATGCATATCCAGCCATCCATCCAGCACGGGTTTTATGCTGATAAGTAGATCTTCACAGTGGGAAGCAAAGTCTTAGGGATGGCCAAAGAGCTTTCTCCTCATTTCACAGACTGATGAAACTGCAGGCCTGGAGAGCCCATCTGGTTTCCACTGCCAGAGTGGTGTGGAATAAGATGTCGAGTCAGTGGGGTGGCTCCAGCCTACACTCCTTCCATCTCTTTGGTGGTATCAAACCCTTCTCCCAAATGCTTTTGCCTCTAATCCAGCTCATCCTGCAGCTGAGGTGTATCCATAGGCCCTGCAGTGCTTCTTATCTTGGAAAGGTGTGGCCCATGTTCAAGTCACCTTTCCTCTGCTGTGCCCGTGCTCCTGAGATGCCTTCAGCACTCTGTGCTATTGAACTGGACCACCAAATAGAACAGAAAGAGATCCTGAGGACCCCACTTCTGTTTCCAATTCTGGGGGGAGGGGGGGAGGTGAGGGGGGGAGGGGAGGAGGGGGGAAAAGTATGCTAACATCTACTTTTCATTCCCCAAACATAAGACATCATTTAGTAGTGGACTTTACCCTGACTAACACGATTTCACCTGAAATATTTTCTCCAGAACAGTGTCAAATGCATTAAAATCAAGGAAGAAAGATCTCATCAAGTATCAGCAGTAAATCCTTTTACAAAATTTTGCATAGACATAAGATAAATGGTTGACTCTTCCAAAGGAAGTCAGCTCTGTGAGAGCTATGCCATTGATTGAAGTAAAACTGTACTCAGAGCTCAGGGGTCATTATTCTCAACAACTGTGTCTATGCTGTGCAGACCAGAGGACTTAATGCCATCCAGCATGGCGTCCTCCTTACTGGTATAACAAGATTTCTGTCCCAAAGCAATCACTGTGTGCAGAGGAGTTGCTGCACACAGCCCTGGTGTTACCCATACATGAACCTGAGGACAGCCTTGTGCAGCAGGAGGGGTGCAGCTATGTGCTTCCCCTACACACATACTCAGAAGCCATACAGGACAGCACACAGATAGAGGTGTACTTCAGAAGTTAGCAAATCAGAGATTTTAAACAGCAGCCAGGCTGGGATGTGAGTTGGAGCAGACAGCACCTGAGCACTCCAAAAACGCAGTGCTGCTTTCAAGTGAGTGCTGGTTAGTAGGTTAATTATCTTACTGTATATAAAATGAAGCCCCTTAACTCATAGCGTCCCTTCTGTTAGCAACTTCCCTCAGTGCCTGTCACCAGCAGGTTGTAGGTACCTCCACAGCACATTCCACAGAAAAGGGTTTTCTACCCCCCGACCCCCCAACAACCGTTCAGCACTGAAATGATAGCTTGATATACAAATAACCTTGAGATACTCACATATTCAAACGTTTCCTTACATAAACGTTCTGAGGATTTAAAATGATTCGGAAACCATTTATCAGGCTGTGGTAAGGGAGGCACTGAGCTGCTGAGAAGCAAATAATCAGAGTAAGAAACATTTTGTTCTGCTGTACATCTCTCTCTTCATACATTGTCAGGAGACAGCAAGGAGCAGTGAGTCATGCCCAGAGTTACCAGAATGAAAAGGGGCAGAAATAGATTTCGCCTGTCCTTCTCACATCACCCCACCATATGCATCCAGATCGTCATTAATTAAGGCTTGAATGTAAATTATTATGATAATTGCAAATTAATGCTGGGAACCAGTCCAGCAGTGCCTTCCAATAGACGCTGCTGAAAAGATGAAGCACATATGCTTTTCCCCCCAACGCCACCAGGAGCCTTGTCTCCTTCCATGGCTCCCCTACATGTACACCCTCTTGGCAAAGAATTTTAATACCATGCCTCCAGCAGCTTTGAGCCCTTAGGGCATGAAAAGAAAATGGTTAAATGTTTCTCAGGTTTATTGCAAATACAACAGATCCTTAAAGCCTTAGAAATCATCATTTCAAAATCATCATAGAAAACCTTTTCTGTGGATACAGAAGATTCAGACAAAAGCAAAACACTAGGAAAAGGGTTGTCTAGTAATTATTGAAAGAATAACTTACAGAAGTGTTTCTGCTGCAGCAAAATATTCTTTCTTTGCACTCTCACCCATGTGGTTCTTGCATGGATGAAGTCCTGTCTCCAGGGGATAACAGCAACTACAAAGGCCCACCAGAGGCTTCTAATTTCCTTTTATCATTAACTCTGATACTATCCAGATGGGAATGCTGTAGCTTTGTATGATGTAACACTGAATGGCATATTAATAACTTTCAAGTGCCTGGATGTAAGTCTACAACCAGGTATTCTAGAAGAACTCCAGGCTAACAGAAAGCACCAGCATCTTTTGTTGTTTGCATGATTCACATTATGATAGCCCCAGGAGGCCAGTGATCCAGGATGCCTGAGGCTGTCCTTTCTCCACAGCTTTCCTTCCTGCAAGAAATTAAATGTGATTGGGTCATTGCATGAAGCTTTCTGGCCATGTTCTGTCTACAAGGTCAGCAGCACAGAGGAGGTGAAGAAGACTTTCTGGACAGTCACTTGCTTCTCAAGCGTGTGATGGTAGACCAGCTCACCCTGGTTTGGAAAAAGGCATCCCAACTTCCAGAGCTCAGGTATTTTCTTAAAAGCTGATCCTTGGAGCTGGTCATGCCTGAAGCGCTCTGTGGGCTGGCATGGGAGAAGAAATGACTGGACTGATCTCTGTTTTTCTGCTCTGCTTTGTTCATATGAAAACAGGTAGTTTTTCTCTGTTCTTGGCAATTGTTTCTCTTTCCAGAGAAGTGTAATCTCTGGTTATCAACTGATTTAAAACTGGCATACTCCATATTGTCATAGGCTTGTATTTTTGTTTGGGTAAATCACTGACAGGACACTTATGTAACCTAAGTTTTCTGCAGTGTATCTTCCAGGTGTGCATGACAGCAAGGCATCCTTCTAAGTGCCTGCAAGCTTCCTAAACCAAATCTGTCAGTGTTAGTTTCCCTGACTGCTTACATAACAATCTAATTATTCTTGTTAGGACCCCAGACGCATCTCTACCTACTTCTCCACTCTTTCACATCTCCTGCACCTGAGTGCCCTTCTCTGAACTCTGCATTCTTTCATTCCTCCACCTTTACCTGCATTTCCATCGACTTGCCCCTGAATCCTACCTTCTCACCCATGCAAGGCAAGCTACATGTCCTCTAGCCATCCTTCCCTCCTTATCCTAAGTTGGTCTGTCACATCCTGAACCAGAGTCACAAACGCAGGCTTCAAAGCAGTGTGTGTGAGTAACAGCAGCTCTGAGCTCTGTGTGTGCATTTCTGCCAGCAGATGAAGGTGGATGTGTCACGTCTCCTGAAAAGCCCCCACACAGTGTGCTAGGAGAAGCTGTGGCCACTGCTTCCCATTTTGCGGATCTTCTCATACAACACTTGAACAAGGTCTGGGCAAGTGTAACGGTTGGAAGAGACACCAGCATGTGGTCTATATTTCCTTGTCTGCAATGAACATCTGAATGTGATCTGAGAGGAACTTTTACTTCTTATGAGAAGAGGCTCAGGGCACTGGGCTGCACGGCCTGGAAGAGAGGTGGCCTAAAGACAACCTTTACTTCTCTGTGCAGCTCCTGAGGAGGGGAAGCACAGGGAGGTGATGGGCTCTGCTCCTGGGAACCAAGAGCAGAATGGGAATGGCACAGAGCTGCCAAGGGAGGATCAGGCTAAGCAGTAGGAAACATTTCAGTGCAGTCAGAGTGATCAGGCACTGGGACAGGCTTCCTAGCGAGATGGCCGATGTCTCATGACAGTCAGTGCTCAAGAGGCAATTGGGTTACACTATCTTAACATGTTTTAACTTTTATTTAGCTCTGAAAGGGTCAGGCAGTTGGACCTGATGATCTTTGAAGGTCCCTTCTAACTGAGCTGCTCTGTTCTGTTCTATGCTATGCTATGTTGTGCTATGCTATGCTTTGCTGTGAACTCCTTGTAGAGATCAATCCCAACTCTGAAGGGATGAGGAACACCACCCAGCAGCTGACCTGCTGATCACCAGCACAAGCAGTCTTACGTGCTCACAACAGATGGACACTGTCAAAACACAAGTGTTTTTCACAAAGCTTTGCAAATCTTCAAGGAATTAACAGAATATCACAGAAAGTCATGCCAGCTTTGACCCCGTGTGCTGAGATCAGCATGTTGCTGACTATGAGCAACTGGTGGGATCTTTTCAGCACCTGTATTTTCCTGAGGTCAGTCCAATGAACAGCACTCCAGTGACATGTGAATGACACACTGGCAGAGCTGTGGCTCACAGTCTGCAGCTTCCAGGCTCTGATAGCAAGTCCCAGCTCACAGCGTTGAATCGAACACCATGCTGTATCCAGAAGCACTCTTCATCCATCCTAGGTAGGTACCTTAGGCATCTGGACTTCAAGCTGAGATGCTGTTTGGAGATGACGTTGAGAAAAACTGGTCGTAAGACCAGTAACTTTTTAAAAGGTTCAATCCCAAACTTTTGCAGAACTATTTAGAAACTGATTAAAACCTGGCAAGAGAGACAAGCTGGTTAAATAGGACGCTCTGAAAGTCAGCCAGTTGGTGTGATATAAGAGAATGTAAATTCTTTCAAATCCTTCATCGTTTTGACCCATTTAATCCTATAATTATCATTGTCTTAAACTGGAGAAAAATGTATGACTAATGCATAGCATTCTGTCTTCATGATCCAGGGGCTCATTTGCTGCTTCACTATGCTAATTCTCAGTGTTTCTAATAGTCTAGTTATTGCTGTGGATTATGATAGCATGTATGAGTGCATAGCAATCAGAATTACAACAAATTTGAAATAAGTCCTTAACTGCAGCATCCATGTGTTCATTAATCAATATGCTTATCAAGTTGCTTTTTTAATGTACTCTTATTCCTCTGGCAGCAAGTGAGGTGTTCTTACATTTGGAGTGAAAGATTCATCCTTCCTATCCGGTATAAAAGCTGGAGAATGACCTCCAACACTATAACAAGTGAACAGCCAATTTGTCATGCAGTCCTTGTGCAGGACTGTTTTGGGGCAACATGCTGTAGCCATGAAGGACATACCTAAATGCATGATGTGGAACAGAGAGCACTGGGAATGGCACACAGAGCCATTCTTCTGTGAAACAGCAGTGCTCAGCTTTGTATTTTCAGGATTATGGGATGTCCATGAACAGGCCAGTCCTTCATCACAAATGCCAGGTAGCTCTAAGGCTGCTGTAACTTTTCATCTGCATTGAAAAAGTGAAGGAAGACCTGTACAGCTTGTGACTTTCTGGGGTTTCTGATCCAGGTGAGGCTTTCCCAGAGGAAACAAGGTAAGAGTCTGGAATGAGTCCCCTGACAAATCTCATGCCCCTCTGCCAAGCTGGGGGCTAGCTGCAAGTATTTCATAGCATAGAATATATAAGGCACTGAGGGACAAATCTGCCTCCTGTTCCTAGCATTTCTTTCAATCACATCTGAACTATTAAAAATCACATTTACCATTGAAATTCAGGGTGAGATAGTGATCAAACCAAAGATATGGCTGAGCCAGTTGAAATTTCTTAAAGAAGAGGTAATAGGTTCTGACAGTTCTAACAAAGAGTGGAGGCATTTGAGTAGCACAGTTTCAATGAGTAGAAAAATGTGTGATGTCTTCAGTACGAATTACGGTCCACTAACCCCATGATGTCCAGTTTTCATTTTCATGTAATGAAAAGTTTGTAACATCCTCACTGCTGCCTTTAATTCCCTGTAACACAAGACCAATTACATCCTTTCCAGACAGTTGTTCTTTTACTTCATATTCTGCTTCAGGAGAAATTGTTAATATCTTTCATATAGGTGTGCTTTTGGTACTGTTATAACATCGTTATCCAAAAGAGATTACAGAAGCAGGTTCATCAGCTGAACAATCTCAGCCTTGTCATATTTTTTCAGCCTAGCAGAAATTAGTCTGTTTTATTGCTGGCTGCTGTTTACTGAGACCTTTTCTCCAGAAAAAAAAAAAAAAGAAAAAAAAAGAAAAAAAAAGAAAAAAAAAAAAAAAGTAATTTTATTGCTATCTCTGTAGCAATATCCAGTATTTTATCACTGAAATGTTGAAGGTAAGGCACAGTTCTTTTCTTTTTTTTAATTGTTTCTCCATTATCAAGTTATGTCCCAGATGAAGCAATGACCTTAGTGTACTGGATCACAGCTGTGCAGCAATATGTTTCTCATGCATTGTACCCACCTGTTGTGTATTTTCCCTCTTAGAATATATATGGAAAGAGCAGATAATGAGGATAGATTTGGTATCTCTATTCAGAAGGGAGATGTATAAAAGAGCAGCTATCCTACCAAGCAATTGTTTATTTCAAAGGGATAAAGAAATAATTTACAGCTGTTTCCTTTCCTATTTCAGCAGAGATGATAGCTTCAATGAGTTTTTATAGATAATGTGGCAGAGGGGTTGGAACTTGATGATCCTTGAAGTCTCTCCCAACCCAAGTCATTCTGTGATTCTAATATTCCATTCTGTGATATTGCAAAAGCTTCTACTGTGGTTTGAAATACTTATTTGACAGTAGCGTTTCCTAATATACCCTGAAGACCAAGAAGAGTATATTTGAAGCACTTTAAAAAAACGTATTTATTTCCTAACAGTCACTGAGAGATGATGGCCAGGTTTCACCTAGCCAGGCTGCACTCAGTGCAAAGTCTGAGGGCAAAGATCACTGTAAGCCACCTACATCCTCCTTCTGTATGGATGCAGCAGTTCCCAACAGACACTGAAACAGAGTTAGGGACAAATGTTGAAAAATACCATAGGCAGACACAAATGTTCTCTTCAGTCTGCTTAGTCATGCTTGTCCCTCTGCTATTCCTCTTTCCACTGATTTTATTTCAATCATTATTGCACAGATATTTGGAGGAAGGAGAGCTGAGCAAACGACATTTTCATTCTGGGAGGAATCATTTTCATGTTATATCTCAAATCAAATTGAAGCCAATTTTATGGGAAGAAAACACCCAAAGAATTGCATTTGAGAAAAGCAGAGCTGTTCATAGGTTGTGTGGTTGTGTCATGTCATGGACTTGTTGTGAGCCTCTGCAGAAGGGATGCCCTGATGCATAGCAACAAGGAAGTGAATTCTGAGGACCAGAAGCACTGAGCTTGTCAATTAGATTAAGAAATCCAAACCAACTTTTCTACTTTAGGTCTCTCAGTGCAGTAAGTTTGCAAATTTGCCATTTTCTCTTGAAAACCCCCAGGTGAGTCCACATTAAAGTAGATCTTAGAAATGCACACTGACATATTCAAAGAATATTAAGCAATAAATAGACTCAAGAAGTTTAAGTACACAGTGGCCCAAGCACAGAACCTGTGGTGTGTATCTTGCTCCTGCAGCACCAGCTATGCAGCAGATGAGGTGATGCTTCACTGGGGGGACCTTTGTCATTCTCTCCATGTAATAAAGCAATTTGCACAATAAAACTGATTTAACTGCATACATTTGAAGGAATCATGATATGCTCACAGAAATTCAGTTAGGAAAAAAAAGACTAAATCTAATGACTATATATGAATCACTGCTATTTCGTCTACTGTCTTGGATATAAAATAGTTTAAACTAAAGTACCAAGGATAGCACTAAGCTCCCTTCCACAACAGTACTCGCTCTTCCTCAGTTCATTGGATTTTACATTATCATCTGGGAATTCCAACAAAAATATTTAGCCATAAGGAAATGTTGCAAGCAAAATATGACTGGTGCACAAAATGCTTCAGTTTAAAATAGAAGCAGTCCTCCTTTAACAAGGTTAAATGCAACTTTTAACACTCTAAGGATGCCAGCAGATAAAAACATAGACATAAAAAGCAGGGAGCCAAAAGACACAGATGGAGTTAACAATGCTCTTTAAAGCCTCAGCAGAGGGCTGAGATACATTTTCAGAATAGTAAGGTCTGAGCATGGATGCAAGCACCTTGTGAAATTGGTACCGATGCTTGCACATGTGTGGGCCCTTTGGGTGAGCCCTGCAGGGGCAGGGCCTTGGCTCTGCTTGGTGGGGTGGAACCCAGCAGCCCCATTGCCCTTTCCTGGCAGAGATCTCTTCTTTAGCATGCTCTGCTGCCAGGCAATCGATGGCATCAGGATTTGTCCTTGGGGATGGTGCGACATGTGCCTCTGGGTCCAGAGAGATATGTGAGCAATGCTTGCATTGAGCCTTGTGCCACATCATGTGCAGACGCAGCTCACTGCACACTGAGGGCTTGGCCAGAGAGGTTGCTCTGACCTCAGCTCTTTGTCTTTCAAGTTGCTTGCAGCCCAGCAGGGCACGGGTTAGCACACAGTCAGCTGGGGAATTTGTGGGACAACAGTGATAAGAAGCTGTTTACATCTTTTGATCTCAAAAGTCTCCTTAGTAATTACAGAAGAGTTGTTTCCTTGCTGCTACGGGGGATGCTGTTATACTTGTAACCTTGAATCAGAAAGGAAGAAGATGGATGGGGACTACAAGGAGCTGTAAGTGGCCTCGATCCGTTCCTGAGAGCAGTAAGTGTCATTTCTGTGATAGCCTACACTTGCCAGTAACTTCCTCTGCACATCATGCTGCCTCACTGGCAACAACACTGAGGAAAAAGAGAAACTGTGCCTGATTCTGACCTTCTCTGTACTTGTGCACCCATGCATGGATGCCCATGTATTGCTGCATGCAAACCACATCCTCCTGGAGGAGAATCAGGTCATTACACAAGAACAAGGTGCCTGTAAAATGATGTGTACAAAGAGCAGCGTATGGGCCGGCCCAGTTACATACACACAGGTGCTCTTTGGCAGCAAAGGGCCCAAGCACATGCAACCTGCAGGGCTGCACAAAATGAAGTGCCAGGGAGAGCAGAGCATCATTCAGTGCATGGCTTTATGTGGCTGTGTTACAATGTCCCGTACAAGCATATGAAAGCATAAGGTGTCTTACATGAACTACATGTGCAGGTACATGAGCACACGTTCAGCACAGCTTTATTCTGTGTCCTGCAGAGAGATTTCTTTCTCCATACTGGAAAGAAGAAGCAAGAAGAAGCTGCCAGACTTGGGGCTGCTTTTTTTTTTTTTTTTTTTTTCCCTGTAATACCAAATGAAAACACTGCTGTTTAGATTGAATTTTATGAATCATGTGATTTCATTAATGCTTCAGAATGTAAGTGCAGCATTCCCATTTGGCATTAATGGTATTTATGAAAGAAACCAGAAGAACATGTTCAAATTTAAAACACGGCAATATTTTGCCTTCTGGATATTTTAAAATTTTTATTTTCTTCTGTGGATGGAAAAGGAAAAATAGTCTGCAGAGATTTACATGAAAAAATATCAAAAGATCATATCACTGCCTTGAAGGAGATTTTCACATGAAGTTTCTCTGTGTCTTAAAGGCAACAATTTTCTGCACAGATTTTGTTGCTGTTGATATGGAATTATGGAATTAATCTATATTTTATTAATCTATATTTTATTAAGAGCATTATAAGTTCATACGCACTTCAAATCATAAAAAGCATGCAACTATCCTGATAATGCGATGGTATGCAGAGACAATGAAAACTTCTTTGAAGAGACTGGAGAAGACATAGGATTCATGCAGAAATGCATTGAGCACTGTTTCCACAAAACTTAACAAAAACAGCTTACAAACTTGATGAGTGCCAGCTGCTGGAATCTGGTGTCTTCTGCTGTAGAGAGACTATGCTGCAGTATGGGTGCTGGGGTTCCAACAGGGCTGGCCCTACCCAGCTTTGGTCTCACTGCAAAGTATGCTCTGCATTTCTGCAAGGAAGATTATCAAGGATGATGGATTCTTCTTCCAATATCTCTCATTCCAACACCTGCATTATTTCATTTTACTGTGACCATTTGTGTTTACTGAAGTTATCAAAACGAAAAACTACACTCGCTGCACACCTTACTGCTGTCTTTGCTATAACATCACCAAATGGAAGATACGACTATACTCTAATCCTGACAACATTAGCATATGTCAGTACTTTTACATGGGTGAGAAACCCTGTCAAACTCTGATATAAAAATGCTGTTAGGTTTATGCATCCTTGCAGTATTGTTATTATGATACAGCAATCGTATTTTTCAAAATTAGTGTTCAAGCCACAGTGGATGATGTGCATATTAGTAGACAACAGGAAAAAGAAAGCATAGAAGGCAGCAGTATCTGTCGCATTGTCTGTTTCAGGATATTAGAAAAAAATTATTCCCAGAAAGAGTGGTGAGGCACTGGCACAGGCTGCCCAGGGAGGTGGTGGGATCACCGTCCCTGCAGGTACTCAAGAACTGTGTAGATATGGCACTGAGGCACATGGTTAGTGGGCACAGTGGGGATGGGTTGGTGGTTGGACTTAGTGGTCTTTTCCAACCTCAGTGATTCTATGGTTCTATGATTCCATTTGTGATGAATTATAATGACAAGGACTTTTATTAAAAGTTACTATTTAGTTAGACTGATAAAGGCAAGTGCTGAACTCCAGCTCTCAAACACAGCTTTGGGCACCTGATAGAAGCACGCTGTTTCTCAGATCTGCTACAGACACACAACTTCTGCTGAAGATAAATAGTGGCTGCAGGAGAAGCCAAGTGGCACAGCTTTCTAAATCTCAGGTTTGCTTTCCCTGGCAGCCTCAGAAGCAGTTGGAAACTAGTTCTACCCCCAGAGTTTCCATGAAGCTCTCATGGCTGTTTCATAGAGAACAGCAACATCAAGGTAACTTTAAATGCCTATGAATTTCCTGCTGCAAGGTCTCAATCACAATGTTTAATAGAAGTCTACAAAATTACGGACAATAGTGTTTGTTGTGATTGACTAAATTACTCAGTTTTCACTAAATCAGTAGTTCCTAAACTTCATTTTCACCAAGGTCCAAAGTCTTTGCTGAAACATTTTTGTGGAAGTAATATTGGGATTACTATGATAATAGCCTGTAACTGTTCTCATCCACATCATTGGATTGATACATCATTACATCATTACATTTTTGGATGCCTTTTTCCACTTCCCAGGGACCTCTCATTCCTGCCTTACTTCAAGCCCTCCACCTTACAAATCTCAACATTTTCCCCTGTGGAGTAGCTTGTACCCCTCCCCCCAAATGCTTCTCACCTGATTTTGAGCATTTCAATACTTTTGCAGGAAGAGTGGAGACCTGTAACCCCGCAGGGGCACAGATCCATCCCCACTAGGACTTTTGGTTGTTTGCAAGTGTGTGCTCAGGAGGATCAGGGAGGATGCACCTTGGGCTGAGGAAGCACATGAGGAACCCGGGGCACACTGATGTGCTCACAGAGAGCGGTGGCAGTCCAGGCATGCTGCAGTGCCAAATGGCAGCTTCAGTCCTTCCTTAAAAAAATGTGTGTAAACAGTGACTGGATGGCAACTAGAATGAAAAGGGCATCCAGAATAAAAAGCTAATTGTGTGTGCGAGCTCTAATCCCATGTCACAAAATCCCCATGAGGAGCATGTAGAAACAAATCAGGGAGCAGCACAGTTCAGTGGTTGCAGTGTTCTCTTCAGACATGTTTACTTAAACTTCTGCGAGGACTGGCTCTGACTGCAAGCATGAGCAGGTCAAACTCAGGTTCCCGAGAAGCTTCTCTGCAAGAACTTCATCCTTGAAAACCTGCCAACAGGGGCAAAAAGATATCTGTTTATCGGCATTTTTAAATGCTTCCTATGCAGTTTATACAGGCCTTTCCTACCAGCTTTGAATTTCAGGCTTCATCAGATTTGATAGAACACCACTGCTATCTTTGTGGTGTCAACACTTTCCTTTAGGCTCCTCTTGAGCTGCAGGGTTTCTCCCTTCACTCAACCTAAGCAACTTTTAATCCTGCTCATCAGACCTGCCTCTCTTGCTGATTGCTGCTGGGTTGGGGGTACTGGGGCTGCCCACAGCAGGCTGGTTTCTGCATCATGCTATTTGTCACAACTTGTTCTCCACACACCCAACAATCTTTTAGTATTAAATAATGCAGAAGTACAAATTGTACAGTTAGTTTTTTCTTCTTCTTCTTTTTTTTTTTCTTTTTTTTTTTTCCTTAATGATGAGCCTTTTTATTTAAGACTGCAGGCTCCCTGGCTCAGTAAGTCCTGTTACAAAAGTGCAAATGAAGACATCCCAACCTGTGTGACAATGGAATCTGTGGAGAGAATCAGTTTGTGGTCTGGGATTGTGAAGCATGTGTACAAAGTACAAAGGACAAGGGATGCAGCTTACTGTAAACAAGTATCCTGGTCCTTAGGGCAGGTTGTCCAAGGGCAAGTGGTGCTGGGGTGGGGCTGAGCAGCCCCAGAAGCTGCCCAGAGCCCTCACTGTCAGCCATGTGCTGTGCCGGGACAGGGAGGCAGCAAGCAGATGTGGCATTGTCTCACACTCACTTTCAGGGACACCAAGATGGATTCTACTTGGTGGCAAGCTTTGGAAATGGCATCATAGCCCATGCATTACAATGAGGATTACCATCAATGGTAAATGGAGAAGCAATTGGCAATAACCAGCAGTAAGTTGCGGAGGTCTAATTATTTGCTCACATTACTTAAATGCATTTGAGGTGCATGTATCACTTCCAAAAGGGGCTACAGCTCCATAGAAACTGTTGAAGATTGTTTAAAAACATTGCATATTAGAAAAAAATTGTAAACATAGGCATTCAATCACGAATAATTCTATTTCCAGAAGGTCAGTGTATTTATTCTGTGTCAGCTAGTTGCTGGAAGATTATAAAGCTTCCTTTATTGCTTGAAATCTGTTAGAAAGCATCTTTTCTATCCGTTTCCTACGTTGTTCCATGCAATGGTTCACAGGCTACGACCCACAGAAGTCAAAGGTGAATTTGATTTGGAGGCCCATCAGCTGGAGCCACCAGAAGGCCACGCAGATTGCCTATTGTTGTGGCAGCGTGTTTGCTTAGGGCTTTCCTGCTGCCGTGTCTGCATGGAAGCAGAGATGTTCAGACAATCCTGTTAGTCCCTAATTAGCCAGCCCCAGTGCTGGACTGCCTCCCCCCTGACACAGGGCTATCAGTCTGATTTTGGCCTCCAGTTTATTATTTATTTATTGAGGATGTCTGAAAAAGTCACAGCTTGTATGATCCCGGAGCAGCCTTTACTTTGACACTATGAGTGTAGTGCAATCCAAGCGAAATTTCTGTGCCTTTCTATCATAGAAAGACATATGGGAAGGGAAGGGAAGGGAAGGGAAGGGAAGGGAAGGGAAGGGAAGGGAAGGGAAGGGAAGGGAAGGGAAGGGAAGGGAAGGGAAGGGAAGGGAAGGGAAGGGAAAAAGGGAAGGGAAGAGAAAAAGGGAAGGGAAGAGAAAAAGGGAAGGGAAGGGAAATTACTATTTTAATACTTCACTTATAGAAGTCAAATGAAACCCAACCATAAAAACAAACAAACAAACAAACAAAAAAAACCCACAACCCCTAAAAGCCACCACAAATAAGATGATAAAGGTTCCATGTAAACAAACTTGTCATGAGCATTAATAAAAGAGAATGGTCTAGCTATAAAACAAGCGTGGAGGTGGAGGAAAGAAATAAATGTGCTTGCCGAAGATAAAAATGGCTCAGAGCCCCCACTACTGACACAGAGCTTTGCAGACAAAGCAGCAGATACTATAACAAGAAACCTTTGATGCTGCAGAGAAAAGGACAAAATTTATAGTATTTTATTATACAAGTGAAACAGGAGAGCTCTGAAGACTTGAACTTTCACATTAAAATCTTTTCTTACACCAGCTCAACTTCATAAATATTTATATACACACTTTTACCTCTACACAGAACTTCTAGAGGTGTCAGTAAATCCTAAGTCCTTTTGCCTTCTTTGCTCTTGTTTCTTTAGGTATTGATGGGATGCAGAGTATCATAGCAATTTGAATGATAGCACATTAATATCAGAATGTCACATGTTTGGGAAGCCAGATAGCTGGGTGCTACAGGTACCACATGAGCAGTGCTGGAAAGATGAAAAGGAAGGGGGAGAACAGCTTCCATACTCCTGCTTACAGAAGATGAGAAGAAATCCAACAGCATAATTTCTGTAACTTTCTCTGCCAAGATTCAGTATAGCCAGGAGTGTGATTTCTGACAGAATAAAGCGTCTGATAGACGTTCATTCTCAAGTCTAGGAGACAAAGGTTTTGACAAATTGCTCAGAAATCCTACTTCCTTCCATGGCAATGTTGCCTGAGAACAAGTGCCCCATAGGGACTTTACCTGTGATTTCATGTGCCCAGACTGAAAAAAAAATCTGAAAGTTTGCCAAAATTGTTCATTTAATTTGTATTAAGGAAAAAAACTGAAAAAGAGAAAGAAAAAAAAAAGGAAAATAAAAATAAATAAATACTGCCAAAATCGAAGCAGGTTGTGATGGCTAGTGCTCAGCTGCACTGTGCTCCAGGCTGAAGCTGAGCTGATGTGGGGTGCAGTTTTCCTGTTGTCTGTTCATTGCCACCTATTTGATTACTTTCAGGGTTTTTTTCTTTATTTTTGCTGAGGCTGCCAACAAAAGCGTTGCCATCGCCGACATTTTGAAGCAGCTCATGCAATCATCAGAGCAAGATGTACTTTCATAGAAATCAGGGCAAAGGAGCACAAGAGAGGATATAATCATTTTGTTCCATCTCCGCTATGAAAAACCAACAACAGGAGCACATAAACAAGCTAATCCCCAGTGCATCCCGTTATTAGCAGATTTAGCTACAGACATTAAAAAGGAGCAGGTAATGGAACGTAAGGGGAGGCTGTGGGAGCAAAATGTTGATGACGATGTTTATTGTGAAATCAGATGATTATTGTTCAGGATACTTGCACACGGATTCATGCAGAAAAAAGTCATTCTGTGGTTTTTGGCAAACATGATACTCCTACAGGTTTATGGACTGCTTATATTGAAGCATGTATTTATATTTATACAGATTGTAAGCCTTAGAAGGTCTGTGATTTACTGTGATCATCTGTCAATTAAGACCCCTCTTCAGGGCCTTTTTCCTGCCCAAATATCTAAACCAGGGCTGCTTTCACACAGCCCAGAAGTTTGCATTTATTAGCTCTCTATCATGAGAAGAGACATGAAGACACTTTTCTGGCATGAATGTTTTCACCACACAACTACACAGCCTAGTTCTGAGTAAGGGAAGGGCAATGACAGAGATCTACACTTGCATGCTCAAATTCCTATGTGCTAGGGCCACTGGCACAACCACGTTGCCTGCCAGCAGAAAACATGCATTTGACAGCTTTATCCCTACTTTGTCCCTAGTCTAAAAGAAACTTTGGATGTTTTCTTATCCTCTTCATCCCTACAACCCACTCTGACCTCTGGCAAGTCTCTTGAGATGAGTGGTGCTCAGAGATGGACCTGCAGGTGAAACACACCATGCTGTGAAAGGTGAGCCCAGCTACAGCTGCTGCTGCTTGGCAAGCATAAATACATACAGGTTTTGGTCGCACTGTAGTTAAGGCAGCAATGAAAATTAAGAATTTGACCTACGCTTTGTGCTTAAGAATAAGATACTTGTAGTTTTGGCCCTGATGCCATTTTGAGAATTTGTTCGGCCTTCAGTGTCGTGTTCTGTGGGGACTGGGTCGGGTCTCAAAGCTGTGGGACCATCACACTGACCATGTTCTGATGGAGACACTCTCTGACCTTCAGCCCCAGACATCTCTCAAACGGAAATATCAAGTGTGACATAAATATTGACTAGAGGATGATGGAGTAGAAATCAACTATGGCAGAGGAAATACATCACTCCAAGTACTGCTATTTATTTTTAAATTTACTTGGTGCTCTTGCTTGTGACCTGCCAAGAGTAGGACTGATGTCTTAATAAGAGGCTTAAGAGGCATTTTCACCTCCACATCAGTGATGCCTCAGGCATTGTGTGGTTCTGCAGGGTCATTCTCCAGGGGTAAAGTGCTTCCTCAGGCTGATTAAGGGTTGCACAGTACTTTTGAAGAGGTAAGAATAATTTCATTTATCAATACATGACACAGTGATCGTTCTAAGCAGAGTCACGTGCAAAAATAAAGCTTCAAGTGTTTTTCATTTGATGGATTACCTGAAAAAAAAAATAATAAAAAAAATCAACAAACAAACTGTTTTTTTTCCTGCTGAATGTCAGACACCTTTTCTGACACATGCTCGGAAGTAAGCCAGCAGCATATCCAGAGTTTACACCTGTGGATAACTCTTTACAAAGGCAATAATACCAACAATACAGAAGTTCTTGCCAACAGAAATGCTTTATCTCATATCAGACCTATTTCTGCTTTCAGAGTATTTGAGAAGTCCTTGGGAATTTTCCCACTGTTTTTAATCACAGCATAAAAAGCACAGTAAACAAAAACTAAAGCAAGCAAGCAACATTAGGCATAAACAATGTACAAGCAAAGAAGAACCACACTGCTGGAATAAGTTCCATAGTCCTTTCATCATTAGAAACATGAACATATGGCCTCAAGTTGCGCTTGGGAAGGTTTGCATTGGATATCAGGAAAAACTTCTTTACAGAAAGGGTGGTTAAGCACTGGAATAGGCTCCCCAGGGAGGTGGTTGAGTCACCATCCCTGGATGTGTTTAAAAACTCTTTGGATGTGGTGCTCAGAGACATGATTCAACAGAGGGTTGTTAGGTAGTATGGTTAGGTTGTGGTTGGACTTGATGATCTTTAAGATCTTTTCCAACCTGAGCAATTCTATGATTCTATATTTAATGGCTTGCATAGTTGGGTGCCATTCACAAGACAGTGCCTCAAGTACTGCATGTTCTGTAAAATAAACACATTCTGTATCATCAGAAAACATGTGAACACATTGACTCAACTCACCTTCGTTAGCCCTGCTACCTCACTCGGTATATCTCCTTTTCAAGCACTCCATACACTCAAAGCCAGAACCAAAGCCCATGTGGAAATTATTGCAAATGTTTTTGGCTTTTAAAGCCAATTTTGTTACAGTCCTTTAACAAGCGCCCAGAGGGGCTGTGCTACCTGCATCCATGGATACTGAAAGCTTCCCAGGTGCGGCAGGGCCTGGCCAAGGCCGGCAGCAGGGCTTCACCTTGGGCTCAGAAGTGAAGCAACAGCATCCTCTTTCCTCAAAGAGAAATGAAACCCAAGCATCTTTACACGCTCAGGATGAAAAGGTCACACTGCTTCATCCACACGGCATTCTCATGTCAGAGGTAAACAGCCGCAGAATTTCAAGCAGCATACAGATCTGTTTTGAGTGGTGAGCTGTTAAGCCGTCTCCCCATATGTCTCACCTGAGCTTTTCCTTGTCATCTTGCAGAGTTAATCAGTTAAACTCTAACAAGCCCATATATATTCCCTTGCATTTCTCCCTCACATTTTGCACAAAACGGTGACCACAGGTAGGGCAGGAGTACAAACTCTCATCCTCCTGGAGCTCTTGTCAGTGGTATTTGTTGAGGTCGTGGGTTAACATACTGCATAATTCAGTCAGCTGGCACAGCTTATCCAGGAGTATGTGTGATAAGCTGAAAGGAGCTATACTTTTACACAGAAATTAGGAGCCTCCTCAGGGTACATATTCAGTTCTGCTCACGTCCCTCTTGTCACTCCTGCCTCCCTCAGACAACAGTCTGGATGGCACTAGGGAAAACCATCCAGCAGACATGAAAGAGGTTATCCTCAGGCATGAGGGCCTGGCAGGGAGCGGGACTGGGCACTGGCCAGTTAAGAGAGCAGCCCAAGGGCTTCTGGTCACCTCAGTTTCCTTCCTCTGTAACATATGGATGAGGATGAATAGCTGCCTGTTACAGCCCCCAGATAAAGGATCCCAACCACACTTTAACAAGTCTTTAGTTTTTTTCTTATTTCTTTTATTTTAAAGTGCTGCAATATAACCAGGAAACAAAGCACAAACAGAAAGTTTGAGTTATTAATGTCAAGCATTTTTTTTATCTAAGAGAGATTTACTTTTCCTCAGAATATCACTCAGTCTTGGAAACTGTTAAAGCAGAGATCTGAAACATAGCCTCCAGCCTCCCAAACCAACATGTGTATCTTCAATGATTAATTCAGAGTGAATATTTATCCAACTCTCCTTCAAGTAGCATGGGACACATTGGTCGTATCCTTGTTCACTGGTCTCCTCCTGGTTCTTTAAATTCATTCACCGACAGCTCTGTTGCAGAGGCTGGGAATTATTGCACAGCCTTGCTCTCCTCATGTCCATACACAAAGCATCGGGACCCCACTGAAACTCAGCTATCGGGATGTTGATTAATAACCAGTGATGGAAGGAAGTCACAGAGCTCAGCCCCCACCCTGTGCCTGCACTCGGCATGTACAGGCTGGTTCTGGTAGGAGCCGACGTGGCAGCAGCTGATCCTCCCACCAGCCCTGCTGTGACAAACCTTCGTCTCCCTGCTCAGCACCACTGTGGTGCCACCCTCACAGCCAGCTGTGCCTACTGCATCTCAGCTCGCTGGTCGCACTGCCTTGGGATCACTTACAGCTCTCAAGAGCACTGTGATGTAATGGGGCACATATGCAGCCACGCTGCAGGGCACAGACTTTCTGAATGCTCTTGCTGCCTTCTTCTTGCCCTGATTTCCCAAAGCTTGGCACACCCAACCCTGCAACTTTTCCATACATTTGGGTGGCCTCCGCCGGCAGCAGGTCTGCTAGGGGTTAGGTGAACAAACACAATGTTGTCAATAGGGCACAGCTAAGCAAGAAGGGCTTACAACTTCTCACAGTTGAAAACGTCCAGGCTTGCGACAGCATCCCGAGCACCTGGCTGTGCACGAGATAGTCCCGGGGGCTGCACAGCATCCTTGCAGACGCGAACCCCGGGGACGGGATGGGGACCTGCCGGCGAGCGGCTGCAGGACTCGCTTTAGGCCTCGTTCCACGCCCACACCTCTTTTTCACAGCGAAGCCTTTCTCCAGAAAAATCACCTCAGCGTGTTTAGGGAGGGGACGGAGGCGCTTAGCCTGCAGGTAACAGTCCGTCCGTCCGCCCGCCCGCCCGTCCCCGCCCCCGGCCCCTGCGCGCCGCCGCAGGCAGCAGAGCGGCCCCGCCCGCCGCGCACCTGCCGCGGGCCGCCCCCGCCGCGGGAGGCGGGCGGGAGGAGGGTGGGGGCGGCCCGTGCCCGGCGTGCGCCCGGAGCCCGCGGGCGCCGCAGGAGGAGCAGGAAGCGCCCGGGCGCATCCCGCCGCGCTGTCACATGACTCAGCAGCCGCCGCCGGGCTGAGTTCAGCCGGCGCCGCGCCGGGAGGGGGGGGGGGG
Source organism: Tympanuchus pallidicinctus (assembly GCF_026119805.1). Lineage (NCBI taxonomy): Eukaryota > Metazoa > Chordata > Aves > Galliformes > Phasianidae > Tympanuchus > Tympanuchus pallidicinctus. The sequence goes on from NW_026294802.1 coordinate 30,941,682, forward strand.
ACCTGCCGCTGCCGCAATGAGCCCGCGGCCCCGCGCACGCTGAGCCCGCGCGCCCCGGCCCGGCCCGGCCCCCGTTGCGGAAGCTCGGCGGGGCCGCCGCCGGTCCGCCGCTCCCCGCGCTGCGCGGCGGCGGTACTATGCTCACGCGGGTGAAGTCCGCCGTGGCCAATTTCATGGGCGGCATCATGGCTGGCAGCGCGGGCGCCGAGCACGGCGGCGGCGCGGACCTGCCGCTGCGCTTCCCCTACGGGAGACCCGAGTTCCTGGGACTGTCCCCGGACGAGGTCGAGTGCTCCGCCGACCACATCGCCCGCCCCATCCTCATCCTCAGCAAGGAGACGCGGCGCCTGCCCTGGACAACGGGCTACGCGGAGTGAGTACTGCCGCGGGCAGGTGGAGCCCTTCCCTTCGGCCCTTCCTCCGCCTCCGCAGCCCCGCGGCTCGGCGTCCCGCTCGGCGCCTATCGGCCGTGCCCTGGCGGAGCCGTCCCGGGCCTGCGGGGCGGAGGGAGCTCCCGCGGTGCCGTGCGGAGGTCTCGGCCGCGGCTCCGTACCTGGGCGTGTGGGAGACGCGGAGCGGATGGGAGTGACGGCTGCGGGAGGGCTGGGGGTGGCGACTTTTGGTACCGGGGCTGCGGCGGAGATGGGGAGCCGCCGGGAGCGACTGCGCTCGCTTGTGGCTCGGGGACAGAAATCCGTTGGTGGCGAACCTCGGCTCGGTGCGTGCGTAACTGCTTCCCCCTGCCCGTGAGCGCGGGCGGGCTGGGGGCACCTTCGCGAGCCTCGACCGCGTTGGTCGGGACCAGGTAGTAGTCCTAAACACGAACAGCCTCGGACTCAGGGCAGCGTTTGGCCGTGGCTCCTTAGCCCCTGGCAGCGGAGCAGCTGCAGGGCAGCACACGTCCTTGCACCTGACTCCCCCCACCCTCCCGCCCCCCCCGATGCTGGGAGCAGGTCTGAGGATGCGGCTTCTCTCTGCTGCTGTCTCCAAGTCTTGGCCGTTCCTGGCCTTCCGTGTCACTCCAGCTGGCATCGTACCGAAGTTCACTGGCTCAGCTCGTCCAAGCTGGTCTGTGTGGGCACCGTCTCTTTGGGCGTATGTGAATTCTTAACAAAGCTCCTGCAAAAACTGCAGTGAGGTGCTGATGAGTGATTGCTAGCCTTATTTGAAAGGTTCGTATGAGTTGCTGCATTACTGGGGATACTCAAATAAGAGGGGAGACTTACAGAAGTTCAAATCAGACTGTTCTCCTCAGATCATTAGAACTGAATATGTTACTGAGCAAATTCCCTAGGAACTCTAAGTTTAAATGTTTAAAAGTAAGCTCTAATTGTTCTGCTGCTATAATTGAGCCTCAAATGCAGTTCTTTACCAAAGCAATAAGTGCTGCTATTCTTAGCTTGTGTGTGGAGCGGTGGTTCTTGGTGGGTGGCAGTGGCTGTGGGCCCAGGTGTGTGCAGCTCTACTGCCTGCACCCTGGGCAGTCCATGAGGGTGCCAGGACTGTTCTCATACAGATGTTCTGCTGAGCTCTGAGCAATTGAGTGAACTGGGAGCTGTAACTAAGTTACTGGCCTCCATTCCAATTGCTATCTGTGTGAAAAGAGATCAGCCTTTGCTTTTATCACCTGGTTGTTTCCCTTTTCTTGACTCATCCTCTCCTGTACAGCCCTGGTTGCAGTAACTGACTTCAGCATTGACTTCTTTGCTATCAAAAGTGCTGTCAGGCTGTTCCCAGTCACATCCGTCTGCTCCCCAATGTGGGCTTTGGTTACAACCAGAAGATGTCAAAGCGCTCATGCCGCTGGAGTGAGGAAGGAAGCAGTACTGCCAACATTACGTTGCCAGCCAAAGTCTGTGCCACAGACATAGCATGCAAAGAATAAAAAGGAGATAGGGGCAAAATTGGGTTTTGCCAAATTTGACATTTTTTTCTCCCCTCCTCTTGAGCTGTTCCCAGGCTATCTGAAAATAATTGCAGGAGTTACTTGGAGGTATATTTTCTAAGTATCAGTTTTCCTTTTGGAATGCCTTTGAATTAAATAGAGAAAAGAGAAAATAGCAGGAAGGTCAGATGATTCTTTTACGTATTTTTAAGTTTGTTTGCTAGTGGAATGTGGGGGAGGAAGTACTTGTATACCATCACTTAGCATTGTGTTAGCATCTATATTACGGAAACTAGCAGAGCAGTTTGCCTCTTAGTGCAATGCAAATGAGCACTTGCAGGAGTACTAAGGGTTGATATCCTCACCAGTGGCTTGTGGCATGCGCCTGGGGCAGTGGTTTGCAGTGTTGCATCAGGCTGTTGGCAGCAGGTGCTCTGAGCAGTGACACCTTGAAGTTAAGGAGAGGTTTGTTGTAGGCTTAAAAGATAGGGATTTCATCCAGGAGAGAGTATGTTCTGCCTTTGTTTTGTGTTTGCCAGCCATGCACACAGTAGGATTGGAAGTGGAGGATTTATGCTCCGTCCCCAGCACTGGTGCTTGCCCTACTGTCTTTGGAGGAGGTTCTGTCCAGAGAACAGATCAGAAGGCACTTCAGGATGAGAACTGGTTCCTGTGCTGTGACTAAAGCAGTCTGATTCCACAAAGTAGGTCATTTTTTCGAGGGACTTTCTTTTGTACTTTTGGTTCCTAAGGACAGGGGTTCCTTCCCACCTTATGTAGAAAAGCTCATCCTGTTGTTTGCTTCTCTTCCTTAGCAACTGTGGCACATGCCTATTCACCAGCCCTGTCCCACCAGAGCAAGCCCTGCTCCTTCTCCTCCTCCCCATTTTCTTGCTTAGCTTGTACTGAACTTCTTTGTAATAGATATTTTTGCAATGTTGCTCATCCATGTCATATTTTAAGTAAGTAATTTCAAAAAAAAAAAAAGTTATCTTTGTGGTATTATGCAGTCAAATGTGAATTAGCATTTAATTTTTATTATTAGCTTTCACTCTTTTAGTGGTATAATCATTATGCAAAGCATGTAGCAGGCAAATGAAATCTTCAGAAGCATACTTGGTGCTGGGATAAAACATCACCACTTCCTGAAATTTCAGTAGGAATCCCACAGGGATTTGGCTTTGCTTAGTGAGCAAACTGAAAGCTGTCTGTTGGAACATCTGTCCTGCCTCCTGTTATTGCGTGGAAGACTTGAGACACTGAAGCCCAGTTCATCCCGTTCTACAGAGTGGCGAAAGGCTGTTGGTAGATGTTTCAAAGACAGATGCTCTTATGCCACAGGCACTCTTCTAGTGGCCAGCAAACTGGGTAGAAACAAAATGAACATTGTATCCTACATCTAGCAAGCTTTTTGATTGTCCTTACGGGTATCCTTTTGCTTAGGAATACTTCTTGAATCAAGGGCGTCCCTAGCATATCTGCAGAATGTGGTTAGCTGATACTTATTAGGAATGGCTGAGGGAGAGAGCAGTCTGTTAGTAAACATTCCTTTAAGTCTGCCTTTAATCCTGGGGGGGGGGGGGGGGGTTAAGGAGGCTGAGGCTTGCTACTTGCTGAGAAGTGATTTATTTCAGTTGAGGAGGGGGAGAATCCTGCCTGACACTGTGTTTGCTCCTTGCCCCCTGCCCTCTGCAGGCAGCTGTGCTCCAGGGCTGTGGGGCTGCACCATGAGCTGCTTGCTGAGCTGCTGCTTGGATTGCCCTGCTGCCATGAGGAATACTTCTGTAGTAGAATCAGCATTTTCTGTGCTGATTCTTAGTGTTACAACCTTGCAGAGCTTCTGCTAAGCTGCTATCAGCCTCAGTGCTGAACTCTGGAAAAATATAGGCAGCAGTAGGGATGGAGTGTGTAGCATTAGGTGGCTTAGATAGCATTCACCCATGTCTGAGCTCTGCCCGTATCATTGCTTTTCACCTTTCTGTCTGTCTATCTTGTTCCTACCTTGAAAGCAGAGCACGAATGGGATGGAGCAGTGTTCCCTCCTGCCTGATTACGTGTGGCGTGCAAAATGATTGATCCAAGATTGGCAATTGACAAAGAAATGGTCTGCCTTGTTCTGGTGAAGTTACAGAGAAACTGTAACAAATGACATTTTGTGTAAGGAAAGCAAAACTTCAGCCACGTTCTTCACCTGTTTTGTATGTGAATGTTCATATATGGTTGTCCAGAACTCAGTGCAGCAATTGCTGTTCTAAATAATGAGTCCTTTGATGGACTCTAATTTGCTTTTTCTGTATCAATTGCTATTCTCTCTGTTCTCCATTCTTACCGTCCTAAGGTCCATTTGGAGGCTATCAAAGAACACTATTAAAAGCACTTTAAACACAGGATTAAGTGCAACTTGGAAGGAGGCTCAGTCATGTTGTTTGTGCCTTCTTATGCAAAGGCTTGTTTAGCTTTTCTTCTTTAATCTCTGAATTATGCTCTAGATATCTGCACAGCTCCAAGTTATAATAGGTAAGCAGAAAGTAGGCTTTTGTGGTGTGTGTCTTGGCTTTATAAAATCAGTTTGTTACTCCAGCAGTGCCTTTTGCTTGATGAGCCGCAAAGTCCAGGCTCTTTTTTCCATAATGTTACATTTCAGAAGTCTAGCGATGCTGTGGTTTCCCTGCTCTGCAGGCATGCAGCAGCAATTACATTTTCTCTGTGTGCTGACCCATAATGGGTACAGAGTCGTAGGTGAGATATTACGGCTGTGTCCTTCTGCAGCCTTGTAACTAAGGTGCATTGTTATAGCAATACCTTAAGTTGAAAATGAAGAAGGAAGAAAGGAAGCTTACGGATTTTTTTCCACTCTAAGTACCAGTTGTTTTGTAAGGCTGGTGATGTTGCATCATGTCTTCTCGTGCTGTGTTAGTTTATAGGCAATGAGTGTACGTGAGGGACTGTGTGAATGCTTTTTACTGAAACTGTTAGAGGGGTTTTTTTGGCCATCCTAAATTTTAGGTTGTCACAATCAAGATAAAACTTGTTCATTGTCAGGGCTAGGGTAATAAAGTGATAGTTTTCCATCTGAAGTTCAAGGCAGGTAAAAGCTTCTTGCAGCTGGGAGCTGGGATAAACTGAAGTAGAGGAATTGCTTGTCCTGAGTCGGACAGTATGTCAGTGCTGGAGGTCAGCACAGGTCTTGCTGCTCTTCATCTCTTATCCTGATCCCGCTGCCTGCTGCTAACAGGCGAAAGCTCTGCGGTTGGCTCCTGTGAGTTGCAGGTTAGGTTCTCCTTACTGGGAGCCTGTTTTGGAACCATCAGCTGGGAGCATGACTCATCCCTGCATGTAAACAGGTTTTTGTCTGTGCTCTGTTTGGTATAGATATCAGAGGCATAACATGCCCAGAAAGAGGAATGCCTTTTTTTGTCTTGTTCTGTTTGTCTTTTTTCTTTGGGTTAAATACACAAAAATAATGAATTACTTTCCTTTAAACTTTCTAAAATTTTGTTTGCTCTTCTCCACATCTGGATAAAATTATGTTCCTTTATTTTTTCTGTAGTTTGGAACACACGGCTGGGTAGGACCTGATGGATGAGCTAAAAATTCAAATCCCATTTGTGTACCTAAAGTAGGCTGAATGCTCTTCCTGCGAATGAATTATTCTTTTATGCATAATGTAATCTTAACTTTAATATACATTGCCAAACTTATTTAAACCTGGACCCATAAAAAACAGCCTACGGGAACCTCATGGTAGTTGTAAGAGCTTCAGAAATCCCTCTCCCTGTGTAAGAGCTTATACCATAACATTTAATATTTATGTAATGCCTCTAATTTGCTGAGTGCCTTGCAAATAATAATTTCAGAATAACCTTTGAGAAAAATGTACATGTGCAAATGTTCTGCTTTCTCAGATAAAGAAACTGAGGCAGTGAGGATGAGCTTTGGTGGGAGGGTGTGATATGCATGTGGAAAATATGTCCTGAGTTCAAAGCTGTGTGCTTGGACGACACGATTTTTCCTGCCTTTGTGTGCTTGGCTTTTCCTATGTGGTCTCTGATTTCTTAGAACTAATGGGGAGAGGAGGGGAAAAAGGGTAAATCATGTGCTCTGGTGTTTCTAATGTTGTCTGAATTGCATGCACATGATTCTCTAAGAGGCAAGTAGGAAATCCATCCTCCGTGCTGCCTTGTGGCATTGTGCCATTGGCCTGTGTCTGAGGAGCTCACTAGGTCCCAGTTCTCGAATATAGAGGAGGCACCATCAGCGTTTGGTGGACACTCCATCTTGCTTCTTTGCCTGGGATACAGCTGCATTGCATTGCTCAGGAAGGTGCGTGCCATAAAGAAATGTGACAGGGCTTTGCCCTGAGGGTGGGCCTCTTCCAGTGCATCAGTGTGATCAGATGAAACATGCTTGTATCGACCTTGAAAGGAAGCAGAGCTGCAAAGCACAGTTATCCCAGTGATGAGTCCTGTGAAGTATATGAGGAGGGAATATGTTTTGTGATTCTAAGGACTGGTCAGTCAATTCTGTGTTGTGCTACATCCCTTGTAAGACTGTTGAACACGGTGCTCTAAAATTCAGGAAGTCTTCCTGGGCAACTCCAGCTCCGTGTGAATTGTGCTTTTTGTTGTTTCTTAATTAAGCTAAAAATGAAGCAGGAAGAGGAAAGTGACTTGTAAGACTCGGTTCCCACTTGGCCAGTTGCATTCACTAAGTGGAGTTTGTGTTCGGGATGGCTGCCTGGAATAGATGGCAATAACCCGTGTGGATTTGCTGCTGCTTCATTGGGTGGAGTACAAGAGGTCATGGTTTCATGTGCTCAGCCTACAAAGATGTTCTACCCTTCCAGCCCAAACCCAACTGGCGCAGTGGGGCCATTTTCTTCATTTGGGATCTGTATTTGATCATTGTGTTCATTTCATTCCCTTCTCTTTCTTTTGTTTAATACCAAAGGTTGCATTTGCAATGCACAAATGCTGTCTGGCCACAGACTTGATGCATGCGGTGATGCTCTTCCCAGAGCTTCACCAGAAAAGGAAGGGATTTAATGGGTCCTCCATCATGGCTTTTCACTGTGATAACACCCTGATACCATGACTTTGTGCAGTCAGACCATCTTCACTCTTCAAGGAGGGAGGGTTGGGGGAAAAGTGGGTTCCTGCTATAATAAAATAAATGCTTGTTTTATGCCATGACAGTGGATTTGGGGAGGGGGACAGCATCTGTGTGTTTTCACAGCCGTTTGTGTGTTCAGTCTGTGGTGGTTTGCAGACCACACTCTGGCACTCTGCATGCCACTGCTTCAGGACTGCTGTAGCAAAGTGTACTTGGACTACCGTAAGAGGTCTCCAAGATGGTCTTGGGATCCTGTTGTAGTCATAGCACTCCTTCCAAAGTCTTTTCAGTTTAATTCTTCTGTTAAACCACAGCTCCTACAGCTAGGTGGCCTTTGTATTGTCCTGCCTGTGTCCCTACCCTCTACTGAAAGGCACTGACAGGCAATATCTCACTGTGCCTTTGCTCCTGCAGTGAGCCCTTTCAAATTTCCCAGTTTGTTCTGTGTCCTTTATGGCCTGTTATGATAATTTCTACTCTCCAAGTTCCCTGCAGAGAGGTGAAAGAAATCCAGTTCCAGCCAAGCAGATTTTTTTTTAATCATCTTGGCCAACACTGAATCACTGAGGTTAAGTATTGTTTGTCTTTAGGTATGTGTTAGAGGCTTCCTTGGAAGCAGATGATTCACAGTGTGTTGTTGTAATGTTGTAAAATATCTACCAAACAACTATTGGTCTCGTCTCTGGTGGAGTCTCATATTGGAATTGGGACAGAGAATAGCTCTTCAGCTCTTGGCTTGGACACTGCTCTGTCCCGTGGGGTAGTCCAAGGAAGAAAAACAAGAAATTACCCCTTGGTTCCTCTGTGATCTTAGTATCTTCAGCTGTAGCAGATCACCATGTGATTGGGCCTAAGCTTTTGTCTTGTTGTGTAGGTATAATATCTAGAAGTGTAGCACTATACACATTGCTTCTTTGAGTTGGAGGCTTTTTGTTGGATATTGGAAGACTCACTTTTAGTGAAGGTCGATGAGTTTCTTAAAGTGCCACTGATTTTTATTTTATTTTCTTATCTTCCCCCCATTCCCCTTAATTGAGTGAAGTTGTTTATCACTGGTTGTGGGCTTCTTTCTTTTTTGATGGGTCATGTGGAGGAGAAAACAAGAAGCTGGAAGTCTGAGCATGGTAAGCAAGCCTTCCTGTAGTATCAAGTTTGGAAGAGCACTCCTGAGATGACTGCAGTCCCCAGGGTAGCCACTGGGAGCCAAGTCCTGCCCAACAGTTGCAGATCCTGATCCATTTTGAGGTGAAATCTGTTGTGTTCAACCTGTCACAATCTGCACGTGTTGGGCTTGTTGAACAGCACAGACGTGCTCAAAAGTCCGCTTCTCTGCACCTCTGTTGGCTTTGGTGGCTGTGCAGGGGGTTTAGTGCTCCTGAGAACCCATTAATCCCCCTGGCTCTGTTTCAGTACGAGTGTCTTGGCATTCTGGCTCTTTGATCTTAGTTTTTTTTGTTTATTTGTTCAGCAGTATGTGATGCTTTGCAGAAGCTTGTGCATTAAGACTGGGTTTCTTAAATTACTGCTTATGTTGTGTTTTTTTTTGTTTTTGTTTTTTTTTTTTTAGAACAACATTTTAGAGAAAGTGCCTTTTCTTCCAAGTCTGTTTTAATGGTGTTTGTTTTAGGAGTGAATACTAAAATTTGCTGCTGAGGTTGACTCTAAAACTCGGTTCAAACTAGTTCTTGTTTCTCTTTGCTGCACTTATTTGTAGATGTCTTGACTGAAAGAGGAAATAAGTCTTTTTTTTTGCCCCCCATTTCTTTCCAGAGGCTTACACACTGGATCTTAGTTCAAACTTGTAATGTTTTCCCCTCAGAAGTTCTAAAAGCCATAGAGTAGGCTTGTGCTGCATGTGTGGTGTTGCTGGGGAATGGAGCACGCCTTTTGATTCAGGTGTTTGGGTAGGTGTTCAGAAGTGAAAAATAGTGGTAATAAAGCTAACTCCAATGAACATTGTTGCCTAAATCATCGCATACATCATAACGTTGTGAGTTATTGGTCTGAAATGAGCAATTTCCATTTTGCAGAATATAAATCAAACTTTTCCATCATCTTTCCACCCTTCTCTCGAAAAAACCCAAGATTTTCAACCATTTTCATGTACCTTTTGAAGGCGAAAATTTAAATCAAGCACATGTGCTCTAGGGCGATATTTTCAGGAAATAAGATAGACAAGAAAATGTAGATGACCACTTCTTTAGGCTGGGGCTCCCTCAGTGTACTTCTCAATGTCATTTTAAGGTCTTTCTGTCCCACTCCAGTAGTGCAAAGCTGGGAATTACAGCCGAGCAAGCGCCTTCTGCAACTCCTCCTGCATAATCCACTAAAACCCCAGGTCTGTGGATTGTAATTCTATTAGCTGTTAATCAAATGAAGTCGGGAAGAATGCAGCTAGCATGCAGGAATGTGGGAAGTTCCTTATCTCAGGCTGTAATCCTGCTTTTACAGGAAAAAAAATAAGTTCTAGGCTAATGTGATTAACTGTAATCCCATTCTTGGTTGGTTTGAGAGAAATGCCTGATGCCTACATCACCAGCTAGCTCTGTGGAGCACCTATAGGGTTTCTGTGGAGGGGCTGAGATTTTGCTACTCAGCTGGTTGTCTTGGGGGCAAAAAAAACTTAGCAGCAAGACAGAAATGAACTCTCATAGTCAGCACTTAGATTCTAGTCTTTGTTTAGAAATCTGAAACTAAGAAACTAAGAGGATGTAAGTGGAAACACAAAATGAACATAATCCTTTCAGGTACCTACATGTATGTATAAACATGGGCAAGAAACAACTTACAGGTAAACTACAAATTGCTCTTTAGAGTTTTGTAGGCCCCAAGGTTTACATTAGGATCCTGTTATTTGCTAATACGTTACTGCTGCTGACAGAGTTGGTATTCTGGTTTATTTAATGCAGACAAGGGACAGGACTGTCTGGTAATAAAACTGCAGCTTTGTGTTGAAGTGAATGAATGGCCTGGGGAATTTTTTCCCATTGGGGCATGTGTTTTTCCTTTCAGCATTAAGGGAGTGAGTATGCTAGCTTCTGTTGAGAGGTTGGTATGAGGTGTTAGAAATGTTGCTAGAGAGGGAAAGGTGGGGCTCTTCATGAAAAGAATGGAAAATACCTTGGCGTGTGTATTGTTGGCCCCAGCATGAATGATGAGCTGCTCTGAGGGCAAATATCATCTTTTTGCTGTGTGAAGTGCAAAGTGCAGCCTAAGATCAAGGTTTTCCAAGGCCACATCATTTGAAGGTTGGGTGCTGTCAGCTGGTAGCTTTTGGGAGCAGGGGCTCCCAGCACTGCCATTACTGGGGCTTGTCCTTGTTTCCAGGGGACATTACAGGTGAGGTATGAGGTAGCTGTGGGAACAGGCAGAAAAATGCCCTGTTCACATCTTGTTCATTGGCTGCACAAATTGAAAATAAGTGTGGCTTGGAGAAGGTAGGAGATGCAGGAGAATTTATGCTGCAACAAAATGCTGTAATGCACATCCAGTCACCAGCTACAAGTAGTCAAGTTGATATTTGGAGAGGTTGTACCAGACTGCCTTCTTTACGAGTAAAAATTATGAGATAGTTTAATTACAGCGTAAGGCATGCTGCCTTGCTCACAGTTGCTTACAGACCTGAAGTTCTATGTATGCGTTCCCTCACAGTTTCCTCTACTGCTAGCAAATCTCCTAGGGCTGTCATGTGTACATGCGACCTTAAAAAAAAAGAAATAAAAACAGAAATATCAATTAGTTGAAGGATATGGTTTTGTTCTTCTTCCCTCTTGAAACTTCATTGGATTCCCTGAAGAAATTGGAAAGACAAGGTGAATTAACTAGATGGATTTAATCATGGAGAAACATAGGGATGGTTGGTTAGGATGATGTGAACAGCTGTTACGTAGGTATGTGGTTTGAAACTACTATAGCCTCTCCAGCATCCTTTAAAAGAACTACCCAAAATAGTTGCTGAGGGTATAGTCCAAAAGCCGAACAAAATGTTAGAATGCAAAGGAAGTGGGGTGCAATGGGTTGCATTTAAAGCACAGTTGAGAATAGCGTTCACTCTTAAATATGGGGAAAGCTAAAATGGAGAAATAATGACTGTGGTAAAACAGTTAGTAAATTCAGAGGAATTGGGAAATGGGAACAGAAATCAAGCCTGTGAAAGCTGGAGAGAGCACTTTGAAGGTAACCTGAAGTATTTTTGTACCAGGGGAAGTTTTACCAGGAATAGAAGCATCTATCACAGACCATAAGCAGTAATAAAAGATGACACTTCTCTCCAAGTTGGAGTATATGGGTACAAGTCCTTGTGTGAGGACATACAGTGGTGACAGGCCACTTTAGTAGGTTGGGGCCTTTTGTTTCACGGTGCCCAGAGGTCTTGGATCGGTCAGTGAAACTCATGTTAGAGGTAGGTGTCATGAAAACCCAGGGGCTTTTTTTTCCTTTATATTAAGGAAGATATAACTTTTGATGCTCTGCTGCTTGGCAGATGACTCTGTTAATGCATTAATTGCCAGAAATTGCTCTGATATGGCTGAGTTCATTCCTTCGTTAACCTGGCATTTCTCAAACTTCCACTGGGGATTGCAAGTCTGCAGTTGAAAGTGGGGTGCCACTGGGGGACATAAGCTGAGCTGCCATGAAAACTCTCTCTGGTGCGTTTCTGTTAGGAATGGCAGTCAGTCCAACGTGTGGGAGAAGGCTCTTCCATGGAGACTGCAAAGAAATTGAAAAAAGCAGCACAAACTGTACTGAAAAGCAGCATATAGATTTTCTGCAATGGGAGGGAATTCTTTCTTAAAACTGAAGTCCTTTTGTAAGGTTGGGCTTGGAAATCATTATGTTTTAGTGATATGATACATATTTAAGTGTGAACACTATTCTCATGATACCTTAGAAAGTAATTTTTTGTTTGAGGATGGATGTGCTTATTTTATGGAGTCCTGAAATAAGAGCTTTTTCCAACATCTCTAACATCTGATTCTTCACCTTTTTGTTCTTGTATAATGTTTTAGCTAGCATTCCTGAACAAAAAAGCAGAGGAAATATATATTTATATATGGGAACAGCTGTCCTTTTTCAGTTCTCTGTCTGGATCTGCTGTTGAGATCCTCAGCCCTCCAGCAGCATGGCGGAGCTGTGCACTTCCACACCGCCCTCCCCAACCTCGTGGGAGTTGCCTCAGGGAAAGGACTTGGCAAAAATAAACACGCTGCTCCAATAAACAGTCGAGCATTGTTACAGGCAGGTTACAAGACTGGTAGCACAAAGGTGCGTGAGTAGCAAATGGGTGAGTCAGAAGCATTCAGCAAAATAGCTCTGTCTGGAGGAACAGCAAGATTGGCCTGACTTTTAAAATGAAACTGGAGTTTGAAAATTGTTTCCCATGTGAGTGTTTTAACAAGTCCTGAAGGAACCAAACTATCTCCAGAGAAACAGTTATGCTGGCTAGCAGCATGGAGCAGGTGGGATTTGCTCTCCAGGCAGACACTTGCAGCACAGAGCACCTGGCGTGGCAGCAGCCTATCATGCAGAGCGCAAGGGGAGTAAGTCACATGTGGAGCAACAGCGTGTTTCACAGGAGAGCTCATCTTACCTGGAACTAAAAGGATGCTTGTGTAGGCAGGGATAGGGGCAGTGTTATTTCAGGGAGTGGAAAAACACGGTGGGGTTTTCATACAGCAGACATGTAGTAAGCTTGTTTGCTGCTGCTAGAATGTCTTCATGAGCTATTACTCTCCTACATCTGAAATAGTGAAACACATTTTATGTACAGGTAATTGCTCACACAATATTCTTCAGCAAAGTCGGTTGTAAATTAAATTGCAAGGAAACCTGGGAAGCTGTGTGAGCCGAGCTTTGTAGAAAATAAACCTTTGGGGATATGGGAGGAAGTGTGATTGCAAACTTGGGAATGAAAGAGTTTCTTCTTGCTTTAGTTGAAACTGTGTGAAATCTGAACAAATACCTGGGATATGGAAGTGTGTTAGGCATTTCTTATGTTGCTGTGTAAGTTGTGATTACTCTTCTACCAGGACTTGATGTGCTTATAAGAAAGGCCCTCTCTTTTTCTTTTGTTTACCTACTGCCCTGTAGCAGTAGGGGATGGAGAGTTGCAAAAGCTTTTATTTTGCAGCAGTGCTGTTGAGTTTTGTGTGGACAAAGGGGGCTGGTGGTCACACGGCTGTAGAGTAAGAAGCAGGATCTATGCTCTTCAGCTGAGGAGAAGGATGAACTGCAAAAAGCATTGGCTTCTCCCAGTCTTTCCATGCATCTTGCAGGACATCTGCTGATCTCCCTCCTGCACAGAGGGGTGATGTGACTGCAAAGCTGACTTCTGTCTATCACTTTTTCTGTGTTTCTTATTGAAAGAATGAAATGTGTCCACCGATAGAAATTTGATTTAGAAATCTGAAAATAAAAAACTGGCAACTCGTTGCAGTCCAGGGCTATTATTAGTGTTGCTTCATAACAAATGCAGACTGTGTGTGTGAACATCTACCTTACCTGTTGGTAGCAGTTGGGAAATGTGTTCCACAGCTTAGAGGATAGATCTGATCGGTATGTGTTGGCTGTGACCTCTTAAGTGATGTTTTGAGGATGAAATTATTATATTGTCTTCGGGCCGTTTTAGTCAGGTTCTTAAGGACAATCTCACAGTCCTTCTTGGGAATAAAATACTTTCCCCATTCAGAATGCATCCAACACATCTTGGAGACTGTTTTGTTTTCTTTTGCCTGTTACTTTCCTTTGTCCCTTCCCATCAAATTGCTCACTTGAAATTCCTCACTGTTTGCTTTCAGCAAACAGAAAACTTCTAATTATATCCTTATCTACAAGTGCTGCCACTCTTTAAGTATTGTTTCAGTAGAAAAGCCGGAGTACTCTGTTTCCCAGCTGGACTGATCACCTGATGTGGCAAGTGTACTTTGGGAATTACATTTCTTCATGACCTTTCAATTTTTGATTGTGGCAAAACACAGCATAAAAGAGCAGAATTACGAGCAGAATTACAAGCAGTTGGACGAGCTCTTCTGTTATTTACTATTATTATTATTATTCTTTGTCAACTTTCAGTCTAAGATGTCCAGCCTGACTGTGTTGTCCATTTCACTTGCAAAGTGGAGTGTTAGAGGACAAGAAATGTTATCACACTGATTGCTTTGACCTTGCTGAGATTCTGTTGTTCAACCTGCAGACCAAGAAAACTTCCTCCATGAAGCCAGTAGGCAATCAAACACATGGCAAGATGGTTATGTCCAACTTGTGTTCCAAAGGAGAGCCCCACTTCGTTAACCACGATAGATCAGTGAGTATTTTTCAGCCAGAATCAGAAAAGTGAATTTTGAAGAAGTGTTTCCATTACCCCTAACCATGTTCCTTTTCTGCCATAGCTCCTTGAGCCCTCGGAACAGCCATCAGCCTTATCAAAGCCTTTACGAGGCACAGACTTGCAAAGGATAAAAACAATAAATGTGAAACCAAACTGTGTCAGAATAACACATACTCACATTAAGTCTTTGGAGGACAGAGATGTAGAAATCCCTGAAGCCTACTATGCTCTGAATACAGTAGACTGTATCTAGAGCAGTAGGAGCCATCATGGGAATTGTGTGGGTGACTCTGAAGAGCTGTTGACACCCAGATACTTTCCTTAGACAGCTGGCAAAAGACAGGAACGCACTCTTTTCAGTGGGAAGTCATCTTTAGTATATTTCTAGAGTCTTCCTCTCCATGATCTGTTTGTTTTTCCAAACAGCAGAAAGAAGAAAACAAAAAAATTTCACAAATAAGAACCTGAGAAATCAAACTTGTTGCAGTTCTCCTGCAACTTCATGCATAATAGATAATGGGAGAGATACACTTGCATACGTAATGGTAGGGATATCCCCAGATAAGCAAAATAGATTAATGGTGTGGCTTGTAATTATACTTCTCTTTCCGGCTTTTCTCCCTTCTTTTCTAGTGTGTCCTTTCTGTCATCTCACAAGCTAATAACACCATTGACTCTTGTGTTCTTCCAGCAAGCTGTTTCCTGCTGATTTTTAATCTTTATCTATATTTAGTTTGAGGTTTTCTGCATTTGTTCATTTCTCAAGAAATATGTGCACACCGGAGTGGAAATACTGATCAAAGTTTCAACTCTATCGGTTGGTCTCATAAAAAATGCTATTGCTGTCTGGAGATGTGATCTGCCTTAATATTATTGTGATAGTGGACTATATTAAGCCACAATCAAAAATCAAATACACCTCTAATTGATTGTTAAAAGAGAAGCATACCACAGAGTACTGTAAGTCTCCTGGAAAAAAGCCAGTGGAATGAAGTGCTGCCTGTGTGCTCCCAGATGGTGTAGTTAGCAAAAGGTTATGCTTGTGTAAAATTCTCCTAGTCTCCCAGAAATAGTTACAATATGAGATGCTCCTGTAGTATTGAAACAACTCTTTGCATAATAGTGGAGCATCCATCGTCATGTTAATTATAACTCTGAATTCTAGTGGTTCTTCTTTATGCTGCATTTTCAGATTCTTGTTAAAGCCAAAAGAATTCTGCAGCTCCAGAATATGGTGATATTTGTTGGGAATGAAACATAAACGGTTCTTAGACATTCTCTTTCTGCTACAGAATGAAAATGCCTATTTTCCTCTCTTATTCTGATTTCAGAGTCTGTTTCCACCCATTGCCACCAGGCCTTCTGTTTTTTCTTAGGACCTGGCAGAGAGATGGGAAGTGTAGGAGGACAAGCAATTGATGTTTAATCCTTCATGTTTTCTAATTTATAGTAAGGCTGATTATACATGCATCTAGAGCAAACAGACGCACATGCATATTCTAAATAGAGATGCATACAATTTTCCTGCTGCAAGCACATACTGTATCATCTTCTGGGACCTCCTTGGTTTGGGTCTCTGCTAAAGCTCCTTATTGTGTGTTTTTATTTCTGTGCTGTTCTTGCAGATGAGGAAGTTTTGACAGAGATTAAGTGATTGCTGTGTCTTGCTTCTTAGGAGCTTTTGTTGAACTGTTACTACTTGGTTCAAATCTGGGCTTTTTTTATACTGAGTAATTAAAAACAGTGTATAAACTAGATAATTCCCTTATGTGCTTGTGATAATTGAGTGGTTATGTGATAATCTTATATGAAGGTTGCAACATAACAAATGCTTTAAAAATACATATAATAATTCCACAATGCTGAGAGAACATTGCTTTTCCTAATGCAAGAGCATTGCTGCTGCTTTGTTATGGGGCTGATTTGGGCCCTTGTCTTTTGTCTCTAGAGACAAAGTGTCTGCTTTTCAGAAGTGCCTTTTCTCCAGGGACTGAATGCCCAGACCAGGCTGATGGGTGCTCCCACAGGGCATGCTGAAGGTACCTGAGCTGGGGTTCTGTGCTGAGTTTCTGTCTGGTAATGCATTGCCTTTGTTTGGGGTGAAGGTTTCTTGTTTTTCTGTTGGGTATGTGAAGAGAGGTAAAAAGAAATGTCTCCATCTTTGTGTGAATATACATATCTTCAATGCCAGTGAGTTATTTTTGTATTATTGAGTGTTTCCTGCTGTTGTAATTATTGTTGTACAGCAGCGCTGTCACTGGAGTTACTGCCAGATTGATCTATAAATCTGCAGAGACTGCAGTTAGCAAGAAAAGTCTATTAAAATACTACAGGAAGGGTTTCTTTCACTTTCTGAAATATCCAGATTGCAGAGTACAGACACTGTGCTTATTGCTGAATACTGTGTTCTGAACACTCAGACCATTTTTAAACCGCCTTCACAAAATCAGAGGCAGCCATTATGAAAGCTACAGGAACATACCTAACAGGAATGTTTTCAGGACAGAACAAATTGCTTCCATTGGTTCCACTCCTCAGCTCTCCTCAATGGACAGAGCTGTTGGGGAGTTCAGCAGAACAGAGTGATATCCTGCTGCTGCCCAGGGCAGAGGGAGCAGAGAAAACTATGCAGAAAGTTTCAGAGATGAATTGCTGCTCAGCGTAGGAATGCAGCACTCAGGGTTTGGAGATTTTATCATTTTGGGCCTTGCTTATGGATTTCAAAAATCTATGAAAAGACACCTCGTTCTGTGGGCAGCCCTTCCGTATCTCTGTTGTGTTCACAATGTGTCCCAGAAGTATTGGGTAGACAAGATTTTTGCCTCAGTGTATCACGCTGCTGGGGTAGTGGGTGATGTTCTGGTGTTAGCATTCTTTAAAGGATTTTGAGAAAACTGCAGATTGAAGAAGTGGACAGATGAAGTTATTCAAAAGATGGAGAAAGTGCCTTATAGATTATACAGTCTCCTACTGGGCAGAAGAGGAGTGAGAAATGATCTGATTAGAGTTATGAAAATATTTATGGGAAAAATGCATTATTAAGGGACTCTTTTGATCTAGCAAGGAGAAACGGAAAAAGAGCTGAGGCCTGGAAGCTAAAACAATTAATTTGTATGAAGCACAACTCTTCTGGGGTGTCGTAGGTAATTCGAGGCTTTACGGGAGAAGCTGATAAAGCTCCTGTCTTCATCCTAACCTGAGGAGCGAAAATTCCCCAGAAACCAATGTTTCTGCAAACGTAACTTACTGATGTTGATCTTCAGATATTTCAATCCTATATATAAAGATCTGTAGTAGATCAGAGATCTGACTGGGCAATGAACTTCTCTCTTCTGGCTTCAAAACCTTTTGTAAATATATTTAGAATACCTGTTTTAATAGATGAAACTATTTTCATAGCAATTGGCTATTCCAGTTATAGCATTTGGCCAAAGTGGGTCTCTTACACATAGCTACTCAGTGTTGTTTACACCACTCTGATTATATTAGTAGCTATAGAGATGCTTTGCACTTTCACTCATTTAGAAAATACTGTCTCTGCTGGGGTTGTAATTAAGCAGGTAGCCAATTAGTTGAGCAGAGGCCGAAGCTCCAAATGCTGTGTGTATACGCATACAAAATTGAAGTACAACAAGGTTGCCCTTGTACCTGGTGACAGAGCTGCAGCAGGCTGAGTTGCCATGGCCCACAGCACCAGCTGATGCAGAAGCCCTGGAGAAGCAGCTGTGGAGTGATGCGGTGGCAGCGATCCTTGCAGTTTTACCACTTGCAAAGTGGCGGCTGTTCCACTTCAGTGGAGCGGCAGCCCGCAGTCTGAAGCTAAGGCTGAGATTTAAATGTGGTTCTTGAAGATTGTTTCTTAAAATTGGCCAGAAAAATACCCGCCTGAAAGGGTTCTTCAAAAGTGTATTTCTGGCACTTTATGGTTTCAAAAACATTTTAATGAGGGTGTGTACTTGGAGCATTTATATTTCTACCGGGTTATTTACTACATTTTCACATTTACCCCAGTCCTGCTTTGACTGCTAGAAGAACACTCACTTGTATTATCATTAATTCTGATTAATTAAAGGCAAGCTTTTGCGTCACCTCATTTCCTTCTCCCTTTTATTTCTTTTTTATTCTGCCCCAAGGGGTTATAAAATATCCAGCAGCTTTCTTTGGTATCCACATAAATACTTAATTGTGAGGTGACTGTATTAATAGAATTTCTTGTTCCTTATTTTAGCTTAATTTGTACATGTCATATAGTAACATGAGCAACAAAAAGGGAAGTCTGCTTAGTGTCTTGTGTAAAGAAAGCAATGATCCCTTGTGAGAAACGTCTGGCTAGTAGACAATGTCTGTCACCCTTTCCAAATATGTATCTACCCTTACTTATATATAGATACATGTACATATTCATACAGATACATTTATGCACATATTTTAGGCTAAGTTTCCATCAAGATGTGATACATCAAGAGAGCTGGAGATCACACGTGCTGGGAGCAGAGGAGGGCAGAGCCCTTGATGGCAGCTGGCTACGGGCAGGACTGATGTTTTAATTCCTCTGCTGCTTAGTCTCACCTTGCTGTCATTGTAAGCACTAAGATTTTCATAACCAGTCTTTCTTCCCATTATCTTACTATAGATAACAGGAGCTGGAAATAAGAGGAGTGGGAAGATCCAAGTGTAGGATCCTTTGCTTACTTGAAAATCTGTTTTGAAGTCCAGCTGGGTTGTTTTAAGACTATATGGGCTAGACGAAGCCCTGGTGATTTGAAGGACAGAATCATGCTTGATTACCCTTTTCTCCCACACACAATCCTCGGCTTGAAGACTTGCTGAAGGTAATTTCAGCCAATCTTGTCCAAGAAGCCAATCGCTGGTTTGAATACTACAAGTTGCTTGAAAATGTGTGGCTGGTGGGAAAGATCCAAATCAGATTTTCCTGTTCTGGTGAAAGTTGTAGCAGTAAATGAATTTATCCATTGTCCTTTGCCAGGCCTGACTATTGGTCTGGATGGGCACGTTGGCTGGTGAGTCAGCACAGGCTTATGTGGGAGTCGCATACAGCACAGGTGGACTCTGCCTCTGCAAGGTAGGATGTGCAAAGGAGATAGAAGTAACCTTAAGATCGAGTATTGTTTCTTAAGAGAACAGAAGATCAGCCTCCTAAAAGTGAAGGCTTCTGGCACATCTGGAACCAGCTCAGCTGGCCTCTTGCTGGCAGTTTCCTACGCTGTGGGATCTGTCTGATGGAAGTAAAAAAAGTTATAACAGGAGGTTTTAATATTCTGCCATTTAGAACTATGTGAATATTTGGTTTCTTTTTAAGAGTTACTGTATCTTGGTGTTGGTAATAGGGGAACTTGGATGTTTTCACTCCAGTCTTTTGAAATGCAGAGGAGACAGTGAAGCTGCTTGCTGACCTTCAAGGAAGCATCAGTGCCCCTTGTTACTAAGTATTGATGTGTTAAAGTACAGGCTGGTTTGTATTACAGACCAGAAATAAAACATATCAGAAATAAGCATTTTTAGCACTATATTGAAGTGTAATCTACTCTTAATGGAATTCTTTTTATACCTTGCTAGACCATGCATTAAAAAATATTGATTACAGGACTTCAATGGTTCCAAGTGAAAAGATATTTTATCTGCTAAAGATGAGGAGAAAAGAGAAATACCTATTTTGTGTCCCAGTTTGTTTTATGGTATTAAGGAAATGCAGAGATTGCGATTTCCCTTTTTTTTTTTTCCTGTTCAGAAATTTAGAAATGAAGTTATTAGCAATAATAATTGTAGGACAGCTAGTGATAATTGCTTATAATCTCTTCTGTTGAAGTACTTTATGCTCCCAAGTGTTGTCTGACCTCAGACATCACCTAAATACAAACCTAAACTCCTTTTTGGTTGATGTTTTCTGTTTTTGATTTCCAATTGTAGTACTTCATGTGGAACATGTGGATGTTTTTGAAAACTGTTGTTACAGTCAGCATCAGAAGCAAATGTCCCATGCAGCACCCAGCACCTTCAGGTTTTAAAAATAAGTATAAGCAACTCAATATGCAGGAAAAGTAAGTATTGTTTGTGATAGCCTTAATATAAAGACTTAGCAAAGGCTGTAACAGCCATCATCTGATGTAACAGAGTAGAATACATTTGGAAATTTAATGTTGCTTTACTTCTTCTGAAGTCAAGATCTGGGCATGAGGTTAAATCTGATCTCCAGCAGAATCTGTCATTTATGGCATCTCTGAATTTCAGAAAAGCTACAAGCCTGAAGTTATCTTTTAAAAAATTCACTTACATCTCTGAAATTGAGTTGATGTAGGATGTAAGGCAAAGCTGTTGGTGTGCTTTTCTACATTGTCTTACTATTCTTAACCTCCACATGGAAGTCCTATCCTGGATCTTCTGTACGATGACACGAGCCTTCTTTTATCATAAGCTACTGAGCTGTGTTGGCTTTGAATCAGTGAAATATTGATTGTTCATATGAGTTGTTACCTTAGGGTTTAATTCTGTGTCTGTTGAAATGGCTTCCCTTTGGATTAACGTGTTTGAGAAAGTGAATCATTGGGAACACATGAGTCTGGTAGAGCGTTGGTCTGAAATAATGAACCTTTCCTATGCATATATCAATAGCCAGCTTTCAAACAGAAGAAAATAATTCTCTAGATACGGAGCTGTGTTTATCACCTTGATCCATGGCAATAATGACTTTGTCAAGAATGGGAAACCTGGACATAAATATTTTGTGTGTGTTAACTGAAAAATCAATGCAGATTAAATTTAAAAAAATGTTCAGCACGTAGAGTAGCAACTATCTTAATCACTGTACTTTAGTCTTTAGGGTTTCTTTTACTTTTTTCCTAATGGGACAACTTTATAAAGTGAGAGATGAATGATGAAATTGGAAAATGATGTATGGAATCAAAGCTTAATTTCTCAAAGATATAGAGGAATGTAATGTTAGTTGTTCTGTAAATGGGTCTCTGTCCTGTGTCACTGGCCTGGCTCATGTGACACTTTTGTTTTTCTTTAGGGACCTTTCTTGTTGCTGGAATGATGTATCTTGTAGCATGGACTTGAAATCAGTTTGCTGTATATACTACATTAGAGCCATGTAGCACAGCATGACATTTGGTGTCTGAATATAATGTGCTGTGTTGCAACAGTTGTGGTTCTCTTTAACAAACTGAAAGCCTACCATTTTTGTTTTGTCCTTGGATCTCTTTTGCTTCAGTGAAAGTGGTAGAAAGAGTCCCTTTGGCATCAATATATGTCTGCTTTTTGGAAAATCATTGTGGTAAGATCAATTGGTATAGCATTCAAAAAGTTCCATGGGTAGGGTGTAGCAATGGTGATCATCAGCTACTTGGGAATTGCTGAGTTGCTACCAAGACAAGTTCTGTAGATATGAGATACTGGGAGAGTCACAACAGGCTTGGAAGGGATGACATAAGGGAATTTCTGTTGTTAGGCATTTGTGAAGTATCAGATGACAGATGCATCCTTGTGGCTGCTTGTGGTTGAGGACAGCCTGGTGGCCATACAGGGGCTGGCAGCCCTTTGGTTAAGGTTATATGTATGTGTGTGTCTGCACTTCATGCAGACCAGTTTTCCTTTCCACTGCATTCCTGGCTAATGTGGTATTTTGTGTTGACCTGCTGGAGTAAGAGTTCTGACTAGAGTGGTAGGAAACCACATGCAGGTGAGGGGAAAAATGTTTCCTGGTAAAAATTGGCTGTATTTTTCCTAATCTGGAAAGAAGAAAGACAAATAGTTAATAATCACTAACTAAATATTACTTACTTCTATGAGTATTAAAGAGAAGAGAAAGCTGTGTAAGTACAGATGCTCTGGGGAGATCTCATTTTGACCAGCAATGCCAGAGGCTTGGGTGATGTCTATTGGAGGCAGTGGTGAGTGTGGGCTGAATGGTTGGTGCTCTCAGGTGTAGCAAGCAGCTGCTGGGTGGGGGTGATCTACAAGCTGGGCTGATAGCCTGTGATTGCTAAGTCAATTTGCTAATCACTGCTTTGGTTCACTCAAGGATGGAAAAGCATTTCAGAACACTGCAGTCTGTTATTCTCAACAAATGATCTTGTTTACCCCTTTGATAGTGACCCTTGCAAGTGTTGTGGTAGCTTAAAGGAGAGATTGGCCTTGCAGCAGAGAAGTAGCATCTGTTTATCCCTCTTGATTTTGGGATGGAGGGGTTGGTTGTCCTTCAGTTTGCAATACACAAGTTTACTTGACAAGCGTGTGATGGCAGCAGTTAAAGAAGGACATAAAGGAGCAGAGCTGTGCAGAGCTGTAGAGACAAAAACAGAAGTGATCTGACTGAAGTGCTTAAAAACTTAAGTCTCCTAATGTAATTGCATCTTTGGAGGAGGGATGGATGAGGGAGGAGACTGGATTTGTTGTCGTTAAAGTGCTGAGGGGAGGAGAAAGCAAGCAGATGCAAAGTGGGGGAAGAACAAGCCATTATGTGGTTTAAAATAACTTTAAGTGGTACATGCAATTGGGAAGGCAGCCTGCAGACTGGCACATCCAAGGCCAAAACGATGCCTTGTAGGCACAAGAATTTTGCTCTGTGGGCTCTTTGTGCTGCTGAGCAGAGTATGGCCATGGCATAGGCTACAGGCCCAATGTTGTGGTTGTTTAGACCGCCTGAGTTTTGGACTGTGGCTTTTGGTAATTCCTAGGCAGTACTTGTTCCTGGTAGGTAGTAGGGATAAGGCCAGCCTGATGTTCAGTATAACAGAGTGAAGTGTTTTAGGTGTATCATTGAGCTCTGCTATGCTGTTTGTGAGGGGAGGGTTTGTGTCATCACGTTCACTCAGGTAGATGATAATTTTATAAACCAGAAGAGAGAAATGCAGAGCAGTCATAACATGGACTAGAGATAAAGGCTATGCTATACAGCCTGTGAAGGATGAAGACAGAAGACTCAAACCTGACCTAGCTATGAAGACAAAAATGATGATTCCTGCTTGACAGACAGCCTCAAAAGTCAAGAGCATGCTCTTAACAAAAGCAGAACAACATCCTACACTGTAAGAGAGAACATCTCAGCTTCAAGTGCATTAACTTCAGAATAGTTGTTAACAAGATGTTGAGGGAGCAAGCCTAAGTCGGCAACATAGGTCAGTAGGGATCAATCATTCTTCAGGTTTTGTCAAAACTGATAATGGCTGCATGTCACACAGAGCTTCTGAGCCTGGCATTGATGCCTGCATATGTTAACTGTGCAGACCATTCTCTGTGATGGTCAGCACTTAGCCCAAGGTCATCAATTGGTGTCAATCAGTAGTTTTCACTGTATTTGTTTCTATATTTTTGGCTTGCTGTTTGGGTTTCTTGTTTACTTGTGTGTGTTTTGAATGTGTTTGACTAGCATTGTTAGTTTGTTGTCCTGTTGCTATACTTTCTGTGTTTTCTTCTGGATGAAGTTTGTCAGTTGTCTTTGCCATTCGTTTCGATGGAAGCCAAGATGAGCTGTGTGCATCCAAAATGTCAGCCCGCACGTGCAGTTGTTAGATCTGAAGGTCAATTTATGTAGTCAGCTAAAAAATGTAACCTAATTATATGGTTCAGTGAGAAATTGTGTAGTACAGTAGTAGCTAGTGAAATCCCATGTGAAGAAACATGCAATTTGAAAACAAAATCATCATCTGTAAACCTAGAGGAAAAAAAAAAAGTGTAAGAAGCATAAATGCAATGATACAGCACTTTAAAAGTGGTCTCTGCACACGTCTGTTTCGTTACTGTGTTTTTTTTCCTAGACAGCAGTGGCTAGGAGTTAGTGTTGTGGGTTAACCACACAGGCAACTGAGCCCTACAGAGCTACTCGCTTATCCTTCTCAGTAGGATGCAGGAAACAACTGGAAAAATAAAAGTGCAAGAACTCATGGGTTGAGATAAAGGCTGTTCACTGAGTGAAGCAAAGGAAGCAAAGGCTGTACATGCAAGTAAAGCAAAGCAAGAAATTGATTCCCGCTTCCCATTGGCAGGCTGGTGTTTAGCCACTTCTGGGGAAGCAGTGCTCATGCGTAATACTTTCTTGGGAAGACAAATGCCATCACTCTGAACACTGCCAACACCTCTTTCCTCCTTTTTTCCTCATTTTTATTGCTGAGCATGATGCCGTATGGTATGGGATAGCACTTTGATCATTGTGGGCCAGCTGCCCTGGTTCTGTCCCCTACCAGCTCCTTGTGGCCCCCAGCTCCTTGCTGTCAGGGCAGCGTGAGAAACTAAAATGTCCTTGGCTCTTTGTAGCACTGCTCAGTGACTGCTAAAACGTCAGTGTGTTGTCAACGTTGTTTTCATCTTAAATCCAAAACAGCACCGTGACAGCTGCTGTGAAGAAAATTAGCATTATCCCAGCCAAAGGCAGGACGGTGAGCATAAGGCCTGGGAACTCATTTTCCAGCTGTCTGGGGAATACTGCCGAGGAGATAAATGTTCTCTGGTTTTGGTGACTTTGGAAGTACTGTATTTGTCTGTTGGTGAGACCTAATGAAAGTCTTTGGAAAAACCAATGTTCCTTTGTAGAAGCTGTGAAGAAAATGATACGTCTCTGGAAAATGAGTGTGTTAAGGTTCATTTTCACAGTAAATATTTTACATCTTTTGAAGTCCTCCGAAGGCAAGGCTTTTTCTAAAGTTCTCTGTTCTAGACCAGTGGTCTTCAGAGTGTGATGCATGAGATGATCCGTTGGAATGCAGGAGGAAAATAATTTCAATAGTGAATATATATAATTGATAGGTAAACATAAATGTAGTATGAGTCAGTTATTATTATTTAACTCATGTAATGTGTATTCAGAAAGTTGAGACCTCTGTTCTACGTAGTGCATTGCTTGAAATCCACGCAGTGAGATCCTGTCAGAGATTTGCCTCCTTGCAGGGAGTTTGTGTGTTGTCTATCAGTGTGACGGCCAGCTGACAGAACAGGCTTTGTGCTACAGCAGTATCTCCTATCTTGTTCATCCCACAACTGGCAAAGTCTGAATTAGAGCTTTATCATGAGCAACAAGAGGGGAATTCAGGGAAAAGCTTTAATGAAGTTGTTTTTTTTTCTTGCTTAAGTTCCCTTTCTCAGGGCTGATCACACAGTGTGCAGCTCAGTGATATGTGTGGGTTTCAGCATCAGTCCTAGCGTATCATGTCCTTGGTCAAAAGCATGTGAACATTGGCTGCAATAGATGCACAGTCCTTGCAGGGAAGGCTACAAAGCATCCCGCAGTCCTTTGGGGAGGTGCTGCTGGCATACCTGGCACTGCTCAGGGCTGAGATGTTCATGAAGATTGTGGTCACTGTATTCCAGCCCTGAACCTGGGCTGGTAAATGGCAGAGAGATGAGATCAAAGGAAACAAATTAGTCAAGCTTCAGAATAATATGCTCAGAGTGCCCAGGAAGGCTGGGCTTCTATAAATAACAACCCAGAGAAACCAGAAAGGTTACGTGGAGGTCAGTGACGGTGATTTAAAAGCAATAAACTTTTTTAAAAATTTACTGGACCTCTTAGAGTCTCTTCTTCCATTTCTGCTTTGAGAGTGCATCCCCTGCTGCGCAGCTATCATTTTTAGCCTTCTTACAGGAACAATGTCTCAACTGTTTCACATGGCTCTTACCTCCAGGTATGCTTATGTTCCAATCCAAGAATTCAGTAAAGCCATATATTGTGTTTTGGCATACTAGTTGGTTAAGAAAAAAGCGTTGTCTTCTCCATCAAGGATGAATTTTCCCAATTCCAGGTATAGTGCTATCTAATGCTGTTTTGACTTTGAGGCAATTTTCTTTGCTCCTTATTCATTCCAGCCCAGACCTTTGTGTGGTCTGGAACAGTAGACACAGAGTGGAGAAGGCCTAGTTTAATCAAATCTTTTTACTTGCCCATCAGCCTTTTGAAAAGCAGACAAGTGAGTCAAATTAGCCTTTCTTCTCTAAAGCTCCCATTGCAATTTGAGGCAACCCTGAGTGTTCTAATCACAGATGGCAATCTTGTTGCAATTGGAAGCCTACCTGTTTTCTGAAATGCTTGTCTGTGATAAACAGTTGCAACTCTTGCTTCTTTTGTAAAGGAAATAAGCATATAAACAAAGTACCTTCAGTATTGAGAGTTTCTGACCTAATTCATGGGTAGAGAATTTGAATACATCACAGAAAAGGACTTGGCTTCAAAGCAGGTGTGCATTTGAACATTTAAACATTTTTAAAGGCATTGGAAACATACGTTCATATAGCCCTTTCCTGTACAGAGTCATTTACTTTAATATACTTTTTTTTTTCCTTCTTCTTTTGTACTGTTCCCTTTCCCTTTGCGTGGGAGCCTTGGGCGCTCAGAGGTTGTTGCCAGCCTCTGTGCTTGCATGTTCTCTGCCAGTGAATGAGATCATGGCTGGTGATACCCCTGAGAGGCATGTGTGCTGTTCAGGAGGTTGAGGTTATATCCTCTTTGGTCATGCAGTGTTTGATCTCTTTTGCCTGGGACTTGATAGTAGTAACCAATTAAACGGTGTCTTTGGACTTCTAAATGGTGTATTTGTTATTCCTTATGCTACAGAGACTTTAATAGTAGTGTTTAAGACTGATCTACTTACTCAATTAGTGTTTGATGCTGATAATAAGAATATTAATCTGGGGCTCCTGAAATGATAGTCATGATGGTGTGGTATTTATGTTCTGGCAGACATTGCTGTAGTAATGTGGCTGTAGGCCTTTCTTTTCCATTCTTTCAAGAAAGTTCTTCACCATGTATGGTTATTTCATAAATCATAAAGCTTGCTAGGGAGAAAGCTGTTGCCCTGTGATCTCCTAGTTCGCATTTAAAAAAAAAAAAAAAAAAAGAAAGAAAGATGGGAGGAGGATGAGGATGGTACAAACAATATCAGTAGTTTTTAAGCAGCTATTTTTAAAAAGTGAGAGGAAACCTTTGTAATAACACATACAGTGTATTGTAATTGATAATTGAAGTATCTGTTTTCACAGAATTGCAGAATGGCCAGGGTTGGAAGAGACCTCAAGGATCTTGAATCTCCAACCCACCTGCCCCATGCAGGGCCACCAACCTCCACGTTTAATGCTAAACCAGACTGCCCAGGGTGCCATCCAACCTGGCCTTGAACACCTCCAGGGATGGGGCATCCACAACCTCTCTGGGCAGCCTGTGCCAGTACTTCACCACTCTCTGGGTAAAGAATTTCCCCCTGATATCTGGCCTAAATCTCCCCTCCCTCAACTTAAAACCATTTCCCCTCGTCCTACACATATCAACCCTTTCAAAGAATTGATTCCCTTCCCCTCTGTAGGCTCCCTTTAGGTGTTGAAAGGCTGCAATGAGGTCACCCCGCAGGATGTTTTCTTTAATTCTAGAAGGTTACATCCCTGCCAACAATCTGCTGATTTTGCTAATCGCATTCCTCTTCTCTCTTGAATTCTGTAAAGTCTAAATAACTGTTCTCTGAGAGAAAAACATCAAGAAGTTCTGGTTGCAACTGTCATTTACTTTACAGAAGTT
Source organism: Tympanuchus pallidicinctus (assembly GCF_026119805.1). NCBI lineage: Eukaryota > Metazoa > Chordata > Aves > Galliformes > Phasianidae > Tympanuchus > Tympanuchus pallidicinctus. Next base: position 30,969,522 of record NW_026294802.1, read on the forward strand.
ATCCTGTGTCATTTACCACACGTTGCTATGTACTGTGGCATTAAAAGGTATGTATCAAGGAATATGTGGTAAAGGTGCAGACTTATTGCAACCTGCATAACTCCCATTGGTAGCAATTCATGGGTTGGCACTGGCAGCTCAGTATTGTTTTTAATTTGAATGACCTCTTCGCTTATATATGTTTAACTGGCTTGAACCTGTTTAATTGCATTATCAAACACCTATCAGAGGAATGGGAAAGCCTTGTGCAAAGAGTCCATGGCTGCTGTAATGTGCTGAACCAGGCTGGAATAAGGGTCACCTGTATCTCAGCTTGCTGGTTTGCATTTCTGCAGAAATCAGAATTTTGCTGCTGGTCCTTGTTTCATTGTTAGCACTTTTCTTGTCTAACTGATGTCTGGTGTTCTTCATTATTGCTATCTGCTTTATGTTGCTTGTACAACAATACGAAGTTAGCTTTGAAGCTGAGCACATCTTTTTTTGTAGCTTGACACCATTGCCTTTGGGACAGAGACAGCTTCAAAAAACACAGAAAAATAGCCACAAAACCCTTCTTCTCCCCAGTATTTCTCTTGGGTCATAAATCTTTATATGCTCTTCAGGACAACTCCTCTTCAGTACGGAACCTATCCTAAGCATGAAGGCCATCTCCTCTGTTTGGTGTGAGCCAACTGGCAAGCTCCCAGCTTTGAAATGAAGTTCAGCCCTTTGAAGTCTCAGTGACATACTCAGATCATGCCAGCCCTAGAGACGCGTCTTCCTGCATCTGTACATTAGCTCTGCCAGTTGGACTGTTGTCTTGTAACTGGGCGTCTTCTGTGGCGAATGAAGAAACTGTGAATTTGAGTGTTGGGCTGTGTGCTGAGGAGCAGATAAGCTCTTTGTAGCCCAAACATGAAACAGCAAATTCCATATATGCATTTTTACATGGCAGATGTTGAGGACTAACTCACTGGTCATTGTCATGGAGATTACAAAGATTATGGTAATGCTTTGACATAAAGTGCCTTTCCCAGTGATTACAGATAACTGCTCTAAGAGGCTATACTGCCCTAAATAAGAAAATTGTATTAAATGGGGAATTACGGGTGCAATTCTTGGAGCTATGGGGCCTGGAGTTAGTTCAGGCACAGGAGATGTCATATGATAGCCCAAATTGGATGGGTTTGCTTCATGATAAATTGATAGAACCTGTCAGAAACCAGGAGTCAGATATGAATAGTTAGGAGCTGGGATTTCTTGCAGAGACCTGAATGTGGAACTTTGGGTTAGGAGATGATCTTAAAGATCTTTTCCAATCTGAGTAATTCTATGATTCTATGACTTGAGTACTGTGTGGAGGAAACTAAGGCTGGGAATTCATCTATCTTTGAGTAGAAAAGGAGATGATAGATACTACTGACATACTCTATGTAGAGCATGCTGACTGGAAGTGGAGACACATTCTCACTGTTTCTTTTTCAGGGGTCAGAGACAGGATCAGAGAGTTCAAGAGGAGATGCAGTGGGATTGTCAGTATGGAAGAGTGCTAGGAGGCTTTATGAACTTTTGCTTACAAGTTCATTGTTATGCCTGAAAGAAGTATTAACCCAAGCTGTGGGTGCACCTGCATACCATGCTGAGAGGCAGGTGGGAGTTTCTTTGAAAAATAAAGAAACTGAGATGAGAAATGAATGGTACTGATTCAGGCAGAACAGCCTTTTTCACCTCTCAAGTCAGGACGCACACCTCTGTAACAAAGTAGCAGCAGAGTTGCATTTTTAACCTAAATCTGGAAATTCAACCCAGCATTACTGAGTTGGTGTTTTACTGAGTTCATTTTGCATTTCTTCTTTAGGATGTTTATTGCTGCAGTGTTCTCTGTATCCCCGCAGCTCCTCACTTCAAGGCTCTTCAAATACCCCTGTGAAGCAGGTTGTGCTTCTGGCTGTTGATGAAGGAAGGAACAGCTTCAAAGCATTTGTTGAAATTTCTGGATGATAAAATCTATGTTATTTACATGAAACTTCTTCCAGAAGAAAATGCCACTTTGGAAAAGGGGAGAGGTAGAAAATAAATGGAAATATAAAAAGCATTAAAGAATTTGTTCTTTCCTATAACTCCAGACAGCTTGCGGCTGCAGTCATTCATGCTGACCAGTGCCTTTGCCTGTGCAGAAAGGTCTGGTGATTTCTGGTCTTGTGCAGCTGAGAGTCTGTAAGATGTCTGTGGTTTTATGCTAGGAATAAGTTCTTGTAGAATGGCCTTTTGCAGGAATGTTGATGACCACTGTTAAAGTGTTTTTAATATCAGCTGCTAGCTGTTTCAGTATTACTGTGTTCCAAGCAAGTTGTTAAACTTCAGTCAGTATGTTGGTAAAGGGTGTTTTCCAGACAGTTTTACCTGGTGGCAGCTCTGGATTTGCATTGTGCCCAAGTCCATGTGTGGGCTGGAGGGGGCAGTGCCCCAGTGGCCCACATGTTCATAGGTAGCCCAGGGAGCTCACAACTGCTTTCATCATCTTCCCTGACAGATACAATGCAAAGAGTCCTAAAATCTCACCTTGAAGCCTTGAGGTTCATAGCTTGGATGGGAAGAAGGAATGTTGCTCTATGTAAACTTTATAGTACTTGTTCTTTTCTGTTTGTTTTGAGGGGTGTTTATGGCCAGTGTTTTCGCTAACTGCCCTTATGGGTGGGAACAGTCCAGAAAGAACGTTTGTTTTGCTCTTTGTAACTGTTGTGTGGATATTCCTGGGAATGACCCATAGATGTTTTTGTGATTGAGAGTTGTGTGTGTTGTTTGGGTTCTTCTGGGGTGAGCATGGGGAGGAGGGGTGTGTGTGCACTGATTTTTGCTTTCTTGCTTGGGTATCTCCACACATCTACTATCTATCTACTTTTAGCCATGGATGGTTGGGTATTCTCTTGGGTATTCATACTTACCACATACAATTTATTTCTTGAAACACCTCACCTAACTTCATTATGTGACTAAGACAAAGAACCTTATCTTTCATACAATTCCTCACTTGTAGTTCAGTACAGAATCATTTACATATAAATGCAGGGTGTGTGTATGTTTTGGAGGGGGCAGGGGAATATTCTTTTTCTTAGGAAACTAGGACATACCTTCAAGAAGATACATAGAAATGTGAACTTCTCTCTGTGTCACACATGAAGGCATTATTTCTGTGTGGCGCAAATGGGAGCGGGTGTTTGTACAATTATTATGGTATGCTCATAATGGGCAGGGAGGTGCTAAGTGGGCAGCTTTCATCAATTCTACTCAAATTAATGAAATTCTTGACAGAGGACCTCTTGGTATTTGAGTGTAAAGTAAGAGCTGAAAGGCCTACGTTCATTAATTTTTAACAGCCCAAATGCCTTCCAGGCTTTTGATTTTTAAGGCGAATCATAGAGCAGTAATTCACGTGGGAAAAATTTGTCAGGTTTAAGCAGCAGCAGTCTTGTGGGACCTTGCAGAAGAACACATTTTGTGATGTTTTATGACCTTATATAATTAGTTTTTAGTAGGTGTGGTTTTTACCCTCACACTGTGTAAATCTGGGACAGCTCCATCATCAGATACCTGTTTACAGGTAGGAAAATGCTTTATATCGTGCTAGATATGGTCCAACAGCAGTGAAATGAGGTAATTGAGCTTTATAGCTTGGTAAGGCTATCATTGCTTCAGAAGAAAAAGTTTATTTTTTTTATTAGGATGTTTAATCTGGCAGATTTGTAAGACATCTGTCCTGTTAGGTGAGGCTTTGATGACACAGCCCGTGTTGCTTTCTAGTCCTCTGATGGCTGTCCAGAAGCAATGCTGGGACTATGAATCCCAAATTTCCTGAGGGCAGCAGTGAGAGGAAAGGGAACCAGATGCAAGGATAATTCCTGGACATGAGCACTGATGATGAACTGCCAGGTTGTGTCATTTTCTACTGAATGCTTTATATTTGGTGATATCCTTAAGCTATTAATCAAGTGGTAACATATGTTGTGTAAGCTGACATTAAGTTGTACTGAAATGATATTCCTTCCAAATTTCTTAAATGGTTGCTTAGCATGTCAAGTATTTGCTTGATTTTTTTTTTCTTTGTTTCCTTGTTTGTAGCTCATGATGAAGCCTCTTAGCTCTCAACTTTTCTGTGTAAAATTTTGGTTATTGTTAGGATTTTACTCATGCTTTCAACAAATCTATATTTAAACAGGCAGAAGGCATTGTGTTGAATTCTGTTCACTCTTGGATTGTAAATAGAGGATGAAAATTCAAATTATTGGAGAAGGTATGTAGTAGCAGCATAATTCAATAACCTCTCAAATGTTTGCATCAATTAATTTTGAATCTTTTAAATGAAACTTGTAGAAAAAGGCAGTGAAGCAAAAATGACAGCCATTGAAACCACTCAGTCTAATAATAATTCACAACTTCTTGAAAGTCACCAGAGACAGCTCTCATGAAAAGCTTGGGGCTCACATTCTTGTTTTGTTCTTCGGACAGTAATTGTGCAGAATTAGAAAATCTGCTTTAATTGTCTGCATATTCAGCCTCAGCAGGCATGTATGCCTCTGTCATCACTTGCCTCATGAGTTCTTTTTTAAAGGTTGATTCTCAAGAGGTTTTAAAAAGAAAAGATGCTTCCTTGGAAAGTGCTGGATCATAGGAGTATTGGTAGAGATGAGTCATTTACTTTGAGAAGCACAGGATTTTAAGTAGCAAAATATGAGGTAACTTCTTACCTGCTGTACTTTGACCAGAAATTTCATTCTCTAGAATGAAATATGGTTATTATGCAGGAACATCACTGTTGAAGTTAAATGACTGCTAAATATGTGCGCTGCTTGATTTTTTTTCTTCCCCATAATATTCATCTATTTGGTGCAGAGAAATTAACCTGCAGTATGATTTTGACAACTCTTGGTCAATAAGTGATGCCTGCTGGTTTGTTTTTTCTTTTTTAAATCATTATTTAAAGAAAAGGTGATTAGAGCAGGTTCCTCCTCCTGATGAAATGCTGTACACGGATGTGGAGATTTCCTGCTGATATAGATGTGAAAAGCTTAAATTTGTATCTTGCCATTGCAGCCTGTTCTCAGCCTGTTCAGCATAGATCTTGGCTGACTGTTTACAACAGAAACCCAGTATAAAAATAAAGTAACCTCCAAGAGGAGGAGGATACTTCTTTCACTTTTCTGCTATGGCAAATCATAGAACTCTTAGAGTTGGAAGAGACCTTTAAAGGTCATCTAGTCCAACTCCCCTGCAGTGAACAGAGACGTGCACAGCTCAATCAGGTCGCCCAGGGCCTGATCCAGTCTGGTCTTGAATGTTTACAGGGACGGGGCACCCATCACATCTCTGGGCAACCTGATCCAGTATTTCTCTGCACCCCTCACTGTATAAGACTGTTTCTTTATATATAACCTAAATCTCCCCTCTTTAAGCTTGAAACCATTTCCCCTTGTTCTGTTGCCGCAGACCTTGCTGAAGAGTCCGTCCCCTTCTTTCCTGTAGCGTCCCGTTAGATACTGAAAGGCTGCTATCAGGTCACCTCAAAGCCTCCTTTTCTCCAGGGTGAACAGCCCCAGCTCTCTCAGCATGTAAATGATTAATAGATAAATTTTACCTCTACCTCTTGAATTCATTTTGCTTGCTTCATAGCCAAACCCTCTGAAATGACTTTTGTAGAGCTATTGGCTTATTACTTTACTCTTCATCCTCAGTCTTAAAGAAGTGGGCTTTAACACCATCTGTCCACCCCATCAGCCCAAAAAAATTGTCGGAAGTGCATTTCCTATTCTTCTCTGCACCTCCATTTTTAACTCAAGACTTCAAATCTTGTTGCATAGTAACAAAGTAATGTGTTTTCATTGTCTTCAGGTTTGAGCGGGGTATCAGTTTTGCTGTATTTGCTCTTGTCTGGCTCTCAGTTTTACAATGAAAAAGCCTTTTCACTGACAGTCGAAGCCTTATGCATCATCTTTTGCTGGCTTTGTAAGCTTGCCAAATTATTTTTGCTGCATGTTGTAGGAGTAAATTGTGCTTTCTGGGATCATTGAATATCGATACAGTTTACTTACTGAAGTAGAAACCTACTATTTTCAACTGTGTCATCCAACATTACTACTAATCTTTAAATTGTGTAGTTTAAATTGTGTAGTTTGATCAGCTTTTTTTGCTTTATCTTGCACATTTGAGGACTATGTTGTACCTCTTGAAATGTTGAAGTTTTGTAGTGGCTGGTGATAAAATGTGCTCTGTGCTGCTGTGAAGAGAAGGGGTCTCCTGTTACCCTGGGGCTGGAGGTGGCTTTACCACCTCCCCACAGGGATGGGCCATCCTACTGCTGACAGGACTACGTCTGCACTGACTTGGCTTTGCCACGTGCACCTGTGGCTCTCAAAGTTAACACATTTATTTTAAAACAGTTTGCAATGGAGAGGCGAGTGATGACATGACCCAAAATCCTAAAACTTTGGGCTTAATTAAAAACTCAGGAAGAAGTATCTGTGAAGAGATCGGACCATGCTGATCTTCTGCAGGCACCTGCTGGTCCCATCAGGCTGAGTCTGAGGCTGGACCTGCTGAAGGCTGGCTGCTGTCACTGATCTTACCAGTCAGGTGTTTGTGCAGTCAGGTGTTTTGTTTTGCTTGATTTAACCAGGGAAGGGTGAGGAGGAGGAAGGTAGAGGTACGTTTGTTAATTAAAGTGAATCCCTTCTGAATCTGGATGTAATTTAAATGAGTTCCCAAGAGCTCTCAGAAGAAAAGGGTTCTATTTACAGTGAGTTTGTCTTGTGTTTGGATCATAGTGATGTTTCTACCTTGCCTTCCCCTGCTGTAGATGAGGAAAGGTAACATCCAGGATATCTGTGTGCTTAAGTATTGTTTGATGCTGTAAATCCTTGCCTGGGAGAATGTTGCTCTGACCATTTGGTGACTGCAGGGCTTTGTGTTGCCTTTAGAAGTCCTGTGGTTTTTAACTTCTCATCAGATGAATCCATTATGACTTGATCAAACAGTGCTAATAGTTTTCTTATCTTTCTTATGGGGGTTACGGTGGTGGTGGTGGTATTTGCTTTGATGTGATCTCATCAGTATTTTCAGAATTTAGAGTTACGATTTAGTAATTTGAATGCTGAAACTTTCTTTTTCCTTTCCAGTACCAGATGTATATACTCCATTTTAAAACCACATAAATATGTCAGAATTACAGCACAGCATAAAGAGTGAATGCTTTTCTTCTGGCAAGTGAAATTTGTTCTAGTTTATATTCTGTGATATACAGTGTCTTAATGATTTGAAGCACTTTATTTTTACAGGACTGTTTTCAGATACAGGCTGCTGAAGCCTTTTCATAGAATCGTAGCATGGCTTGGGCTGGAAGAGACCTTAAAGACCATCTACTTCCAACCACTGCCACAGGCAGGGCTGCCACCCACCAGCTCAGGCTGCCCAGGGCCCCATCCAACCTAGCCTTGAACACCTACAGGGATGGGGCACCCACAGCTGCTCTGGGCTCTAAATAAAAAATTTCATGACTGTTCTTTGATAGGCCCATATTCCTTCAGACCACGAATTTACCCAGGGCATGGTTGCTACAGCAAGTTCTGTTCTTGTTCAAACAAAACCTTTGGTTTAAAAGAAACATACATTGCTTTACAAGTAAACATTTAAATTTTCAGTTTGAGTGTTACTCCTGCAGAGGATTTGTGTATCTTACCACACACATAATTTGTGTAATTCTGTTGAATGCAGCAATGAGGCCAATAAATATGGATTATACTCTTACTTTGATAAAAGGTTATCAGGGTATTATTGTGTCTCAAGAAAAATTACTAATGTAGAAAAACTGGGATAAAATGTTCTTCAAGATGTGTTTAATCCCTTTTTCTTCCTTGGGTTTCTTGTGTTGTGGGTGCTTTTTTTTTTTTTTTTTTTCTGAAGAACATTTTTTTTATGTGTTTATATCCAATTAATAGGACATAGACTACCCTTATTGTTGCTTGCAGGGCTCAGTAGACCAAGCTTTTGCCAAGAATTAGCCTCACTTTTTGATGGCATACCGTCATGGGAATTTATGGCTGCTAGGAACTACATATGTCAGATTTTACTAAGTAATGGTTGCGAGTCTAGATTCTTCCCACATCTCTATATACTGCAAACAATCTTGAAAACTGCTTTTATCTTCATCCTGGGGCTTACTTTAGCAAAGATGCTTGTTTGTGGCTTAGCCCCAGTAGGCAGCACAGTGCCACACAGCCACTCACTCTCCCTGATTGGTACAAGGGGAGAATTCAGAAGGGTAAGTGTGAGGTCTCATGGATTGAGGTAAAGACAGCTTTCTAAGTAAAACAAAAGCCAGTTACACAAGCAGAACAAAGCAAGGAATTCATTCCCACTTCCCATCAGCAGACACGTGTTCACCCACTTCCAGGAAAGCAATGCTCATCACATGTATTGGTTTCCTGGGAAGACAAACACCATCTCTCTCAACATCCTCCCTTTCTCCTTCTTTACCCCAGCTTTTATTGCTGAGTGTGATGCCATAAGGGATGGGGCATCCCTTTGTTCAGTCTGGATCAACTGTCCTGTTCTGTCCTCACCCAGCTCCTTGGGCCCCCCAGCTCCTCCCTGGCAGCACAGCATGAAATGCTGAAAAGACCTTGATTCTGTGTGAACACCGCTCAGCAATAACTAAAACATCAGTGTGTTATCAACATTGCTTTTACAGAAAACAAAACACGGAATTATGCTAGCCTCCGCAAATAAAATTTGTCTCAACCAAGCCCATGCCACTCTTTTTTGCTTTGTTTTGTGTTTTAAGGACTGACAAATGACCAACTATCACTCTCCTATCTTGTTGAACAATGAATTTCTTCTTCATCTTCACCTTTTTTCCAACACACATTGCCCTAACTTTGGAATTTATAATCTTTGTTGGTAATAGCTTTCAAGATCATTGTGACAAGACTTCAGCACATCAGTGTACAAACATCAGTGGAGCTTTTCTATTTGCAGTGAGGAATCTTCTTGGAGATATCTTGTCTCCTCAGTAGCTGGGATTTGAATCTTCTGTCACTAATCCATGACTGCTCATGTGTGGTGAGTATGTTTAGTCAGCATTAATGTGCTTGCTCTTTGCCAAACATGTGGTATGGACCATAGGAATAGAAGAAATCAGGTATTTTCTTGTCTAGTATATTAAGTTCAATTAATCTGCACAAAGTCATTCGAACATTGATGCCAACCGCTGTTAGTTCCTCTAGAAAATATTTTTATATTCTGCTATGGAGAGGAAGAAATATGTTCTTTTCCCAGTGTATCTTCACTCAGATAAGAAAAGGGTGAACTTCATTGGTACACAGACAAATGCCAAGGCAAATCATCAGTAAAAGCTTTTGTTGGGCAGGAGGTGAGGAGGGAGAATTCTCCCTCAAATTTCCCTGCTCTTGTGGTTGTTGTGCCATTTCACTTAACCAGTAATTTTAAACATGTTTAAATCTGACTAAAAACAGATCCATGTGCGTCTCATCAGTGTACATGGTGTGCATTCCCATTTCTTAGTAGGGCCCTGAATGATTTTTGTGACATTCCCAAATGTTATCTTGCAAATAAATTTTTCCCATCCTTTTTAATGTTTTCTAAACTGTCATTTCTGGCCTTGAGAGCAACCTCTTGGAAATGTAAAGCAAGGTAAAATTGATTTAAGTATTTGTCAGAAATATAGCACAATTTGCTCTGGTCACCAAAGTATCCATGCATCCTGTTAGTTCAAATGAAGCTGCAGCTGAATTTAAAAACTTAACTCTACTTTGTGTTTTGATGACTCATATGCCAGCTTCATGTTCCTTGCAGAATTCCTTGAGAACTCTGAAGGTGTAATGACATTTTATAGTAACTTGCAGAGCATCAGGGAGGTTGGCTGTCTGGAGCTATCGCATAAACCTTCCTCATCCAGATCCCTGCAATGACATGTGCAGTTCTGAGTGACCCCTCTAGTTCAGTGAGCAAGCACATGAGCCCAACTGAGACTTGAACACCTCAAATGTGTCTGTATCCCTGGGGAAGGGGTACCTGGTGTGCCGGGTATCTGGAGATCAGTCTGGTTCTGAGTGAAAGTGTAGATTTAAGTATGTTTGATTCTTTTCAGGAAAAGTGTTTTTTATTTTGAAGTTACATTTTTACATCTAAATGTATGCCTGTGTGTGCATATATATATTTGTGTGTGTGTATACTCCATATATTTATACATACACAGATATATAAACTTATGCTAAGGTGCAAGTTTTTGTTAATATAAGATTTTTTCTTAGCTGCTTTAGTATCTTGACTAGCATGCAGTGATCCGTAATGGGCCTGTACCTGGGCAGGCATGCTTCAGAGAGTCCCAACAGCTGCATCCCTCCTATATCTTTCTTCCAAGTAATATGTTTTTTGGATGGCACTTGCTAGACCCAGTCAGAATGGCTGCTCAGAGTTATTTTCCCCTCCCTGCCTAATGTGCAAGGAATGCCCTGATTTTCTCCATCCTCATTTGCTAGGTGCTGGCCTGTTACCTCATGGTGTGGGAGATTGTCGTTTCCCTCCTCTCTTAAGCTCTGTTGACTGCAGTTGCTGTATCTCAACTGATGCATCTCCCATGCTGAACCATAGATGCTTAGGAGGCACATTGTGTATTTTATATTTGTCATAATATATTACATTTTAACAATGTAGAATGTAAAAGAATGTAGTAAATTGATTGAATTTAATAAATTCAACTTAATATGCCTGTATGTATAAATATGTTACTTCAGATCAGGTGATCAAGTATTTAGAATGAGTAAGCTGTCTTCCAGCTATTTGCAGAGTTGGCTTTAAAAAGAAGAGAGCTCTTAGATGACACTGTTTAGAGTATTTTTTGAAACTGGTGGACTTAATGTTGAGAGGGGAAAGTGTGGAACTCTCAAGCTGCCTTTCTTAAGTGAGTTACTCAGATTTCATTTCTTTTGGGCAGTATTTCTAGTTTGGAGGAATGAAATGTAAACTCTGTACCTGTTTAGGGTGTGCAAATGGGTACCAGGCATGCAGCCAAACCTGCTTCATGCTGTCTGTGTTGTAGTAGTACTGGTTGTGTTCAGCTGCTTGTGGACATTGGATTTCTGATTAAAACCTTTTTAACGTGTTAAAGAAGGCTAAAAGCAATGCATTGAAACCTGGTGTTTCAGACAGTAGCTCTATTATCCTGTGCTGAAGTCACAGTTCAGCTTTGTCTGATTCTTTTTTATGTAGTTGTTTCTGTCTCTGTTATATTTAAAAACAAACAAACAAAAAAACCTACCCAACCCTGCCATTCCTGTTGAGGTTAGCAACACCTTTTTAATCTTTGCCATTGTTCTGAACAGTTACTTACTAGGTTTTCTATGGGAATGAGGTCTCTGTGAGGACTCCGTATCTGTCTTCCTATTAAATTTGAAACCTGTTGGCTGTTTTCATTGAAGTTTGACAGTTCTTAAAAGTAATGATTTCCTGCATGTTGTGTAGAAACATGACGGGGTAGGGAGAGGTTACTCATGTAACAACTCAGTATATCTGACACAGGAGAAGCCACGTGTCTTCCAACTCTGGTCTTCACACAGGAGTTGTATTTTTCTTAAACATAAGTACTTCTTGGCAAGTAAACGCTATTGCTTGGGTTCTGCGTCTGAAAGAACTGACCAAACAGATGCAGGTTTACACAGAAGAACTGTTTGAAGCCCTCAGTTTGCATAAAGGAAAGGTCTTTTACCTTGCTACTTCTCCTTATTCACCTCCTCTAAAAATTGATAAGTATCCTCTGAAAAAAGCTGCTGCTTACAGGGAGGAGCAGGAAGCAAAGAAGGCCCTCTAATCACTTTTATATCTTCTCTCTCGAACCTGTTTTCTTTTAGGGGTATTGGAAAGTGTTAGGATTTTTTAATATCTTGGCATTTGATTAGGAGTGCAGTTGCACCAGAAAAGCCCCTGTGCTGTGGAGTTCTCAATTTCTGCTAAGTGGAAAAATCATACCAACTTACATAGAGACTGCACGCAGAGCATGGCTGCCAGAAAGCTAACTGCCTAAGTGCATTGTGCTCATGGCAGCAGGCAGCTTAGTGCAAGCTGAGAAACCTGCCTGCAGAGCTGGGACAAAGGCTGTTTACTTCAAGAAACTCCTTGAAGCGCTGCTGGCAAATTAGGAAGAGCTGTGCCTTAGGTACTTCAGTTTACACGTAAATGTCTTGGCATAAATTTACCTTTATCAGCCATCTACTCTGAGCTGGATGTGAACAGAGGTAGCTGAGGAACTGACACGTTCAATTTTTATGGACTCTGAAGGAGGAAAAAGGATTGACTCCAGGATGAAGGTGCAACAAACTGGAGCCTTAGGCTTTGGCTTCAAAAAAGAAAAGGGGTGAGGAAAGGGAGAAAGACAAAAACTGGAACATCCTTTAATTTTGTATCATCTTTGGCTTGTCCTTATGATTTCTGTCCACTCCTACAGTCTTCAATCAGACGCTTAGTTAATATTATCTTGAGGCTCTTCAGAACTGCAGAGGTGCTTTCTGGTCCTGAGAGCAGCTGTGGAGAAAGATCTATTGAGACAATACATGGAAGTTGTAGTTCCACCTCCTTGAAACCTGTTATGGTGGAACTTCAAGGAGAAACAGCAGTTTCAAACTACTACTTCCTTGATTCCCTCTTTCTGTCATACCTGCAAATACAACTGTCCAGCAACACAAAGACATCAAAATGTTGAACTGCTACATTATTTTAGTGCAAATGTTTTGGTGACAAAAAGGATGCTTTCATATTAGGTCTGCTGACACTTAAGAATCCTTTGCTGAGGTGAGGATGTTACCATGGCTCAGGTGCCTCTGGCCTACCTATACTGATTTTGCCCCTTTTTGGAAATAGTGTAAGGTGGAAATTTTCCCAGAGAGAAAGCAACTTGCTTGAAGCCTAACAACCAATACATAATGACAGAGATGCAAGCAGGTCTCTGAATTGGTCCAGTGCCATGCTCACTGAGCCACAGTGCAGATTCATGTGCCCGGGGGGGCAAGATGAAGGCCTTCAAGCAGCTCCAACAGAAAACTGCTGTATTTAGCTCATGAAGATGGTCTTCTTTGAGTTGCCTGCCTGTGCTGCATGCCACAATCACCATATCTTTGTAACAGCCAGCAGGATAGCATGTGGATTTGTGGCTTGGGCATTCCGGCTTGCTGTTCAGTTGGAGATGGGCCTGCAGCAACAGAAAGATGTCAGACATCCAGAGGGCACTCATCAGCCAATTTGGGCAGGTGAGTCGGCTCCTTGAGACCCAACTTCTCAAGGACTTGCTGCTTGAGCTGAGCCGGAGCCTTTGCTTTGGCATAGTTACTTCTTGATTGGATGGGAGAATAAAAACCTGACACACAGGTTCTCATTGACCAAAAACTACAGTTTATCTGATTCAGTACCTGAGTTATTTCTTCTGCTGAGGCAAAACAGGCAGTTGCCTAAGGCAGCCAACACATTCAGTATGATTGCAGGTTGTGATTGGTAAACCTCTGTGGGCTGGACTGATATTTAATTAACAATTTAATATTGGTTGCAGATGCTTTTGTGCTTTTCTGATTTTATTGTGTGTTGCCAGCGTGTGTTAAGAACATGTTTGATCTGCTAGTAAATGACACACTGAGAGAGAGCCAGTTTTTTTGTTTTTTTTTAAAAAAAACGTAGATCACTCTTAAAGTAGTGCCTCCTATTTATTTCCATGGAAAATTGCAACAGATACAAAGATCACAATAATGCTATTTGATAAATTCTCAGCTATAAAATGCTATATTTCAACATAGGCACCACTGCTAGCTGTGGTGCATTTTTGCTGGTGATAACCAAGAGCCTGCATGCCTCTCTCATTGAAACCAATGCCGGGGGACCCATAGTCACCATTGCCACTGCAGAAGAGGGAGGAGCTCCCTCTCTATAGGGAATGAAGGGAGCAGTTAACTCACTCTGTTTCAGAAATGTGGAAATGCACCTAGAAAAAAGCACCTGCTTTCTCAGATTTACTCTAAGTTGGTATGCCAGTTTCTCACAGAAATGAATTCCAGCTTGGGCACGAGGGACCTTCAGAGGTCAGGGAGTTGTTCCTTTGCCCAGGATTGGACCTTCCTGAGATGATAAACTGTCCCCACAAAAGGACATGATTTGGTGGTCCAACCTGACATTTACATTGTGTTCATACATGTAATTATTTTTAGTGATACCTAAGACAAAAGAAACTTTCTACAGAAGTATAGGCAGCTATTTAGAAAACAAAACAAAACTTATTATGGGGAGGGCGAGGACTATGTAGGAAAAGGGCCGACATTTAAAATATGAATATTCTGTGTCCCCTCATCTTTTTGGCCTTTTTAATTGCTTTTTAGGTTGTTGAAAGTTTAACCCCACTTCTCAGCAATGTCATCCACAGAATTGTTCTTTAATGCCAACCCGTGGAACTGGTTTCCCAGTATTTGGTAAACTGCCATGAGCTGAGTGTCATCATCTTGTCACCTGTGTACGTCATTGCTTAGCCTGGAAAGACTGACAAAATGCAGCACTGAAGGCTGCCATTGAGAAGAAACTTCAGCCACCAGGGAGCCAATCCCAATTGCCCTCATGTTCCTTTTCCAGCATGGCTTTGCTTAGAGCAGCCAGCAGAGATCTACACCTTCAAAAGATGTATTTCCAACGTGCATGTATTTGGCTGAATTGCCTGTCACAGAATCGCACAGAATCACCCGATGGGCAGGGTTGGAAGGGTCCTCAAGGATCACGAATCTCCAATCCCCCTGCTGCATGCACGGCCATCAACCTCCACATGTAATACTAGACTAGGCTAGTCCAGAGTCTCACCACAGACTAGGGAAATTCCAGGCAGGGGAAAGCAGTTTCCATAGTTGTGCAGGGGAGTTCAGCATACGGGAATATTTTTCTCATAAGTAGGTGACCTTCATGTAGGTGAAGGAAGCAGTCTGTTAGTCTTAGACCTTGAAAGAAATGTGCGTTACTACAGTTCTCTTTCATCTGAGAGATATGAAGGAATGAATTACTTTCTGATTAATACTATGTACTTCAAAAGTAACAAAAAGATGCATGTTTTTAGGTGCAAGATTGCTATATATACACTAGCATTTCTCACTGCATCCTCCTTACTCCACTGACTTTATGTTATAAAGTTCTATTTGGATGCTCATTTTACTGTAATTCTGCAGAACTTGAGCTGACTGGGGATGTTTTTTTTGCACTGTGCATGCTACTTCTGGGGATTCACCATTGCTGTTCTGTGCAAACAGATGATGTCTGCCATTGGTGGACCTCATCTGTGGTTTTGGACCTGTGAAGTGAATTCTTGTAGGAGCCTGAGGCCATTATTTATTTTTTCAGTGAGCCTTTGTGCTTTTTCACACGGTTATAGGAGTTGAAAGGGATCTCTGGAGATCATCTAGTCCAATCCTGCTGCTAAAGCAGGTTTCCTTCAGTGGATTGAACAGGAAAGTGTCCAGATGAGTTTTGTGTATCTCCATAGAAGGAGACTCCACAGCCTCTCTGGGCACCTGGTTCAAGTGCTCTGTCACCCTCATTGTAGAGAAGTTCTTTACCTTGTTTACATGGGACTCAGAGTTTTTCATCTTCTGCTCATTTTCCCTTGTCCTTTCTCTGAGCATCACTGAAAAAAGCCTGTTCCCATCCTCTTGACACTCGCCCTTTAGATATTTAAAAGCATCAATAAGAGGCTCTCTACTTTCTCCCCTCCAGGCAAAATTAGTCCCATGTCTCAGCCTTTCCTCACGAGGGTCAAGCTCCACGCCTCGCTCATCTTTGCAGCCTTACTGGACTCTCTCCAGTGGTTCTCTGTCTTAAATGAGGAGCCCAAAACTGGGCACAGCAGTTTAGGGTTCTGCTATTTTTTATCTTGCATTTGCAACCTATATCCACCTCATCAACTTTTCTCAGCAGTAGTTTTATAATGGCTTGGGTTGGAAGGGACTCCATGGTCTCCTCACAGCCTTCTCTTCTCCAGGCTGAACAAGCTTAGCTCCCTCAGCCTGTCTTTGTAGGGGAAGTGCTCCAGCCCTCTGGTCATCTTTGTGGCTCTCCTCTGGACCCTCTCCAACAACTCCACATCTTTCCCGTGCTGGGGGCCCCAGACCTGCAGGCAGTACTCCGAATGGGGCCTCACCAGGGCAGAGTAGAGAGGGCCAATCACCTCCCTGTCCCTGCTGTCCAATCCTCTTTTGATGGAGCCCAGGATAACGATAAATGAAACTGCAGTGTGGTTACGTATGTGAGAGAGAAATTGTTGGAAAAAATTCTGATTTTAGAAAAAATGGTGTATTCTAATGAGTATCAGTCCTGCCTATGTCACTGTATGAGCCATGTTACTCAAAGCACTGTGAAATACATTGGAGATCATAGTTGCATAGTTAGGAGATAGATGGGACAAGCTACAATGGGATAAAGGAAGGATTTTATTTCTGATTTTGTATACCTTTTGTTCATGTATATAATTGCCTACGCCAGGTCCTTGGTTTTTTGTTTTTCTGGCTTTTTTTACATACCATTAGGACATTTCAGGCTGGTGTGCAGTTTTTGACTTGTTTTTAAAATCTACGAGTATCAGACTGTCTGAAAGGCGTGTAATAAGCACAGCACATGGATGATTCAAGCCCTGTACGCATCTTTGAGCTGTTCCTCATTGCCTTTAACATAGAACCAAAATGTTGATTCTTGACACATGTCCACCCTTCCACTTGACTTAGCAAAATATAAGTCTCCTTCCTCACATTTTGTCAGAAACAGTCCTCTCTTTGATTAAGCAGGTGTCATAAAATGAACGTAAAGATGGGCTCCTCATTTTTCAAACAATTATTCAGGTAAGATAAGCTTAGAGTCTCAATGCTTTGGAGACCCAAGATAGAATGGATTGAGTAGTGCTCAACTTGCAATGTGTACGTAAAAAGTGTTGTGCAAAACAGCTCCCAAACTGAACGTTATTTTGACTGTATTACAATCTGGTAACTCTTAAACACCTACGGAGAAATGGTGGCTCAGGAAATATTTTTAAACAGTTAAGCTGAGCGTGATCTGTGTCTCCTTGCTTTTGTGTGCTGTTAATAAAGTTATACTACCTTGTTACAGAAGATGCCCCTATTGATATTTTGAAGAGAGTTTGCAAAGAATGATGTCTGAGATAGTTAAACAATTTGGAGAGTATTATTCCCATGTCTAAACAGTGGATTTATGTATCAATATAGAGCTAAAACCATCATTCTTCCCTTAGAATTTCAAAAATATCCTTGACTATGTATCCTTGACTGAGCATCAACTATAACAGTGTTCTTGTTTAGTGTATTGAATGTGATATTTAAAGCCCAGTTGAAGGCTACTGAAGAGCAGACAGATAAATATACTTGAAGCATAGAGGTCTAATGGATACATTTAGTTATCGCTCTAGTGTTCTTTGCTTAGAGGTTACTTGAAATGTTAATCAGACACTAAATTTAATCCCCAGGAAAATGTCTACTAAATGTTAGGGTCATGTTGACAATATGCAAGATTCTAGAAGGATATTAGTTGCTATACTTCACTGCACACTGGACCAAAGATCTGTCATCTGACGAATGAAATGCAAAAAATGCTCATGTACAATAATGCCAACTACCAAGAGGAATGTTTGATGGTTTTAATTTGGCATTTAGATGTTTTTTTCTTCAGTGTAGTTCAGTTTGTGCTGGTAGGCAGATGAGAAATTAGGGAAGGGGAAAATAGAACTGTTGTCTTGGAGTTTAAAAAATAGTATGCAGTGAAATTTTTGTACATGCAGATAAATGGGATGCTTGTCCCATGGCCACCCGTTGATGTCTTCATGACAGAAATTCAATTTATATTCAATGGGTAGTTATGGTCTAAAAAGTGCAGTAAATCTAGAAGGCTGCAAAGTCTCATGCATGTGGAAGTAAGAGGATTAGACTTTTTTTTTTTTCTCCCCATAATTGAAAAACCATGCCTTCTTAAGCAGAAATACTGCTTGCAAAAATAGAAAAAAGACAATTTCCCTTTAGCATCCAACCTCCAAGAAAAGCCTCTTTTCTTTATAAAAGGAAAGAAATGCCAGCCAGAACTTTCACAAGAAGGGAAGAAGCCAGATATGTGGGGGCTGTGTTTATCTAAGCTCAAGTGATAAAATGTGATTAAGTGAGATTGTAGCAGCCATAACGTACAGCAGAAGAATATCAAGAAGGAAGCGGGCAATTCCTTTGGCATTTTCTCTGAGGTGTCTGGTCCTGGGGCTACTGTGAGAGGGTAAAATTTCTCTGGAATTTTAGTAAAAGTACATAATTACTCTTCCTGCTCCCTGCTGTCTCCACGCAAAATGGTACTTCAGAGTTGTACTGAGGCAATTCAATAAAGGAGGATAATGACAAAACAGGATCTTACAAATGCTTTCTTTTTAAGACTGAAATTTGTACTTACTGATATAATCAATATTTCAGAGAAATGGAAACTTTTTCCTTTCTCTCTTTTCCCCCTTCTTCCCAGTAGAGAATAACCCCTCTGTATTATAAATCTTTCTTTCTAATTACTTTGCTGATTGCTCGCATCTTCTGTGGGGTGTTTGATTTCAGCACTGAGCTCCGCAGAGACTGGATTTCTTAATCTTTATGTGGTAAATAAAATCAGTCCTAACCAGGTAGGTTTATCTTTTCTTAAGATATGTGTTTGAGTGTATAGAAAGATTTGGCTTAGAGTGTGGTGATTTAACTGATTACAAAAACCCATTTCTGAAGGTGACATGGTCGTATTTTGTGTCTATTTGAGTTTATGAAGTAAATGATTTCCTTTTTCTCCATGGCGTATTGTGCACACACAAATCATAGAATCACAGAATATTACACATACTTTAGTAGGAAAAGGTTGACATTCTAAGCTGATTGATGGGTAAATGGGAGTAAATTAACATTAGCGTCATGATACTTGCAAGTTTGAAGTGAGATTCTGTCTGCTTCATTAGTTACTTTAAGGAGTATTTTTGTGTGGATTTGTGTAAGATGCAATGCAATACACTGATTATATACAGACACTATATTTTATAAAAAGAATATCTTTTATTAAGCTGATTCCTCTTGTGCTCAAAATGTTTCTTTCTTTTTGTTCTTTCTTTGTAGTTGCTTCCATATTGTTTGCTGTATATGTAAGACCTGTTGGTTGCTATACTGCTCTAAGATATTGTATAACGTGTTAGGATATTTGAAGGAAAGAGGTAACACATCTTAAGCTGCTGTAATATCTTGTATTAGGAAGCAGTCTTGCAAAACTAGAGAGTAATTTTGAGAATCAGCCAAAAAGTGGTGGTTTTATGTTGGTTTCCTGTAAAGTTTGCTTACTGCTGGCTATTAAACCATATGACTGGGATGTTCTCTTTATTTTGTTCCCTTTTATTGCCAGTATCTTCAGACAGTATTGGTTGAAAATAGGGAATACCATCTTCAGCTTCCTTTCAAGAAGGCAGATGCAGAGTTAGAAAGTTCCTAGCTAAGAGAAGAGAGAACCAAGTTTCTTTGTGGCAGACAAGAAACAACTAGAGAAGGTTGAAAAACTGTGTCAGAAAGCTTAATGTCATCCTGAGGTTGGCTATCAGGAGTAGAGGAACACAAGACAGGGCAAGTTTAAAGGAGAAGACTCAGCTAACATGGTAGCTGTATCTTAGAATCATAGAATTTGTAAGGGATGTGCAGTGGTCATTGAGTCCAACTCCAACCACCCAAAAATTAAACCATATTTTTGAGACTGTTGTGCAAATGCTTCTTGAACTCTGGCAACTTGGGGCTGTGACCATTCCCCTGGGCAGCCTGTTTCAGAGCCCAGCCACCCTTTGGATTGCAAATTGTGTTGGCATCTCAGTGCTGTGGTTCCCTGAGGAGGTAGCCTGGGCTCAGCACCAGGAACCAAGCAGCAGCAGCTGGGACAATACCTGCACTGGGGCAGCATTGCAAGCAGGGCTTAGAGTTGCCCAAGATCAAATGGTGTTCCAAGCATCTCTGCCAAAATCTTTGATCCAAAAAAAGTGATGTTCTGAAAGGAGCATCTCTCACCGTGCCATCACCATGACATTGTGATGCTGTGCTGTTGCAAGGTTGAGACTTGCTGACTCACCATCCATCTCATTGCTGAGACTCGTTTACAACATCCCAGTTATAAAATGGAGAAGCTACGTGGGCTTTTCTGCGCTACAACAGTCACTGTGTGAAATGTTGTTGCTGTGGAAGAATGGTTATATTTATTTTTCCCTGAGTGCAGTCAAAGCCTTTTCAGTGAATAATGCAACATATTTAATGCTTCGGAGAATGATCTTTTGAAGATTAATGATTTTTATTTACAGTGTTTGTGATGCATAATAGCATCTCTCTGTATTCATCATATATTTCATATTATATATTGTATTGTATATTCATATTATATATTGTATTGTATTGTATATTTCATCATATGGCAAAATAAGAGCACATTTAATTTTTCTCTTGAAGAGGAAGAATGTAGAAAAACTGAATTTGTTTCTTGTGAGGTTCACAAGAATTTCTCAACTGTAAGGACAAGGTTGTGTATCTCATTTTGTCAAGCACTGGAGATCATGAAGAAATTGCAGATTCTACAGGTGTGAGGTAAACTTTCCTTCACTGTAAGGCCTGGCTTTCAGGGCAATGTTTGTGCTAGGAAACAGTGCTGTAGCCAACGCTGGCTTAAGTGCTAATCCTGCATTTGTGCACATTGTTTCTTGTCTTCTCAGCATGATTGTGACCTGTGCAATCTGGTGTTTCGCCAGATGGTATCCAGGAGCAGCATGGCAGTGCTAAGGCAGGAGCTGCTCCTTATGGGCAGGTTGGATTGCAGTCAGTTCTGGGTAAGGATAAAGGCTGCAGCCCACGTCCCTTGCTCCCTGGACTGGAGAATGACTTGCTCTGTGCAGCCATGCACAGATGCAAACAAGGGAGCAGGCTTGCATGGTGAAGCTGGTAAAGAGTTTGCTGCTTTTGATTTGTTGGGCATGAGGTCCTCCACCTTCTGCTGGACTGACAGAACTTCTGAAACCATCAGGAGATTGATCTGGAAAAAAAAAAAAAAAAAAAAAGTATTCAAGGGATTGGTGGGCTAGCATGAAGTTGGAGGGTCAAAGCTGGTGCAGGGAAGGAGCAAAACCATGAGATGTAGGAAAAGTAAGAACAGGACCAAAGGCATCAGCCCTAAGAGCAAGCTGCTCTTATCACCTTCTGTAGCCTGATCTAGTCCTGGAGGTGAATGCAAAACAGCATGGGGAACTTTAGTACCTCTTCTAGCCTATGGTTATGGGAAGCTTGCATTTCTTCTGTCAGACCAGTCTGTCAGATTAGTTAGCAGATGGGATTTTATCCCTTAAGGTCAACACAACTTTTATATTTGCTTTTTGTATAGGAGCAGCAGATAGATGCACACGAGTTTAGAAAGCAGAAGACTTTTTGGTCACACCCCATTTGCTCTGGCCCATCTCTGTCTGAAGTTTTCGGTCAGCAGAGTCATGTTTTCAGATTGTCTAGAGATGTTTTGTTGTTTTTTTATTTTCTATCTTGGAAAAAAGATTTTTGTCCTGCCCTCCGCCCCAGCTGACACAAATACTGGTCTTGAGACACGTGGATCGACATGTGACAGTCTGTGCATTGCTTTTAAGAATCTGGCACCACCTCTTTGTGGCTTTTCCCAGCCTGACAGCTGTCTCCTGATGCTGCTGTGGAGGTATTTTGTCCTTGGCATGTGATTTCCAAATCTTTCGCCACTTCTTCGTGATCATTTTGAATTGAGAGCTGATTAATGATTGTTTCTTTAGTGGCAGTGGTTGCCTGTTAATAATGGTTATCCAGCTTCTTTGTGTCTGCCTGAATATCATGTGCTCAGATGACTCCAAAGGAAACATATCTGTGCACTGTGCAAGTGTCTAAAGATAGCAGTAATAATCTCTAGCTTTCTTCATTTCAGTCAGTAGAAGAAATTACTGGGCACGCTTCTGTTTGTGTGGAGTACATGCTGAGATAAGTCGATGTTGACATCTGTTTCAGTACCAATTTCTCATGTCTCTCTATTAGTGTTGCTAGAGGAAAGTATTTTTCTATAAAATCTCTAAACTTATCTTTGTTTTCTGTTGGTTTTTTGTTTTGTTTTTTTTGTTTTTTTCAATGCCAGTGAGTAGCACACTTTTCTGCCCCTTTGCAAAGTGCCAACTGTCTGCTCCACCAAAGTTCCTTCTGGCTCCAATCCCAGGGTTTTGGGGGAACAATAGATTCTATTTTAGTCAATACAGATTTAATTGCTATGAACAAGGTTGACAATTATCTCTTTTTGTGTTTGAGAATCCCACCAGCTGCATTAGATGAATTTAAATCACTGCATCATGCTAAATCCATGTCAGGAGCTATAATACCAAATTTGAGGTACCTGGTAACCTGTCCTTGGCCATTATTTTAAGTCATTTTTTTTTTGCTGCATTTAATTCTGTTTCTTTTACCTTTCCTTTAACCTTGGTTCTCTGCACCAGGTGGCATTATTAGTCATACTATGGGACTTCTATACTGAAGGTGAATTTTGAGGAAAATTCATTTCAGATAACAAGGAAACTTACTGACAGAGAAGTTGGCACCTCAGTTCTCACTCCCCTCAGGCACATAAAGGTGGGACTGATCTGACCATGTGCTGACAACCTGCTGTGTGAGTGTTTAGGCTCTGCATTATTGTCCACAAAGAGGAACAGACACTTCACACCAATGTAAACAACTAAAATAGGTCAGATGAATCATGCCCCCAGATGGCCTCTTTCTCTTTACTTATAAATAAAGTCTGGGTGATTAGCTAGGACTTAGCTGTCTGCACCGTGGACATCTGAATAGATCTCACTTCTGCAGAACATGCTTGTAGCAGCCATCACATGGAGATGACTGTAGGCACATGCAGATGCCTAAGAGGATTAAAAATACTTGGCTTGGTGCACAGTCATTGCAACTGCAGGTGCAGAGGTGAAGATGCTCTGAACTTGACTTCTTGAAGCTGAAGGCAGACCTATCTGAGCAACAGTGTTTCCCCTCACCCTGTGAATTCCTGTACTGCGTTCTGAGAAGTTTGCCTCCAAAGTGTGAAGAACACATTGATTTTTTTCCAAAGGAAGCTACAGATTGGTGTTTCATATATGCAGTTAGATAGCACTAAGTTGTGGTGCACCATTTCTTTTTCATTGCTAGCTCTTTCTGTGTTGTCTCTTCAGTTTTGCTGTGGCAATATGTTGATTTGGGTTTTATAAAACAAAATTTTTGCTGCCCGGGTGTACCTGCAGCAAAACTGG
This sequence comes from Tympanuchus pallidicinctus, assembly GCF_026119805.1. Taxonomy (NCBI): domain Eukaryota; kingdom Metazoa; phylum Chordata; class Aves; order Galliformes; family Phasianidae; genus Tympanuchus; species Tympanuchus pallidicinctus. The sequence goes on from NW_026294802.1 coordinate 30,992,899, forward strand.
CATGTGGAGGTTTGCTTTCACCAGGAAAGCCAAGAGAGGCAATGTGTGTGACAGTGCACCTTTCCACCTTTGCCTGACAAGTTGGCTCCCCTGCTAACTTGTGGAATTAACTGTTGCATTCTGCAGGGTTTTCTTTCTAGTTCTCATACCTTTGTTTGGTGTTTATTTGCAGTCTTGTCAGGAGGTTAGTAAATTCCTCTTGAAGTTCCAGTTTCAATTGCTGTGTATTTCATTGTGCAACTGTAATTATAATTTCTGAGAACAAGTTGTTCCTTGGAGTAGCAGTGTACAAGGGCACACTGATATTTTATTATTTCCTGATACATATTTTTACAGATCTTGACAATACTTTTATTTCCCAGTGGCTTGGGAAGAATGGGAAGGGCTACATACAAGTTACAGTATGCATTAGTTCTGGTATAGACTTTGTACCTGTTGTAAGATCTTAACCTCTTGGTGCCTCCTCTGCTCTCGGCTGGGGGTACATCTGTTCATCCTGCTACCCCATCCCATAAGGGCAGGGGCAATTTGGAGGAATACCTTACACTGAGGTTTGGCCCTGGCTCCATGCCGAACTCCCATCTGTGCCCTTCAGGGGACAGGTCACAGCACTTCCCTAATATGAAAGCACACCATTGTAATAGGTGGCATGCCAACTGCAGAGCTTGGATACCTCCCCTCTGGGTAATAAGAGTGTGTTGGGCTGGAATGGACAGCCCTGCCTCCAAGCCATATACATTCACTTAATGTTTCACTGCTGCTGCTTGCTCTTGAGTAGTAGTTGCGCGTTCTGCTATGATTCTTCTTTTTATTGATACTAATTTTAACACTATGTGTATGACTATATTAAAAGAAAATTTATAAAAATACTGTAGTGTTTTCTCATCCTGTTTCGCGTTAAATACTGACAATTTTTTAACCTTAAAGTTAGAAATGCTAATTTTGGAGTTGTCTGTTACTCCCAAGCAGAGTGAATGAACACTATGCGAATGTTTTGGTAGATGATCAAAATCTATAAAGATTAAGGTAGCTGGCATTGTTTTGCAGCTTCTTTTTAGGTACAAGATGCTGATATTTTTGTCTTCTATTTAGCTTATATTTTAAAGGCTTCAGAGAAAAAAGGCTTCCAGAAAAGTAATTTTAATACTGGATGTAGAAGATTGAGTTTTGAGGCATGCTTCTATGGCAAAAAATCATTGTATTGTGTTTTTCACCTGATCACTTGCTGCAGATCTACCATTTAATGATCTCCAGAGTAAAACTGATGGATATAAATACTTCAGCAGCACAATATGTCTTCTGTAAGCTATTATTAAAATTACCAATGTAAGAATGGCTTTGAGTTCATTTTTTGCTTATGGATTCTTGCTAATGAAGCTATACATTATGTTCTCTTTTTTTTCTTGCCTTGCATTTGTGTGCTTGCATACGTACATAATTTGCTATAATATCTTTTTAAGAATAAATTAGCAAATTGACATCTTTCAGGTTATAGGGACTTTACAATACCTGCTGTAGTGGAGGGTTATTGTGAATAAAGCGTTAGTACTTATCTCTGGAAATGTGTATGCTTTCTGTCACACTTGCCAAGATTAGCTTGGGGCTAATTTAAGTTGACAGCTGTATAAAAGGGATTAGTACTGCCATCACCAAACTGTTGCCATTAATTTTCACACATGCTAAGTAGGAAAGATAATTTTTTTTTAAGCTTAGGCCAGTTTTGCATAAACCATTTATCATGATTTCTCTTAACCCTGAAAGAGCTGAGATGGTGCTCTACAGCATCATAGTCCGATGTTTTAGGATTTACTTTAAATGCATAACTTGCTTTACTAGAAATATGAGCAGAGCTTTATTTGCATATAACTGGCATTAAGTTAACTGGGAAGAAAGGGTTTGTTTTGGCTATGCTTTCAAAAGTAAAACTCTGGGAAATAAAGTTGCAAAAAAAAAAAAAAAAAAAAAGGCATCTTGTTTTCTACAAGCATGCTTGCCACAGGCAAACATTCAGTTATGAGTTTACAATAAAATTAAAATATTTTGAGTTCAAATTGAGCATTTGGTTGCATGTTCTGTTTGTGGGTGGCAGTTGTTCTAGTAGTAGCAGTGTTGAACTTGTAGGCAAAGTGAGAATGTGTGAGGCCTGGAGGCCCCTTGCTGTTGGCATTAGAGGCAGGCTGCTGTCCCTGCATCAATTTAATCAGTGGTTGTCTATTTTTCTTGTAACTAGGGTGGGACAAGTAGACCCTCTGTGCAAACATGCTTTCTTATATCCCCTTACAAGGGGATTCTGTGCTCAAATTTATCCTCAATCTCATGTGCATAAGGACTTGTACAGCTGGTGGGAGCAGATCTGGGGGTAGCTGCTATTCCCCTGCATTAGAATGAAGGAAGGGGAACAATGGGGTTGTTCATTTCCACATGAGCTGGAAGACTGAGCCAAAGAGGCTTCTCATGAAAATACAGCTAAAAACAACTATCCACATATGCGATTCTCAGTGTGCAGCCAAAAGCCAAGTGCTGCTTATCAGTGAACTCTGGTCTATCACCCTTCAAGGCCAACAGCTGAAAACACTTTTTTTTTCCTTTTTTTTTTTTCTCTTTTTGTTCTGTAAGGGTGGTGAGACTGTGGCACATTTCCATGAGAGGTAGTAGAAACTCCATCTGTGAAGATATCTGAAACCCAGCTGGCATGGTCCTGGGCATCTTGTGCTAGGTGACCCTGCTTGAGCAGGGGATGGACCGTCTGGTCTCAGTATCATCTCACATCAGTCTCAGCCCTTCCATGATTCTATTTCAAGAGTTGTCAATCTTAATGGGTAAAATGGTGCCAAAGGGCAATTCTGAGACTGATGTATATTCCTATAAAAAGGATCCTTTTTGTTGTGTTTTGTTGTTCAGTGTTTCCATGTCCGATTTGAAGCTCTGACTTGTCACAATAGACAAAGCTGATGGCATTTTTTTTTTTTTTGTCCTTCTAAATAGAAGCAAAAAAAAAAAAAAAAAAAAAATCCAGTAAAGCATAAAGGTCTGAAGGTTTTTGTGCAGGTATGTTCTCCTGTAGACCAACTTCACCAGACTATGTTATTCAGATAAGAAATGTCTATGAAAAACTTTGAGAGTAACTTCTTTCTATATACCTTTCGAATGCGTATTTCCCCAAATTAACCCACTGAGGAGGAAAAGAAAAAGGTACAGTGCACCGTGTTAGTGGAAACTGGGCTAGAAGTACCCTGGTCAACTCTTAGTTTTTTTCCATCAGTTTCACTGTGCTTTCTGGGAAGTAAATGGTGGTTGTCTGTTGCAGCATCAAGTTCATCTTTGCTCTGGCAGCCTCTTATTATCCAGTGCCGATAGCCAGGAGAGAAGGAGTAAGGAAGGAATATTGGGCATTTATATTTCCAGCCATCACCAATTACTCAGCCCTGAGGTGAGATCACTCTTAACCACATTTGAGTCCCACCAGACTGGCTCAGCATCTGCTGTAGGCTCTCCATCTGTTGCTTTGCGGATGTAGTTACCTGCATCCTAATCACTGACAGAGCTGCTGCTCATCACTTTTTGTTTAGTGATGATGGGTTTTTGCTCCATTGCTATGACCTAATACTGTTTGGTTGCTTTGTATTTTGGGTTTCATGGAAAGTGTAACTGAATAGTGTGCCACTAGTGCGATACCAGTTTGTGCTCATTTACACTAAAATTGGTTTTGGAAATTCTTAAAACTTTTTCTTTGCATTGTTTTTGACTGCTTTAATGTATTTTAACCTTAAATCATATTCCACTGTAGGGTCCTGCCTATTTTAATCCAATATTTAGTCCAGATTGGCTTGGTAGATGTGATAGCTTCTAGCTAGGTCATAAAATGGAGTTGACCCTGTATACCAGTATGATTATTGACATGAGAAGCCATATTTTCTCACTAGGACATCACAAGACTCGTATTCTTCAGCTCTGCATTCGCTTCCAATTTGTTTAAGGAAATGAAGATTTTAAACAGCCCAATGGATTCAAAGAAACAATTCAGGAATGGCTTCAATTTCTGCCCATAGCAGACAATACTAGCGGGTATTTTGATTTTGATGTGAGCAATATCGCAGCTACAGTAATGAATGAATGAAATTGTTTAGTCTGTTTCTAAAGCTTTCTTTCATCTGTGGGAGAATTCAAACAGATAGGATGAAATCTCTTTCAAGTCGATTCCCAATGCAGAAATAAATCTTGTGTGGGTGAAGGGGGAGAAACAGCCACCTACCTGGGAATCTAAGACTGTAAATGAGATATCACAGAAAAAGGCAGTGGCATCCACTTGAATGCTAATTCACTGGAGGTGAGGAGAAAAGGGGGAGGAAAAAGGGAGGTGGAGCTGGAGAGTGGAGGAGAGAAAAGATAGCAAAATGGTTATGAAAATGAGTTCTTTTATGGTATCTTCAAAAATCCTCATTCTGGTGAAATGACAATGGTTGAAATTATACAGCAAAACTGGGGGAACATTTTCTGCTATTTTGAGTATGGTATTAATTAATCTGTGCTATTTTTGTACTATTGGTTAGGTTGGATCCAAGCTGCTGTCACACTGATGGTGACAGCATGGAGTAAGGCCCCAGCTGCAGTGAGGAAGGAGGCTAGAGCTCTTGTCAGGCACTGGAGGCTGGTGGGGGACAGGACGGTGTGTTACAGATTTCTTCTGTGTCTTGTTTAAAGCTTAAATTTCTGTTGCTTTATCAGAAGTTTTGGACCCTTGCAGATTGGTTTTATGTCCTTTCCACTTGATCTCTTCTTGTTTTCAGCTTCCTACCTGCAGAACCCACCTCATCAGTGAGAAATGCACGTTGCTGAATCATCAGGTCCCCAGTTGTGGGCGGGTTTTATTTCTGAGCAGGGGCAGTTCTGAAGCATATGTGCAGCCAATTCCCACATTTTTCCTGGTGCAAGAGCAGATCTTGGAGTTCTAATAGCCCTTAGATTTCAAAAAGCATGTTTGTGCACATTGCTATAGCTATGCATCATTTAGCATTTCTGCTAACCCTTCTTTTGTCAAGATGTGAAATAAAAAACCTTGCAAGATTTCTGAGATTACAAAAACAAAGTAGTTGGACTACTTACTTTTCTATAGTTCGACAACTAGACTAGAGGAAAACACTCCTGCAGCGTGGCCTAGGACTTTTGCTAGAGTAAGTACAATTGAATGCATTCTTAACAAGTATGGTTTAGATAGGAGTAAAACAGCTGAAGATAGTCTAGAAAGTAGATGTATTGATATAGAGCACCGAATGGGAATACTTCAGAAGACTTGACAGTTGTATGTTGTTGTTATTTTTATGTCAGGAACCAGTTATGGAAAGCTATTTTGAGTTTATTCAACTGGCTTGTTTTTGCTCTTTTAAGACAAATTTAGGATTTTTTGTGATCAGTGGCATCAAGAGGATTTGGAGCCCTGCTGAATGAATGAAGAATAGAAGCACAGTGTGACCTACATCTTTGTTCAGTTAGATGCCACTTGGGGTCTTGTGAGATATCGGCAGAATGCTAATTGTGAGCCAGTCAAACAGTCTGGCTCGTATCTGGAGGATTTGCTTTCAGTTGAGGACATGCCAGAGATTAGTTTGTAAAGTACTGAAGTGTCTGTCAAGGTTGACACAAGTACCTCTGTGTCCTGGTTTTGGCTGAGACAGTGTTGATAGCACACCAATGCTTGGGTTGTTGCTGAGTGATGAGAGCACACCTGCCAGCCTGCTGGCAGGGGAAGAGCCACTGTCTTTATAGCTCAGCAACAAGGGACAGGGCAGAGCCAGGGCTGCTGGCCTGAATTAGGGGAAGGGTTATTCTGTACCACATGGCATCGTGCTGTGGGGAGGGCATTGACTGGGCAGGGCAGCAGTCAGCGGGTAGTGAGACGTTGTGTTGACAGTGGGGCACTGGTTGGCAGGCAGTTGTATTGTTAGCTGGGCATCAGTCAGTGGGTGGTGAGTAATTGCATTATGGATGGGCATATGTATTGGTTATCACCACATTTTTTTGTTTCCATTTTCCTTTTCTGTCTTACTAAATAGTTTTTATCTCAATCCACAGGTTCTACTTCGTTTCCAGTTCTCTCTCTCATCCCACTTGTGGGGAGGGGCAGTGAGCAAACGGCACTGTGGTGCTGGGCTGCTGCTGGGACAAGCCACAAAGCCATAAAATCCCACCACCTTACTGTTTGTGCAGGCTTCACAAGGCTCCTGTTTGCAAAATGGGATGTATTTTTGCACTACTGTACAATAGGCTAAACCTTTGGTTGTCTATGCGTGTTTGACACCGTAGAGGCAGCCAATTCTCTAATCTGATCCAAATTAGATATGCTATTTGGATTGCACTTCATAAAAGATTGGATAACTCATAAATGAATAATGTGGGGGAGGAGAAAAGGAGATGATTCTTATGAACAGGTCTAACCAAACAGTTCTTTGAGGAAATGTAATGAGGAGAGAAGGGAAAAAAAATCCCTTGAAAACCAATGTCTGAGTAAAAGGTAGAGAATTATAGGCCTCTGTCCTTTTTCCCCTCCCCTTTCACTCCAACATTTTCTTCTTATCTGCATCCATGATATAATGGAAGTGAGGGCAAATGCACGGTCAGAATTTTGTGTTGGCAGGGTATTTCTTTTATTAAGTGTGAGAAGATAATGCTTTATCTCATCTTGTTCACTTTAATGGAGATAAATAACATCGTTCTGGGGAGTGGACAGAAAGATAAATATGAGAAGGAACTGGAAAGTTTAGGAAGTTGAGGCAGTTCCTCTACAAAGGAGGATGGCAAGTTTTCTATTAAAAAAATCAGAGGTTTAATTAAGAGCTTTTTTTTTTTTTTTCTTTAAGAGATATAAACGTCTTGTTGGTTCTGCATTGTTATTTGTATAAGCCATTTGAATATGGGGATTGTCTTGATAAGTTAGTGTGAGAGAGCAAAGACAACAGTGAAAACAGTGTTGGAAAGCTGGTAGAAAGAAGTACCTAAAGAATGGATTTAAGAAGGTGCACAGAGAAAAGGACTTCAAAAGACAGCAATGACAGAGCTGTTTCAGTAGAAGGTGTCACCTGCTTCCATGCTAGGCAGCCCTTTTCCAGAACTTGGGATGTGAGGGCAAAGGAGCCCCCATATCAGCAGAAAGGGACTGTTTGGTATCTAGACCCTGCGTGACTTGTTGTGCCTGTAAGCACTCTTGACATCGTGATTAGTTTGAGTCTTCGTTAAGATTTTCAATATATATATATATATTTTTCTGATTGGAACTGTGAGAGGGAATATGTCTTTCACAGCCCCATCTCTTGCTACAGTATACTGACACAGCAATCCCCTTGTCTTGTTGGTATTCAGTCTTCCCAGGTTCCCTTGGTCCACAGCCTGTTGTAGGAGGTGCTTGTTGCACAGTTCAGCTGCCAGGTGTTTCACAGCAGCTGCCTGCCAGGCTGTTTTGTCAGGTCTCTGTGTTCTCAGAGCCTTTCTCATGTATTCAGCAACTTGACAAATTTTCTTGGTAGGAGCTTTCTAAAATGATACCATATTGTGTGTAACTTAACATGCTGTTGAACATCAGAATATCTCCTGCTTTACAAGTCCCTGAAGCATTGCCAAGCTCAGAAACCAGAGCAGCTCTAACATGAAGCAATAAGGAATGTAGTGGTTTTTGTAAGGAGCAGCTCTTGTCTGTATTTGTCGTTTTTTTTTTTTTTTCCATGAGATTGAAATGAAAGCAGCTACCAACAGCAGCAAGGAGACTAAGCAGCTGAACTGAGTATTTGTTAGTTCCCAATGTGATCAAACTGTGCTGACTCTGCTGTTGCAATACTTTAATTGTGCTGGTAGCCTTTCAAACTAGAGAAGTGTTGGTCAACTCATATAAATTCTTTGATATTTGTTTTTATTTCTCTTTCTGATTGTATGTTGAGTTTTCAAGCTAGAATTTTATTGCATCAGTATTTGATCTACGGGTGTTCAAATGCTGGGCTCTGTAGAGGGCGAGTGCTTAAGCTGCTCACAGGCATCTTGCAACTACATGCTCCTTGATCTGTGCGTTGTATGTGTTTCACAAAATGAATTTATCCCCAGTTGATGTTTCTTTACAAGAAATATTTGCAAACAACTGGTGGTATCATGCATACCAATGTTCACTGCAAATAAAAGCCCTCTCCAGTCCGACTGCAGTGTGTGATGTTCATCAGCACTGCAGTGAAACTTAGTTTATGGAAATAGTTAATTGTAGTGGATTTGCATATGAAGTATGAGCATGTTTTTTCTCTTTGGAGGAAGAAGTACTCATTTGCATGTCAGAGTGTCATGTTGCTCTTAAAAATTCAAAAGAATATTTTATCTTTAAGCAAGGATGACACAGGATCACATTTTCCCAAGAAGAGGCAGGCTGATGCTGAGTCCCCTGCAGGCTTGCCTTCAGTTTTTGTTTTCTTTTCTTCCCAACAGCCTCTATCAATGCTTTTTGTTATGTAAAATTTTACTGTAATCAAAACATTAGAGACCAGGTATGTCTTGAACTTGCCATCAGGATTATGACATGCCTTCAAGCTGTTTTGCTTTCTGGGGAGGCAGTGGTTGTTTTGAAGGATATTTTGTACCTGATATGAAATTGCTTCTCCAATGGTGGAAACACTGCTGCTAAGAAGAGATATCTTGTGGCCTCAAGGCTAACAATGAAGAGGAGGGGTTAGGCAGCATCTGTGGACAAAGACATGCTTGTGTGAGTTACGAGAACTGGTCCCAGCCTGCACAGGTTCTCCCTGTGTGATGCCCAGACTGCCAAAGTGCACGTCTTGCTGAGCACAGTGCTGACTGTTGCAAAGTTGGTCGGGTTTTGGTAAGATTCTCAGGCAATAGTGGGAAATGTGCTCAAACATCATAGTTCTGAGATAGGTGGTAGTAATGGTAGTAACAGCAGTATCATGGGTCACACAGACTTCTGTTTAGGAGCCTAAAATGGTGGTGGCTTCTGCTTCATAGCATTGAATGGAGGTGAGTGAGCAGCCATGGTGCAAGCCTTAGGATATCTTTGGCTGCGCAGAGCAGAACTGAGCTCTTGTGCTTGTTTCTGCATGCCTGAAGCTCTTGGTGCAAATCAACTGCTTCTAAGTTGCAACTGGGGCAGAGGTGTGAGGATTTAAGTTTTTTTTTTTGTTAATTTGTTTTGATTTTGAAGATATCCTACAATGCATCTTTCCATGTTGCTATGGTGCAACTTGCCTTTTACAATACAAAGCCAAGTCTGTCCCTTAAACAGACTAACAGCAGTTTGATTTTTTTGTATCTTTAGCACTAACAACTTTTAGATTTAGAGCCAATATTTTATTTGTGCAAGACTCAGAACTTGACAAAACACACCCCCTTAGCCAACAGATTCATTATTTACCATAGCAGGCATTGCTATAGAAAAGCAACTGAGGATCTCATGTTTCAGAAGAAAGTATAAATGTTATCAGACGTAACCATCAGATACTCTTTTTAGGGAAAATTGTGTCATGCCTAAGGGTAAACATGCTTGTGATTCCATTGGTTCTCACTCACACAGTTGTGTGAGAAATTCTTGTTAAGTGTAGGTGTATGGAAACAAGCAAGTATGTAAATCTGTGTGTTTACATGTTTGTCGAAAAGTCAAGCATTCTAATTCAGTTGGCATTTGTTATACTTCTGGGTTATGATTCTGTATGTCTCTTGAGTCATGTAGGTGGTACTGGTGAAGGCTTCTGTGCTTTGCTAACTTGGACATGTCCTTTGTTTTCTTTTTTGATCCTTCACCCTCCCCCTTAGAGTAATAAATGCTGGGAAGAGCACACACAATGAAGATCAAGCCAGCTGCGAAGTCCTCTTTGTCAAGAAGAAAACTGGAGGCCCTAATTCTACACCAAACAAGAACTCAAAACGGAGATCATCACTCCCAAATGGAGAAGGGCTCCAGCTGAAAGACAATTCGGTAAGAAGACTTCTGAATCTTGTCAGTAGAAAAGTACAAAAGAAATATAAAAGGATGTGATGTTATGACAGTGACAGAAGAACTCTAAATGTTTCATGCATTCCCATTATGTCCTATTAACTACCTTTGCATAAATACAGAATGCTTAGCTTAGCTACATTTTTCTTAGCTCTACTATTTCATTTTTAATTCCTTGCATTGGAAAATGCTGTTTACATCTAAGATATTTTTGTTTAAATATTCAGAGGACAGTTCTCACATTTTCCTTTTCATTTCTGAAAACAATCATGAGAAATTTACTGCTTCAGAGTACTGTGAGATTAATGGCTGTGTTTAAGTTATCCAGTGAAGGTCACTGCAAGGATAACAGCATCGCTGTTTGTTTAGTCACACAATTTTATGAAGTGTTGAACTCTTCCTTTGGATTCTACTTACTGAAGCAGTATTGCTTATCATAAACTTGGTTTAGATAGGTAGGTTAAGGTCCTCCAGCACCCTGAATTCAGTGATCACTGATCGTATCTGTATATAGGGAGAGTGATGCCATGTACGCTCTGTTAGAATCATCGTCTGTTCATCTGTTTTGTTTCTGGACCTGTTATTTCATTTGTTCTTTAAGCATGGGCTCAGGCTCCAGGAATGTTTCATACTGTGTATTAAATTCAGACATTTAGCTCTCTCAAAATGCCCTGTCTGGGTGTTGAAGATGAACAGTGTGAATAACCATACATTCTCTCTTCTGTTAGGAGAACACCACTTGTCCCTAGGTGCTAACTAGTCCTTCACTGGCCTATAAATACATGCTTTTTTTTTCTCTTTTCTACTTTTTTTTTAACTTTTTTTTTTTTTTTTTTTTAAACTGGGTTGTGATTACTGGTGTGCTTCAGTTTGTCTCTCACAACCCCATGGCTCAGTGCACCTGATGTCTGCAGAAGTCATTGATGTCCTGAGAACCAAGTACTACTCCTTCCTCACCTCTGTCTCCCTTTGCTCTGCTTCATACTTCCTTATTGCCGTAGCATCTTCAGACTGCTGTTTGCAAATAGCCTTGTCCTTTCCTTTTTCAAGTCTTTCTTAAAATCATTTGTACCAGTTCCCTGTGCTTATATTCCCCATTGCATTCAGACTGTCACAATTTTTTTCAAGTATGTATTTACGCTCTCCAGGATAAAGAATTGTTTCCTGTACTTGTTTAGATTAAAGAGTTTTGCATACACACAAACCAGGCAAAATATAATTTGTTTCAACAGTGTATTTATAAAAAAAAAAAAGTCTGTCTTAGACCATCCAGCTGCCTGCTGTTAATTTGCACAAGTGCTTGGTTCTGTGAGTGTACTTAATTTTTGCATGCACTGATTATTTTTAATGAAGCATGTATCTGTCCACAGTACTTGCATGTATATATAAAATACACAAAAATAAGCAACTACATGCTTAGTGCATGTGATGGGTGTGTTTGGCAACAAAGGTACTGCTGTAATGCACACAGTGCACTGCAAGGACCCTGAAACAGACACCAACTTGTGTAGGTGCATTTTGGTACTGTGTAGGGATGCTGACTCTGCTCTGATATCCCATTTAAGTTCTAGGTCTAGCCTGTGGGAAAACAGATCAGCTGCCTCTGCATCCCTGCTGCAGATGGGTGTAACAGTACTGAATTTGCTTCTGTTTTCATATTCTGGGAGCATGCATGGACTACTGAAAGGTTAAAAATGATGTTTCCCACATCCAGTTAATTTTCAGTTTTGAGTGCTACCAGATGCTTCCCAGGAGAGCAAAGGCACACTAAGTTTTATACGGCTTCCTGCAGTTAGTCATCTTCCCAAGAAGGTACTCTTTTCCAAACGTTATGTACTTAGTGTGTGTAGATTGCATTAAGAATACAGGACCATAAAGCTTCATCATCAGAAAGATATCTTAATTAGCCTTGATGTTATATAACATTGCAGACACCATACAGTTGCAGTACAATAGTGATAGGGCCTATAAACTGATTGTGTATTTTTGTAAGCTGTTTTTTGGTTTTTTTTTAATCATTTGAATTGTCATTGGGATGACTGGATATTAGATGAGGCTGTGTTGTGTGAAATAGCTCAGACTTTTCTAATTTCTTCTTTTTTTAGTGTATTTCCTACTTTGATTCTGTATCTTTTATCTCCATTTTGGAAAAACCTGCCACTTCCTTTCAAGTTTCTTAAGAGAAATCTTTTTATTTCAGATCTTCTTTACTTTCTTCTACTTCTAACATACTTTGACTGGAAGAGAGTCTGAACTGAGAAGCCAAGTGATATGTGTAATACAGTACTGATTCCATGCTATTTGTTACCTTCTTTCTGCTTATCAACAACTTCTGTTTTTTTATGTGACTCTTGAAGGTGCTGTAGCACTCATTATTTAGCTGTGTAAAACCTGTGCTACTATATTATTAGACCACAGCTTCTGAATTTACATTTGTTATGTATTTTCCCCAAACAAGCAGCATATTCCTGGAGAAATTTTTCTACTAGAGGGCAGTCTTACACTGGCAATTAGTTAGATTTTTTCCTTTGTACATCTTTTGCTGCTTGAAGATACTGAAAAAAGGGAGGAAGGGGAATAGTACACATTATTTTGAATTATTTTATTTTATTTTTGTGTTTTAATATTGAAATTGAATATTGTACTTTTCCTTCACATAGCATTGTTAGCATTGGAAGTGAATACTTTTAAAAAATGTCTGAGTCAGTGCTAAATGTAATGAGTTAAATCTGTATCAAAAAGATAGAATCAGAGGGGTTAGAAAGGAACTCTGGGGATCAAGTCCAGCCTACTGTATAAATATAGCATTGAGACACTCCACTGCATAGTGTAATATCATCCCAGCAAGTGTATATTAAGAAAGCCAGGGCATGAATCCTATAGGATTCATGTGAGCTTTTCTGCGCTACTCCGTGCTTCCCAGTGTCTTAGAGGAAACAAGTGATAATGTTTCAATTTCACTTTTAGTCATAGGGTATCATTCTGAGCTGTTTGAAATTTCATGATCCCTGACCCTTTATTTTACTACTAAGCTAATGTGAGGCTTGTTCAGATTACAGATTATCCTGTATATACTAGAGAAACACATCTTTCCCATACACTCTGGGCTATGTCTAGGTGGAAGGCAAAGTATTTCTTTTTCAGTTTGAGATTGGAAGCATTATGTGTCCATGGTGTATCATGAGGGAGGTATTTAGTCCAGGGAACCAAACCCTAAAAGATGGAAGCACAATTAATTCTATCATCTATTCCCATGAGGCAGTATTGCTGCTTTAAATAAATGATTTCAGTTTTTAGTTAAAACACTTCCAGTTTGGGATGCTTGTTTCTGTTGGCAAACTAACTTCATATTTTGCACAAAAAGCAAACTGGTTTTACAGAGAGATTTTTTGGTCAGTAATCCTACTACATGTTAAAAATAGTTTAAGGAGAACTTTACAGCCAACTGTAGTGTGAGCTTGGAGCAGTTCTGAGCTAAGAGTGAGCTGGCACAACTGCCCATCATGCCCTCAGGGATAAAAATTCACAGCAGGTTTTTTGTGTATGTACCAGAATGGGCAAGTGGAGTGGGGCTGGATAAGGAGATGCATTCAGAACAGTGGGGTATTTTTTTGTTCTTGTTTTCCCCTTCCACTATATAATACTTACTATGGTGAGTAATCCACAGGACAGTCCTCCCATTTCTCAGCATTTCAGTAATGAAATGAAGAATGCACAAGATAAAGTGCTGAATTCCTAACCTTGATAGAATTTGGACTTGAGGAAACTCCACTGTACAGGTGACTATATTCTTAATGAAATGGTTAAGAATTTGTTTGAACTTCACTACACGCTGTCTATGTTTATGGCATCAGCTTAAAACAAAAGTAATTTTTTATAATCAAGACTCTAAGAATATGCATTTCAAAGCAAGTTCTAAGTATTAGTGTTTTTTCAGTAATGAACCTCTTGCACTTTGAACAGCATGAACTTGTAGCGATGGCCGACATACATGTTGCCAAAAGAGACATTTTTCATTAGGTTTTGGATTTTGTAGTTCAGGGCAGCAATTAATAATTTCTTTTGGATTTGTGAATGGCAGTGCATGGTGTTCCTACTCCGATCTGTTTTCTCTGTCCTGCTGCCAATGTACAGCACCTTTGTGGAACAACCGGAACAGCAGAAAGTAAAAGGAGCTGCAGTCCACAGCCCTGTGCACAAATTTTAAATAATCAGTGTTTTGGGCAAACACTGTAATGGGATTCAGGTGGTGTCTGGACTGTATGCTGATCTGTCATGTAAGGGAATGAGAGGAATACATGTATTGTAGCTGTGGAGCAATTGCTATAATGTCTGCTGTCCTAAATTAAACCACAGACAGAAACATACAGATACTTTTTTTTTATTTTTTTTTAAATTATTTGACTGTTGTGAGATACAGGTTATGCTTTCATAGTATTTGATGTTTTGCAGTAGTATTGTCTGATTCCAGTTCCCTCCAAAATCCTCTATTTCTATGTCTGTATTACTCTACTCCTGTCTGACTTGCAGGGCAGCCCCACAAACATTTATTTCAGCAAAGCTGGGAGAAGATGCAGATTTAAGAAGAAACAGAGCAAAAGAGACTGGAATTATCATTTCCTGATCCTGCTGTCAAATACGTCATCACACAAAGACAAATTTTGTTACTCCTTAAATGTTTTACTAAACATGTTGTGATGAATTTTACAGAAAACTAAAGGTTATCTTGGGTATGGCTGGCTCCTTAATGCTTTTTCAGGCAAGTCTGAGCTTGTTCTGCCTAGAATTTGGTCTACCTTCTGACATGGGCTAATGGATAGCGAACACCACTACACGAGCATGGTTTCTACTCAAATCAGAGCAAGAGCACTGCGGAGTACACCTGTCTGAACAAGTCTGAGTAGAGAACCATGATTCTATGATTCTGTGTGAGATGCTGTGATTCTGAGAGCTGTACTGAAACACTTGCTGTTCTGATCAGGGGGTATGTAACTCCAGTACTATACAAGAAGCTTGTCAGAAGACTGGGAATATTTAGGCAGTGAATGTGTAGCATGGGTGGAATGTGGCTGGACCCACTTATGTCTACCTTCCTTGAGGACCTGTGTGCTGGTTTCCAAGCTGGCACAGGTACAAAAAGTCTGAGCTGTCTTATCTGTCAGCATGGTGGGCCTTACCTACCTATCGTGGAGGTAGGAACCACACCTTGGTACTAGCTAGGACCTTGGCCTAATGTCCAGTGAGAAAAGGATCTGTCACAGAAGTACCAGGTGCCATCTTGTGTAGCTTTCCTCTCCATAGTGGTAGGTCTATCATGTATCAATGATGTAACTCTCAAACACTTCTCTACACAGTCATTAAGAGATAAATTCAGTATCACATAATTGCATGGTCGAGAGTGTTCTGTAAGGAATGGAAAGTGGAAAAGACAAGTTCATCCTTTTGTTAGGTTTTTGAGTTAGAGTGTTTAAAAAAAATAGGCACAAGTTCACATGTATTTTCTAGGGTTGTACTGACATGGGTATTTCTCCATTTCAGTGGGAAAGTTCTATCTAGGAGAGTTAACTGTGCTTTACCTGCTGCTGTCAAGCCACTGGCTGCTCCTTCGCCTCGCTTGTGGTTGCAGCAGTATGACAGTCTCTTCTCTTTTCCTGCTGTCTCCCCAGGACTCAGATGGGATCAACCTGTACTACTGGTCCCTGTTTGATGGACATGCTGGGTCAGGCGCAGCTGTGGTCGCTTCCAAACTGCTGCAGCACCACATCCTGGAGCAGCTGCAGGAGATTGTGGACATCCTGAGGAACACGGCTGTTCTCCCACCCACCTGCCTGGGAGAGGAACCTGACAACACATCCACCAACAGCAGGACGCTGACACGGGCAGCCTCCCTGCGGGGTGGTGTGGGGGCCCCGGGCTCACCCAGCACCCCCCCGACACGCTTCTTTACTGAGAAGAAGATCCCACATGAGTGCCTGGTTATTGGGGCTATAGAAAGTGCATTCAAGGAAATGGTATGTATATCTTTAGGTTCTGAAGTCCACACTTCATATGTCCATCAGTCACATGGCCTGGGCAAAACAAACAGTAAGGAGTATATTTTTTTCCACTTTTTTTTTTCTACTTAAATAACTCTGTCCATATATAGATAGTGTTTAAGAGCCTCAAAAGCTTACTTGTTGCATTTGTGTGAGGCAAGGAATTGTTCTTGGGTCTGTGGAAGCTGCTGCCAAGCTCACTAGCACTCAAACAGGAGTGGTATCCTGAATCCCATTTGCACTTTTCTCTGCTAGAAGGACTCTTAGAAACTTGTTTGTTCTTTCCTCTCCTTTTTATTCTTTTTCTTTTCTTTTTAAGATTAAAAATCAGTGTTGCTTCACAATAGCAGATTTCAACTTTGGTTGTTACATCTGCATATACAGATGTGTGCCTTAGAAAGCCTCTTTGCTCTATGAAAGTAGCAGCAAAGGCACCTCAGCACCCTAGCTTCCTTGATCTGTTGACCTGCAGTTCTTGTTAGCATTAGGGTGGCTCATAAGACAGTGTCTGTGGGGAATGTATACAACTCTTGAGTGAGGTCGCTTGGTTGTGGGTGAGTGGGGCATGAGGGATGTTCCTGTCACCCACTTGATTTGTGTACAGCAAGAACATCTGGGAAAAGATCAGGGTCCTGTGGAAACAGAATATTCTCAAATTTCCCCATTGGAAGCTGTTTTCTCTTTGAGTTTTTATAATTGATACAGTTGCTCTGCACTTCCCCATTCAGGCCTTATCAGTCTTAAAGATAATTCTAGTCAGGCAGAGCAGAGACTTGGTCTGTCAGCAAGTACATCTGGGATCAGGTCTTGAGAGATGTCTTTTCTCTCTCTTTTTTTTTTTTAAGCCGCTTTTTTGAGCAGAAGGTTTTTGAACTAATGAACATTTCCCAGAGGTTTTATTTGTTGCCTGAAAAGAAGTACAAAGGCAGGATTCAATCATAGCTTATTCTGATATATATGAATTTTGTTTAGTACATGCATCTAATTAGGAACTTCAAATGTTGTAACAAAGTGATCTTTCACTTTGAATTCAGAGTAGCAATTATCTTGCAGAATTGTCCTTTCTTCCCAAGGATGTGCAGGCAAACATACTCACAAATTGAGTTGTCCATGAGTAAATCTACAGCCATGGTTCAGTGTGGGACCTGAGAGCATATTAATGCACTGCAGCAACTGGGCTGAGTTTCTGCTAGCTGCAAGCAAAGAAGACGTGTGAAAATCTCCTGTCAGTTTAGCACTCCCCCTTCAGAAAGGAAGAACTAGCTTGTTCCCTCTTCTGTTGAAGGAGGAAAGAGATGATACTGCCTGTCTGCTGTACCCTAGTATTTGGCTGGGGATTTTCCTGAAAGCTTGTTTCTTAGAGCAGTGGAAAAGCTATAATAGAGGAGAATAGTAGAAACCCTGAATAACTTATTACAGATGTGATGTCTGGTTATTCCAGACATGGATTATAGTAATCTGTCCTCCCTTTTTCCAAACTGTGGAGAGTATCATAGAATCATAGAATGGCCTGGGTTGAAAAGGACCACAATGATCATGGAGTTTCAACCCCCCTGCTGTGTGCAGGGCCACCAACCACCAGACCAGGCTGCCAAGAGCCACATCCAGCCTGGCCTTGAATGCCTCCAGGGATGGGGCATCCACAGCCTCCTTGGACAACCTGTATCTTGTTTTCCTCCCTGTGCCTTTGACTGTACTCTACAGATCAGAATAGTTATTTAATTCCTACTTTTACTTGGCTATATAAATGACTGTTAGTATGACTATCATAATGCAGTACACTCCTGGCATTATCTTTTGGTTTAAAAGGAAGTATAATGATAATAATAATAGAAGTGAGATTAAGAAAAGCATTAGGTAATTGTATCTATCTTAAACTCTAGGTGGTGTCTTGTGTTCGTACGTGGTTTAGGGACAAGACTATATTCTTTTGCATAAATGTCTGCCTAAGGGTTCTGCGGTTCATAAGATCAGCACTCATGAATTTCATCTGTGCCTGCAGTGATTCATCCCACCCCTCTCTGACTTCCTGCTGGCTTATGCTCCTAGCAGTCTGTGTAAGAAGACTTTGGGCCTCCTCCGCAGTACGTTGTTTGTCTATTGCTGCTTTGTATTGGAACATCGTGGATATTGTTGAGGTAGTTCAGTGCAGTTAAAACTTGCATAATTTTCAAGGGTTTCATGCAAGCGGTGTGTATCATTTTACCAAGCACTTGGTGAAAGCTCATGTTCCTGGACACATAGGCAGACATCTTGGTGTTGTTTCCTAAACGTCTAGTACTGAAAGGAGCCCTTTGAACCTGGTGAAAGTGTTGGATAGATAAAGATACTTTTTTTTTTAATTGAACAATTGAACCTGACAGGTTTATCTACTGAAGGTTTTGTTCCCTTTTATCAGGAGATTTTTTTTTTTTTGTACCTTTTCTTTCTTCCCCAAATGTCTTTTGAATTCTTGTTAAGCTCTCCCTATTCCAACCTCGATTGTCAAATAAAATGCTATTTATCAAATGGCTCTTAAAAATTATTCTTCTTGTCAGGTGTGATTTTCTTTTGGACATTGCCTGTCTTACAGCTATGTGCTTTAAAACACTGTAGGAAGCTGATACAGGTCATGTCATTGCCTAACTTAAAAAGTTCAGGAATAAAGACGCTCCCCTTTTTGAAGCACCACTAGAGAGCGTTCTCTGTGTTGAAACTGGGACTAGAAAGCTTTTGTGATGTGTTTTCACTGTTCTATTTAATATTAACGCTTAATGTCAATAATTGTCAGTGACCACAATTACTTGAATGAAAATAAATTAGCTTAAGTTTTGGAGTTGTTCCAAGTCAAATCCTCTAATTTTCATCTCTTGAGTTTTGAGATGTGTATGTAGAGATTCAGGAGCTGAGTGGATGCTTCCAAATAGTCTTCATTACTGGATAGAAGCATTAAACTAAATCCCTTCCTTGAATTTAACCTTTTGTGCATGAGAGCAATTTAGTATTTAATTTAAATACCTCGGACAGGAAGCACCTATTCTACACTAAACCCTCTTTATCTTGGATGGGAAAAAATGGCACATACCTAGGCTGTGTGATTTACTGGAAGACAGTGGTGTCTGCTGTATCAAGCTTTTTCTTCTTTTTCGAGGTTCTTTTGATTCAAATCTAAACAGATACTTTCACAAAATGCTTCAAACTCAAATGGCATCAATCTTCAGAGACTAACACATTGTATGGTTTTCCTTTTTCAAAGAAACTTCCTCTAAATAGCCATTAGAAATAAAGGGGCTTGCAGCTGTGATACAGTCATTTAGATGCCTCTTTGACTGAGCTAAAGCAATTTAAAGAGTTAATTTTGACTTTATGTCTTCTGAAACATGATTTTTAGTTTAAAAAAAAAAAAAAAGTTAATGGATATCCTGTGTGTAGGAGGTAAAGTTACTTGCTGTAAAGCAAGCTACAACTACCAGAGGACCTATTCTGAGGATGGATGCAGCTGAAGAATAGTTATTGTAGTTCTTAGTGCAGTATGATGACTGGTTGTAATGATGATACTGTGGTTTGATCAGTTTACCTATGTCTGTTTTCAAGATCCTGAACTTTTAAAATTTGACATCAGATGCAGCTGGCACACACTTCTCTGCACTCTCACTTGCTTCTCCCATCCTCTAACCCTGCCCGTGCAGCAGCCTGCATGTATGAGCCAGCCAGGGCAGAGCTGCCGGTGGCTCCTGCCCGCAGCCCAAGACGTGCCGCACGCACGCTGATGGAAAACGCTGGAAGGAAGGACGAGGCCGGGAGCCCTGCAGCACGCCAGGCCGCTGCCCACGCCACGCTTACAGAGGCACCAGAGGCGCTCTGGCAGATCTCCACGAGGTGGCATGAGCAAGCTGCTGTGAGCCTCGGGATGAGCAAACAATGCTGCCTTCGTGGCGCAGTCAACTTCTGTTTTTAGAAAAGGGCTATAAGCTAGCGTGACAAACGAGTGTTTTTGCTCGGGAAAGCTCAGGTCCAAGCCTTAGCTTGCCCCTGTGCTCCATCCCCTGGGAGGGCTGGGCATAAGGCAACTCTTGTGGGTGCCCTGCTCCTGCCTGCTGCAACATTCCCCATCCTCAGTAGGGGGCAGAGCACAGATTATTTCCCTCCTTGGTATAAACGTCACCCTTTTTAGCAGAGGATACAGAAATCCTTTTTTTTCTCTATTTATTTTTTTTTTAAGACCATTTTGCAGATGTTAGGAAGGTGTTATCACAGCTACTAATGAGTCCTCTAATTCTTCACCCTTCATTCTCCAGCCTGCAGTTCATACTCATTTTCCACTTGTTGAGTGAAGTTTTTTAGCTCTGTCAAGATCTGAGAGTGTGCCCCATACTGCCCTTTGGACTGAAAGAGAGATCATCTTATCATCACAGAATCATAGAATGGCCTGGGTTGAAAAGGACCACGATGATCATGGAGTTTCAACCCCCCTGCTGTGTGCAGGGTCACCAACCACCAGACCAGGCTGCCCAGAGCCACATCCAGCCCGGCCTTGAATGCCTCTGGGGATGGGGCATCCACAGCCTCCTTGGGCAACCTGTTCCAGTGTGTCACCACTCTCTGAGTGAAAAACTTCCTCCTAATATCTAACCTAAACCTCCCCTGTCTCAGTTTAAAACCATTCTCTCTTGTCCTATCACCATCCACCCTCATAAACAGCTGTTCCCCCTCCTGTTCATATGCTCTCTTCAAGTACTGGAAGGCTACAATGAGATCTCCCCTGAGCCTTCTCTTCTCCAACCTAAACAGGCCCAGTTCCCTCAACCTTTCCTCACAGGAGAGGTGCTCCAGCCCTCTGATCATCTTAGTGCCCTCCTTTGGACCCACTCCAAGAGCTCCACATCCTTCCTGCACTGGGGGCCCCACGCCTGGACGCAGTGCTGCAGATGGGGCCTCACAAGAGCTGAGCAGAGGGGGACAAACACCTCCCTCTCCCTGCTGGCCACCCCTTTTCTAATGCAGTCCTGAACACAGTTGGCCTCCCCTGTCTTAGTTTAAAACCATTCCCCCTTGTCATATCACTAACCCATGTAAACAGTCATTCCCCCTTCAAGTTCTAGAAGTATGATTCAACCCAGTTTTGCTCATCTCTTCCTCTACAAGCAGATTGCTATATAGAAATGTTTTGCATCCTACGGAAAAGGAGATGGGGGAAGAGAAAAAAAGGTTGCTCTGAAATCTTTCCCCAGATGGGAAATTAGGAAAATTTTGTATGTACTTAGCCTTCATCTAGAACTCTTTACACCCCTAAAGGTTTCAGAGGTGTTCTGCATCTCTTTGTGCTGCACCCCTTTCCCAGCAGCACTGATGAAACGTATTTCATTAAAAACCGATATCTCTACGTCAGAATGAGTTAGTAGTAATGGTGGGCTTCATTTTGTTTTATCTTTTCCCCTCAAATTTTGTTGAGATATAGGAAACCTCTTTCAGCACCGAAGATCTAGTTTAAGTTAAGCAAACTCTGAGAATGAGGCCCTAAGGATTATTCTCCATCCCATAATAAACGCTTCTGAGTTCTTATTGAAGGGAATAGATTTTAATATAGGCATTCCAGCACTCATGAAGTGTGCATGTGACAGGGCTGAAATCAGGTGAGGAATTGTACTTTGTTTCAAGGTCTCAGAGGATGCTCCGAGCAGCGGAGATGAAGCTATTTTAAAATTCCTGGCGGTGCCTGGAAAATCCACTGTAGTATTTGTAAGTTTAAATTATTTTGATGGTTAGAAACATCTGCTTCCTTTGAACTGCTCTTTTCAGCTTAATTTAAAAATATATGGAAACCACGGGGAGGAAAATCAGCTTCTCTATGGCAAGATTAGATAAAGTGGCATTTGCAACAAGCCCATGTCTGTGACCAAAGGCTCTGCAAGATTTGATTTTAGCTTTGAGGTGTTTTCCTCCTGGCCTTTACCACAGCCTACCTACCAAAAAAATAAAAATTAAAAAGGAGATAAATTAAGGGAAAAAAAAAATACTTGCACTGAGTAGCAAGAGCCACAACAAAACCCAGTGTCTGCGGCAGAGCAGCTTGCAGTTCCTCTGTGTGGCAGATGATGGCCATGTTGGTTAGCGCTGTGCACCTCTACTGTCCCCACTGCTCTCCTCGTTGTTGTGTTGATGGCACAAATAAGATCAGGCTGTTTGCACTCTGGCCTGCACAGAGTCACATTCTTTGTGACAGGTGCTATTAGTAATAGGAGCACTCCCCATCCAGATCGCTTGGGACAGTCGCTGAGCACTGCTGAGCATCCCCGCTTCTGTCCTGGATCACCTCCCTCTTCAGAATTGTATAGGAAACAACGAGCCAGAATTGTGTAGGAAACAACGAGCAGTCCCTGGCTTGCCTTGGTGCTGCAGGTTTCCAAGCAAATTGCAGCTGTTATAGTTAGCATTTGTTGTGGTTCTTTTGCTTGGATAAACAAAGCTCTGAAATAAAGCCCTAAATCCCATACCCCAAGGCATGGACAATTTGAGCTGTTTGTTGCTTAATGCAAGTAATGAAGTACAGCACACAGAGAGGCAAGGTTTAGCTGAAAAGATCTTCTAGTTACTTGCAATAGCTATGTTAGCTGACACTCCCTGTTTGAATCTAGTATTACAGGGAAAGACCAGTTTGATATTAGGTTGGATTCTGGACTCAGGAGAGGCGGGCGACTTTAACATGTTGGGTTATTACCAGAAGCTAAGCTACGAGGCAGCAGAGTGAGTTCACTGACATACAATTAGTTTTTTGAAGATGCATGGAATACTGGGAAGTAGCTCATTTACCTTTTTTTATTTCATGGTCTCTTTCTTGGGATAATATATACTGCTGGGCTTGACTGATTGTCAGTGACAGATGTGACTTGTGTTCTCCACATCTATTAAGCAGGGGGGCTTTTTATATTTATATGGTATTTTATGTAGTATTTCTTATTAAATTCAGAATCAGTTGGAAGTTTAACATGGGAAGAACGATTGAGTAGGTACATACCTCTCTAAATTGGTGCACGTTCACCAATTCTTTCCAGGGCCTCATGAAATCAGTGAGACAAGATACAGCCTTACATACTGTGGCTCATACTGGCAATTCTGTGAATGCCTAGTACTAATATTCTTTCTTTGTTCTACTGATGTTGTTCTATTTCACACTGTTTTTTTTTTTTGTTAACTAGTTTAGCATCACTGCCTTCTGTATTTCTGAAGGGTAGCCCTCTTGCATGAGTGCATCTTGCTGCTGTTTGCAAAGGTGTACGCTCCACAATCCTAGCCTTCGCTTTGGAGACCAGATAGTTATTCATGTCATAGCTAGGTCTCATTAATTATTTGCTGTCTATGTAAAGTGCTCTCCAATTATACCACCAGGTATGTGTTGTTCAGCTACATTTATCTTTGCTGCCTTTGTGCTTTTTCCGTAGCAAAATCTCTTGCATCCCTCAGCATTGCCCTTTATTCCATGATGCCTGATGTTTTACAGTCCTGTCCTGTTTTGTCCCCAGCTTTGTATCATAAGCAGTTGGTACTCCAAGACTTTCTATTCTTTCTGAGCATATAGCCAGAATTGAAATAGAAAAGAAAGCTAGTGGGACTTGCAGTTGAAGAAAATTGTAATTTTTGGGGGGAATCTTCATTTTCTAAAGTATTAAGTACAATGCTGTCTTATTTTAATACATTTTATTTTCTTTTCCTATAGGATTTGCAAATAGAACGAGAGAGGACCGTGTATAATATTTCTGGTGGCTGCACAGCCCTTGTGGTTGTGTATTTATTGGGGAAGCTTTACGTGGCAAATGCTGGTGATAGCAGGTGAGTGTGATGTCTCTTCTACTCCCACACCGAAACTCCCAAGATCTGGTGTTACCAAGTTCCTTAGTGGCAAATAGCATCACCAGGAGGTTCTGTTTTTTGGCTGGGCTCTTAACAGTTCTCACTAAAATTAATGCAAAATTAATGCAGTAGTGATGGACTTCCAGTGTCTAGTTGAGTGGTGGATGCACTCAAGGTGACTGACTCATCTTTTCTTTCTTGTTGCTATCTCTGAATGAGTTGATGGTGGCAGAGAAGTGAAAAGACACTATGAAGAGCCTTTGAAACAGGGGTAGTAGAATTGTATGCTGAACACTGTTTGATGGGGGACTACATCTGGAACTGCTGATCCTGAGGGTGCTGTCCCTAGGTCTAGCCTTGGAAACCCACCTGGCTATCAGATTTTAATATAATTGAAAATGGTATTGAGAGTATAGTAAATATACTGCAGGGGGATGGAGAGGCTATCCAAAAGTTAGGAATTTTACTGTGTCCTGCTCTGACTCATGTACTTGCCTGTTTCTCAGAACTGAATGCTGTAGTTCAAGAATTGTTAATTTGTTTCAGTTAGAAGTTGGATGCTTTACATCTCATTATGAGAAGCTCCTTTTTCTTCTGACTTAGCTAAAACTAGGAACATGCTGGGAGCCTCTCACTTGCATTCCTTCCTTCTCTCTCATTCTTTGCCCATACCACTGCCAGAGAGAACGAGGCTGTTCTTGCAAGACTTCATACCTTTGCATGTTTCTTCTGGCAGTGCTCTGCATAAACAGGCCAGCAGAGCGTAGTTCTCTGCGTGACACAGACTGCATTTGGGTTCAGTCAGTAGCTGTGTAATTGAAGTCTGTACAGATACTGAACAGTGTTGTCTTTTGATGAAGACACTACAGTTACATGTTTTCATTGTTTGGGTTTTGTGTGCACACAGTTCATGTTTCATTCTGTATTCACAGAGACAGCACTCAAGTCTTTTGCTGCATTGAAATGTGTAGGAAGACAAATCCACTGCGCATAAAGTGCTTTGCTTTCCATTGTTAGTGATCTTAATTTGCTGAACTTGCTACATGTGTTGTAAATTGCTCACCAAGTTCCTCTTGATAAGTGACATTCAAATCTTTTTCCTTCAACTGGCAAATGAATGAGTCCTTGCAGATGAGTCCTTGCAGAGTGTACCTGGAAACAAGTTGGAGTTGACCATCTGTCCACTCCTCAGAACCACTAACTGTGTTGCATTTTACCTCTCTTCCATCAGATTAGAAGTAATCGTGTTTTCCTTTACTACTGTGCTTTGAAATACAGTTGAGTCTCTTCCATAGAGTTAGCTAATTGCTTTGTTCCTTATTTGTGTAGTGCAAAACTGGCCATGCAGGACTTGCTTCTGAGGGCTGAGGTCTTTAGTCTTAAATTACTGGCTGCTTGCAGTTCCCCCAGGATCTTCCTTCAGCTTCCTGAGAGCAGCCTCAGCTCCATTGAATCCTGTGGATTCTCACGGGAATAAACTTTTATTGGTGGTGATCTTGAAATAGTCCCAGTGTCCACCTTAGTTAAAACCACTCAGAGGCTTTGAATATTCATTGAACCCATCCAAAACATTTTTTTGTTTTAGAAAAAGAGGAAAAGAAGAAAGCCACTGGCAAGGCTGAGTAATCTTTGAACTAAGGCTAAAGTTCTTGTACTCGTTCCTCAGATCCCTATAGGTAACAGAGATCCAAACAGTTTGGTTTTCCGCTTTCCAAATGGACCTCGTGGAAGCCTTACTCATGCTGAGGAGAATTCTCAGAATTTCCAAAATCTTTCATTTTCACAAGGGCCTGCTTATAGATTTTCCAAGCTGAATAAAATATTTTTAAGAGAAGTTTTAAAGTGTAGAAGTCTGGTTGATCTGAGTCTCTCACTGCTTCTCATATTTCAGGATGAGGGTAAGAGGGGGGCCTGCAGTTACTGTGAACCATCCAAGTTGCTTCTCATTCCTAAAATGACATTTTAGGACTAGAAAAGCAGCTCTGAGCTTGTCTGCCTACTTCCAGGGCGCACAGTGCATTGTATTTTTAAGGGCCAAGTCACGTAGCCAAGAAGTTCCTTATTTGTGTTAGTAGAAAAATATGTGCATTTTTACTGTCTCATGCCTTGCATTGTCAACTTTTTGTTTTGCACAGATACAAATGAGAATACTGAGAAATGTAATGAGGAACTATTAAACAAAATGTTTACATGTTTTTTAGGAGAAGAGTGGGATTTGTTGTTTTTTTTTTTTTTCCAAATATGCGCCTCATGTTTGTTGCTTTTGGAAGTAGATGCCAAAACCCTCAGTACTTCAGGGGAGTTCTGGTTTCCTCGAGTTCACCAACTCACTTATGCCTCTTCTGTCCTCAGTCTCCTACCTTCTCCACCCACGTGCTAGAATAAATTTCTAAAAAATAACTGCAGTTAACTAATCTATGGGAGTTTTCATGCTGCAGCATCGGCAATTGTTTACACAATCCTTATTGGTATAGCCTCTGCCCAAAAGAGGGCTTAGGCTTTGAAGTTACCTGGAATTAGAAACAACAGAAGCTTGTAGATGTGGGTTTTGAACAGCTACTGCTGTCAAAGGACCAAGGTACATACAACAAACTGTTACTGTCACAATGAGACTGAGGAAACTGGAAGTGTGAGACTTGAATAATAATGTGCTATGTGGTGCCAGCTATACCTCAGACTTATGCCTGTGGTATTCAGTTTAACCACTAAAGCTTCTCAAATCTAATCATTTCATGCCACGTACCCTGGCACTGTTGTATAGCAGCTGTCCTTTTGTAGTTGATGTGTAATTACATCATGAAAAGACTTTAATTACCATATTACTAAATTACCAGCCAGCAATTCTTTCAGGTTCAGCCCTAGCTCACTTCTGTAGGGACTATTAGGCTTCTTCAAGCTGAACACTTTTGGTTGGTGTAAAAAGGAGAAAAATTGTGCTAATTGTACGTTTTGTTATGAACCATTATTGAGCTTGATGTTATGGCATCACTAATGTCAATGATACAATTAAACTTATGCTAACGATGCAATCGCATTTCTGTAATAATTATACGTTAAAAGCACATGATACCAGAATCCTACTAAAAATTAGGTAATGTCTTCAGAGCCTGATAGAAACAACTTGGAGGGAGCTGATTGCGTTTTCTAATGGCTTGCTAATCATTCTTGGAATCTGCCATAAATATACCTACTTGTAGAGTCAAAATTTATGTCTGCATGTTGGCCAAAGCTTTTAAATGCCACCCTCTCTCTTGCCACCTCTCAGTGGTTAGCATTGTCTGTGCAAGGACTGATAGTGCTGTAGTGGGCCATCTGATGCACGGCATTTATATTTTGCCTACCAGATTGATATATACGCCGTGGTTACTACCCTGTGCCAGACACTCTGAATATCTAGGGCTTCTTTGGTCTTTTTGTTGTTTATTGATTGGTTTATTTTTTTTAATAAGGAACGGTAAATCTTCTCTGCTGATTCTTTTAAACAGTATTGCTCAGTTTTATATTGCTAAAGTGACTTTTACTTCTAAATTGTCATAACACGCCTTGTTAATCTCAGTTCTTCCAGTTTTATGTTCTTTATTAGTATGTTGTTTTATAGCTAGTGATGAAGCAGTATAAAACAAGAGCTTAAAATGTTTTTACTGATTACTGCCCATTACTGTATAGCCTCATGCAACATAACATTTACCCAATATCACTCCAATGACTCTAATGCAGTATGATCATATTAACTGTCTTTGGCACAAGCATTCTTCTGGCTCTCATGTTGTCTGGCTGAGGAGCTGCTCAGCAACTGCAGGCACTGCCATTTTGTGCTGTGTTTGGAGCCATTTGGGTTAGCAGTGTTTTTATCATTATATAGGATGCAGCACATCACAAGGTGATTTAACTTTGTCATAGATCCTGAAATACTTCCCTGAAATACTTGCTAAATCTTCAAATGGATTCTTGGACTTTTTTGATTTATTGGCAGAAGATGGCATCAGAGAAAAGAGCCTAATGTTTTGGAAGGTTCACAATCTTAGAGGGTCACTGGATTTTTTTATTTGCTTCATCAGCCTTTTTTTTTTTTTTTTTTTTTTTAAATGTATATCATTTTTTGCATCCCTGCTTTTTGCCCCCATGTGCTGCTGTTTTCAGGGCATATTCACCCTCTGTTTGAAGATATATCATCATATCCAGAACAGACTCCTTTTTGCAAGTGTAGAATTCATACTAAAGCATTTGGGATTGTTAAGTGATAGGGGCTCTCTAAGTGGATGTATCTGTGGCAGTTTCACATGGGTGCAGGTTAAGCAACGTCACTGGAGTTCAATTGTCCTTATGTGTGTACAACACTGATTTCTTCCAGTCTAATATAATAGTGCATTGAAAATTGAATTCTGCTTTGTTTACTGTTTCCATTCTTTCTGGATTGGCAGCCTGTGTTGAATTTCACTTATATACTTGCTCTGTGTCATAGAGCTAGTTAACTGCTTATCTCATAAGTGGTTCTTTTTGTAGAGACTAAAATTTGGGAAATCATGTATTACTATGAAGCAAATGAGAGAGGCATGGAAACAGCTCTGTATTTGCTGACTGGCACTGTAGTTGAAATAGAATTTTTGAGAAATCAGAGTTGAAGATTCTGACTCATTTTTGTGGTTTGTGGTATCTGACCTCTTCCTCCAGGCAGTCCAACAGGGCGATTTTAGCCAGAAGCCCAAACACTGCAAGGGTGGAAACCAGGCAATGCTCTAGTGTATTACAGTTATAGAGTTGGTTTGTTTCGGTATTTGTTTTACAATATTTTTAAAGAAACTTTAATTTTCTAATTTTTCTTAACTGTTTTCTAATCTATATTGTGTGGGATTTTTGCTTGCTTGTTTGGGTTGGGGTTTTTTTGCCTTTTTTTTTTTTTTTTTTTTTTTAAAGTGGTCTGGTTAAGCTCTTTTGTCTCCTTGAATCTGTATCTGCATAAACAACAATAATTGTGTTTTGTACTTAGTGGTCTCTGGAGGAAAGACTAACTCAGTTACTAAGCTGCTTCAAACTGCAGCATTTGGAGAAGCATTCTTACTCCTGTCCCCCTAAAGATAAGAGAAGAGGAGCTGTAGATCAGCCATGCGCATGGCACTTTCAGCCACACAATCCATGATGATCCTTCCCTGTCTTCTGAAAATTCTTCTTGCTCTAAATCCTCAAACAATGCCTCTCCGGAGGCAAGAGTGACACTTACAGACTGTATTTTGGCCAAGCTGTGTGCACATCCTTTTTTTTCAGATGGCTATTAATTCCTCATCACTCAAAGCCAAAAAAAATGCTTAGACTTTCCAGGTCTGTGCTTGCTCTGCTCAGGAGACTGTGAAGTGAAGAGAGATCAAGTGAGTCCCCAAATACATTCTTCTTCAGTAACTGCAGTTTGGTAGGTGGAGAAGTCTGGTTCTGCTGCCTAGCAGAAAATGCTGCAAAAGAGTGTGGCATCTTAGTCAGACTCAGAAGATACAGCCAAGTCCTGTTTCTTTGCTTGCCCAACTTCTCTTCCTTGGAAGCCTTCCCACACAAGGCCTGCTGAAAGCACTACTTCCCTTCTACCACCTGGACTCCTTCCAAGGAGAAGTAAGAGCACAGAATTCACAGGAGTAGCAGCTACCTCAGATCACCTTGCAGAATTTTGTATTGAGTGAAGCTTTTGGAGGCATTTCAGGAAACACTTTATCAAAGGTGTGGAGAAAAGGTGGTGAATCAGAAATAAGTTATTGCACTCAAAGAGCATGCTTTCTAACAACCTAGTGAATTATGAGTTCTGAAGCTCTGGCACCTCATATCCAGCACTGACTTGGCAGAAGTGATTAATTTGGCAGTCAGTGTTCATAGACTTTTGAAGACACGCAAGTCCTGCCTCTTCTCCAAACTCTTGTTTTTTCTGGAAGAGAGTATGCTTTTGCAATGTCTGTGACAATCTAGCATGTTTTAAAGCCATTGCAAACAGTTTCAACATGTGGTGTGTTCAGTTAAGTCTTCAGTCTCAACCACACGATATCTTCTACCAATGAAGTCTTTACATTTCAGATAATGAGGAAGGACAGGAATTTTACTGTTTGAATACTCCTAGCAAATTAGAAAGCCACAGTTCATTGCTACTAGATTCTAGGAGTGATGGATCCTATTAAACTTAATTCTCATAGAGTTTTTCAGCCTTTTGAGGGGTAGAAAGACACCATGAGAACTAACCAACCCAGACAAAAAAATTGGTTGCAACCACTATGAGTAAAAATTTCCCTGTTGCTTTCTTTTATTGGTGAACATGAGTGCTAATCAAGGAAAAAAATCCTTCTGTAATAACATCCCCACACGTATGTTTCATGTTTAACCTGTAGAGCTCATAATGTATGAGACAAGATGAGTAAAGGATGCTAAAGCATAATTTTAACCATTGGTACTGATGCATAAAGAGCCTGTTATCTTGAATACAGGCAGCTTGTGATATAAGCAAGTATAGCAGAATCCAGATGATCCAATGCACTTCACTGAGCTCAGTTTTTAACTCTTTAATCTGTGCCTTTTTAGTCAACCAGGGAGCATGGTGGATTCTTTCTTCCTTCCAGTGTTACAGGTTAGTGCCAAGACAGGCCAAGCAGGCTGTGACCTTCCACCTCTAGCTGCCTTCCAAACTGTGGGAGAGGAGCCAGAGGGAGAACCCCAGGCTCACCTTGGTCTCATGAAATCGTATTGAAGGGTTCTGGTGCTGAGCTGAGAAAGCAGAAAAGCTGAAATCCAAGTAGATGTGATGCTTTAGGGACTAAAATCATTCTGACATCCTCAATGCTAAATCAGTGAAGAGCACAGAAAAATATCTGCACTTCTTTGACCTTCTGTGGTTAGCCATACCCCAGCCATATTACTGACACAGTGCACAGTGTGCACAGTGATGCCTTCATCCCTAAGCCCAGGTTTAGTTGCCATAGTAACTCGTCCTGGAGATGAATACGATATCCTGGACAGCAGAGAAACAGACTTTGATTCCAGAGATAATGGTCCCAAGGCTCAGAGCTGGTCACAAAGATGTGACTGTGCTGCTTTCTTCATCTTTCTGTCATGACCCAAATAATGGGTGGCATGTTGTTCAGCCATGTTGCAGAAATGTAGTGATGTATCATCATTGCAACCCTGGACTTAATGGTTTTCAAGGGAAGAATACACTGAAATCATCATGAATGGAATGCATCCCATGAGGGCAGCAAATCTCCAGTGTAAGCAGGTTGGAACCATTGGCAGACAGTTTTTGTGTTCCAGCAGTATCTGCTCAATGCAAACTGGCTTATAATGGCTTCCTAGCTGGTGGCTAGGAGGATCAGTGTATTCAGGTGTAAAGCAACGGGAAAGTACATACGATTCCTTACACAGTGTTTTAGTTTAATTGATAGGCTTTTGAGTTCATACTACTGGCACTAGAGTAGGAAATGCTACATGTTAGAACATGTAAAGTAAAGATACGAAGTAAAGTAAGATACAAAGGCATATGTGGATATGTCAGTAGTAAGTTACTTTCCTGATAAAACGCAGGCAAAAAACAATCACCTATAGGTAGCTAATACCAACACGTATCCCTCGTAATTAGCCCTAAAGTGAAACACTGTTAATAATGCTGACTGTTAATAATTAGCCAACTGTTAATAATAGCAACTCCATACTTAGACTGGCTCAGAGAAGCAATCCATGTGAGGACAACCTTAAGTAGTGCAGGGAATCTCCTGGGAATGGAGCTGCTCCACAGCAAAGTGGAGCTCCTGGGCTCAGAAATCACTGGGCAATGTCTTCTCCAGATATCTTTTCTGTGAACAACCTTCAAGCTTAGTGTTGTATTTAATTTAAAACCAGGGAACGAGTAGTGATACAGAAACAACTGAAGCAGTTTAGTGACAGCACTGATGGTGGCCTAATGCCTCTCACTATTGCATGCAATGCGTGGGGCAGAGGGAGGCTGCCAGCTGCAGAGGATGCCTCTGACTGCTATGCTGCTTACTAAGTTAGTTGAATACACAGGATGGAGTGTAAGATCTGTTTAAAGAATTCAGATTTTCATTGTTCTTGGTGGCAGTAAGGAAGATTTTGACTGATTCAGCTAATATAAATGAGAAATAAGCACTTCCATGTGATCTATTAATATTATTTTACTTTGAGAAATAGCTTCTCTCTGCCCATTTGTGAACATTTATTAAAAATAATGTGATGATTTAGTAAAACTGGACCACTAAAACAGTGGCTTTAAAGTGTATCTATTTTGCTTAGAGGTCTTCTCCACAGGCATCACTAAATAAGCAGTAGAAATGTAAATATGAATGACTGGGTTAACTGGAAATGTCATAAAGCCCTAGAGTGTGCTACAGGAGCAGCTGGTGTGCTGGTATCATGCCTCTGAAAGACCACTCTCAGGGTTTCTTGTAGGAACTAAATTTTATAACTCCATCCCATGTGCCTTGCAAAGTCATGGGGAGATGCCTGTAGCCCCACAGGAGCCATGCAACACAGCTGGCTCAATACTGGTGCAAGGAAATGAAGAGGAGCCCTTGATACTTTGGCTGCTACCTGTGAAAGCCCAAAATCAGCATTTTCCTGTCACATAGCAGTGTCCAGTTGTTCTCCAAACGTGGCCAGCTTGGCTGCTTGGAAGGCACAGGCTGCCATCAGAAGGCTCCCCAAAAGCTTGAGAGAGTTCCTTGTTATTCCTGTAGGACCAGACTGAGTTGTCACAGGGGAAGTGCATTCCCTGTTAACATTGGCTATGTTCAGCTGAGTGAAAAATACTCCACTACTTAGAATAGTTCAATTGGAAGGCACCTTCAAAGATCATCAAGTCAAACAGTATTGACACTTCAGGGCTAACTGAAAGTGAAAACATATCGGTGAGGGATATGTTATCCAAATGCTTTCTGCACGTTGACAGGCATGGGACATTGACCACCTCTGCAGGATGCCTGTTCCAGAGTTTAACCACCCTCACGGTAGGAAATTTTTCCAAATGTCCAGTCTGAATGCATTTTTGTGGACAACCTGATGTTTACACTGAGTAATGCCAATAAAGCAGGGTGGCACTACTCTTGAGTGGCAGCAGATGGAAAATAAGGGCAGAGGCCCTTTTTATTGGCTCTATGCCCTCTCCATTCTGTTGCTTGTTTTTGTGGTTGAGATGCAAAGTAGGAGCCAGACATTTATGAGTCTTCTCATGAGGATTACAGGTGGTAGGCAGATGTGTGTTTTGCCATGGGTGTTGCTGAGGGTTTCTGCTTTCACTTCCAGCTTTTACGGTGATGGATATGTCATCACTGGGACCTGTTTTAATGCCAGCTAAACACTACGTCATGGTTTATTTTACTATCCCCAGCCTGATTTAATTCATAAAATCAAGGAAATCACTTAAAGGCTTTTCACTATAGTTCCGTGATTATTGCCAATGCAGTGAGGTGTTTGTTCATCTGGTTTCTAAAGAAACATTGAGAAATGTGTCTGCATGGGAATAAGAAGAGTAACCCAGTTAGCAATAAGTGAAACCAAGATGCCAGGGCTGAATGTATTATAACTCATCAGTAATCATAATGGTTGATCATAATGGTTAAGTTCCAGAGGAACTTCATTTACTCAATGTACATGGTTAATTTACAGATAAGGTGAACATTATCTTAAATCTTATTTCATTTCATAGCAATGAAGAAAACGTAAATAAATGGAACTTTGGTGGTTTTAAAATCACCAGGCATTAGCACTGTGCTTCCTTGGCTTCTTTAAATATATGCATTTAGTTATCATAGTAAACAAGTACTCATCTAGACCAATTCCGTATTTCTAGGATTTACTTTTTTTTCTCTCAGTTATTTTGTGACACAGCTAATTAAAATATACTGTTTCGTTCCTCCTTTGAATGTAATAAAACCCTGCCTTATTCTTTCTGTCACTTTAATCCCTCTTTCTTTTCCATTGACACATTTCTAATACCCCTTCAGACAGGCCAGACACTGCTGCTTCATCTGTACCAAATCCACAACGCTTAACACCTTTTGACAAAATGGATACATCCTCCCTGTGGCTTGGAATTGATATATGCTGTCAAAAAGGGTTTTCCGAATGGTCTCTCTTTGTCACCTTTACCAGATTTTTATTCTCTGTTGTAGGAATGTGCAGTTTAATGTTGCGTTTCAAATCATTTTTGGCTGGAAAAGTGTGTAATGGAATCAGGGTGTCCCCTGAATACTCCTAACAGTAGGAGATGCCTCTTTGTTTTCAACACCAGAATCCCAATAGACCCTTCACAGCAGTGAAATTACACTTTTGACCTTGTTCACTAAAGTGTTTCTTTCTCTGTATGATTAAATGAGAGTAACTAACAATAGCTTCCTCTGAAATGTATAAATTTCCCTCTGTTTGTTTCTCTTAAGAAACTCAGAAAGGATGCTGTGCAATTCTCTGCTGATTGTATTCTCTACAAAAGAAAGAAAGGAAAAAAGAAGAAAAGCAGCCTCGCTCCTTCAGGGATGGGTGGCTGTTTTATCCATATTAAAAATGCAAAAGTAATTGATGTATTGATATTTTCCCTAGGCCACTGTGGTGTTGCTACATCTCGAGTGCGAGAGCACCACTGCAACGCACAGATTTTTACCCTTTAGTTGCTTCATTTGCCACATATTTTAAGAAGGGATGTTTACACACAAGATATTGCTTTAAAGTATCAAATATTAATATAGAAAATAAGCAAATACTGTTCTGAGTGAATGCTGAAATACTGAAAAGATCACTTTGTTGTACACCACAGTCTGTGAAGTTATACCAATCTAAAAGATAGATGCAGTGTTTTATGTAGATTTGCATGCAGCCTGTTAAGCTCATGTTTCTTTTCATTTGTATGTGACTTGGTGGATGTAGCCTGCTGCAGGCTGCACTGTGACTGTCAGCCCCATCTCACACACTGAAACATCAACGCATCAATTGCTCCACATATGGTTATTCAGAGCAGGAATTTGCTAAATCAGAAGATCCTCAAAGTGAGGTGGCCAGAAAAGAGAAAATCAGATTTTGTTTTTCCGCTTTAGACTACTTTGGCTGTGTTTTGGGGATATTTTTCAATGAATTCCTGTTTCCTGTAAATATTCACAAGCTCCACACTGGTGAATATACTTTGTTTTGTGCAGTGTGCACGTGTCTGAAATGCAAGTGCAGCCCTACATTTTGTCTGGGGGGAGACCCTGCACTGGATGATTGAGTAACTAGATTCAAAAGAGGGGAGCAGACATAGTGAAATTCTTGTTTTCAAAAGGACTCAAAAAATACAAGACTTAAGACTTCAGGGCATGGGTGCCATTATGAACAGGGTTTTTGCTCACCCTGATACGGTGCTACATAGAGAAGGCATCAGAGCAACAGGGCTTGGAAGGCAGCACACCCAAAGCTGTAGATCTGTGGCTCCAGACCTTCTCTCCTGCAAAAAAACAAACAAACAAACAAACCAAAACAACAACAACAAAAAAAAACCACTAAAAAACAAACAAAAAAAGCAACCAACTTTTGTGCTTTCTTTATTACTTCTTCACTGCTGATGTAAACTAGTGATTGGTGTGGCTCTGAAGTAACCTTGTCATCAAAAAATATTTTGTTGGTTGTTGACATACTTGTTCCATACAAACATGAATCACCCAGCTTCCTTTGGCAGGCTTGCCCTGTGGCCGTGCTGTAATGTGTTTCACCACTGTGATTGAAATTAAAATGTCACCATTAAACATGGCAGTCAGATGCTCCCTGAGCACTGCATCTCTCCAAGTTCTCTGGCTTCCTATGTAGCTATTTCTGACAGTTTAATAAGGTGGCTTTATTCTGGTATAAAATAATATGTTCGTACTTCCACAGTGCTCAGGGAGTTAAATGCTTTCAGAGCACTATTTCATTATGTCTATACATCTTTCATCTGTGGCAGAAGCAACAACGCTCACGTAACGTGGTGTTGCTTGTTAGTCCATTAGGAAGTGTAAAGTTAAAATGAATTGTCCTGCCAAACTGCACAGAGCGGCTGCCGGAAAGCAGCTGCTGGGCTGTTCCCTGCATCAGGCTCTCTTGGTGGAGCAAGTAGTGGTGCAGGGCTCTGGAGACTGCTCCATGGGAAAAGCCTTCAGACCGTGCTTGACAGCTTCGCTGCTCCAGCTCTGTTATTGCCAGGTCACTGAAAGGGCAGTTCAGTCTCTGAGTCCAACTAGGGGTTGATACGGTACCTCTTAAATCACAAAAACCCCACTGAGTGCGGCAGCTCCTGGGCCGGGCTTTCATGCCTGGCTTCTCTAGTGAGGCTGCCAACAAATATGTCCGTTTTTGTCATATATACAGTCACAAATATCCCTTACTGTCATGAAACTACTAAGCAGCTGGCGTGGAAAGCTAACGAAACTGCTAACAGGATAACGAGCCCAGCAGAGATGAATTCATGCCACTGACCTGTATGTGTACACCTACATCCCTCCTGTTGCTAATGTCTAGAGCTGTTTAACTCCTTAGATCAAATAATTTCACTCTTATGAGCAGATGCAACTTTTGACTTGAATCAAGTCCAACTGCTGAAAATATTAATGAAAAACATAAAACTGAGGCTCTGTTTAATCAGCTATTAACATCACTGCCTTATTTTCTCCCCACCCCCGCAAAGGTTTTCTTGTGCTAGGTTGTACTTCTCATCCCAGGTGGCTGCAATTTCTAGTGAAAATAAGTTGAGCCATGAAAGGTTGACCCACTCGCCTCTGAATTGCTTTTTATATGATGTTAGTCCCTCAGGGCCCAATTCTACCCACAGAAGTGAGAATGATAGCTATCAATGTATATCGTAAGTATGTCAGTGTACACAAAGAAAAAGATGAACCCCAGACTTCAGTGGTCTTTAAAAAACAGATTTCTCATGAAATGGTGATTAAATAGGAAGCAAAGGATGATTAAAAAATTAGCTTGACACACTAAGCAGTTAAATCAATTCCACTTCTTCTAGCGCTGCTCAGACCTGAACCTGTTTCTTCTTTACCATGTGAATCTTAGAAATGCTAGCAGTTCCTTTCCTTTGCAGTAATGTTCCTCCTATTTGCATACTAGCAATATCAGATGATCATTCAGAGACTGTGTTAGTCCAATATTATCTCCTGAACACTTGGGCAGTTAAACAGTACCACTGAGTTTGCAAAGCTGGTTTGTGTCAAGGTTGCATTTTGACTTTAGAGCTTAAATTTTCAGTGTTTGTATGCCTACCATAATTCTTGGGTGCATTGTAGTGCCATCAGAATGCCTGGCATAAAAGCAATACCAGTAAATTGATCAAATTATCAAGAGAAGTAAACTTGCATGAAAATGAGACTAGAAGATCGCAGAAAGGAAATAAGAAAAAACATGTAGAAACTGGAATTCAGGTGCCACTTACTTGCTTTATCTGTGCTGAATTCTATGCAGATTCATGAGGAGAGGTGGTTTGGTGTGCTGCTATTACCCAAACAGTGAACTAATCAACTGATGGTTGAGAAATGGCTCCAAATCAGTATTAAGATCTCTGGGATGTTCATCCAGCTGTTCGAAAGCACCAGGCATTACTATGCTTACAAGGCTGTGCAAATAATAAAGTAATATCATTTTGTGAGTGAATACATGACCAATATATGCAGTAGGAACACTGTATAAATTTTGCCCCTCTTAACTGTGTTTCATGCAGGGAAATTACACCAGAGAAGACTCAAACCATATTTTGCAGGCAATGGAGTAGTTTAAGAGGCAACAGACAGGTGTTGGAAACATTTCTTCTCTGCCATTTGCAGAAGTGCATGTGAAATCTCTCTACTGATCTATAGTCATTCCATTACCTGTCTGCCTCTGGCAGGTAGCTAGTTGAATTTGTGTTAAACAGGATTTTCTTTGCCATTTCCATTTGCTGTTGGAAAAGAAATGTTCTGACATGACATATGACCAATCAATAATTGGAAAGAGCTTGCTTTAGTCATTTGAAGCCAGTAGTATAGACAGTGTCAGCCCCAGCTGGGATTAAAACCTGCAAAGAGTAGTTCTGCAATCGCTGATTCTTCAGCATCTCCTCTGGGTGTCTACATTTCACTAATAAGGATGCCCAGCAGACATCAGCTGAAATAACACTTGCCTTTGTTGCTTAGATGTTTTTTTGTGCTCTGAAATGAATTTGGCATATACAAATATACTTTGTTATCCAGCCTAAAGGATGCACAGCAGGAATTGTTATCCTGTCTGTTGATAACTTCAGTAGGAAAGAAATTGCTTTATTTTACTATGACTCCAAAGAGAATAAGTGTCTGACAGTACCCCCTGGTTTTCTGGGTGTTTTTACATTTTTCCCCTCTACTAACAGTGCTTTATTACTCCTGCAGGGCTATAATCATCCGAAATGGTGAAGTCATTCCAATGTCTTCAGAATTCACTCCAGAGACCGAACGCCAGAGACTTCAGTATCTGGTAAGAGACTGGAGAACCAAAGCAGGCGCTGCTGCTGATGAGCAGTGCCCAGGAATGTCTGAGTTTCAGACCCACATGGTTGAGTTACTGTGGCTCAGTGGAGGACCACGTCTGCTGAACACCAATGACTGATTATGCATGTATATATGTGTTTTAGCCATCAGCAAAAGTGCAGAAAAGCCTGACAATGCAAATACTGATGAAAGGAGTCTTACCTTTTTTGTAGAGGCCCTTGGTGTCTGTGCTTTTGTACCTTGTTCAGTTGCTGACCTTCAGCAGCTTATTGATGCTGGATAACGAGAGCTCAGACATGCAGCTAACAAGCCACAGAGGTATTTCAACACATCCCAGTGTTTGTGACAGTATAAAGTACGTAAGAGTGCTCTTCGCACACATGTGAACAATATTGTTGGGTTTTATTCATTTGCTGTAATAGTATGCCAGTTGAGCTAGGTTGGGGAAAAGGTGTTCATCTTAAAGGTGATCTGAGTGAGTGTTAGTAGCTGCAGCGTAGGGTAGGTGAAGAAAGACTTATTTGCTGTAGCAACAGCCATACAGCTGTGACAGTATAACTACCCAAGAAGATGCAGGATGCTTTATCCATCAAGTCATGTTGGCCAATAAGCTGCCTAAGAAACATAAATGCATGATGTTACTTTTTATGCAAATGATCATGTTGTGGTTTTTTGTTTTTTGAGTTTTTCACTGATTTTCAGATCAGTTGGTTGGAGTTCTTTGGCTGTTCATCAGAAGGCTATTCTTAATGCGTCTGAGAGATTTATTTTCTGCTTCCTCTGATCTCCTGCTATTTTCCCCTGAAAATTCAAGAATAAGACAAGACAGTGTCACTATTTGCATTTTCTGAAGCAGGATGGACAGGCCAAGGCTGGAGGCATTCCTTGTTCTTCATGCATCTGTTTTCTTTAGTCTGACTCAAGAGTTGTGGTTTGAAACTAAGTAAAATGCCAATGGTTGAAGGGGTGGTGATGGAGGATTTTAAAGGAAATGCAAATGTTTCCACAACCGTCACATTTGATTTTTAGTCAGGTTCACTGGCTTAAAGCTGAAAATTTCAGAGGAAACGCTACTTTAGGAATATTCATATTCAGAGAACCAAGTGGAAAAAAGGCCTAATAAATATTTACACTCCTGTTACATTTAAAATAATTTGTTTGCTTTTAAAATAAAAAGGTATCTTTGGTATCTAGGAAGTCTGTAGGAAATACGAGATAAAACATTGCCTACAAGGGATTTTTTTCTCTTTTGATGTCCTTTCTGGCTTGTATTTGAAAACAGGAGCTGATCTGAAAAGCATTTCTTCTATTTCTTTTGGAAATTTCTTTACCTTTGTTTGTTTATTTTGTTTCAGTATGTAACAAATATACCAGGGCTATGGGTATCATGTTCAAAGAAAATACATGCAAGACAGCAAGAGCATGAAACAAAATTAGAGATGATTTCAAGTATAACATTTCATAAGTAACATTTTTACTTTAGTATTAAAAAAAAACAAAAACAACAAAGAACCAAATTCCTTACAAGACTGATATAAATGTTACACTCTGAAGTGATATTACTCTCCACTCTTGCATCTGTCCTGTTGATTAGATCTCTATTTACTCATCACCTTGGGCTGTCCCCTGATTCTTCTGTCTTTTTGCTTTATTCACATATTTTGTTGTTCCTATCTGAAACCTTACTTGCTTTGGATTTATTTTCTTATTTGCAGCTGAAGTTAAGTTTCTCTGTTCCAAACATATGGAAATGTTCTTCATGTTCTTCTTGAACGTTAGAAAGAAAGTCAGTTAATCATTTTAGCATAAATATTTCACCTGGTAAATGCAGGGGTGATGTTTCAGCTCAGGGCTGTCTATGCTGAGAAGTTGTTGCAAAGGGAAATGGAAGGTGTGAATTTACAGCAGGCAGGTTACTGAGTATTGGCTGCCTGCGAAGATTCTTTTAGTGTAATCAGAGTGGGGAAGCCTTCTTCTGTCTTTAGAGCCTGCTGATTATCTTGGCCACACAGGACGTTAGTTTAGGTTAACCGATGTCTTCTGCACTCATCCTCTGTCTTCAGGGCCTTAGCTTCCATACATAAAGAAATCTGCAGGAAAAGGACCTGTTTAGGCCATGTAAAATTTATTGCATGAAATCCTCAGGCCCTGTCTTAGATACAACTGTGTTCCAAATAGCAACGGTTGAAAAACTAGGGGAAAAACAAATGCTTTCTATACCTAGGTCATATTTTAATGCAGTTTTATTTCTGTGTATCCAAGAGTGACCTTCAGGCCTCGGTCATGGCAGGTTCAAAAGAACAAATTCACTAACCAGTCATTCTGAACGTCACACAGCTCCACAGGGACTCCCACAGGCTTCCAGCGGGCTACATGAGTGTGGGCGAGGTAGAAACAGACTTTGCACCAGGGAGCTTGCAGAGGTGTTGCACAGAAAGGCATGAAGAGATCCTTAAGGTCTTGAGGCCTTAAGGCCTTACACAAGTATCCACTTGACTCTTTGGCTTCCCCAGGCGCGTCAGGGCTCACACTGTTTCCCCTTCACTAGCATGCTTTCACAAATCTCCTTTGGTTTTGAATTTTGGTTTCTATCATTTCTATTCAGTATTCTGGCAGGATATCTTATATA
The DNA here is from genome assembly GCF_026119805.1 of Tympanuchus pallidicinctus. Taxonomy (NCBI): domain Eukaryota; kingdom Metazoa; phylum Chordata; class Aves; order Galliformes; family Phasianidae; genus Tympanuchus; species Tympanuchus pallidicinctus. The sequence continues at coordinate 31,033,846 of NW_026294802.1, forward strand.
GTGCCTACTCTAGTAAGGCTTTGTCTTCCTGTATCTGTGTATCCTGAGGGAGAACTCAATCCATTATTGACTGGGAACTGCTCTGAGATGTGCAGCAGTTGTGTGGGCAAATATTTTGAGAAACAATTTTTCTTCTATCTTCTGAGGAGACTGTTAATTTCAGTCATGACAGTGTAACCTGCAGTATTAAACTGTACAGATTTTGTTACTTATTCCCTCGGAAAACGTGGGTGCTCTGTGTTTGGCACCACATGTGCAAAGAGAATGGGCAAGCGTGAGTTCAATGAGAACTTGTTCTTATTTCATTGTCCAGGTGAGAGTTGAGTAATTGGGGAACAGAAAGAGGTGGTGAACCTAGATATCCCAAGTGTAAGTTAGTCCCTAAGTTACAAGTCGGATGTGACTTAATTCTCTAACAATTCATTCAATGTAGCACTGCTTTGACCATCTGTCACACTGCATGATGCTGAGGTAAAAAAGCATTTGTCTTTTTGTAACAAAGGGAGGACCAATCCAGGGATGGATTCATCTTCTACTTCCTTCCTTTCTTCTACTCCCACCTCCTTTAGTTATTTCCGTTTGGCTCAAATGTGAACCTGGCCATATGGTGACAACTGGATGCATTGTGCAGTACATGCTGTTGTGAGAGGTATTCTCAGGTAGTAATATATCCTCATGAAGAAAATGACGTGATACAGTAAGAATACTACTGTAAGGTATGGTTGACACATGGAAAAATATGTACAGAAATACCAAGCAGTGCATCAGAACTGCTAGTTGCCACATCAGCTGTGGAGGAGCTGAAAAGGGCATCGGCAGATGTGGGAATAGAGTGAAGGAAAGAGACTTGCAAGGTGCAATGAGATATGCACGATGTTCCCTGCCACCTAATTAACGAGCGCACTAGTGCGTAAGTCTGGGTTTATCTTAATTTCGTATTTGCTTTGCTGAACACTGGGAAACACAGCAGGAAGTAAATGGCCTTTTGAAAGAAACGTGACTAATATTTCCCTGAACAGACTCCATTTCATACAGCTAATGTTGAATGTACTACATCCAGCCACAAAATACACCATAAAATGGCCGAGTACCAAACATATGATACAAACCGTGCCAGATTCATGCCAAAAAAACTGTAGCAGCTTCTGAGAGAAAAATGATGGAAAATATTCCTGTTTCATAACGCAGAATAGCAATGTTGTCTGAACATGCCTCATAAGGATACAGAAAGTGTTTGATAGTCACTGTTTTTATTACATTTTAAGTTCTCTGAATGATGTTTCTAATCTGGGGTTCTTACAAATCGTGACTAAACAAATGAAAAATTAAAATGTGATGCCTCATCATAGCTGAAACTCTGGTACTTAGCTTGTGCTTATGTTTTTTGTTTGTTTTTTTTTTCTGTTCAAGGGATTTCTTAGTGCCTGTTTAGCTACTTGAGAAAACTGCAGATTTTCAAAGAGATGCTTTCATTTATTCTTTGGTTCAGCATAGTTTGGTAGGGATGGAAAGAGAGAACAACCCTGCCTTGTAGTAAATGGAGAACGGTTCTCAACAAACTCAACTGAAAGTCATAGCTGTACTCTTTTCTTTATAGAATTACAATGAAGCATCAAGAACAACTGTTAAAAAAAAAAAAAAAAAAAGAAAACCTACCAAAAAAAAAAAAAAGAATAAAAAGAAAAAAAAAATTATTCACATAAGAATTCAGCTCACGGCACCAGAAGCTTCCAAATTGCTCTTTTCCCCCTGTTCCAGTGATGCCAAAAATATTAGAATCAAGTTAAGATCCCTAGATTGTAAATCAAGCATTGAGGCTTGGCTGCGGAAGAGAAATCTTATTTGAACATTAGCAGTCCTGTGGTAACTCTGCCAGCTTTATTAATCTTATTTCACTTGTGACCTCAGACTTTCCATCTGAGTAAATCTTTATGAAATGCAGTCTCTCCCAATTGCTTTCCCTTTTCAATAAAGGAAATTCTTGTTTTCAAGGGGAAAAATGCTAAAAGCCTGTAAGTTTATGTCTTCTGAACCCATGATCCAGCCTAATAAGTAATCTCATAATCTGAGTTAAATATCTCCATTTTCATTTCAGGTCTTAGAGGTTTTTGCTTTCAGTAAGTCTTTTTTCACAGATAGGTAACACTATTCTTTACCTAGAAATACTTTGTAATGATTTAATCAAGATAGGCTATTTATCTTCACAAGTGAACTGAATTGCACTTTCTAAACATATTGTTGAGTTTATAAAATCATAGACTAGGAAGAACAAATAAGATTAAAAAAATGCTATGTGTAGAATACAAAAATCATTAGAGATGTTGCAACGTCTTTCCAACTTGAGCAAAAATAAATGCAAACCTTACATGTATTTTTATATAAAGAATCCTGAGTTCTGAAGTATGGAAAGCCTCATCTTGTCTAACATTGCTTGGCAACTCAGAAGTCAGTTCTGCTCCTCAGACATTTCTGTATCGAGTAGCAGCAATCCAATTAGATGGCCATAGAAGTTTAGGTGCAGAAGGGAACCTTGGATGCCTGTAGATTACAGGAGGAAAAATGTAATTCCCTGAACTGTGCAGAGTGAATCTGATGGAGCTCCCATTTCAGGAAGGGATCACCATGTCAAGATCATACTTTGTGCTTAAAAGCTGCCTCTTGAAAGCAGAATCCAATCTTGTCAGCTGCACAGAGCATCTCCTTCAGCCCCGTCTCAGCTGAGCTGGGAGGTGTTTTGTGAAAGGATGGCTGGCAAAGGGAGCAGAGACAGGCTGATCGACGGTTAGCACTGTGATGTACTGAGCCTGATCCAACTCCTATTAAATTGAGTGGGATCAGGTTCAGCCCTTAAATGCAGGAAATATTTTACTGTGAACTATCTGTATGATAGCTGCCAGGTAGATCAATAAGGGCTTCCACTGCTTCCTGCTGCTCACCTTTGATGAGTGCTAGATTTATGACAAACCCAGCAACTAAAGCCAGCTCATTTGATCTGCCCTGATGGCAACTGCTGCTGAAGATAAGACAGACGTTATTGCCTTAACTGGCTGGATAAGGAAAAAGAGACACCTGCAGAAAGGTTGAGAAATGCTACTCTTTCTATTCCCTAACCAATTTGTCTGTATCTTCAGAAAAATTCACAGTGTGGCTTATGTTGGGAGGAAAGGATTGTTTATGCATTTATTAAAGAAAAACAAGTAAAGTTTATTTCCAAAGGAAAAAATATGGTTCGTCTAAGGATAACCTGTCAGGTGATCTGAGTACAAAGTGTGCAGTGGACAAAGTTGAAGTTGCCTCAAGCTGTGTTGATGGTGTTCTCAAGCTGTGAGGTGCTCAAGCCTTGGGTTTGGTGGAGCCAACTTGAGCTCCACATGTACGCCCTCCAAGTCTTTACTTGCTCAATGGCTTTGTCATTTGACTGTTCCTTTCTCTTAAGTCATCAGCCTGCAAAAGGAGATGTTCTGCTTTATGAAACCCTGCAGACTCCTTCAGGGTCAGTGGTGAAGAGTACTTCAGTAATCACAGCTGGTGAGAACGGGTGAGAAGGAATGAAAGAATTTTAGGAAGAGAGGGTTGCTAAACATAAGACCACTACCAGACTCCAGGTAGCATGGGAACTAGTGTATGTGCACCTTGCTGGAGCAAATCTTGTTGTTGTCCTTGTTTGAAAAGGAGGAAAAAGGAAAAGAAAAAATAAAACGTGTGTGGGAAGGGAGTGAGAAGGGATAGTAGTGCTGCCTCAGTAATAACAGAGGATGTTTTATAATCTTCATGTGGTATCTGTGGCTTGATTTTTACCCACAGGCTTACATGCAGCCCCACTTGCTGGGAAATGAGTTCACACATTTAGAGTTTCCACGGAGGGTGCAGCGCAAGGAAGTTGGAAAGAGGATGCTCTACCGTGACTTCAACATGACTGGCTGGTAAGGATGTGCCCTTCTCAGCAAGAGGTCAGCCTTTTCCCCAGCATATGCCTGCTTTGTACACATCTGTGAGTAAACTGCATCAAAGGTGGAGGTGTACACCTTTGTATTATAAAGAAAGGTATTTTCATCTTTCAGATGTATTTTGCTTTTAGAAATTAATATTTAAAATGAGTTGACCTGCCTCCACAGCCCAGACCACAGATCATTTTAGTACATGAGCACTCAAAGAAGAGAAAACTCTCAAGAGGGTAGATATGCCAGGAGTATTCCTGAAAGACAGATAAACAACTTTCCTATCTTGCAAGTAACATCTTATAGAATCTGGATCAGTGGGTGACCATTCCTTTGCATGCAATGCTTGCAGAAGAAAAGAGCTGCTTCCCATGCTCCACTGCAGCTAACACCTCATTTGGGTAACCCTTGAGGGCCTATACAAATAAAAGTTATAGTCATCCTAAAATGAAAGATTTGAATGAGCAGCACTGACTTGACGAGGTGAAGATAGAAAGAGTGATGAGTTTTTTGTCACTAGACAAACCTAATGTTTCTTTCTTTGTCTCTGTCAGTGTCTTCATTGTTTTGTGCCAGTTCAAGAGGCTCTTTCTCAAGTGACTCTCACTAAGAAAAGTCCAATGCCTTGTCATTGAGTACTGTGTATGTGACCTATAAAGGCAAATGTCTTATATATGCAAATGGCTTTTGCTTCTCTGCTATTTGTGTTTCAGCATCCTAAGAAAATGTTCGTAGAGGAAAGGAGGGGATGGAGAGGGTAAAAAAGCCTGAGCTCTTGTAGATTTGGAGACTTGCACGCACAAGTACAACTGCAACTCCACATGCTTCTGATTGTCCCATGCTTTGGAGACCGTAAATATAATGATATTTTAATGGCAGAGTTATAACCTAAGTTTATTAATATAATCTGGAGTGTCTGTACTGTACAGAACATATTAATCTGGGAATACTCATAATTGTCCATCAGCTTGAACAGCTGCTAGTAGAAATATGCAATCCTTTCCTGAAAATAGCGGCTGCACATTTTGAAAAGGCTGCAGGCAAAAGCAAAAGAATGGGAACAAAATGAGAACATTGGCCCAACTGAGTCTGAACAGTAAAATATTTGAAAGGCTCTCAGTTTCTGCAAAGGGAGATTTTTCTTATTAAGTACATCGATCTCTGAAGCATCAGAAAGGAATGGCTTCATGTAGACTTCCAAAAGATTTTTCAAGATGTGAGATGCAACTTGGAGGGGGGGGAGGAAGCCAAATTACACAACAAATATTGTGGATAGATATGTAAGTAGCTCCAAAAAGGAGGGTAGGAGCAGAGTTATGTAAGTGGTTGAAAGATAAAGAGAGTTTCACCTGGTTCACAGGAGTTGTCTGGATTTTCCTCAATTGGTTAGAGGTCTGGAAAGGAAATACAGTTAGAATGACTGAACTTGCAGTATTTGCAGGTGACACAGCTCTTCTATTAATAAACAAAAAAGGTCTCTGAGGAACTATGAAGGATTAAATGATTTACACAAAGGGGCATCACAGTGATCAAATTTGGTGTTGATAAATAGCAAGAAAAGGATGAAAAATAACTGCTTTTTGAAAGTAGAAACAGCAAGAGCTGTTTCAAATACAACTGTGAGAGTCCTACTTACAGGACTGTTGCTTTTTTTTTTTTTTTCAGTAAAAATCATAAGCAGGATGCTGGGATGCATACAATGTTGGAATGGTTAAAAATTAAACAAAGGGATAAGGCTGCATATCGGTTTGTTCCTTACTTGTGAATATGTGCACAGCACTTCACCTTATTCAGAATGGTTATTGCATAACTAGCTTGGCTTTAGAAGAAAGATAAATAGGAAGGAACATGTTTTATATGTAGAATAGCAAGTAGAAGATATTGGATAAGTCTAAACTGATTGCAGATTTGTTTTGATGTATTGTATTTCAGTACTGGTGTGTGAACTCTGTTAACTCTAGCATATGGCAGGGGGGAGAAGTGAGTTGATTTTGCCTGCTGATTTCTCTGAATTTCCTGAAGTGTGAGGCACACATTGATCCAGTTACCGATTCTAATGTGGTCAGTGCAAAGATTACCACTGGTTTATCACAAATACGCTTAGCTGTAAGTAGTTGTTCTGGAACAAATACAAAAATTGTGACTTGAAAATTGAAGTCTGAATTTACCTCAGTGTTTTCCCAGAAAGGGTTGGCTTGTGCCAAGCAAAAGCATGTGGAGATTGTGATGATACTACCTCTCCCTGCTGTTCCTTTGGACTTCTAGCTGGAAGTGGAAAATGGGGGCTGCATTTTTGTCCTGAGTCAAAGAATCTGAATCTCTTAGCCGTTCTGTACCCCACAGCTAGAGTACATATTGCCTCTTTCTTTTTTTGCTTCAGGACAATGAAATGGTGAGGGAACTGCTCTATTGTTGTAGCATTTATCGAAGTCAGAGTCCTTTTAAATAAGGATTTATTTCTTTTCTCAGGGTGCTTTCCCAAGGAAGTCTTGTTTTCCATCGAATTACATGCAGTCATCTCCTAAGCTGAGGAAATGCAGTCTGCTTCTATTTGTCCAAAATCTGGGTCACTCTCAGTGGCTGAGGTTGTGGACAAGGTGTGAGATTTCTTACCTTGATGGCCCCTCAGAGGCGATGGTTTGAGGTGGCTGACATTTCACTGATTCTTTTCCACCTCAAGAGTCTTGCTCCTGTTTTCTTCCCCTTCTAATCCTTCAAATTAATTGATGCATCAGGACATGGCAGCCAAGGACGTATCTGTTCTCCATTTGTTTCTAAGGACAGTATCTATCATGGAAAATGAATTAGCATATACATTTCTTTTCTAGAAAACGTCAGATGGTGCTTTGGCCAGCCAAAGCCTGGTTTGCTAAAGTGTTGCCAATCCTTTATCACTTAAGATGCAGATCAATTGTCTGAATCTTTTTTTGGTCGGTGATCTCACTGTGTGTTGACATTTGCATGTACCCGAAGAGAAATGCAGGTGATGTCAGGAAGAAACAGCCTCACACTTACTGCCTCCCTTAGTAGGAGGGTGTAAAACTCTGCTCTGGTGTTTCCTCAGGAAAATGAACTGTTTTACTTTAAAATTCAGGACATTTTCTTCTATTAGAAGTTGTATGCTTTTTTAATTTTTTTTTTAAATTTTTTACCCTTCTCCTGTGCACTGGAGCCTTTCAGATTCTCAACAATGGATTGGCTTGCCCAGCTCATTTGGATTGTAGAAAGTTATTGTCTTTCGGTCTGTCATAATGCATTTGGCCTTTTTTTTTTTCTTTTCTTCCCTTTTTTTTTTTTTTTTTTCCTGTGAAGTTTCCACACTGGCTTTGTCTCAGCTGCCCACAGTGGTAGTAGAGCTGCCAAGTTTCCCTGCAGCATTAGGACAACCACTGATCCAGCAATGTGTGCTACATCACTAGTCCAGGCTGCCTGTAACTGCCCTGACACCAGCATTTCTCTTCTGCCTCCATTTCTCTTTGACTACTTGCCTTTTCTCCCTTTTCTCTAGTAGGATGAGAAATCTGCTGCATTAAATGTATATAAAATGAATCCCATCTAGGTTGAAGCTGGCCATGAGCTGCTCCTCCTGCACCATCACCCCCCACACATCATGATGGAGCAGCCGTCGCAGAAAGCGTTCTGTAGCTGGCAAAGCATCTTAAGAGCTGTGTCTCCTGCTGAACAAGCCTCCAAGCTGTCTCGAGCTGTAATTTGCTGGCAGACATCTGTGTTACTTACAGTCTTTCACAGCTGGATCTCTGGTCTGGGGTTTGCAGACCGTGGCTTGCCGAGGTTAAGCTTGAATCAGAAAGGGTACTTCTGGTGACATGGACACGTCCTGGCAATAGACGGGGAGGACTCTGGCCACAAGAGCAAAGTGCTGCCAATGCTAAAAGAGGTAGAAATAAATGGGGAAGAGGCGTGCCTGGTGAGAACTGTGCTCCTTTTAAGGACGGCACACAGTGAGAGTTTTCCATCTCCTCCTTTTATTTAGCATTTAAGACACGGTTGGCAGGCTTTTCTTTACATGTGGGTAAATGAGGGAGAACAATTCTGCTTTGCTCTGAATGCATCTCAGGCATCATCTCCAAACCTGCTTGGTGCTGTTCTGGCTTACTGTGCCCCTTACGGCACATAGGCACATGGAGCTGTTTCATCCAGTGTGCCCTGTCAGCCTTCTGCAGCCTTGTGTTTAACCAGAGGTATCCAGAAGGCACTACCCATTGGCATCAGCCATTGTGGTTTCAAAATTAACCTCTTGCTTCTTCTCAGAACATAAACAGTGGCCTTTCTGGTGTTTGCATTAAAACAGGATTTGTTGAATGCTTGTTTTCAGATCAAAGCTCTAGCTTTTTCACTCAATAAATTTCAGCAGCAAAAGAGCCTGGACAAAAAAATCCGGTTTCAGTCCTGACATGTTCCTGACTTCCTTTGCCCTCCAGGTCTGCACACAGTTGTACAGGACCCATACAGAGCAGTTTGACCCAGTGCAGCCCCAGCCAGGCCTTTGGGGTTGGAGCCCCAGAGCACAGTGTGCTGGAGGGCTGTGTGCTGCACCTGAGTTTGCCCATTGACGGTACCTGCAGGGCACTACTGGCTTCTGGCGAGGTTTTGTCACAGTGCATGACCTGGGGATACGCTATGCTTGTGATTGATTCCAAGGCAGAGGCTGGTGCCCAGGAGCTAGCACTGAGCAAAACCTATTTTATTCTAGAGTCAATATTGGCCACTTCCTGGCAAGCCGACAGCCTATTCTGTGCTCGCCCTTTTCTTTTCCAACAGGGAATGTCTTTCAGCCTCCAAGCATCTGATTGAAAAAGCAACTTCACTTTTCAAGCCATTTTATATTGTTTGGGATGGATGCCTTTTGCTTTCATTGCACAGCCTGCTTTGCAGTCTGCGGTTCAGTCTCCGGCACACAAAAACCAGTGTCTCATTAATCACTTACTGGGGATCCAGAGTACCACGGTGAGAGCCAATGTACATGTTTTGCTTGGTAATGCGCAAGCCCAATAGAACAAATACTGCCAGTGTTGCTGCTGTCTTATTCGTTACTGCTCCGCTCCACGTCCTTTGACAGCGCGCTCAGGTAGCCTGGCTGAGCAGTGCATAAGCAGATTGAGAAATGCCACAGAGAGCTTTATGAAGCAGACGCCCGCGCTGCACCCCCATTTAATATAAATTGATTTATTGAATCAAGCACAGAAGCCCTGCTACAGAAACCTCGAGCTGTATCCTCTGGAGAGCCACCTAATAAAACAGCCCCAACTGACACTCCTCATTAGCTTTTCCTCCGATCCCAAGGCAGTATTTAAAGTGACACTGTCCCTCTTTTTGCCTGAATTTATCTGCCGGCTAATGCCTGTGGGTCTAATTAGCTTAGCATTATTAGTCTTATTCAGATAAGCTGCATTTCCTAACAGCTTGAATCCAACTTGTAAAAAGTAATTGGAAGTCTGCAGACCCTGTGCCATAACCTGCTTGATTACGCCTTTTAGCCAAATTCATGTAATTTACAAAAAGTCATCCTCCCTGCCCCATTTTTTAATTGAGCTTTTTTGTCTAGTGAAACCTTCTGCGCTTCTTCTGCTGAAACCCTGCCTGTATTGTTGTGCTTGGGACCTCAACCGTATCCTTTGTGCAATCACCAGGGAGAGATCAAATTTTAATTTCATAATTACTTCACAAGAAAGCAGCCTTTTCCCAAGCCATGCCTGGTATTAATTTCCTCCCAGCAACTTACATTTTCATAATTTAATGATTATGGGCCACCTTAGCAGCATTAAACCTTTCTAGAGAGTGGAGAGCGAGGATGTCACCTTCGCAGCACAAGCGGCGATCCGTGGCCTCTTGCCTGGCTTGTTGTCCTCGTGCTCCTCCGGTTGCGAGGCAGCCGGGTGCTGCTCAGTGTGCACAGCCAGAGCAGCTTGCTGGGCTGTGCCGGGATGTCTGGAGCATGGCTTCTCAATGATGAATGGCTGTTTGCAATGTGCATGTTATGCATCTTTTTAAGATTTGCAGCCCTCGCTGCAGGAGCAGCGGGAGGTGGGAGCTGGCCTGCTGCGTACAGCGTATCTCCTGGCAGTGATGAATGACTCCAGTTTCGCCAAGTGCGCACATGCCACAGGAGCTGAGCCAGAGTCTTTGGGACTGGAGAAAGCAAAAACAAAAAATAATTGTTCTGCAACAAAGAAGGAAAGTAAGTGTGAGGGTAAACTACTTTGGAAACAGCCTCTCTGGGGCCAAGTGAGCCTGGCAAGAAAGTGGCTGGTACAAGTCATGTTCTGCAGGAGCATCTTCTGGAAGCAGTGCACCAAGACCTGTCCCTACATGGCTGCGCAATTCCACTTGGGCTCTGCCTTGATGTAAGGTCAGGTTCCTCATGTGAAAGGACACCAAAAGGCTCCCAGACTGTGGAATCTGTTTTATTGGACAGAAACTAAGCTGAAATAATCTTCAGTCTGAAAACCAATACCAAATCTTCATCCTGGTTAAGGTGAAGTATTTTACCCCACTTCCTCTTTCTAGTCCGGACACTTTCTCTTGCTTCCTGAGCTGCACACATTCCATATGACCTCTGCTGGGCCCTCAGGAAATCCTGCTCCTTTACATCGCTGCTCAGGATGGACTGAAGTCCCTGCTCTCAGTTCAGAGGAGGCCCCTTACTCCCAGTCTCCAGTGTTGTTGCTGGGATTGTGAGGTCTCTGCTTGCTTTGTCTTTTTGCCTGCCCCATCCTGCACTACAGGGATCTTTCTCAGAAGAATTTGCTGCACAATCCCTCCTTTCCAGAGGATCCCAGCTGGCCAGCGTGGAGCAGACACTGCGGGTGAACAGGCAGTCTTCCTACCATCTGCTTTACCACATCCTTTTAGCAAGAAGTGCAGCAAAATATGAATTTACAAATGATTCTTCTGTCCATCACAGTGCATTAAGCCTATAGGGTGTTGACAGCCCACTTCCCTTACCCGTCTATCTTCAGGGTAAGTTGCTGACAAACCTTCCTGTTTGTCTTTTTAGAAGAGATGAAGTAAATTTTAAGTGCCTAAGTTAGCAAAATCACTGTGAAAAAGGCTTTGACCCAGTGAAGCTGTTGCAGAACATGAACCCCTTTGATGTGCAACTGTAGTGCCTGCACACAGGTTCAGGTGCTCGCAAGTGGTGGAAGCTCTGCCAGTTGCAAACAGTGAGTAAATGTGCCTGCAGTACATTTGTTTTGTCCCTCTTCTTCTCCTGAGCACAAAAAGAGTAAGGTGCTTATAAATTATCCTCAGTTATGGTTTCTCCTAATGTGCTCTTTTATGGACAAGGACCTCTCCAGGTCCTTGCCCACCCTATCTGCAGCTTTTCCTCCACTGCTTTCTGTTAGTGCTCTGTTAGAGGTAAATGGATTAAAAAAAATCAGCCACACTCAGAGAAGTGCCTGAGAGAAGATGCCAATGCTTGAGTCTTTGAAGTGGGCTGGCCAAGATGATGGCCAAGATTTGCTTCACTTAGGAATTACATCCACAGGAGTACGTGGTACTCCTGGTGGGGTACGTGTCCAATCCGATGCAGTCCAGACTCTGTATTAGGACTGACTGTACACCACAGTGCAGGCTTCCTGGAGGGTCAGAGTTCAAGTACCAGTCTGATTTGACCAAGATGGGAATTATAACTGTGTGCAAGGCACACACACACACAAATTTTAAACTTTTTTTTTTTTTTTTTTTTTTTTTTTTTATCTTACATATGTGTAAACAGAGTTGGAATTTGCAGAACTAAAACATTGTACAGTTTCAGATTTGGAAAAAGGTATTTCTCCCTTTTGTGAGGAAAAAGTATTTTAAAACTTGTATGTTTCTCTCTTTACCTGGAAGAAAACCTATTAGAGTATCTTGGTGTAGAATAGATGATTCCCTAAAAACAATTTGTGCATATATGCATGTGCATCTGTCTTCTTTAATCCACCTGGGCTTGCCATCATCATTTCTCTTAACAAACATAACTATAGTTTGTGTGTTTTTATTGTATTTGTATATTGTAGTTTTGCCTCATTAAACTATATGTCAGATGAGTAATAGGGGAAAGACACTGAGGCACTGAAACATTAAAGCTAACATATCTAGAGGGTACTTAGTATCAGACAGTGCTCTCTGGATTTAAAGATCCTGACTCTGCAAAAGCACATGTGTAGGGATGTTTTGAAAAATTATGGTTTCATTGAGACATAAATTGCATAATTTTCAGTGCTCTGTGCCTAACCTGAGCTACATATCACTTCTCCCTTTGGAAAATTTTGTGTGTAGCTCAATCGAAAGTACAAAGAGTTCATTTTGGGGTGGTGGTTTAAGCTCTGTTATCCAAAGGTAGCTCCAATCCTCTTATTCCTTGCTGGGGCTGCGGGATGGGCAGGGCAGGAAGGAAACACCTATTTCTATCAAACTGTGTGTTTCTCAAAGATATAACTCTCCTTTTCTATTGGTATGGCCAAGAAGGCTCGACCTTGGGTGACACAGACCAGGAGGATGGAAGGTTGTTTGGTTTGCTGGAGAGGTTTTGTAGGGTTTGGTATGTTGTTTGTATGTCTTTGCTTTTTTGCAGGCTAGTAGAGAAACAGTGCTTTGTCTGCAAACACGTCTCAAAGGAGAGTCTTCATCCTTGTATTCAGTATAAACTAAGACATTTCTCATGCCGTAGTTCTTTACCTTTGTGCTTGCCACAAGTGGGTTTTGCTTTGTGCTTCAAGCTAAAGCCTTTTGATAGTGATTCTTTTTGTTGTTCCTCCCTAAATATCAGGTGTCATTAGCAGAGATGTGAAAAATGAGCAAGTGTTCTAAAGCCAAATGCTGTGGAAAAGCAGAGCACACAATGAGCATGGAATCTGGATTCTTATGCCATCCACAGAACAGAGCTTTTAGGTCAGCATAGACTGTTTTTTCGCTACCATCTTTTGTACCCAAGGATGCTGATACAATACCCTTTCATGAACAGCAGACTTGTACATTATGCTGTAAAAGAAAAGAAAATACAGGGTGTTCTTTTGTCACCAAAAACTTTTATTTGTATATTTGCATCTTCTACTCATCCTACTCATGAATTTGTGTGTGCTTTCAGAAGACTAATTTTAAGAACAGAAGGCTTAATGCATGCAAGAAATTCTCTAGGATTTTGGCTCATGAAATCTGTATTTTGGAGGTGACTACCATTTCAAGCTCCAGCCAGCAGTGTGTGTGTAGCTTTGATAGTCTCTTACTTAACAAATATTTAATGTACTACTAATGACTGCAGGTACTGCAAAAAGATTGTCTTTGGCATTTAGCTGCTTCTGATGTTTTGGGGGTTTTTTTGGTTGTTTTTTTTTTCGTGTATTTAGAGCAGATTCCAGTTTGCATATGAGTAACATCATGTCAGTCCTAGTTCTTTCGTTCTGACATCTCTTTTGGCTCCCGGTGCGATTTGGCCTGCTTTTTCAAAATGTTGGTCCTGAGTCCAAATGTAACTTTGTGGGTGGTACATATGTCAAGCCCTAGTTCAGTTTTTTTGGACAGCAGCACCATTTCATAATTCTTCTGAAACGAAAAGAAGAAATGAAGTTAACTGAAAGAAATGCAGCTAGATTTAGCTGGGCAAAAGCTTGCCTTTTTTGCTCCCCCCTCTCTACTGCTCTGTTTTTCCATTTGGAGAAGTAGAGATTTACGTGGCAGAAGTACTGACAGGATTAGGGTAACTCAGAGCAGCAAGCAGTAGCGTGGCCTTGTCTTCATAACCTGTCTTCTCATGCCCTGGTAGCTGTTGAATCCTTCTGGGATGCAGATGAGGGAGATGAGGAGTGTGGAGAATCGGAACCCTGCATTTGTGTTTGTTAAAACAGCAAGGTAGACTGAATTATGAAGATGTCTGAACAAGGCTGCATTGGTATTAAAAAAAGCCAAACAACCCCCTCAGGTTCTCCATATGTCTGTGTTTGATATACTGATTGCCATATTATATCTTTATGTACAGCATACTCTCTAAAGAGCACAGGAAGGTATAAATGCAACTTTACTTCATAAAGTCAAGTGAAATAGTCCAGAGGGTTGTAGCTTGTGTGAAATAAACACATGTACAAAGTACAGGAGGTTTCACATGGCATAAATCACCAGGAACTTCATAGCTTCCTTCCTTCCTTCTTCCCTGCGCAGTTGCAGAGCTGCTAGCTGAAAAGCTGTCCTTCATCATTCTTTTGCAGGAAACCACAAGCTCATATATTATTAATTCTTATTCACTAGTAGTGCAGGACGTAGGTGCTTTTCTTGAGTGTCTCAGATTGCTTTTCAGTGTATCCATGCCAGCTCTACTGCTGCGGTCACCATTCTTATGCGTTTCTCAAAGATTGATAATTTTTCAGGCAATAGCAAAATCGATGCAGAAAAAAGAAAAGTGTGAGATGAATCTTGACACCCAAGTTCTGAGTCCAAGAGGTGATTTGCTGTGAGAAACCACAAAACAAATCACTTTTGGCCTAGGGCTCTTCCCTGATTGAATGTCATATCTTCAGGAGGTCATAAGCTAGTCAGATGCCCTTCCTAATCTCCTTATGAAACAAGTAGGCTTCCGCCTTTGCAACATAGCCTCAGCCAACATCCTTGCACTATTGTCACAGTGAAAGATGGTCTTTATGGTGAGTCCTTAAGAACTGATAGATTCAGTAATGGAGACCATTCTTTTGAAGAACACTGGCTTAGATGATAATTTTTTCCCCTCCACCTCTCTTTCCTTTTTCCCTTTCTTCCTAATCCACAGTTGGTGTGAGATGCTGAAAAGCAAATCAAAGAGAGAGGAGAAAGTGGTATGAAAAGTCAGTCCCTATTTTGTCTACTTACAAGATAATGTGGAGTGGGAGCTTCAGTCTTCAGTATTTTTAGTTATCTTCCAAATAATGTTACTTGTAGGTAAAGAATGAATTTTCTTATTCCTTTAAAAAAGGAGGTTACAAGTAGTGAAGTCATGTCAAGTTATTCATGTTTGCTATTTGTAACAAATATGTCTAGCAACTTAAAAATCCAACAGGAATTGCTGGGCTTGTGGTTTGCATTAGTCATTTGACTCCAATGACTAGTATGGACTCAGCTGACACACCATTTGTCTTGGTGTTGGAGCCCAACTGCTTCTGTGCAAAGGAATGAGAAGGATTCCGACTTCTTCTCAAGGAGGTTTTCCCAATGCTTCCAGCATTGTAGGCCCAGCTGGAAGCTGTGGGATGTGTTCGTGAGCAGCCAGGCAGTGAATAGAGCTGTGGTAAAATTTTCCTCTTTGTTCAAACCAGGATACCCAAGTTGGTGAGTGAGGCACAGTTCTGATTTATTGCCTGCTGGATGTAAAGAAAGGAACAGGAGCAAAGTCCATGACTGACTGACTCATCCTTCCCAAGAAAATGCCATTCCAAGTTTTGAATGTCAGTAAAATTTTATTATACTGGCTATGAGTACTGATTTGTGCTATTTAAATGTTTTTTCCATAGTATCACTTAAGATGCCCAGGTATCCAAGGTATTCTTGACTACTGAGCTTCCCATGAAGTGCCTACTGTGTTTTGCAAACCCTACCTGGTTCCGTTTAGTGATATCTTGTAGCGTGGGTGTGAAGACTTCCACTGCTGTTTCTTCTTTTAGTTTTGGTTTATTTTTGTTTTTTTTCTACCCTACTGCCCAAATCCCAAAAAGGACCAAACCTGAGATTACTAGAAAACCATTGGTGGGCCTTAAATATCTACACTGCTTCTTCAAGTCCGAGGCTTGCTTGTGTGCTACAATATGCATAGCTATGTAAAACAGCACTATTGATCCCAGATCTATGCCATACTTTATTGAAGCAGGGGGCAGTTCAATTACAGTTTAGGACCTCACCCTTAATTTTTAATTTCCTGCCGATTTGTGTCACATTGCTTAAATTGAATCTATCTCCCTCAGGCTCAAGCAGCCAGCCCCTCTTCAGAGCCACACAGCAGGGGCTGGTGGGGGCTGGCAGGGCCCTGCTGTGGTCCTCTCCCTTCTGCTTCATTGAGGAGTGCTGACTTGTGCTTTCAATGATGGTTTTGGTATCACTCCAAGGATTGAGGCAGGCATAGAATGGAGGAAGGACAACATGCAGGAAATAATCTGGGGAGGGTCAATTTTGTAGCGCAAAAAGAAGCATGTCCCTATGGAAAGCTGTGGGGTGACGTACCTTGATCACAGAGTCTGAGCAGAATCAGAGCATGAACGTTTACTTCCCATGTCCATTGGTAAAGTGCTGCAAAATATAAAATTTCTGGCAACCTTGAATGTTGTAGTCAAGGTCAAATAAGCACTAAATAGCCTTTTAAAACTCTTCGGCGTGTGAATGCTGCTTGGTTTAAGCAATCTTGAAAGGTGAGAACATTATTGGAGAGCTGTTTCACACCGTGACCACGTATGCACTCAGTTGTTGCTCATCATTCCGTGTTAACTGTGTGCATCTAGTCATTTCTTGGCTTTTTGTTGGCTAATATTTTCTAATGGCACTGTATTATGGTATAGCTGTTGCCATAGCCAACAATATCTTACCTGATAAGGATGCTGTACCAGTCTACCTCTTTCTCCTTGCAGGCAAGAGGAGCAGGTTGGTGTACTATGTCCTTCTTTGTGATCACTTTTTCTTTGGAGAAATTGAATAAATCTTCATTAAAAAATAATAATAATAATAATCTTTCCAGAGGAAAAGGAAAGTATATCTTGGATAAAAAACAGAGTCCCTAGAAAAATAATGATTCAAAAGGGAAAAAAAAAAAAAAGAAAAGCAATGAAGAAATCACAGCTGTTTGTTTCAGGGCGCTGGGTCACTAATTGAGTGCAAGCTTTATAAATGCTGTTTGTCCCCCCACAGGGCATACAAAACCATTGAGGAAGATGACTTGAAGTTTCCCCTTATCTATGGAGAAGGCAAGAAGGTGGGCACATGCGCTTTCCTCGGGGCAAAGAAGAAGGAATTCTGTGCTGTTTACCACTCAGCTTAGCCTATGGCAGTCCAATGTTTTCCACTCAGTATCTCTTTATTTTATCGCTTTGACAGCTTGAGAGAATATCTTGGTTCTGTCATAAATCAGTCTCGTGTCTAGGATGGAGGAAAAAGAAGAGCTCGACATTAAAAAGCAGTTCTGTAGCAAGCATAGTCATTTGTTGTTCAGTTTGATTTAGTTTTTGTTCCATTGTAAATAACCAGGCTGCAGTAAGACCTGTTCAGTAAATGACTTTAAATGATCCTGGTTTGATTGTAAGATATATAAAACTAGTCTGGATGAAGACAGCAAAATAGCTCTTGTTTGCTGAAAACAAAGCAGGGAGTTCTTTAATAACAATGTACAGTGCTTTGAGATGTAAAAAACCTAATTAAGAAGAAAAGGGATCAGGGCAGGATTTAGGAATTATAACAGCCCTTAACCACATCTTCTGCTGCTGTATGTGAACTCACCTTTGAATTTTTCTGATGTGATTCCTGTTAATTTTTCTTGAAAGGAAAAAGTGAACCCTTCCATTTGGATGAAATTTGTTTCCAATTCCTTGATTAAGAACAGTGAGATCATTAGTGCTGATTCCAGCAAGCTTAGCTGGATGCAGCAATTGGATCAATATAAGGGCGCAGTGGTGTCAGTTTGCCGATATTGCTATGCTCACTGTGTTTCTAAATAGTGCTCCTCTTTATAGCTGCTTTAGGTTCTTATCTCAATGCAGAAATGCATGCTGTTCAAAATTAGCCCAAGTTTTGAAGGTTCAGACCTGCAGCTTATCTCTGAATTTGGTTAGTTTTATAATTATTTGCAAAATGTTTCATTCACATCTTTTTAATTTACTCTCTTATTGCCTTATGGAGCCAGGGGTGAATGAGACAAAATAATTTTGAGTCAGTCTCGCACTGTTACTGTTGCTGTGAGCATTCCTGCTCAGAAGCTGTTGTGGCAAAGCCAGAATTTGACAGAAGTGAGGTGCAGGTAGCAGAGAGCTAGGTTCCCCATGAGACAGAATGCCTGGTCTGTCCCTGGAGAAGCATTACTCAAGAAGAGCCTGGCACCTCTTGAGAAACAGTCACTGTCTCAAGAGGAAGATGTTTAAGGAAAAAAGCATTAGAACTGAAGTAATAGCAGAGAGCCACAGAGTCCATTGGCACCACCACCGGTGTGGTCTTGCAGTTCTTGTGCTCTGTGTATTCAGCAGCTGGCCCTTGGCATTTTTCCTTGGTAGAGAGAATATGTGGCACTATGTCAAAAGGAGGGAGCCTCAGGTTTCTTAAGTGAGTAATTAGGCTCCTTGTCCTTTTTACAGTACTTACTTACTTTGTACAAATAGTATAATTTGCTGAAGGAGTGCTCTCACTGACTGATATGGAACAGCCAGGTGACTGTCACATATCGGTTCTATATAGTTTCACACCTCACAGGTGGTCATACTCTAAGGTGAACGTGTGCAGACTGAAATGTGGACAAATACAAAATAAGAAATGGAGATACTGTGAGTGTGAATGTTAGAAGTTGATTAGCTATGTTAAATCTTAAGCTCCTGGGAGAATAAGGGAAATTCATCCCTGACTGCAGCAGTTATAGAGTATCAGAAAATCATTAAGATTGGAAAGGACCTCTAAGATCATGTAGTCCAACTGTCAAGTAGGAATGTTGTCTCTTTCCATCTTGGCACAGTGCTTGTAACAGCTTTTGACCCCATCTCTTTATTTCTAGGCTCGGGTTATGGCAACAATTGGCGTGACTCGAGGACTGGGAGACCACGACCTGAAGGTTCACGACTCCAATATCTACATCAAACCTTTCCTATCCTCATCTCCTGAGGTAAAACTGCCAAGCTTCAATGACCTCATCTGTGGAAGAGAAGCAAATGCACTTACTGTGCTTATTTGTTCTTCCCAACTCTGACTCCATTCTGATTGCGGTTCAATCCTGGTAACATGCTGCACTTCCCAAAGGTGTTTGTGGGGTGACACCTGAAGTTAGTAACATCCTTGGAATAGGAATGTTATGAATTCCCCAGCTGTTTGCCTTCCTCCAATTGATCCTTATCCCAGCCAGAGCATTGACATATTCTTTCCCTTGTCGTTGGCTATCATATATCCTCACCATTCACTGTGACCATCTCTCCCCATTTTCATGTGCTCTGACTTCCTTTGAGGCCTGGATCATGTCTTCACAGAAGCAGAGATAAACCTGCCTTCTCCAAAAGGGGGCATTGGATGTCTTCCGCAGTAGCATGCATGCTGCTTTAGGCAGAGTGTACCAATCTAACTGCTAAGTAGGAAAATGCCAGAAGCATGTTGGAAGAGTGCTTTATGCTTCCATCTGGCTGCCTCTTCACATCTTGTGCTTAATCCTTTCTGCTGGTTTTGTGCAAACCCCAAATAATAGTATACATGGCTCTGCGCATTCCCAGATGATAGCATAAGGAGGAGATTATGTGATATTTACTATGATGAGGTAGTGAACTTGCAACTTACCTGTTTGGGAATCAGCTTTAAATGCTTCCATCATTTTGACTTGCAAACAAGTCCAGTTTTTAATCACCATAGACCTTGCAGTGAAAGATATACAGGCTTCTAAAGGAGGTTGCATGTTTTTTTTGCCCATGAAGAAACATGCAAACTTTTTACTCTGTGGTTTTATTTGTCTTCCTACATCAGAGAACAGATGACATATTCTCTATAAAATATTCAGCAAGGGCATGCCATCCTGAAAAGAGGAGGCTTTACTGCTGTAGCCCAATTGCCATCCATTGTCAGCTGGCTTTCTGTTGTTTTAACCATACCCAGTACCTGACCTTGAATCTGTTGCTTGCTACAGCAATAAATAAAGCACATTGTGACCTACTGTAGGGTAGCTGCTTTAGCAGGGGAGTCAGACTCAATGATCTCTTGAGGTCCCTTCCAGCCCCTGCAATTCTGTGGTTCTGTAATGCAAGAGAATGAAAATACACAGATGACACAACACTGTTAGGAAGGAAGAAAATGACTTAATTGACCTTGCTTATAACATGTTTGAGACTTGAAAATTAGAAAGAAATGCTGAGACTTTCTGGTCCTGGGTAAAAGGAGGAGGTCCAGAGACAGCCCCTTCTTCACTTTTCCTTGCTATCAATCTAGTCCCTTCCCTCTCCCCACTTCAAGTGTGTGGAGTCCATCACTTGGGACCTGCTGCTGTTCTCTGCCAGGCAGGCAGCAGCTCTGCCCTCATCACTTCGATGGTTTTGCTTAGCGCCAGTGAAATGATGCAATTTTACCTATTTATTTTTCTGCCTGGCATGCTGAGACGCACTGTTTCTGGGGTATGTAATAGCTGCAGCGCAGTATCTCAGCAGTATC
This sequence comes from Tympanuchus pallidicinctus, assembly GCF_026119805.1. NCBI lineage: Eukaryota > Metazoa > Chordata > Aves > Galliformes > Phasianidae > Tympanuchus > Tympanuchus pallidicinctus. The sequence goes on from NW_026294802.1 coordinate 31,054,116, forward strand.
ATCTCTGCCAATTGCTGCTGTTGTATTTGTCTGTGCATATAAACCAATGCTTCTCATGGGCTTTTCTAATTTGTGTGTACTGTGTGTGTGTGCACGTGTTCAAATTCTGGAGTATGGCATTCAGTTCCTATGCTATCCACGTTTCAGGATCTCTTAACTGCATTACTTAAGGGAAGCAAAATTGTTTGTGTTTCCATGTTCCCTTTTCAGCTAAATTCAGCAGAAATCTACTAGGGCAGCAGAGTAAAGACAGAGCACCAGTGACCTTGATTTAGAGACATAGGAAAGGAGGAAAGAAAAAAGAACTAACCACACAACTTGAATTATATTAGGAAGTAACATATGCTCTGACTTGCTTGCCTCTGAGCCTCTTTTTTTTTTGCCATCTCTTCTTTCTCTTCCCAGAGAGGCCCCCAGTACTTCATCTCCTCACATTTTTCTTCATTTTCTTCTGTTTATATGTGGACACCGTGTGCAGAAACCAGCACTAAGAAAAGTCTTTATGCTGCCATCTGGGAAACCTGGCACTTGGAAGCAAGTGCAGTGGCCTCGGGCAGACAGTCACATTTGGCCTTTAGCGCAGCATTGCATTTTGAATCCTCTTTGTAGAGGTAGGGAAGCACAATGTCTGGTTTCCAGACCTAGAAAAGGGGAAGCACAGGAAGTGAAGGCACACAGTGAGTCGTGACATGGGGAGAATCCAAGTCTGACTTCTGTTTCCGTGCTGTAATGACAGTGTCCTTTCCAAATCTGGGGGAAAGGTGATTTTATTATTTTTTTTTTTACTGCTGTGTGACAAAATTCTGGTATGGTATGTCCACCAAAATTTGTCTGAAGGAAAGGTAAGCATCCCTGCGACTACATCCAAAAATAGAGAGAGAAGTAATTTGGGAGTGGTGTGAATTTACACTTTGATAGAGTGCCAAGCTATGGGAGGAGAAGTCATGTAGCCAAGACTGACAAATGTAATCAGGATTCAGTGGCTCAGCTGTTTTGAGACCAGATATGGAGAACTTCTGCAGGTTGGTGAGCTCTAGAGAATTGAGCCTTTTATAATGAACTGGAGAAGCACAAAGCAGGCAAGCCATGACTGAGGCTCTCTGGCATGGAATTAAATATTTATTTTTCATAATGGAACAGCTCATTTGAAAGCTTTCAGCAGGAAATTCTGCGTTTTAAGGCTCAGCAAGGCCCTTCTTGTGGCAGCTGTGAAGCAGAATTTTATCCTGAAATTTTCAAGCAGCAGCTCAGCTCAGCTCAGCTCAGCTATTCAGTGGAAGCAGTGTGGCTCTGACAAAAACACTTGGTCTTTGCTGGCGATGAACCCAACGTCACCCGGCAGAGCAAATGATAAGAGAGTAACCAAGGAGAATTTTTCCCTTCTCAAATGCACTAGTGAAATCTTCCTGACAACTTCACAAATATGTCAGAGGAGACTGTTTTAGATTCACATCTGCCTTCTGGAGAAATCTTGGGGAATTACAGCATTTAAAGGAATGAGCAAGGCAAGGACTTTGAGAAGTACTGTTTGATCAAAGGGAGTCAAGGTGGTTTAAGGAAGCAAACATCACGCTTTAGTAGCTTCAAGTCCTTCAGGGGTATGTCTACTAGAGAATTAAACAAATAAAAATGCAGTAGATGATCTTGCCTGAGCACTTTGATTTCTGAAAAAGAGAAAACATTTGAGAGACTGTTCTGCATCACAGGTTATTAATATAAAAAGATATGAAGCTGTAGACTAAGTGGAAAGTTGGCACAGTCTACTGGAAATTGGCTATAGGGCAGGAAACAAAGGGTGGCAGTAAAAAGCTAAAAGGAGATTAATTGGTGAGTGCTGCAGGGAGTAGTGTTGGGACCCGCTTTTTATTATTTACATATAAATTACTTGGAGGGTGGTATTGAAAGATCTCGTCATTTGCCAGTGGAGCTGCTCTGGATAGCGCTGCACATAAAAAGGGACAATACAATTAAGAAGGGGTTTAATTTATTGCAGAGGCTGGGTTGATCAGTGCAGGCAACTGAATGCGGACTGTTGTTTGGTTTGGATTCTGCCTGGCAGGCAGCTTGGGAGCACCTCAGATGGCTGCAGTCTCCTGTGCCAGTTCACTGGGAATAGTTTTCACACCACAGGGACTCACATTGGCCGCCTCCTAGAAACAAAGCTGGCAAGCAGGTCTTAGTGCCTTTGCAGAGCTGGTGCCATCCTTGATCTGAGCCAAATGCAGGTTTTGTCCACTGGGTAGATCTGTTTGAGATATGAATATAAAACCTGCCCACCTGTTCTTTCACTGCTTGCCTAGAGCATTTTTCTCAGTGCTTCTGACTTCATGTAGGTGAGCAATATTGGAAAGAAATATCCAGAATGAGGAAAGGCATTAAGTGGCAAACTGCTTGATACATGTTCAGAAAGGTGTCATGGGTGACTGTGGGCCTTGGTAGTGTGCATCCAATGCTAAATTTCGGCAGAGATCTGTTAGTACCAGTCAAGAAATATCTAGTGTAACCCATCTCTTAATGTCATGGATGTTTGTGCTGTCAAGGTGGTATTGCTTCCTATTTTCTGATTGCTGACATCAAATTATAGAATCATAGAATCATAGAATGGTCTGTGTTGGAAGGTACCTCAAGGATCATCAAGCTCTAACCTCCCCACCACAGGTAGGACCACCAACCTCCACATTTAATACTAGACCAGAATGAATGAGTTAACGGGTCAGCTGCTCCACATCAAGTCAGATGGTAGTACAAGTATGGTGACCATACTGGAAGCCTTCACTGGGTGTCCTGTTGCTCCACAGATGTTAAAGAAGGATGTTTGCTGGATTGATTTGAAAGGGATTGGGAGAATCCTAGGGAGTTGGTGGCAGTGCTGAACCTGAACCTTCAACAGGCAGGAATCTTGCCTGAAGTCGACCCACATTGTTTTCTGTCACCTTGGCATTCTGCTTTCCTGAGTACCAGCCTGCTATCCATTATTGCTCACCTTGCTCTACGTTTTTCTCACTGGCACTCCTTTCTGGATGTGCTCAGTTCACAAAGCTTTTACCATTAGGAAATCCTAGCTTGTACTCAATTGTACTCAACTCATTATCTGTAAGAACAGTTGTTGTGGGATGTGGAGGTTTTGTTTTGTGTTGTTTTCAGATTTTGGGGGAGAATATGTACTCTTGGTAAAGTAATCTGCTTCTGATGTTGGCCGTGAGTGGTGCTACACCAGCGCTGAGGAAAAGGCTCTTGTGGCTAAACATATGCTTTGCCTGGGTGGGTGAGCCATGGTGGGTATATTTTTTCTAGTGACGGTGTTAGAAGCTTTTTTGTATGAGATGCTTGCTGCTGAGCAAATGCCTGAGCTGTAGCTGTGATGCTATCCAAAATACTTGCCTGTACCTAGGAGAGCTGACCAGAGTGTGCAGTGCACTTCTGGTCACTGTGGTGGCCAGCTTGCCCCTGTACCCACTAATTTTCCAGGTGCAACTCTGGGCTCTGACAGTAGAACAGAACTCCGGGAGATGGGAGCAGTGGCAACTTCTGCCTTTTGTGTAGCAGACCTGAAAGGAGTTCTGTGCTGCATATAAGGATCTCTATTCCCTCTCAATCTGAATAAGGCGATGTGCTCTAATTAAAAGAGTATCTTGCCTTAACTTTAATCTTCTCCAAAGTCCTTTCTCAGACGCTACCTTAGATAATGAAGTGAGGTTACATTTTACAAATGACCTTCTTGTGCTTTTGAGTGAAAGGCGAACAAGTGAGGATTAGCAGTGAGGTCGAGATGATTGTTTCCTCGGAGCTGCTTGCAGCCCCTTAAAATCATAATTACATTAAAAGGTCCAGGCATTTTATGTGCATTTCCTGCTCCTGAGGAGACAGTGCACCAGGAGGGAGAACAAAACAGCTCGGTGCCTGGTGGCTTGTCCCAGCACATTTGTTGCAGTCAGTGAAGGTTGGTCTATGCAGATCTTTTCCTCCTGTCTGCCTCACCAAGGTTGCCAGGCTGCTTTCAATTTGGTGTTGTTGCTGTGGTGGTTAAAGCTCTCCGTGGTGGCTGCGTGAAGGCTCCCCGCTGCTGCCTGGGATCTGCAGGGGCTGGTGGTGTGTCCACTGGAATGCAGCATGTGCTGGAAGGACAGTTATGTCCACCAAAAGGCTCACTTTAAAGCACTCCCGATGACGTATGCACATGTTTGGGCTCAGCTAGCAGTCTCTGGGTCGTCGGCCTTTGCTGCCAGCTTTCTCCATGTCTCAGGGACAGGGCCGTGGGTGGCACTGCAGGCTGGGCCTCACTCCATGCTGACAGCCATGGTCGACCTGGCTGCGGTGGTGAAGCCAGCAGGCATTGCAAGAAAACAATATTGTGAGAATACGCTTGGGGGTTCACTTCTGTGCCAATCTAGAATGGATCTCTACTCACTTTTAAGATACTCATAATTGAGCAGGTAAAGAGTTTCTGTTCATTTTGTGGAACTGTTTGCTTGCTCAGGCATAATTCCTAAGTGCAGTGCATGCTTTGGGTCTAGAGAGGCAAATGAGATGCCTTCTCCTGTGTAGACGTTTCCAAACGTGTACAATTTATTTGGCAGAGTTAAATGGATCTGGACAAATGATGAAAACAATTATTTTTGAATACTTTATTAGAAAATATCAAAAATTCATCAAATAAATTATTCAGCCTCTGTTTGACTAGCCCTGCCAGCAAGAGGGAAGAGCTCTGCATGCAGAACCAGGCTGGCTTTGATCACTGCTGGCAGCACAGAGCCATGCAGCCCAGCTCAGCAACACTTGTATCCGTTCTGACTGGGTCAGTTCAGGGCTGAGCTGAGCCGGGAGGAGCTGCAGGAGATGGATTTCAGTGCCCTGGCCAACCCCCTATCTCAGAGCCAGCTCAGCAACAATTCACAAACAGAGTTGGCAGTTTCCTCCCTCATGAATGTTTTCTTGTGTGTTTTAGGTAAGAGTCTATGACCTACTGCAGTATGAGCATGGGCCGGACGATGTTCTGATCCTAGCTACAGATGGACTCTGGGATGTGCTGTTAAATGAAGAAGTGGCAGAAGCTGTCACTAACTTCCTGCCAAACTGTGACCCTGATGATCCCCACAGGTCTGTGTTCATCCCTTGGCTTTCCAGCTTCTCTGAAATTAAGAATGCTTTTTGGTAACATATTTGTGTAGAACATATGATGTGGGTAACATTCAGCAAACTTGCATGCTTTTATACAGCAGAGAGAGTCTGTATAGCAAGTGTGTTTTTTTCTGTTATAACTCAGAAATGCCTGCCTTCAGAGGAAAGGTATGGGATCACGGTATCTTGGCACAAGATCCATTTTTTGTGCTGTAGTAGATTCTGTAGAAACCATAGGAGGTTGAAGACAGAGAAGAACATGACAACAGATCTCCAGCAGTCACAGGATTCCATCTGGCTCTCCCCTGGATAGTCTTTTAACACTGAAGAAGTTGTTTCTTGCTTGGACCTTAGCAGCATCTCTCTTCCTCTAGATGTATGGATAAATACAACACAGTGTGGGTGCTACGCATTGCAAGTCACACTGTGACCTTTGAAACTATTGTGATAGTGGATGCTCAGTGCCTGCCAGCTGCCAAACGGGTGTGGTGACAAAATAGGTGCAGAGTTTGATTCTGATTCAAGTTGCTGGATTCTGTTTATTTCAGAAGGATCCTTTTCATTTTCCTATGTTTATCTCCTCTTACTTGGTCAGCTTCTCTCTTTAAAGTACACCATCAAGCAAACAAAATCTTCCCAAACACTAACTAGAGCGCCGCAGTGGGTTGGTCTGCCTGTCTGCTGCTGAGTTCCCTGTGCCTGTCTGTCACTGCGAACTAAAGCATCATGCTGGAGATCAGAAGTCTTTCACTTCTAAAACAGAATGATGAAAGGGAAATAGCTTTATCCATCTCTAGAAAGTGTTCCAAAAGGAAAAGCCTTTCATAACGCAAGTTTGGATGGCCATGGTTGTCTTCTGCCCTCTCACTGGGCTCAGAGTATGGGAAGAGAGCCCTCAGATCACCCCAGTTGGCCTGTAAAAAGCGGAGTTTGGGAGATAAGCACTGGGATATCTCAGCAGCCAAGTGAGAAAATGTAGGACTGTTTCACTCACTTGAATGAATGTGCCAGTTTCAGTTGTTCAGATGTTGCAGCTCTTGAGGGTAAACCAGTCGCAAAATGCTTTGTGTTTTTAATTTTTCTGAGCGGGCATTTTCATGAGGTCAGCTCTGTTCTCCATCAGCAAACAAGGAAGACAACGAGTGGATACAGACACCCTGGCAGCCACTTGGGATTTACAGTGACAGGCACTGCAAAGCAAATCACAAGCAGTATGTTCTTACCGGACACTTACTCAGAAGCGTGGAATGCAAAATAACATTTTGCTGCAAGCACTCAGTTGTCAGGTGAATGGGTGACGAGCGTGAAGCTGCAACTGCAGTACTTTGACCTTCCTTCCTCCTTGCCCTGAAGAGGAGGTGGGGCACTAACGACAACCAAGGGCTTCTCTAATTCAGCAAGGCATGAAAGTTCTTCTGCCCTCCATCTGAGAGAGATCAGGCACGGCTAGCGAGGGGCACTTCCACCTGGCACTGTGCTCTGCAGATAAGCTTTTCAGTAGGAGGGGACCCACCCAATCAACTGGGTGGTAGGGAGATTTTTCTTTGAGTTCTGCACCCTGGCTGTCCTCCTGCAAAGACAGCTGGTACAGTGTAAAGCCTCTGCCTCCATTTTCATCGAGTAATTGGGAAAGGTTGGCTCATCCTACCGTCTGGCCTGGTCCTACCTGTTCATTGTGAATACAGTGTGAGTGCACTGCGTCGGTCTTGTTCCTTCTGGTGTTCCCAGCACTGGTGGTAATCAATGCTTTTGTTGCAGTAGAAATAGGAATTCTTTTTTTAATCTTTTTTGCTTGCTGGGTGAATGATCTCTCATCCATTATAAGTAAAATATCGAGAAATCAGAGACTAAAAGAAAAATATTTTCTTAGATGTAGATTTATTTGTGCTCGTTTGGCCCCAGTAAGTGTGGGAGATTAGTCCTGTTTGTAGCAGTGTAACGCACTCTAGAATTAAGCCTGATGTATTATGAGTTACAGCAAACACATTTGTTAATGTTTGACCTACAGATCTGTGAATGGACATCTGAGTTGAAAATTTATTTGTTCTTTTCAGTAACTTTGTGCCAGGTCATTTAGAGGCTTACAAATAGTGGTACCAAGACATTTCTCATACCAGCTTGCAAAAGGTAATTAGAACAGTCCCTCATATAGTTTACAGTGATATTTATGAAAATTACCTTTGTGGAATTGCTATTTGGTTATAAAGAATATTTAAAGGGTTTAAAGTACTATGTGAGAGGTTTTATATAATTACTTCAGTGGTCCAAATAAGGTATAACTAATGACTTTACAATAGCATAGCACCTCAGACTATGGAGTTGTGTTAATTCCTCTCACTAGTCAGTGACAGGAGAATTGTGTTTGCAATGTTATCAGTGTTGCATTTAGAGGAAATGTTATCCCACAGAATGTCAAGCTCTGTGATGAGTGCATCTGGAGTCTGTGATGAGGTGAGCAGCTGGGAATGTACAATCCCTAGGGATGTAGAAAACTTGTCAAAATGGAAGAGAGTTGCCCCCCTAGGCTTCATAATTCTGCAGAGTTCTGAAGAACCTACCTGTTGGAGCGGACCCTGCATCCATCTGACCCAGTAGCCTACTTATTCCCTGACAGCAGCCTACTTGGGAAAAAAAAATAAATAGGAAGATTTTAGAGCTGCAGAGCACTTACCGGTTATGTAATCAGCTCTTTGAGGGAGCAACATCCCTCCCATTTGAATTAAGAGTCGTTTTACAGCCTGATGGATAAGAGCTCATAGCCCTTGGGAAAGCCCCTGGGACTCTTTCCTGTTGATATTTACTGTCAGAACTATGAATGTTTGTTACCCACAGAAAAACATCTTTGAATCCTGTCAAATGTAACATGTGCCTGGGCATCTCCAAGTGCAGAGGGAGTGAAGCTGGTTCTGTCTTCAGCCAGCCATGCAGACACAACCCCAGGGGATCTGGGCAATGAGTGATGAGAACAGACGTGATGAGAGAGCGGTTCCTCTGTGAGGGCTGGGCAATTCTGTGGTGGAGTGAAGAAGCCGAGCTTGAGTTGGATTTCTTTGCTAGCTCAGTTCAGACAGGAGCATGAAGGGGACCCTGAGCAAAGAGAAGGGGTAATGACACGCATTACATGACAGGTGTTTTTCGTACATGTCTGCAGAAGTATGAAGATGAAGAAGAGTGTGAATGTTGACCATTTCCTTCAAGCTGCACCTGCTTACATACTGACATAGGGAATCTGCTGCTTCTCCTCCTCCCTCCCATCCTTTTTCATCCCCTCTCACACTCTCCTTCACCCTTGTGGAGATTTAAGAGGGTGCTGGGAAGCTGCTTTGCTCCTCCTGAGTGTGAGGGGATAAGAAGCTGCTCAAACTGTAGCAAGTTGCCCCCGCTGTCACCATTTCTCCTGCAGTACTTTCACTGATCAATACTGAAAGCTTGAGCAGGAGAAAATATATATATATATATTCTTAAAACACAGAAGTTGTGTTCCAGCAAGGCTGTTCATTAGGAGGAAGTGGGTACTTTAAAACTACTTCAGCAGTTCTCTAATGCTGTCTTGACAGCTGAATCCCAAGTTCACAGCGCTGGAGAATAAAAGCACTCGATAATGGACTGCTGCTGCTATTCATCTCCAGGTACACGAAACTCACCCCGTCTCAGTGCCAAGTTGCACAGCATTGCTCCAATTCAGCTCTGTGCTAGGAAAGGAATGTGTTACCTCGCTGCTGCTTTCACCTGTTCCTTCTCCTCTGCTTCAGTGTGCTGTTTTTCTTGTGTATTTCAGTCTGCCTATGAGAGATTTCTGGTTTAATCTTGCCCTATCCAAACATTAAGCAGCAAATCATTATGCAATAAAGAGCAAAATGCATTTGTACTCTTTAGATGTGGGGAGCTCTTGTTAATTAGAAAAGAAGCAATGTAAAGTTTTCTGCCAGGATGGTGGGTGTTTTGCTTCTCTTAAGTTCTGACAGTAGCTGAGAAGCCCTTGAAAAAGATGTTCTTAGCCAAAATTCTTTTAGCATTCATGCTGTGAATGAATGCTTCAGTTTCTCGCTTACCATGTGGAGTCCTTCTATTCTTTAGCCCTGCATCTGATTTGGGGATTTGGGAACTGAAGAATGCAAGTGTGTTTGGGTTTTTTTTCCCTTAGGAAACAAAGTTTTCTGTTGTTATTAGGACAGTATGACTGGTTCTTGTCACCTCCTGCTGTTATATCTCAAGGTCTTTGATGCGGATGATCTTGGAACCTGCAGAGAGCATGCACATATGTGCACAACTGTATGTGTTTGAGTTGGCGCCCTGAGTGGTGCAGAATGACCCTCAAGCCCTTCTCCAACCACTAAAAGTAAATCTCTTGTCAAAGCTAGAAGGACCTGGGAAGTTTACCACTCTTGTCTGTACCACTGGGAGCAGGTAGTGCGTTAGAAATAACCTCTGTAGAATGTTATTTGAACTTAACATCAGACCTTCTATGCAGTGAAATGTTGGTTTATTTACAGTGAATATAACTTCTTAGTAGAGAAAATAAATCTCTCTGTTGCTGATTCAAAGGAGACTTTTAAGCTTAGGAACCTAAATTGTAGCAATAGAACATAATAAACTGGGTATTTTTCACCTAGGAGAGCAAATAAAGTCTTTTTGGGTAGCAGATACATTTAATAACTCATTCTGTGGTGAAGTTTTCTGGGATTGGAACAATCCCTGGATACTCAATTAATACACACCTTTTTCTTTTTGTCCACTGCTTCTGATCAATGGAGATACTGTTCTGTCCTGTGCCTCAGGCAGATCTGGGCCGATCACTTCTGGCCCAGGATCCTCCCTAGAAAAGGGGGTCTTGAAATGCCTTTCTTGTCCTTCTTGCTTTCTGTGAATTGCAGAAGTGCCTTTCTTCTGATTATCTGGGCTTTATAGAGGGCTTTATAGAGAGCCGCTCATCCTATTAGAGGCTGATAATTAAGCTTTAAATAAAATACAGGCAGGCGCAATATTGAACTGTTGTTTTGTTTTCCTTGTGAGTCTCTTAACTGTTTGATCATTTTTTATTAGTGAACCGATAGAAAAGCTGCACTCCACCCAGCCAAATTCGAAACATCTCAGGCAGGTGTTGGGCTGAGAACTGACTGGAATAGTTGTTCATAATGAGATTTCTTTGAGCAGAAACTTCTGAATCGGCACACAGATGTGTCGATCCAGTAACAGCAGGCAGAGGGATATGGGAGAACGTATCTGATCAGTGCTGCGTTGGGATTGGAAGGGTTGCTGAATTAGGACTTACTGCTTGTTTTCACATCACTTGCTTCATTGCAGCGTCCCTCCAAAGTGAGTAGGCCCGTATTTACCTTAGGTGTTCCTGCCCACAGGCATATAGAGCTCAGTAAATGAGTGCTGTAATTTTGTGTCCTTGATTCTTCAAACCACGACTAGAAACTTAATTTGCTAAAGGAAGTGTTTTAATATGTTCTGAAAACGGGTAAAGTTGAGCACCCAAAATGACTGGTCACCTTTGACATTCGATTGCTATGAAATACCTTGAGATTCTGAGATAAAAGCTGTTAGGGAATGACAGACGATTGCTTTGTGGGAAGGTGATCATTAACATTTACGTGCTTCTCAAATGCTGAGTGACTTGTCCTTGTACCTCACAAATGTCCATCTCACAGGCTTTCCTCACAAGGCTTGCGCATGGTACCAGCTGTCTTCTGCCTTCCCCCAGGTACACGCTGGCGGCGCAGGACCTGGTGATGCGAGCCCGGGGAGTGCTGAAGGACCGGGGCTGGCGAATATCCAACGACAGGCTGGGCTCTGGAGACGACATTTCTGTCTACGTCATTCCTTTAATACATGGGAACAAGCAGTCGTGAAAGTAGCTTCGAGAGTGGTTATGGAAAGGGGATCTTTTGGGGAAGGACCTGTAAGAGACGATGTGTTTTGGATGATCTGACCAGGACGTCTCCAATTGATGTAGTCTGTTCGTAGCTAATGCTGGAGGGGTACTTTTCTGCCTGAAAGACAGGGCTCTGCACATAGACTATGTATGATTACAGATAACCCTTAAGATTACAACTCCCCTGTAGTAAAGGTTTTGGTGCTTAATGGGAATGAGATCAAAATGCTGCTAGCATATTGTGGATTCTGTCATCCCTCCAGGTGAAGACCTGAAGTAAGAATTATTTTTTTTCAGTTTGCCATGTAGCTTGGAAGAGCCATTTCAGTTGTGAAAGTAGAAGTGAGTATCAGAAGCCAAGGAGGCTCCTGAAGTCTAACCCGAAATATTCAGAGCAGTGACTTGGATCACATCTCATTTAAAAATACTTTTATACATATAAATGAGACTCAAGAGTTTTCTTCTTCCAAAAAATTGCTTTCATGACTTGCCTATGGACAACTGCAAACTGATGTAATCCTTTGAATCACCATTTCTTCCCTCTGGTCTCTTCTTCAGTAGATTATATTCCTGTATTTTAGTAGGAAAACTGAAATTGTTTTTCGTGTGACTATGCCTGTTTACTGCAGCTAGAACAGCCACCTACAAAATTGTCCAGGAGAAATAGGTCACAGTCCTGTATTACGAGATCTGTTCAGGTATGAAGAATAATTTTCAAGACTCCCTGTTGTGTGTGTACCAGAGCGAGGAAGCTTGCATTATGTGATGTTCACCTGGAGGTTCTGGTTCCTTTGGGATCAGAGATTTTCATTCTTTGAATGGTTCTGTCTGCCTTGTCCTGTTGGAAGGATCCCTGAACACACTGAACCTCAACTGAGGAAAAGTTCTACATTTATTTGGGCTCCTGAGTGTATTTTCAGCTGGATTTCTACTTGAAGTGATGGCATGGTTCTGGTTACTGGCTAAGATACTCAGGTGGTGATCTATTTAAGAATGATTTCACTTCTGGGTTCAGCATACCTTTGCCTGCTTGACTTGGTGACGAGAAGGTGACAGTTAATAACTTCACATCCTCTTGGTTGTTGAGGACTGTGGCTGAGGATCAGATGATCACTGTGATAGTTACGGCTAGCTTCATCAGCTTTTTCTTAGCAGTGCTAAGTCAGTTTAAATAAAGAAAATCCAAGGACATTGTCATAGTACAAGCAATAGTCCAAGAGAGTAACTACTGAGCAAATCCGCAGCTTGACTTGGCTGCCTGTTCTGTGGGCAGACAGCTCTTCACTTTACTGGCTGCAATTAAAAATTAAATAAATCCAAAGGTTCTCATTTATAGGAGATGTGTCAGCCGGGAAGTTGGATTCAGCCTCTGTTGTCCCAGACCTCATTCTTTTGGAGCTGCTAATCTGACTTGTTATACATAAAAGCTACTTCTTGGATAGCCAGAAGACAGGGAGCTGGGCTAACTGTGGAGCACTGATTAGGCATCTCAAAGGTGTTTTATCCTTTCTAAAGGAGAAACTGCCAGCTCTAAGAGCAGGATACTGTGTCCTTGGTGTTCCTGGAGATGTGCACTCCTGAACAAGAGTGGCCTAGAGCTTGCCAGATCTGTAATTTATAACGTGCTATATAAACAAAGTACAGTGCTGTTTGGCATAGCAGCCCAGATGCTTTATTTGATTGCATCCAAAGTACATGTGCAACATTCTCAGTGGATTTAAAATGTCCTTTCTCTAATTTCTAGACCCAGTAGGTGTTTCAGATTGAGATGAGCCAATGCAGAGTGTATAATGGCTCAGACATGCATCCAACTGAGTGATTTTAGTCTGAGAACTGTTCCATGCGTTCCCCAGTGCCTGCGTGTGATAAAGCAGTGCAGAACACTGGTGTTTTATGTTCTAGAGCTCCAGTATCAGTCATATATCTGATTAGGTGTTGCCATGCTTTATCTGTTTGCTCCTTTTTGCTTTTCCCCCTTTCCTTCTTCTTTTTTGTGCATGTGGGTGAAGAGGTTTGCAGGTTTGAAGTCTAGAGTATTTTTCACATGGTCCTACATATGTTTCAAAGTCCAACCAAGAGATCTTTTTGTGCTCTTTTTTTCTTGCTTTTTTTTTTTTAATTATTACTATTGTTTTGCCTAATAAACTTGTCAACATGCTTTTTGTGCTCTGTGTAACTCCTGTTGTCTCTTTGCAAATGCATTTGTGTAGTCCTTTCTTTAATGGGAAAACTAATGGCAATTCCTCAGAAGTCACACGAGCAGCAATGAAGCTGGTGCTTGCTGTGACCAACTTCAATCCCGAGTCAAATATTTTTGTGCCCATGTTTTGTTAGTCTTTGTTATTTAGTGTCATGGGGTCAACAAACATTCCAGTCATTAGGAAACCACTGAGTACAATGGGGTTGAAGGAATTTCCAGTGCAATGTTTGCCAAAATATAAAAGTGAAATTTTAAGGCAATGGAAATACCCTCTTTCAGAGGTGTTTTTAAACGCACCCTGAGAGTGATGGGGCAGTGAAACAACTTGGGGGGACCAAACTCACTGATAAGTTGTCAGAGCAAAACCTGGCGAGCAGTGATACGGCTCTGTGCATCAGCCTCCAGCCTGTTGTTCATCTGAGGTACTGCCATCAGTCAGCCTGCTTCCCAGCAACTGCTGTGCCCACCCTGGTCACTCCGTGTCAGCTGTGAGCCCTTCTGGAAAGGGCAGAGGTGCAGCATCAACAATTAATATCAATTAGCATCAACTGAACATTTTCAAGAGTAATAAAAAGCTTCCTACTCAGCTGTATGTGACTGAAACCGTGCAGTGATGTTTTTTGTTTTGCTTGTTTACAAAGTATCTGTTACGCATTTACAGGCTTACCTACTGTGAGTGGCTCTGGTACATCTGTGGTTCACTGCTTTGGTGCCTGGGCTTTCACTTCTGTCTGCTTTCATTTGGGGCTTCTTACATGCCTGCACTGTGCTCTGCTTCATGGCATGGTACATAGACGCACCAAGGCACGATACAAATAGGAAGCAGGAGCCATGAGTTGGGGAGATACCATGTGTGAAGCAAGGATAACAAAGCATTTCCCTTTCTCTTCATGATATGCATTATTTGAGGAGTCATAGCATTAGAAATCACTGGTGACAGAGAGGAGTTGTGACCCACAGTACGCAGCACACCTTTCACTTGGGCGTGGATGGATGTCACCATTCAGGCTTGCAGCTCCTCCACTGCTCCATGCAGCCCTTCAGTTAGGAGCAGCACCAACTCCAAAGTTTAGATCCCGGGCACATCACCTTAGTCACTGCCTGATCCTGGCAGCAGTGTGGCTTTTTGTCCAGTGAAGAAGTTCTGTTAGAACCCAATGTTGTTTCAGCATTAGCAGCAAGGAACCTCAGTCCTGGTTACCTCTATCTTAGTAGGTAGTGCTCACCATGCCAGTGTGTTGGTAGGTTATCATTTCTTGGACGAGAGCAAGGAAAGGAAGCTCTTGTCGTTCAGATCAGTGGGCAGTACTGTTAACACTGCCTTCTGGTGTCTGATGCAGTCCAATTTCTAGAAAATTAAAAGGAGCAGCTTCTGCCATTCTCCTGTGAATGCTGTTGCAGAGAGAAGTACAGCTGTGTCACAGCTTTCTGTCTCACACTACAGCCTGAAGTCATCTTTGCTTAACTTGATGAAGACAGTAGTTCGAAATTTCAGCCACATCTAAAGTGAGGCACACAACTGTCTCTTGCTAAATTAATGCAATAATGCTTCCTTTATGAACACAGAAGTCTGTTGTTTAAGAGGGCTAATTTTCAATGTCCTCATGCTGGATAGAGAAACTGGTTTTAATACGAGGAATCTGAAAGAGCGACAGGGCTGACAACTAAAGGAGAAGCAGTGCTGGTTTGCTATCAGCAGTGAATTTCCATGTCGGAGTTGCTTCCGTGTTGAAGTACAACAGGGAGGTCTGTGAGGTGTGGTAGATGCTGTGCCTCCCGGATAGTTTTGAAGAGCTAAGAACTACACTTGATGTTTTGGCTTTGAGCTTTTGGGTTTTAAAGAACACTACATGCTCCAAGCAAATCCGCTGCGTTCCTTCCTGCCTCAGCATTCCGCCTCCTTTTGTTTTTTGAAACATTTTGTGCAAACGATTTCAACACTTGTATCAAACATGAGTTGCAGACTATATGGAATTGTTG
Organism: Tympanuchus pallidicinctus; assembly: GCF_026119805.1. Lineage (NCBI taxonomy): Eukaryota > Metazoa > Chordata > Aves > Galliformes > Phasianidae > Tympanuchus > Tympanuchus pallidicinctus. The sequence continues at coordinate 31,069,295 of NW_026294802.1, forward strand.
TCCTTCCAACATTCTTGGTGTGTAAATAGTTTTCCTCCATGTGTCTGAGATGAAGATGCAGTGATGTGGCTGCCATAGTCAGAGCGACCAAACAATGCTGTAACTGTGCTGCTGTATTTCTACCCGTGATGTACTTGAAGGACGATGCCCTTGTCCACCTCTACCCTCATTATTATTTTTTCTTTTCTTTTTTTCTTTTTTTTTCCTTTTTTTTTTTTTTTTTTTTGACTGTTGCTGGTGATGATGTTGTTTCATAGGTATCTTATTTTGGTTTGGTTTGTTTTTTAATAGCTGCCACTTTTTTTTCTTTCCCTCGTTGGACAAGTCATCTTATTTGCAGACCTGTAAAACTGTCCAGGTTCTGTATGTCTTGAAGAACAGCGGAGCTGCTGGAGGAAGATGTTTTGGACCAATGTACTTACGTTTTGTGACTGTGAAATGTTAATCTTTTTGTAACCTAAGAACAAAAAATGTTTGGTAAAGGGATATATTTTGTGTTTTTTGAAACTTTTCAGTGCAATGAAAAAAAAGAGGAGGATGCTGAAGAAGTGTATGCGCAAAATTTTAAATAAAATTTTAAATTATATATATACACATCTATATCTATAACCATTATTACTCTGACTACGTCATGAAGAGTACCTGAGTCTCTGTGTGTTAATAGAGCAATGCAGACCAGCAGAACACTGTTTTACCAGTGAAGGATCATAGGATCATAGAATCGTTAAGGTTGGAAGAGACCACTGAGAACATTGAGCCAACCACCAACCCACCACCAGCACACCCACCAGCCATGTCCCTCAGCGTCACACCTACACATTTATTGATATTTCCCTGGACAGTAACTCCACCACCTCCTTGGGCAGCCTGTGCCAATGTATTGCTACTCTGAGAAAAGCTTTTTCTTCATATCCAACCTGAAGCTCCCCTGGCACAAGTTTAAGTCATTCCCTTTTGTCCTATCACTCGTTACGCAGGAAAAGTCTGGCCCCACCTCATCACCACCTCTGTCAGGCAATTACAGAGTGCGATAAGGTCTCCCCTGAGCCTCCTCTTTTCCACACTGAACAATCCCAGTTCCCTCAGCCACTCCCCATAAGACTTGTGTTCCAGACCCTTCACAGCTTCACTGCCCTTCCCTAGACAAGCTCCAGGGCCTCGATGTCTTCCCTGTGGTGAGATGCTGAGCAGAAGTCTCACACTTACTTAATTCAGCAAAGTGAGTCCCCATGAGGTGTCGTAGCTTAGAGGATGGTCCTGGAAAACTCTGAGCTGTGTCCTTCTGTAAGACTTCACTGTTCAGGCTGCCAGCTGCTATGTTCTGATTCAGTAAATTGCTATGCAAAGTGGTTGGGCATCATCTCTGTGGTGTGAAAAACTGGGTGCGCATTTTGCATTCACAGTGTAGCTGCAATATGCTTTCCCTCCTCCTCAGTTTCTTAGGAACTCCTGTCTCAAATTCCCCTTTCAGTTTATATTAGAGCAAAAACCAAGGGTGAATTCATTGATTATATTGAAAGAGGTTGTCGTGGCTGGTTCAGTAACCAAAGAGGCAAGTGTAGGTACTGCAGATACAGGACCTGACACCCCAGCAGTAACCAGCCATGGGGCTGGCAAGAATAGAGCCAGGTGCTTACTGCTGTCTTCAGATGTCGTGTCATAGCACAACTAGTTGTCCCCATTCTTATTTTACTTCAAATTCAGTAGAAAAACAATGAGAACAGTTCTATGCTGCTCGTGTATGCTGTGTTTGCCCCTGGCCTTCTCTGAGCACAGCAGCATGCACAGATGAACAATTTGCTGCGCTCACTCTGGTTTTCTTTACTCTCCCATAAGCCCTACAGTTTATTGCTGCAGTCAGGCCACTGACCAAGTTTAAAATTACAGCATAAATATTCTTCAGCATGACTTTGTCTTCTCAGTGTAAGCTAAGCAAGACAGTGCCAGCAGTGTCAGGTGACCCTAACGGAGCACGGTCCACATCACACTATTGCTTTGCTTCTCTTATGCCCCACATCATCTGAGGTTATAGGTCAAGTAAAGCTTGTTTCCTTTTTTTTTTTTTTTTCTTTAGATAATAGATAAAGCTCTTCAGATGTGGACATCAGTCTATAATTCCTGTTGCAATAAGTGTGATGGCATGTTCATGCTCTTATACTGAACACACTCGGTTAACTAAAGCTATAGAAAGGAACAATCCCAGTAATTTCTTATATTTTGTATAGTTACTGTAAAATGGAGACCTGATGTTTTGTCTTCTTAATGTCACCTTGCACAGCACCTTCACAAAAACTTCACTTCTTCACAGTACTGCGCTGCAGCTTTTATTGATTCCAGAGTCACGCTCTGCTTTCCAGGAAGGCTTATGTAAACCAGAGTTACTGCACATCCTGTTCTTGTTACGAGGAAAGACGAGGGATTTCTTTTTTGAAGTCTTTCCACTTTGCAAAACAAAGGATGCCATAACTTTTTAGGGACAAAGAATGATTTGAGGAGGAATTCTGCTTTGAGGACAAGGTTAATAAAAGCTGTACGATCGAGGCAGACAAAACGCGTCTGCAGGTAGATAAAGAACAGATGACTCAGAGAGCCCCGTTTAATAATTTACGAACAATTAATCATAAATTTGAGGCTGTAGGAATGGTCTGCAGCACTGCCATGTAATACAAAGGGAGAGGAGGAAGCTGCAATAGAAAAGATAATTAGATCTTTGATGCAGCTAACTTGAGATAGATTGTTTAGATGCACTGACAAATGAGAACTCTGAACCTTCATGAATTTTAGGCTGCATAAGATCAGAATTACATCGTTTTTCTTGGACATTTCAGTGCATAATTTCACAGGCTCTAAAAAGTCAAAATGTCCCCCACCTTTACTCCTGAGCATTTACTGCCTTAAGCAATAGGAGGCGATCCTTTATGTGCTCTTCTGCAAAGACAGCACTGCAGCCAGATGCAGTGATTTGGTATCACCCCTGAATCTAAGTTCTCCCTGGAATTACCGTCAGTGAGGCTTTTTTGTTGTCTGGGGCAAATCAATGTCCTTCCCAACAGGCTGCACCCAGCACAGCAGCTGTCCAGTTCATTTATCATCCTGCCGGTGGCATTTTTCCCTCCTTTCTCATTGCCCTTTTCCTCTTTGGTTTAAGGCACACTGTGGGGGCTCATGTTGCTCTGTAGTTCCATGCAGCCTGCTGGTACTCAGCCTTCTGCACATCTCAGCTCTGGTGGGCACCAATGTGCATGGCACCGCCAGCAATGCCAGGGGGAAACAGCAGAAAAGGAGATGATGTTTTCATGGCTCTTACCTATTGTGGCTCCTTACTTCAGAATGAACTCATACCTACATGTAACATGTGAATTCTCCTATTTGAAAGGGGAAAATTCTATGGCTTCAGGTTGATTTTAGAGGGTTCTACTTTTGAACCTTGTTGGCCCGGTTCTTGGCCCAGTTCTCCATGCTCAGTAAACACAGAGCTGGCCAGAAGAGCCAAAAATGACCCCACAAGCTCAGATGCAGCATTGGATTTGACAGTTGTCACTTTTTTTTTCTGTAGTTATTGCCAGAACTTTTCAGGGACTATGCAAAAAACCCTGAATTTCTGCTTTTTCTTAGGAATGAGAAACAAATGTAAGGCAACTCTGCAAGAGTTGATGTAAAATTACAAGACAGTTTTCCCATGAAAGTAACTGTTGGAGACAAATGGCAAAACAGTGCCTCATCATGCAGCACAAACTGTTCCTAACCAGCCACCGTTCCCCTGCACAGTACTATATTCAGTGACAGACGGAAGTAAAAGCAACTGGCACACCTGCAGTCATTTGTACTCCTTTCAAAAATTTAGGCTGAGTTTGCCCATCCACAGCTCTTAAATGTGTGTTAGTTTAATTTTTAATCCTCAGCCCCTCTGCAGCTGGAGAGCCTCAGCGGATGTGGGCTGCGGCAGCTGCTCCGCAGCACAGCACGGGATCACGGCACGTCCTGGGCTGGGATAGGAGGAGACAAGAGGCAGCCAAAGCCAGTTGCAGATCTCCAGGATCTGGAAGCAGGCAGTACAATGATTGAGTAGGAAATTGCCAAACGATACACGGAGTGTGAGGAGCTGCTACATCTACAAGCAATTTAGACCTTGACTCTGAAAGATGCTCTCTTCCTCACGTTGTGCCTGTTTACTTTTTGCTCCTGGGTTGGTACCACAGCTAATTGCACCAAATGTCTCATTACTTATCATCCCTCAGTTTTCCCCAGAGCTTGGCAGTCAAATGTCAGCTGCATCTCAGCTAGAGAACTGGGAACTCCAATGACAAGCTCCTCATACAAACTTGTTGTGCTGCCTTTCCTGAGGAAGGAGTTTGGATTGCTCCCAAATAAAAAAAAAAAGTGTACCTTATGGTTTTTGCACCCTCCCTTTTACCACTTGCTTCCCACCAGCAGTCACTGTGCATCCGGGACTTCATAACAAAAGAGACGAAACATCACTCTTACCCCCTCTCTGCCTGAGCAGTTGTGTATAAGCAGTTCAAATGAGCCAGACAAGAAGCAAAACACACCCTCCAAACTAAGTCTCGTGTCCAGACATACAAGCATTTTGTGAATGGGAAAAATATTAAGTGCAGTGTTCAGACAGTAAATCTTTCTGTGGTTACATTTTTCTGAGAACAGTCTTTCAGGGACGGTCTGGTTCACTAAAAAAAAATAATAATAATAATAAAAAAAAAAGATTTACAGTTATGTAAAATTTCCGAGTCATGCTTCTCTGCTGCCCCTCCTGCAGAGCTTCCCTGCTGGCGGCTTCATTGGAGGGGGCCTCTGGGTGCTCAGCTGGGAACTGGAAGGACAAAACCCAACCAACCTGAAGCCCTGACATTAGCTAAATGGCACAGTCTGAGCACTGATAAACAAGTACTTACATACGAATGCTTACAGAAATTATAAATTCAATATTCTGTGTATGAAAAAAAATGGCACGGAACTTTGAACAGCAACTGAGATGTTGGAAAATGTGCTCTGTTTGTGCTTGTTCCACTGAAAGAAGACAGTGTCTGTGAACAGCGCTTTTAACCATCAGTTACCCACAATACAACCAAATATAACTTTGTGCTTCTGTTAACAAATCCTCCTTTTATCGCTTATGGAGCGGTAGCAACACACCTCTTTCTCCTGGTGCTTCATTTCTCAGTGGAAATCAAACTGTTCTATAAATGGAACTGGGAAATATTCAGTTTTCTATTGTTATTTGGAGGATTCACCATTCTGTGAATGGTAGTGGGGTTGGAAATGGGTGAGCTTTAAGGTGCCTTCCAACCCAAACCATTCTATGATATGAATCTAAGATTTACTGTGGGGTTTGGGGGTCTTCCTTCCAAGGAACTTATTCCTTGTTCCTTCCCTTCCCTTCCCTTCCCTTCCCTTCCCTTCCCTTCCCTTCCCTTCCCTTCCCTTCCCTTCCCTTCCCTTCCCTTCCCTTCCCTTCCCTTCCCTTCCCTTCCCTTCCCTTCCCTTCCCTTTCTTTCTTGCATATAAAATACTATTTCCACAATATCCAAAGCTAGGATCAGGAGCAAATCCTGTACACGTCTCCATATAGTCACTTCTCTGCTACTCAGGAAAATGGAAAACAGACAGACTCCTTCTGCCCTGCAAGGCAGAGAGAAAGAAGAGTCTACTTTTCTAGCAGTCTAGGATCTGCAACACTGCTACACTTAAGCTCATGGTCCAGCTATCTCATAAATAGAGCTTGGTAGCAGTGCTTGATGTATCCTGTGGTACATTAAAAAGAGCATGGACAGCAGGTCAAGGGAGGTGATCCTCCTCTTCTACTCTGCCCTGGTGAGGCCATATCTAGAGTACTGTGTTCAGTTCTGGGCTACCCAGTTCAAGAAAGACAGGGAACTACTGGAGAAGTCCAGTGGAGGGCTGCAAAGGTGACTGGGACGTGAAGCATCTCCCCTATGAAGAAAGGCAGAGAGACCTGGGACTGTTCAGCCTGGAGAAGACTGAGAAGGGATCTTAGCAATGCTTATAAATATTTAAGTATTTAATGCTCTGTAAACATGAAGAAAAAAAATATTTTGAAGGTGACAGAGCACTAAAACAAGTTGCTCAGAGAGGTTGTGGAGCCTCCTTCTCTGGAGATATTCTAAACCCAGCTGGATGCTTTCCTGTGCAACCCACTGTAGAGGACCTGATTTCACAACAGTTTGGACCAGATGACCTCCAGAGGTCCCTTGCAGCCCCTACAGTTTTGTGACTCCGTGATCTGAAGTTCCTCTCCTTGTTGTGCTGTCTTGAACAGCAGTTGTTGTCTCAACAACAACAACTGAGGTGGATTTTGCTGCTTTGCACCAATCCTGTGTTACTCCCCACAGAGAATAAAAGTATCTGGAAAAGCAGATACTTAAATTATTTATTCAGTGCTGCCAGGTCTGTAGAGCTGAGTGCATGGCAGCTCCCCCACCAACTGTTCATGCTCCCTCTGCTCTCCCCCAGTGCAGTAACACACTGTGTGCAATGAGCTGCTCTCCCGGGAAGGCAATGCGTTTCCAAGAGGCAGATGCATAGCAAAAACATTTAGAAGGTGCTGCCGTGGCTTTATGTGACCTATGCTGGGATAAAGCAGAAACCTCAGCATTGCAGACTTATCCCAGGGCTGTGCTCTTAAGGCACAGGGAAGCAGTGGGGGAAGGAAGGGAGCAGAGCACGAGCAGCTCTGTTGCTTCGTGCGAAAATAAACCCTAATAGCAATTAAGGGAAAGGAGTAGGAAATTAATAAGGCAGTAAAGATTCTTCCAAATTGGTCACAAACCATTGGTTTACCCCTTGAAAAGCTCGGCTGACAAGGATTCTCTCATCCCTTTGTCCCCCTATCTCTTCCAATAATCATCCTCCCTCATGCAAATATAGATGGAAAGGGGAGAGCAGGGAAAGGTTAAAATGGAAGCAGGCTATCTTTCATCGACATGGTAATTTCTGCTGCTTGGCTCCACGCCAAGCGCTCAGTGCAGCCACGAGCTGCCATTCCAACGTGAGTGAAAGGATCTTTAATAAGAGTGTAAATAAAAGCCAGGCTGAGAAATGAGTTTTCCATCCCAGCAATCGCTGGCCTAACCTCTGCTGTAAATAGTCTCTCGGAGCAGCACAGATGGAGTACCAGCACCTGGGGATCAAGGCAATCTCTGCGCAGCGCAATTTAAACAGCTGGGTACAATTGAAACACGAATTAGCAGGGACAGACTGAGGGATTCCATTTTGTGCGCTAGGTAAAAACAAATCATTCAGTCATTTTTCCCCTTCGGAAAAGAAAAGAAGAGAAAAGTGGGGTGAGGGGAGAACTTTTGACATGATCTGGTGGGAGGTGCTCTTCACTGCAGCTGTTAGATTAATTTAACCATGAGAATTTCCCACAAGGCGCTGTAAAAACAGAGCCCTAATTTATGATCATTGATTTAACAGCTTGAAAGTGATTTATCTGACCTCAGTAAAGATAGCGAGGGGACCAGAAGAATGAGCGGTCATTCCGGGCTTTGTGTGTTTGAGATTGGCCTTATTAATTTAGAGCAGAAGGTCCGTTTCAGCATCTCACCAAGACAGTCGTAGGCAACTGGCAACTGAACCATTCGAAATACTATTTTTTCTTGAAGCATTGCTAATGCTGCTAAGCACTAAGAATTTATTCCACGTGGAAAAGATTCTCATTAGTTAAGAAATGCTAAAGCTTCATTTGGAACTGCACACAAACAGACGCCTGGTCTGGGATTTGCAAGTTGCTTTTTCTTAAGTAATTTTCTTTTTGCTGTTGTTGGGAATCCAGAGCCCGCTGTGGAATAGAATTGTTAAGCATTACGGTAAATGAGAAATAGCTTTGGAAGAGATAAGAGGTTGGCGCAGAGGATCGCTGGCTCCTGCTTTCTTTAAGTGTAGATTTTAGATATACCTAAATGCTTCACATATTTTACTATTTTTCTCATTCAGCCCTCTTTATAGGAGTTACAGAGCGTATCTGTTGACATGTACATATATCTCGGCTTTGTTTCAGAAGAATATTCTTTTGGTTAAAACGCGTATAGCAGCCACTACTGAAATGTCACAACTGAGTGATGCAATTTCGTTGCACAAATAAGACGAGAAAGGCAAAGGGAAAGGTGAGTGCTCTCTCTGCAGACAGAACAACCGTATCGAAGAGGAGAGTGAAATGAAATACAGATTGTTTGCAAGTTTACCTACACCAGAAAATCTGAATACAGAATACAGTGTGTTCACACATGCATGTGCACATGTACAATAATCACGTAGGCAAAATTATTTCCGATATTTACAGCACCATCCAGGAAAATGGACTGGAAGCAGTTGAGTACCCATTTTCACTTGGACTAACATGCGTTGGGTTAAATGTCACTGATTTGGAGGGCGGAGCATTTCGGTCACTGCTGGATTGCGCTCAGCTTTAAAGCCCATCTACACGGACCTCAGAAACTGACTTGGCTCTCTTCGGGGCAGGAGACAGAAATGCTGCGGGTTAGGATTTCATCTGCTGAGGACAAATGCTTGCAGTCATTTCACTCCTCTGATGAAATGCTATCTGACCTGAAACTAAGGTAGTGCAGTTACTCTCCATACAGTGGGTGGGAAAAGGCAGAAAACAATATCTCTGCCCTCCAAAATATGAAATAATAACAGTTATTTTAAAAACCGAACTGACAAGCATAAGATAATAGAATCTCAACTACGTACAACACACTAACCCCAGTCTTATACACGTTGTCAAGACAGTGGAGACACAACTTCCTGTCTCACCAAAATATGTGGGATGCCAATGGAAGCTATTAAAACAACACCAAAACCCCAAGCAAATAAAAACAAAGCTGAAGCCCACATTGTAGAACAGTAAAACAGCAAGGCCTATGTCAGACCTTCTTGCCATGCCAACTTCATGCCATCATAACGCACTTGTGTTGTTCTCTATAGTAAACTACAATAAACTACAGTATCATTTTATTTAAATTTGGATTTAGAGGTAAAAAAATAAGAATGAATAATGTAAGTAGCACACTAAAATATTTCTCCACGCTGCTTTTACCCATGAAGAGAGTCTCTCAAGTAAACAAATTAAACCTTCTTCAAAGCACTCTCCTGCTTACCTACAGATCTTTGTTCCTTCCAAAATAACAATAGTTATTACTTTCCATCTGAAGTCAATTTTGGATGGGTTCTGATCAAATTCTGGAAAATTACAAGTAAGCATACGCAGCAGCACAGACATCAAGAACACTTCTAAATGACTGCTTTTCACCAAAGGGATTTTGTTATTTCGATCCCTTCGTTTACTGTTGATTTCATTCTGACAACACTATTGCATATGCAGATGTAAACAGGTCTTACAGGCTAAAGTACAGATAGTCTTCACTTGACAATGCAGAAAGAAGCAACACATAAGACATCATCTTTTAAGGGACATATTCCGTGTGACATACTGAAATGCTTCTCATCTCAGAGTTCTCGTATTTAGAATTCCTAAAGATGATTCAATTGGCATTTCAGGGTCTAAACAATAAATACATCCATAGCTTCAGAAATGACACTTGGGTCTTTGCCAGACTCAGATTATGTTCTGTAAACAAGAAAAGCACAGTTCTGCCCTAGGAGCGAACAGAGTAAATAGAATAGCTTAGCGAGTGACTCTCTGCAATCTAGTCAAAATGCAGTGCAGCTTATAGCAAAGCATAGTGTCCACAGAAATTCATATATTCATAATTCATTGTGTGAGAGAGAATTGGGAACTAAATGCCACGTTTACAGATGTGGGTAGGATAACGGGCAAGAGGAAGTGCTAGGAGCACGAGAGAATGTGCTGTGAGAAGCTGAATGTGCTCCCCGGCGCACTGCAGAGGATGCGATGGGAGCTGCCCTCACATGGCAGAGGCCGCGATTCTTCAAGAGACTTCAGGGTCACCAGCCCAACACAGGTAGGTTCACCCCAAGTGATTTCTGGGTATCCCAGGGCAGGGCCAAGCAAAGGAGATGGAGGGCAGGTAGTGGTGACAAGGACAAGGCCTGCTGGTGTGTCCACCTGCCCCTTGCAGCTTCACCAGAGCTGAAGATGTGCTGAACTCTTGCATTCCTCAGTAAGGAATACATGGAGGGATCCATCTGATCTCCAGGATTTCACAAAGCAGTGACCAGAGGCTGTCGTGTGTTGGCAGATGCCAGCCCAATGGCTAAGTTTGGTGCTAAATAGAAGAACATAGCCCAGCTCTGCAGGTCCAGCTCTAGAACCAGCTTAGGCAGCTGAAGTGTTTGCCCTGCTCATAGTCACTCAGCTGGGCATCTTTTTGTGGAATTATATGTGAGGTGGGGGGTTGATTACTTAGCAGAAGATTTAACATTATTTGAGATTCCCTGGACACTCAGTTCTAACAACATACTCAGCCTGATCTGATCCTCATAGAATAAAATAAAAAAGCTCCAAACTATTATCAGGTGTACAGAATAACACATAAATAAAGAGGTAAGATTACTTCTCTAAGTGTAGACTTGTGGCTGCAGGACTGTAAGACCTGCAAGTAATTTGTGAACCTCACTTTGGCTTTCACAAGAATGCATCACAAAGCCAATGACAATTTTGCTCAACATTGAGCAAGTGGCATTAATAGATATAAGAGGAAGGTTCACTAGGTGTTCTGTTAGATAACATTTATAAGTGATCAGTTGTTTGAGTGCAAATGTTCCAACAGATAGAAAGCAGTACACAGCTGGCAGAGGAGAAGCAAACAGAGTGAGGAGAGCAAGATCAAAGATGTATGATCAATCTTGTTTACCTTCATGATGAAATCATTAATTCATCTCCTTCTATGATGAAGTGATGACATCGGTGGACAAAGGAAAGGCAACTGATGACACTAAACTATGAAAAAAAAAGACAAGAGAACTGGGCTTGTTTAGCTTGGAGAGGAGAAGGCTCTGGAAGGGCCTTGTGGCCCTCCAGTATTTGAGGGGAGCTTAGGAACTGGAGTAAGACCTACATTTTAGATGGGCAGATAGTAACAGGACGAGGGGGAATGGCTTTAAACTAAAAGAGGGAAGATTTAGGTTAGATGTTAGGAAGAAGTTCTTTACTCAGAGGGTAGTGAGGCACTGGGTTGCCCCGAGAAGCTTCGGAAGGCCCCATGATGACAGTCAAGGCCAGGTTGGATGGGGCACTGGGCAGCCTGATCTGGTGGGTGGCAGCCCTGTGCATAGCAGGGAGTTGGAACTGTGTGGGCTATAATGTAATAGAAAAACGTGGAAAAAAAAAGTTCATTGACAAAACAGCAATATCTCTGAAACCCAAAAAAAAGTAAGCTTCAGAATCTGAGGCACAGTAGACACAATAAGGATAGTAATTGCTTCAGTTACACTAGCATTTTTCATTAAATGCCCCACCATTACAGCATATTTACATTATCATTACAGTCAGTAATAGTTAAGCCAGTCACCTGGCTGTCAGATGGGGTTCCTCAGGTATGTCTTGAGAAAACACATTTTCCTAGGCTAAAAGTTCTGAAGTTACATGAACTGATACCACTGCATGGCAGAGACTAGGACTTTTGAATTGTTTGAGCAGTTGAACCAGTAAAGCCTCCTGGTTTGCTCTGGATTTGTGCCTATAGCATGAGTTCTTGTGGATTTAAAGTGATCTGTTAAGAGTGAGCTCTAGTTTTGCATTAGCCTAGATTATGTTATACTTTAAGACAAGTTAAAAGTACTAAGTGACTGGGTTGCAGAAATGCTCAGTCATGGCCTGAACCAGTGATTGGGCATCTGGCGGGAAGGCAGGGCCAACCCCAGGGGAGCTCAGATACATGCAATGCACCTGAGCAACCGGGAGGGGTGGAGCCAGGATTCACCCCTTCCCAGATCTCATTTAAGCATTTGCAGTGGAGGCAAGGATATTTCTTGCTGGAGATCACTACTTACCTGAGGCCTTCCAAAGAAGGTAAGCAGCTCTTTTCTTTCACTTCTGTGTCCACAACTGCTCAATTTGGGCTCATTGTCATTTGCTGTAGCCAAGAATCTTGCTACCCTGCTATTATCATGGTACTTTCCATCCCATTATAGCATGACAGACTGATGAAGTAAAACTACTTTATAAAGAATTACAAATTTTGAGAAAGAAATAACAAAACAAACAACAACAACAACAACAAAAAACATATCCAGTAGCATCTGACTATGGATTTAGTTCACCTTCCCATCTCAAGAGACACGGGAAAGGCTGAAATGCTTAAAAACGACTTAGTTGCAATACGAAGTGTATGACAGTAGCATGACACAGCAAAACAATGGTTAACAAAAATAAGTTGTAAGATAAGACCAAGAGAAACAGTTGGAGAATGTCTAGATAAACACTTAGGAATGCAAAATAGGAAGGGACTCTTTTATTCCTTGCTGATCTTTTACGACTGTTTCTAAACTCATGAGAAGGCTTATTTTCTTAAAATTAGTCTCCTTTTTTTTTTTTTTTCCCCTGATCACAGAAGTCTGTCTATTGTGACTACTGCTCTAAAATTTTTGTCATTCTCTATGATATATCCTCCAGTGAACCTTTATATCCTGTGCTTCTCCCCCTTTCTATGTATGTAGCCACGGATGGTATGTAAATACAGCTCTATCTCAACTTCGTTGCCCCCTGCATGGACCTTACTTGAATCTCAGAAAACATCTGTAAAAATACCATTGAAAAACACTCTTCTCTGGTGTTCTCAGTGACCCACCACACTTTTTCTCAGCATCAATCTAAGTCAACTATTCATCATCAAATCTTTGCCTTTAGTTCTTCAGGAAATGGAGAAGTTCCACCAAAGGTTCTAGGAAACCTGTCCAGTTTCATTCATGAAGTCATTACAGTTCTCAGATCCAAATCTATAATTTTTTTTATCTTAGCAAAAATACTTCTGAACTTGTTCTCATGATAGCCTTCCTACTTTTCTTTAGAAGGAAGTCCCAGTTACATACGTGTCCTTGTCCTGATGCTATTTGTACCTTCGTTAGACCGATCCTTCCCCCCCCCCCGCCCTTCCCCCCCCCCCCCCCATCTTTTCTTTCTTCTATCTAAGGTCATTTTTGTTATCTTTTTACAGTGAATTTCACTGTTCCTTGGGTATCAGACACTATCATCACAATTTTTGTTTTCCTTCTTTGCTGATGCTGTTTCCATTCCCCTATCTACCTGCTACTTTGTTTCTTCTTTTTTTTTCCCCCCTCTTTTCTCATTCTCCAGTAAGGCAAATATCTCCCTCAATTTTATTTTTCTTTCACTTGCCAGTCTCATCAATTTGAACTATGCATCAGTGATTCAAAAGATCACTTCCACTACTTGCCTGCCTTTTTCCAAGTGTTCTCTTAAGAGATCTGTGCCCGTAGAGAAAGAAATAGCAGTATTTAGCTGGAATTATCCACAGTTATTTCTGCATAATCACAGTTCGATGAAGTGATGTGAGATAAGGGAAATGGCAGGTATGTAAGCTATTTTAACATAAACAGAATGTGCAGATGTAAACTTATTTTTTATGAAATGCTAAGCTTACTGCTAGAATTTCAAGCACCAGAAGGGTAGCAGTTAAGTAGCAGTCAACCTGGTCATCTGAAATGGAGTGCAATGAACTAAACTTGCTTTGATAGGGAAATAAAGTGATTGGAGAGAAGAAATGCACAAGTATTAGTATAAGTAAGGGGAAGACTTAAAAATGCGTTCTACTAGAATTCATTCCCAAAAGACATTTCCCAGTGCATTTATTTACAGTTGTGAAATAGTGTAGGGAAAACAGATTCTTACTGGAATTACTTGAAATGGGAAAGGGCAAAAGTCTGGTCCTTATAAATTCAGTGTCATGTTGATAAATAAAGAAGCGACCTGAGATAAACAAAAGCATCACCAGAGATGCAAAGCAGTCCTGTTGGGAAGAAGGAACCAAACTCAGAGAAGAGAGAAAGGGTTACGTTATATGAACACTGAATTGGGAGATACATTTTGCATTTATTACAAAATAAGGTAATACTGCTCCAACAAAAATAAAAACCACATATTTTATGCAAGACAAATGAGATCATTAATTTATGTTTGGAATTGGTCTGATTTCAGTTATAGAGCTAGGATTCTCTCAAATGCAGTACTATTTCTTTTATGAAAAAAAGGCTAATGAAAATGGTCACATGGGAATGGTCAAAATGGAAAACAAGATCCATCAGCAAAGTTGTGAAAAAGTGCTTGAATAGAGTCATTCATTTTAAGAAAAGCATTTTCCACATATGTATGGATCTGTTCTTTTCAAACTGTATAATCACTTAGAGAACCTAAGTTACTTTGTAAATACAAGAAGAAAGCCAGCAAAAATTATTCATTCTTGTTTTCTTTTTGTTTTTGTTTTTTTTTTTCCTCAAAAAAACCAAGGAAAGTGGAATTACTGCTGGGGGAAATAATCATTCTTCTTACATTTGTGCACTTACTAATGGTTCGTTAGTTTCTGTACTTCTTGATATGAAGTAGCATGTTCTAAAATGGAGCAGCATTCATTTACTGTAATGTCAGAGAGTGTAAATGAACTCACAGTTCTTTCCATCATTTGCAAACATCACAGTAAATGCAATGATTCACAATCCATCCTGCAGACTGTCAGTTTCCAGTTATATTGGATTAAAAAGAAAAAAAAAAAAAAAGAGGTGAGACTGGGGGAAAATATGAGGGCAGCTCTGAAATTAATGCTTTCTATACGCACAACATCAGAGGCGGGTGTTGGTTGTACAGCAGTAGAGGCTGAACCTAGCCACCAATATCCACTACACGTTGCTGCTGTGTGACAGATGGCAGCAGAGGGGCACTCTGACACAGTGGTGTCTGACATGGAAGCGCGTATGAAGCAAAGGTGTGGAGCAAATCACCAAGCAGTGGAGGTGAGCGCAGCAAGGCAGTGGGTGGTGCTTTGCAGCAGTGAGGACAGCGGTCACCTCCACTGTTGCACATGTTTACAAGCACAGCATGCAGGCTCTTATTTACTGCTGGTGAGAAATAGTGTTTTTTAGCTGAGAACTTGCTCTATCAATGCGATGTGTTATTGTGTTCATTTTACTAATTGTAGTTTCCTTGGAAATAAGTAAGAAGCATTACTTTTGGAGCAATAAGTGTTGGTTTTCAAGCTGTCCTTCCTTTTGTTTTTGTGGTTACTATGCACAGGTATCTCAGATAACCCCAGGTGTGATATTAATACAAAGCTTCTTCATCCCTCTATTTTTTTCCTACAGTTCTCAAAAATGCAGAGCTTTATAGGCACTTGCACGGAAGCAGAAAGACAGCTAACAAACTGCATTACACAGCAATGCCCCTGAACTACAATGAGAAATGATGCTCTTGGTCAAGTTCAATATGTTTTAAGTACAGCATAACAATTCATCCTTCGCACCAATCTGCCGTTTAGGTGACAGTGCAGCAGGTGGCTGCAACTTCTCAGAAGAACACTTAACAGTTTCAATGGGAAAGGTTAGTCATTTTTGCTATAGTTTCAGGCTACTTCTTCCAAGGCACTAGACTCATCCGTGTACCATCTTGTTCAAGTCCTAGTTCTCTCACTGACTCCCCAGTTTCACTGGGGGCAGCTGAAAAATCTCAGTCCACGTTCCCTGAACAATTCTGTAAATTGATTCTTTCAAGTGTTGAACAAGGCAAAGATTAAGTTTAGATGATAATGCTACAGTAAGTTGCAGAAGAGCGTCCTTGGAGAGGAAGAGTAATTTCTCTGCATTAACTTAAGAAAAAAGCTGTTATTCTTAAAAATAAATACATCATCTGTGCAGAATAAAGAATCTAAGGAAATGAGCCTTTATCACAGGTTTTTTTTTTTTTTTTTTTTTTTTTTTTTTTTTTATGTGAGAAGAAGACCATAGTGTAGACTGATTCAATGGCCCACATCAAGTGATAAATTTGTGCTGCTGCAGCAGCAGCTTTGATGCTTCTGTCAATGGAGCCAATGGTCTGCATTGTTTCAAAGAAGGACTGATCATACCCAGCAGTGGACCAACAGTTATGTTGTTGCCTTCTGTAGCCACAGTAGATTTGCATGGAATATTTATTGTTGAACAAAGAGTTACTCTGTTTCCAGTAATTTTGAAGACAAAACTTGGTAGAATTAAGATGAAAACAAAACCAAGTGTTTGGAAAGACACAGATAACTTGTCTTTTTTTTTTTTTTTTTTTTTTTTTCTTAAGCATAACAAGTTTTTAAAATAACAAACAAAATATTTGCAGTAGCAGTACTTGAATAAGCAACTCCAAACAGAAACAATGAGCTGTCTACAACCGAAGTCAATGATGATAGCAAGGAATAGCTTCAGTGGGAGAAAAAAAAAGGAAGTCACACCATAACATAAGATTATGTTGTAATGTATGTGAGTTTTTCTTACTACAGTGTGCAAACTCTGCATTTACGAGAAATAATTGTCTTTAAATTATAATACCAACATACATTCATATTAGGTATTTGCCACTGATACAACAAAAAACACAGTCTGAGCAGTACAAAGACTGTGTCTTGCAGAATTTTTCTGACTAGCCATTTACCTCCTCCTGTCTGTTCACAGTCCAGTATATGAAGGCCTGGGAAAACGAGCTGTAGTGTCATTGGAGGAAAAATGCACAGGAGAGTTTCCTTTCAGCAGCTGCCGTTGTTCCTCCATTCCTTTCCAAGCCATTACAGTAGCTGCCCAACCTTTTTAAGAAGTTTGCAGCAGCTGCCCAAGTGTGTTTCACTCACTATCACCCAATCTGTATGGGCAAAGCCTGGCTTTTGGTTACAGGCAGAGGAAAACAAGTTCAGGAGCTGCACAGGGAGGAGCTGCCTATCTCTGTGTAGGTTTGGATGGACAAACACTGCTATAGCTAGAAGACCAAAGCACCCTGTGCTTCTGTTAAAAAAGCTATGGCTGAATGCTGTTGCCAGTTGGCAGGCAGAAGGCCACCTAGATGCATTGAAGGCAATACCCAAAAAGGGCTTTGGTGGTTGGATAGCTCAGGACATGCTCCATTATCAGCATTCATGTCAGATACATTCAGATGATCAGCAGAGGAGAGGCATCCAACAAAGACAATGACAACGATGGCTCATTAAGGCTCCAGAAAACAAGTGAATCACTCCAAACGGCAAAGAAAAGTGTCACTAATCTGCAAGTGGAAATCTGCCTTGGTAACCAGAATCAGGAACATAAGGTGAAGATGATTTCTACTAACGGTGAAGACAACAGGCTATAAAGCCAAGGAAACACAACTGACAGGTAGACAGGTATGCAGTAATCTTCTCAGACAAAACTGTGATTTACAATACTGCAACATTATATTGTTAATTTTATTTTTTTTTTAACCTCAGGAGGAAAAAACTCAAAATGCCAACTTTTAATCTTCAATTAATAGCCACAGGCATTCTGCAGATTTCGCATTACAAAAAGAGAAAAGGGATCATTACCATGGTCATGGATCTTTTGGACTCCACGGAGACAAAGAATGGAAGGAAAGGAAGGATGTTGGGATTAGAGATTTTTATGAAAGAGAAGTCCAGTGCTCCTAGCATGAAGTAAGGCTGACCAGGCTTAGAATCTGGTTTATAGATTACCGTGGACTCTTAGCTATTGAGTAGTATGCTAAAGACAGCCATCCCCTACTACAGCTTTGGACTACCAGTACCACTGCCTTCGCCTACCCATTCTTTCATGGGGTTTAAAGAGACTTCTAAAACCTACTGCATGGAAAAAGTGGTAGAAGTGAACCAGTTAATTGTTCAAACTTTCAATTGCTCCTATCAATCAAACTATATAATGTAAGATACAACCAGATATTCTGTATCTCTGTGTACCATTAAAATCTCCCCATAATTAGTTTACTTTGACATATTTAAGTGCTGTGTTACCTTCCATCCTTCTCTTCAATCTGCTGAATCATATGGCTTTTGTCTTCAGGCTACACGGCCCCTAGCACTCCAGTCTTTGAATCCTCTCCAATAGTTTCATTTCCTTTCTTCATTAGTCCACCAATATACAATAATCAAACACTATACGATGGGAAGATCACTTTGTTCAACTGTATGCTGAAGCGCTCTAGCAAAAGCAGCTACAACAGTACACTGTTTTCTAGGTCTTTCCTTAATGGTATGTTGTTCCTGTGATGGCTATCTTGGTCCATGAATACTGCCAAAATCAGTACAAAGCAGTTAACACAACACAATCTTGTACAGTATTAAATGTCAGTGTTATGAGAACAACAATCTCATTTGTGTTCATTCGTTTTCTATCCCAGGCAACCATACTAGAAAAGTACAATCCCTTAAATCATTTGAAATATAACCTAAAGCTTTAATTGTTTCTCATTAGATTAGATATACAGAACAGAAAAAAATAAATCCTGTGTTGTCAGTGCTGACAAACTAAGACACTGTTAACAGTGCTTCTTTCTAGAGATGGGAAAACAAACAGAAATAGCCTAAGGGGTTATGCTATGAATCTGAAAGGGAGGTACAAGCATAAAAAGAGAGAGAAGAAAAGGAAATTAAATGCTAAACAAGATGATACCATTTGGTATCAGAAATTCTTCCAAACAAGCCACGACTAAAGAAAAGAGCCTTCATTCAGTGACTTCAAGTTCTGGTCAAACTGCTGTCACAGTAAAGACATGACCTTTTTACATGTCTAATAGGTAGTAGAAAGCAATTTCCTGACAAACTTAACAGGACTTAATTAGCATGAAGGACTAGAAAAGAGAAAGAAAATGAGTCAAGGAAAAGTTGTCAACTTCAGATGGCAGCTGGGGGATATAGCAAAGAGTAAGGACAGTGAGATACCTCAGTGCTCCTTGACTTGGTCTGAGGGTTTTGTGATTTCATTGCATCACAACTGAACTTGTCTGCAACTGTGGTGACCATATGGGTGCTGACTTGCAGGTGAAGCATCATTTCACTTGCACAATGAATTTCAAAGAAGATAGAGATGGAAAGCCCTTCTATTCTACCATTTAGACTTAACTCTTAAAACACCAGGTCCACCATATTGCTTTCCTGTTACAGTATTATCCACCTAGGAGGTACAACTTCGGTGAAGTCTTTAAACTAGCAAGAATTTTTGACTGCATTAATTCTATTTTTTTCCTGACGTTTACAAATAATTTTATATAACAGACTGAGAGTTACCATCTGTTATCTCAAACTACTTTTAGGTCTTTATACAACACATACTGTAATGTATCCTACTTTTTTTTGCTAGCAGATATGGTACTTCACAATTGACAGCATTAAGTATGCTGGACTGTGACTAATAAAACATTTTTTATTGCTTTGTAACAGTAAATACTCCACATATACTGTTCTGTCAATCACTGTGTCATGTGCAGCTGTCATTATAGGTAGTATTTTGCCTTTAGATTGTTGATGACTGGATTTGAACACACATAGAAAACTACAAGTTTTGGCCTTGGAATGCAACTGGCAGAGTAGACAGGCCCCAGGCAGCAGTCCTGTAGTCTGCTCAGTTGTGATGCTCAGTTTCTCTGTCCTTCTGAAGGGAAGGGGTCTTCCTGTTCCACAGCTGCCCACAACCCCTACTTCTACACAATTCAGTGAGAAGCAAAGTTCCCAATGTTACCATAAAGGATTTTGTATAAATGCCAAGCTTAACCCTGGCACGAGCTGACCGAAGCCATCTGGCCAGTCTTATACATGATCACACCAGCTAAGCCACACAGTGGGGTTTCCTGAATCAGAAGACCCTAATATACCTGAGCATTGCTTCTAAATCCAGCTTCAGTGAGCTGAAGCTCATGTGGTGGCTGCTGGAGGTTATCAGAGGGCACGATATCCTGAACATCATCACACTGCTACAGCAGCAGGGTTGTGGTAGTACAAGCCTGGGAAGGAAGAAGAGAACAAACTGCATAAAATTAAGGGCCTTCGTTCTCTATAGAGCTTGTACTGATCATTTTATTTGGGTTTTGACCACTCACACTACTGTTTATCTATCTTAAGCTTTGCACTTTGTCACCTTATCCGACTATTTTTTACTTTTCAATCATTAAAAATAAAAAATTGGTACAACTTAATTACTTGCTTCCTCTGGCATATTTTCCCATTTTCTATTCTACTCAAGCCTGCAGTCATGCACTAAAGTAGGAAAGACAGCAGGGGGTACAGGATGTATGACAAAGCATGTACAACATCAAGGAGAATCATGACTAGAAAACTACCTTTCAGGTGCCAGAAAGGACCAAGGAATTCATGAGGCTGGGGAGTTGTGGAAAAGTCATGAGAGGGAACAAATACAAGTGACCTAGAAAATGTTAGCACTGTAGTTGGCAGACTAGCACACCAATAACATTTAATGTACATAGCACTGCTAGCTCTCCAACTGTACAAGCATACATTCTGTTCCAGCCTTATCTCTAGGCATTCTAGACAAACACACCTGACTTTATAAGGAAGTAACCTACTGTGACCATTTTTGACAGAAGCATTTCTTGTGTCCATATTTAAGTTTTGCAGCATGAAAGGCCACACTGATACTGATGGCACCGACAATGGGCCCAGCTCAAAGGGCTGTGTTTCACTGCCACACCAGACTGCTAGGCTGCAGAATCTCAGCACCTGACAAAGTACTGTGTAAATTAGATAGGGTTACACGACACAGCAGCACGAAACAGGTATGGGTTGTAAATATGCATATACTGGCAATGCATACGGTTATAAGCAGGGAAAGAAGACTGCACGAAGCACGAGTGTCACATTTTCATTACAGCCCATTGTATATGCCAACACCAGCCTCATACAACATAAAGCAGGTAGGCAAGTACCAAACTTCAACCACTGTAGAAAACCTTGTTCCATCACACGTAACATCGATGGCCTTGAAGTTGTCATTGCTAAATGGAAGCAGTGAGAACATGGTGCTATACAGCAGTGGTTTGACTTTGCAAGACATGCTTAAGGTCCGAGGCTTATATAAGACCCTCATATAAATTATGCATGCCTGTACAGTCCTTAGGTATGCAATAGATGAACAGTCCCTTCCCTGTAAGAGCCTGCATTGGCGAGAAATTTAGGAATAGCTTTCACAGTGTAAAGCACAGCTGCTGACTTGCAGTACAGAGGTGACCTGATAATCTGGAAGAAGCCCAGGGCTTCAGCTCCATGAAGAAGAGTCAGACTGCATTGCTCAGCTCATGCATCTATCACAGCATTTCAAAGATGACTGTACTTTGGCCCTGTATCTCCCTCAGCTTCTAAAATATGCTTTCAATTCAGTAAGAGACAGAACAAAAAAATAAAATGCAGATTGTAAGAAATCTCCCTCCTTCGTGTCATCCTCTTCAAGGGATATTTGCAGTTCAGCTACAACATAGCTAAATGTTTTTCAAGAAGTCCAAGCAACAGGATTCATCTCATTACACTGAGTGAACGGAAAATGGAGCCAGGTGGTGGCTTTCTTACCTATTCGTTCCCATTAAGCAGGCCATCAATTTAGTAATGAGGCCCTCAGAATTTTCTAGAAGTCCCATGACAGAGGCTCTCAAAGAGATGTCTTAGTTTATTTTTGGTTCCTTGGTATTTTTTGCTAGGCATACAGCCACACTTACCATAGCACGGGAGAGGAACTTGTGAGCCTGCCTGTCGCAGTTGCATACGTTGGTGACTGGTGCATTCTGTGGTTCTCCACAGAAACAGAGCTCATCTAGAGTATCATTTTATGGGCAGGAGCAATGCAATTTTCACTGAACTAAGGACACCACTTCTTACTTCAAATAGTGAAATTTATTCAGCTATCACAAATATTTATACAATTAAAACGTAATGTAATGCATTTTAATTTTCCAAAAGATTTTTTCTTCATGTTCTTACACATACTGTAATACATCAAAGCACAGATAAAATGAACAAACTGAAAATATATTTTATGTGAAGCCATGATCTCCGTGCTCAGCTACCAACTCCATTTTTTGGACCAGCTTCTCCTTTACAAAAGCATGGTGTAGAAACTTTCAGAGGGAGCAAGATGTTCTTCAAACTGTAAACTAAGCTTTGGATCAGCAGCTGCTTTAAGCAAACTAAAAACAAAAAGAAAACCACAGAGCATACTGAATTCTACCAGATAAACCAGAAACCAGATTAAAAAGTAGACTTCAAACCATTTGGAAACCCGTGACCATACTTTTTCCTTTGATTCTACACTTACCTGTTTCTTCTTTGCAGGCGGCATACCAAGATATTGCTTGCCTGTGAGATCAGAGGTCTTTGCATCAAGCACAACCTTCTGGGAACATGTGCCATGGGTAACAGTGGGTCACTCCAACAGTTCCTCCTGAAGTGGTAACTCAAAAAGGAACCAAAAGCAGGGCACTACCCTTCTTCCCACAACAAGCCTTGACATAGTGAGGTATTACCTCGTCTCATTCAATGCCAGCAATTTCATACTAATTCCTTTCTGGGACAAGGCATAAGACATACTCAAAGTCCTCACCCCTTGCAAAGGACGTGATTCATTTTCATTAAGAATCGCTAGTGCAAAAATTTACTTTTGTTAATTTAATGCTCATTCTAGCAGAGAAACGAAAGCACCCTGTGAAAAGCAACACACAAAATTTATCAAATGCACTCATATCTTTCAAATGCTTATGTGCTTATATACTTGAAGTGCTTAAAGATGTAACTCCCTAGAAACTGGCATTTCCCCTTACTGTCGTGAGCTGCTCCCTGGTGTAAGCAGGTCTTGCCCATTATGTGCGCTGCCCAGGATCCCTTACAGCAGAACAGGGGCAGCCACGGTGGAGGCAAGTGCTCCAATACCAGTTTTGCATGGGAACACGGCACTCTCCTTGGTGACAGATAGGGCAACTGCACCCTGCAGGGAAGCAACTATCTGGAATCTAAGATTTTAGGTTGATGTCTGCCAGTATCTTTAGAAGCAGCATTGACAGACAGTAGCTGGAGGGGTGAGCAGCTGGTGACTGTTCTTCACAAAATAGGTAAGACAATAGCACAAAAAGACATCAAACCAGGGAATAAGAGCATCTAAAGCTTAATCGTCTATGCTGTGAATCTCAATACGTTTTTATTATTCCATGAGTCAAAAGAAGTGCTCAGAAAAGCTACAGAAGGACATTTCTTGCAGTACTTTCTCATCCAGCACAGCAAACAATACACAATAGAGATACTATAAACTAAATAACTTTACACAGAAATTCCATCAACTCAGCCATGTGCCTATTTTAATTTCTATAACAAATTCACACAAGAAGTTTGCCTGAGTGAAACTTCTGAAGAATAAAAGGGGAAAAAAAAATCAGCAAGAAACAATACCATAGACAATAACATGCCAGCAGTACAGCTTTTTAATTGGCATGATGCAATTTTTCTTTCCGAACTCATTCATCAAATCACAATAAGGGATCACTGGATTTGGAAGATAGCAGCTACTCTTTCCATTTTAGGTCTACACAGTGTTTTCAGTAACACCAGCTTCGATTTTGCAACATCACTAAGATGAGGCTCTCCACTGCACTAAGAATTAATCTTTTTTGCCTTGAAGCATCACGTCACAGCATTATTCACGTAAATAAGCTGTGCAAGTTGGACAGTTAAGCAATAAGTACTATGACAAAGCTAAGCATAGACTCATCTGGTCTCTGATTTCTATATGCAAGGGTGCTCTGCACTAAGAAAGGTCTGGCTATCCCTATTGCAGAACCATGCATCTTGAACACACCTCCCTGAGGAAATCATTGTTATGTACCTAAAACCTACCAAGCAACACATGATTAATTCCTACATGGACATGAGGACAAACCACTGCACAACCGCTCAGCAGCAATCTCCCACCCCAACCTGCATTAGTTTAGCAGCTCTGTCTTATTTTAGCACGGGTTCTTGACACCCTCCTGAACACTGAAGTTACAATCCACTGCACAAAGAATTGATTACTTCGGCAGCAAATGAAGTTTACGAGAGATTTTACACAGGAGGTAAATAAGTACTTAATGGTAGCGTACTGGAACATCTTTTCTCATTGATTTGCTCAGCCCAGGAAAAAAAGAAAAAGAAAAATCACACACACAAAGGGAGCCAAATCCTAGTTTTACTCAAGTTCCCTGAGCACAGGAAAAGCAAGCAAGATAGAGGACAATTTCACACCACCCACCTACAGGCACTTAGCTTAGCTGAAGCTCCTTCACCTCCCTTGCAATCAACCTGCAGAGGCAAACTCCTCTGAAAGGACCGTTCAGATCAAATTATGTTTGTTAGGGTGCTTGAAACTGTGATTTACATCAAGGATCTCTTTCTGCCACCTCCACTCAAAGACAAACTTGGTAGGTTACCCAGCTAAAAGAGATGCCTAAAGGTAGATGGTGAAAATATTACCATAACTTCCAGAGTAATCCTCGAAGGGGTTTATTTGCTAGCTGCTGTTTCCTGGGATGCGAAAAGCAGGCATCTATTGTATCCCCATGCCATTTTCAGTTAAAGTGGGAAAAACAAACAAAAAAACCCAATCCAGAGTACATTTAAAATTTGATAGCTATTTTGTCTCAAAGAGAACACTTAACATGCTATTATGAGCATGAAAATGTTTTAGCTTTATGTTATGGAAGAGCTTGAATTAGCATATAATGCACTGCTCAGTATACAAATGAAGTATTACTAAATTAAACTTGCCAGCGAGAACATTCCTTATATTCTGCAGGGCACTTTACATTCAGCTGAGGTGAAAGAGCAACCTTTATGTGTGTTCTAAATGCAGGAGTGCAAACATTTAAAAAATGAGGCAAAGAAACAAATATCACAAAGTTTACCCAACTCTTACCAATAATAATATGTGAGGACTGTGAACTGGAACCAGTGCTAATACATCAACTTTGAAGTGCTCAGCTATAGCTTTAACTTTCACTGTGAACTGAAAGGATTAATCATAACCTGCTTGCAGCCAGATCTCACAAGGGCTGAAAAATTAACTCTCATTTTTAAAAACATAAGAGACAGTTATGCACATTTATTTAAATGCTTTAATTTTAATTTGTATTTCAAGTTTAAGCCATGGTAATAAGCGGTCAACACACTGAATTTCAATCAAAATGATATCCTCAGCCAACACTATGAACATACCAGCAATTTTAATTAATTCACAAGAGAAGATTCACGGTTTCTTTTCCACAAAAAATAAATCACAATACAGAAATAAAAATCTCAGAAGTTCACTTAAAAAACTGCTGGCACCAAGCTGTACAATGATAGTCAACTACACTGTGAAACAATCTTCTCACTGTAAGGAAAGCGACAAATCACATACTTCACATTTCTGTTAGCTATTCAGATCCTTTACTATTCAAATCAGAGCATTTAAGATCACACATACAAGTTTTGCATACTCAGAACACAGAAAATACAAGTTAGTCATCACTCGGTCTTCACGAAATAGAAAATCCACCTTCCAGCAGTGCCATGTGAATAATAAGGTGTAAGCTCTGGAAAAAATGCAGACATTTGCTCTTCAGATTAAATTAAAGTGCCCTCCAAGCAGCGTGAAACTAATGGTTTCTCACCCGGGCTGCAAAAGCAGCAGCATCCCACTGACAGGGTCCCAGCAGCCACGGCTGGGCAGGAGAAGAGGAGAGGAGGAAAAGAACCGCTGCCACCTCAGCAGCATCCAATCCCGGGAAAACAAAGGGGATTCCCATTGTCATTGTCTTCGTCTGCAGCTGATCATCACCAGCACTAGCAAGGCAGTAGCTTGCGCAGTTATCTCCACAGCGGGCAATGTCACAACCCGACCAACAGCACAAACTACTACCTCAGCCAGGCCTGGTGCACCCGGCCCCTGCTGGGGGGAACGAGCAGGCAGACGCCGCGTCACCGATAAACGAAGTTATAGGGAGAAACAGCAGGAAGATAAAAGGGCTCTGGGGTCTTTTGATGATCCTCGTCTCCTTTATCTGCTGCAGACATCAACCAGACTCCTCTCGTCTGACAGAAAAGCGGAGGGAAACCCCGCCCAGCTCCCTCCCCAGCGCTGCCCTTTTCCTCGCATGACCTGAAGCCGACGGGCAGAGCTCCATTTATCAGATACATCACAGACCCCAGCTGGTGCAGCAAAGGGCACGTTTAATTTCAAACAGCCACCGCTCCGCACGCCTGTAACAGATGGGGAAGGGAGGGAGAGAGGGAGGAAGGGAAGGAAGAAGCGGGGGGCAGCGGGCACGACAGAAAATCGCCCTCAGCCCGCCCGACCCTCCCCGCGCACAGCCGCGGCCCCGGCCCGGCGCCGACCCCCGCCGCCCCCCGGGGAGCGCGGGGCGGAGGCGCCGCCCGGCCCCGCTCCCGCAGCTCGGCCGCGCCGCCGCCCGCAAGGCCGGGACAGAGCTCCGCGCCGGCGCTCTCAGCGGGGAGCGCCCGCCGCCTCTCCCGGGCCGCGGTGCCGGCGGGAAGGAGGAAGGCGAACCCTCGAGGGCACTGGGGCGCGGCCCTCGCGATCGGGGAAGGAAAAGCGCTCGCCTTGCCGAGGCCGCAGACAAAGGGGTGCCGGGCGGCCCCGCTCCCGCCGCGGCTCCGTCCCTCGCCGCCGCCCGCCACCGCCCGTGTGTCCGGCCGAACCATAGAGATCGTTTAAGGCGGGGGGGAGAGAGGGGCTCATCCGCTGCCCACGTGACTGGACATGTCACTCACCCGGCCGGCGCCATCTTGGGGAGGGAGGGGAGGCCGCTGCCCCCGGCTCGCGTTCAAGATGGCGCGGGCGGGCGGAAGGCCGGTGCTCGCAGGGGAGTGCTGTGCCACTCCCCTCGACTCCCGCCGGACTGCGCGGCTGGGGGGGGAGTTAACGTTCGTCCGGCGGATGCTGGGAGCGGGGCGCTCCCGCTCTCGATCCGGGGCTTCTTGAAAGACGCGGGAAGAGCCGTCCGTCCGCTAGGGCTGCTTGCTGGGACCGCCGCCTGGGGGAGCTCGGTGCGGCGGGACCTCGCCCGGCTGTTCCACAGCGCGGTGGGCAGAGGGGCGCTGAGGGCGGCGGGGAGGGAGTGCCGGAGGGCAGCGCAGCGCGGAGGGACTGTGCGCTCGAACGCTTTGTTTGTGGAGTCAGATCTGAACCTGGTTTGTGTTTTTAAATGGGAATTGACCCCAGCGCGATTGCTCCGTACTAGAAACTGACTGAACGTCGTTGCGAGAGCGCACAGAGTTAGGAGCGCTGATGTTTTAAGCGAGTTCATTTTGTCCCTCAACGCATCTGGGGAACAAACTGCCAAAAATCGCTACCGATGCACGAGAGGAATTGCGGGCAGGAGTCAAATACACAGATAAGGAGCTATGCAGTAATGCAGGGTGCAGAAATAACCCCGCTTGCAGCTAAACGCAAAAGAAATAGAATAGTCTTGGGTTTGTCAGCACAAAGCTACACACGCACCTTGGTCCTAGCATCAAACCCATGGCTTCAGAGTCAACTTGTAAGAAATCTGTTGACAAAGTCATGCTGGAAAGCAGCCAAAACACTGCACCCGAGATCCAAAGATGGAAATACTTGATAACGATCCTGTCTGTAGTTGCCTGCTTTAAAGTTTGCACCTATGTTGGCAACAGGGTTGATACTACATCGATTGCTTGTTTAAAAGACACTGGAACCAGTGCAAAGTTGAACGTTCTACAAGTCCTGATTCCTACAGAAAGGCACGTGATGATATTTCACGCAGGGTCAGTAAGACTTACAGTAATTCTGCTATTCGAGGTCAGTGCAAAGGAAGCTAAATACTACAAAGGAATGGGTACAGCAAGTGCGGGTTCTACTCTGCTGTTTGTGTACAGGTGAAAAAAAAAGAGTTCTGAAAAAGAAACACAAATGGGAAAATCTAAAAGTGTTTATTTAAAAAACAAAACAGAAAAGTGGCTTATTTTTAATAATGATGAAAGTAAGCATGGAGCTATATTTTTTGCCTTATTTTGCACTTGTATTTATCTTTCCAAAAAGATTGCTACTTTGTTAGCAATTATTTAAATGTTTGCTTGCAATTAAACAATAGCCTTTGTGCTAAGATTGCCATCTTTTCCAATTAGGAAATGCATTTTACATAATTAGTAATTCAGTATCTTATTTTTTAAATCCAATTTTTTTTTTTTTCCAGAAAATGTTCTAAGTACATTTTCCCCAACAATTTAACATCCCGTTAGTTAGCACAGGGCTCTATTTGGATGCAAAGTAGAATTTGCAAAGGAGAAAGGCATTCAAATTAATTCTTTCTTATGTCGATCTGTTTCAGGTGTGCCAGATGCATTCAGGAAATACACAGTGTTAAAAGGAAGACAGAACTGTAGCTACTACTGCCTTCAGCTTTTAGACAAAAAGCATTTTACTCTCACAGATCAGTCCTATGCATGGAAGAGGAAAAAGCAAGCTTTCTTCTTTTTCAGCTCCTAATCTGTCTCCAACTTTGAACTGATTGACTTCAGCTGGATAAAGTACAACTGAGTTGCAATCAGACCATGCTTTAACTCTTCAAAAACTTGCTTGTCAGTCTCACAAGGCAGGGCTGCGTACTACTTCATCAGTTCACTGCATTCTCTTTAAGGCTTTGGCAACACATAACTGCTTAAAAATTTAAGACATTATAGTGCATTTGGCTTTGACACAGGTTATTGATTTCATATTTTATGAGAAAATATTTAAATAAGACTTCTCTAAAAGAAATGTAAACGTCTTTCCTCATTTGTTCCAGTGCAGTGCTGTGCACAGAGTCGAGGGATCATTTTAGAGGTAAGGCAGTGCCATATCATGCTACAACGCCAAACCCGGAGGCATGAACAGATGTTCAGTAAGCATATCTGCAAGTAATACTTCTGATGTACTCCAGAAGCTGGTTCTTTGTACATGTACATACGAGTAGTACTACGTGCATAATACTCCTGTCCCTTTCCATGCCTCCTTGTGAAAGATGATCAGAAACAGACTTTTGTCTGTGCATTGTAAAGGTCTTCTATTGGTGGCAATCCAGTTTTGAGTGCTATTTTTTGTGGGGTCTCAGTCCCTTTCCTGATATGACCCGCTGTGATGGGGGAAAGAAGGGAAAGTCCTCCGGCAAGGAAGCCAGAAACTTAAGTAATTCCTTGACAACTTTAACAGTTCCAAGAAACAGCTAACATTGAAAACAACAGAGAAGGCAATGCCAGGTTTCCCAACAGTCTGTCATCCTCACCAGCTTCAGCAATCTTGAAGATGTCAGCTTTGGAAATATCACTGGTCATGGCCAAGTCGCTTAGCTCATTCCAAGCCTAAGACAGGTATTCTGTACACAGAGAGCAATAATTATAATTGCAGCTTAAAGACCAGGGTCTTCAAAAATAAAACTCTGAACATGCTAAACAGGCATCTGACTTAGAAGGGACTTTCCTTCTTTCTTATCTCTGGGCAACCCTTCCTGAAAAACTAAAACAAAACAAAAACCAAACCAATATGCCTTCTTAACAGTATTAAACAGCCATAAGTTGGGGCCTTTGAGTATGCTTCAACTTTGCAGTATTTTTGATAAAGAAAAAAAGATGGTAGCTGTATTTAATACATCCTTTCTATTAAGAACGTGCTTCAGGTGATGAGAGGATTATGGTATTGACAAATGAGATTCCACTGCTGTAAAACATGTTTTCAGAACTAGTTTTGATAGTGCTAATGACAGCCATTTTTAAATTGGAATAATTTCCTAAGGAAAACCATCAAAACATGGGAAACCATCAGTTTCCTATTCAATAAAGGTGGCAAAATAAAATGGAGAAAACTCACTGCTGCTTGAGTGGAGAATCTCACATTTATCTTGATGAATTGCATCTTGTTGTTTGGGAGAGAATTTTACCAGTTGTGATGTTCAGTATAATCCTGTTTTCTAGCATACTTGTAATACCGCTTTTCATGCAATTTTGCTTTTTTTTATCGTGAAAGAATTCTGTTTAATTCAAAATCTAAGAGAGTTTTTTGTACATCCTGCCTACATCATTATCTATGTTTCCACTGAATAAAACCTGAAGGCTGAAACAAACAAATAAATGTTAAGTTCTATTGTATTTATTTACAAAGAATGAGGAGCCTCGTCTGATCTACATTCCAGCATACACAAAGGCAATTACATCACTGCAATATGCTTGTATTAATATAGCAAAACACACTTTTTTTTAAACTGAAACATACTTGTGAAACTTGAAGATTATTTACTCCCCAGATGAAATCTATGTTTTACACGAACTCCTACAGTCATTTTTGTTGGAGTTGCACTTGCCCTGATAAGCAAAATACCATGTAGACAAACAGGTGTCCTTGCTCCCAAAACTTTCACAAGAGTCATGGACATACTAGAGTGAGTCTAACAAAGGTCCACAAAGATGCTTCTAAGAATAACCTTTCTTGTAAGAAATTTCCTGCTTTAGCCATCTGTTCCTCCTCCTTAGAGCTACAATATGATGTTAAATCCTTGCGTACACTGGGGCAGTGTTTATGGCATTGAGACATACAAGTATTATCAACAGTCTTGATATGAGCCTTGTAATAATGTGGAAGACCCTCACATTTTCTCTCTGGATTCCCAATCCAAATTTCTTTTTAAGGTTAGGGAGAAGAAGAAAAAAAAGTGAATAATGTGGTTACATTTGGCAGTTAATGTTTCTCTTCTAACTTTCAGTTGACATATTTCTATACACTCAGCTGAACAACCTTTTCTAGCTGATTTCACTGACACAATGCAGACCTCAATCCTGAAAACGTCCATTTATTTTATTTCACATGCCTAAGCAACCCTATAGACTTGAAAAGTGCAACTTGGACAACGGTTTACTCAATAGGTAATGTTACATTTTTTCAGGAACAAAACTTGTCTTGCTCGAAAAAAGATTCAAGAATATGAAATTTAAATACTCAAGGATACTGTTTACATGAAAGAAACCCTAAGAATATTTAGCAAAATGTAAAAATAATAAAAAAAACAAATTGATACTTCAAGTTGGAGGAAATATTTGAGTGCTGAACAAGGCACAGAAAACAGAAAAAGTCTTATTCACTGAAAAAAATCGGTCGGTTAAAAGAAGTCTTCCCTAAACTAAGTACTTCTGTTTTCAGTTCTCTATTTATACAAAAAGTGTTTTGAGTATGGTCAGCCTCGGCTTGCATGTCCAAAATGTTCTCAAATAGCACAGATATCATTATTTGATAATGAAGAGGAAAGGAAGGAAAGCAACCTTAGTGGTAATTTATTTCAAAGCCTTTAGAAGATTAATATCTGTGGATGATAAAGTCAGGTAAGACTCACACACCCCCACACCCTATTTAAAATAAAGCTGAAGATTTGCTTAATTAGGATGAATCTGTGTTACCACTGAAAAAGCAGACAGAAATTAATGATAAACAAACTCATCCACAGTTTGGTCTGCATTCCTCTTTCCAGAATTTCTTGTTAAGTTAGCAGATTTTAAATCAAATGAATACCTTTTCTCTGCTCAACCTCTTGCTTTATTTGAGAACTTAATAGGCCTTGTCTTATCTTTCACTAAGTAGTAGAGCATTTGCAAGGGTTTCACTTTCAGAGTACGGATAATCTTGTTATTTGTACCTGGGACCCAGGTCTGCTTCTCCAAAAAGGCTATTTTGACAAAAAAAAACCAAAAAACAACTCTATTACTAGAAAGAAGGGGCTTTGTTTCCTTAATGTACAACATGTTCTTCAAAAACTATTCACATTTGAAGATTGAGTTCCACACAACTTTGGTCAAAGAGATATGTGCAAGATCCTGAAGCCTCCCTCTCTGATTATCCTTTTTGAAAGGATCACAAAACTGGAATTTTATAGGAACAAACTGTTCAAAGGTGTGTTTGAAAACATTATTCACAGAGGGTCCTTCTAACCCTGATCAGTTCCTTGCAACTCGACTTGAAGCTCCTACAGTTTTTGCTTCACAAGTGCCAATTAGCATCCTTTCAGTCAGTGAAGTGTAAAGCAAACAGATCTAACACCACGGCAATCACTTTTAGTATCTACAAAGACTTGAAGGCCTAAAGGAAAGCTCTGAAATACATTGAAAGGCACCTTTTTTTTTTTCCTACTTTTTTTTTTAAACATTTGACCTCTGTGCTTTCACATCACAGGCTAAAATACATGAACACAGGCGACACATTTAATGAATCGTTATCTCAACAAGAGTTTAAATGCTGTCACAAATTTTATAAACAATACCAGAAGTGTTTTGCTTCACTTGTATATTACGTGAAATTGAAAGAAAATTCACATTTACTTAATGAAAATTTTACTGAACTTCTAAACCAGTAGCTATCTTCAAAAATACACTTCTCATGGTTTTATATCAGAGAGTTTATAATTAAAAGGTTAGAACAATTTGGATTTAAAAGACATTACAAAACAAAGCACTTAAAATTACTGAACAAAGTATTACAGCCAAGTATTTCAGATATTTGCAATCCCCTTTCTTGGGTCATGATTCAAAGACTACAATACCTGCAATAAGGTCAAAAAAGACTAATGACCCTTATGTATGTATTTTTTAAAGCAAGGCTGCAAACTACAAAAATGAACAGAGTTGAGTATAACAAACATTTTGAAAGAAATATATTATGAAGTGAGGTATGGCAGTGTTGAAGTGCTACAGTGGATTTCTGCATATTCAAACCTATTCCAGGTCAATGACACTGATGTTTGAGATCAGCAGCCTACTGCCTGCTTGCTGCAATCTTGTCATATGACCTCTTCATTTAGATGTCCAATGGCCACAGAAAAGATACATTCAATTAAGCAAAAAAAACTAGTAACATGATCAGATATGAACAAGCATATCTGGCAATTTAGAAGGCAAAGTATAAGTAAAAATGCAAGCATACAGCTTATAATAAATACTTTTCCAAGCATTTAACATTATCAATATTTAAAAAAGAATTTAAATAATAAATGCAACTATTTTATACAGAACTGTACCATTTATTATACACACAAGTATTTCAGTTCCCTTTGTTTACAAAGGCTGGTTACAGATATATGGAATGTTACAGTACCATCTTGCATAAAATTTTAGTACAATTCGTACTTCAAAAAAAGGGTGCAAAACACCAGCCTAATAAATCTGACTGAATTGAAATATTTTTAATTACATCATTAACACATACACAACAAGCTGTACATAAGCCCACTTTTCAATCACCACTTCAAGATACTGTAGCAAGTACATTAGATTATAAATGATTCCAACTACTTAGTTAAAATTATTAAAGGTTTGCACTGCTACTCACTCTGGACCTTTGAGATATAGCTTGTGTTCATGAATTACTGAGCTCTTGTTAGTACAGTTAAAGGCAGTCAGCATTGCTTGCCAAGTACTAGCCACAAGAGATTTTCTCAGTGAAACTTCACCTGGGAACAAACATTTTTGGATACTTTTTTTCCTTCAAAAACTAAAAAAAAAAGTTTTATGGGGTCAAGACTCTCCATTCTGTACCTTGGATGCTGGTGGATGCATGAAGTCCTTAAAGGGAACTAATGCCTCTTTCAGAGCAGAACACACTTCTGATGAGGAGCACGTGATACATTCTACTAAAGTCGGGTACAAGGCAATAACTTGTGCCCATGTGTTAGCATCAACTGCAATGAAGAAAAGAACAGATTAGTTCACTTACTGCTATGCAAAATTCTTACAGCATTTTATTAAATAAATAAGTTAAGGACACATCCACATGCCCAAACACAGGCATGCAGTGCTACTGAGACACTAAGGCATCTCTATGGGGCCCTCAGGTATGATGTAGGATTTGCAGAAGAGCCACACTTTTGAAGTAGCAGGTGGAAGCTGGATGACACATCCACAAAATGGCATTGTGTGCTTTTGTTCATACATGTGATTCACTCAGTGTATTTTCTTGGATGGAGAGCATCTGACACTTTGAAGATACTACTTCTGTTTAGTCTATAACACATATACATTTTTCTATTAGCTTTTCTCAGCTACTGATAGAAAGCAGAACTGGGCGCAAATTTTACTTCTGGAAAGATCAGCAATAAGACTATCTATTAATTTCAAATTATTTCCAGATTATCAGAACAAGAAAAAGCAGGAGAAACTCTGGACCAGGGCACAAACAATATCCATGGTAATATTTGTTAGTACAGTAAAAATAAACACAGTGTATAAATCTTATTTATTATATCAATTTCTTGTTTATCTGCTTTAACTTTGATTTCAAGAGAGCACAAAACCTTGCTTTCAAACGTTAATAATTTATTACAAAAATAAAATGATTCAAAAGTAGGAGAAGTAGGAGCAAAGTGGTTCTCTAATGTGTCTGGTAGCCCTCTTCATAAGAAAGTATGCAGCAGTTTTGGAAGTCGCTGCCACACATTGATGGCTCATTTTAGTAAGAAAGTTACGGGCAACAGTGCAGCTGAGCTGGCCACTCTACCCCTTTAAAAGAAAGCCCCAGCAAAGTAATGCTTTGGCTGCTTCAGGTATGTTAGAAGGCTTTGTGTACTCTTGCACAGTTCTGTCCTCAGCCTTTTACTGTCAACCTAGGAAACAACACCTCCCTGCTCATTGATGCTGCAAAACATCCCACCTTTCAGAAAACCCACCTATCTATGTTCTTCTGGGAAGTCTGCTTTGTTTCAGGATTTACAAGTTTTTTTCCCTTTCTCTTAATATCAGAAGCAGGGAAGGTAGAGAGAAGTGATATATATGCAGATCTGTCAGAGTTGCAGAGCACAATGCAGCTAGTTTAACAAGGTATTAAGCAGTATGATGATACTAATAGTATGCATAATAATATGCATACTTGAATATCTGAACTACAGAAGGGAAACAACCCATCAGTAGAGACAAACACATTATCTACTTAGCACAAGTTAACACAGTATCTCCCAAGATTTTTGGTGGGAACCCTCTGCATACAAAAGGTGCAGATTGCAGGAGGAACAGTACGTGTTCACATAAATGAAGTCATGGCCACCAGTTTCAATCAGTCCTTTAAATACATCTGTCATTCATATCACCACTTAGTATCAATGAGCAAAGAAATGTTTCTCATTTGTTTCTCATTATGGGGACAGGAGGTACTATAGCAGAAAGTGAGGGGAAACAAGATTTCACATTTAAGTGAAATCTTAACAGCCTGCTCATCCATTTAATTTGCACACCCGTTTTACTGGGGAGTGCACCTGTGTGAACCAGAACCACAGCAACCTAAAAAAGCTATAATGAAAAGAAAGGAGATACAGTAAAACTAACAGCTATACATATGCTTCTATTTAAGAATTCTGTTAACACTTTATGGAAGTTTTGTTTCCAAAAGATACCAAGATCTATCTAACACAAGACATCAGAAAATGAAGTTTTCTATTTTTAAATATATCTTAGAACCTTATATTGTTATGTATACTGGAAAATGTTCTTTTCTACATGCCACCTATGTATTCACAGAATCTTACAGACTATACTCTTTGTGTGAAAAGTACTACAGGAAGGAATAAATACATCTTTGTGGCAGATAAAGTTTTACCTCATTTAGAAATACATTATTTAACAATAACTTACCATTTTCAGGCTGAGTTTTTTTAAGTGAGTCTATGAGAGTACTGACAGCTTTTAAAACAAATATGATTTCTGTTACTTGTTGCCTACAAAAGGAAGATGCAAATAGTCAGCAACCCATTTTTGTCTCAAGGTTATAAATTTTCTGTGAAACTTACATAACATTAAAAAAAAAAAATGTAATGGAAACAGCTGCCTACCCAAAAAAAGGACATTAAGAGACCAAGGTTATTATTTGTCTTTAACTTTTCCACCATTATAGCTAGGATGGCTTTCAATTTGATATTAGAGACAGTGATAGAGCATGTGTCTCAATCTGAAAATATTCATGTACATGATTAGCTGTAAAATGGAAAGACTCAGTTTCATCAGTCACAATCAAAAACTCCAAAAACATTTCAGCTGAGGTTAACTGAGATCTAAGTAAGTACTCATTTGTGAAAGAACTTCCTTGTTCTCAGGGCAATTTTCTGTTTCAAGAACAATTACTTGAGTAATGATTCACAATATTGCTGTTTATATATTTTGTCTTATTGTCAAGAAGACTCTCTACCTCTCAGTTTAGAAACTAGCTCTGCTAGGAATAAAGGGAAATTAGATTTCGGAAATATTATGTTAGAGATACCAGAAACATTCTTTCAACAACTGATAATATTGATTACTGAATTACACTCCTCTTTTCAGCGTAACAGCACTGAGTGTGACCACTATTTTTTTTTTAAGTTTTTTCTGTTCAATAGAAATTTGGTATAATTTTTTATTTGAAACATTTTTCGTATACTTCTCAAGCTTTAAATTGCATACATCCCTTACACACACCCATACACACAAACACTTCTAACACACAACAGACGTATTCTGAATACAGCCTTCTCAAAAGGTACTGGTAATACCCTTTATTTCCTAAGGGCACTGCACATACCGTGGAAGAGGACATTTGCCACTCAACCTCTCGTCTTCTATGTAGCGATGTAATACATCCTGTGACCTTTTCAAGAGCACAGAAAGTGCCATTCGAGAGATGTAGCCTTCCTGAGGAGTTGTGACTTTATTACTGAATGAAAACTGGAGCAGTGTTTCAAAACACACCTTAGAAAACTCCTCTCTCAATCGAATATCTATTTCCGCCTCTGTCAAAGTAAAACATCATAATTAATTGAGCACTGTGCATGCCACAATATCAGATGTTGCATTTCAATCGGTTAATTATATTTTGCAAAAAGGTTATCAGTCCTGTAATATTAAAAAAACATTAACAGTGATATGGACAAATATTAAGAACACGTTCTAAGGAAGGGATGACTGTGTGATATTCACAACAGGTCAAAAATATAAAAGAACATTCAGCACATTCACTAACGTGTCACCAACTTCATGCTGCTTTAATAACAAAGTACATCAAATGACATAACAAAAACAAAAGAAAAAAAGTGACAGGAACATCCCCAGTCCTACACCACCAGTACTAACATGTGCTACTGTACAGAGAAATGCTTCTGTGTTAATGTCTGGTTAGCCACAACATACAGTTATGCTAAGGTAATTTAATTTTTAAGTACTGGATATCATACATGCCTTACAACTGTCTGAAATCACTGTCAAGTATTGCAACTGACATAAAGGAAAATAAACTATTAGAAAGTTCAGAAAAAAATCTGTAGAAACACAAATACAATATTATACATGACATTGATGAAAAAATAAGAAAATAGTTAAAAAAACAAAAGTGAAACTTCCACAAGACAATACAGTTTAAAGTGAATATATATCATGGAATTTCAGGTATTTATCAGAATAAGTACTGTCAACATTTTTGTTACTGTCTAGCAGATATAAACCCATTTTTCTGTACCTTTTGTCATTCAGCTACTATACCTGTAAATGAAGATGACTGAGAGTGTATTGAGCCTTTATTGAGCATAGTCATTATTTGACCAACAAATTCCTTAGGAATAAAATTAGCATATGGCAGTATCTCCGTACTAATAAGCTGCACCACCTAAAATAAATTAAATAAGTTTATATTGATTTTCTGAAGAGTAACACTGCAATTCTGGTAGAAGACAAAAGGAACATTAAACAAAGAGACATGCCTAATGGAAATTTACAAAATCTTCCAATGCTGCTTTAAGAATTTGCAGATACATCTAAAAATTTTGGAACTGTGTTTAAGAGATTAAATTTGAACTACCAAGCTTATTTTTCCTCTCATTTCTTAGTTTCTGAAGCAGTTTTCACTCAGATTTCCACTGACATTTGATGCATATTCTTCCAGTCAAATTTACAGTTTTGAAAAGAGAATATTTGACAATAGGAATCTCCCTCCCCTTCCACTCCATTCAATATTCTTACTATCACATCAACATGTATATCACATGCTTACAAAGTGACATCAGCAAAACAGAACATGTCAGCTCACTAAATAAGCTGAAGGCAACACACAAACTGAAATGTTTTTTCTGTCCTTGGTCTTGGTGCATTCACTCAGGAATAAAGTGTGTGTAGATCTCTGTAAACTAATGTATTAGATCTCATACTTCTGCAGATAGAACTGCTCTTGCTTTTTTTTTGCCCTGAAATCTTCATGTCCTAGCTAGAGATGACGAGATTGATCAGGTCTCTGCACCACACAAATCATCATTTCACCATTTATGCACGTTTTTATTTAGTATTGAGAACACACCTAGATTGCAACAATGAATGCCACCTCTCAACAAAGAGAACATTCCCTTAGGTTCAGTCATCAGCCTCCTTGGGTTTACAATTACCTATGTAATTGCTGGGCAATAACATAATAAGTAAGAATCAGATAATGGATTAGAAGCAGAAAGACGTTCTGTTTTTTCTGCTCGTTTGAACTCAAGTGGACAAGTTTTTGGCATGCAGCTTCCTTTGCCCCTTTGCAAAACCTGGAAGCAGTCAAATTTTGAGCCTCTGAATTTGTCTCCATTTCAAATGGAAAAAAACATCTCAGAAAAATAATAATGGGCAACTTTGCCAAAAATTATTTGAAAACTAAATGCAACCTGTGAATGCCACTACCTTATGTGTTTGACAATATTACACATTTTCTATAGTCCTCTTACCTCAACATCAATACTCTCATTCTTCTGAAATTCTTGAATTGAGAGATTATCAGGAGGTGCACTAAAAATAAAGAAAATACATTATACTTCTAAATTCACAAAATGTGTAAGGAGCTAAGTATGAGAAAATGCATTAAAGTTTCACGTGCATCAAGTTGGTACCGTTACATAAAAACTATTAACATTTTAGAATAAAATCTTTGAATAATGATGATAAAAGTGGTTCAAAGGAAAACTGCAGTAAAATACAAAAATGAAGAGTTATGGCAACTGAGGACTTGCAGCACCGTTTTTCACGTGTGTATCAAAATAATCTCTTCCATCCTAAATTGTGCAGAACTCACAATACTTGCTCACATGCATCTGTGAAGGTCTCATTTAGGCATCAGAGGTATTTTTTTTATTTTGTTTTTCCTTTTTCTCACTATGCATAATTTTCTTTGAGATTTCAAAAATTTTTAGCAACCATTTATTTAGCAATTTAATTTTGAATTTTCTTTTGTGTTAATGAAACACACTTCTCATTAATGGGACATTACTCTTTTGTTGATAATTGATACTTGTTCTCCTTATTAAAGAATTCTAGGAAGAGAGAAATTCATTTTATAAACAACAATTTTGAAGAATTTCAGAACTCTGTAATTCTTCCATTGTATACAAAAATCTACTTAAAGATAAAATGCCCAGAAGTGATTCAACCATGAATGTCACTCCATGCTTTATAAGATCTTACCTTGCCTGCTTGCAACTTTGGAAATCTTGTATCATTTTACAGGAAATTTTACGCTAGCTACCATTCACTAAGTTTTTTTCTGGTGAAGTTCTCTCATTTAATGAGTCATTCTTCTTCCTTACTGGAATACCTGCTAAGTAGACTCAAATTCCCTTTCCTTTGCTGGATTATGCTATTGCTTGCTGAGTTACTGAGGCTAGTTCTTCAGTAAGACATAAAGCATACTGTGAAAATGTAACATGCATTACATGTTATGTATGTACTTGTTACATGTTATGTACATGTTCATGGTATGTGGTTACATTGCACTCTTCATTACATACCCTACTAATCTATCAGAAACAGCACACAGAAGTCTAGGTATCTATTCTGACCCAGTTATTCCATTCTTATTTTTCTGACATAAGAAGAAATTAAAACCCTCATGCCCACGATCCTTTGAAATTTAAAAAACTACTACAAAAATCACGGGGTTGTACATTTAATGTTTCTGTAACGTCTGATCTGCATGGAAGGTAAATTTATTACAGAAGAGATCGCTGCATTAACAACAAAAATCAGAGGTAAAGAACTGAAAAAATTTTATATACTTCCATTTTGTTAAGTCCTCTCCTTTTCCCGTAATTTTACGTTTTGTCTTTTTAAATAATACTTTAAGATCTTCAAATTGAGGAACAGCTTGGAAGTGTGACCATGTGAAAGGCACGGTTTGAAACATTTGAATTAAGATGGCGTCTGGTGCTTCAACTTGCTGTTGTTGTGTATGTTGGTATCTTACCATATTAGATGGTGCCTTATTTGCTCTGGAGAAGTACACAGGACAATCACTACTGAAAAGGCAGGAAAATGATATGGCCAATCTGCCACAGTCCCCGCCTGATTTACTGCAGCATGGGCAGATGTAAGGAGAACAGTGCTCTGGGCTGAACAAAGAGCCAAGCTGTTCTGTAAGCTGAGGAATTGGTGAAGTACGGCAGCAGCAAGCAGACCAGCATCCTTTGGCTCATTTCCAAACTCTCTCCTCAAAACTCCCAGTTTTTTCTCCACCCCCATGTCTCCCCAAGAAACAGCAGACGCACGCGGTGAGTAGTTCTGAGCCAGGCATGTGCTCACTAGAAAGGCAGCTGCCAGATATATGACCATGGATCTGTGCCAGCCTTTTCCACGTAGGGGTACTCATCCAGGCCTTTCTCCTCCATCCCACTTTGATTTTCAGGAATGGTTGGAGCCTTCTAAATCTCATTCAAATGTGGTTTGTTCAGCTAACAGCTTTTTTTCTTCCCACTGTTCCTGTATGATGCTAACTGAGTCAAATAGATTTTTACTAGGCAGGGTTCTTCTTTTTCCTCTCTTTTGGGTACTTAGCATGAGACACCTGGATCTGAATCTGCACATTCACTGCTAATTTTCAGTTTTGACAACTGTGACAGCATGTTCCTGTTTGAAAATAAAGATACTTCTCTGTCTCAAAGAGATTATATTGTATTTTTTTATTGGTTCATGTGCTAGGCTGTCAGCAAATTCGGTGTTACGTGTCGAAGCAAAGAATAAAATATTAAGTAGCTGTTCTTTCTATGTATTCTCTAACATAAAAAAGATAAGGATGCAAACCCTTTATATAGAAACCCTTTGAACAGAAATATGAACAATCACAATGCATTCGTATGCAGGTCACGTTGAATTACATGGAAAGTTTTCATTCTGACACTTCCTTGTTTATGAATGACTGACTTTCTGAGCTGAGGTTTACTTTAAAGAGGTTTTATGACCCTTATGCTCAGTCATCTATATCTGACCTACCATGTAGGTCACAGATGATGCTATATTCTTGTTCATGTAGCAAATAACTCCCAGGTAAACAGATTTCTGTAAGATGCCCAAACAAAACATCTATAGGCAAAGGCTTTGCTTGTTTGATTCAGCACAGCCAAACTGTACGGGACGGGTCATGAGCCAGAGCAGATAAGAGGGAGTGTAATGCACACTGCAGCTCTGTGCAGGATTTTCCAGGTAAAGAGCTCCCAGCTGCTGCCCAGTGTCTAGGGAGGCCTTTAAAACCTAACAACAAAGAGCTAACAGCCACAGAGAGTCCTGCTGTGCACAGCAGCACTCTGCTCTGAAGCATCTTTTTGGAAAGTATTGATTTAATTCCCTCATGTAAGCACAGACTTCTGCTCTAGTAAATTATATATACGCATGTTTGTTGAATTTTATTTCATATAATGGCTTGACATGCTTCCGTGAAAGCCTCTGGGAAAGAAGTATGATATTAAATAATAAACAGACCAGCCTCTTACTAGAAGACAATTTTGTATAAATTGAGTTATGTGAAATGTATTTTTAAATGTCGTTTTGATTTATAATAAAAATCAAGATTATCAAGCCTTCTCAGCTGCAGCTTGCTTAAAGAAACAAGAATAATAACAACAAAACCTAAACTAAAAACAAAAAAGCTGAAGCTTTTTGTTTGAAAGCTGTTAATTCTCTGTAGCAATAACATTTTCCTTTTCCATTTACCTGGGCTTTTCTGGCTGTATTTGAAATCTCTTGTGCAAAGCTCCAAAGGCCCTTTCTGCTGTCTTTGTACATTTCAAGCATCAGTGTGCATCTCATGTCATTCAGCTCCACAGCTAGTTTGCAAACCTATTCCTGCTTGAAAGAGCATGCAGAGGATGCTCACTGTTTTAAACACAGAGGTTCAGAGATCTTTTTTTTAAAGGGTTATTACCACACCACACCACCAACACCAACTCAATTTCACTGGTAGAAATAATATTAGGAGTTCTGCAGATGTCATTTCTAGGACCACAGTGACTGGAAGAATTATGAGGTCAGAAAAAAAATGTTTAAAATGTTTGTTAGAAATTCAGAACACCAGTGAAATTGAAACAACTTCTTATGTCTACTCTAGGAAGATTTCTGGTTCCTCAGCCCAGTAGGGGCTTGGATGATATACACATAAAAATGAACAAAGGTAGAAGGAAAAATCAGCCAAATCAGCTACACGGTATTACTAACAGAACTGACTCTTTGGTCTCACTTCGAGGACAGTGAAGCCCTGGCACAGTCTGCCCAGAGAAGCTTTTGGTGCCCCACTCCTGCAAGTGTTCAAGGACAGGTTGGATGGGGCCACCTGAGCTGGTGGCTAGCAGCCCTATCCATGGTAGGGGATGGGAACAGGCTGGGCTTTAAAGTCCCTTCCAACTCAAGCTATTCTGTGATTCTATGATTCTGTGACGACAGTAAGGGATTTTCAAGGTTTACAGAGATGCAGACATTTCTTATTTGGAACCACCTCTGAAGTGGTGAGCTCTGAAGAACAAGGTTCTGAAGGGCATGCTCAGAAGGAAGATATCTACAGTTTTGACTGAAGTCTGGGAGAAGAAACAAACATAAAACATCTAGTGATAAAAATCCTGGAAAGAGTAATGATACTGGCCTTTAACAGCAGAAGACCAGATAACTAGGAAATTATCCTGCTGTTATCCACATGGTTCCATGAACCACCAGCTTCTTTTGAACTTTAAAGCTTCTAAGCGAGAGAGCCAAAAAGTTTCATGCAACATCTGAGAAAAGCTTCAATTCTGATTAAAATGCTGGTTCCTTATATCCCCTTATATATGTAGCTTGTATATAAATGCACAGAATACACTCTGGTCTCTTAAGAGAGAAAGTCATAGCTAAGAAAAGACAGAAAATTTTTGGGTATCATAAATATACACAGAAGTAATGCCTCCTTTACCTCCAGAGAATATTCTCCCAGGCATGACAGCTGGCAAAAGTTATTAATTAACTCCAACAGTTACTGTTTTTAGCAAGCAACATGTTAATATGGAATTTCTACAGTTAGAACAACTTTCAAGAAAAGTAAAAATCAGTCGTTGTTAAGAAAAAGAAATTACACATTTGAGATGTATACAGAGATCTACACTGCAGATCTCTGACAGTCTTACTTCCCTGGACTTGCGAATGGTTCATAGCCAAAACTGAACCGTGGCCAATCTGGATCAGTTAAAAACACGCAAAACTAATGTATTTCATCTATTCCACAGATATTTAGGAATAATTAATTTACAGCAAGTAGTAAGAAGTTTCTTCAGGAATACACACAAGTGAAGATACATTATCCCACAGTAACCTGAAAAATCTTCATTATAATTTTCTAAACCTCACAATGGTATTGATTATAGCTGACTTGGACTGTTGGAATGGAATCTGGAATACTAACTGTAGCCAAAAACAAAACAAAAGAAGATACTGCAAAGATTATTATAAATTTAAGAAACAGTGAAGCAACAAAACAAACACTGACAACTTAAGTGTCTTTGCTGCACTCCTGATAGCCTTTTTTGATTTTCTGGTCTTTCTATCTACTATCATTTCTTTCAAGTACATTCAAAGATGAAAGAAAAGATTTTCATACAATTCCATTATAATCCTACTGGTGGAATTCCAAAGTCACTCATTATAAATATTTTTACTAACAGATATTCCTCTAACATTAAGTTTCATTGGTATCTCATTTTCGTCTGTTTTGGGCAAGCTGCTATTTATTCATCACTAGTAAATACAGCTGTGTTTGGTTGCTGACTCCTGTATGTTTGCAAAGTATGCACACACAAATATACACTGAATATTAGTATTAGGTACAGAAGAACCCTGCTGTTTTCTATTAAAAAGAAAGATTAATTTATGACTGAAATCAACATAAAAAAAATCAGGGAATTAATTTTTTCATATTCCACATTGCCCTTTAATCTGTGACACAATTAGATATACTCAGCTACTGCTGAAAGCTGTTTATCCACAAATGCTCACAAAAGATGAAAATTCCTTACCCCTTCTATGCAGTACTCTACAATACCTAACCTTACGGTAAAAGGTTTCCTTGCTGTTTGTAACCTTTGATAACCTTTGCTACACTGAAATGCATTTTTACCCACTGTAAAGGGGCAAAAATAATTCTTTGACCATCTTCTGGAGACTTCCCAATGACATGTTCCTTCTTGTTCAACAAGCTTATAGGTCTAATTTCTGACCATTATCATTTTCCTTTTCTGATTTTTCTCAACACGCCCACGGCTACAGTGTCACTCTTAAAAGATTAAGCATATACATCTGTCAGTCTGTCTGCTAAACTTTTCACAAAGTACTATCAATATAGCTAGTTCTTTTCATCCTAATTGGAAAAAAAATAATGCTGCAGTTATGATCTAACTGAGTATGTATCAGTCACTCTTTATCAGAACCCAATCCTTGGGAGTCCATATAGAATTTCTTGACCTGATCGGAAAGGCTATGTCTTGCATTCAGAGATCAGCTGAGCTTTTTCTTGCTTTGACATTTCACTTATTCAATGAACTTTTGTCTATTACTTACTGGAAGTATACTTTTTAAAACTAGATGAATTGGTTACCTCTTTTCCTTC
This sequence comes from Tympanuchus pallidicinctus, assembly GCF_026119805.1. Taxonomy (NCBI): domain Eukaryota; kingdom Metazoa; phylum Chordata; class Aves; order Galliformes; family Phasianidae; genus Tympanuchus; species Tympanuchus pallidicinctus. The sequence goes on from NW_026294802.1 coordinate 31,114,127, forward strand.
ATTCATTAGAGTCATCTTCAGATATCAAATAACTAAGAATAAGGCTGTTTTTATTGAACTCTATTGGTACAAACGACTACATTAGTGAATAAATTACTTATAAATATTTTTGAGTTTAAAAAAAAAAAAAGGAAATTGTGTTTACCTTTTAGTGAATAAAAAGTCTTCAAATGTATTGGCTAACTCTGGCCACATGCTGTCAAATTTTCCAGAAGATGCATGCTGCCTTGCAACTGGTAGTCCAATAGAAAGCACTTTGAGAAGAGAGGAAACAGCGAGCTTCCATGTGCTTTCAGAAGGACAGGAGTACTTCAGACTAAGAGGTATTCTCAGCGTCTGCAAAATGAAAGATCAAACTAAATGTACAGTTGCTCAGAGAAATCTAAGATTAAGACTGATTTCTGCAAATCTCAGCAGACATTTAAATAGATGACAGCACACATCTCTACATTTTCTTTCTAAAATATGAAGACTATTTACCCTATATCAGCTGACTAAAGCATGGGTCTGTTAACACACAAAGTCAGAAACCAGATCTGATCCAATTACCAATTACACCATGAATCTACTCACTAATTCTCTTTATTACCATCCAGCTTTCTGGGAATCCTGGCAAATAGGCTTACCCAACATCCAACAGATCATATAAGTTTAGTTCTGAAGTTTAGTTCTATATCTAGGAAGTTCTCACAAGGGCTTCCAAAGTTTTAAAAAGAGAGAAAAAAAGCCATACTGAATTTAAACTTTTCCCTAAACATAGAAGTTGATCTATGCATGTGACCACTGCAAGATATCTGGTGACTGTTGACTGTTAAACCACAGGAAGTTTAAAAGCAAAAAGAACTACTGAAATTCTAAAGAAAAAGGCTGCTACACAACTCAAATGTACAGCAGACAAAAACACTGCAAATTTGGGTAGAAAGAGATTCAGTAGCTATAAAAGAAACTCATTAACATGTTTAAACTAAGTTTATGTACTACATGCACTTTATTTACCACTTCTAGCATTGTTGGTCAACTGACAGTGAACTAACTAGGAGCTGATACCAAGTTATCTTGGATAACTATTCTTTAATTTATATTTCAAATACGTATTACCTAAATTTGGGTATTACGTATGTGATACCTTCAGTAAAGTTTCTGATTTAAGGAAAACAAAGGGAGAACTCACTCTGAAGAGAGGGTTAATTGTAATAAATTTTGGCAATGAGTTTGTAATCAGAGCTAGGATCTAACCCTGGAGATAAAAAAAATATTTCCTTCTGATGCTTTTGCTCATGGAAGTGAAGTCTAATTCTAATATAAAACATGGGCTTCAGACAAATGAAGTGTTTTCACTTACTGAAGCACAGCACATTATTGTGAACCGCCAAAAAAAGCAGCATTTTACACTAGTTTCACCTATCCATTTACATCAGAAGTGGAAATCAATTGTAATAATTTTGAGATATAAACATTTAGTTCACAACAAATTCCAAATAATACCATGTAACTATTTTAAATACGTTAGTGTTTCTAAATTTCTGTATAGGAACAATCTGCATACAACTGGGTCATTACAAGCATGCTTAGGTCTGATATATTATTCACAAGACATTTACTACTACTTCCATTATTTGCCAAACTTATTTGCTAAAAACAAGGTCAAACAATTACGAGTTTGGCACTTTCACCTTGAAGGCACATCTGTGCACCCATAACATTTTATAGCAGTATCAATGACACGTAAAGCCATTAAAAACAGACCAAAATAATGATTAAAGTGCACCTCCACAAAAATATGTGTGCCAGTTTTGTCTTCAGCCTTCTGTTGTATTTACTAAGAAGCCTGCTTTTCGGACTCTGGCACATAGTGCTTTCAAAGCTTTCTGGTTTTTGCCCTAACACATTTGTTGATTTTTGTCTTAACTGAATTACTGATTATTATAACATGCAGCTAAAAAGTAATGCATACACCTTAAGCAATAGTGATTGCTTAACCACAAGAAATGCACCACAAGAAATGACCTGCTGCTAATCTTCATAGACGATCAATTGTATTATTTACTGAAGCTTTAAGCTTCCCAGAAACTGTTTATCTACAGTGTATTAAAATAAAACTCCATTAATTCAGAGCATAAGCTGGATAATCCTTTACCTTAATAATGTTCTGAAGAACTTTCTCATTTACAACAGCTTTATGGCAAGCTGTTTTTTGGTACAAGTCCACAACCACTTCCAACGATCTCTCAGCAAATGGTACATAATTCAGTGCTACCCATTCCGCCTAGGAAAAAGACAGTAAATTACTGAGCTGCATGTGTGAAAGTATTAGTTAAGGAACAGAAATCGAATGCTTTGCATTGAACTCTCAGTTTAATGCATGCAAGTTTGGGTAAGAATATGGTCCAAGCAACAAAACTGCAAATACAACGTGGTCTGACTATGAAAATGTACTCTACATTGAAGTAAAGTACATTTAAATTGAAGAAATGTTGCAGTCTAGGCAAGACAACTACATTAGGACAATCTTTAAGGAAATTTAACTCACCGGTGCAAAAAGTTGTATCTAGTGTGATTCCATTGTGTTGCAGGACAAATAGAATAAGAAGAATTAATACATAGATAACAGTTACCTCTTAGATTACACTGAATCAGATGCTCATGCTTAGTGAACAGCGGAGTACACAAATTTAAAATATATATTTACTATTGAGTATGTCCTATTTCCCTACAGCACATGCAGTGCAAAAATTTGCAGCTTAAAGGAATTTTTCCGTTCAGAAATATGGTGTTCTTCTATTTAATTTAGTGTCAAATATAGGAGCAGATATTTTAGATGAATTCACTGGACAAATTCAGACATATTCATTATGTCTGGTGTCCAGAGAATAATTTTTTGACATGGAGAAATACAAAACACATGAAGAAAAACAAATAGAATTCAAGGCAGCAAAAGAAGATAAAAGCATGTAAAAACTAATAAATTAACTTATTACACAACAGGCATAGCACAGTTTTTACAGATAGAATAAATGCATCCTGCTAAAGAATATCTGAAGCTGAATTGTGTTTAGCAGCCAAATGAAACGGGTGAGACTTGTAATAAATTACCTGATTATACTTTGCATTTGCAATGTGCTTTGTTTCCAGCTGTCCATACTGTGGAGGCTTGCATGAAAATTCTACAAAGGCCAACAGCTGATCAAAGATTGCAGGATACATTATCTGCATATTTTCTGAGCCCACACATATAGCCTATATCAAAAGGAAAAACAAAAGCTTAATATTTTTCTTGTGCTTCAGCACATAAAATTATGCCTCAGCACAACAAGCTCCTACATAAAAATCCCCAAGTCTGTCTCTTTGCTATATTGGCTGATTATAAGGACTACTGTTTTTAGCTCACAAATGATTTTGCTACAGCACCATAATGCTAAAGTTCTAACAATACTACCAATATTAATTAACAGTTAATTAATCAATATTATTTAATAAATATGCAGAATTGTTATCACAGTACCATGCAGGAACTGAACTACACAAGAGTAACACTGCATAAAAGACAAAGTATAGTTCTAACAGCTTAAGAATATTAGGTTTTGTAATTTTATTAAAGTTATAAGGATACTTGGCAATATGTATGTAAGTAAACAAAGCTAATTGATTTTGTCTATTAAAAGGTATCTCTTCTTTACAAACTTTGCTTTGATATAACATATTTGTGGGTCATATAATTCCTGACTGTTGGTCCCAGCCACATCTTTTAAGAAGTAATTCATACAAAGTTTCCGTAAGTAGTTAAAATTATGACTTACAGAAAGAAACATAAATAAAATCAGAATTATATCATTTTGGCATAGCTGAAACACATAGCCTTGTGTTAAAATTGGAAACACTTAGGAAGGGTGCCCTTCCAAGATGTCAGTGAAATATCATGTTGTCACAGTGTAATGATTTCCTGTTGCAATATAAATCCCAAGGAAAAGGCAGAGCATCTATTTTCAAAGCCAGATACAAAAATTCTATGAAGCTATTCCAATTATCTTCTGTCATTTTAAGACTTCCTCCCCACATCCCTCCTCCCAAAGCAAACAGCAAAGAAACAGTTTACTTATTGCTCCACAAAAAAACCTTGATCTTGTACTGTCATTTTTCTCTGGGAAGGAATCAAATTCTCTTTCCATTAACTAAAGACCATTCACGACAAGTTGTGGCCAAACTAATTCAAGGAACCAACAGTTCAGAAGCTATGACTGCGATCTCCATGCTTGGGCAGCCTCATGAGCTACGACATTCAAGGGACTAGTGAGTATCTCCAGTCCTCAGCTGAGAGAGGGAGTAAGCCAACACGGCCCGCAGGCATCACCATCTCCAGATCACCCTAAGGCCCAGGGCACCTTCATGCAGTGCTGCACCAGAGCACTCCATGAAATGGCCTTTCTCCTTTCCTCGGCTTCCTGCAACTTAGAAAACACATGCCCTAATGCCCCAAAAGCTTAACCAGCATTATAAATGTGGTAGAATACTGCTCCTTCTAAAAAGCTACACTCTTTCTCTGGTATTTGAATCCAAGACTATGCTGACCTCAGAAAAAGATAGTTTGATGCTTGATATTCCCCTGTGTGACAGAACACTATGAGTTTAATTGCTGATCTGACATACTCCACATACTGTAGAACAGTTTCAGCTGACGTACTGCTGCACCAAAGTCCTTGCACTAAATTTTAATAGGTTAATGCAAGATTGCATATGTAAGAAATTATTTTGTATAACACTACTTGGATTAGAAAAAAGAACATCCAGAAATCCCTATATACATCCCATGCAGAAGTAATTCCTGTACACATCTTCAATATTGTCACTACTGCCAGAAGACTTACATCTGCAATGACAAAGTAACTTTGCTATTCCTTCTAGTTTGCTAGATTTTCATTATTGTTCTTACTGCTGATCTAGGATCAGTGCTTCTTAAGATGCCACTTTTTCTTGTACTGGTGAACAAAAGCAATAACTACTACTTATTTAAAGTTTGTGCATCAGTAGGTTCTTATTCTTTGTATTTTATGAAACTTTTATAAACGTTTTATTTTACAAATAGAAGCATTTTCTATTCAGTCTATTGATGAATTTTTCAGCTCTTAAAATTACCTGACACTAAAAAAAAGAAGAGGGTAGTAGGTCATTTGTCATTTTGTTTTTAAAAGTCACCTAACTAGGACTGATTTTCAAATAAATTTATATTTCTGACTGACAGCATATATCTTTTATCTGAGCAATTGAAAAATGCGAAACCAGCACAGCAAGCATGGAACCAAGGATGCTGAAAGTATCTTTAAGAGGTGCTTATAAAATAGAGTCATATTTACTGCACTGAGTGCACTTGTTTACATCCTTAAGTAAAGAGAGCTATAAATAAAAAGTAATGGTTGGGCAACAATGAAGCACACACAAGCCCTAAAACAAACCACTTGGCTGATTGTTGTTTCCTGTAAAAATTGATATGGTACTTTACTTTTAGAAGTTTATGCTTTAAAAAATCCTAGTACAAACCTTCAAATTTTTGAATAGTTCAAATTTATCAAACACCTCCCAGTGGAACTATTGTCAAGAAATTGTTATTTTTACAGCTCTCAGTGGCTAAGTCTCTACTAACTTTGTTGTAAATATAAACACAACCTTAGGCACCACACCCACAGCTCAAGAGGTTTACATTCATACTGCCTACAGAGGCAGCATTGGCAGTTATTTGATAATAACCAAGTATGAATCTGTGTTCTTTTGCTTGATGAGGCAGCTGGCACACCACAGAGCTTACCCAGAGAGAATACAGGTAGGCAGTGAGAGCAAGCAGAGAATTTAGGCTTGAGTACAATTTTTAACTGAGCTAATGTGGTGAAGCAGGCACTTTACAGCAAAGAATGACAAGAAAACAAGTTCTAACAATAAATAAGAAGCAAAGGAACAATGGGTATAAAATAGACTCAACATATGGAAGTCTGAATCAGGAACTAAGCTTGCCTTCCATTCCTATTTTCATGCATTATAGTGCCCTTTGCTAGTACAATCATATAATAAAGTCTCTGTTAGACCAGTTAGGGACTCAGCTTTTAAAAAATACTTTTTTCATGCTATTCCAACTGCCAAGTTGTTCCAGAGATTTTTACAAAATTGTAACTGACCTAAATCCTTCTGTATTAACAAAGAACAAAACTTACTCCGATTCCATATTCAGGAGAGATTTTGTTTAAGAGAAGGTAGCAAATATGTACATATACCCCTTTAGCTACCACACTAGAGCCTGTGAGCACTCCTCAGTATTAATTCATTTCAACACAGGAAAAAGATACCATGGCATCCAGCAAACCTCTTGCACAGATGGCCTTTGCTGCACCTCTGCACTGGCAGACTGCCTTGTCATGTTAATTCCACCACGTTATGCAGCTGGGAGAGAAGATCACGAGACTTCACAGAACTTATCCACCTCCAAATATATTTTAACTTAGTTTTTAATGACTGTAGTGCTGTTCTGTTAGTAATGTAACTATAGATGGGATGGGGTTTACTGTATGATATTAGAGTGCCTAAGACTTCCTATTCAAGTCCTTATTTTCAAAAGCTTGTAGCTGCTATGTAACATGTCTTTGTTTAATTTGGGATCTGGGCTAGAAAAAAGATTTGCTATTAAAAACTCATGTCAAAAATGCTGGAAGGTCTTTCTTTGGAAAGTTCTGCAAACATTTTGTAGCTAAGAACTTATGGATAAAGGAGACCAGCAAAGAAGCAAGAAAATCTGAGAAATGGAGGAATCTATGGAATGATTAAATGGGGAAAATAAGACAGAAATGAAGAAATGAAAGACGTGAGAAAACACACGACTTCAGCAGGTCTGAGCTGCTGAATGGGACAATGAGTAAGCCTGCCTGACTGCTGATCACTAGGGTGAGAGTTCAACAAATACAACTGGTCTTCATGTTATTTACTCCTACACAACACTGAGATTTGCCACCAACTTGTATTCTTAACATACAGCCAGGAATATTTTTAAATCCAAACCTAAATGTACAACTGCAAGATAATGATTTTGTCTTGCTTGCAGGGATTAAATAAGCAGGAGATAAGCCAATCTACACTAAGCTAAAAACAAAGTACTAAACCACTGCTTATTAGGTAGGCACCATGCATTCTATGAGCTGAATGAGACAGGATCTTGTCTGAGGATTTAAAAACAGGTATGTCCACACAGTTAAGTAGTCATAACATGAAAGCCAAAAGGGAGCGAAGTCAGGTCACACGGACAGTTTTAATTCTGGCATTTCCCAAACAGCACGGCTTTTCTTCTTGAAGCAGCACTTAATCTAAATACATTATCTCATTCAGTATCAACGCTGCTTCTTTTGAATAAATACGCTTTGTGAATTAATAATCATCTCTGGACAATGTTTTAAAAGTTCAGCATACTATTTTGCTGTTTTACTACCCTGTAAAAGACCACACTAATTTGCTATTCACAAATTTGTTCGCATCAGGGATTCTTTTTGAAGATGAGTTCGACAGTCTGAGTTTGTTATGTAAAGATGCAGCATTATTCTTAAACAACAGGTCAGTAAGAGGTAAGAAGGTGGTCTGCTTGACACGTTTTCAGATGTTATGTTCTGTGTGAATTCAAGGATCTCCTGATCATAATTCTCCTAGATTTTGTTTATAGCAGTACTTACAGGGCAACAGAAGAAATACTATTTGGTAGACTGTTTGGTAGACTCTCAGAACAGTACAATACTTAAATATTAGATAGACAAGAAAATGACTATAAAAACATCACCACGCTTAAGGTACTTCTGCAATCTGGCAAAAATGCATTTCATAACCATAATATCATTCCCCCTATGCAGAACATCTGAATTGCAACAGGAATGGAATTTTGTCTGTTCTAAGACAGTGCACTGTACAAATGTAAGTAAAAAAATTAAGTTTAAGTCACCACACTAAAGCTCCAAGAATAATTGAGACAGTGTTGTTTCCTTTTCACTATACATTTGAAGTTCCATTATTACCTTTTGTAAAACATCTAAAGCTGTAAGCACTGCTTCCTGTAAACTTGTCAGAACTGCTTCAGTGTAAGATGGAAGGATGAAAGGGGAAGCATCAGAACTGATTGGAACTGAAACTGCACCATGCAAAATGATACCCAGCTTTTGGAGATCATCCATGCTGAAACCAGTTTTGATGTGTTGGTAAAGAGCTGGGAATATCTGAATTAAAGCTGTAAGAAAAGGCTGGCTGGGAATGAAAGTCAATTTATCACAAGTAATTGGAGGCTTTGTACTTTCTGAACCAATCCTGTACCAGCTGTTCCAAGCTGCCCACCAAAGATTCAGATCTTCAATCTCATCTGTTACTGCAGGTAGTTCAGCTCCACTGTATCTTCCCATTCTTTCTCCTATGGAGTCAGTTCTCATGAATGATCTCCCAAGACTAGTGGCAGTTGTTGCTCCTACCACCACAGGTACAGAAACATTAATAGCAGGTGGTGTGTCAGGCTTCTCTGAGTCTCGGGCTGGAGAAACTATTTGTAAGATTTCCTGGAAGCTTTTCAGAGCAGCCAAGGAAACTTCATTATTTTTGCTGAGTGCTGCTGATTGAATGTGATCAAGAAGAACATCCCAGGCCTGGGAGAAGTCTCCTGTTAAAAAAAGAGGAATATTAAAAAAAAGAATCAGCTTGGTATTGGTTTGCTATTTACCTGTCCAGTCATTAATATCTGAAAGGCTGTTCATGTATTTGTTTCTGTAACACAGAGAGATTTCACAAGGTCATCTGATGGTTTCAATGCCTTTTAAAATAGGCCAGTTCAACTGTAGCCAAAGAAAATGAATGCAAAAGACAAACACACAAGTATAAAGAATGAATGATGAAATTGAATCCACGCATGTATGTTGTTCAGTTCTATGTAATAATATTTCACAATAGCTTGGTAAATGATCTAATGTTTAATTTCTATACTGAGAAGAAACAAGGAAGCACCTAGCTTGAGAAAAACGAAGAAGATGAAAACAGGTACCAAGGAACTATAGAAGTGAAAAGGAAGACTTTAAAAAAAGAGAAAGAAGATTTAAAAAAAATAGGAAGAAGAGATGGACCCTCTTCAGTTATGTGCAATTAGGAAAACAGTAAATTCAAAATTACATCTGTTTTCTAGGCAATAGTTAAAGAATGGAAAGAAGGTAGAGTGAGTGGAGAAAAACAATCACTTGAAACAGCAGGTATTCTCAACATCTTTTGAGTCCCATCTCTTTGTTAAAACGTTCCCCTTCTTTTTTAATCCATATGCTTCACTGATTTTATGAGTTCTCTTTACATTGTAAGAGCATTGATAAACTTGACACATGGAAGCTGTGAAGAAGTTCTAGGTAGGCACTGTGCAATTTTAATAAGAAGGGGAAAAGTATGTTCTGAGAACCAAAAGAACACAAAAATTGTTATCAGGCTACTACAAGTTCAAGTTATTTGACACTCAGAATTGTGATTATTGAAATTCAGTCTCAAGTACCATGGCATGGAAGATGGAAGTTGTAAATGAAGTAAAATGTTTGGCCGTAAAGAATTAAAAACTCTGTAATTTTCATCATATGTGAGGTGAGACACAACCTAACACATCTCTGGGCAAAGATTTTTACTCAGCTCTAACTGAAGAACAAACTGAGAGTTCCTAGCTTTCAGTAACTTTAAATCTATTTTTTACCTAAAGGCTGCAGTAAATATCTCCGGGTATTAAATATTCTTGCAACTCCAGCCAGTGTTAATACCCATGTTTCAGCCCACTGTTTCTCAGCTGTATCCCTTGAATGATGGATAAGGATGTTGCCTCCTCCTGATTCAATCTTCTCTTTGTCAGCTGTAGTAGAAGATTCTCGAACCCTATCCAGCAGGTGGAATAAAACCTGCAACATTCAGAAAAAGAAAAAAAAAAAAAACAACTTTTAAAACAACATAGTTGTATTCACTGTAAAACAAACAAACAAAAAAGTTTTCTGTTATTATGTATGTAATGGCGTCACCTTGAGAATTTCCTTATTTAAAGCAGTGTGTGCAAAAGCTAAGAGTAAGAATCAGCCTACTGATGCTTACTTAAGAAAGGTCTAAATAGCATGGTCAGAACCACTGAGAATTGTGCCAGTTTGGATCTAGAGATCTCAGATACCTCACAGCAGGTAACAGACTCTGCAATACCCCGATTTTTCCTAAAGGCACAGACAATATGACTGTCATTTTAGGATTAGGGCATCTGACTGATCCTTTTAGAAAAAAGAGCCAAACAGAGGGCAAAACAAAGCTCACTCTAATATTAGATCAATTCAATCATGTGACCCCCAAATGTCATCATATTTTTGCAAAACAGGAGCAATCATTTGCCTGTTAAGGAAGGGAATGGCACTTTTATACAACGCCTGCATAAGAAAGAAAATATCAAGATACAAAAACTGCGTTTCATGAAAGGCTTTAAGGGCAAGAGAAAATAAAATAAAAAAATAATAGTAATAAAATGAGGTCAGCCTTCTACCACCATTTGTTATCTTTCACAGAATCTTAATAAACTAGTTAAGCAATATTAAGAAAAACAGCAAGCGAATGTGAATGTGAATGAAATTCTAAAGTAGAAGCTCACGTGTCATACCTTCCATATCACTGTGTGCCATGTTGAATGTTGCAACAAAGTTCCATGAGCACCAATGGTGGAAAACAGTGTCTGCCCAGCACTCTTTCTAACTGCAGGTCGGGGATCCACACAGAGTTCTCCAAGTTTAGCATATAAACACAACCAAAGACAGTCAAACGGTGGTGCGGGATGAAAAGGTCTATTCAGAACCACCCCCTTTTCTTCTGCCTGCTTCTGCAACACTGCTTCTTCTTTGTTAAGTTCCTTTTCAATTATTTCACCTCTTTGGAAAAAATAATCTGAAATATTCCACTAGAAAATAAACAAAATATAGTATTACACAATAAAATATTACAACATTCTTAATGATCATGAAATAAAACGTTTCTCATTCAGCACATAAATGCTACAAAGTGCAGAAAGTTGTTTCCTTGAGTCTTAGCTTATAAACCACAGGTACATTCTACAGACTAGAAAGGGAAACAATGTATTAACATTTGGAGACTGGTGAAAAACCTCACAATCCACTACTACTTGTTTTACTCTAAGTTTAAAATAAAGCTTATTCTATTTACATATGATTCCAAATGACAGCATGAGACACCAGCAAGAAATAAAAAAACAGGCTTTGGCTTTAACTTGTAGAATGGACTACAAATCACTTCCACTAATTAAAAAAATTAAGTCGGAAGCAGCATCTCTGTAGGTTAATGTGAAACTCACCAACAAACCAATTGAAGTTAAGCTAATATTTAGCTCTTGATTGTGAAGACCAAAGCTTCCTGCAACTTCAACAACTATCTGCAGACAAGTGCATGGCATTGTTGGAAGAAAGTCGGTCACAACCAACTGAAGACACTGGAATGCAGTCCGTATTAAGGACTCTCTTAAAAAAAAAACAAACAAAAAACAACACAAAATAAAAACAAAACACACTCACACTCTAATTTCAGATTTCCTCAAGAGCAAAGAAACTTTCTGAACAAAATACATTGGGAGATAGTATTATTTAAATACACATATTGATATTTATAAATCTTTGAAATGGATTGACATTTGAAATGGATGGCATTTGATTTTAAATGTTTTAAATAGACATTTTTTGAAATGCAACATTAAGTTGAAGCCTCAGCTTAAAATAAGCAGGACAGATTAAATGTATTTTATTTAGTAAGAAAAATGTGCATAATGGTAGTTGTACACGTTTCAGTACTATATATTATATTAGACAAAATCTTTTGAAAATATCTGCTGTTAAATACATATTTAATAAATATTTAGCCTTCAGAATTAAATTATGAATACAAACAGATAAAATACAAATGTAATATGGAAAACATTTGTGAGGAGACCTGTGAGCAGGAATGTTATCCAGAAACAAAATCTTGTTGTGTGAGAGACAAACTGAAGGAATCAAAAAAAGAGCACTGCAGTGTAGATAATGCAAAACAGGGAAGGCAGACTACTGCAGCTGCATTTAAATTTAGCTACTGGGCTTTTAAAATGCTTAATATTTAACACAGGAAAGAAAAAGCCAAATGTTTGTAGCACAAAAATTGAATGTCCTTCAGAATACATATTCCAGGGGAAAAAAAAAACAACCAACCAAACAGAACATAGATATGCTACTTACTTGTTTCAGAATCTCAGTTAAAAACACCATCTTTTTCCCTAATTAATTGAAAATGAATATCATAGGTGGGCCACTTCTATTGTATTGTAACAGCCAACATAAGATGGAAGCCACAGAAATGCACACAAACTTGTGCGTGGACAGTAACATTATAACTATTACCTCCATGTGATCAGATGCATCCTACAAATGGATATCTATCCTACCATATAAGTATTTATTCTTGCTATACTTATGGAAGAACTGTTCATACACTACTTTGCTCCATGTTAATTACACAGTTCTAGAAATTGAAACACACACAAAACTGAAGCACTTCCCTCTACCACAAAATTCCAGAAGCATGCACTCTTCAAGGACTCTAGAGGAAAAGGAAAGGAAGCAGGAAATGGTTACACAGCTCATTTTGAAGAGCTGCATTGATGGGTAAATAATCTCTTCTTCTGTATTCAAATGCAAGGCCATTGCATTATCTCGTGCTTGGAAAAAGGTTTCAAAGTCCCTCATGCAAGTGGAAACAGCATGACAGTAAAATAAAAGTGTTCTAAAGGAAAAATTACCAAAATTACCAAAACTGTGTGTCTGCTGAGTAAAATTGCTCATAAGATAAAAATAGCACAAATTATGCTACTACCAAAGTGGTTATTAAGTATGAAAATATAAGCAGAACTCTTTCTACTGCAGTCACCTTACATTATTTAAATCTTTTATTTTTATCACTTACCCCTGATCACTTCTTATTGCTCCCATGACTCCAAGGACTAATGGCCAACCAGGTCCTAAGCTGTCACCCTGACTCTGTAAAATCTGTAGCACACACTCCAACTGCTTGATCCTGATATCAGGATGACTGATGTTTGACAACTCCTTGAGTGGATTCAGTAGAAGTAGTTGCAGTCTCTAAAAGTAAACAGTAAATGTTAGCGTCCTTAATATGCTCTGATTCATAATTATTTTTACATATGATAAGTGAACCATACAGTACCAATTCCTAAGAAGTTTTTAGAGCGATCCAAATTGCTGGAATTCAGTGTCAGACAAGCCCTTCCAAAAAAACCTTTTTATAAAGTATCTCACAGCAGGAAATCTGCATTTTCTTTTCTTTTTTTCTCCTGACCATTTCTCCAGGTTCCTACAGCATATCCCTACTACAGCATGCTGGCACGGTTGCATAAAAGCTGTCGTGCAACTTTATGCTCATCCAACAGATCTTAAAAATACTATTCACTGAACCCCAGTAAAAATATTAGAATATTTTACTAACAATTGATTGAATAGTTGTGATTCAGAAGGTTAGGTCATTTATTTCTTACATGCCACTACATCACATATTTACATACTGGAACATATAAAGCATTCTGGAATTATTTTGCACTCATGAAGGTGATCCACAATTTGTTCTAACAAACTCACATAATATTCGAGCCTCAGTACTCTTCATCATGCATTTGAAAAAGGAGAGGGTAGCTCATTAGAATGCACAAGGTGATTTTCAGTAGTTACAACTGAATGTTACAGCTGTAGGCTTTATAAACTCAATGGTAAAATTGCTTTATGAATGCCTCCTATTCAATGAACTGTAGAAAACTTCCTCTAGGGAAGATTCTGATTTCATGTTCATAATAAGTCCTAGAAAAGGAGGAAAGCAGTTTTTCATAAACTTACTTTACCTGATTCTGTGATAATGGAGGATCGTGGCTGAATGTCAGTCCTGCTTTAATAAGAGAGGTTAAAGCTTCTGCTCCCCATTCTCTCATTCTGGAGTTGGGATGCTGACAAACCTGAAAGCATAACAGTGTTTTGTTTGAAGGCATTTTTATTTAATCAAGATTTAAGCATATGTAATATATAAAAATTGAACATTTAAATTGTAGTGGACGTTTAGATAAAATATTCTAGTAAATTTTTTTTTTAGAACAATGCAACAGATCTAAATGTTAAAATCATGTTTAATACTAAGAACAAATAAAAATATTATCCTTCGGACAGACATACCTTCTGAGTAAGGAAGCAACAGGAAGCAGGGAAAGACACAGAAGGAAACAAATTGAAAAGCACAGTAATTCAAGTCAAAACATTCTTTAAAAATCAATACACTAGCTGCTATTTCAGATATTCATAGTTTAAAAATTACCAAACAAGTCTTCAATGACTGTCTGAAACTCTTGGGTTTAACTCAACCTTGAGCTACTATAAAATTCTAAATTTCATTTTTCACACACAGCCTAACATTCATAATCAAGCAAGGGAGCATGACATTGACTAACACGATATGTGTCTGCCCTTCTATGAACTCAAACACAGAAAGTAACTACATAATGAATGTAAAATAAACCTAAACATTACTATTTCAAAAACATGACAAAATGACAGTGATCATTCTTTCACTCTTAAGTTTCAAATGTCTTTCTTCCTCTTTGACTCCTAGTTACCCGAGCCTACTTGTTTTTTTAATTGCTTTTTTAGAGGAAATTAAAAACACTATGCATAGATACACAGTAATTGTACTTGCAATCCTGTGTCTGTTAGCCTCAAATAAATAAGGCATTTACAGCCTCGCTGACTTCAAAACAATTATTTCCATCCATGCTTCCTGCCTGAGCTTAGCTGGTATGAGAATCCAGTGTCTTTCAAAATCCAAGGCAAGATCATAAGGAAGGAAGATGGTTTAGATTGGTGTGGGTTGGAGGACTGTTTTGTTATTAGACACCAGTCAAACTGAAATGGAGAACAAAGCAGAAAAGCTAGCTTCATGTTTAAAAACACAGAACAGAAATAGCTCGTCTCCTAAATTAATTTATTTTTGTTACTTGACATAAAATGATAGAATTTGAACTACATCATGGTGCTCTGAATCTGATCAGATAATCAGTTTCAGAAATAGGGAAAGAATTCTTCCTTCAGGTTGTGTTTAACTGAATTTGCAGCTGGTGCTTTCTCTTTCCTCACTGTACCTCAAAGACATAGGTTTAAATGGAAATAATGCAGTACTTTAAAATCAATTGCATCTCCTGAAAAAATAGTGGCAAATATTCATGATGGATGATAGACTGAAACAGACTGCTTACGACAGGAAAACACGGACTCCCAAGGTGTGGATGGTGAACCTTATATTTCTCTTATCTTCCAAGACTTCCATGTCTACTTTAAGTCATTAAACCTTTAAGTATCCCATTTTTTTTTCTCCTAGATGTAAGACTATTTGGAGATGATCTCCATAAACAAGATCAGAGATAGCCAATTCTTAATACTGTTTAAAATAATGCACTGGTTCAGAGGAAGCAGGAAAATGAAGAAGATACCTCCCCCTCTACTCTGCCCTGGTAAGACCTCATCTGGAGTACTGTGTCCAGTTCTGGGCTCCCCAGTACAAAAAAGACAAGGATCTCTTGGAAAGAGTCCAGCGGAGGGTGGTGAAGGGCCTGGAGCATCTCTCCTATGAGAAAAGGCTGAGTGAACTGGGTCTGTTCAGCCTTGAGAAAAGAAGACTGAGAGGGGACCTGATCCAGGTCTATAAATATCTAAGGTGTGGGGGGCAGAATGGCGAGGCCAGACTGTTTTCAGTGGTGAGTGGAGACAGGACAAGGGGAAACGGCCAGAAACTGCAGCATAGGAAGTTCCGCACAAATGTGCACAAGAACTTCTTTACAGTGAGGTGACGGAGCACTGGAACAGGCTGCCCAGAGGTGGTGGAGTCTCCTTCTCTGCAGATGTTCAAGACCTGCCTGGATGCCGACCTGTGCGACCTGCTATAGGGAACCTGCTTTGGCAGGGGGGTTGGACTCGATGATCTCTGGAGGTCCCTTCCAACCCCTACAATTCTGTGATTCTGTGATAATCTCTCTGCTTGCACTGGGTTTATATGGCAAGGTATAGCGTGGGGGGCGGGAGTGGGAGGTGGGTAGGTGCTGCTGGAATGCCTTTTGTGAGAAGAGACCAGGAGCTGCTCTATGGTGGGAACTGCCAGTTCCAGCCAGCTTCAGAGGGGACCGACTGCTGACCAAAGCTGAGCTGGTCAGAGAGGTTGGTGGCACACTTCTGTGATAACATATTTAAGAAAAGGTTAAAAGAAAAAAAAAAGAAAACAAAGGTGAAATGTTGTGCAGCAGCTATTAGAGTGTGTAGTGAGAAAACGTGAGAGAAACAACTCTGCAGATAGAAAAATCGAAGGAGTGCTCAACACACTGGAGAAGAGATTCCCCCTGCAGCCCATGGAGTACCTCAGCAGAGCAGATCTCCATGTGCAGCCCAGGAAGAAGCCCGTGCAGAAGGATTAAGCCTGAAAGAAGCTACACCCCATTAAGAACCCCTACAGGAGCAGGATCATGGACAGATCTGTGGTCCATGGAAAGGAACCCACAAGCCCACACAGGAGCAGGTTGTCTGGCACAAACTGCAGCCCACAGAGGGCCCATTGTGGAGCAGTCTTGAGGAACTGCATCCCAAAGGAAGGATCCACTTTGGGGCTGTTCATGAAGGACTGTATCCTATGTGAGGGTTACCACACTGCAGCAAGGGAAGAGAGTGAGGAGGCAGGAGCAACAGAGAAAATGCAGTGGATGGACCACAACCCCCATTGCCCATTCTCTGCATTTCTGTGGGTGTGGAAGACACAGAAGAATCAGGAGTGAAGCTGAACTCAGGAAAAGAGAGAGGCTGTTCAGAAGGTAGTTGTAGTTTTATTTTTCTACTCCGTTATTTTACTCAGTTACTAATTGTCAATAATCTTTCCAAAGTCACCTGTTTAACCCACGACAGTAATCAGTGACCAATCTCTCTGTCCTTATCTTGATCCATGAGCTTTGTACAACTTACTTTCTCCTCCTATCTTGCTGAAAGATGGAATGGGTGAGCAACTAGGTGAGCACTTTGGAGCCAGCCAAGGTTAATCCACTACAGTCCTTTACTGTCTTTAAATATACCTCACTCTTCTACCCATTCCTGCAGAGGATTAAAACTTTAAAAGTACACTCTGTAATCTGGTTTTAGTTTCAAATTCTAAATATAAGATCTTTTCCTTGACAAAAGCAATTTTTCATCTAGGAATTAAAATATTTACTTTACAAATGACACCTATTTTGCTATTTTTATAATGGTATTCTCATCAAGAAACAACTGAAAGTATTACTTCACATTCATTAAAAACAAACAAGAAAACTTTGTTGGTTTATCTAATGGCTTCAATCTATTCAGTAAATACATCTTAAAATCTCCCACATATTTGCACCACTTGACTCCAAAATGAAACTCTTTGTGTTGCAGTAAATATAACGCATATATGGTGCATAAATATTGACAGCACCGTAAAGACAAAGTCAGTAAGAGCTATAAAATACTGAAATTTAAATATTTACATTAAAATTGCAATGCAAACTGCAAAAATATATAAAACAACACATTTAAACACACTTTAGATTTAAAAAAAAACCATACACTTCGAAAATGCACTGTCATAAGGCAATGCCTTATTGCACGCTAATTTCTAGTGCAATTAGTTACCTCCAGAAGATGACCCGTCAGAGGTCTCCAAAGAATCTCAATCCTGTGCATGTTAACTAGTCCTGTTTCCAGTAATTTAGCAACAGCAAAAAGGGATGGTTCCTTAGTAAAAGAGAATTTGAATACATGACTTTGAGATAACTCAGATGATGTCAGAGACATTCACTACACTGATTTGTAAATTAAGATGTAACTAGTCTCCACTGGAGTGCTGTATTTCATAAGCTATTCTCACAGCATTTACAGTCCAGGTAACATAGCTGGGAAGTTTCCATAGCATCTGCAGTACTTCATGAGAAGCCACAAGGGGGTAGCAACAGCATATAATCAAGAGCATTTTTCCTAATTTTTCATGATTTTCTCCAAAACCTTGTTTTTACACTCATAGGCCTCCCTAAGACCAGTTTTACAACATGTTTAACTAGCAAAACAGTCTCTTCCCCATCACAACTTGCAAAGATAAAAACTGTATATGAACAAATAAATTAAAACGTTTTTCTCCCTACTCTTTATCTTATATTTCCCATTCTTCAAATACATATGCAAACACTGATTTGTTGAAGCTTATGATAAATCAATGAATGTATATTGAAAAATGATTTGCAATGTAATTTTTCCCATTTCCATTGAATTTTAATTCTGATTTTCAACTAATTTTAGGCACAACATTTACTTATTTTAATTTATTCTCTTTTTCTGCCTTGTTACTGTAATTGTCAAATATTACAAAGAACATTTTCTGTTATGATTATCTCTATGGTAATAGATCAAGTAAAAACTTTCAGAAATTCTCATCTGGGATTAGATTATGACTAGGAGAAGACATGCTCAATTTTCTTCAATCACAGGATCTTTAACGATCCTGGGCTAGGTTTATTTTCTCTGGCTGACAGGAATACTATTATTTCCCCAGGCAAATAAGAATCAGTAGGTTTTTAATACCTGAGTTGTCATGCCTTATCTGAAGCATATTATTAAAAAAATACTGAAAATGAACACCTAACAGAACATAGTGTGCCAGACAGCAGTTCTGACCTCTGAAATTACAAGGGCTTTCTAGAGTTTTATCTATTCCCAATCTGATTAATAGAAACATTATTTTTTATTCTGGAGTAAAAAATCAGATATGTTGCTGTCTTAATATTGGAAACAGTCAGTTTATAAGACAAATATAAAGTATATATAGACAAGTATATCACACACACACACACAAAAACAAAAACAAAAAAAAAACAAGAAGAAAATAGAGAACTCTTATTGTTACCATTGTTACCTTATTGTTTCCATAGGCCATATCCATGGCTTCCAGAGACAAGGAACAAAGGGCATTTATTAAGTGATGCAAAGATACATCATCAAGGTACCTGAAAAATAACAACTATCAAAACACTGTCAAGTTTGATACATACATGTTTTTTTAATTATAAGGTTTCTTACTGCGAGCTTTCAAAAAGTCTTGATAGTATGCTGGATATAACTGGTAGATCAGTCATAACTGCTGTAGTCAGAACCTTGAAAAAAGACAGAAACGTATCTTACAGACTGCAACAGAAAATACCACATTATTGTTAACTATAAAATGTACAACTTTGCTTACTGTGCTGGGCCCTTCTACAGCTCTTCCAGGTTTTAAGGCACCCCCAACACCAGGTTTCAGTCCCAGAATCCACACAAGATGCTGAAATACACAAAGATGGTTTTCAGCATTAAAACTTCCTCAAGCAGCAGCAAAACTAACGTTCTATTCAAGCTACCTGGTAGCATTCCAACTGAACAAAATTCAAGGAAAACGCCACAGTATTTACTCAAGGCAGTTAAAATATGCCTGAATCAGAATCAAAGCTTTTTCTATTGGTCACATAAAAATTCAAAACCAATGTATGTATAATGAAAAAGTAAGGTATCAGAAACCATAAATACTTCCTGTTATACCTGAAGAGTAGCCAAGACAAGTTGCCACGATGTACCAAGAACAGCCCCATGGCAGTGAGCTAAGTTGAGCAATGTCCTCATACACTGGATATTTTTCGAAGTCAGCTGGAAAAAAAAAAAAATGCATATATATATAGTTTTATTACTACAGTATTTCTAGAGGCACTAGTTTTGACTGGAATAGAGTTAGCTCTCTTCAAAGCAGCTCACAGTGTACTATAACTTTTTTTATTTTTAAACTTACTGAATGGCCTTTATCCCAACCCACAAGTTCTCTACCTTTTGAACCTTTCGATTCTCTTCTCCCACCCTGATGTGGTGATAGGGCTGAGTGGGAAACTAAGCACCTGTGTCGTGCTTAGCTGTCTTCTAGGGCCCTCCAGGGTTAAGCCATGACACTAGGAAGGCTGCAATTTTTTACTAAACAGTTTAAAGACTATATCTTGCCTGCACTGGTGCAATATATCTTTTTTTTAGGTGAGTAATTCAGTATCTCTCCTTCTCTCAATCTTATCTTCCTGGGCTTGAATACAATTTGATCAGTGCCATCTCCTCCCAATATCACATTATTATCGAAGACACAAAGTCAATTACCTCAGATTTAAATGCATCTTCTCTATAAAATCCAAGTCAATCTTATGACAAAACATAAGCAAACTTTTATATATAGGCACAAATGACAGCTGAGACCCAAGTTTTTTTCAAACAACAGATTCAGGGTGAATAAAAGCAGTTTCTGAAACATGTTGCCCTGGACAGCCATCCAAAAGAAAGCTTAGGATAATATTTCATTCTTTGTAAGAATGCTGCTTAACTATTGCCACTTTTGAGACATACTAAGATGCAAAAAGAAGTTAGTAAGCAAGACAGGTATCACTCACAAGTTGTACTTACCATTACTGTTCCTTGTGGCTGAAGAGCTAAGGGCTGTCCTACTGCCACAACTTGCTGATGAGACTCGCTTGAGGGACTGATCATTTGAACATTCTGTCCCTGAATGGAATATGCTAGAGGAAAATGAAAAAATATCCAAATTTAAAGTCCAGTACCTGCTGTAGTAACAACAACCACCACTCCTGAGTAGTGGCAAACCTCCTGAAATTATTTTCACAGTATTAGCTTTAAGATAGCTGACTTCAATTAAGTCTTTGGTTGTATGCAGACTACTACATCATTATGCTACAGGGTTAAATGAACCAGTACTAATTCCTCCCTCCCTTTTACTATATAAATATATTTTATGTCAAGAGTAAAATTTTTTGCTAAGTTGGTAAGATAAGCCTCAGGCTACGTCTCAACTGGGTTATCTGCAGTTATTATCTATTAGTACTATAAACTGTGTGCTACCACTGTAATATGGCACTCAGAAAATGAAGATTTCACAAGTGTTAGATAGTGATGTCTTCCCAATACAAGACACCACAGATCCTTTTTGTAACTCATCTGTAAAACAAACCTAAGTAAAATACCATTATCAGAGTTTCATCTTCACAGAAGTTAGAATACCTCAGTAATATGTACTGCTTTGTATACCTGTGGTCTCATAATACACTTAGTTTGTTCACGGCCTAGAGGAAAGATTCTGGTCTTTGTTCTAATACTGAAGTATTTCTGTTTTAAGAGATCTAATGTTAAATCCACCTGCTTGTTCACTAGGCAGTTGCAGTTCTGGCTACAGAGCAATTAATTTTCAAAATTAGCAAGAGTATATTCTCAACTGGCATATCCAATGATTTACAACGCTATCTCAGGATGTAGAAAGCATCAACTGAATCTCTTGTAAGCTGAACAGCATCCAGAACTTAAGACCTATTTATGCAGTAAGTTCTATTAATCACTACACAACTGTAGAAAAAAGCACAGCACACTATAAATGCACAATATTCTAGTCAGTGACTATCTGAGTTTCCTGCCAAGGACTTTTTCAGAATTTGAATGCCTTAATTACATATCCTAACAGATCTTTAGGATGATAGACAGACCTCCTTAGAAGGTAAATTTCTGACATACTCTAAGCATCTGGGGAGGTTTTAGGCTGGTTAAAATTATACCTAATAAATGGTGCAGGTTCTTGAAAGCAAGCAGTCTAGATTCTGACTCTAGATTCTGGCTAAATTCAGTATACTCAAATACTTTATGGCAAACAGTAATACTGTTGTACATCTTTACACAGAATCACAGAATGGCCAGGGTTGGAAGGATCATGAATCAAGGATCATGAATCGCCAACCCCCTGCCACATGCAGGACCACCAACCTCCCCATTTAATACCAGACCAGGCTGCCTGGGGCCCCATCCAATCTGGCCTAGAACATCTCTAGGGACGGGGCATCCACAACCTCTCTGGGCAGCCTGTTCCAGCACCTCACCACTCTCTCTGTAAAGAACTTCCCCCTGACATCCAACCTAAATCTTCCCTCCCTCAACATAAAATCATTTCCCCTTGTCCTGCTGTTATCTACACTTTCAAATAGTTGATTCCCCTCCTGTTTGTAGGTTCCCTTTTGGTATTGAAAGGCTGCAATGAGGTCACCTCACAGCCTTCTTTTCTCCAGGCTGAACAAGCCCAGCTTCCTCAGCCTGTTTTCGTAGGGGAGGTGCTCCAGTCCCCTGATCATCTTTGTGGTCCTCCTCTGGACCCTCTCCAACAGCTCTCTTTCTTTCTTGTACTGGGGGCTCCAGACCTGGACACAGTACTCCAGATGGGGCCTCACAAGAGCAGAACAGAGGGGGACAATCACCTCCCTGTCCCTGCTGGCCAATCCTCTTCTGAAGGAAGTCAACTGCATCCTGAGAAAATCTGGGTTTAGATACGTTTACAGCCATAAACTGGAGCACAGCCATAAACTGCAGCATGGGAAGTTCCTCACCAATATGCAAAGAAACTTCTTTACAGTAAGGGTGACAGAACACTGGAACAGACTGCATAGGGAGGCTGTGGATTCTCCTTCTCTGGAGGTATACAAGATCCACCTGGATGCCTACCTGTGCAGCCTGCTGTAGGGAGCCTGCTTTGCAGGAGACCTGGACTAAATGATCTCTGGAGGTCCCTTCCAGCCCCTACAATTCCATGATTCTGTGATTGACGGACAACATGTAGAGCAAAATTAAACACATTTGAACAACAGAGGAAAATCTATATACTTACATTTGCTGGACAGAGCTGCAGTTGTGCTATTTAATACAGTAAGAGCATAGTGAGGAGGTAAGGATCCTTTGCAAATGGCAGTAATGAAGGCATCTCTTGATGTTACAAGACCTAGTCTTCCACAGAGTGCAGCCATAGTTAATTCTGCTTTTAAAATATTTTCAGTAGCAGCTTCATCAGTGCTGAAACGGTAGACACTGTTTACTAAGAATTAACCCATGGCACAGAAGCAGCTAACGCAAACTGAAATCAATGAGAACTCATACTTTGAAATTGTAGCACCATAAACACTGAAGAACAAGCACAAACAATCAACAAAATTCTTCAGAGCCATTTCCTATAAAACTGTTCCTTAGTTATAAATGACTTCACAAAAGAGACTATGAGGAGATATTTAACACCAATTTCAGAAAATAGTGTTTGATAAGAAAAAGACTCTTTGAAAGCCATGCAATAGTTATTAAAGTTATTACTTAGTAAACAGCTCCTCCATTTGAAAGACTGTATATTAATACCAATTGTTGAAATATTAACAAATACTGAGATTCTTATCAACACTAATCACAATGTGAGTAGAATCACTTCATCATATTGAAATATTCAGTCAAATTAAAAAAGAATACGATTTAAATAGTTTAAATGGAAGTCTTTGAAATTCAAATTAATTTTCCTATATCGAAGTACAATAATGGTTCCATGAAGTTTACACTTAGTAGATCTTCACTCTGCCTCGCAATAACCAACCCCCAGACATCTTCTTGCATACTAAGAATAGCTCTCTCAAACAACAGTCAACGAATAGACAAACTCAGTTCAAAGTATAACTGAGAATATCATCTCTGAAAGATCATGAGAAATGGAAGATCAAATACCTTGCATCAAGTAGGAGAGACAATGCAGCAAGAAGACCACACCAACATGCATTTACCATTTCTTCCCAGACAGCTCTGCTAACTTGAAATAAATACATAATTATTTAAAGTAGAAACAAATAATAGAAAGTTTCTAAACTAAAATATTATTACAAACATACAGTGTCTGGTGTTGGAACTTTAAAGTTTGTGTGTGTATATATACACAAACACACATATGTATATATAAATACACATGCACAGATACACGTATGCATGCACTCATATCATTACCAGTTAAACAGACCGATTTATAGCAATATTGCTAAGGTAAAAATGTAACGAGTGCAATGCTTATTCTAAATTACATTTCAAAAAATCCTACAAAGTTATACAAAACTATTTTTAATCCTTTTCTACAAAAATAAGCGTACACGTATGCATAAGTGCATAACGGTGGAATATCAGGCAAACAAGAAACATTCTACTGAAATTCTGCAGTGCAGGAACTATCTCTCCCCTTGTCTTTTAGCGCTTTCCAGGCTACTGGATACATACAGACACTTCATTTCACTAATGTATTAAGAAAACAAAACTGGCCTAACAAAATTAAAATGTGCCTGTAAGTCCACAGAGCTTTCTTTTTCCCTCAACCACTACAAGACCCAGGCCAAACCTGTGCTGCTTGCAGCACCATGGAGAGCTCTGCAGCATTCACGGCGGGCTCTGCGTTTGGCAGGGACTGCAGACAATGATTAAAGCAGCTTATAGAATCTCAGCTGCCAGGTACACAAGTCAGCATGCCATGAGATGGATCTTCTGCTTATACACATCCAGACTCTCCATATCTTGCACAGATACAAGCCCATATTATTTCTGTTTTTAAATAAATTATGCGCTTCCCATATACTTGTAGCTCGCTTAAAATCTTTCCATTAGAATATTTTTCTTTTCATCTCATTAGTAGAAAAACAGCTTTCTTGTAGTACAGTCTTAACTGGCACATTTCTTTCAGTTAAGTTTCTTCTTAAGAAGAGTAAAGAACACAGGAAGAAAAGCCATTCTGGAGAACAAAATGCCTAATCTCTCTCTCACATTCCCAAAACAAGTAAAACAGTATCAGTTCACCATAATGAATGTAGAGCTAAGGTGCTAGAGGACAAAAGCATTGTATCAAGTCAAGTTTTGTAAGACTACTGCTGTTCTGTTACAAAATAAACCAAAAAAACAAAACCCTCTTCCATCATTAAAAATATTTATGTAAGATTTTAAAGCAATAAATTCAAGCAACAAAGCATTAACTCCCCTAATCCAACTTTACATAAAACTGTTGCACATTAGACAGCATTTGCATTTTCAAATACCTAGTTCTTTGTCTGACTGGTCAGATAAAGACTGCAAGTCCTGATGCTCTGAAGACTGTGCTGGCAATGAAGTTGTCTCTGCTGTGCTTTGACTGCCTGTTTCTGCCTCTCCCAACTCTCCTTCAATCATGGTAGTGATACCACGGACAAGATCCAGTAAACAGTGAAATGCCACTGACATAGCATAGCCTTCAGGAATTGTAGGTGGTTCCACTTTGTCCAACATTTCCAAACTGAAAAATCGAAAGTATTACAGGTAGGTACATAATAGTACAACTGTGATTAAAAACAGCAACAAAAACAAAGATTCCAAATCAATACCAAGTGCTAACAGGCCCCAAATAACCTTGACAATTTACAGCAACTCGAGAAAATCAACTACTTGATTAAGTAGCTAATTAAAAAGGTAAATGAAGCATTAAGTAAAATAGTAAATTAAAGTACAGTTATGAAGTTAACACATACAGTAGGTATCACTCAATAAATTATTCTCCTTTTTTTACAGTACTTATAGCTGCTGAAAGTGAATGTGTCCCAAAGAACATAATTACGTAGAAAAAAAACAGAAGAAATAGGTCAGAAAGTCACAACAGTGGGAACACTCATAACAAAATTGAGGATAAGCCAAATGTTCCAAGCTGAGTCCATACAACCAGAAAAGTCTGCCACAGCAAGATAATATATGAGTAAATATTCATAAACTGCATGCATAGTAGACAATGGCAGTTACTTGTACAAAGAGGAAATGCTGGATTTCACTGCAAGATATCATGCAGTTAAATCGTCATCATTCTAGAAATGCAGCCTCATTATCACTTTTCTTCATATTTTACCTTAGAAGATTGTAAAGAGTTGCTGGGCTAAAAGCCCAACAAGAAACAGGTCATAGCTGCTGCTGCAGCAGTATCTGCACAAGCAAAGGTGGTCTGTTAAAGAAACGACCTGCTATCCCAACAACTACTGTTCCAGGATTTGCTTTACAAAACATTCTTAAACAGATTAGGCATTCCAACTGCAGTATACCATGGGTTTTATACTCTAGTGCCTCCACAGCTTTCTGCCCAAAGATTCACCTTTCCCTGAGCATGTAATGCTTCACTTATTAATTCAACTTTCCTGAAGATGGCTGTTTGAGGCATCTGAGGGAATATGAAGTATAGGTAGATCAAATGTTCAACTTTTCTTTCTACTCTTAAAGACATAATGGAGGGCAGAAGAAACAGTACTCATTTCATATTGAAAAAGTAGCAACAACAATAAATAAAGAGTAGTTGTAACACCAAAAACAGAGCAGTAACTGTGTAAAGTGTGATGACTCCATAAAAGCAAATAGTAACAGTGTTGTGACAAATAAAGCATAGCTTTGTCAATTGTTTGGCATTCAGACAGGTACTGATTTCAACACCTGAATCTTGGATCAGCACTACAACACAGGATTTCCATATTGAATATAGCTTATGCCTGACTATGTTGGAGTATGTGGCACAGAGGAAAAAAAGACTAAAATGAAGTAAGTCAAACAACCTCTGCTGCAAAAAATGATAAGTAAAGCCATTAAATTAGCTTACAATCAAATATATCATTTATCAAACTGTTACAGATTTTAGAAATTGCTACTTTATTTTTTGAAGTCTTGAGTCTGATTTCTGTAACACCTATTTTAAGTTGAACCGCTAAAAGTGACGTTTGGGGGATAAGAGGTCAGCTGAAAAAAAGGTACAACTGAATGGATTCCAAAGATGGGAAAGAAGGCATCAGACAAAAAAAAAAAAAGCAATAGTGATCCAGGCTTAGGTGGTGGTCTGAAAAAAGCAACACACTCACATGTAGGAAAACAAGCTTCCTGAAGGGAGGTTATGATAAGCAGGGGTTTGGCCCCATAGGAAATGGCCACAAGTTGTATCAGAGAAGGTTTAGGTTAAACATAAAGAAAAACATTTTCTCTCAGAGAGTGGTCAGGCACTGAATGGCTGCCCAGGGACGTGGTGGAGTTGCCGTCCCTGGCAGTGCTCAAGAGGC
The DNA here is from genome assembly GCF_026119805.1 of Tympanuchus pallidicinctus. Classification (NCBI taxonomy): domain Eukaryota; kingdom Metazoa; phylum Chordata; class Aves; order Galliformes; family Phasianidae; genus Tympanuchus; species Tympanuchus pallidicinctus. Next base: position 31,141,209 of record NW_026294802.1, read on the forward strand.
ACCGGGATGAGGAGCTACAAGATGTGGTTTAGTAGCATGTGGTAGCAGTGGTAATGGGAGGACAGTTGGACCAGATGGTCTTGTAGGTCCTTTCCAACCTTGTGATTCTATGATTCTAAGCAATGTTAAAAGTGGAGAGTAACACAGTCCGACTAAGGAAGTCCCTAAATTCTGCTCCAGCAGTTGTGTAATGCAGTCACAATGTAGTGCTTTTCCCTCTTCCCTCCATCAATACATTTCATCCTCTATCTACTTACAAGTACATGGCTCTAATTAAAATTACTAATGGGTTTAATAGTTACAGCACGCCTGTGAGGTGGAGATCATACACACTAACTTCCAAGGATGGGAAAGCAAACTGCAGAATAAAGTTGTTAGTTCCATGGGAATGGCCACGAAAAATGTTGAATGCAAGTCTTCATGCATTCAAAAGAAAACAGCCCCACTCCAGGAAAAAAACTCTGCTAGCTCTGTTCACAGAGGTCCCCAATTAAATCAATATCTGGTACAATACATATACAATATCTGGTAATTTTATGAAAGCCTAATGTCAGCAGTAACAGAAAATCAAAGCAAGGGTGTAACCCAAATCTACAGTAATATCATAAGCAAAGAGACTACTGGAGAAACAAACTGCTGACAAGACAGAGTAGCAATAATTCCATTATCCTTCACAGAAGAAAAACAGAATGCAAAAATTACAGAATGCAAAAATTACTGAGACAGAATCATGGACTCACTGGAGAGATCCAAAGTTAAGATGCAAGCAAATTCAAAGCAGAGCACAGGACACCTGAATGGAGGCGGCAAAATGTTTCTTTCTGAAATTGTTACGTACTATACCAAGATCTAAAAGCAGAGTTAAGTCAGCAACACTACAGTAAAAATAAAATCCAACAGATGCTACAGCTGTAGAGGATATTCAGAATGGAATCCAGATAATTTGGACAAAACAGTTGAAAATCAGACCACCTCTCTCCGCTGAAAAGAAGAAAATTCATAATATATCTCAATATCAGTGAAATGAACGGCTCATTATTCACTAATTAACAAAAAAAAAAAGCCTTGGACAAGTTGTAAATAAAAGTATTTGTTATATATTTTTTCAGAAAGATAGTGGTACTTACTAGGTAGCTTTAGCACTGCCTTGTACTGTTACATTCAAGATAGGTATCCAGGTACCTCTGTATTCAAAGGCAGGTAATACAGTTGCACCACCTCCCATTCCAAGCACTCCTGGGTTTGTCTGTGCTGATCCAGTGCTCCCTGATGCATTGCTTCCTGTTCAGGAAAACCAAGGGTTAAAATTAACCATTCTCACAATCTAACTTCAGTAATCAGCAAACACATAATTTTTTTCTACACTTCTTCTACACATAATTTTTTAACTTCAAATACACTGATTGATCTGAGATGCCCTACTTGATGCATCATCACCAACACAAAAAACTACTTTTGAGCTCCCCCTGCTGTCTACAACACGGTACAATGTGCAAAGTAATCAGTTTAAAAGGCATGGCTGTTCTGTAGTAACTGCCACCCCTTAGTACTTTAACTCAGAATAAAATGTGTCTGTATCAGGCATAGCAGCACTTTTAACACTGAACAAACAGAACATCAGTGGTCTCGATGAAATAATAAATATTTCAGTGAAGATTCAATCCGTTTTCAAATTTAAGGACTATTTGAGTTGCACTTAGATCTCAGTAGTAGTAGGAAAGAGAGGATGATCATTTCAAGAATAAAGATCATCACTGACTTTAAAGATTTCAGAAATGTAGGGAATATGAAGAGAACTGAAGTGTCTGAATCTGTTCCATGCCAAAGCAGAAGAAAAAAAACATCAGGGAAGACCCAATCAGCAGATAGGAGGTACTGGTTCCAACTCAAGAAAAAAAAAAATTAAAAAATCCCCAGATGAAAGGACAAGGAAGTTTGTACATATATGGTTCCTGTACGTGGAAAGAAGAATACATGAGCTAGAAGGATGTGCCATAAATTTAGGTTCTATCTGTACAGACAATGCAGAAAAAAGGCAGAGTTCCAAAGGTGACTCACAGCATCTACCAACAGCATAACAGTGTGCTCTCTTGTAAGCACGTTGAGAAGCTAAATTACTAATTCAGGCAATATGAATACAAGCAGTAACCTATGTATATACACTTCAATATAGTAAAGCTTAACAGATTAAAAAAAAAAAAAAAAGTCACACTGCTAAACTGGTAAACCACACGCTGCCACTGATGTGAAAGTAATTACAGCAGTGTGGTTTTCTGCAATCCTACCAAAAGCAGTTAAAATATTCTTTTCAACATGATTCCTTACAGCAGTAAAAAAGAATGACACAAAACTTTGGCAGATGCAGCTTTCACCTTCTCATAAAATCACAGAATAGTCTGGGTTGGAAGGACCTTGAAGACCACCCAATTCCAACTCCCTGCTCTGAGCACGGCTGCCACACACCAGCTCAGGCTGCCCAGCACCCCATCCAACTTAGTCTTGAGTGCCTCCATGGATGGGGCACCCACAGCTTCTCTGGGCAGACTGTTCCAGAGCTTCACTACTTTCTGGTTAAAGAATTTCCTCCTAACAGCTGATCTAAATCTCTCCTCTTTGAGTTTAAAGCTATTCCCCCATTCCCTATCACTGTCAGACTATGTCAGTCTGAATGTCAGTCCCCCTCCTTATAAGTTACACACAAGTACTGAAAGGCCACAGTGAGAATATTCTCTTCTCCTAAGCAAGGCCAGCTCAACTTTTCTTCATAGGTGTAATCCTCCAGCCCTGTGAACATCTTCTTGGACCTCCTCTGGACCCACTCCAACAGCTCCACATCTTTCCTGTGCTGGGGTCCCCAGGCCTGAATGCAGTGCTCTAAATGAGGTCTCACAAGGGCAGAGTAGAGGGGGACAATCCTCTCCCTCTCCCTGCTGGCCACCCCTCTTTTGATGAAGCCCAGGATATGGTTGGCCTTCCAAGCCACTGATGGCTCATATCCTGCTTTCCATCCACTACAGCCCACAAGTCCTTCTCCCCCTCACGGTTTTTGCAGGAAAAAAGAGGGCCCCAACTGGCACTGTTTTTATCTATAGACACAAGAGAGAAATCCTTCTGATTTTCTGTCTGAAAACTCTGATACAAAATTGGGCCCTAGTGGGCTGGTGAGCAAAGGCCAGCAGTATGTCTTAGCAGAGGTACAGCCAGCAGATCAAGGGAATTGATTACCTCACTCTGCTCAGCATTTCTTAGACTGCATCTAGATTCTGCATCCAGTTTTGGCCCTACGCTACAAGGCATGCACAAACTGCAGTGTGTTTAGAGGAGGTTTGTGAAACTGGTAGGGCGATGGAGCACTTGTACTATGAGTGAGGAGGAAGAAGAGCTGACTACATTCAGTGTGGAGAAATATCTCTGGGAGAACCTCAAAGCAGCTGCACTCTGCTCTGTGAAGATGTCAACCAGAAGAGCTCCAGGCACACTGGAGTGATGCATGGTGGGACAGAAGGAACTAATTGTCTTACACTGCATCACAAGGGGTACAGACCCATAAGGAAAGAAACAGGCAGGAGAGGAGGCTGTCCAGAGAGATTCTGCAGTCTCCACTGTTAGAGGTCCCCAAGAGCCGACTGGGTAACACTCTGAGCAATGTGGCACAGCTTTGTGCAAAAGGCATGAACCAACTACCCTGTTGCAAAAGCAAAGCTCAAAAGCCAACCAGGTGGGTACAACCACCTGCTACCAAAGGACTGTCATTACAGTCAGAAGATTCCATTCAAAAATCAAGTTGCATTGATCTGTTCTTTGTCAGCTGTGGCCATAGAAGAAAAAGCGTAGACAAGAAACGTATGAGAAAGAGACATGAAAATCACTCAGTCAGAGAGAAGTAAAAAGGTAAAGGAGAAACAAACTGAAGTGACAAATCAGGGAAATAATGATACTACTAAAAGTATGAGCCTGCTGCAGTGCCATTTTACATGAATGGAAAGTGTAAGTTTTGAGGAGAAGTTGAATGGTTTTCTTTGTGCATGTGTTTTATGATGAAAACTGCTTTTCTAATTTTCTTAAATGGATTAAACTAATCCAGAAATAATATTCCACTGTTTTCATACATGTAACTATCAAACAACTACTAACAAGTTAATTAATGTAAATAATATTAACATCAAATTTTAATTCAAGCTTCATCAGGGAAATATGTGTCTAAGCCCAGATTTTTTAATGTTTATTTATTTAATAGCAGACATGCTTCCAGAACCCTGGGAAGAAACAGAAAGCCCTAAATCAGATGTGACTACTTGCAAAGGGATTAACAGGAAGATCACTCCTTCTTATAATCAATAAAATATACCTAGAGATATGCCACAGCTCTGGTTGCACAAAAAGATAATCAAGTTTATTTTCAGTAAGCAACTACTTTCATTTTACAGAAAACACAAAGATCATCTGTAAAACACAGAGCAGTCTTTATACCCTTTGGCTTCCTCAGTCTAGTTTTGCCCTTAAAAATCCAGAAGAATATACTATTGTCTCTCAAAATAGGAAGCAAATGCATGCTGGCCAAAACTTCAGTTGTACACAGCCCTAAGTGACATCCTTCCCAGTCAGACAGAATTCAATTTATAGTAGTTAGAAATCAGAAATAAATCTCTCAATTTCCTTCTGAAAAGATGTGAACCAAAGAGCTTGGTAGCTGTAGAAACAGATACACATGCAACTATGCTGTTTGAGGGCTAAATCTTCTCCATGATACAGGTATGTAACATCATCTATTGTAGCAGATCTGAAAATTATTGATCTGAAAGTTTCAGTTGCTCTGAAAGTAATGCCTCATACTTTATTATGTTGGTCCGGAGCATCAGAGGCAGATGCTGGTGGTATGGCAGTAGAGGCTGAACCTTCCTGCCAATATTCCATTCCATTTTGTTTCTGTGTGACAGATAGCAGCAGAGGGGCAGTCTGACAGAACAGTGCTTGACATGGAAGTGTGTATGAAGCAGAAGTGTGGAATTTAATTCCTCCATGCAGAAAAAATTGCACCCACTGACATTCATTGACAATTGCTGAATGTTTATGGAGACCAAAAAGTGGGCGAGAGCACAGTGAAGCCGTGGGCAGTGCATTTCAACAGCACTGACAATAACAGTGGATCACCTCCACTGCTGCAAATTTTTACAAGTGTGGCATGCAGGGTTTTGCTCACTGCTGGCAAAAACACAGAGCTAATGGTGGTACGTCGAAAAATAGTGTTTTGCAGCTGAGAATTTGCTCTATCAAATAAGGCTACTGGACTCTTTGTATCTATCATATTTTCCATGGAAATAAACATGGGGCATTACTTTCGGAGTGAGCTACAGTGTTTGTTTCAAGCTAGCTTTCCAGATAAATAAACAGTAAAGAACAGGACTATATCAAACCAAGCATATACTGAATCAAATCAGAATTTACTATTACAAGAAAAAAAAAAAACAACAACTGGAAAATTAAAACTATAATAAGGACAAAGCCTTACCAGTTTGGTTTGGTGTCACTGATGTATTCCCTGTACTTGGTACAAGAAATAGAGATTGGATGAAGGACCCCAATGCATTCACAATATCCCGGAAAACTTTAGTGGAATGTTGCTTCATATCATAGGACTGACAAAAGGACCTGAAAAGTATTTTATAAAATATAAGAACCATTTGATAAATTAGAGACTAAATTTTTTTCTGCAAATCAGATCATTTACCCCATCAGTTGGGGATAAATGTTTTTTGGGAATATGCAAATAACTGTAATTCATCCCTTCCTGGGTAATCAGCATTGCCTAATGCTTTATATACAATTACCTTCAGGAGTTTATTGAATGTAAGTTTCATCCTATTTAAAATGTTTTAGAAAGCATTTTCCAGCAAAGAAAAATAACAAGATTTCTTAAAATGTAAGTAAGAGGGAAACTTGCTGTATGTTATACCTTAATAGCTGAGGCTGCACACAAAGCCTGTGAATAGATTCTACTGCAACAGCTCTTAGCCACTGTGGTTTGTCTGCATCCAGAAACTTAACCAGCAATGACAGAAATATTTCACATTCCGTCACCTAAAATACAGAGTTTATAGTCACTGAATTAAGAGAAAAAACTTTATGCAAAATATCTTTCCTGAATTCTTGTGTCAGCTTAAAACAAGTTATGCACAGGTTTAAAAAAAAAAAAACAACAAACAACCAACTACACTTCAACAAGCATTTACTCAAAAAACATACAAAAACCATACCTAGTACTTACAGTATTGTTTTGACAAGATAACAGTACATATGCAATTGTATTAAAGGCTTTAAAATTCTTTATAGATACTTTTACAAAATAAATGCACTACAGTAAATAAATGAAAAAAAAAAAAAGATTATTTTTTAAGTAAATGCCTAACATTTAGAAGGTAAAGAACAGCTGAACATGTGTTTTTTATGAACATTCTGTCAACAGCTTTAGCATCAGAGGTCCAAAGCCTCTTAGCAATTACTGACAAAGCACAGTAGTTGACAATATTTAAAGCCAGGTAAACAATATAAGATCAAAACTGGCTTAACCAAATCAGTCCATTACAAGAAAGACAACACTTAACCTATTCTAAGAATTTATGAAAGTCTACAGTTAACAAAATTATATGTGTATCATACAGGTAAACACAAATATCTATAAGTGAATGATGATTTTTACTCAAGTACAAGTCAACATTTCCCATGTCCTATGAACTTATGCTATTATTTACCACAGCAATGGCATATACATGGCAAAACAGGATTGCATAAGGAAAATTTGAATGCATTTCTTACCAGCAAACTGTAAAACTGCTTAATCAAAACAGAAACTACTCTTAGCAAGCGCATACAGATGGGGAAATACGGTTTTTCCACTGGTGCTGGGGAAGATGATGTGCTAGAACCTTGTCTGAATTTTATATTTGGGGAGAAGAGCTTTATGACGAGAGGGCATACTCTTTCTTTAAGAAGAAAACTGAATTCTTGATGCTGAAAGAAAATGAAAGAAAAATTCATGCTCAAAACAAATTAATAACAGATATTCTTCAATTGCCATCAGTAGCACTGATTATGCATCTTATTTACATGCACTGTTAAGATCAGGGGCTCTGAAGTCATGTAAATCCTGGTATCAATTAAATGTTAATGAAATGAAAAGAGTGGCAGATATTGTAAAGTTCCCAAAAAGCATGATGAAATCACACTCTCAGGTACATACTTGCACTCCTGTTCCTATATCTTGCAAACAACAATAGCCTGCAAGTACATCATTTTTTACATATTAAACTTCTTAATTTAGACAACATCTGCTAAAATATGCTACCATAAGATTATGGTGCCTTAGTATGCAGTAGATGCACACAAATCAGAGTTATAATTGCTTCTACTTTGCAAGTGTTGCAGAGTTAATGTTCTCATTAAGTTACACAGCTCAATCATCAAAAGTTTTATAAATAATTCAAGATAGGAAAATACAACTTCATAGGGATACAACTGGCAAAATAAAATATGAAACAGAGCAACACGTTCCACAGAGTGCACAAATTGAATGTGATGGAAAGAAAAAAAAAAAGGTGGTCAAAAAGCACGCACTACTTCCCCATCAACTAAAAGATCAAACATGTAATAGTCTGTTTCTTTTGAAAGTGGTATTCATGCTAAATTAAAGAGTTAATGATGTGGAATTATTACTACACACGTGAAAAAAAGAGCTCCTAATTTTCTCTCTGACAACTACTCACTTGTAAAAACACTTGTGGAAAGTCGTTGAGGACTGACTCAAGAAGTTCAAGGCCAAAAGTTCGGGTCATTTCTGTCATACCAACAAGCCAGTAAGGAGCATCAGCATTAACTAACTGACAAAGATCCTTAAAAAGAAACACAGTAACATTTAGATTTTCTTCAGAGTCCTTTGCTGTAATAATTTCCTGAGTCTACAACAATATCTACACACATTGTATCCTTGGTAAGTAACAATTTCAAAGCAATTTTTTCTCAAACCCATCTTTTACTTAAGTTCTTATGAAAATAAATAAATAAATACAATAAAATAAAACTACTTATTTGCTGGTATCCCTGCAGTAATTCTGCTTGTTCTTGCCCTCAAAAATATCTCAAGATTAGTGACTTTGCAAAGCCAAGAAATTTTTATTGGTATGCTGAATACAATTCTTACTTTTGTCACACATTTTACACTAATATACATTACTAAAGACAAAAAGTATGACTATGCTAGCAGTGTGTGGCTAAAGCAAATAAGAACTTCAAACTAAATGTCAACATGCATACTTAAGATTCATAATAAAACATTTTCTTACGCCACTTTGTCTTCATTTTCCAACCATCCCTCTCGGATACAGCATATTATTGCCAATTATAATAAATACATATAAGAAGGCCTGAAGCTCTAGTTAAGGACCTCACCAATATGCCAAAAAACAAATTTCTGAAATTTCTTACAGAGACAGAGAGCACCCAATCATACTGCAAATGTGTAAGCATATGCTGCCCAACTACCTGAAAAAGCATATATGCATCTTTAGCACATGGCTTCAGTGTACTGACAGATCTTCTGTTACTATTTCCTTGAACTGCAACTGGCTGTTCAATAATGTCTGTGTGAAAACAAAAATCAGTTTTGTGAACCAAGGAACTGTTCAAAATCAAGTATACATTAAGTGTTCTCACAAAGAGGTTCTAAAAGAATGGCCAGATAATTCTTCAACAGCTTATTATTTCTATAGAAATAGAGATTAAATGGAATACCACAGATCACGAATACCAAGCTCTTTACAATGAATGCCCTCTTTAGAACCACTGTTGTGGCCTATTCCACACTAAGTGTTCTAAGGTATCTTCACTTTAATTGGCTCCCTCACCCCAAACTCCTCCACAATACTAACCTGAAGATAAGCTCTCACACTTTGGGGAAAAAAAAAAAAAGATTTTTTTTATTATTTTATATCAATCTCTCTATATAGTACTGACTTGGATTGGCACTGAAAATTTCATCACTTGTAAATACAAGTCAACGTACAAAAGACCATAAAAATGAATAATGCTTAGATCTTTCATAACGTTATCTGAAAAAGATAAACACTTGATGTCTGCTGAAACAGGCTAAAACAAGCAAGCAGAGAAAAAAGTATGCTCACCTTTGTATCGTTCATCTTCAGCAACCACTCTCTCAAACACCACAGTAACTACCTGTCGCACTGTAGCTGCTGCAGTGTTATTTGTGATATTATCTTTTGTGAAGTGCAATCGAAAGCAAAGTACAATTGCCTGAAAATAAATAAATAAACAGATCACCTCACAGCAGTAAATCTTCACCTTTTAGCTAAGTCAAGATAGCTGACTGGGGAATATTTTCCACTATCGTTTGTCAAAAGGTTGCCTGAAAAAACCTAGTTCTATCATTTTAAATTTGAAGAACCAGAATAACTTTTATGGATTATTCTAGCCAAAATTCTCTTTAGTAATCCTCCCTAACAGTAAACTAGAAGTGGTAATAACAGATGATGCTACAATGCACCAATAAAACAGTAACCATCATACTGAGAATACACAGCAATCAACTACATAAAACAATTTGTATGAACATTAAGGTCAATAAGGACATCAGGATTATACAGCTAATTACAGAAACATTAGGCAACTTCAAAGCTAAAATGTGAATAACTTTACACAGTTCCTCTACTACATAAATCACAACACTTAAATAACCATGTTAGCTGGGCTGCTATCGTTCCTCCCAAGGTGCATATTTTGATGTGCCATTGTGCAGGCAGTGACCTGAATATTGTTTGCCATTGGATTTGTTACTGCATCTAACACATAATTTCATAATTAATGGTCTTATAATGAATTTTGAAGATTAACATCTGTATGTGTGGTAAAACCTGTATTTCTTGCTCTTCTACCTTTATTTCATGTCCTTGCACTTGCATGAACTTCAGCCACGCCCAGGTACGGTGCCATGTGCTGCCATACAAGAGTCACAATTTTCTTTTACTTCCTTTTTTTTTTTGTAAACTGTCTGTGGACTCCACTTAGATTATGCCATACATCATACACTTCTGGACTTTCAAAAAATGTTGCACTACTTGCAGGTTAATCTAACTGCAATGTGCATATTAAGGGTCTCTACAAGAAGGTTTACCAGTAATTTTCATAATTTCAATCACTCAGGCTGAAACATGAATATTCAACACACATCTGCCTCAAACTCATTTTCTTCATGAACTTTTTAACATGGAAAAAAAAACCTTTCAAACAGTTCTCCAAATAATCTTGTGGGAAAAAGCAAACAAACCAACCCATTATTTTATTCATATTAATTAAGGCTTACTTTTGATCAACTGAGAAACTCTAGTGATTCCAAGCCTTGGATAAAAACATGAATTTTTTTTCTCGTCTCAGACAAAGCCTGCCCCAAATTGACCATACAGTTCTAAAACACACTAGTTTTCATTTTGCTGTAAACAATTTGTTAACAGTGCAGCAATTAGATTTTCTAGTAATCGCAGCATGTGAACATTTGCCTCCTTCTACAGCCTAAATTCAATCTATAACATTACCACACATTGCTTTAGAACATCTGCTACTGAGAATCCTACGTTCTAAATGATAAACATTTTCTTCAAAAAATATTCTTTTGCCCTAGAACACAGCATCTAATACGGAAAATGAGCAGCATGTGGAATAAAGAAACAAGTTGGTGATGCAGTGTCTCTGCCATAGTGCAAATACCCAAGACAAAACGGACAGACCGGCAAATCCTTCAATCCTCAGAAAATTTCCATTCTGTCTTCTACACATTTTTCCATTATCTTTCTGGCTTCAGCAGACCTTTATAACCCAGCCTTCATTTCTTTTCTTGTTTTTCCTTTCCTTGCTTAGATTAATAATGCTTTTAGTAACTACTCATCTAACTGCAAAGATATTTCTCCAAAATCTGAAGGAAAGAATAACTCGAATCCCTTCATCAGAGCAGAACACCTTAAAAATATTCTTGAATTCTGCTCTCTCAAGGAAACACAAAACCGTCCCATATTAAACCGATACATGGAAGACAAAGAAAACAAATATGGAAGTTTGCAATGATCTGTCAAAAAAATTCCTTATGTTAAAAAAAGAATACATACATAGAATCAAGAAATCAAACTTCATAATTTGCAGATGGATATGACAAATATAACGAGATCAGAATACCTGTGTTTTTTTGTTTCAGCTAGAACACAATATCCAAAGCAGTACTAGTTTAAAATTATACCATAACATTATTTCAGTTCTGACTGAAAAAGCAATAACTATACAACTTATGTGATAGATTTAAGGCAGGGTGGGGGGCAGCTTCTAATATTTGCTGCATTCATGACAGCTTAAGCTGTGCTATGTGCGCTTATTTCAGTTTGAACACATAGAAAACAAATTTAGTAAACCAGAAGAATAAGCATTACCCAGTGTTTTTTATTTAATGTTCCCATTAGGTTAGGAATTTTTATAGTGGAGAAATTAAAAGACAGAGTGAAAAGGAAGATAAAAGAAATCCTATTTTCACGGTTCAGTATAAAGCCAATACAGAGTCAAAAAATTCAAGATATCTCCCTCTTCTTCCATTATTTCCAAGAGCTTTATACATAAAACTTCTTCCCAGTTTTCCTCTTGGATATTATAATTACTATAATTGGCACTAACATGTACTTACCTTGGATAGTGCTTCATCGTGCACAACTGTATTGGTTGTTAAAAGAACAAGAACTGTCTGAAGCAATTTCAGTTCTTCAAGACTATTTTCCATCAGTTGCCAAAGCATGTTTATAATGTTTCCTGCTGCAGCCTACCAAAAAGAAGTCATTTTGTGCCAATAATTATGATGTTTATATATCATTCACGTCATGTGTACACCTGTCAGAATAGTACTTTCATAATTGTATGTAACTGAGTATCACAGAAATCTCTTAATGTATGGTCCAAATTCAAGAGGGTTCTTTATTTTCTGCTCATATCAGAGAAATAACAGTATAATTTTATACTATGCAAACACAAATAAATATTCAGATATATTATTTTCACCAACTTCTTAACACACTTTATGGCAGCACCATAATATATCACCTCATGTTGCAATAAATGTGTATACATTTATTTTGTTTTTAAAATAACACACAACAAACAATACAGAGCATTTTCACATGTAATAAATTTCATGGATACAGTCTTAATCAGGTTTATTAGTGACTGTTCCTGCGCTACAAGAAAGCAAACTAAAAGTACTTTTTTTTTGAATGTTCACAAATTCCTTCTAGAAGTTATTATTTTTCTCCACCACATTTTTTTTAATGATGAAAAAGGTTTTCTTTTAAATTACATTTTTAAATCAAAACGAGCAATATATTTTGCAAACTGTGTTCAGTGTAACATAAAGAGCCTCCTCAAAAAAAACCAACTCATCTTCAGTTTGAGCTCTGTGCTACTCACATTGAAACACTTAGTAATTTGTGTAAAGGTTGATCTTACCTCTGAAACAACTTCATGGGACATGAGTCTTTGTATGGCTGCTAGACACAGCTGAGTGATCTTTGGTTCCTTTGTTCCACAACCCATGAGAAAAGGCTGAACTACCTCTGAGCTGTTCTCTTTCAGTGCTTTTGAAAAGAGACATGGAAACAGTCAATTTTTAATTCTTTGAAGAATACAATGCAAAATCTGTTAATCATAGCTACTATGAAAATTTAATCTCCAGTCCTGGAAATCTGGGAGTTACTTCTGTACCACAGGGAAAAGCCAAATGAAGAAAGGCAACGGGCTGCCAAGGCATGCCTCCAGAACCACCATTAACGCTCTAATTCCAAATATCTTCTATCCTTTTTCAACATTTTGTCTTTGAGCAACTTTCCAAATCCAAAATGTCTACTTAGAGCCAATTTGGTTTCTTACAAACTGTAAGATTCTGCCTACACCAAAGCTCTTTCTGTCTGCACAGTGCTGACCTCTCTCTTTCCAGGAGCCTTTTCCTTCTGCTCTGCATCACCTCAGAACTGTATTCAAAAGCGACACAATGTGTGGCACAAGAAATGCCAAATACTTGAAAAGAAGAAGAGCAAAATGCCATCAACAAAACTGCTGGAGAATCCTGGACACAGGTCCTGGATAAACACACCCAGCTGTGAATTTTTTAACCAGTGTGTAAATGTGAAAGGTAGCTTCCTAAAGAGAAGTATTTTCATCAAAATTACAAGTTTCAGAAACTTTTTTTTTTTAAAGGAGATAAAACTTCACAATTAACAGAACATAGCACACCGACATTTTAAAAAATGTTTTCCCCATAAGAGCATTTCTAGAAATAAAAGCTTAGCTTCAAGTTTGGAAACAGCCTGTAAGATCATCCAGTCCAGCCGTCTCCTCATCACCACTGCCACCACAAGCACTAAACCACATCACGCAGCACGTCGTCCAGACGCCTCTTGAGCACTGCCAGGGATGGCGACTCCACCACCTCCCTGGGCAGCCATTCCAGTGCCTGACCACTCTCTGAGAGAAGGAGTTCTTCCTTATGTCCAACCTAAACCTCCTCTGATACAACTTGCGGCCATTGCCCCGTGTCCTGCTCGTTGCCTGGGAGAAGAGGCCAAATCCCTCTTCACCACAACCTCCCTTCAGGAAGTTGTAGAGTGCAATGAGGTCTCCCCTGAGCCTCCTCTTCTCCAGACTGAACAATCCCAGCTCCCTCAGATGCTCCTCATAAGCCCTGTGCTCCAGACCCCTCACCAGTTTCGTTGCCCTTCTCTGCACACGCTCCAGGACCTCAACATCTTTCCTGTAGTGAGGAGCCCAAAACTGAACACAGCACTGGAGGTGCGGCCTCACGAGTGCTGAGTAGAGGGGGATGATCACCTCCTGCTCCTGCTGGCCACACCATTTCTAATGCAGGCCAGGATGCCGTTGGCCCTGTTGGCCACCTGGGCACACTGTTGGCTCATGTTCAGCCGAGATTCATGCAAACTTTTAAGGCTTTAGCTGCACATCCTTATTTCATATATTAAAAACATGCTCGTGGCTGACAATTGTGAAGAACTTACATTGAATGTCATTCCCATGCATTCTAGCTATCTGTAATAATAAACACGTGTAGAACACAAATATCACCACAAAGAAAGAAAAAAAAACATCCTCGCATAAATATGTGAAGTTTATCAATTTTATAATCATTTATTGAAGAATTTGAAGTTTTGCTGTCATGAAGGTCTATTATTAAGTATCACTATAAACGATTTGAAAAAAGGCCCAAACATAAGGCAGTAGCTTGTATGGGTAACACATATACAGTCCAAGTCAACTACTGCATGCGCAATTGAAAGAGGCTGATCTTGTACCAAATGCCTTACCAAAAATAATAAAACATCAGCATAAATGTGAATGAAGATATAATTTTAAGCATGTGTCAGCATGAAAAAATGGCTAAGCTGCTTTGTTTCCTATAACAAAGCCAACAGAACTCACTCACAAGTGGACACAAATGCTTCTTTACTCACACAACTTTCTGACTCACCAACAAATTCAAACCATCAAATAGAAAGAAACGTTTTTTTAAAAAAGATAACATAAAACACTTAAGACTCATGACAGAGTTCTGAATGGCAGAACTGCATGGGATTTAACAGTAAATACAGAGAATAAAAAGAAACAAATTTTCTACAGTATTTTTTCTTTAATCTGTACAAGTACTTTCACTTTATGAAGCCGAAATAAACATCTGGTAGATCTAGTTTGGTATCAACTACTACATGAGTTCCAGTCTTAAAATACACAAAAATGTTCTTATATCCAGCTATGCTTCCATTTGCCATACCAAAATTAAGTAACATTTTATTTAAAAAGACATCTATCATAATGAACCACATCAAAAATAAATTTGGGGAAAAAGAGACTACTTCACTCCATCAGCAAGGTCATAATCTTTTAAAAAGAATTTCTAAAGCAAAAGCATGAATTATCTAAAAACAGAACATCTCTGAGCCACGTGGAAATAATTTCTCACATCTGCCCCATGCTATAAATCACAAGCTGACTTCTCTTTGGATTTACTCAAGTTCACATAAATAAACTCCAAAGCACACACAGGCTGCCAAAAATGAAGATTCTGAAATTACCCAACTTTTTTCAAGAGAAAGAAACAAGTTACATCAGAGACCTCAGGATTCTGGCAAGTTAGATGTATCACCAGACACAGGACTACTACTGTATTATCACAGTAAGTTTGTCATTTTAAAATTACATCTGTTTTCTGTTTTTAATTATCTAGGATAATTATAATTCCACACAGTGTATAGGCTTCAAGAAAACATCAGGTCAGCTTATTTTTAAAAGTCTGATATAGTTACCTATTTTAATGAATCAACAGTTTATGGCAAATAATAATATCCTAATGAAAATATATTTTTACATTAACAGAATGTCTGGTAGATGTTAATAAATCATCCAACAGTCAAAAATATTTACTCCACAAGACTTCACAACTACAGTAGTCTTTTTCAGCTAATGTATACGTGCTAACTTCCTTCAAAATAATATTAAATACCAGGTGGGAGACAATAGAGAATCTGGATATTAACTCATCTACAAGATCAGGTTACAACTGACTCTTAAAAAAAATAAATACAGGAGTCCATGAAGAGTTGAGACTGTTCAATGGCACTGCATTTAAATTAGCAGGATAATGCGCAGGCTCAGCGTAAGTTACCCTTTGTTCCTCAATTTCTCAATGGGAAAAAAAGTTATTAGCCTATTATCAAAAGAAACAAGCCTGTACAGTTTTGTTTTGATGAATGAAACAAATTCTGACTACATTCTAGTATAAGCCTTACAAAAGAAAACTAATAACAAAATATGACCAACGATCAGAAGGCATTCCCTCAGAAAGATAAAAGACTGCCTACCCATGCCTTAAACTAATAATTCTTCACATCTTCCCGCTTTGAAATGGAAATTAAAAATATAGTTTTCTAAAATGTAAAGACCTTTATACAGCTATACGTCAAAGAATGTTGCTAGCTTCCCAAATGGCTGACTGGAGATTTCTCTTGTTCATTTGTGTGTTTTGATGCATAGCTGACATTACCTGGCATAGTTTTTCCACTTATGTCAGCATTCATGACAGCAGTAAAAACAAAGAAAATAAACAAATAAAAAAGAGGCATTAAAGGGAAATGTTGAGGGATGGGACTGCTATTTCAAATACTTCTAGAAAGTGCCTCCTTAACAACAACTGATTTGCATACCTCAAATTAAGAAGTAATTTTGCATCTATTTCATTTGGACCTTTCAAATAATTGAGTACTGTAAAGAAGCTGGACTACAGCTGGGGCAGACATTAATACAGGGACATTCAAATCTGGCCAAAGGTTTTACCAGCAATTGGTAAAAAGCCATCAATTTACATGCTATTTAACACAGCTGAGGAAAGTCAGAGATAACAGCTTTAAGCACTTACAAAGCTGCAACTTGCAAAATATCTCCTGTCCCTCAAGGCAATGGTGCATCTGAAATTGAATGACCTTGTCTCTGATTAAGATGGATTTTTGCCTGCCAGGTACAAGTCTCCAAGGCTAGACTCTCACAGTAAAGACACAGATGAGGATCTCCAGAACTCCACACTGAACACTCAACAACAGCTGTGGCAGTGAATAAGACATGGAGAATGTGAAGCTGAATAATTTCATATTTTTCTAAGTGGATGATTACTTTTTAGAACAGTCACTGAAAATGGAGTCCTTGCTCAGGCAGCATTAATATAGCATGAGCATGATACAGAAGTAGAATTTCTCAGCATTCCTGTTTTTTTTTGCTAGGTACCTACAAATATAGTATCACTGATATTGCACACACTAAAAGGCATTTAGGATTACAGCACATATCCAAGACGTATCTTTAACATTTTGATCTATAACACAAGTTTGTTTTTCCCACTGCACTGCAAATAATTACCTGCCAAAATATCAGTGTTCCGTGCAGCTATTGTTTTCACTTTTATTATTCCTGATTCAGCAGCCTGTAGAAGGAAAATAAGTAGTTTAGATGCTGTTGCATACATCAATATCTGCAAAGAAATAAACATATCTAAGATAAATAAAATTGTACAGTCTTGGAAGAAAAAATATAAAATTGCAGCATTTTCAGTAAGCAGAGTTAATATGGAAGTGAAATTCCTTCCCAGAACAGTACAGAAGGGGGTATATTCGATGGTTCTGATTTTCAGAAGGCAGTTTTCATTGTATTATTTTTCAGTCTTACGAATGCAAAGAAAAGTCAGTAGCAAGCAAAAAAACAAACTGGCAAGCAGTTTGTGTATATCCTCAACCTATGAAACAACTAATTTGATATATTATAACTTGTCACGTTCATCAGGTTGAAATGCTGAAGGAACTGAGAATATTAGTAACAGTATCAATGTTTAATACACAACACTTGAGCAATTAAATCCAGTTAATAAAACTGACATGGTACACAGCACATGAATTCTATCACTGTTCTTCAAGTCAGGGAGTAGCATTTTCAGTTTGTAAGCTAACACTTTTACTAATATTTTTGGAACAAAATCTAATTTCTCATGCAATTGGTGTCCTGAATTCCCTCTACAAATTAACTGCATGTAAGCTCTACAAGCCTTCTGTTCCCAACAGTACCCACAGCACTCCCCGACATGACACCCCATTGACATCAATGCCCCCTGGTCCCCATGAGCAGCACTGTGGTGCACCTCACCACACATCCCTCCTGGGCCAGCAGCCTGAGGGATGCTCAGGGGCCAGCAATGGAGCAGGGATACCACGAATCACTGAGAGGGACCAACTCTCCTCTTAATCATCCAGCACTGCTTTCTAACGCAGTGAAGTCAAACTGAACATTTCACAGAGGTGCTTTACCTTTCAAAACTAAAATTACTGGCAAGTTCTGTGTAAAAAAATGCAAATTACACTGCAAATGGCTTCTTTCCAGTTTTTAAATTCATTAATACCTCATAAAGCCCTGGATACAATTGAAGAAATCTCCATAAAACATTGCATACCAAAAGAAACTCAACAGTTTTTCCCGAACAATAGAAAACATGTTCCTTTTCTGCCTTTGAAAGTATAAGTGCCCCTTTTAATTCTGTTTCATATTTCTGTGTACTTTACACACTAAGCCTTCCCACATTTCCTTGGACTTAACATTCCTGCTAAGAGAACGGTGCTGTCACTGCACGGCACCAACCAGAGAAGCAGCCAGTCTGTGCTGGCAGAAACATAAAAGTGACAGCACGTAGCTCTGCCAAAGAGAACCATTTCCCCTCCATCTGAATCCCATTCCAACAAGATTTCCCAGAAAGACAGACAAAGATGACTGCATAACTAAAGTATTTGATTTTGAATTTAAAATTTGATAAAGGTTATTTCTCACAACAGCTAGATTTCAAAAAATGAAACCTAAAATTTCCATGCTTTTTGTTTGTTTCCCAACGTAAGCATAGGAATACTTCACACAGCCTTACCATCATTTGAATACACCTGCGAAATTCTGAGGAATTACATTAGCTTTGCTGAACAGTGTTTGCACATGAAAAATATTTATAGAATAATATCAACAGTGCCTAAACTAATATACTACATGCTCAAATGAGTGCATGGCAACATGCAAATACATATTCCGCATAATTAAATTGAGGAGTGCCAAATACAGTTTCATTTATTTTAATTACATTAACTTAAAACTTAAGATGGTGCAACAAGTTAAGTCGACCCTTGTTCCACTTCAGTTATACACTGTCAGCTAATGAGGGGTCGTGTCACAACAAACTGTTCCCATTCATTAATACGAAGGATTTGTCACAGTCCAACTTCCAATTACCTTCAAACTAAGCCTCATCACATCAACTGCAATTGCTTTCTTAGTAGCCAGTAGTGACAAATTTCCTCTGAATCAAAGAAATAATAATGCCAATTTCTAGTCAGAATTACAAATCAAATTGTTTACAATTAAAAGTTAACTGCACACAACCTATTAAAGAAAACAATAACAACAAAACACCGTATTCTACTGTAAGTATAAAAAATAATCACTTATTTACAAAAAAGGACTTCAATTGAAAAAGGAGACAGTAGAAAAAAATGAGGCTACAAACAGTTGCCTGCTTATCTTATATCCAGCGGTGTAAAAGTAAACTTGGATAGGCTTGGTTTAGTTTGGTAAATAGTAATAATAGATATAAAGTTTGCAAATTTACACCAATGTAAATGTTACTACAGCACTCTAGATGTTACTGCCCCATTATAAAAGGATATTTTAATAAAGAGTATTACAACACTGATCAAGCATATGGCCAGTACCATTCTATGAATTTACTGGTACAACTACAGTTATTTACTTTCATATATATATAAATATAAGGCATCTGTTTTAAGCAGTCACCACTTGTAAAAGCAGCATTATACAAGTTTCCGGTTGCACCACAGCTAACTGTAGTCACAAAGAAGCAAATATATATAATTCCTGTACCATAACAAAGCTCAAGTGTACCTGAAGCCTTTAGTCAATTACATTTCCTATTCTGCTACTTTAACATCTGTGAAATGAGCTGAACTAAAGCGCCTCAAGCACACACTGTCACTATTGCATTTTGTTTCATGTTTCTGCTGCAGTAACTGTAGGATTCAGTTTTGGCTGGAGAAACATTGAAGAAAAACAGAAATGGGCTCTCAGTGATAACATATATTCAAATCAATTTCATCTGGATACTCCTATTTGCTTCTCTTCAAACAGTCTATAATCTCACAGCAAAGTCCAGAAGGACCCTCCAGCCCTCCATTCAAACCAAAGGCACCAGCCAGGTGACAGCCAACTTCTGCTCGGCACTCTGCTAACACCAGGCAAGGGCTCACACACCCTCAGAGAGGTCAACAGCCAGGTAACATTCCATTCCCAGAATGTATTTCTCCACACAAAATACATGCACACAGACTATAGAGATCTGTAACTCATAAATACTAGTTAATATTGGGACTGTTAGATATGCAATTCCACTCGTTGATGTTGAGGATGACAAAATGGGAAGCCACCAGTACCCACAACCCAGTCACAGGTGACATGACGTGTGGCAGATCTGCAAATGATTAGGGACTCTGTACAAGTTCTCAGATCTAACTGGAATGGATCAGTCTCCAGTAGCAAAAGATCACAGAATTGCATGAGTTGAAAAGGACCACAATGATCGTCCAGTTTCAACCCCCCTGCTGTGTGCAGGGTCACCAACCAGCAGACCAGGCTGCCCAGAGCCACATCCAGCCTGGCATTGAATGCCTTCAGGGATGGGGCATCCACAGCCTCCTTGGGCAACCTGTTCCAGTGTGTCACCACTCTCTGTGTGAAAAACTTCCTCCTAATATCTAACCTAAACCTCCCCTGTCTCAGTTTAAAACCATTCCCCTCTGTCCTATCACCATCCACCCTCATAAACAGCCATTCCCCCTCCTGTTGGTACACTCCCTTCAAGTACTGGAAGGCTGCAATGAGATCTCCCCTGAGCCTTCCCTGCTCCAAGCTAAACAAGCCCAGTTTCCTCAATCCTTCCTCACAGAAGAGGTGCTCCAGCCCTCTGATCAGATTAGTGGTCCTCCTCTGGACTTGTTCCAAGAGCTCCATGTCTTTCAAGATCCCAGTATAGCTAATGTCACAGTGATCATGTTACCTGGTAGCCCGAGCAAAGAATGCCATTAGAAGTAATGGCACTCAGCGTACATAACCCTGAAATTATTTGGAATAGTGTTTTACCTCTCACAAGCAAAGACATCACAGAAGCCCCACTGCAATGTGGCAAAATGTGTGTGTGCAGATACAGTGCTGGTGGGCAGCTGGGCTGAGAGCTGGCAGCAGTCAGCTGCTCCACAGTGATCCCTGCTCTCTCCCCCAGGTGTCAGGGTGAACGTGCTATCCTTCTTTCACTGATAAACAGGACAGTTAACAGCTCTTCCTGAGGAAAATATAACACACAGTTATAATCCTGAACCTCTTTCTTATCAGCTGCCCTTTTCAGAAAATGAAAAGAACACTGTTTCAGCAATTTTTTAAATGTTTCAGAAGATCATTTTTAAGAAGGTTTTAAAAAGGATCGACTTGCTCATCCTCAAAGAAACTGGTGTCTCACCATTACAAGCCAGCAATTATTTTTTCTTTTTTACTTTTCTTTTCTCTTCTAAACCAAAAATTACACACCTGCATAAAGATGATTAATGTAACAACCACGCAGGTACTCATTTCAACTATGGATTGATTCCACTTCAAATATATTTTTATATGAACTTACAATTAGATTGTATTTTTACAAAAAAAATTAAATATTTCCACCATTAACACTCTGAATGACCTCGTGTTCCAATTACATGCAAACTGCTATCTCAAGAGATATCAAACCTGCTGGGAGGTTTGCTGCCCTTCCTCTGCAAGTTTTTGACTTCTCTTTTCTGAAAACAAAAGCATTCAGTACTTCAGGGAATGCTGGTCTGTGTTGGTACTTACATCGTACTGTTTGCAACCCTTTTACTATGATTGGATGATAGTAACATATATCATTTACAGTCACTTTCACATCTATCATGAAAAAAATGGAGCAATTTCTTTTTGTCTATAATTATTTGCCTCTCTCACTGTAACACTAACTCTACACCCAACAGATTAGCTAAGAGATTGTCCTGGCTAAACTACTGTCTCAATTCAATGTTATTCTGGCTTGCTTTGCAAAAGTACATTCTGGACCATTACTGCACTGCAAAACTATTATTTAGAAAAGGCACACCCACAAAAACTCACACAGTAAATCAGCATCATGAAAGCACTCAAGTGTACCACATCTGCACAAAAAAATCACTGTAGTTTCCTTCTGTATTTTTATCCTTCTCCTCAGGAGACCAATCCCTACTCAGACCCTTTTCTTTTATATATACTCATTCTACCTATGATTTAAACTGGTGAAATGCTAGTTCTGATTGACAGCACTCTGTACTCCCAGGGAATTATTGTATTCAGTGATTTAATGTACTTGGATTACAGCTTGCTCACGTTCTCCTGGCTTGGAACAAAGTTACCAGCAGAGCCTCTGGAAAAGTGCCACCATCTGCAGAAGCAGTTTCAGAATATGTGAGTTTAGTACTTAAGCCAACCAGACACACACAAGCCTACAAACCGCACCTGATTAGTGTCAAGGCAATGAAGGAAGGTTATTTAATGGACTAGAAAGAGAACCAGGGACATCTCAAAGGAAACCAAGGAATAGCACACAGACATCCACACCAACTACTGGGAGGTTATGGGCCAAGTCATTTCTAGGCATAGGCAGGACAAGAAAGTGACCAGGAACAACCAACACATGTTTAGCACGAACTTGACCATCACCTTCTGCAATGATCTTATGGCCAGGTAATGGGAAAGCAGCACATACTGTATGCCTTGAGCATAGCAAAGCCTTTGAGGCCATTCTCCATGGCACAGTATAAGCCCCCTTAGAGTCAAATCAGTGAGGTGTGGACCAGCAGACAATAAAGTGAGTTGATGATTGACTAGACTGTCAGCTCAAAGAATAATTACAAGTAGTATGAAGCCCAGCTGGTGACAACTTACTAATGTTTCTCTTTGGGGATGGACAGTGGGGCTAATTGCATTTAACATCTTTATTAGCAGCCCAGGTAATAGCGTAAAGCCTACAGACAGATATCAAATTTGGGGTAATGCCCAATGCACAGGTGGGTTTTTATTCAGAGGAACCTAAACGAGCTGGTAGGAACAGCTGGGCTGTATTAGTACAAGTGTAGCCAGCAAGCCAAGTAAGGGAGTCTTATGCCTTTTGCACACTGTTCTCCAGCAACATTCTCATAAGAGTAGCTCCAAGCTCACTAGTGTAAAGCAGACACTGAGGTGACAGGATGAAGCCAGAGTCTACCAAGACCATAAGGAGGGATGACGAGCAGGGTTGGAGATGATGCGAGAGCTGCACTTGTTCAGCCTGAAGGAGACTAGGCTAAGAGGAGAGCTTGCAAATGCCTACACCTATCTGATGGGAGGCTGTAGAGAACGTGAACCTGGTTGCAATCAATGCTCACACATATATGCCATCCTAGAGTTACATATAGGACAAAGAAAGCAGGGAAAACAATAACTCTTCTTTCAAAACACTTCTAATAATAATTCCTACATAAGTTTCTCAATTTAATTTTTCTGCCACAGAATCTCAGCAATCATACTAAAATAGTATTAGTTTTCCAACAAACTGAATATTTAATTTCAGTAAACCACTTTCACTATCATAAAGCCTTCCATCCAAAAGCATCAGCAGCTACAGTTTTTCAGCTTTATGTTTGGAATTTGTGATTTATGTGAATTGCCAAACAGCCCTATTTAAAAATAATAAAAGAAATACTATACTTTCCACTTCAAAAGTTCGTGTTACCTTTATTTAGTGCTTAAAGACAAGAAAGTACAGACAGATGGTCAGCCTCTATTCACACACAAAACAGTTTTCACCTGAGACGCAAACAAAACTCATCTCTTTTACTCCATATCATTATCTACTAATAGAGGGAACAATTAGTTCACAATTCTAACCCCAAGAACAGGGACTACAGTTGAAGATGCCAAACTAATTCCTGCTGGATTTGACTGCGCTCAAGGATGGTGCCATTCCCAATTACAGGAGTTCCATGCTGAGGGAAAAATAGTAGTGCTAGCTGAATCTGCTTTAAATTTTCTTGACCAATTCAAGATATGATATTGCAGATTTAGTTTTTATTTATTTATTTTCAGGCACTGGAATGGGGTTCCCAGGGAAATGGTGGAGTCACCCACCCTGGAGGTGATCAAGGAACATTTGGATATTGTGTTGAAGGACATGGTTTAGTAAGAGCTAGTGGTGATCAGTGGATGGTTGGACGGGATGATCTGTGGGTCTTTTCCAACCTTGGAGATTCTACGATTTCCAGCTACAGTGCAACCAATATATTTGCCTGATGTTAAAAGTGCTATTTCACTTAACTGGAGTCATTGCTCCTCTGGTCCATAAACCTTCTGAAATTGGCTGCAGATACTGCAAGCTGTTCAGAATCCTGAAGGTTAATCATCAATAATGCCAGGAGAGGTGCCAGTTAATTGCTTCCGAGCTGGTACCTCTGGAGGTACCTCACTTGACACAAATGTAGAGGTTAGGATAACGCAGTGCAAACATTTTATATCAAGAGTTTTCATTTGACAATCAAAACACTACACCTCAGCTGGAAAACCATCACATACAAATCAATGGAGCAAATCAGAATGAGAAGCATTCAACAATGATACAGGCAGAAAAAAAAATAATTAAGACTTGATACAGAACAAACAGTGACAAATTTTTAAGTTATATTCTCTCCTGCACAGTAAAATAGAATCAGGATATATTTTTGTATTATACATTTCAATAATTTATATTTATGTATCTATATACAGCATATGGACATCCTGACATAGCCTGCATCAAGCATTGACACATTTCTGAGTGATCCATCTAGTACAGCACAACTGCTTATAAATGACTTGAAATTTCATTACATACTTTTTTCACAATGATCATCAATCTACACAAAAACCTGCTTCTAAGCTGCAGATTTTAATTTTGCCTTCAGCTTGTTGATCCAAACAGACTGGAGTAGGATGCTTCTGAGGCACTGGTACAAGCACTGGCTGCAGTCACCTAGTCAGACTGTAAGCCTCTGACAGTAACATCACTTTGCTGAACGCTGTTTCTTCACCAGGTGCCAGGTAGTTTGGGTACAAGCTGGATCTTGAGTTGACAAGAATTTCTGCTACAGATTTCCTGTACAATTTTCAGGAAGCCACGGGAAGGAGACAGGGATTCAATAAAAGATCGAGACACACATTTATGTAGCTGGACTCCCATCACACTGAAGACAGTTTAAGGAGAGGCTTTCAGAACTAAGGAGCATTAATCTGACCCACTAGCAGGGGCTCTCTGCAGGTATCTAAGCCTGAGTCTCTGTATCTGAGACTACTATATGCAGATATGTTCTATGTTCTGGATCAGCAGCTGGAAGCCAAGATAAAAGACTTTAATGTAGCCATCCATTTGACAGTTGGACTAGATGATCTTGGAGGTCCTTTGCAACCTTGTGAGTCTATGATTCTATGAATGTATTTCAATAGGTGTGTTGGCAATGAACTAAAACAATCCCCTGGCTATCTGCTCCATCAGTCTTATCTCCACAATGAACTGATCCTGCAAGATCAATGAAGACACCCAAAGTTCAGCACCTAATCTTACTCTGAAGCCTACCGTGAGAAGTTTACAGATAGACTGAGGTACAGAAAATACTGGTGCTTTTTTTTTTTCCATTCATTCAATTGTAAAGTGTTATATGATGGTGAAATCAGGTCTATAATCATATTGTCAGCCATGCTTGAAAACACAGTATTTCTTATCAAAGACTGAAATGATGAGATGAAGTTTAGAATTAAGTCTTAAAAAACGAACTATCTGTATAGACAACACTCCTCTAGAAATGCAACAGCGCAACTGTTAAAGTAATTTTGAAAAAACATTACTGTACATGGATCAATATTGAATAAAAACACTTCAAAATTAATAGATTCCGAACATGAAGCTAGAAGACATGGCAACTGGTAAAGCTCAGGAACTACAGAAGAACTGTAGAAAATAGCCTTGCCTGTTTCAAGTGATCAGCTCTGCTACTGGAAATCAAAGAAAACTACAGAATAATCCTCAATCACACACACGATATACATGGTCAAGTGCAAGCTGCCCAATTTTGACAACAAGCATTTTACAAGTCAGCTAAATAGTATTTGGAAGGTTCATTTGAAATAGTGTAAGTGAATACCCATTAAAGCAAATAAAAAACTAAGGACTTTACACCCTTCTGAAACATTACTGAGAAAACCTGGAAATTGATCAATCTGGAGAGCTTAGGTTCCAATCTACCATAGCTTAGGTTCCCAACACACTACAGCTTCAGAATTATTTAACTCATTTTAATAGAAAAATAAGGCAGAAGGCTCCACATTTTGTTACTCCTACAGGAAATGGTCTACACACAAAGATTTGTTCTTCTCCAGTTCCATTTGGCTCTTGTTTTTTATGGCAAGAGCAGCATGAACACAGAACTCTCAAAAAGCCATCAGTGCTAGGAATACATCCAGGGACTCAAGTGACCAAATCACACGGCATTTCAGCATGCCATGTTCTTTCTTAGCTTAGGTGTGTACTACACTGCATTTAACAAACTTTCTGAAATAGTTACCGTTATGGAATAAGCCAATTTTTAATACTTGAATATTAGCTTCTTTTTTTTTAAACTGCTCCTTACAGTTGCAATAGGAACCCTGAAGATCTCTTCAATGTTAAAAGCTGATTAACTGTTTTGCATCTTTTTAGCATGTATTTACATTTTGCAGCATGTCCTCACACGTGCTTTCATACAGTTACCCAGAAGGCAGGCTTCTGAACTAACGCTTTGATATCAGCCCTTTGATACGTTCAGTACCAGCACTTCCCTCTAAAACCAGAGTGATTCAACCCAGAGAATAGAGCTGTACGTGGCTCCCTGTGCAGGCAGGACTGCACTCCAGGGACGAGCCACGTCAACAAAACCCGTGTTCACAGAACACAGCCAGCCTCTCAGAAAGCGAAAAGCCCATCTCTTTGCCCAGCTAGCCCACATCACTTCTACTGCAATTAAGCAACCCTAACAAATGTTTGTTTTATCCAGAAGCTGCACAAACATAGATGATTTAATTTCTCCTCAAAGAATTTAATAAGGCTGCTTGTCTGCAAGTAGTTACTTATGAGAGAAGGAAAACAAGAATCAAAATTGGATTCTGTTATTTTTCCTAGATACAGACGATCAATTGACAATACTGTTTCAAAAATATTTCAGTATGCCAAAGGCATACACAGTTCAATAAATAGTTAAACAAAGGAAATCCTGCTCCGATTCAAACACAGGTTTGGGAGAGAACCAGTACAGACAGGATATCAAAAGCGACCCTTCAGAAGTCCCCAGAGAGCACTTTAGTGCACCAAAGAACTCAGAGCTAAGAAAAAAACAACAAAAAACAACACAACTTCAGCTCCTCTGAACAGCCATGTTCATGTTCAGCTGACGTAGCTGAACATTATTCCTTCCCCAGACCTACACTTCCAAATCACCCCAGCAGCAATCACCCTCAAACACACAGCCACCACCACGTGCATCAGCACAGGAGCGCTCAGCAGGAGGCAGCTCCTGCACGCAGCAGCCCTGAGCCCCGCCAAGCCCACCCTGCCCAGCATTCAGTGCCACCCCTTCCCGTTTCCTACCACAAGTGTCTCCAACAGCGCAGAGCTGGATCAGAAATATTTCTTGCTGTGTTTTTTCAAGCTCAGTTCACTTCTGCAGCTATTAGAAACAAACCAACCCACTTTGGCCACAAACCAACCCTCTTTGACTACAGGCCTGGTCATGAAGCCGAGATGGCTTGGTTGCATCTGTGTGAACAACACAGAGTTACACACCACTGAAACAAATCTGGGCTTCAGACTGAGTAGAACTTTGTGGGTATGCTTATGTTCTCCCCCTCAGTTGCATTACTTCTGCTATACACAAATATTTTCCATCATATTTCTAACACTTCTTGCCCAGTGAAGCCATCTACCCAGCTCAGACGTCACTTACTGCAGCGTTATCATCCAGCAATTAGAACAGAAGGTAACCTTTTTGGCACACAAAAGTATTTTCAATTTTGCAATAAGACAGAACTCTTTACTCCAGTTAAAAAGATCCAATTAAGGGTTTGCTGTTAACAATCAAGAGGAAGCACTTCCTCTAAATCCTTAGGGCTGACAGCACAAGCTTAGCCAAAGGGAGTGCTGCCCGCCTCCCACACACCTGCACTGCACACTGAGCCCCAGTCACTCACAGGTTACAGTAAAATAAAGGCCTGTGCGTCCCACACAATTCACCCAGTCAGAAATTAAGTGTTATAATGTTCTAACAGAGAACAAAGTTTAGAGCCTGGCTTATTACAAACAAGGGAATAATAGCCAAGCACTGCTGTTGCCTGGCAGAAATGTCAGATTACTTAAGATAACACAGGCACGACTGATGCTGATACTCCAGACTGCTTCATCCTCTGTAATTTCAAACTCCAAGGATACTGTTTAATTCACAAGTGCCCTGAGAGCTTCTATCACATCTCAGGCCAATGTCTTCTTCCGTAACTGGGAAATGGAAATACATTGTGAAAATAGGAATGCAATTTTTCAGCTGTGTCATTACTTGTATACGTGGAATATTAATTTGGCACATGATAGACACAGCCACTATAATCACACTTTGGTAACACTCGTGCTGAGTATACATCTGCAGTCAGGGCCAGTCTGAGAAGCACCAAGAAGGATTTATACACCTATCCAACACAAAAAAATGAGAACACCCAGTAACTAACAGATGTGGGTCTTTTGGAAATTAAGTAGTAATTGGTATTTTTTGCACTCCTAAGAAGTAAGAACTAAAATTCTAAACCCTTACTAAATCCCCAGATACTGCCAGCAGCACAATTTCAAACCCAGGGATTGCTTCAGGAGCTCCCATTTTACAATGCAGTGAATGACATCACTGAGGAAAACAAATGGTTCTACTCATGAGTTTTTTATCACACACAGATGAGGTGTGGATTGCTCAGAGGCCAAAAATATATTTTATTGTTTCTTAGCTATAAACGAAGTGATATCTGGGGAAGAGAAAGATTGCCATGTAATCATCACGAGCAGACAGCCAGCTGCCCTGCTCCTGCTCGTATCCCCCAAATCAGATGAAGCTCCTCCTTTGTGTCACCTACCCTACCCACCGTCTGCTCCAAGTACCATTTAATACAGTTTTGGTCTCACTGTACCTAGCAAACAAGTATGGAATTAGTTCTTAAGAACATAAGCATTTGAAGCACCATTACAAAGTGAAAATTAAACCCCTTTTTAATTACAGAGACAACATGTGTCTGATTGCAGCACTTTCTAAGGGTAGTACTGATTAAAAATGACTTGTCAAAGTAAATCTTTTGAGCAACAAGCATAATTGAGAACTATACTGCTACTTGCATCAGCAGCAAAACTATCAGCTAAATGCATTTTGCAGGATTTTAACAGTATTAATATCAAAACAAAATTAAATAAAAGTAGACATACATGATTTTAGAAAGGGCTGACCATAGCAAACAGCTGTGAAGAAAGCTTTAGATTCCCTCAAAAACTGACAAAATTCACTCCATAAAGCAGTGATTAAATCTAACAACTACAGCAGAGCTCACAACTTACTCTAGCTGAGGAACTTCTCAGTAGGCCCCTCACAGTACAGTAACTTCACAAAGTTACACAGAAGTTTTAGGAAGTTGCAAAGAAGCTGCAAAGTGAGCTCGTAAGTTATACTGCACGTGATGGTGATGAGAACAGTGTTGTAAGAGTGAAAAATAAGGTGAGATTATGAAGTAGCAAAAATATATTTCACAAATTCTACGATAGTTCAAAAAGTTGGTGCTAATCCCAGACACTCAGAAGAACATGCCACTCCTCTGATGGCTCCAGTCAAATCCAATCACAATTAGAACAAATGCATGCAATTATAATACCTGTCTAGCAGCTGCTATTTCAAAGTAAAGAGGAATACTTGCTTCCTTCAGAATCAGGAGGAGTAAAAAAAGCTTCCAGCAGCAAGGAAATAAGATCATTTCCTGCAGCTGTGTCACATGTCCTGCTCAGCCCCTGCTGCTGCTCACCCCAGAACTCTCTGAGGCCAAAGCCCACAGCTGGAGTCCTCTCCAGAAACACCTTTCACTGCTGTTCCAGAAGCACAACTATCCAAACTTTCGACAAC
The DNA here is from genome assembly GCF_026119805.1 of Tympanuchus pallidicinctus. Lineage (NCBI taxonomy): Eukaryota > Metazoa > Chordata > Aves > Galliformes > Phasianidae > Tympanuchus > Tympanuchus pallidicinctus. Next base: position 31,171,166 of record NW_026294802.1, read on the forward strand.
TATGAACAATTTCATCTAAAGTGCTTCAGTAACAAGGTGAGCTATGCAAATCACAGTGGAAATGTAAAAGGGAACACAGAAGTCACACTCGCATGGGAGTATGGCAAACACGCTCAGCACGAAGCAAGCTCTGCACACACAGAGGTTATTCAAACCTTCAGCATGGCAAATGTAATGCAGCATCATTAAAAACACGGGCTTAATAATTGCACTGCCCATCCCCTTCATGAATCTTGAAGAGAATGAACACCAACACAGCTGAAAGCTTGTTCAGATGCCAAACAGCCCACCTGGAGTCACACAGTACCACAGTAGACCTCCCCCAAAAACACAGAGATTTACTTCCCTTCTACTGACTGCAGCCACTTCTTGTTCTTACACGACTTACACCATTTCTCAAAATACACCAGCACTCCTCCACAACCTGCAATGACAGGTAACACACTACTGCAGGTGCCTTCATGCCTTTCAAGCACAGTCACTTCACCTACTCAAGCACACAATGCTTTATATGACACTAAATATGCTATCGCTTAATTGGAACTAATGCCACAGCACACGCATAATTGCTTTCTTCTAAGCTGACAGTATTCTTCATATTTCCCAGGTACTTGTCTGGTTCTACAGCTTAATCCAAGTTAATATATCAGTACTTTTTCCCTGTTGCGTAGAAGAAACATTCAAAACAACAAGTAGCGATGAGGAAGAAGTTGAAATAAACTACGTAACACACACCAGAGAAACACAGTTGTGTCCTTTATCTGCAGGAAAATCAGAAATGTTGTCTCTAACTTGAAGTAACGCCATGCTCCCAGGGCAGCAGGCACGGCCCTGGGATGCCAGAGGTCGAAGAGCGTTTGGACATTGCTCTCAGACACGGCGTTTGAATTTTGGGTAGCACTGTGTGGGGCCAGCAGTTGGAGCCGACGGTCCCCTTGGGCTCCTTCCGGCACGGGATATTCTATCATTCTGTAGTTAAGATTACTGAACTCACGGGTAGCGTTTAGAGCAAAGTAAGATTTGAAGAAATACAGAGACGGTGCTACTAACACACGTTTATGGACGGGATTTTTGAGGAGGGAGAAGAAATCAACTTCTGTCTGTCAGGCTTGCTGAGGCTCAGCCGCAGCACCAGCCGGCACAAGGCACAGCAGCTCGCGGCGGGACGCAGAACCGCGGCTCCCCGGCGGGGCCGCTCCGGAGCGGGGCCGCCTCTCTCCGCACCGCGCCGGCACCGAGCCGGAGCCAAACTTCAGCCGCCTTAACACCGGCGGGGAGCTCTGCGGGCTCGGCGCTGACAGCGGCCGCGGGACCCGAGCCGCCCCGGCCGACCCATGGCCGCAGCGCCGCTCCGTGGCGCGGGGAACGCCGCCTCCCCTGGTCCGCTCGCCCCGCCGCCTCACCCGGCTCCCTCCGGACCCCGCACCGTGACGTCCCTCCGAAGCGGCGCCGCGGCCCGGCCGCTCCTCACCTCCTTGACGGGAGGAAATTTTTTCCTGCACTCCAGGCTCAGGCCCCGCAGGTCTCCCTGCATGTTTTCCAGCAGTTTCTTCACGGCTTCGGGGCTGCTGGTGCCGGACATGGCGGCGCCGAGCCGGGCGATGTTCCGACGGGGCAGGGGCAGGGGCAGCGCCTCCGGCTCCGCGGCCCCGGCCGACACGTCCGCGCCCGACACCGGAACCCGTCAGCCGCGGCCTCTTCCCTCCCTCCCTCCCCGCCGCCCGCCCTCCCCGGGTCGCCGCCGCCGCCCCCCCCGCTCCCACAATGCCGGGCGCCGCGCGTCAGCCGCACGGCCTGGGGCGGGCGGAGCGGCCGCGGGGAGCTTGCAGAGCGGCGCGGCCTTCTCGTGCCGCGGAGGGGCCTGTGGCGGCCTCGCGGCGAAGAGCAGCGCGGGCAGGAGGTGCTGAAGGGTCGCGGCTTTGCGCTGCTGCCTGGCTTTTAGGGGCGGGGAGGGGGTGCGCGGGGCGCAGTTTGAGCGCTCCCCGGGTAACGTCAGGGGGTGCCACGCAGGCTGAGCGCTGTCCTGGGCTGCAGGACGCCATCCCGGCCCCTCACCTCTCCCGGAGGTGTTGGTCCTTGCCGCAGTAACCATTCGCTGTGCGTCTCTCCTCACAGTGCCCGCCGGCCGGTGCTCCTGCGAGATTAAAACTTCCCCCCCCACACACACACACGTTCTGTAGTCTGTTAATTTTTTTGTCTTGAGAACCTTGACAAAAATAAAAAACGAGTTTCTTCAGAACTTCCTATGTTTTATTCAGAGAATGTTCTAAGATTGGCATAAACGATGGGGTCGGGTGCACCCTCAGTAAGTTTGCAGATGACGCTGTGCTGAGATGATGGTGGCAGGAAGAAGGGATCCATCCAGAGGGACCTGGACAAACTTGGAAGGTGGGCCCAGGTAAATGCCATGAGGTTCGAGGATCCCAAGTGCAAAGTGTTGCATTTGGGTCAGGGCACTCCCAGGTATGAGTACAGACTGGGAGAAGAACTCCTTGAGGGCAGCCCTGCAGAGAAGGATTTGGGGGTCCTGATGGACGAAAAACCAGACGTGAGCCAGCAGTGTGTGCTTGCAGCCCAGAAGGCCAACTGTGTCTTGGGTTGCATCAAAAGAGGGGTGGGCAGTAGGGCCAGGGAGGGAATTGTCCCCATCTGCTCTGCTGTGGTGAGGCCACATCTGGAGTACTGCAACCAGGTCTGGGGCCCCCAGCACAGAAAGGATGTGGAGCTATTGGAATGGTCCAGAGGAGGGCCATGAGGATGGTAGGAGGGCTGGAGCACTTCAGCAAAGACAGGCTGAAGGAGCTGGGCTTGTTCAGTCTGAAGAAGAGAAGGTTATAGGGAGATCTCATTGAGGCCCTCCAATCTTTTAGGGGAGATTATAAACAGGAGGGAAATCAGCTCTTTACTTGGGGTAGATAGCGATAGGACAAGGGGAATAGTTTAAAAGAGGGGAGATTTGGGGGAAGTTTTTCAAAGAGAGAGTGGTGAGGTGCTGGCACAGGCTGCCCAGAGAGATTGTGGATGCCCTATTCCTGGAGATGTTCAGACCAAGTTGGATGCTGCACTGGGCAGCCTGATCTAGTGTTTGATCCAGCAATTGGCGACCTTGCTTGTAGCAGGGGGTTGGGACTAGATGATCCTTCAGGTCCCTTCCAACACGAGCCCGTTCTATTATTCTATAAAGATTGTTTTTCATCTTTTGTGTGTGTCTTTTAGTGACAAAAGAAAAATAAATTGTCATGTAACACACACTGCATATCGTGTGGCATGGAGGTTGCCCGTGGCACAGCACTGCTACTTTTATCTGTGCCCCTATCTGTCAACATAAGCCCTTAGCTTTGCTTTAAGAAGCAAGAAGTAAAGGATTGCTTTATAAATAACTTATTTTAATGTCTTTATTTTTACATCGTTTTCAAACCACCGGCTGTTAACTTGGCAGTGCTTGATAAATGGATGTGACATTTTGAAAGTGAAGGAAATGTTAGCACAATTAAATCAGGTGGTCAGAGTTAGAGGCTGCGTTCTCATGTGACGAGGTCAGGATATCACCTGTTCAGCATTCAGTGAAGACAAACTTGGACTCTGCAACATTTTTTGAGATTCAAAATGCATTTTGTGATGTATTCTCAAGGACTTCGATTTTTATGTTTAAATACAAGAAAAAAAAGTTTTTTTCTGCAGTGCTATTTATTTGCTTAACCAGTAAGCATTTTGCTAAGGATTTTCAGAATCAATTGCATTTTGGTGTTCAGTCTCACTGGCAACTGGCATTTAAATCCAAATACTTCAGTGAGAAACCTGGGTGGATTGCTGGGAGACTGAGGAAATCAATTAAGGCAACTGATGACTGTGTGTAGGTATTTCTTGGGTAAGCTTCGATTGCTCACTTCCTTTTCGTTGTTTGGGCTTTTCCACATGTCTGTTTTATACCATCTGCTGGACACAGGCAGCTGTGGGCGTATTGGTAAGCATCTGCCTCAAGTAGAAGGACTGCTCTTTGTTGTGCAACCAGGGTCAGGAAACTGTCTTGTAGCACTGCCTTTCTCACAAAAAGGGACTGTTTTGGGTAGAATCTGTTTGAATGTGACATCTTGAGTTTAACTGTTCATGTTCTAGTCAAAGTGATGTCCTGCTGCCATATTTCCTTGTGAACAACTGTGAGACAAGTAGAAAGAATTGAGATTAATATCATTTAAAGGAAGCAAGTTATTATGTCATGAAGTGCAGGTGCACAGTTATTTCCTGCAGGCTTTCTTGTTTTGCCTAACAAAACAAGTACTGCAAACATCCAGGTTAGGAGGGGGACTGCTTTTAATTTGTGAATGCCTGTTCAACAACTTATATGAAAGATAGATTACATTTTCTTTGATGAAAACCACAGCTGTTGATTTTCCATTCTTCCTCACAGATAAAAGCCTTACTTTCGAAGGAAATAAAGACTGTTTCTGGCTGATGTTCCGCCCTTTTCACTGGTCAGTGCTCAGAGTTGCAGACCAGGAAAGAGAGGACCATATGTTAACAACTTTCACAAGCAAAAAAGATTAACATACTTGATTCTTAAAGTAATTTTCTCATTACACTGTAGAATTTGGAGTTTATTGGGTCTGTTGAAATCCATGACAGATTTTTACTGTCGCTCGCTAGTTGAATGTTATGTTGCACGCTATTTAGCTTTTAGCTGTCTGCTGTCCTCTCTGCAGATTAACAGCACTCTCTTCTAACAATGTCAAACAAAAACTGGATGTGCAGTTGCAATAGCCCAATTCATAGTGCTGGAATGTAGAATTATTCATAAAAAATACTACGGTAACATATTCTGGGAAATTCTTACTGCTTCCTAAATTGAGATTATTAGGACTTTTTAATATCACACTTGCTCCTTATACATTGTGACGCGTCTGAATCAAGTGGAGCACTTATGAATTTATGGAGACCTACTGTAATTGAGGAAATTGAGCATAAAATGACTTAAATAAGCAACACATCTATTAATAGAAGAGTTTTTTTTCAGGTTAAGTGCAGTCTCCTGCATATCTTCTGTGAGGGCCATTGTGTGTCTGACATTTAAATCTCAGTAACTTAGGTTACAATGTGTTCTACTTGCACTCTTTCACTTTTTGTCATTGACATTTGTCATACGTATCATTTCACCTACTGCTTTGACACTGTCTGCTCAGTGCAGCCAGCCAAGTACAGAAAGATTGCTCGTGGGTTTGAAGGTGAATCATGTAAGTGCCTGCAGAATTGTAACCTCCTTCGGACCTGCTGAATACCAAACATGGGAGCTGTACGGTTCCTGAATCTCAGACATGTCTCTTTAGCATATCTTTATTCTGTTGTACGCTTTCTGTAAGAACAGAAGATTTATTACTTAAGTTAAAACAGAGTGGTTAAAGTAAACTAGTCAGGAATCTTGAGTGATGCTTAATCAGTGTGAGGGTGACTTACTGTAGAAGCAAATCTTTGCAGTAGCTACTATTGCACATACTTATAATCACAGGTAAAAATGCTTGCCTATCTTGACCTGCTTTTAATGCCTTTATTTCATTTCCAGTCACTTATGAATCAGAAAGTGGAACAGATGTGTGGACAACTCTAAGAGCACATTTTTGACTAGCACGTTGAAATGCTTGTTGGCTTTCAGGCAAACCTGGTGTTGTGCTGTAATTATTATCTGGTTGCTTGTTTTGTTATTAAATTATATGTTGCGATGGGCAGCGGATGATTGAAATCATTCCCCGTAGCTCTATTGCCCTAATTACCAACAGAAATGTTCATGAGACCTCTTGTGATTCATTCAATTACCTCTCAGAACCACTGTTCATATTCATTCCAAGTGACATGCATCAGGCCTTTGGATTTGATTAAGGATGGAAGAGCGCTCAGCTGTATTCATTTCAGGTGTCTGCCTCTACTTGCAGTCCTTCTTGGTAGAGGTATACAGATTCAGATTTTGATACAAGAACGAAGTCAATGTGCCTGTCATGTGGTGTTATGATATGGAATGCTGATAAAACCAGGACAGTTGCCACAGCATACAGAGGGAAAACCTGGATGTCACTGTGGCAATAAAAGCGGCCTCGTGCTGATGAATAGAATTGTAGTCCTTCCTCTGGGTTTATTTTACCCATCCTCCTGTATACTTCTGTAACTACTACAAATCTATATATACTACTAAGCAATCTTCAAGATATTAAATGTCGTATTTTTATTTAGACTATAAATTAAAACAAGGTGAAAGAACTCCCCTTCTTGAACAGTTAGGCTGTGTTCATTTTTTGCACAGGTATGAGCATGTATTTACAGAGTAGTAGAAGTTTTGTTTGAACGTTTGCATGTTAACACATTTTATTTTGCTTAGTCAACTAACAGAGCAATCCCAGTTGCCTGCTGGTGACTTCTCCTCTTCGTCATCTGCAAACTGTCAGCAATTATGTTACATTATCTTTAAGAACATTAACAAAAATGTGAAGTAGGGATGCCCAGAATTGTAGACCTATGACATGCATTAGATAATTAGATGATTAGATTCTCTATGAAGCTGCAGCACCGTCACTTCAGGTCCTATACACAAATCTCTGCTGGAGGCATAGATGTGTTCACGCCTCCTGTGTCACCAGCCAGCAAAGCTGTTTTTTAACTTTTCTTGCTTTCATGTTGTCTGAAGTGATTCTCAAAGGTTGGGTTGTTAATTTTTGGTGGTGGTGGTTTTTGTTTGTTTGTTTGTTTTTGTTTTGTTTTGCATTGCCCTTTTGAGCACTGGTAATTGAATCTGGCTGAACCTGTTAAAATCTTTTCTGAGAAAGAACTGCTGTCCACTGCTTGAATTAATTTATTGCTGTCTTAGAGCTCACGGTGTGACAACAAACAGATACCTGATAGTCAGAGAATCTTTGAGCAGCACCCATACTCTTCACACTGACAACTGAGGATGAGTCAGAATAGATTAAATAAGTTTTCCAGCTCACACAGGAGGTATGGGGCTGGCCTGGGAGATAAACCTAGTCCAGGCACTAAACCGAGCCTGTCCTTATTTACATTGTATCTGAACTGTTATTTATTCAGGTCGTGCCTGTGAGTTTTCCTTAGCAGACAATGTAGCATGGTATATTCTCATGTTTCTTCAGAAAGTTCAGTGATGTTCTGCTTCAGTCGGAATTCACCGCAATCTGCGCGGCCATGGCCAGGAATGTCAGTGCATACATGAAGGCACAGATCTGCTGAAGCAAAAATAATCGTGGTTCCAGCAGTGTTATTTGATCCAGGCCTCTTGCACGGGACGGGGTTCAGCTGCGCTTCCTGGCACAGTCTCCCAAGAATCTCATCCTAACTGCAGGGCGCACAACATAAACATGTCAGCAATGCACATCGTGCTGCAGTCTGTTTACATTGCTGCTCTCACATCGACTTTCCAAAAGTCTCCCTACATCTTTTTAGTCATTTCCTTTTCATCTCTCTTTCAGGTTGTACGTATGAGAAGTATAGGAACGTTTCCAGATGCCTTGTAGCCTACAGGCGATCTACTAATCACAAAGCAACACCTGAAAGCAGAAGAGTGTTCCCCTGTGCAAAAATAATTTTTTGGGGCTGCTGTAGCAGAGATGAAAAGCCACTGTCTCCTCAGGCTTTGGTGAATCCTTAAAGAATATCATTCCAGATTGCAGCCCTGGGGCTGCAGGGTGATGCTATTCCTGAAGGAAGGTTTTCATCTACTGAATGGAGTATTGTGTGTCCTTTGTGTTAGGGGTGTCTTCTGTGTGTGTAGCCAATGTTGCAGCAGAATCTGCAAATACAGAAGATGTGTCTATGTGAATAGATGTACTCCCCCAGGTGGCATGGAGGCCAGCACTCTACATGGGCATTCTGCTGCTGGCATGGCCCACAGGACCCAGCGTGGCCCTATGCTGCTGAGTGCCTCCAGCACGGCTCTTATCAAAGCTGATTACAGTGTGACCACTTGGGTAGCTTACAGGCAGTTCTTTCTGTAAACCTGCAGGGTCAGAGATTCCTCACGGAAGAGATCTTGAGGAAGAGGTTTTGATATAGAGGCGTCGATTTACCTTTTCAGCTGTGCTCATCTTTGCTGCTTTCGGAAGAGTGGAAGCCTCTTAAAATAGTCCTTTCTACACATTTCACTGGGAGGACTTTGCCCTTTGTGTAAATATTTGTGTGGCTGCCTGTGTGGTTGTGCTCATAAGCAGCATCTGAAAGAAGTTCTATGTCTCAGATTGAGTCAAAGCAGACGAACAGAATGAACATACTTCTCAGGCTATTGGAAGGCATCCAAAGAAATCCAGTCATGTATAGCCAAATGCTTTCCTTTGTAGTAGAATGAGTACACAGACCAATTCCGTGTGTGAATATGTATTTCAAATAAAGCAGGATTATCTCATAGGAGACTTCTGTCCTGGGTCATGTACAAACAGAAATGTTTGTATTCAAGTACCTGTACCTATGGCAAGTTCAAAATAAGTGCTTAATACACACTGAGTATTGACAAATTCCTCACAAAATGGCTGTGCTCCTGATCAGCTTGGCCACTCTTGGGCAAGCAGGATACAGATGGGCTTGAATGTCAAATGGGGTGAGAGACAAAGTCAGGAGGGGGCCAGGCCCAGCCCTGCTAACAGATTTACAGCATCTCTGACAATTTAACACTGGGTTTTTTTTTTCCCCTTCAACACACTGGGGCCTTCTTTTGTTAACCTGTCCTTCGAAATTATCCTCTGCTTGGACATATAAACTATGTGGTAATGACTGAGGACTCACATCACGTGGCATGGCTCTTCTGTTACTAACTTAAAAAAAATCCTCAATATATGATAGAATCACCTGTAGGTCGTTTTCTTTCTAGTGGTTTCAGTAAGAAGTTAAATCCATTACTAGGAATGAAATTACTTTTGTTTTCTTTCCCTATTCGGTCGCCTGTTAGTGGCTTCTGCTGTACTTGCTTTTTTTATTCATAGGATGCTGCTTTTTTTTTTAGAACTTCTTTGAAACACCGTGCCTTCACCTATTAGCATTCTACAGCTACTTTCTCATTACATTCATTTTTTTCTGCTGTATTTTGTGCTGTATAGGCCTTTCTATATTCCTGCCTCTGTCTTAGCTGTGATTCATAGTTCTTCTATACATTCACAGTTCTGCACCATTCCTTTGCTTAGCCAGGGGTCAGACTTGATGATCTCCAGAGGTCCCTTCCAACTCCAGTGATTCTCTGATGATTTTTTTGCTTCCATCAGGTTGCTGGGAATTTTTGTTCATGAACGGAGTAAGTAAATTTAAATTTTAAGTCTGCTTTGATTCCTTTTTAACTGTACATTTGTTCATATAACTTTTTGGGAAGATTTTATGGGTTACATTAGGTTGGTATTCCTATGTGGGCTTCTTCTTTCAAAGAAGGAATATCATGTTAGTCAAATTCTAATAATTGGCCAAATGCCACTGGGAAAACTGAGATATTATATTCTATCACACTTGATATTAAGGGAGTTATTTGCATCATAAAAATGAGGCCTCTAAATGATACTTTCAGATGAGCACGATGTCAACCAAACAGAAATCAGAAGACTGCAGAGAGAATATGCTTCCCACATCTGTGTAGTGCCCACAGTGGGTAGTTCTAAAAGTTTCTTTATCTCCTAATGAACTTATTTCAAAAATATTGCAGAAGTGTCCAAAGTTACATTTTCTGAAGACAGCATCTAGGGCGTTATTTCTGACACCAAAAATCAATTTATGTCTGATTCCCTCAAATTATATAAAAGCAAGTTAACTGAAGCAATTAAGAATCAATGTTTTATGATTAAACACCTATTGTCTCCATCCCATTTGTTGACTGCTGTTATTATCATTGGAAATCCAAACATTATTATTATACTTCATCACAACATTTCCATTGACTCTGTTGTCCAGAAAAGAACTGGGTTATTTTGAAGCATGAGGTTCTTTTTTTTCAGTGGAGAATCCAAAGAATAAAGTGTATTGAGTATATCAATGATTTATAGTGAACAACAAAAGCATTCACATGGTGTCAGTAGCCAGGAAATTAATGATGGCAGAGATTTTTTTTAAAAGGAAAGACATGAAAATCAAAGTGCTGTTACTGATAATCCCAGCAGAGTCCAGAAAGGTGTGTCTCAATGTTTCTGTCCTACAAATGTTTGTGTATGGGTGTATTTGCTTTTGAGTTGCTGCTTTTGAATGTCTAGGAGATGAAAACTTGCATGGACCAATAGTTGTATCATATCATAGAATCATAGAATGGCCTGGGATGAAAAGGATCACCATGATCGTCCAGTTTCAACCCCCCTGCTGTGTGCAGGTCACCAACCAGCAGACCAGGCTGCCCAGAGCCACATCCAGCCTGGCCTTGAATGCCTCCAGGGATGGGGCATCCACAGCCTCCTTGGGCAACCTGTTCCAGTGCATCACCACCCTCTGTGTGAAAAACTTCCTCCTAATATCTAACCTAAACCTCCCCTGTCTCAGTTTAAAACCATTCCCCTTTGTCCTATCACCATCCACCCTCATAAACAGCCATTCCCCCTCCTGTTGGTACACTCCCTTCAAGTACTGGAAGGCTGCATTGAAATCTCCCCTGAGCCTTCCCTGCTCCAAGCTAAACAAGCCCAGTTTCCTCAATCCTTCCTCACAGAAGAGGTGCTCCAGCCCTCTGATCAGATTAGTGGTCCTCCTCTGGACTTGTTCCAAGAGCTCCACGTCCTTCCTGTACTGAGGGCCCCAGGCCTGGATGCAGTACTGCAGATGGGGCCTCAAATGAGCTGAACCAACCTGAAGTCTAACAAAAAGCACTTCTCAACAAAGTAGTCCAAGTTTCCCCCATTTCCAAATCCTTTCACCACTTTAAAATATGCTGTTGCTTCTCAAAGTCCTATTCTGCCCTTGCTGTATGTGCATTAGAAACACTTACCCTGAGTAGTTCCTTTGGTTGCAGTGCGCAGGGCTGTGCCTGGCACAGGAACATCTGGGGCAAATGTAGGGGTGCTGCAGCATGAAGGCACAATGGAGAAGCACTTGTGGAGACACCAGAGAAGGGGGACAGTGAGGCACAGCCCTTGGAGGGGAGTGCTGGCACCGTGAGCACACACAGACATCTGTTCATCTGGATAGCTGAACTGAGCATCTGAAGACAGAACAAGGCACCATCTCAGCTTACTGCCTGTGTTAGTACTTAGGATCCAAGTCATTCAGAGCAAAACGACACAGAACACCAGTCTTGCCAAATGAATAGATCATTCAGATGCTGTTCAATTCATCAGGCAGCTCTTAGTTCACGCACAATCAACCAACATCAATGAAGCCTGTGTGGAAGCTTCACCTGGAAAGGAGGAGCAGAACTAAAGCAGGACCTGAACCCTCTCCCCTCTGATCAGAGGTTGCAGAAGAAAATGAGTACCATGTGAGCACTTCTAACTGGCAATTCTTGAATCCCACAGATAAGCGTATATCTGAGTTGGCAGAAGATATGTTCTTTGCAGCAGTTCTTAGCAAGTACAGATGATGCAGAGTTACAAATTACCGTCCCTTCTGCCTGAGGATTTCCTCCTCAGATGTGAGATGCTCACACTGACACCCACCCGCAGAGCAGTGTGTGTTTTATAGCATCAACAGATGCTGAAAACAAGCAGCGTGCTTCTGAATTCTTTCCCCATGCTTTTCATTGCATTCTGAAGAATGGGTTCCCCACCCTCAGACCCCACAACAGACTTCATTTTGACTGCATGATTTGTAGTTCTTAATTTTCCTTTTGGAGGAGTGGCGTGCTTCTCAACATGGGCACGTCTGCGCCTGCCAGTGTTCATCAGCAGAAATCCTATCAAGAAGCAGCAGTGCTCATCCAGCACCAGAGTGGAAGAACAAAAAGGAGATATCATACGACTATCTTTTTTTCTATAATGTCTCCCAGGTTACATCTCAACTTTAAAAAGGTCGTAACCGGCACACTGTATGTTCCCAGGATCCGTAGTGCAGGCAGACCTAGGAAGGTTAAATCAACCTCCTGTGTTTGTTTCTGCGTCCCAGAGGAGTTCTCATGCTGCTGTTACCCACTGGGAGCTCACACTGAGCCTCGTGCCCCTCGGGCTGGATTTGGATATATGTTATTTCCTGGGATATAACCCACTTTGTACGGCTATGAGGTGAGTATTCCACACACCAAATAAAAACATTAATTCGAGAACAAGAACCTCTGAATTCTCCCGCAGTGCCCCTATTCCACAATGATTTGTGAAGACTGTTGATCAGTTGCTACTCCTTGAAAATGTATTGGGTAATACTGTATGATAATCACGTTGATGTGATATTTAAAGTGATAATTAGGTGTCAAGCACTTAAATTATTCTAGGCATGCCTGTAGTGTGATCTTAACGATGTTACTTTGCAATTAAGAACACCCATAATTAAAAAATACATCAATAACAAAGAGGCTGACTAAAACCATACTGATCGACATGATTCTTTGAGTCCTCTCAATTATTTGACCCTGGAGGACTGTTAATGCCACCCAGCACACAGAAGCCCCATTCATTCCCTAGTTAATGTGATACTTGGCCATAGGTTTGTCACACTTGGACTCGTTCAGGGCTTCTGTGCCTTTCCAGAATTTCATTCATCTTCTGTGAGATTGCTTCCATTGGATGCATGTGGTGCCCCTGGAAATAAGAAAGTGGAACTGTTTTCACAATTAGTTTGTCCACCCACAGAAAAGGACAATAAACTCCAAAGAAAAAACGCAGTTTGCTTCCTCATTAGGAATATTTATTCTACCAAATACAGCTCTCATATTAATTCTGTCTTGTTACATTTATGGTGGTTTTCTTTGTCGAAGTAACTAGTACTTGAAAACAATTTGAAATCATACTCTGCTATTAGTCTGATTAAGGAAAGAACAATTTCTGAGGAAAGCTGCAGCTCTGCCAGTTGAATTCTTTGACTATCACTCTGGCTTCCCCCAGAAGACTTCAAACGCTTAGAAAACACATTGCACTTGGTAACAGAGTGCAGATTTGCTGGGAAAGCTGCAAGGATCAAGCCTTCCCCTTAGTAACTGCTGCAGATGCTGAAAAGTGTCCTTTGTCATCTGGGGGGTGTTATCCCACAGCTCTTCTCACCTGTCATCTCAACTGCAAATCGCAGACATCACCTCAGCATGCCAGGAAGGCAGGCAGGACCTCAACCCAAACGGTTAACAAAGAGACCAAGGAACAGAATGGCACCAAAGCACCCAGAGAGCTGCCTGAAGCCAACTGAAACAAGAGGTCACGGCACACCTCCTCACCTCCCCTCACCGCAGCCCTGCTCTGCATCCCGTGCTGCTGTCGCAGAACCAGCGCGGTGCCTGGGAGCTGCACGCTGTCTTCTGCCTCCCACTCTGTTTTGTTTCTGTGACCATCGCGTTCACGAGGCTTCCTGTGCCCTGCCAGTTTGGGTTTTATGCTGACACGTAGAACCACCAAAAAGCCAGCTGTCACTGCAGCTCCAAACAACCTGGTGCTGTGGAGTTTTTTTTTTTTTTGCCAGAAGTGACCCACAAGGAGAGAGGGCAGGAACCACTTCCTCGTCTGTTTAAAGCACCGGATGAGTTCCAACGCCTTTGGATAGGCACCGTGAAGAAGGATGTGTTTTCTGGAGCTTTAATTTTAAGCGTGTCTGTGCTGAATGAATTATCCCTTCCATGTGAATACATAATAATTTTACCAAAATACCAATTTGGCCGGATTCCCAGAAATCTTGGAGATGTTCACATAGAAAAGCCATTGGTTTTCATATCTGGTTAAGAAGCTTATAAACTCAGCGTGCTGGAAACCAAATTAAAAATAATAAAAAGTCCCACGGCATAAAACATTAAATTACATTATTTTTCCCTAACTGGCGCTTTACAACCTTTAGGAGTTAGCCTCACCATGTTGTAAAAAGGCCTAAAGCAAAGAGACCTCATGGAATTTCTGCTTCCTCTCCCAGATTATGGAAGTTGCATTCTGGAGAATGCCTACAGAGAACTGACTCTGAAAGTAAGCCTTGAAGCAGGTAACACTGCACCAAGAAGGGAGTCACGTACACAAAAACCAAACTCCAACCAATCCACAAGAAGAAAATCTTGGTCCGGAGTTCTGTTGGTTTTGCTCAAGGGAGGCAATTGCCCTGCTGTACTCCACACTCGTGAGGCTCCACTGGAAATACAGCGTCCAGGCCTGGGGCCACAGCTCAGGGAAGATGTGGAGCTGTTGGAGGGGGCCCAGAGGAGGGCCATAAGGATGATCAGAGGGCTGGAGCACCTAAAGAGAAAGGCTGAGAACGTTGGGTTTGTAAAGTCTTGAACAGAAAGATGGTCTATTTAGATTGAACGTAAGGAAGAAATCTTGCACAAGGAGCATGGTGAGGCACTGGCACAAGTTACACAGAGAAGCTGTGGGTGCTGCAACCCTGGGGGTGTTCAAGGCCAGGTTGGATGGATTCCTGGGCAGCCTGAACTGGTGGGATACGTTCCTGCCCACGGCAGGGAATTGGAGGGCCCTTACAACACAAACCATTGTATGAATCTGTGACATGCGGACCGGTTTTACACCTGGTGCTCAAGCAGTCCAGTCCTGTTTGTTTGGCCCACACAACAAACAACAGGACTTCTAAGAAGCTTTCTTCCAATTTAAAATCTCTATAAAAAGAAAACACAAACTCTACCAAGCAAGGTATAGGCCAACATGATACACTTCTACTCCCATTGCTTTTCTTGTACGGGGCCCTTTTGGTAGAGAAGGAAAATTGTGCATGATTCTCAAAAAGGTGGTTCCTTCTCTAGGCTTACTTCCTCTGCTCCACATTTGTCTCTGAAGTGCTCTGATTACTGTGAGTTAAACTCACATGCTGTTTTCCTTTGTTAGCTTTGTATCACACTGCTGTCTTCCACATTTCCAAGAAGCTTTCATCATTTTTCTTGAACCGTGTCAGTTTGTCTAACCTTAAAATACATTGCCTCACTCCACAAACCATCTCAGGGTTAATATCTTGTCACTTGATCATTACTTATTAAAAAAGTTTTAAAAGAAAAGCTAATCACAAAGGTTTGTTTTTGTTGTTGCCTTATAAATGTTTCAGAGCCGAACAAGGACAGAAGAGAATCTGTCCTACACATACGTATTATCTTCTGGAGATGCCATTACTCTGGGTTCATGGTGGTAATCATGTAGCCATTCTTAAAACTGATCACATAAATCCTTTGGTTAGATAAAGACTATTCACTACACGAAGGCTGTGGTAAAAGAATGTGTAAGAAACTGAAAGACTAAATAAGGCCTTGAATAGCTTTATTGAAATCTGTATAAATAAACATGCGCATTTCAAATGTAAACCCAAGTGAACTCAAGTGCAGACAAAATTTTAACCTCTGTCATGCAGGAGGTTAGTTTACATTTAAAAAAAAAAAAAAAAACCTCAAAGCAGCTTTAAAATACCAGGATGAAACACCAGTTTAATATCAAGGTATAAAGCAAAGCCATGTCCAACATACCTCATTTATATCCTGGTCAAATGCAATTTTTTAAACTTTTTAATGCTAACATAAATAAATAATTTACCAAAATGTGCACTCACAGAGTGAACTTTTATTTACAATACACAATTTATAACCTATTGTATTTGATTAGTTCAAGTGAAGAACGTCATACTTTTTGCTTTTATCTTTATTTTTAATTATCTGTTTGAACAGTGGGACACAAAGCCATTCTCCAGGTAGTAGATATGTGAAATGTGCCCCGCAATCAAGGGTTCCTCTCAAAGGCAGTATTGTATACAAATTAACAATACATTCTTCCAACTAGATCGAAGGGAAAGCAGCAAATTAAAAAATGTTTCTAATTGTCACACTTATTTTGGCATCCTGGACCCCTGAACACAATTAACTGAAACCCAATTCAAAGTTCTTATGCCTTATATACTGTACAGGTTCTGACTTGAACATGCAAATGCCAATTCTCTTATAATGAGTTACCTTTTCAGAGCTGTAAGGCTATGGTGAATTCCAACAGGAACACACAAAGAAAATCAACAGGCCTACCTTTAAAACCAGTTTGCTCATTAATGATTTAAAGGTAGGTTATATCGAGAAATTCTCATCTAAGCCCGATACACAGTCATTACTATGGATACAGAATACTATTAACTCTGACCCTATTACAGAGTAGTTTGCAAGCTGTCAAACTATGAAAACTGGGGAGAGAGGACTTACAGCACAATTTTAAATTTTGGACTGACATCAGATTAAAATTATGCATGTCTTATAAGCAAGATAACAGGAATTATGTTTGCAGAGTAGATTCCAACAAGCAACAAAGGATACTTACATTTAATTGAAAAACTTTGTTAATGCAGCATGACATCCAGAACCTGTTCCACAGCAGCAGTAAGGTGAACATAATATTCTGGATGCACAACTATATCACAAAAGGTTAAAACACCTTTTCAAGCTATTTCTTCTATCATGATCAAATTAAAAAAGGTATTTTTTTTTTTTTTTTAGGGAGAAACATAGAAATTTGATGTTTTGAAACTACTGCTTATGTTTATGACATTTTCACTTATAGTCTGTGTGACAGCCTAAGGGACATGAATATATTCATCCAGAAACTAGACTTGGCAGTAGTATTCTTGCAGTACTAAGAAAATAAATGTCAGAAGTCCACAGATTTAACATTTTAGTCATTAACTCACATCCAAAACCAAAGAAAACATAATCCATCAGAACAGCAGCAGAAAACTTAAAAGGGGTTTATTTGTGATTTCCTATATATAGCTTGTGAATACAAGACTGTAAATGCATTAGAGACAATTTCTGTTAAAGATTTTATTGTTTCACTTCAAGTACTGCACATGTTAAAATGTAATAAAGATTTACATTCTGTTATCTGAAATTCCCCATCTCAGATTTTTATTTTTTTTAATTTGGTGGGCAATTTCACTCTTTCAATAGGTATCCCCTGTAGGAAAGTCTCTTTTATGGCTTCTAGTTCTTCCATTAGTTAGTGTGCATACAATTTTCATTTTCTATATCATTATCATTTTCATTGCTGTCTTCATCGCTTTCTAGTGGGATGCCTGTGGCAGCTGAAGCACCTTGTTTAGTTTCCCGGTCAAGAGGAAAAAAGCCAGTTCCACTGATTGTATCCTGTCTCTGGTAGAAGAGCACATACGCTGCTTTGGACTGTAAAAGAGTGCAAGACAGTGATGAGACTCCAGGCAAAACACAATCAGTTACAAGTCGATAAGGTGAAATTACACAGAGATCAAAAGCTTCATATCGATTCTTCCTGCATGTTAGAGAAAAACATTTTTGTTGTGTACAGTCCTTTAGAACGAGACAAACTACTACATGCAGATTTACTGCTGGGTTCATTTAAACTCCCTCAAGTTAGTATCACCAACAGTCTCATTTGTAGAAGAGCAAAGGGTACTTGCCACTATTTGATCCTCGCATGCAATTGACACGCTGCTGTCGTCAAAGTAGTACCATTTTCCATCGTCCTTATTTTTTGCGAAAGCAGTATCTAAGACAGAAAAGTGCAATCTTTGTACCTTCCTAGATTCATTACAGTCAGTTAGAATCACAGAATCACCAAGGTTGGAAAAGACCTAAAAGATCACCCAGCCCAACCGTTCACCTATTCCCAACAGCTCCTACTAAACCACGTCCCTCAACACAACATCCAGCCTTTCCTTGAGCACCCCCAGGCTCGGTGATTCCACCACCTCCCTGGGCATCCATTCCAGTTGCTACAGTTTGTTATGGTAAAACACTTTTACCTACTAAAAACCCCTGTCATGATAATCAGGCTTTTTCAATTTTTCAAAACACCACCACCAATAACATTCCTCCTCTAAATAAAGAAAATATACATAGAGAAAGAATATTTGAAATGAAAACCCTTAACCATTTCTTCATTATTCTCTCTGCTTTCAAGGAGATCTACAGTATACAAAAATATAAGCAAGTAAGACAAAATTAGTTGTCAGAGAACAGTAGCTCCTATGGAACTCTTCTTCTACACTTTTCACAATATCTGGAACTAAAAATTAAAAAGAACCTGCAATCATTCTTGAACTCTCATTTCACATAGATTCTTGTATTAAAACTCTTGCGAAGGAAGCAAAAAAATAATCCCTCGACCATTAAGAAAAGCCAATGATTGAAAGTGATCAGTATTTAAAATAAATATACAAAGTTGACATGTAAAGTGATGATATCTGAAATAACTTACAGTGCCCTCCTCCCATTCCTCCATAGTGATTGGAGACAGCAATCAAGTTGTAACGGCACGGCCCTGCGTTTGGATTAATAAGGAACTCTGACATGTCCAAATCACTATTAAAAAACACAAGCAAACCAAAAGATTTCAAGTTAATATTTTTGTAAACCATCTCACACTGCAATGGTCTTTGAGCCCTCTACTTTACACTTTCCCCCAAACAAACATACACTACGCCACACTGACAACGCACCTCCTTGACTCTGAGAAATGCAAATGGCACCAGTAAATTTGCCCAATGACACTGACAGACTTCTTAATACTCACCTATTGTCATCTGTATTTAATAGCTCCAATGCAAGGAATCCAAGAATAGAACCACTCTACATAATTGTTGGATTAAACATATGCCCAGTCATGCATTATATTTCTAGCACCAAAATACTTTCGTTTCTTACTTTATTGGAAAGCCAACCAATGTGTCCAACTTGTCCCTCATGTATCTGCTGTAGGAAAAGCGTTTTAGATGAACTACCAGTACTGGGGGAAGTGACCACAAGTCTAACTTTTTGGTAGCTTGCTGATGTTCTTTACAGTTTGGACAATACCTAAAAGCAAAAAAAAAAAAAAAAAAAAAAAAAAAATTAAAAAAACTGCATGTTAAAATACAGCACCATAGGGAAAGCCAATAACAAGGGAAAAACTGAATTGGCAAAAGTTTACACACACATTTCATCTTCTATTACAAGTGCCACTGATCTCTCTTCCAGTTTAAAACATAAGATGCTACTCAAAGCAGGTTCACGGTGGAGTTCAACAGTATTTTAAACACATCAGTGGCAGCTCCCTCCCTCTCTTCACCTACAGTAATCTCTGTAGTCTTTTCTCACAATTTTCTCACATTTTGTGAAGACTAAAGATCAGGAAAACTGAGTGTAAGAAAGCCCTTAAATAACATGCAGCTGTGTATTTCTCAAGTTCCAGTTTTCAAATCCATCCGTTTCCCATCTCATCCCACTGGCTGTTAAATTCACGTAGCAGTGATTATTGGAATCTGCAAAAGCTCTGCATCTATTCTGTAAGTAGGCAAGTGCCAAAAAGGCCAAGACCTGTGCTGGATTAGTGATGGCAAGACCTGAAATATCAAGAAATGATGCAATGATTGACTTTGTGTCAAGCAACTTCTTGAGCTGAGCAGTAGCATTTTTTTTTTGTTTGTTTCAACCTTCTGCTTAAAACATGCTACAAAAATAGAAGCACTTCACTGTACTTGAGTTATATGGTATCTCAAATTAAGTCTGTCCAGCATTGCATAATCTGCCCAACTTGGAAAAAAACAAGAAGTTTTAAGTCAGCCTCCTCTACTGCCGAAATAAAGGACAATCTTTGGTTATGAAAGTTTGGAAGTCTACAAAACTAAGTATCCACAAAAGTGGCAGACCCCGTCTTCAAACTGAAATCTTAGCTTCAAGTGTTTGAAGAAGATTTTAAGACAAATCCCAGAGAAGGATGACCTTACAGGAGCATTCTGTAACTGTGAACGTTCCAATATCACTCCTAATTCAGAATTTGGAAGAACCACAAATCACTATAAAAATCAATGGCATATGTTTGGTACATGAATTTGAAAGGTTCCACTGATTACAGAGACCTCCCATTCCACAAATCTGCTTAAGCACATCCCTATTTCATATATCAGCGCAAGGCAAGTTATGCATATTTGCATTAAAAAAGCTCTATCTAGTGACAGACTTTGTTTCCATCTCAGAAAAGAATATTTAACTCACCATACTGGATTTGGCATAGTATTTAAAATTCACCATGGATCACATCTGACAGATTAAAGCATCTTAAGAATCTCACCCTTCCTCCTAATTCCGAATACACAAATCACCTCCCATACTAACATAACCTTCCACGTATGGTAACAACTGCAGCTGTACGATCAATTGATATAAAAATACTTTTAGAATGTAACCATGCTCGAAGTTGTTAAACTTGGAGAGATTCAAAAGACCATAAAAAAAACTATCAGGTATCTCTGGAAGTATTTACATTTGTTTTTGAATACCTCTTGAGAAACACACCACAAAGTGGAATAATTTTGATGTCTTGTCCTTACCATGGGTCTTCAGCACCTAGTTTTTCCTTTGTTGTGAACAGCTCAATGCAATCTTTTAATTTCACAAAAGGCTTTTTGGGAGGCTTATATTCCACACTTTCATGTTTTTCAAAATCCTAAAGAGAAGTATTTCTTGAGTTAAGAGAACAAATGAAACAAAACTGATTTTAGTGATGTCGTCTTTCTATTAAGAGTTACTATATAGCTCCTATATATGGAAAAACTGATCAGAAACCATTCAAGCAAGAGTTGTATCACAGCTTTGGATTTATTACTAAATTAGTAAGTCTGAGACTTGCTACTGGCTTACACATGTAAATGAAGTTTGTTTAGGGCATCGCTTTTGCTATCAGTAATGTGGAAAAAAGTTACCCTAGTGCTTCTTTCAAACAGTTTTACTATCTCTATGCTACGGAAAGTTCTATTTTTACACTTCAATTTTATTATTGCTGGAAAGGGCAGCAACATGAAAAGCTTACCTCTGCTGCACTATCATCAAAGTATCTCTTCTTCAACTCAGGATCCCAATCCAACGCAAGGAAAGATCTTTCTAAGATTAAAAACATGTGTTCTCTTACTATTTCTAGTTGTACATCAGATCGTATCAATCT
This sequence comes from Tympanuchus pallidicinctus, assembly GCF_026119805.1. Taxonomy (NCBI): domain Eukaryota; kingdom Metazoa; phylum Chordata; class Aves; order Galliformes; family Phasianidae; genus Tympanuchus; species Tympanuchus pallidicinctus. Next base: position 31,192,156 of record NW_026294802.1, read on the forward strand.
TGGGTAAACACTCAAATGAATTAAAAATCGAAGCACACACATTTTCTGCATTTCCCAGAGTTAATTACAATAACAAGTACTTACTTGGAATTTACTCTTGGAAGAAAAAAAAAAAAAAAAAGGTTTTTCAAGTATCACACAAAGGGAATTATAAAAATACTCCATGGAAATGGAGTGAGAAAAAAATACCAGAATCAAATGTTGCCCAATCCGTTCCCCATGACTTACCATCAAGCCTAGGTTGCCTGTCATCAAATCTAATATGCCTGGTATCATCTTTGATGTAATTTATGTCAGTATTGCCTAAGTTATTGAACTGGAATGTAAACAATCGCTTTTTGTGTCCCGTGAGTGGTTGACCTTTGCAAGTATCTTCAGTACATAATCCATTTTCAGAATCATTGTCACCTCCAACTGAATCTTCTGATTGGCTGTTTTCATTCTCTGAAGGAAGCTCCTGATCCTGGCTGGATTCATCATCCTGTTCATCTGTTTCCATTTCACCTGAAACAATTGAGCAGTGAGATACGAGGTAGAATAGATAACATAGAATCAGTTTCAGATTGAACACAAAATACTGAACAAATTTAGACATTCCAGTCTTACTTGGAGAGCCCTCTTCATGTATTCCATTTGGGCCGTTACCATTGATACCGTGCTCCTTACAGCACCGCAGGGATCCTTCAGTGTCCTCAGTTTCAGTGCACGTTTTTACGTATCGGCTGAATATAACAAGTGAAAACAACACTCAGAATCAGCTGATTTTTTTTTTAAACTTGCACTGTTCGTATCTGAGAATTAAAAGGCTACAAATCCTTCACAGTGTACTCCACTCCTGCAATCCTTTCTGATTTATTCAAAATAACTAAGTCTAATGCCTAACATCTATTGCTATAGGCAAATCTAGAATTCTGCTTGACTGTGATCTGTTTTCAACAGTTAATTGATTTTCTACCACTTGATTCTTGGTACTAGATTATGTTTGATCAGAAATCACTTCTTTAACTGTTCATTAACCATATTTTTAATGCAAGAAATATACAGGTTCACTTACATGGAAAGTTACATCAATAGAAAATAAAGCATAAATTTCAATTGGAGGCTATAAGACTAATTTCTTGCACATAATGATACATAGTACAGTCTAGTTTGTAAAACTGTAGCTTTACAACATAAATTAATGTAGAAATTGTATAGAACCTATAGGGGGTGTAATCACAATAGTAACTGGCAAAACATTTCTGTTTTACTAAGATCTAACAGCTAAGTATACAGTAGAATTACTTCCCTTCTCAGGCAAATAGAGATTGACTCTCCAAAGACTTCTTAAATTTTGGATAAGGTTATGATAACAGCAAGAGAAATAAAATCAAAAGCCTCACAAATTCACATTTCAAAGGGCTAAAATATATTTGCTTTCTGCTAAATATATTCAATCTTAAACTAATTACTGACATCTACTCAATCTGTCAGCAATGAATGTAAAAACAGGTACCCACCCCCTATAACTATTAGCATTTTTCTTTAAGCAATAACCTTACCACATTCTTAGCAGCAGCAGGTTATACAGTTTATCTTCAGTGTTGTTTCTAGGCACTGCTATGAGAAAAGGTTGACCAAACAACGAAGAACCACTATGGCTGTAGCTAGTGTGCCTGCACTTTTCCCTTAAACAAACAGGAATTATAACTTGTTCTGTATCTTCTGTTCTATTGATAGCGATTTCAAACCTAAAAATAAAAAATTGGAAACAGAAAGTTGCTATTTAAAATGCTACAATGGAAAAATAAACTAAAAACCCAACCTGATTTGTCTTTGCCTTATGTTCCAGTTTTTATCTTACGCTAATAACAAAAATTGAATGTAGCCATGAAACATCCTATCTGTACTTACACATAAATGTCATCACGTTCCATAATACTACTCAGATTTTCATCCATGGCAAATATCCTGTGGAACCTGTGATTGTATATATCAGTAACAATCATCTAAAAGAAAACGGAGTATGTACGATTAAATCAGGTTAACAAACATGGAGGTGTTAAATGCTTTGCTTTATATAAGAAATTACTCTCACCTTATCTGCAGCAACACCTGACAGAGCTGACAATGCTGTGCAAAGATCCAATATATTTCCAATTTTTGGAACTACTACTTTGTACTAAAAAAAAAAAAAAAAATTACATTAAAAAAACTTTAATTCTTTATAGACCAAAGATGCATGTGAACAAAAAGCAAATAAAAACCTTAATTTGTTCAGCATACTTCAAATACTCTTCTTTCATTCTTAAGCTATTAAGCTATTAAGTATTTAAATCAGCTAATACATTAAGTTACTGAAAACAGTACTTAGACCTTCACAGCTTTACTCATACAGACATGCACATGTTGAATACATTTACTAGTCTACACACTGTTGGGTTTTTTTAATTTTATTTTCTGCATAAGGCAACTAACAGCGCCAACTTTCACTTACATTTCAACAGCACCTACTTATTTAGGCACTGAAATATTATGTATGCTATTGAGTAGATTCTTAAACTTGGTATACATATTGTTTTATGAAGCACTATTGGAATTCTTTATTTTAACTTGTCCTATAAAAATCTTTGGCCTAAACTTCACAACCACAACAAAGAAAGCAGAAAAAAATGAACGATTATATATTCTTGAAGTCAAAGCCAAAAGCTTTTGGTAAGAAAAGCCAGGATATTTCTTTTCTTCAGGATGGTTATACTCTGGATTTCTCCCATGAGTACTTGTCTAAGTATCTCAAAATATCACCATGGCCTTTCCTGATGGCTTAACTTATTGTTAAATGAATTGCTACTGTGCCAGCAGCTTTTTCTTTGGTACTTTCTGACTACAAAAAGCAGCGGCTATTGGCTGAATTCTACAATTTCATTTGCAAAGGCAGAAGCTCATAATTAACAGTCAGAAAAAACCTCTCTGTGCTTCTTAGTGAGTACGCTGGCAGTTACTAATGAAACTTCAAACAGCTAAGAGTTATTTGCATAATAAAGACAAGATTAGCTAGAAACAAGCATAAGAAATAAGGCATTGTAAATTTGTAATTAATTCCAACATACAGTATGCCTTTGTTATCTCCTATACATATAATTAGCTACACTCACAAAAGCATGCCCAAATTCATGCTCTTTCCAATCTCTCTACATTCCTATATGCACTATCACCTCATATCATACAAGGGTCACCTTCAAATGGTGTGCATCTCTTGTGTATATCCAATCAGGATACACCCAAACTCTAGTTTGATTATTACGTTCTCTCCTTTATAAGATATAACCTGTTCTCATAACTAACTGGGCTCATAGTAGTTCTAACAGTAGTTCAAATTCCTTTGTTTCTGACTTCCCTAACTCATACCGACTCCAAGAACGTTCCTGAAATCCCCTCCAATTTCATTTTTACAAGTCTGCCTGTGTCTTATTTATTTCACTTTTTCTCCCTTATACCATAAGGTATAGCTAGAATCATTCCATTATTATGTTATCATAATCTATGTACATTTCTTATGCCACTTTTAGGTTTGCAATACCGTACTTCCTCATAAATAGGCAATAGAACTTATCAAAGAAAGAAACAAAGAAATCTCATCTGAAATTTTTGACTATTAAGTCAAAGCAGATTTGGCCTATTATGGCAGCAAAGAAGGATTCAGCACAACCTAATAGATTTAGGGCTTTTTTGCATCATTTATCACCAATCCTCTTATACTTGTCTTCTGAGGCTAAGAAACGGAAGAACGAAGTCTGGATTAGGCATACATGTATTTTTAAAAAATCATACAAATCCATCACAATAAAAATCCATTACAGTAAAAAAAGGAAGATAGCATATATTTTAAAGATTAAGAAGTCTTATTAACACAGCCATAAAGAAATCTCTAATACTGCCCTTGAAACTGACAGAAATTAAGAGCATGCTTTTAGTCTTCCTCAGACACTCTAAGAGGCACTTCACAAATCAGAAAAAGTAAAGCTTGATGAATTTGCTTATTGAACTTTTGAATTTTAACAATATAAAGGAACAGAGGATCATTTTTAATGCTCCACAAAGGAGGAATTTCATATATTAACTAAGAGGCTTACCTGCATAGGCTTAGCAAGTGGATCCATTCTGACTAAAAAAACTTCCAAAGTGCGTTCTTTTTTCATGGGCAATGGAAGTGTCAAATAACAAAATGGATCAAAGGTTACAGAAATCTTAGCACATTCAGGACAGACAAGAGTGGATTTAAAAAGGCCATGAAATATGTCTACGATGATGGAATCATTTCTTTTTAAATGGTTTTCCCAGGCTTCTTCAGCAACTACCTGTAATTAAAGCACAACCTGGGTTATAATAAAGCAGGAAAGAATGAGTAGAGAATTATTACTAATAGTAATTGTTAGAATATTCTCGGTTACCACCCAGCCATTGAAATCTTACTCCAAAGGACTTGGCAATTAATCCACCAGGATCACAGTTTAAACGCTTTTTCCCATGACAGAAAGAAATCTTTTCAGTTTTGGGTGGAAAAACTTCACGTGGTTTGGAGTAGGACAAAAGGACAAAAAAAAAATTCCACCTGCAGTAACCCTTACTACAAGAGTAATGATCAGATCAGTATGGTTGTGGCTCAGTGCCAGAGGAGTTTCCCTGAAGTAAGGGTACTAGTGAGAGGACACCGCATACTACAGACAAACATAAAAGAAAAAGAGAATAGAAACTGTTTTTCTAACTGAATTCAGCACTGAATGGAATAAAAAGGATTTGAAGTCTTCTGACCCAGTCCCCTGCTTCTCCTCAGATGGAACAGAAACGTATAGCAGTAACTTGAATAAGATCTCAATTTTAAGGTCTTGGTTTATGCTGTGAAGTCTCCTCCAGAAAAATCAACAGCTCATCAGTATCCCAGCCTTTCAGTGCACAATCACGTAAAAGTATCCCGCCGCTTATAGCTTTGACTAAAAGCAAGATGCCCAACATCAATAAAGACCACCTTGTCTGGTCTTCCATCCGCATCTTTTAACTGAATGTAAGGCTTTTTCCTAATTCGATTCAAATCCTCATGCAAGCCATCCAGGAGAAAAGCCAGTAGCTCTTGACAATCTTGTTGCTGATAACCAGAAAACTGTGGTGCAAATCGTCCCACTTGTGTCTAAAAAAGAAAAACAGAAATATGTCCGGCATCTTATTTGTTATGCAGAAGAGCTACTTCTGAGATGCTATAGAAGAAACTTGAAAAGAAAAATACTTACAAAATCATAAAAAATAAGCTTTTCAATGGTGACAGGAAGCCAAAATTCAGTTAACACATTTAATAAATGAACGCATTGCATACTGATGATACGACTTTAGATTTTTTTTTTTTGCCCATTTCTGTAAGTTTTGAATTCTGACACTACAAAACCCAAACTGACAACAAACATTCAGGTTAAGTTTCATACTAACCTTAAATGCTCTTGGGGTAACATAACTGTATTTGCCTGACCACATTTGCTTGATGAGCTCTGCATAAGATTTTGCAATTTCACCACGCATTCCCAAAGGATTGTCAAAATTCAACTCTTCTTGGTATTTGTCATTGAGAAAATATTCTGTTAGAGGAGGTGTGTTGCTCAGACACTGTAAACAGAAAGAATTTTTAGAATGATGATTTGAATTACTTTTAAACAAAATACAATGAAATAAGGAAAACAATGTTAGAACTTTGAATTTCTGTGCTACTCCTGACACTCCTTTGAAAAAATAATTTGCTAAAGTAGCCTTAAAAAGTATATTAAACTGTAATGTCTACTGCCAGCAAGGATGAGAACAGGTCTTTTTCAGAAATAAATGTTTTTAAGCCAAGAATGGCTGCAGCTATCATTATAAGTCACATATGGATGATGTTCCTTGAGCCACAGTGCAACAACACAATTTCTAACCAGGTTCAAAAAAAAAAAAAAAAAAAAAAAAAGAGAAGGTGGTTTTTCATAAATGAACAGCAGTATTATGAAACTCCTTGCTGAGAGTTGTTATAAATGCACGAAACATAAAAGGCCCTAAAGAGAGACAGTCAAATAATGAGAACAGACAGTGGGGCTTAATGAAGTCGAAGTACATAGCATTCAGAAAAAAAAGTGAGCTGGAAATAGGTGAAAACAGATTTTTCTGGCAGGTGCGTGAAGGAAGGGAAGGTGGTAATATTTGCCCCATTCCTTCTCTTTTCATGCATCTGCTTATGAATGCTGTTGAAGACAATAAACTATGCTGAAACAACAGGATTTGGGATCAGAATTAGTGCAGCCTTTCCTATGTTTTTTTAAATGTTGTGAAGCTGTTCAGCGCTGAAAGTAAACCAAGGAAAGCAAGGGCTTTAGTTTAGACTGAGATCATCATTTATTCTCAGTATACGTTTCTCTTTTCTGTCAGCACTTACAGATAGCAGGAAGTAATCACTGAAGTATCATTTACAATTTCAGGAAACCACTTTGAATTTCTGTGCTACTCCTGACACTCCTTTGAAAAAAAATTTCCATCACTTAGAAATTATCTCAATTCCATGCCTCAGCATATAAGGTGTAGGAAAGATTTATGACTACATATTTTAAGTTTTTTGCATTCTTTATTCTACTGAGGTATCTAAAAAAAATTAAGACATTTTGACAGTCTCATCTGCCTCTCTGCAAAAAAACAAAAGGAAGAAAAATTCTGGCTTTGCATGTGCTACTGTGTAAGATGCAGCAATTGAAACTGGAAGAATTACAATTTCATTAGGCAGGATAAAAATGGTTACTCTGTTGTTGCCTCTATTGTTATACTGGTGAAATACTTCAATGGAAAAAGAGTTGTGCTACAGAGCTGAGTTTGACACCCTTATTACACTCCTTGCTTTCTTTCCCTCCTCATCTCAAGATTTCATGAGCTGTAAACACCACAAAAAAATATCCTACTATTACAAGCCTTTTGAATGCTGACTGCTGGTAAAAACTCATTTTTCTCTTGCCATATGGCAAAGAATTCTTACTCCCATCCCAAAACACCACCTAAGATCTGTTGTCAGCCCTGAACTGATTCTCACAGCTGAGAGTTCGAGAATAATCTGGTCTCTCAAATCCATACCGAAACGGTCAATTTTCAACATATCATTTTTAGTATCAATCTAAATGAATAGATGGACTTCAAGTTCCACCAGATACTTGGAAACAGTTCAGTGCAAACCATGCTCAATTAACTACAAATAAAACTAATCTTAATGTAAAACTGAATGTGACACTGCTGACATAAAAAGTTTTGTTCCTTCTCTGCTGATTGTGATGCTCATCTGATTTCATAATAAACGTATTTATCTCACTAACCTGTCCAAAAACTATTTTTTCCTCCTCACTTTTCTTCTAGTCTGGACTACTCGAGTTCAAATCAGTTCAGCTGACCAGCTTAGTGTGAGTAATATCAGAACAAGGAACTGTTCTGATGCAAAATGCAAAAATAGCAAATTTTCCTATATACTGCTAATAAAGCACTGTACTTAATGCACTGACAGAGTGTTGTTTAATCAAGAAGTAAACTTACCTTTTTCCATTTATCACCTTATAAATGGGTTTTGTCACTTTTTCAGACTACTCTTTTGTATCCGTGTATGTATGATGTGAAGATTACAACAGAACATTTCCCTTTTGTTTGTAACTATTTCTACATTCCAATTTATGATTACACTGATGGTAGAACTGGAGAAAGTATCTATCTGAATGTGGTCATTTCTGAGATGCATCTTTTCTGCAATCTCTAGCTGTTAAAAGAACTAATGGAATTTGTCACATATCCACTGATGCATAAACTTCTCAACATAACTGATAAAGCAAAATACTTGCAAGCATGTTTTCTTCTTTAAAAGGTTGATGAAAGAAACCTATTTAAGGTCTTGATTAACACCAGAGAAAAAAAGCATCCAGAAGCCACTTAGAAAGAATTTTCTCCTTATGATATAATATGTTGTAGTTATCAAGGAAGACTTATGGAAAGAATCAGTAAGAGAAGTAAAAGTAATAATAAGAAAAATTATTCCCATCTACTAGGCAGCAATATCACTCTGTTTGACATAAGGTTTTTTGTGTATTTTGCTTTAAAAACACAGAGCAGTAAACTAGCATGTATACCAACAGATGAAGAACAACAGAAAATAACAAAAACTAGACAAATGCTGTAAAACTACATAAAACTTTGTGAACAGATGAGCTAACAGGATAGCACTTCATATCAGGCTGTGCAACCTCCACAAGTTTTATTTAATCTGAAAAAAATTTCTGTAAAGAGAAGTGTCTTGGTGTCTGAACCCCAACTAGAAGTTGAGCTCCACAATCACTGAGAAAAAAAGAAAAAGCAACAGAATGTAGAAACTTCAAGAGCAATCACCAATTACATGTGTGACGAAATACAGAAATATTAGCCTTCAACGTGACAAAGGTTAATATTGGAATTATAGTTCCACATTACATCCTAATTACTTTATAAATGGAAAAAAAAATATATTTTCCAGTAGCAGAACAGCCTGTGGATAGCAACTCCCTACTATAATCAGTATTAAAAGATCTTAATCTCCAAGAAATCTAGACAACAAAACAATGCTCTGTGCATCAACTGCATTACTAATGCATGCATTGCTGGTGCACACATGAGCACACAACCAGCCTGTGGGAATTCTAAAATACTCAGTCAAAAAGGAGACCTAATCATCTGTGAACACATATATACAGCTCGCTGTTTAAAATGAATAGCTCTAACTGGTATGGTGTGGGAGGCAATAAGATGCACGAGAAATTGAATAATAAATAATGATTATTTTTAGTGCCTTATATATTAGTGTTGTAGCTTCACTGGAGTACTATAATCTCACTGATTCTACCTGTCATCCTATGAAACTTTCATGCAAGATGAAAAATAAACAAATTATCCTTCTCTAAATCCACATAAATTAAATATGGGAAAACTTTATAGATCCAAGGACTCAGAGGAAAGAGGAAAGGAAATGCATGAAGAAGGAGGGGCTGGAACATTGCTCCCCCTGTGAGGAGAGGCTCAAGTATCATGGCTTATTCTCTTCTGGAGAAGACACTATCTCAGGGGGATCCAAAAACAGCTTTCTTAGAGGGAGGTAAACAGGAAAATGGAAGCAGGTTCCCCACAGTGGCATTTAGTGGGAGGACAAGAAACAATCAGTATAACGTGAAACAAGGAGAGGTTAAGGAGATGAGGCAAAAAGTTTCCATCATGAGGAAACACTCAGTCCAGTAAACACTGGAGCCAAATGCCCAGAGAGGCTGTGCACCCAGCCTCCCTTTTGAAAACCTTCCAAAGACTCAGCTGGGCAAAACCCTGTGCAATCTTGTCTGACCTCAAATCTGACTTTCCTTTGAGCTGGAGGTTGCGTCGAATTATCCTATGACCCAAGGGTAATCAGGAAGTATTAATTCCCATCTCATAGGGGATATTATATAGGAGTGATAATGAAATCTCACAGCAAATTACCTATTATGTCAGTAAACTGTGGAAATGGGGAGATACTGTGATCATGAAATTAAGCTTAAACATTGAGTATTCATGCAGATATTTCACTTCTTGATCTGTCCTACTTAACAACAATTTTACAAAAAAAAATACATTAAAATTTCTTATTTCAGCTGCCTCGTAAGAGACCAAGGTTAGATCAACTGAAACAGAGATCTCAGTTACAGGAGAATCATTTTTTATCATTTAGTATCACATGTGGTGAGAAAAACAATTCAGTTAATACACTCCTCCTTAATTCAAAACTCTGTATGCCTATGGCAACCAAAACAGAACACTAACAACCTGCTCATTTCAGGTTTTGGTGAAAATTTTTATATTAAAAAAACTTTCATCTTTCTATTTTTGAATCATAAAATGAAAACTATGTGAATTCTCAGGTTTTCACAGCAAAAGATCATTAACCCTCCAAAATGGCAAAGCAGTACTTAGGAAAGATCCACAGGTGGCAGCACAGCAATGCTTCAGAAAATTCATATTTTCCTTATTTTTTCAGTTTACATCATAGTCATGTATATGAACAAATGTGAATAAAAGACTTAGTTGCCAAGTACACTTTTTTTTTTTTGCTTGGCATGGGTTCAAGCATTTATAATAAAACGTTTTCATAAAGTCTACAAGCTCCCTTTCATCTTCCCTGTTTTATTGAATACTGAGAACTACAGGAATAGTGCTAAGGGACACAGTTTAGTGGGGAAATAGTGGTGGTGAGAGATGGTTGGACGAGATGATCCTGGAGGTCTTTTTCAACCTTAGTGATTCTATGATTTAGGCTCTACTAATAAAATCAAGCCTTAGAGTTTAACACTGAAGTAAATTAAAGTTTAAAACATGGAATATGCCTTCAAAAGCATTTGAAAAGCCTATGCAAGAGTTCCAACCCATTCATTTGTTCCATACTTGTTTTGAACTTTGTACCACTGAAAGACCCTATTTGAATAAACAAAAGGTCTCTTAAAATCAATCAAAAATCACACAGAAGGTTAAGGCACTAAGCCTAACTTTACTTCTAGGTTGAAAAACTATATTGAACTTGTAAAAAAAAAAACTGCCCAGAATATCTATATAGTACAGTTTAGGTGCAAAATCCTTGAGACAAGTCTGCCAGTCTGGACAGTAAGATATAAGGATGTGATTCTCCTGTCTGAAGAACACTGATAACAGTTCAGATCCAAATCATCTTTACTGTAACGGGACACCACAGCAAAGAGAAGCTGTCTGAGAAATGAAGTGGTTTCTAAAGCAGAAAAGCCTCTTTTGGGAACACTAAGGGATCTCAATGTTGGCAGAGTAGGAGAAAGATCAGAGAAAAGTAGGAATCAGCAGATAAGTGATTAAACTTACCTCTGTTCAAGGAAACTACATGGACATTACTCAGTGAATGAAGCAGAGCTCTTGACATAGAACATACTATGAATCTAAATGGAAATTATTTCAGTGCTTTAAATTCTACAGCAAACTTTTTTCTTTAAAGACAACAGATTTATCCTGATAAATAACTGTGTTTACCTAACTGCAAAGGAAGACACCTGAAGAATGTAAGCCTGGAATAAGTAAACAAAGCAAAATACAGAGTCACAGAGTAGCTGAGGTTGGAAGGCACCTCTGGAAATTGTCTAGTCCAACTCAAAGAAGGCTCAAAGAAGGATCAGCTATATCAGGTTGCTTGGGACTATGTTTAATCAGTTTTCATGGAACTTTAAAATGGAGATTCCACAGCAATACTGAGCAATCTGTTCCAGTGTTTGATAAAACATACAGTAAATTAAAAAATTAAATATTTAAGTGTAATTCATGTGTTTCAAGTTGTACTCATAGTCTCTTGGCCTTTCAGTGGGTATCACTTAGTTTGGCTCTGCATCTTTATTCCCTTGCTTGAGGTATTTCCACATGCTGGTAAAGTCCCCCTGAGCACCTGTTTCTCCAAGCTAAACAGTCCCTGCTCTGTCCTCACAGGTCAGATACTCCAGTTCCTTAATCATCTCTGTTGCCTTTCACTGGACTTGCTCCAGTATTTCCATCTCCCCCCTGTACTGGGCAGCCCAGAACTTAACCCAGCACTCTAGGTATGCCTCATCAGGACAAAGTGTCAAAAACAGGGTAAGGCTCACCTCTCTCAACGTACTGGCGATGTTTCTTCAAATATTGCCCTGGAGACCTTTTGGCTTCCTTTGCCAAAAGCGTGCATTGCTGACTCACGATCAGCTTTTTTTCTGCCAGGACCCTATGTGCTTCTCTGCCAAGCTGCTTCCCAGCTAGTCAGCCTCCATTCTTGCCCCACAGTGCTGGTGCCTGCGATTATTTCTCCGTAAGCACATGACTTTGCATTTTCTTAATTTGATGATGCCTTTATCTGCCAATTTCTCCAGCCTCTGGAGTCCCTCTGAATGGCAAATTTGTCTATCAACAACTCCTCCCAATTTTCTATCATCCCCAAACCTGCTGAGGGTGCACTCAACTATCCAGGTCAAAGACTACGGTATCCAACATTTCTAAGCAGAATTCCCTAGTTTCCTATCTACACCCTATCCCACCCCTTTTTTGCTTCCAAGATCTAGTGATCAAATGTGCTCAGATTGCTAGGGCCGTAGGCATTTCACATTTCTAAGAAAGCACTAAGTACCTTTAGCATGAATAATCAAACATGAACTAAAAACGTAATTGGAAAAAAATGCAGAAGTGAAGAGGTAGCAATAGGGAAAAGAGAGCAGACCTTGCACAGCATATGACACTTTAAATTTTCACTGAAAACAATTCTCAATGATTTTTAGGATTACATTATGTTCTTCAAAATGGTTTCCTGGAGAGATGGAACTGGAAGATGCTCCATACTTCCTTGTACAGAGTGCCAAATAAAACATTTGAAGAAAAAAAAATTGCTAAAACTTGTGATTCAACATGCCAACTGAATCTGCCTTTTAGTTTTCTTACACAAAACATTATCTCATGTATCAGCAAAACTTACTTGCACTGCACAGTTTCTTATAATTCTTATTTAAACACCCAACCTCTTAGATATAACCAAATAGCGACAAAGTCAAAGCTGACTTTGTTTAAAATGCAAGCCTCAGGATTTTCAAAATCCAGTTAATATAGTGGGATACGAATAGAGTGATAAAAGCTATGTAAGACACTAAATGCTAATCATTTTCATCTGGCAGTTTTAAAATCTACATATACGCAAATGCAAGCCTACTTTAACAAAGTTTTGAGCCTGTAGTCAAAATTATCCCTATTTTTTAGACAGTCTAGCTTTATTAAAAAATCGTGTTTTTACTAAAAATATTCTTTTACACTGATTTTAATAGTGATTCTGGCCCACAAAGAAAAAATATGTTTTTGGACAGCAGTATAATGATGCAATTCAGTAATCAAGAGAGGTTACATACGGAGTTTTATTCACAGAATTACAGAATGGCCAAGATAGAAAGGGATCTCCATCTGACTCAACATCCTGCTCAAACAAGCTCACCTAGAGCAAACTTCCCAGGATCACGTTTAAGGCAGCTTCTAAAGACCTCCAAGGAGAGAAACTAAAACCTCTCTCATGGCCTTCCAGGTACAGCCTCGTCAACACTGGGTAGAGGGGAAGGTTCATCTCCTTCTACCTGCTTCTTACTTTACCTAATGCAGCCAAGAATACTGCTAGCTCTCTTAGCAGTAAGTACACATTGCTGACTCATGTTCAACTCTGTGTCTAACAGCACCCCTGGGTCCTTTTCTGCTTTCCAATTGGTACTAATTCCTGGAGTTTTTGCCTCCTCATGTGTTGGACTTTGTACTTCTTGTTGAACTCCATGAGATTCTTGTCAGTCTATTTCTCCTGTCTGAGGAGGTCCCTCTGGATGGCAGCATGACCCATTGGCTTATCCACCACTCTCTCCAGTTCTGTGTCATCTGCAAACTTGCTAAGTGTGCACTCTGTCGCACCATTCAGATAATTGATGAAGATATTAAACTGAATTGGGCCCAATATTAACTCCTGGGGTATTCTGCCTGTTACTGGCATCCAACTAGATTCTGTGCCACTGATCACTATGCACGCTCAGCTGCTCAGCCAGTTTTTCATTCACCTTATCATCTGCCCGTCAAGCCCATACATCAAGAGCTTCTCCATAAGGACCCTATGGGGTACACTGTGAAAGGGCTTACAGAAGTCCAAGAATATAATATTCACTGTTGTCTCCTCATCTACTGGGCTGGTCATTTCATTGTACAAGCAGTGTAGAACACTGACAAAGTTCATTCAGAACAGATGACACAAATCCTCTCACTTTCAGATTAGCCACCTTTCTTGCAGCGTGCTAAAAAAAATCATTCATTACTTCCCTCACTATTCAACTAATTTTTAAGTATCCTTGAAACATGAATGCATCAAACCTTATGGATGCCTTAAATAAAATAAGGAATAATCATGGAATAACCATGTATACCATTACAGTTGGGGTTAACTGGACAGAAAACAGCTTTACATAATATGATCCAGAGGTACTTTTCTGTGGAAAAGCAGATGTGTCAGCAGTGCATCTTTGTGGCAAAGGTGGACAATTGCATGCTGGACTGTATTCGTAATAGTAGCCAGAGGCAAAGGGAAGCAAGTCTTCGCCTTTATTTGGCACTTGAGAGCCTGTTATTGTAATACTGCCCTTTTAAGACCTTCCCAGTGCAAGAAAGTGTGCCTCCAAGATGGTCCAGTGGACTACAGAACTACATACACAAAAAGGCTGAGAGCTGCAAACATCTGTTCAACTTGGGAAAGACAATAAATGGCAAAAAGCTCATTGCTGTCTGCAGCTGCCTAAAAGGAGGCTGCAGAGAACACGGAGCCAGACATCTCCGAAGTACACAGTGACAGGACTACCATCAATAGACAAAAGCAAAAAGCTGGACCCACGATCACTCTGAGGTCCTTCCTAACCCCAATTATTCCCTGAGTCTATATACAAAGAAGGGACAGAAAGTTACGTATCTCTAGAATGTAACTTCTTCTGAAAAAAAATTCAAAAATCTCATAAACTTAGCTTACAAATGTATGTGAACCTACTTTTTACCTAAATAGGCTAAAGAAGGAATTCAAAGTAATTACGGAATCCTTGTGATGACCAAGAAAAAGATTAAGTCTCAAATATGCTTGGTAAAGAGCCAATATCTTTATATACTTTGTAGACAAAAATGCAAAAAAAAACCCACTTAAGTACATTTTACAGTTTTTTGAACTAAGACTGCTTCGAAGACAAAAACATGAGTTCCAGAATTAAACAGGAAGAAACTAAGTTACTGGATCCTTCCAACACTAATGTATTTAGCTCAGAGAAGAGAAGGCTTTTGGGAGATCTCATAACGGCTCTTTCAGCATCTAAAGTGGGCCTACAGGAAAGATAAGGAGAGATTCTTAGCAGGGAGTGTAGTAATATGACAAGGAGGTAAACTGTTTTAAACTGAGAGAGGGTAGGTTTAGATAAGATATAAGGAAGAAACTTTTCAGTGTGAGACTAGTGAGGCATTGGAACAGGTTGCCCAGAGGAGCTGTGGATGGCCCATCCCTGGAGGTGCCCAAAGCCAGGCTGGATGGAGCCCTGGGCAGTGTGACCTAGTAGAAGGTATTCCTGCCCACGGCAGGGAGTTGGCACTAGGGGAGCTATAAAGACCTTTCCAACTAAAACCATTCCACGATTCTATGACTATCCCACTGAAGCTCCCACTTAAAAGTAAAATGACTACATTGTTTTTTGGTCTTGGTAAGAGTACAGATACACTACTATTTCCACTATTATCATAGTAAAGAACCGAGACTTAATATTCCTATAAAATATCTCATTCATGAAGGAGCAAGAGTCATAGGGAAATATGTTCAATGGCTCCTTGCATAGTAATCTGTGCTTTGAAAGGATATGATAATTGCATATAAAGGCCCAAAAATACACTGGCCATCTACTTTCTGACTTCAGCATTACAGTCTGCACCCAAGTATGTCTCAAAAAAGTATTTTTTGTAAAATGCCTGCATAGCAATCATTACGAAATAATGAATCACATTTAAGGTTTCATTCATTTAGAAAGTTCAGTCTCCTTCTGAAACAGATCACTATCCCCAGTGCAAGAAACGAGGGAAGCAATGAATGCAGCTACGTAAATAAGTTTTCCCAGTATACCAATACAGATATATAATTTCAAAGTATTAATCCTATTCTGCTCCTTACTGGCATCTCAATGCTAGTTCCCAAATACGGCAAGATATAACAAAATATTATTTTCCAAATAATACACCAAGCTAATTTTACTCTTAAGTACATACCTGAATTGCTGAATTCATGAAACATGTATTCCCCAAGTTACTCAGGCCACACAGGCCTGGCTGTTCATTATGCCTTCCTGGCTCTGAATAATCGTAATTCTTATAAGCAGTGTATGATGGGAGACAATAATTTGAATTTTTCACACTGTAAAAAAAAAAACAAAAACAAAAAAAATCACAATGTAAACATATGATCTGCAGTACCTCCATGCTTACAAGTACTTTAAAAGCATAAATGATTAAAAATTTTAAAGTAAATTCTGTGAAAAAGAAAAGATTAAAACCATTATTTAACTTTGGTAATAACATTAAATTCAGTTTAAAAGTCACCTCTGCAAACAACCAAAATCTAACATGCTGCAATGACTGCAGATATTACATCCCTACCCCTTTCTGACTGGAGCAGCTTCACAGCTTACTCTTTTCTTCACTGCTCCATCAAATTTAACACACTCAGACTTTAGACACCACCAGCAGCAATCAATCATTTATGCCCTCTTGCATCCTGCTACTGCAACAGTGAGGGCAGTGGGAATGGGAACGCAGAGTTACAGGTGAGAGCTGAGATTTCCAAGGCCACTGTGGAATAGCTGCCTCACTGCATCACACACTCTATTTATAGCTTCCCTGCTAGGACAGCACAATCCAGCATGCAAATGCAGGAAAGCCTTGAGAGGTAAAAGAATGCGCAAAATGCTTTGCAACAACTTCATTATCAATCACTATGATGCATCTATTTGGTGAAACTGGAGAGGACTGAAATAGGTAAATTGGTAAGATTTGAAACAATTTGTTTCTGGATGAAGACATGCAAAACACAAAATATAAAACAACAGAGTATAAAAAAACAGAGTGTAAACAAGTGTAGAAAGCATAACAGAGAACACTAGAAAAGCAGAAGAATCTTCTAAGATGATGCTCTGCAATATATACATATATATATGTTTACATATATATATATATTTAAAGACCAGCCAAACAGAATGCTTAAAGTCTTTAATTCAGGCAGTGACCATTATTAAATCTGCATGATAGTTTCGACTAAACTTCAAGAGGATTTCTGCAGTCACTGAGTGTTATTCATGTTACAAGATATTAGAACAAAAATGTGAAAGTCAAATATTAAGACAAAGAAAAATATGCAATGCAAATAATCAAAACTAGTAAATAATTCAGGTTTATGATTTTAAAAGCCTGAGGATGCAACAGTACCCAAATCCTTTCAAGAGTGTAACACTCTGTATCCAACCGAATTTCAATTGTCTCCACAGCGTACAAGTATTCACTCTTCACAGATAAGAGTTGTTTGGTTTTAATAACAAGATTTATTGAAAAACAGAAGAAGAGATTTTCTGCATTTTTTGATGGTCTCAGATATGAGCTCCACTGTCCCTTGTAGCAACTGCTGCCAAACTTCTAAACCTGTGCATTTTAATTTAGTAGGTGACTTTCCATGCGTCCATACTTCCCTTTCCCATACTTACACATATTCCTGCTCTCTGGCTTGCCCCAAAAGTGCTAGTGGACCATACCCCAAGTTAGAATCCCTGTAAAGTTCATTCTGCCTGTTCAGTTTAAGATTAGTTTCTATCCTTCACTCTAGTTTACAGAAGGTATTTTCCAACTTCCAGAAGCTCCATTCCCTTCACATATGTTTCTCTGATGAACTCCTTCCCATCATTAGACCCAAGTTCATCCAGGGAAGGTTACTCTTCTATCTCCCTTTATAACTGCAGCCCAGCTAGTGTCATCAGCCTCAACTCCCTTAAGCTGGCAGCCTCACTACCCCCAGCACAATCAGGTCCTTGCAAAAGAAACGTGCTTCTCACAGGTTGCACACGTACAGGGTACACAGTAAGCTACATGCAATCCTTGCTTGCTTCCTATTGCTTTCCTCATGTGATTCAACAAGTACACTTTTCATGTGGTTGGTAGAAGAGAGATCTCTCTGGGAAGTTCAGGAGATGCAGGGGTAAGAAGCAGATTGAATAGCATGGGGTTTTTCATTCTCCTTTTTCTTTTCCATAGCTTCTTCACTGAAAAAAGGTCTTCAGCGGTGATTTGCTCTGAGAGGCAATAACTCCTGGTATTTCTATTGTAAAAGGGGAAGTCACTTCTACTTCATCTTCTATACTGGTCCACAGAAGGACATTTTAGAGATTCAGAGAATACAGTTACCACCTGTTGCACATGCAACAAATATTCCTATTTCTTCAACTAGTGAAATAACTATACTACTTCATTTATTAATCAGATTGACAACCATAATGACCATCAATGGACTACAGAGGATACTAGAAACCCAATTAATCCTTTTTTGAGTTAAGCATCACATTTATGCAGCGATACTTCATCAAAATGCATCAGGAAAAATACAGGGCATACTATGTGCAGGGGACTTGTCTTCTTAGCTTTTTCAGTCTGCAACTTTCACTTTTTCTAGAAGAAAAAATTTTTTGTTTAAACTACATTGTGCCTCTTCATTCCTTTAAGACTGGTCAAAGAAATACGAGGTTAATAGCAGTCATTAGTAAAGGGCATGAAGTACAGTGATAGGACTAAAGGTATGAATGCTTCAAAGTAAAAGAGAGTAGATTTAGATTAGACATTAGAAAGAAATTCTTTTCTACAAGAGTTGTGAAGCACTAAATCTGGTTGACCAGAGAGGCTGTGACTACTCCATTCCTGCAGGTGTTCAAGGCCAAGCTGGATGGAGCAATCTGGTCCAAAGGAGGGAGGGTCCCTGCCCTTGGCAGTGATATTTTAAGTCCATTCCAACCCAAATCATTCTGTGATTCTATGATGAAATTTTTTTCTTTATCTTTTTTCTTTTTATTTTATGCTATACTTATAGTGTACATTTCTATACCATTATAAGGAAATAATATTTTTCAGATTAAAAGTGCTGTTAGAATTCTATGATCACACTATAACAATTAGAGTAACAGCCTTGCAAACTACTACCATTAATAACTATTGCTACAAATAACCTTTCATTTCTCTGTCTCAAAAATCAGCTTAGTCAGATAAAATTATCTTCAAAACAAAAGCTGTTATTTCCTTTAAAGTCACCGCATCTCATGTCCATATGGAGGTGCCAATGGATCCTGGAGAGCCACAGATGTGTAACTACATTACTGTACTGAAGATAATATGCAATGTGAGAGACAGTAAGGTAGAAGCATGAAAATAAGTTTCAGCCTAGGCTGACATAAGTAGTTAATTATAAAAAGCAAAGAAAAGAAGATAGCATAAATTAATGGAAAAGTTCTTTCTTATAGGAGGAGATATTTAGTAGAAGAGTAGCAACTAAGAGGAAACCAAGCTCTACCCAGAATTATGAAATGCAATCAAATATATTTACTTCTTAAAGCCAAACATTCTTAATGCAACAGCACATACTTTCAAGTACACGGTATACGAATGGTATGAATTCTCTATTATTGACCTAGTTAGCCTTGAACGTGTATTCTGACAAAAGTGTTACTATGGATTTTAATGTGTATTTCATCATAATGTAAATTAGTGGTTTTTTTTTTTTAGAATATTTTTAAAAATCCATAGTTGGATTATTGCATTATAAAGAAAAACATGCTTCTGCACCAAGTATCTGCATTATATAACATTTGTATCTACTGTCCTTTAGGTAACAAGAGAAAAAAGGCTGGCGTTTCATAACACTATACAGAACATATACCTACTTTCTGATTTAGAAACCCTTAAGTTATATTTAAGGCACTTCAAATGATCATTTCCTCAACAAATCTGAATTTTATATCACTTCCTTCTAAGTAAGTATTTCTGTTGAAAATCCTCAAGTTTAAAAAACAAAGCCAACAAAAAACACCCAAAAAAATTTATCTTAAGTTTCAAAAGCTTCCATTTCAGTTTCAGAAGAAACCATAAATTACTACAGCATCACTAGAGAGATGCTAGCAGTAATGACAGAAAGAAAAAAACCGTGGTGACTGCTTAAAAATGGGTGCTCACTAGGAAACAGCGTCTGCTCGCTAAGCTCTGCTTTTGGCATTACAATGGTATTTTGCATAAGCAATGGGGGAAGGAGAGATTAGTTCTCAGCTAGAGGCTCAGCTCTAGACAAGTAATTTTTCATACAACTATAGATAGAAAATATTTGTTTACTACACATTCACACAGAGTACAACAGACTGCAGTTAAACACATGGATTTCAACTGTTTAACAGTGAGAGTTGGGGCTACTCACAATTGGTAGAAGCACAAGTGACACTTCACCCCTTACGAAAAATCACTTCTGATAAATGCAGTATTTAACTGGAAGATATTGTATAAGATACTTAATATTTATATCACCTTTTTAATGTTTAACATCTTCATGTTTGATCATAAAATGCATGTTTAGAAAAATATTTTAAATTTGACTGAACTGTAAGAATAAGGCTCTTAAATTTTACCCCAGATTGCATTAGAGATGGGTGTTTCATGGCTTCAAACATTCCAAAGGTGCTCAACCTAGTACTCTGTTAAAGTTAGATAATTCCACGTTCATCTACATTCACCAGCTTTTAGAGTTGTGTCGCATATCAAAAGACTACACACAAAGTTGGCCACTGGAATGCTCTTCTTCTGGAGTCTTACTGCGATCTTTACAAAACTTCTGAGTTGCTATATAAAGGACAAGGCCCTAAAAGGTGAGAAGCCCCTTTTGCTAAGCCTCTGCTCATGGCAATGCTCAAGCACATCAACCAAACCAATCTCTCTCAAATCTCCTAGCACTAAGACAGGGATGTTATGTTGCTAATAGTTAATCAGTGGCTATAATCATAGCTAAAACAACCCAGCTGCTGTGGCTTTTAAGCCCATGTGTGTTATCATATATACTGCTATAATACCTTAGCATCAATAAGTCAGGAGAAGTAGGTTATACTTTTTTGTGGCCCATGTAAAATCAGACATTATATTAATGGATTTAGAGTTTGCCATATCAAAAATAAAGTCCTTATATATTTTCTTACAGAGCTCAATGTTATTTTTAGCATATGAATACTAAGAGTTACCAAGCGTCTTGAACTGAGTTTTTTCTGCTATCATGTTTGACAACATCTGTATTACAAAATAGCCATCAGTAACAGTTCATTATCAAAATACTGACAAAACAAATCAAAATCCTTAAGCTAGGTAACATGGAAATTTGTGTATGTCACACTGGGGTGATTCATTTAAAATTTTTAAGATATATTGCTTACTTTCTGTTGTTCATGTTGTTATAATTATTTGACAGAGATGGAGAGATCTTTGGTAAAGTTGAAAAATTGGATGCACCTGGGGACCTTTAAAAATATGAAAATGGTAAATTAGATAAAAATTCTGAGATATTAAAAACCTTGAAAGCAAGCTAACAAAAGAACAATGCATATAAACAAGCATGGAAAATAAATACTTTATAAAAAAGGGCAAAGTACGAAAAACACCCAAGACATGCAAGCTCTCAGAATGCTTCACAATAGTTCCATATCATGTTGAAGGAATACTGAGTGCAATTAAAAGAAGCAGGCAAACAAAACAAAGAACCAAAACAGACCACTGTTCTAAAAAAGCTGCTTTCAGTTTGTAGAAAGAAAACAGGTATTGCAACCTTCTGTAACCTAGAATGCAAATCTAATATGAAAATTGTACATTTTCTTCAGTTAACCATAAATGGATGTTGAGACGTGATATAAAAATGATTAAGACATGTATCCCAGTATTAGTTTAATAGCAGCATGAAGCCATTTCAATATGGTTGTCTTATTAAAATCATTAAAAGAATTTCAGGATATCATGCAGAATAGTAAGCAAATTTTAAAACCTTCAGCCAGAAGTAATAGCATTATCATTCATCCCCATTGCTTAAGCCTATTCCTAAACATAAGAATAACAAATATTTCACTCATAAAGATCCCCTTAATGCAATATATACAATATATGGAAATCTTGCTGTGTTTTTTTCTTTTCCTTTCTCTTCTTTTCTAGACCTTACAGAAAATCATGTGAAAGACTATGAATACTTATAAAACCTTTTGTGTTTTTCTGTGGGCTCTATGCAATCCAGCTGGGCTAGAAAAAGCTCCAGCTGTCCTAGTGAAGCTTTGAAATACGTCTCACAATATTAAGACAAGAAATTTTGTACGCTCATAATATTTTAAGCACATAACAAGCACCAAACTGCAAAGAGATAGGCATTTTTACTCTGGGAATCTTTCCTACTGTATTTTGACATTAATTTAAAACTTTTGATCAATAAATCTTTTCCAAAAAAAAAAAAAAGATGCTTCGCCATGTTAAGAAAAATTTTACTGAACAGCTTTTCTGTAGATTTCCTTTATCAATCTAAATCTTCTTTGATCGTTATCTTCAAAGTAATATACACAGACATGTCCACAAGAAAGATACAGAACTCAAGTTATTAGTTCAAGTTAACTTGAATTCAACACACAAATTATGCACATTCACTGTTTTTAAAGAAGGTATTTCTATTGAATCATTTTGAATGGAAATCTAAATTTCCAAAACAAATATGAAGCTTTTATATAACTTAAGACAAATTCAACTGCAATATTGTTTTAAAATTCAAAACGGGATTTATAATAATTGCTGTCTCACAATTCAAAGAAACCAAAAAAAGTTTAAAAAAAAAAAAAAAAAAAGAAAAAGATCTGGTTTTCAGCAACAGTTATCTTGTTCGTCAGAGAACAGAACGATCTGCAGTTTTACTCCTTGCTCCGATGCGCTGCTGCCTGTATGATAAAATAACTGCTTAAAACTAAGCGTTTGCTATCAAATAGCGAGCAATAATGATATGTAAAACAGTAAGAGCTTGATAAAACTCCGACATGTGCAGCTATCTGCTTACATTACCAAATCCTGCGTGCAAAGATTAACATCATTCATTCATAACTCCTTCAGAGCTTCAAGCACGTTTCAATACTCGTGGGAAAGCTTTGGTAACCACACCGGCAGAAATTCTCCCATTATTAAAAGAGAAATGAAAAAAAGGATAACAGAAGACTTTGAATGGACACTAAGTGCTACTACTGAAAGTATTGCTCTACCTTCAGCTCTTTAACATTGTACAAAAACAACCACCAAAAGTATCTTGCAATAAAACAACTGCAACATATTGGTGGTTTTGTTTTTTGTTTTTTAAACTTAGCATCACCTTGTTGCAAAACAAAGCAGCATTTTTTCAGCACTTCATCTCATTAACTAGAAAAATAAATGACAAGTATGAGCAATATTCAACACCTCTACCTCAAAACTTTGTTGACATCTATTTAATAGTGATACAGCTGACCACTGAACACAGAATTGTACAAGAATGTTCTTTTATCCATACTGAAGGACAACTGAACACAGACTACATTCTTTCCCATGGACAAGCTACCAGAAATATTCTGAGTACTAAAAACAAAGAGCAATTTTGCTCTGGATTTTTGTCAATATGCATAGAAGACAAAACAAAAAATTCTGGTCAAACTGTGCAGTATTTTG
The DNA here is from genome assembly GCF_026119805.1 of Tympanuchus pallidicinctus. NCBI lineage: Eukaryota > Metazoa > Chordata > Aves > Galliformes > Phasianidae > Tympanuchus > Tympanuchus pallidicinctus. The sequence goes on from NW_026294802.1 coordinate 31,215,511, forward strand.
GTCTTAATGGCAGAGCAAGGTTTATGTTCAAATCCCAGTGTATTTGCTTATTGCTTCTGTCAGTGAAACGAAGCAAGTTCCCTTGCCAAAACCAAAGACTTTTTTTTGCCAGTGCCTGCTTATCAGCTACAAAGCCATCTTAAGTCCCATTGTCAATATGAACCATGACTTTAGTTCACTACACTTCTCCAAATATACTTTCAAGAAGCAAATGACTTATTCTGTTAATTTAAATTCATCAGCATTTCTTTGCAGACATTCCATAGCTCCTTGAAAACCCATAAACAAGCAATAAAAGACTACTAAATGACAACAAAAAAGAGAAAATATTCTAGGAGCAGTGATCTCATTTACAAGTTATTCTGAGCTGACATAGTGAATAGAGAAACCTAAACACAAGACTGAAACTCAAGAACTGGAATTAGGATTGAATAAAATACTCAACGATTCCTGTCGGTCCCTAGTAGCTTCAGATATTCTATGACACAGAACAAATAGCTCCCTTATTTCTCCATTCTCGACACAGACTGAGCACCAGGGTAATAAATTATAATGTAAAAAGATTCATAAATTATAAGCGATATAAAATATTATAGGCTAGAATGCAGATAATAACCATATCCTTGTCAGCAGGATGTACAAATGTAGCTACACACACTTGAACAAGAGACCTAACACCTACCTGGAATTAAATCTGGAAGTGATATGAAGGGCAACAAGAAAGATTCTAAAAGCATACAAACAGCAAAAGAAGACAAGAGAAAGCATGGGTCACTGCTAAATAAGGCAGAGATCCTAGTGACAAAGGGCATGGGAAATGCTAAGGTCCTTAAATGTCTTATTGTTTACCAACTCTTCAGAGTTGCAGGTCTCCAAGACCAAAATCTGGAGCAAGTAAGAATTACCCCACTGGAGGAAAATCAGGTTCAGGAACATCTAAACACACAGGAGATGCATAGGATGGAGCCTGACAAGATGCCTCAACTGCTGAAAGCACTGGCTGATAATACTGTAATGCTACTCAGTTATCTTTAAAGATTATAGCTACTGGTGGAGTCCTAAGGATTGGAAAATATGGCAATCATATCTTCAAGACAGCAAGCCAGAAAATATAGGAAAATACAGGCTGCTCAGGCTTATCTTACTATCTTAAAATATGATAAATATTCTAATAACTGATTCTGGAAACCACTTTCAGACATATGAAGGACAACAAGGTGACTAGCAGAAATCAACATGGACTTATGAAATGGAAACGATAATTAAACCACCCTGATACCCCCCTACTACTGAGACGACTAGTTTGTTGATGGGAGCAGATATATCTGCTTCAGTAAGGCTTACAACACTTCTGACAGACCAGGTAGGCATAATGCTGTTCAGCAGGACCTGCACAGACTGGAGAAATAGGGAGATGAAAGACTCATGAAGTAGGTAAAAGAAAATGCACCAGTACACATTTGATAAAAAAACACAGGCTGACAAAATGAGAAACAACTTGATAAAGATGGTCAACAGCCTCCAGGGCTGTATTCAGAAGAACAAGGCCAGCATGCTGAAGGAGGTGAGCCCAGCCTTCTCCTTGGCACTTTATCCTGATGAGGTACGCCTAGAATACAGGGTTCAGTTTTAGGCTCTGTAGCATAGCAGGGACATATTAGAGCAAGTTCCGTGAATGGCTACAGAGATGGTTAAGAAACTGGTGCATCTGACCTGCGAGGAGTAGGGACTGTTCAGCCTAGAAAAGAGAACACTGCAGAGGGTCCATACCAAGAGGTATAAATGTACAACAGGAAGGGATGAAGAATATTGTGTAAACTAGTGGATTACACTGAAAGGACAAGAGGCAATGGGTACATTCTTATATGGAAATGCCCGTATTTCAGACAATAACAAAAAGGGAAAAAGGGATAAACAACTAATTTATTTTTATTATTATTATAAATAGTGAGGGTAGTCAAACACTGGGATTGGCAGTCAGAGAAGCTATGGCTGAGTGAAGATTTTCCAATCACATAATATCCCAAGTTGGAAGGGACATACAAGGATCATCGAGTCTGAATTCAGGCTCCACAAAAGACCACCCAAAAATCAAATCAAACCATATTATAAGAATGTTGCCTGAACACTTCTTGAAATTTGGCATACTTGGTGTCTTTATCACTTCCCTGGGAAGCCTGTTCCAGAACCCAACCACTCTTCTCCATAAACAACCTATTCTGATCTCCAACCCAACCCTCCCCTGATGCAGCTCCATTCTGTTCCCTGGGGTCCTGTTATCACTGGTGCCCATGAGCAAAGCTCAGCGCTGCCCTTCCGCCCACCTCAGGAGGGGCTGCAGGCTGCCTCCCCTCAGCCTCCTCTGCTCTGAGCTGAACAAACCCAGGGATTTCAGTTACTTCTCATGCCTTGCCATCTAGACCCTTCACCATCTTTGTAGCCCTCCTTTGGGCGCTAATAGCTTATCTCTGTCTCATACTGGCACCGTGGCACACAAAACTGCACACAGTTGAAGAATTACAGATGTTTGCTTCCTAAAAACTTTGGATACACAAGCAATAAAATATTTCAAAAAAGACAGCTATGTACTTTCTACTTCCTTTTGTAAAATATATACAGAGATATATATACAGAGATCCAGGTCAGAAACAAAAAAACAATTAAGTTTTGAGAGATTCTTCAAGAAAGGCATGCAAATTGAAATTAGAAAAGATTTTTTTTAAGAAAAAAACTTACTGTGTGACAAATGTTTTAAGAAAACATTTTTAATTATAAAAGAAAAAATCATAAATGTGTCTAGTCTCAAAAAACAAAAATCAATGTACTCTTTCACATAAAATTGTTAAGGCTAAGAGCAGGCAATCTGTAAGTCACAGAAAGAAGCTGTTAACTATTTGAGGATTTATTTCACAGCAATGTCAAAAAGAGCAGGCCAGAATTAAATCTGTTACTTTTATTACACACATATGTATTGATAATTTAGTTGAAATATTTTGGGCCACATAAGAAGCATTTTTGAAGAAACTAACAAGGACTTCAGTTTTAAGTTCTCTGAGAAAACAGTGAACAATGCCTTCCTAAGGGTAGAAGAAAATAAGATACTAGTTAACAGTATCTTTGTATTTTTATCTAATTTGCTTTTATATAAATTTGCACATGAACAGGTAACAATTTCTAAACAGAGAACTAATAGAGAAAGCTTGTCCCCATTATTCATTTGGTACCTCATAGAACTTCATAACGTTAAGTTCCTTTCTTCTCCTTCTCTCAAGTTTTGGGATCATAGATTGTAAAAAGATTTTAATTGTTGCAGAGTATTTCCCAGAACGTGAATAATTTGTTGGGTTTTTTCTTTGTTTGCTTTTGTGAAGTTTGCTTCACTTATGTGAACTACAGCCTTAGATTTTTGTTTCCTATCTTAAAACATACTCTTCATGACAGCAAACCATTCAAGTAGTTTCTCCCACCCACACGTGTGGGATAATCTGAAGAACGATGTAGATTTGCAAAGTTAATATAACACAATTTTCTGTGGAGCTATCCATTAATGCTGAGTAACAGCTATTTTGGGAGCAGATGACAGTGAAGACATTTGAGGTGAAGCCACTCTCAGCTCCCCAGAAACGGTCTCACAGAAGCCAAGCTTCCTGAGCAAAAAAAAATCCCAGTAGTTGATATAAACAATTGATATAAATAGAACCTCTCAGAGGGCCAAAATCCAGCTATTCCCAAGACAGAAGTCTGACTCTTTACACCACATTCACATACTTCCGGGCATAAAAAAAAACACTGAAGTCTGTGTTAAAATGAGACAACAAAAGATATCAGTAGAATTTAGAGGATTTGCTTACTTAATTTACAGGAATTTAAATTACAGTTGCAATTACTTCCTAAATGAAGTAAATTCAGAAGTTAGAAGAACAATATACAACACAAATGTAAGCACTGACAAGTTTGAACATAGGGCTGAAATTCTTAACTGCACAATGGACCGAAAAAGCTGAATTTCCTCCAAGTTTCCTTAGAAGAGAAAACAATGGTTTTGGTATGCTTATAATAAACATTTTCATTTTTACCAATTAATTACAGTTATGAGCAAAACAGCATTATTTTCCAAGGCAATGTGTTCTATACTGAACTCATAATTCTGCCACTTTCAAAGTAAATCTTGTTCTTCTCTTGCTGCAGAAAAGATGATCACACCTTTAACATATTTCTTATTAAAAAGAAAACAAACAACTCTGCCTTCATTCATCACCTTTAAGTGGTAAAAAATGATAACAAATGAAGCAATCAAATTAAAGATTGCTGTTATGTTTCTGCTACCAAGAAAGAGGCAGGGAAAATGTGCAAAACATCTAAGTATCTGAGCAGACAGGAACCTCATCAAGTTGATAAAGGAAATGCAAAGTCATTCATCTGGGCAAGAATAGCCCTAGAAACCTGTACACACTGGGATAAAAATGAAGGCTGACAGGCTGGAAAGCAGCTTGGCAAAGACAGTCAACAGGCTCCAGGGCTTAATTCTGAAGAACAACACTGGTACACTGCAGGAGGTGAGCCTTACCCCTTTACTTGGCACTTTATTCTGATGAGAAATACTTAGAGTGCAAGGTTCAGTTCTGCGCTACCCAATACAGGATGGCATGGAAATACTGGATCAAGTCCAGTGAAAGGTGACAAAGATGATTAAGGAACTGGAGCATCTGACCTGAGAGGACAGAGCAGGGACTGCTCAGGCTAGAGAGGCTTATGTAGATGGAACTGTTCCAGGGTGATCTTGGAAATGAGTATAAATCCCTAGTGGTATAGAAACACCAGCGGAAAAAGAAAAGATAAGGCAAAAACTGATGCACAGGCAATTCTGTGTTTTAGTTTTTCATAGTGACGGTCTGTAAACAATGAAACAGGTTGGCCAAGAAGGCTGTGGAATGTGGCATTTCTCCAGTAGCTTACTTTGATCCTTATTTGAATAGGTAGTTTGGATTAGACAATCTTCAAACTTGCCTTCCAACCTCAACTATTCTGTGATTCTGTGAAAAGCTTAGCTGATGTTCTGAAATAATCCTGGCCTTTTCAAGCATTAGAAATCTCTCATACTTTCTAGTGATCTATATTTTGGTCTTTCAAAATATGGTATTTTATCCTGTAGCCTCAGAACATATTTACAGTTTTTACTCTTCCAAAAACGGCACTGCAAACAGCTACTCTCAGCTGCCAGTGCAATGTGTGTAAACCATGACAGGACTGCAGGAAGGTGTATGGGGATACACTGGTAGCAATGACATACTAATACTCCTGGTATCTCACACAGGAGAATCAGAAGTAGCGTAATGTATTTTTTATTCCTCTTATGATTTATTAGATTTTTCACAAGGTTTTATATAGATGTAAAAATCTGGCCCCATTACTGCTTGCTTATAACTTTTATGTGAACCTACTAAATTTTGCAAACCTTTTGAATTTGAATATGAAATTTCAATCAATGTTTCTGATAGCTGCCAAATGGCAAAACCATCACTTCATCTTGAAACTATTTATTCTCATTTTCTGAGTATCTTATAAACCTTCTCTGACACCAGAACTTTCTATTGTCATTTTACTTATCCCCAGATCAAACATTTTTCAGGTGATACACTTCAATTTAAATGAAATTTCTCAGTGTTCTCCATAAGGTGGAGTAAAAACATGGCAGGAAAGTAGGGATGTCTTCCTACCAAAATTTTTTTTTTTTTTTTTTTTTTTTTAAAGCCATGACAGTCAGTCAACTGAATGCTTTTTAAGCTCAGATATTACACTTCCATGTATTTGGCATACCATTCTTTCTGCTGCTCCACAATTTCAGTTCTCTTTTTGTCATAACATCCTGCTAAGTAAGATTAAACTGTTCAAATTAAGCTTAAATTGAACAGCTCAGACTTCATTAAGCAACTTAATATAACCTGTTGCTCCTAATAAAAACGTTTGAGATGAAACGTCAAAAAGATTAAAAGTCTGTATCTTTCAAATGATAAGCAACTATACTACAAATAAATCTTAAGCAACATTAAATCTCATTGCATTAATTCAAAATAACAAAAGAAATAAGAGGAACTTAGAACATTCAAATGAAAGATAAGCTCAAGAATCTACCAGAAGGGAGAAAAAGCAGTTAACAAAATATGTACGGCTGCTAGTAAGTTCACTAGTAGTTCCAATTGTTCCTCAAAACCCTTGTGTATGCTGGAGGATGCCATTTAGAATCTACAAATGCTGCTGAAAAATGTATTCAACTGAAAAAAACAAAACACCATGCTGAAGTCTTTTTTTTATCCCTTTCCATTATATGTAGGTGCTGCTCATAATGGCAGCAGGAAGAACAGAAATATAACATCATACTCTGTAAACTGATGACAGCCCAACAAGAACAAAAGCGACATCCTGGCAACACAAGACAATTTAATAATGTTTATGGGTAAACATTACGTGGTCTGAAGATAAAAGGAAAAGCTATTCACAAAAACATTCAAATATACTGATGAAATTCAAATATGCTTGAAACAGAAATCTAAAATAAGCCAAGTTTCACAGTTTCCTACTAAAGATTTCCTTCTATTTTTAAACAAGACAAAGTATATTACTGGCCAAAGTCACCAAAACTGTGCAACGAACATGCAGGAAATCACCTTTTTAATATTATGTTCTACATTGTGCAGCACTTAAAACAGACAAACTACTTTGCATTTATTGAGACAAAAAATAGAAAAGGCGATATGCAGAACAGAAAGAAAAACCAACTGCATTTCAAAGGAAAATATTATGGGAAAATAGATAAGCTATGGTGAACAATATGAAAAACCTGTCACTTACTTAGGAGTTGAAGAACCTCTTGGCCATGTTCCATCCTCATTCTTCTGTTCTATTACCAGTACCTACCCACAAAAAAAAACACACGCAATAAGAATACCAAAATAAAAACAGTATTTTCCAGTGTTTTAAATCAATTTGCTTATGTGGGATGGAGACAGAACAGACTGATGTTTAAGTTACTATTCTCTGAGGTTAACTGATATCTTTTCAATTACAATGCGCCCTTACTCACTCCCTGTTCATTTTTCTGGCCTCACCTTGATTTGTACAAGTTTGGGTTTCAACAACCTGTGGGTATAGTGACAAGATCTGACCTCTCAAAGAGATCAGATGATCACTTGCCTAAATAGAATCTATGAATCTATAGAGATCACAACTCACAACAGTGCAATTAGGAAATGGGCATTCCTGAACAAATGCTGCCCAACACACAATCCAGGTAGGCAGGAAATAAAAAAAATAAAATAAAAATTCACCTTAAATCATAGCTTCCTGTTTTGTCCTTTTTTTTTTTTTTTTTAAAGAAACAAAAATATTCTAGTCGATGTGCCTAATATTAATTTTCCAAATGGAGAGTAGACTAATGAAATACAATTAATTCAAGTTGTTATTGCTACAAATGGGAGAACAGAACACTCAGTCCTAAACACAGGCAAGTGCCATTTGAGATGTCTTTGGGTATTTGAGATATCTGCCCTATGCTGGCAGATACGACACTGGACCCACAAAAAGCTCATGCCTTTCTGGACTGACAGCTGGGATAGCCCAGATCATCTGAAATGGCAACTAGATTCTAATATCTTAACTGAAACTACTTTGTACTTTAAGTACAAATAATTTCATGTATTTGTTCACTAATATTTCAGGATGCTAGCTATCTGCCATGCCATACTTTTGTGTGTCTGTGTCTACACAAACACATACTATAATATATTCATATATACATATATTCACGTATACACTTGTCCTCAGAATCTTACATAAATCATGCTGTCTCTTGAAGATGAAATCAAATTTTCAGTCTGCATACACTAAGGAAACCATTGAAAACCAGCTTTCCATTACAGTTTTCAGCCTGGAAAATAGTGGTTTACTATTTTGAATCTCGAACGCTGTAAAACGTTCTGCTCATTCTTCCTTTCATTGGTTTTCAGAGACTATTGAATGAAAGGAAGATGCAGATGTATCAGTTCAATGGAATCCTTAAAAGCTCACTTCAGAAATCAGCTGCTGAATTCAAAACATTCACCCACCAATCACACGCACAGCTTAGTTTTACATGGTAAAAATAACTATTAGATTAGACAGACTAATAGAATAACTACCACTAAATTAGGAGGCTTGATGAGAAAAACATCAGCCCTGTATGTCAGCAAGTACAACTGACCCAAACAAACATGCTCTGCTTGGAACATTTAGCATTTTACAGAAACCATGGTTCAATTGTTTTGAATAATATCTGTTTTCCTTTAAGTACAGATGTCACCAGCAGGTCTTTTTATGGCTATATTAGACCATGCACAGTTCACAGTTAATGTTTCACTGGGATAGAGGCAATTTTCAAGATATATCTTTGACACAGGTTCTTACAGCAGGACCTGTGCATTGTGAAAATAAACTGTGAGGCTTTAACTGAAGTTAAAAAGCACAACAGTCCAAGCTGTTATTTTGGTGCACTGTTTACTTACCTTCCATGGCATAAAAGAAAACAGAGGCACAACATAAACACTGTTGCTAAGTAAGCTAAAGTCAAGTATTTTGAAGAAAAAGGAAATATTTTAATATAATCTTGCCTACAATTACTGCCATCAAATTTTATTCATTCTTGTCTGTAGTATAACAGTATGACCTACAGTTGTTGAAAAAAATTCAACTTGATTTGAAGAGTAATGAATCAATATAATTTGAAAAGTTATTCCAATAATGAAATTGCTCAATCAGTTCACATGTAAATTTGTATAGTTTATTTCCAATTGTAATGGTAAAAAAAGCTATCTAGAAAAAAAAAATCTTCCCACAAAGGCATTTATAAGTAAGGATGTACTCTCATGCATATTTTTATTTTTTCTTTCTTTCTGAAAGCCAGACACTGCAATTTGAGTCTTTTATTTTCATAGCCTTTTAGACAAATTTTTATTTATTTATTTTTAAATAAAGTTGAGTTTCATTATAGAAACATATCCCAATTTTGGAATATTGCTTATTTCAAGTTTTGCCAAATTGAAGTCAGCAATGTTACATTTATTTCTTTATAGTTCTCTAGTAAATTCATATTTAAAGATGAAAATACAATTACAAGTCACTTCTATTTTTGTTTGTTTAAAACAAGTACCCTGTCCCTAATACAATTTATTAGCACTTTTTAAAGTATGGAAAATACACTGGGTACAGATACAGCTTCATGAGCAAAAAATAAACGTTAAAAAAACAACAAAATAAATGGTATGACACAGTACCTGTCCCTGATATAAACCAGCATCTTGTATGGTACTATCTGGTTTATTCAAAGGTTCAAAAGTATTACTCATGTATTTGTTCCACAATCTGGTCTCTTTTTCACCTGGAATATTGAAGATTTTTCTTATCTCTTTTTCAATTGTATCTGTTTTGAAAAGGAGAAAACAGAATTTCAGCACTTATCTAGACAAACACTTCAAACTGAATAAAACATCAGAATCAGTAGCCCTTATATTCAAAATATGGATCAAACTCTAGAAATGATCATATAACTGTATCATGCTGTAGATAAAACAGGAAGTTGCTAGCTGGCATGCCCTTAAGATGGAAATAGTCAGAGGAGTGTTTTATTTCCTCCTGAATCTCCTAGCAAAGTAGTCCAAATACATAACAGCATAGGAGATGACAGGAGCTACCCTAGGTACCTGTCTACTCATTTCCCAAAGTGTGGTTACACAGGAGTGTGGGTGGACAGAGAATGATTAGAAGTAAAACTGGCAATAAAACTAGGGGCAGAAAGGGCAATTCATTCTGTTCCTTTCTCAATTCCACTGTTTTTTAACCTGCTACTACCCATGTCTCAGTGCAATTAGCACTAAGTTCAACACATACACTCACAGAAATTAAACTGTACTCTGTGCTGAAACACTACAATTCTCCTTGCCCTATACTATAAGCAAAGCTTGAGTTGCTTTTTTTTTTTTTTTCTTGGATCTTTCTTTCCATCTCAATCAGTTCTCAACCAATGACTTCAAATAACTATATTTGAATACAAGCACGAATCTATTTGGCACAGTCTTAAAAAAAAAAAATATCCAGATTTATCAACAGCTTCCACTAAAAAAAAAAGAATTTGTGGAAGATATTTGCTCATTAACTTATTAGTAACCATGAAAACTAAATACTTGAGCATTTCAGCTTTTGTTCTTCGAAAGTAAAAAATTAGTATCTCCTGTTCCAACTTCATTTACAGAAATGCTATGTAACAGCAATCATCAATCCTATCAGATGACTGTACGGTACGTGATATAACCAAGACTCTGGGCAGACTACATTCTACTTGGCTGTTGTGCCACTTTTAGACTGTGGAATTGAGTTGGTTTTTTTTTTTTTTAAATAATTTCTTAAGAGCTTAAACAATTCTGACTGTAAAATCCTAATCCCTGTGCCTTCACCAACTATCACTGAATTACTGACTCATAACCTAATATCAATGTGCCTGTTCAAGTATATTAACACAATGTATTTAAACATGCACAGTCTGAGGCATCTTGTGTATTCTGTCATTATCAGGTCTATCCTCTATAATTATTTCTTTTCTCTACCTCAAACTAACTTATGTTAGTATCTACTTGTGCAGAAAAGCAAAGGAATTTCAGGAATAACACACATTTGAACACTGGCTAGTGAATATTAGATTACGCTTATTTATTTTTCTCCAAAACCTCCTCTGTATATTTAAATTAAGGAAGGTCTGACCTGACCTCCTGAGGGTAACAAATACTGTAAGTAATGATAATGGGTAGATACATTAAAACTTCTTGAATGGATCTAAGTATGTTACGTCCATTCACCTCAGTGGAATTTATACTAAAGGGACGGTAAGAGAAAAATTCCAGGAATCAATTATTCTTTCACTCAAAAAAGGTATCTACTTTTCCAGCTCTTTTTCTGACACGTAAACTCTTTTGGATGTCCTGGCTACGATGGCACAGTTTGCTGTTCTGCATAAGAAGATTTAGCTTCAGAAAGAACATATTTTCAAGGCTTCCAAGAGAATCTTGTCCACACCTCAGAAAAACAATTAAGGCCAGTGTCCAGAATGGGGGTGCCAGTGAGTCTGCTTCTTATTACCTTTCACGAGAACGTTCTCATAATTATCATTATTTCTACGCTAAGAATAAAAATGAATGTATATCCAAGTAACATTCATTCTGCATCTGATTAGAGAAAGAAAAAACAGAAATTTATATATAAACTATAATTCCAATGATATGGCTTAATTCAATATGGCTAAAAAGTAGCTTGAATTTGGTATATATAATTTTGAATAACATTAAATTGGTTTATCAAAGCTACTAGTTTTGCTTAGTGAGTAAAGAGGTACACCTTGCCAAGTTAGTACAGGTCCCAAGAAGGGCAGTTAACACACAACATTGAAGGCTTGTTTCAAGGACATATTTCACAACTCCTAGGTGGTTTTTATTCCATTACAAGCAGCTGATTATCCATTTATCTTTAAGATTAAAATCTAACAAGGGAAAATTATTCTGTTTTTATGGTATGCATTCTGCAAAATACTAACTATAAGTCACTGCAAGTAAAATCTGAAAAAACCAGCCCTGCTGTCAAGCAATGCAAGGTAATGGTTGGACTTGACTTTGTCCTTTGTCTAAACCACAATTCTAATTGCAGAAATACAACTCACTGTAAGAATCCTACCCCAGATACACATGTACAAATACACCAAAAACCTGGGATACGTGATCAATAATATCCTGTGCATGTTTTGTTATATTCAGGGACAAAAATGACATTATGTTTAAAGAACAGGCAAAATAACTATGAATAACTACAAGATCTGAATATAATAGAGGATTCAGTTACTTTAGAGAATGCGCCTGGCCTGCCAACTCACAGCCCAACGGTTACCTTTGTACATCAGCTTTAGGTATTAATTCATAAATCTAATTTGTTCTTGTGCTGTGTAATATACCCTTTTATGTATTAACTTAAAATTGAATGAAAAAAAGACATCAGTGGAAGGACATGAAAAAAATGGTATTTCTTACACAACAAAAGCCATGAAAAGCAGTATGGCATCTAATAAAGATACTAAAAAACACTGTCATGCTGTTCACTTTCTGGAAAGTGCAAATCTATAGAAATAACAAAATAACCCAGATACTTAGATAATAAAATAAAAAGTTTCTTTTTTAATTTACTGAAAACTCTAAATATTCTAAATTGCTCAGTTTCTAATTTCAATTCAAGCAAGACTAGTCCCACCCTTTGTAAACATTATAATGCTCATTTATCATTTTACATAGATTTATTCAGAATTCACTACTAAATACAATTTAAACAAGTAACAATCACACACAGTTCAGAATGCTTCTACATACCTATTGTATCAGCTTTACTAAATCTTCGTGTGACAACATTGTTCATATTTCCATTTTCACAAAGCTTTAATTCTGTCAGATACACTTCTACTTTGCAGTGCTTTACAAACATACCCTGTTCAACAACCTGAAAAACAGATTGACATCAAGTATTAATCCAAGTACATTTATGCACACACAGTTCAGAAGTTTTGAGACTTTTTCAAGAAACCGACGTTCAAAGAAAACAGGACATTTAATAAATGCCAAAAACTGAGACTAAAATTCTCCTATAACTTTTTAGAAACCTACCTTTTAAAAAAGTAGAAATTTTCCTCACAAGATTATACCTTATTAATTAATACCATGACTTTCAAAGCTGTAAGTGCAGTGCAAATCACAAACGGGGATGCTTAATTCCAAGATAAGATGCTTAAACAGAAGGTTAAAAGCATCAAAAGTTATTTAAAAAAAAATAATAATCTCAGGACACATTCAATGTATGCTGTCTCTTCAAAACATGAAGGACTAGGTTTCACAGCTAAAAAATACTTATTGAAAACACAATACACACTACTAAATTCTAAATTTCACACGTGATTTTTAAACAGATCTTATATTTAAAGTAGACCCACAAATCTTCCAGCTATGCTCTGGTAATGAATACATTCATTTGAAATTCCAGCTAGTCATTACAATTGTTTATTATAGGTTCACTTTTGTAACTCCTATTACAAATTAGTAAAATACAGGATTTTTTTTTTTTTAAAGTAAAAATGTAAAAAAAAATAATCAGGGTCACCTCTTAAATGTTTTTCCCTTTGATCTTCCAAAGTGTAACTGCAGTACTTAGTCATGTAGACTGTTCCCAAAATAACCATCACCCTGATATGTGATACATCTGACAAATATGGTTAAAAAAAAAAAAGCCATCAGCTACTCACTAGGAGAGATCTGCTATCTACTGTACAAATATAACTTGCATGCATGTGCCATAGGAACAAAAAATGAGTTAAGAATTCCATTGTAGTGCAATGGTTTGCCAGAGTTATGACTTCCAGCCATGACATTTAAATAAAAATGTCTTTACTTCAGCAGCTTATTAGGATTTTCAGCTGCTAGAGTAACAACAAAATAGTCATAGTAAACAGAACTGAGCAGTGTGGGTAAGACATTTCTGAGGAAAAAAAAAGAGAATGTAGTAGTTGTATTACTGTATGCTACAACAAATTCATAATGTTATTTGACTCAGAACAAGTACAACAGTAAATCAATTTAAATATATATATTAAATGTATAAACTTAGATTCACATCTGAAAAAACACCCCTCTTCGTCCTCCTCCCCACTCTCAAAAATCAAAGAAAAGCATCAAACCACTAGTATGCAAAAACAAAAACAATTAACACATTAATATAGAGAGGAGAAAGACTCATGAACAAAATGGGAAAAGTAACACAATGAAAAACTCATTCACCTGAACTGGTATCTCAGATGACAATTACTGCTTATATTGGCAGAAGGTAATTAATCTATGCCAGTTTACCCGACCACTCATTACACTGCACTTATTTTTCCAGTCAGTCTCTTCCAAATACAAGGCAAGCTACTTTCATTACCTTCTCTCTCCTTCTATTTCCTTTTAAAGGCCAAAAAATTACAGAAGCTCTATCAGGATGATGGAAGAGTATTTATTTTACTGAAACGTATCCTCAGGAACAACAATAATAAGTTGATTATATATATCATTAAAGAAAAGACATTACAAAAGATTTCAGCTTTCACAGGACTAGATAAGCAAGACCTACCAGCTGTGTCTCTGTAAAATAGAACACCTCTTAAAGTAGCAGTGGGAATGTTAAAACAAACTTCCCTTGCTGACCAAATGGACATTGAAGACATAAAATTCATTCCGTAGCTTAATCTGGCTCTTCAATTAAGTGGTCAGCATGTACTCAGACTACTGATGTCACAGGAGGAAAAAAAAAACTGCATTATGCCAAAAACCACATTCCAATTAGAATAGTTTCTTTTAACATTTAAGGAATTAAAATAAAGAGCTGTGTTATAGAAAAAAAACATGTCCTAATGATCAATTTAGAAATGACAAATATCACAGAATCATGGAATCACCAAGGATGGAAAAGACCTGCAAGATCATCCAACCATCCACCTATCACCAATAGCTCTCACCAAACCAGGTCCCTCAACACAACGTCCAAGCATCCCTTGAACACCTCCAGGGTCGGTGACTCCACCACCTCCCTGGGCAGCCCATTCCAGTGCCTGACCACTCTTATAAATACGTCTAAATGTATTTTAAAACTTAGTAAGTTATTACACTACAGATGCAACTCTGATCACTATTCTGAAAATCCCAAGAAACAATTCAAACAAAATTATTATCTCATCAATAAACTGGTAAAATATTGTATCGCCTTAACAATAAGGATGGTATGTTCTGGAGCAAACAGGCAAATATGTTAATTTTTATGAGTTTGATTATGTGTGATGGAGGGTCACAGTATCTGCTGTACCAGGGACTATTTATGTTCAGGTAAGTTTTTTTTGCTTGAAGAAAAAATACTACCCAACAAGTGACTGCACAGAGATTATGCTCATCAGGAAAGGAACTATCAAATTACTTCACAAGCATCAACGCTACTAGAACTGGATCTTTCACTGATATAGTCAATGTATTTTTTAGATTTTACATTTAATTTCAAAATCATTTACATCAATAGACTTGAAAGTTTATAAAGTAAGATCTTCTGTAAAAACTAGAGAGCTTATCTCCAGAACTGAATGATTACATTGTTTCTCAGTTTTCAAAACTTGAGTCTCTAAATCTGAATAAAAACTAGGCAATCAAAGTAGAATTTGTATATGAAGTCACAATGGACCAAAACACTTGAAACTTTCTAATAAAATCAATTTCTAACGAACTTCTGTGGAACTCCTACGTATTTGCAGGACTGTATTTGAATCACATTCATCCCAGAGGGAAATTTAAGAGTACCTTGCGTGCTATTGGTTCTTGACCTTCCATTAGCGTGTACCAGCTAACTAGCCTATTCCAACCTTCAGTTGGCAACAGGATGTAGTCCAGCTCATCAATGAGATGTTCTTTGAGAGACTGGGAATCACCATCTGTAAGAGAACAATATTTTTACTTCAGTATAGTAGTTCTGTTAGCTGACCTATTAAAGAAACATTTTTCATGTAAATAGCAAACAATATTTTGAGTCCAAAGCAAAATTATTTAAAAACTAGGCAAGTTGTAATCATTACGATAGAATTCCTACTCTTGCGAACCCTGATGAAAACACCACATCCAACCATGAGCACCTACCTTGTTATCATGCACAGCTTTCACAGGATCTGTTTTCCCACTCACTTTGCACTCAAATCACTATAAATATTTTCTTTTCACACTACTGCCACATCCTTGACTAAAAAGGAAGGAATGGGTAGCTATAGTAGATCAAGACAAACTTCGAAATCATTCACTCAATGATAAATTGGGAAAACAGCATGGTACAATTCTCCTACTTACAGAATCCAATGTACTCTGGAAATACAGTCCCTGTCAAATTCTTCACAGGGACAAAGAGGCAGCACTTGAAAGAAATACAGCTTGGCTACCTCCTACATAAAGAAGCCTGCTTTTAGCTCACATTCGATTTTTATTACAGTAGTAACACAGCAGCTATCCTGTATGTGCAAGAAGTAACTTCAGATCTGAACCACTGCAAGCCTCAGACAACTACAGCAGCTTTCTTTCCAGTTGGAAGTACACAGCTACAGGGCAGCAAACAATTCCCAATACAGGGAAAGATCAAACAGAGAGACCCACACATGGAACTCCAAAAGACAATGCAGGATAACAAGCTTAATTATGTATGAAGATATGTATGAAGAACAGACTTTAAGAAGTATACAGCTTACACATTTTCATCATCCTATCTGAATAAGCTATTGAAAATACACAATTAAAACTGAGAAAGAAAAAACTAAAAGAAAGGCAAAATAACATCAAAATGCTTTCTCTTGGAAAGTTTTTGTAAGTAATATTTCTAAGAAAAATGAATATTGTTATCTATATTTTTCTGCAAGGAAAAGGATACAGCTCTCAGTATCATACACATAAAAAGCGCTAAGAACTTCCTTTGCACCTCATCTGATTGGTCCTTTAATATTAACTATTTTTGTGTGTAAATATTTAATAAAGTATGTTTTAACATATTCCCCTTTTCCACAGGAAATCAACACATTAAGAACATATAAGAGATGTTTAAGAGATGTGTTCTCTTCCATGTGGGAGGAATAAAGAAGATTCCAGCTTACCAAGACTTTCAGAGTCTCCCTCCTTTTCAATATTTACTGTATTTTCAGTTCTAATAAGGAAAGATTGATAGAAAATGCAATGCTTTTTTGCTTTAATCACCAGAATGGTGAAGACATGGGAAAAGGATGCAAAGTGATCCTTTACTCCTATTAGCTGATCACTGGTGTCAACTACCTCTTCTCTCTCTCTATCTAAATGCCTTCACATGTGAACGAAGAACTGTGAATATGTGCATTATTTGTTGCTACCAATTCAGAGATGACAAAAGCAAACAGTTTTGATAAAATATAATCTATCCAGAAAAGAGATGACTTGTTGTAGCAGAGGCTGTAATATGGTTTGCATACATTTTTCTCCAATAAAAATCACAAATGATCTAGTAGGAAGAGTTAAACAAAGAGAACAGAGCAACAACACCCTCTAAAATGCAGCCAGGTTGTTCTTAGAATTAATATTTTAGAAGAGGGGAGAATGAAGTCCAGCCGAAGTACTTGTTGCAATTTTAGCAAGAAAAATCACAAGCTTCAAAAATTCTCTTAGCTTAACTGGTTTGCTCCTAATTACTTCAAAACTCTTCAGGATCTTAAATTCTCAACAGCAGTGTATGATTTCAGCTGCTTTTTATTCAATTTTCTTCCATCCTTAGTGATGGCAAAGATGGAAGACCTACTACAAACAGAAAGTTGTCTGATACTGTTTAATCTATTGAAATCAGGTTACATAAAAATTGACTCCTATGTTGCGATGTCAATAAATCTATTATTTACTTCCCACTCTACTACTCTGCTCAAGCTAGCAAATGCTAGAAATAATAATTCAAATTATAGAGCAAATAATAGAAAATATATAAGCAAATAATTATAATCAAATTATAAGCAAATAATAGAAATAATATTGTTGTGCTGATAATACAGAGCCACTGTTCTAGAACCATACATAACCAAACAGTGAAGTTCATAAAAGTGTGTGAGAGCATCAAAATAATACTAAGAAAAAAGTTTTTCATGAACTTTTATCAAAATGGTTAACATGATTTTGGATTTACACGGCTAACCCTAACACAGACTTCATATTTGTAGGAAATTTAAACCATCTGAACACATGTATAGATTAAGAAAATTATCAATAATCCAGCACAGTGCTGTTGTGCATCTGGAAATAGTGCTTTTTTTTGAATGTGGTTTGACACAGAAGAAAGAATAAGCTGTTGCTGCCTCTCTGAGGATAAAAAGGATGTTGCTATATCTGATTTCAACTGAGAATGTCATCTGAACGTACCTGCCTCGCCACAAGATTTACTACCAGAATGTACAGAAGATTTAGATTCTCACATCTTAGAAAACAAAATGTCATCCATGTGGAGTAAAGTTTGTGGGTAGAAGAGAGCATATAGATATGTATGACAATGCAACATCTTCTCAGAGGCACTGATTCTACTGTCAGAAACATGCACTCAGTAACAACTAGTGCAACATTGCAAGCCTGTTGTATAAAAAAGACAATCATAACATCTGAAATAGTAAGAAGTGAATTACAGTTGCAAAGTTTGGAAGTCACAGCTCACTGCAAACCTGATGAAACTATAAAAACATCTGCACTGCTATACATAAATTACACAGTACTACTATGTTTTCGGTGCCTACAAAGATGATGACCAATTATGTTCAATTTTTTAACCACTAGATTTTGCATGTTATGTAAAAGTAATTATAGTTTTAATGGTAGTTTAATACTGAACATTAAATCTAAAATTTAACCTAAGGATTATTTAAAAAATATGTTTCTGGGAAAGTATTTTGAGAGCTGTGTCTACTAACCCAAATACAGTATAGCAAAATTCAGACAGAACTTTGTAATTAAAACACAGACAGAGTTTAACCATACTTAAAACACTATAAAGCATTAGGAAAATACCCTCTATCATTTTAGAATACTTCATATTGCCACTAAATCATACATTGTCCTGCATTGTTCCAGAATTATTTACAAAAAAAGAAATTTTAGATTTCAATTTAAGAATGTTACCTAATCCCAACCAATTTAAACTAGAATAATCTTGGTTAACTAAGGCTGGCTATTTGTCAGCTTGACCAAATTTCATCCACCAATGTATTTCCAAGCTATCATAATAAAATATGAATTTGTACATTATTAAATATTTGTTACCACTGCAAAGGTGTTACAGTAATTTTGTTTCTAAATTTGTATTTCACTAGAGAAAGCTGATCCAATTCCTTTGTCACCGCCCGAAAACAGCAACCTACTTACCTTCATAAATGATGAACTGCATTTCAACTATGAAAGATGAACAACCTGACAATTTGAGTATTATTTGCTTACTATACAGTCAGAAGCAGTTACCTTTGAGAAGTCCAGAATTATCAATAGGACCAGGGTACACATTCTGATCTCCCATTTGATATTTGTCCCAGCTGTCGAAACCAACGTATTTTTTCCACTGTTTGAACCAACGACTATCCACAAGATACCTTAAATGGAAAAAAACAAATAATTTCATTATTGGAAAAGTTGCAGTATTTTAATGTAATTGAGAAAATAAATTACAAAGTATATTTTGATTTTAGTGAGACAACTCTTGTCAGTAGCCTGTCAATACAGCACACCAGAAGTTGAAGAATAGCAAGTTTCAAAGACATTTTCCTACTTAGCATGAAAAATCATCAGGTTTAATTCCCGTTCTCAGTTTGTGAACTCAAAAGATTCAAACTATACCTTTGAAATGAGCCCTTTAACAAATGAGAGAGAAACCTCACTGAAGTATTTTTTCCGCTGTAGTTTTATTTATAACATTTACATGCATGCTCAAAAACTCTGCAACTCTGATGCCCTGTCAAGAACCTGAGTGTCTAAGTGTTTCGTCCTTTGAGTCAACACCAACACATACAGGAGCTGTACTGCTTTTGGGGCAGTACTGGATGTTCTTGCTACATAAAACTGGCAGCTTCACACTTCCATTTACTTCCATTCTATAAACTCAGCTTTGCAGTATTTCTTTCCCGATTAAACTATTGCCAGTCCAGTGATATCTACATCTTTTCATCCAAAATTTAAGACACCAAATTTGTTCAGAGATCCTGATTTCTTTTCCTGATGACTCCACTTCTGTTATTTCCTCTTTCTAGAAGTAGCCAGCTTCTCATTTGTTCTCTATACAACTCTTCTGCTACTAACCTACTACATGCCATAATACAGTTATCAGGATGAAAGGGTACAACAGAATGAAGATCACAGGTAATCTCCACTGTTTTCTCCAGAAAAGTCCAATATGGAACTACTGAGCTCCTATTTGCAGCATATAAATAATATCCCACTGAAGTTTCAAGATATTTCAAAACTCTTCCTGGTGACTCAAGTTCCATTCTGCTAATACACACAGCTTTATTAAGCATTCATCCTGCTGGAGTTACTCACAAGTACCATGGAAGAACTCAGCACTAAATCAATACCCACAGCTCTTCTGATGAAAGAAGTTGGTTATGAACAAAAACATTGCTTGAGTAGGTACACATATTATTGTAAAGGTTTTAAAGAAATACATTAACTGAACCTTAAATCTGTAATTACAGTAAGAATTAGCAAACCTAAATTAAGTCTTGACTTGAGAAATAAGTCTAGCTTTTCTCCCTTACACACTCAGATCAAACCTGAAGACAGCCTCCAACAGCACTGCTGGTGAACCTTATACAGAGGACAAATTACTACTTCAAAGAGCAATCCTTTGTACTCAGCTTATCACATTCGCTTCTCAGGAAGTCCCAGCTTTTCAGTCTCTACAAAATGTACTCCTTAAGCACATGAATTTATAGAGAGAAATCCTTTGGAAAGTAAGAAGGCATTGGAGAGCAGTATATGAGATCCAAAACCACAAGGTTTTGGAGGGTTACTTCTCCTTTATTCCTTCTAAACATCAAACATCAAGGTCTCAAAGGCAACTTCACAACATCTGTGACAACAGCATCCTAACTCACACAGTAAACAGTCTCGATTCAAAATGCTATTACATCAACAGTAATAATAAGTCTGTGAACAAATGACTCCTAGCATTAGGAATAATTAGGAACCATAGCCCTAGTTTCTCACTACCATATGCAAAAACAAAATAAATAGCTGAGGGAGAGATGTGTCTCACCTGTCACAGAAACAAGACTAACAGTAGAAGAACTTGCTTAAAGACCAAATTTCTCCCTTAGTCTCACAATGCCAGCCATACTCTGTACCAGGTACCTCTACCACTTCACAGTCAGTCTTGTTCCTGTTCTCCCAGCACAGCCTGTTACTACTATTC
Organism: Tympanuchus pallidicinctus; assembly: GCF_026119805.1. Taxonomy (NCBI): domain Eukaryota; kingdom Metazoa; phylum Chordata; class Aves; order Galliformes; family Phasianidae; genus Tympanuchus; species Tympanuchus pallidicinctus. The sequence continues at coordinate 31,236,574 of NW_026294802.1, forward strand.
AGATGTCATCCCGACTATGACTTGCTACCTCTTCTGAAGTTGCTGAGCACTCCTCCTACTTGCAAACCATGATTTCTTTCTGTAATTTTAAACATTTAGCAAAGCAGTATGACAAAAATCTCAAACTACTTTTTGAACCACAATTAAAAAAAACACAAGCAAAAAAAAAAGAAAAAGCTTAGTTTCAAATATTAGGGATATGTATACAAAAAGAACTTTACTTTGTTGCAATAATGTCCCTTCCTACTCTTACCAAGCACAGAAACAGACAGTGACCTAATGAGCTGTTTTGTACACCCTGCATGCTATCAAACTGGTCATGAATCAGCATGGCTGAAGCCCTGCTCCAGCAGGACGAGATATTTTTCACTGTGATTTTACTAAGTAATCCAAAAGGAGGCTGCCCAGCACCAGTTAGTTCACTTTTGGGGCAGAATTCCCTTGACATGTTTTGCATACAATACACTTAAAATGCAAAAAGAAACAAGATAATACAAAGCTACACTGAAGATAATAAGTAAAAAGAAAAATGTAGCCTTATACAAAAACAAATGCATAGATTGAAATGTTATAAATGCTGAAGAAAAGTAAAATTTATCTACAACAAACCTGAGTTAGCTCCAGTTCCACAAGTGTCACAATTCAAAAATCAAAATCATTCTGTTAGAACACTTTGACTGCTTGACTGTGTTCAGTTGTTCATGCTGTTCAGCAAAGCAATTAGAACTAGCTAACAAAACAGTGAGCTTCCAAAAACACCGGCTGGGTGATGAGCGGATTAAGCAGCCCTGCTGAGAAGACTTAGGAGTTCTCGTGGATCAAAAATTTGACATGAGCCAGAAGCCCAGAAGGCCAATTGTATCCTGGGCTGCACCAAAACAGAAGAGGCCAGCAGGGTGGGGAAGGGGATTGTCTGCCTCTGCTCTACCCTTGTGAGGTCCCATTTGGAGTATCATGTCCAGCTCTACCGTTCTCAGCACAAGGACAAGGAGCTGCTGGAGTGAGCCCGGAGGGAAGCCATGAGGATGTTCATAGGGGTGGATCACCTCTGTTATGAAGAAAGATTGAGGGAGCTGGAGTTATTCAGCTTGGAGAAGAGAAGGCTCTAGGGATAGAGCCTTTCAGTACCTACATGGAGTCTAGAGGAAAACTGAGGAGGGACTCTCAGGAAAAGAAGCAGTAGGACAAGGAGTAGTGGTTTAAAATTAAAAGAAATTAGATTTAGACATTTCTCTATGGGAATGGTGAGGCACTGGAATGGGTCAGACTGCCCAGAGAAGTGTGAATGCCCTACCCCTGGAGGTGATCAAGGCCAGGTTGGATGGGGCTTTGAGCAACCTGGTCTAGAGAACGTGTCCCTGCCCACGGCACGGGGGTTCAAGGTGCCTTCCAATTCCACGATTCTCCATGTACAGTAAAACATTTTGCAATACATGAAAGTAGGAAAGTAAAGCTTTACATTTCTATGGTAAAGTTTTACTTTTAGCATTTAAGACTTCTGCTGAACTTACCCCTTTCAGGTTCCAATAATGCCATACCAGATTTAATAATCACTTGAAAAATTAAATGAGAATATACCAAAACTGGCAAGTTTTGGTATATAACGTGTTTGGCATATAATATGACTATCCACACATAATTCAAAAGTTTCTATTAGCATATTAAAATAAAACAATAAAAAAGTGTGATTATGTTTTTTAATATCAGATGAAAGCAAAGAAACTTCAAAACACAAAACCCCCCAAATCCCATGTTTGCCATTATGCAACAGATACAGGAAGTGAAGCAACATTGTAACAACTCCTGCATAAGCTCTGAAAATGGGATATTTTTGTTACTAGAAGCTTTCAAACATATTTTTAACTATCATAAATTCCTCCCATGCAGTACTGCAATATAAGGAGGAAAAACTTATATTAGATTTAAATCAGACCTAAGATAACTGATATATACAAGAGATTTAAATAGCTCCTTTTCTTAAAATCAATAGGCACAAGCAGATATCTTCAAATATGGCTTTGTACAAGGAATACAATAATTTTTTTTGGAGGTATGGAGTCAAAAGACTCAGAAGGTTCTTGTAATTTATTCTCTAAAAGATTCTCTATCAAATTCATGCACAAGGTATTTATCTATTATCAGAAATGAAAAGGGAAAAGAAAAGAGCGGACAGAAGCTTGCATTAGGCAATTTGGCTTTCCAAATTTAATTAAAAGATCGCATGAATATGAAAATTCAGGGAAACCCACAAAGATAGTCCACTTGAAAATTACAAAAAGAAAATCAGATGCCTTGCAGACAAGTTTTCACCAAACTAACCACTGCAATCAAATGAGTATTACCTTCTGTTTTCTGGAAGAGAAAACAGACACTACATCCTACCACGAAAGACTGAATTGGTACAATTACGTTAGAGAGATTTTACTCTACAAAGTATTCATATTATTGAATATAGTCTGATATTAAAGATAACTGTACTTGCAGACTGAGGGTAAAGGATAAAGCTGATGTTAATACTACTGAATCGCTGGCATTTGTCTGACTTTAAGTACAACTAGCAGCAGCTCTTCTTACATTAGCAAAAATCCAGTTCTTTCACTCTGCCTATACAAATCCCAATTCCTTTTATAAGATGCTTTTTATATTTGAGTCACGCCTCTTTAATAAGTGGAGAAAGGGATACTGAATTTGATCACCGTTATATGCCTTCACCTTTTGCTTTATACAGAAGGTTTTCAGTCGTAAGGACTGCTGAAGGCCAACAGCATTCTCACCTGTGTCCTCCTCTGCCCATGGTTTGTCCACAACCATTCAAACACAGCCACAAATGTGTGTGGTCAGGAACGCAGTCACTCTCAGGCACCCATTCTCCTACCAAACCCACCAAGCCTCGTCCCCTACCCCGTTCTGCGGCCTCTACTTTCTTAATCTACATTTAAATGAAACAGTGATATTAAAGAAATGAAAGCTATAATTTTACAGAGAAGGGAAATTATCACATTGGCATTAATTAAAACAATAGGTTGGCAATGGTTCCTTTAGAACTATATTACTTTTCCAAATGCTTTGCACTAGACGATCATGCCAGTAACTCTGTGAGTAATGGAAATTTTGATTTTGAGACGCAAGACAGCTGGGGATTCACTGCTGAAGACTTCAAACATTCACCAACTCAATGCTTCATCTACTTCTATTTTTTCACATGTAATTAATGAATTTCACTACTGACTAGTTTTTTCTCTGCAGTGTCTCTTTACAGATCTCCTTACTGAAAACATTTCTGTTTCCTAACACAACAGCACAAGAACTTTTATCACTTCTATTACAATTTACAAACCTGTATTTACATGCACAGATAAGAGATTAATATCTCTGGCATAAAAAGTTGAAAAGCTATCTGTAAATCATGCAAGAATGTAAGTGTGATAAGAACTAAACAACAGAGTCAAGCTTTCTGCCAGAAAACAAAACCACTACAGGACAAACAAATCTTAAAAAATATCACTTGAAGTCTGAGATTATCTGAACAAACTCTGTCCACTATAGTATGAAGTAGAAAAGTAAAATGAAGAATGCATGAATGCCAATAATAGGAAACTCAAATTACTTTGCATCTTCTTTCTTTCTTCCTTTCTTGCATTCACAATGAGTAGTACTTTGGTTAGTGTATTTTGGACATATGAACAAAGAAGCAATGATTAATTAATGAAATAAAGAACTTAACTGGTGCTAAACACTACTCTTAAGATTGGATTCTACAACTGTTAAAAATAAGTTAATATTTATAAAGCACAAGCAAAACTGATCACTGCTGACAAACAATTGGCTTCATGCATTTCTTGCAAGATGCATTCTACTGAAGAGCGATGAAAAGACTAAAGAAGAAAAGATCATGTAATTTGTGTGCACTCAAGGACAAAGCCTAACACTTTGGTTAAAACAGTTTGTAGTATGAAGCACTATATAGCTAACCTCATGTAGTAATTTTAAAATAGAAAAATCCTATTAAAAGGACTCTCCTAAGTAAAGAGCAAACAGTCAACTGCCAGTTCTTCATACTGCTTGCACACCATATCATATCCTAATATTCAAACTTGGATTTAAATTATTATATATTTGATATGGCTCAGTAGATGTCTTGCCAGAGCCTAGTGGACTATTCATGGACCACAAATCACAGGTCAGAAAGTGCTGTCTTACTCAGTATTGCAATATTCAACTCTTAACACCCTTTGTGAACAAAGGTAAGTAGGATACTTACATAAGAAGTCTGGTAATTAATTTAATTTCTATTTAGAGACAGCAGCCTTTCATCAATACAGGATCTACCGGCATAGTTAAGACTTCTTAATTTAAACAAGTAATGAGTTTATTCTCAGCCAGATATTTTCAAGAGCAAGTTCAGTAGACCAGCTAACCACAGCTGTGAGACAACACACGCATTGCACCAAACAGGTTTTAGTAGATACGTTAAACAAGAAATTACAGGAACAGATTCTGAAAATGCTAACAGACACTGCAGTTGTGAGTTCTTACAGCTAATTACTGCCCATATGTACGTACATACAAGTTTCATGTAAATCTCAGGCATTTTATTCACCAATGGTTACTTTGACTTCAGCGGCATTCTGACTCAGGTAAAAGGAGTTGCTTTGATTTAGTATGGAACACAGTAATCTTCTACCTTTGCAAGAACTTGTCAGACAAAATATCATTTTGCCAATAAGATTAAGAAAAATGGAAATTTGTGTTCAAATGCAATACAACTCCCTCATCTTTACTCAAGATGGGCTTATCATGTTAAAGATTATACTGCAAAAAAGAAATGCAATTATAAGTCGTGCAGCTTAGCGGATCGATCTGCTAAAGCACATAAAGTACATTAATAAAATCCACTCCTTACCACTAAGGAAGAGAGTAAAAAAAATCGGAAAATTAGATGATATATTCTGATCCTAAGAACATGTTCAATACAGCATTCTTGCCACGACTGACAAGGCAGACTGCTGATTCATTTACACAAAACGAGGCAAACCTTAACAAGTGTTGCAACTTATTTTATCTTTTCATCCATGTTATATCCATATGCAAGCAACCATCAGAAATCAAAAGTATTTACCAACAAAAGACTTGTAGTTTTGTTTATTTGAGGTATATCTTTTCCTCTTAAAATGCCATATCTGCTAAAACCTCATTTCTTAAATGAATGCCAGCAGTCTTTAAAGGGAAACTTATTAAAAACTTGCAGCATGCACTTGAGACCAGATATGCTTCACTGAATGTGTACTGTCCCAGATACAAAAATAGCGTAACTTGCATGAGTAGAACAGAGATACAACATCTGCATGTTAAGCTTGGTACAACGTATCGCTTTTGTTACTATCACCTAACACAGGAAAGAGCTCCACCTCAATACCATGTTAAGGGAGTCTCCTGAACTTTGCACCCAACTGAGAAAGCTGTCCCAGCACAACTCAGAAAAGCTCAAGGCAATGGAATATTCATTGTATAAAACCATTTTCTAAAGTAGCGTTTGTTACTTATCCCTCATGGAATCAAGATTTCACTCAGGAAAGAAGTTTAGCTTATAGTCATTACCAGTCAAGCTAATGAACAAGCTAATCAACCTATTCTGAGATTAAATGACCCTGGAGGACTTTCGGTAGAAATTGATGGACAGAACTGGCTGAGACAGATTTCTAGACATGCTGGTTTGAGGGGCAAACCTTTAAACCAATACAATCTCACCCCAAGGTTAACTTTAAACCAGCAGATGTTTGATATTTACAGGCATTGCAAATAAATCACTCACCTAAACCCAGCTAGATTAAAACAACATAACCAAGTTTTATTATGTTAAAGTCACCTAGAGCCAAGAAGTTGAAAGTAGAGAAACAAACATTGAAGTAGCCCCAAAACTTTGTCTAAAAGTAAGCAAACCATGCATATGTGATTTACTCAGAATTATACTGAAATATAGACTGAAATATGACTTTAGATGTTCTGAAAGTACCTCAGTAATAATGGAAACATTGAGACAGTTGGATACACTGATACAGACACCGACAGAACTTGTGCTCCTCCGGAACGTGTAGAAGCTGCAATAATTGAGATCTACATCACATCTGCAGACATGTAACGTTTCAAAGGTGTGCAGTACATCTTTAGAGTATTCAGAAAAACTGAAATTTGTCTGACCACGACAGAAAAACAACACATGGTGACAAATGGAGCACAGTACATTTTGGTGAAAGGTTCCATGTCCCTTTGATACACAACAGGTCTTCATACCGCACAGATTCAGTGCCATCACCAAAGGATGAAGAGGTAACATTCACTTGTCTTTTATTTAGGTTTATTTAGAAATAATGTAAACCAACATGAAAAAGTGAAAGACAACTATTTTAAACTTGCTTTAGTAGAAGACATTAAAGTGACTAAACCTATATCTAGAAGTTTACATCAATTATTTCATCTTCATCTAGCACCCACAGACCACCACTAAGAAAAGGCTGTCGGTGTTCTTGCTCTTTGGGTCCATTACCATGAAACAAAATGTTGATTATTTCCTGCATTTACAAAGGACTGCTGATCTCTGTGATGGGCCTTAGTCTGATTCCTGCTTGTATTCTCATCAATTATTGCACCTACAGCATCATCTACAAAATTCACAGTACTCAACACTTTCTGTACCATTTCCTAGTACAGCTGTAAAAGTAAGAAATACTTCTCTAAGTCCTATATAACCAATTCAAATGTTAAATTACCAGCTGACAGCCATACGTTATATTCAAACATATGTTCTTAAAAGGTCAGTCAATTAAAATTACCATAAAGGCTGTATCCTTATGAATGATCAAGTGCAGTTTCCCTTACTTAGACAAGTAAAAAGGGACGACTTCATAGCCTTTACACATTAACTTACAAGAACAAAAGAACGATGCTACCATAGCACTTGTACAAGGGCCGCTCCAAAAGCGATGCCTCCTATTTTACTATGTTGGCCCACGCTGTCAGAGGCAGATGTTGGTACAGCATTAGAGACTGAACCTTCCCACCAATATCTCATCACATGTTGTTGCTGTGTGACAGATGGCAGCAGAGGGGCACTCTGACACAATGGTGTCTGACATGGAAGCACATATGAAGCAAAGGTGTGGCATCAAACTCCTCCATGAAGAAAAAATGGCACCTATTGACATTCATTACCTGTAACAAGAATGCTTAAGGAGACAAAACAGTGAGTGAGGTGGCTGGTGGTGCATTTCAGCAGTGGTGACTGATCACAAAAGTATGACTGGATTCACTGTTTACCTTTGCACACGGATTGACAGAAAAATGTTTGAACAACACGATCTCGGTATTTACCACTTTTGTCAGAAGCATTCTGAATGCATTACTCAGTTATATACTGAAATAATAAAACAATATTTGATGTAAACTTACTTATGCTAACTGGTAGATTTGAAGGTTTTAAAGGTTTTACTTTCAAAATCAAAACAGTTACCTTTAATGTGCAACAGGGATACTTCACAGAGACACACTCACTTCAGCACCATGTACTGCTAGGACATCTTACCTTATGAACATAAACTATTATACTTTCAACAGTAAAATTGTGCAAATTGTCCAGAGAGATGGCTGAGAATTTTTTTCCCCACCCTCACTGTGCATGAGTCTATCTTCAGTATTGCTTCATCTAAAGTAGAACTGTGTTGCTGAAAGCAAATTAGGACTCCTGCTTAAAGGCACAGCATCCCATCTTTATTCTTGCACCATTCCAACTATGAAAATAATAAAGGTAAAAATTAGTTTATACTCTTGTTTCTACTTGAGTTAGGCCAGCCAAAACTGCTTGATCAACTACATGATTAACAGATTATTTTAAAATTTAAATTGCTTTCAGAATTTCAGAAGATTAAATAATGCAATTACTCTACTTTATTATAGAAAAATTCAACCACAGTTTTATTCAAAAAGGTAAAGCCACAAAAAAATTAGAGAAAAAAAAATCATAGAATCACAGAACGGCCTGGGATGCAAAAGACCACAATGATCGTCCAGTTTCGACCCCCTGCTATGTGCACCAACCAGCAGACCAGGCTGCCCAGAGCCACATCCAGCCAGGCCTTGAATGCCTCCAGGGATGGGGCTTCCACAGCCTCCTTGGGCAACCTGTTCCAGTGCGTCACCATCCTCTGGGTGAAAAACTTCCTCCTAATATCTAACCTAAACCTGCCCTGTCTCAGTTTAAAACCATTCCCCCTTGTCCTATCACTACCCACCCTCATAAACAGCCATTCCCCCTTCTGTTCACATGCTCCCTTTAAGTACTGGAAGGCCACAATGAGATCCCCACTGAGCCCCCTCTTTTCCAACTTAAACAAGCCCAGTTCCCTCAACCTTTCCTCCAGCCTTCTATCATCTTAGCGGGTCCCTCCTCTGGACCCACTCCAAGAGCTCCATGTCCTTTCTGTACTGGGGGCCCAAGAAAATATCATTTAGTTCCAAATTTTACGAAATCTTAAGTCTCTTCAGAAATGAAAGCTTTGTTGAAGAAAATGCACTAAGATCCTTCCACATCTACTAATTAGATTGTGCCAATCCAATTCTCACTACAGCACTTCCATGCTGCATATGTCTAAGGAGACATGCTGCAATAGTCTAAGGAGCTCTTCATATATACTAAGTATTGACCTAATCCCCTAAGAAAATCATAACAAATGGACTGCATTTTTATGTTAATTTTAAGTTACTTGTGAACATTACATAAACAAGCACTTTAAATACATTCATAAATTCTCCATTTAACTGAAGGCTTCTCATCAAAAAATTATATTAATTCCTAAATCAATGTTTGCCTTCCAGTTTTGAAGCCTGACCCCAACACACCTTTTACTTTAACACACTCTCACTCTGCCCCATCAATCAACAGAAGAAATTTGCACCTACTTATTTCAACCACAAGTAATGTGCCAAGAGGACTCGGAACACTCTGTGTATCTCCATATAAATGCTGCATCCTTCTTCATACAGTGAAAAAAATCTAACATAAAACTTCCGCTATAAGATATTGAAATAAAAAACAACCTTGTTCCTTGTTTACCATCATACTTATTTCTGGTAAGCTGAAGATATTCCAAATGTTACTGAGGTATATAGGTCCATTACATCTCACCATGATGCCACTGAAATCAAGTAGATCTTCCAATAATGTTCAATCTAGGTTCTATTCATGTAGAGCACAATGATGGATTATCAAACATGGGAAACACTGGTACAAAAGGCTATTATAGAAAAGCATTTCAATGTCCAGGTCATCATCAGTGATGGACACTTCAGGGTTTTCAAGTAGAGCTGTATATTCCTGTTCATCAAGACTAATGAGTTTTTAACCATTATCAATTTTTTTTTTTTTTTTTTTTTTTTTTTTTTTTTTTTTTGAGGAAATCCTTAAGACTAAAGACTGAACTTTTCATATCATTCGCTGGGGAGGATTTTACACCACTTAAAATTTTACCTATTCTCTTCAGCAGCTATGAGCCTTAAAAATGAGAAACAGCCAATACTTCTCACTGTGATTTTTCTGCACCATATTTCCTTCACCTTCCCAGAAATTTATGTTTTACAATAACAGCAGTACTCCCTCTGCAATCACTAGAATTTCAGGAGCGATGTGCATCAGAGACAGATCTGGAAGAATACAAATAATTTGCAAGCCTTAAAAACCACAAACAGATTACACATTTATCTCTATCTTAAAAAAAAAAAAGTGAAGAATACTACCAAAATTTGTTGGCTAGCAAGGCCAGAAATTCCAGTCATTACCTGCTAGCCTCAAACCTCTTATATTAGAAGATGTCTTCTCATTCTGTGTGTATGTCAGCATAGCACTCAACTATTGAAACAGATGAAAGCTCTTAAGCTCTCTTCTGTAATGCAAGAGTTTCTCCTCCTCTAATAAAATCTGAGGTTGTTGAGCTCACTCCAAATGAATACCTATTGTGACACATCAAGCCAAAACTGAACAGCATGAATGGTTTTATACAACTGTACTTCTTTGTACTGCTACACAGTACTCCCTAGGTAAACATCTAAGGGTTACATTTGTTCCCTTGGACACCAAATAAACTTGTGATCCTTATTTGTCCATTCTAACAACCTAATTATTTTCCAGATTACTGCATTTAGCAATATAAATATCATTTATGTTCCTATCTGCTCAGAAATTAACACAGTGAAGAATACATTAAAGAAACACAGAGGGGAAATTCTGGGGAAAAGAGAGGAAATTTGGTGGAACTGATTGTGCTGTTCGTCATTATTAGTCACTGTTACCCATTACATAGTGAACCACTTACTGGCAGGTGACACCTGTGGCCTCTCAAGCTTGGACCACAGAGGGCCAATATCCATAGGAGGTATGAAAGTGAAGAATATGAAAGCATTTGTAATGTCTTATTTAAGTAACTGAGGCAACATTGCTGACTAAGACAGCCACAGCAGAACAGAAACTGCAGGGAAAGCAGAGCTGAAAGTGGTTTTAAAGGTAAAGACAAGATACTATTTCTCAGTAGGAGGCAGAAAATTCACACAAGAAGTCACAACTAGGAACTGGCAGAGTCTTCATCAACTCTCTGAAAAACTGTGCCAGTATCAGTAGCTTTCAGTGCTGAAAACTGTATCCCAGTGACACAGTAAAAACAGAAATACTTGGCAAGGTTCTCAAGAATACCACTGCAGCTCCAAAGGCATTAAATGACAACATTAAGACCAGTTGGCCACGCAAACTATTTGATGGTTATTAAAAAAAAAAAAAAAAAAAAAAAAAAAGAGATGTATACCAACAGTTCTGAGTACCAATCACTTTCTGAGAGCGGATATAGGAGGACACTGATTGAGTTCACCTTTATCTGCAGTCATAGCAATCAGTGTTTTTGACTGAGAGGTTAAAATCTTCACAGATACTAAAAATTCTTCTCACTTCTCAATGGTAGAATTTCCAAATGCTGAGAAGCAATCATATCAGACCCTAAGACTGCAAGATACAAGATTAATTGTGCATTTCTTTTCTTTCAGAACAAAATCATAGCTCTCTGAAACATACAAACAGTGCATTCTTCGGAAAATACTGCAAGAGAGAATTACATGTAATTCAAATTCTGTGTAATAAGAGCATGGTTTTCAGTGCTGAATTCATGAACAAAAGTAGTTCCAATTATTTAAAGCAATTAATAAGCTAAGGATTTTCTTGCTTGGAAAAGCTTAAATTTGATGTTTAGTTAATACATCTTTTAAGAAAAACAAGAGAAATGGAAAGATGGAAGAACCTGCAGGTTCTCCTAATTTAAGCACTTATTTTATTAACTGCCCATAAAAGCATGCAGGAAAGGTAACCTGAACAAATCAGTCCAGAATCCCATCCCTGAGGACTGAACAGGCAGAAGACAGACACTGCTCCTGCCCATCCACTGAGACAATATATTTTTATCCATATTATGCCCCAGGTATTCTTAAAAACATCCACTGTAGCAAATTTTACAGCTTATTAAGTTGCCTGTTCAAATGAATATTCGAACATGTGTATTCTACAAAATCTTTCCTAATATCTAACTTTCGAAATATTGCACATAAATCAGTTTCTCTCTGCAGTAAACTTGAAGAACTAGGAAGTTCATTGCCCTCTACAGATACTACATGACATGCCTCTCTTTGCCCTACTCTTCCTTTTTCCTGAAGAGGAAAACCCAGAAGCTTTATAAAGGACTTATTTTCTCTGTGCTCTAAATTCTTGAGAGTTTGTATGTTTAAGCCGGACATTTTAAAAGCACTGTGCTTAAGTACAGAGCTTGGAAGCTCAAACAGAACAAGGTGATACAGCACGCATTCTTCACCAAAATTTACTACTGAGTGAATGAATGGAATTGCAATTCTGAGTCATGACTTAGAGCATGTAAACTACCACGCTTCCTTACTGATGCTCCAAAAGACCAAAAAGCAAGTACCAAAATATCTCTGAATTACTACACACACTCCTTAAAGTTAAATACATAGCTTTAAGTATTAATCCTATCAACGGACCTATACACACATTTGTGTTCCTAGATTTAATAGTTCATGAGTCACAGTTAATAGGGCTTTGCCACAGCTCATTCAGCCTTAAAACACTTGATTAATATTAGTGTCATAAACACAGTGAAATACACTTATTTTCAGAGAAAACTGAAAAGCTTATTTCACTAAACTGGTTTTTCCATGTTAAAATATTTTATGTAGTAAAAAAAAGTTACAGCTCAGTCAGTGCATGCCCTGATTTACTCATTACGTAAACTGCTCATAAAGTTACTTTCATTCTGAATAACATTAACCGTTTGAGATATTTTTTTTTAGTACTCAGGAAGTACCCAACAGAATCATAAAAGAAAAAAAAAAAAAAAAACACATTAGAAGACTACAAGCCTGAGCAGCCTTGTACTACTGCCAGTCGTTTTTAACAGTACCATATGAATCGATTTCCTTTTTCTAGTCACTTATACTTTTCCAGTTTAAGAGCAGTCTGTTCATATGCCAAAAACTGAACGTATACTCAGCAGTATTTGAATAATGCATCAGAATGTATGCTTCTGACACATGCTGCAGTATCAACACTGTTAAATATAGTCTTTTATGGAACTGGAACAGTGAGTGATGACAGCTGAAATGAGGTGGGAAAGCTCTACTTTTGTGTATTCATACTTAATTTTCACTGAGCTAAGGTTTCAGCCTTTGTCTTTGGGTGACAACTTCGCAAGGGGAGAGATGAGGAGGTTGGGTGGTGGAAGGAGTGGCAGTTCCTCTTTTTTTGTCTTCTTTAAAAGAAAAGCCAAAAACAACAACAACAAAAAAAACACAGAACATGCCAGCCAGCCTCCAAGAACTACACCTACATCAGCCCGATCACCAAATACACACTAGAAGGACAGTGTTTATTTAACCTAATTCCCCCCCAACCACGGCTCACTCTGCTGACAACCCGCACGGCCCACTAAGACATATTTTCCAGGGACCATGAAAACACACGTCGGCTGCGGAGGAGATAACCACAACAGCCTGTTCGCACCTCCGGGGGCTGCTTCGTCGTCTATTAACACGTTCGCAGCCGAAGTCTCAACGTAAGGCCCAACCCGGCCGCGGACTGGAAGGTGACGCCGGCGCCGCTTCCTCCCTGCAGCCCGGCTGGTGGAAGGAACGCTTCCGAGCAGATCCCTCCTCCCGCGGCCCCGCTCCAGCAGTTCTCCCCGCGGCCCCCATTGTGAGGGACGGCCATCTCGCCCCGCACCCCGCCAGGTTGGCTCCCGGCCTCTCCCCCCTCGCCGACTCGCACCGAGCTGACCTCGGCGCCTGCCCATACCGACCGCCTCGGCGCGGCCCAGAGCGCTCGAAGCCCTCCGGAAAGGGGCTGAGCGGCGGGGAGGAGGAAGAATGGCGCTGCTCTCCACCCCCCCACCCAACCCCCCACGCCCCGTTCTGTCATCCGCCCGCTCCCGGCGGCCCGCGGCGCACGCGGGGTTCGAGCCGCCCTCGAGAGTGAGGAGGGCCGAGAGGAAGGAGGTCGGTTCCTCCGGCAGGCGAGCCCCGCCGAGGGCGGGGGAGCCGCCCGAGTCGCTCAGCCCGAGCCCCCCTTCCCTCCCTGCCTCACCAGGTGTCGCCCTTGCGGAGGGCGGTTTTGAGCAGCGCGGCCACGTCCGTGCGCTGGGTCTCCAGATCCGCCGCGCCTCCCTCCGCCATCTTCTCCCCCCGGCAGCAGCGGCGGCAGCGGTAGCAGGGGCAGGAGCGGGCCGCGCTGCATGCTGGGAGTGACGCTGACGTGAGACGCCACAAACCGCGGGGAGGGGACCGAGGGGGAGGCGGCGCCTCCTAGCGGCGGGGAGGTCTTTCCTCTCAGCAGAGCCGTGCGCATGCGTGCTGGGGGGCTCGGTGAGCTGCGGGGCCGTGTTGTGGCCGGGGCGTGCGGGCGGCGGCGAAGCGGTGGTGTCCGGAGGGGCGGTGCGGGATTCCGGCCTTCCCCGTACGCTGCGTGTTCTGTGGCGTGCTGCAAAATTGGTCAGAAAGAGGAGGTGGCAGTTTTGGAATAAAGTGCTGCCTGCGATCTTCTCTTCGATGTTTTAATTAGCATACGCGTAATTCAGTGCTGTGCGCCCTGCTAGCAAATGAATGGTTGGATTCCCATAATTCTTATAATGATGCAGCTCGTACTGTTGCATGAACGCTGCTGGCAATTGAAACGCACGGGCTGACTTGCTTGGACCAACCCAGGTGCTTACAAAATCCCCAGGGAATCGGCCGTGTTTGCTTCAGCCCCTCCTACCCGAAATGCTGCTTACACCAAACACCGCAGCCTCCAGCTGGTGTGCCACCAGCACCGACACGCAGCCCTGTTACACGGCGTTAACAAGGAGTCTCCCTTCCTTTTCATTTGCGTATAGAACCACGACGTTATATAGAAATCCTGGGCCGGAGGGAAATGCTGCTTACAAGTGCCTGGAAACAGAATTAATTCCTCTAGATATCATGGTGCTCCTCACTGCAGGAAAGACATTGAAACCCTGGAGTGTGTCCAGAGAAGGGCAGTGAAGATGTGAAGGGTCTGGAACACAAGTCTTATGGGGATAGGCTGAGGGAACTGGGATTGTTCAGTCTGCAGAAGAGGAGGCTCAGGGAGACCTCATTGCTCTCTACAATGACCAGGAGACTGTGGCGAGGTGGGGGTCAGCCTCTTCTCCCAGGTAACTGATAGGATGAGCACTAGTGAGCTTCAGTTGTGCCAAGAATGGTTCAGGTTGTATATTAGGAAAAAAATCTTCTCAGAAAGAGTGGCCAGGCACTGGAATGGGCTGCCCAGGGAAGTGGTAGGGTCACTGTCCCTGGAAGTGCTCAAAAAATGTGTAGGGACGTGGTTAGTAGGTGTGATGGTGGTGGGTTGACAATTTACTAGATGATCTCAGTGGTCTTTTTCAATCAATGATTCTATGCCTCTATGCTATGATTCTATAACACCCCCCATTGTATGCCAGGACCCCTTCTCCACCCCAGTCATTATAACATCCTGAATGGTATGACTAATGCTAGAATGCATCGTAGGCTGCCATTCATGTATTATGAGCTATTAGATGCTATTAGCTGTTGGCTAATTAGCACTTATGAGCTAGTAACTCATAAGTGCATAAAATAGTACTGAAGATTGCTCTTTAGATATACAAACAGCCAAAAATAGAGAATGGGAGTAAGGTTCCCATGCAGCCACAAGAGTCCAAAACTAAGTAAATATTTTGCCAGGGTTATCAGTAAAGATGATGAAGTTGAAATAAAGGCAAAGTGACGATTTTTAGCTTTAAAGAGAATAAGGAGAGTTGTACTGGACATATGAGTAGAGCTCCAAAGAACTTGGAGGGGCTGGTGTGGTGGCTTCTATAAGAGCCGGAGGATGAATTTCCAGAATGATGGGCAAGCAAATTAAAGATACACCTCTTTTCCAGTCTTGGCAAGCAAGGACAATATTTTAAATATTGAAAGTTTTCAGTGTGTTCAACTTAAATTTTTACAGAAATGACTTTTTCTTGTTAATTTTGGAAAAAATATTCTTTGATCCACCATGCCAGTAAACAGCGCAATTGCTCAGCAGTTTGTGGTGCATCCATCACCAGTTTGCTTTGCCAGAAGATTCACCTAGAGTCACCCATGTGTAAACATTTTGGGTAGCATAGTTGCAGTTACAGATGAAAAAAATCTCCTGTTCTTTAGTTCAGTCTTTTTATGATGCAGAAAGATGCTAGAAGAACATCAGGTGATATAGATGTTAGACAGAAAAGCATGTAAGGAGCTATCTGAATCAGAGCTTTGTCTAAGAATTACAACAGAGAGAGGAATAATCAGTTCTCCTTCTAGGACTGTCAGTGCTGCACAAGAAGTGATTGTGCTTTTCACAGCACAAGAGAAGTCTAAACTTAAGATAACCTTTCCCCTCTCAATATTCTTGAAAAATACCAATTGGTGTTAAGTCTGTATTTTTACAAAAGTTTTCTGAGATAGCAGGGAACTTTTTCCAGGTACATCTATCCTCAAAGATGCATGAGGGTCTTCAGAGTTTAAACTATCTACACTGATGATACTGATGAATCAGCTTACCTACCCTAATGAAAAACAAGCTTTTGCAATATAGATTTATATCTTACTGCCTTTCACATAACTGAATGCAGAATATTGTAAAGCTAGCAGTAGCTAGCAGAAATCACTGGACTGCATTGTTACCTTACTTCACTTCTATCCGATGCATTTTTGTAAACATGTTGTTTTGTAGTTCTAGACATTGATCCTAGAAAAGGAAACAATTAATGCAATGTATAGTGGCTCAGACATTCAGCAAATGGGCTGCAGAAAACAACCTGTGTACACTGATGATTCTATTGATTCCCAATACAACATAAAGTTTAAGCTCTTGTTTTCAAGTTCTTGTTTTCAAGTCAATTAGTGGACTTGGATAAAAAAACTTAAGGTATGGCTTCATTTTGGGGAATATGAAAAGCTCTGCTCATGAAGGAAATTCAAGCATAGAATAAATTTTGTAGAAATGACTGATATGTGTAAGTCTCATTCACAGGTACTATGACAAAAAAAATCACTTCTCCACTTTTATTTTCTTCCTAAATCTTCTACACCATAATTATGAAATTACAGAGTGGGAAAATAGGACTTCAGATTCCTTTTCCTCACTTTCCCACTTCCAGATCACTTTTCTTCAGTGATATTGCAAGCGCTCATGTGTGTATTGTGCTTGTAGCTAAAATGGTAGCATGAATTTCGTTTTTAGTTTAGAGCTGCACAGGGCCTGACTAATCAGAAAAGATACAGATAAGTTTGTATTTCACATATAGCTCTCAAACACAGAGTCAAGTTGATAACATAGGTAATTTCCCTTTTAGACAGGAAATCTGATGAAAGCCCCTTTAGAGCTCATCTGCTTTTAAGATAGTTGAGTGGTCAGTAATCAGTGCCACCATTGCTGTTTCTATCCCACAGTCTACTTTTTGGGATACATGGGATTTGAAAACTTTTTATTGTTATTATTTTTAACAATAGAATTATGTGCCTCTTTTGAAACATTTCTATATCAAAAGCAAGAAATCAGGAATAACAATGGACTAGAGTTGTGTAATAGACAAAGCAGGATGTGTGTAAGGTAAGGGGAAGACATTGGAACCAAAATACAGTTCTGAACAAAGATGGGGGAAGACAAGGAAGCATGGGATCAGTGATGGACAGAAGCAGATGAGAATACATATTGTTTTAAGGAGAGAAAGAAGCAGGGGATAAATTTGGAAGGCAGTGAGTTGAGGAAATAATACAGAATTAAGAAACACATTTCTGTCCTGAAAACAAAAATATGAATGAATAATATTCCTCCTTATCCACTCTGCACATCATTTGCTCCATTCATAGATGTTATCATATTCTCGTTTCAGCTGGATAAAATTGTAATTGCTAGATATAATTGCAATAACACACTTTTGTTGAGATTAAAAAAAAAAAAACCTATTAAAAATGTGATAGTGCTTTATTTAGTTGTTTTAATCAGCCTACTACATTTTTAAGCACGTACTTAGAAATAAATAGTATCAAAAGGATCTTTCAAGTGAGAGATCAAGTGTATAGACTCATGGAAAAGTTACTGTTATTTTTAACATGTGGATAATGTGGCATGCTTTGTGTTCTTTTGCCTACTTAACTTCATGTACTTAGTCCAATGGCAGAGTGCCCTGAGAACAATTAAGTCAGAAATGTCATAGATCTGTATACAGGGGGATGATGATAGAGAAATTTCAACAGGATTGACAAAGAGTGTCCCAGAAGTCTTTCTAATGTTATGACAGTGGAAGAAATGCCACTGCTTTCTCCTTTCACCAGTCCAGAGTTTTTAAATATTGAGAAGCATTCTTTTGCTTTGCAGATTTTCTGTAGACTGACTTATTAATTGAATACACAAACAATTAAGAGAAGTAATAAACTAAAAATGGTATGTTGCACTATTAAAATAATATTTTCAATTAATTTAATGAAAGTGGTTAGTAATTTCTGTTGATTAAGCATTTGTTCGACATACACTGAACACTTCAATTCTAACAGTCTTGGACTTGAAGGAAGAATGAAAACCAAGCTTTTTATTATTTGATTGTAATCAGATATTAATTTAAGAATAATTACGCATTTTCAACAAGATAAAACAACTTTCAATGTCCATTACACAGTGCTTATATCTAGACATAAATGTATACTGACAAATTATTGGAAATTAGCTAACTTTTGTATTTCTCCTTCAAGAATACTTTTTGTTCTCAAGAATTCCAAAAACACAGAAACTAATTTAAAAGGTATGGTGACAACAGGCTTCAGCCATGATTGACAGATGTGTTGAAACTGTTATCAGTTTCCATATTTGATTTGAACATCAGGATGTCCTTCCTCAGTGTATTTCCTCACTGCCTGGTTTGTGTCCTTAGCTGAGCACCTTCCCCCACCAAGGGGAAAGCATAGTGGAGTGAGAACGGATTCTTCCATCACCTCATCTAGAAAAGTCTGCAGGTGGTAGGCGAGGCATTTTCAGTAGGTGATACAAGTACCTAAGGAAATGTTCTTGTCTTCATAGCAGGTCTTATTCTTTGGGTTTGCACTTGTAAGCAATGCACAAAATTAGTACTTGAGTTAAGGCAAAAAGAACGACGAAGGTAACGTGTTAGCCATTTTAGATACCAAATGTTCTTGACTTTCAAACTGTTTTGTTAATTACTTTTCCAATCTTTTCTCGAAAAGAACTCATAATTCTTGAATTATGAAGTTTATACCTATTTAAATATATCTGTGCTAGTGGCTTCTTCTGGCTTTTTTTTTTTTAAGCTATACATGATACTGATTCATATCTGACTTCAGCACTCTTGCAGAATACACTGGACCTTGATTTAAATTATGATGCAAATTCCATGAAACCTTGGACAAACTTGAATATCTTTTGTCATAATCTGTTCACTGGTTGGCAGGAACTCTGAAGCTTAACTAGATGATATCTATAGAGAGATGCAGATGCAGTTAGAAGTACAGATAGGTTCTAAAGCTAGGTATGGAAACAGATCGGTGTACATATAGGCATAAATATAGACATGTCTTTTAATGTCTTGCACACATTGTTTACTTCAGCTCACTGTAAGACACCCTTGTGTACTGCTTGATGG
Source organism: Tympanuchus pallidicinctus (assembly GCF_026119805.1). Classification (NCBI taxonomy): domain Eukaryota; kingdom Metazoa; phylum Chordata; class Aves; order Galliformes; family Phasianidae; genus Tympanuchus; species Tympanuchus pallidicinctus. Next base: position 31,255,833 of record NW_026294802.1, read on the forward strand.
TTGAACTGTGGTCATCTTGATAGATAACTGGGAAGGGAGACACAAGTTTGGCTTCTGTTCCTAGCTGGACCACTGATCTATTCTGTCTTCTGATTTCTCTATCTTACTTGGCTTTTTGGGCATTACCTGGTTACTGGGGACAAATGCTTTCTCTTTCTTTGTGAATAGTTTTGGTTGCAATTGGATTTTAATATAATTTAATCCACTTTTTTTTTTAACATAAATAATCACAGAAATGGTAAAATTCTAAATTGTTTATCACTTTCTGAATAAATATTTTGTATGCTTTGTGTTGCTCTTAAATTATTAGGTTGATGGCTAACATCATGTTCTGTTACAAATTCATACTTTCTTCTGGCACATATGTAGGTGATGTTTTCAGAAATGATTTAATGTCTCCTGAACATAATATATGATATATTCTAAGGGAACAAATAAAACAGTACTATTTTTAATCTTATGCAGAAGTGGAAAATAATTTGCAAAAGAAAAGGAATGACATGTAATTGCATGTAATAATGAAAATATATCCTGTGTGAAAAATGGGCAACAGAAACTTGGCTCATATGTTGTAGAGCATGTAAAAATGTTCCAGTGCAAGTACAACTCAACTGAGTAAGGGTGAAAGTTTAATAACTGATGGAGAAAAAAGGGACACTGTGACTAACTGTGGCAAATAATGCAGCTAAACCAATAAGTTTTAGGGTGAAAATATGGTTGTATGACAGAAAATTAAAAAATGTATTTGATGTTTGCAGGATGTTTACGTGCTGAGCAATACCTTTTCTGTACCACACAGAGGTGTGGCCCACTGTCTGAAATGATGGTTGAATCTTTTATTTCATTCTGGTATTAGGCAACATAACCCAGAAATTAGAGGAATAATGAGCCATGATGTGGTTATTCCATTCACAGAATCATAAAACAGCTCAGGTTGGAAGGAACCTTGAAAGATCATCAGGTAGAAATTTATGTGGGAATAATATTTTGATTCAATGAGTACTGTAGGTGTTTGGCACCTCTGGGGGATGTCTTGTAGCTATAAATTGCAACTAGTTGCTCAGTCTCTTTTTCTCCAAGTTTGCAATTGAGTCAAAGGGCATGAAACAGAATGAACATATTGTTAAACCCTCTCCCCTAGCTCTAAGACTTAGTATGATAAATTAGATACTACTCAATCTTTAGGTAGTAAAGTGAGATCAGATGAATCTTGTACATGATAAATTAAGACTTTATTACCTAAATGTTAGTGTCTCGTCTTAACTAATTGAATATGGTCCTTCATTGGTCAACAGAGACAGAGCCTCTTCTAAAAGATGATTAATAGCCTCTGTTTTATGGTGAGATAAACTGCTGTCTGAAGGTCTCTCCCTGTTGTTTATAAAGGGAACCTAGAGTCTAAATTATTAGGTCGTAAAGCCAGTCCTACTATGTGCATCTTCTGAATTTTGAGACTTAAATGTGAGACTGAAAAGTAGCAAGCACTATCAGAATAATTCAGAAGTAACAAAGTAATGATATCTCAATGACTGAATTGTTTTTGTCAGAAACTCATTGTGCATTTTAAAAATAAGGACAAGTATTATTTTTCTATTAATCATTAATTATCCTTTCAAAAGAGTGAAATATCTTCGTTTCTATCTCTGAATGTTTAAGTACTCATGATGAAATATTGTCTTCTGGGAGAAATTGTATTGCCGTGATAATTGAAATAGTGGTTGGTTGTTTTGTTAATAAAACTGGCTTATGCAGTGTTTTGATGAGGACTGCAGTGCCTTTGATTTTATAAGCTATTTTAACATCCATTTATAATAAACTTCAGAGAAATCAGAAAGTGCTCATCATTTATATCAGCTTGGAAGCTGTTTCTAGGTGAAAGTGATTTAAATTTGCCAATAAGTTATTTCTGAAGGATGAAGGTGACATTAGGCTGCTGCCTGATAAATTCAGGTCAAAACTCATAATTGAAAAGGCAGTATGGATCACTTCAGTTGGAAATAAAAATTATAGGGAAGAACAGTCAGAGTAACCTTACATCAACATGTGAACAACTTTAAAAGGTAAGCTTAAATTAGGGCCTAACCTGTGCAGTCTGGAAAACAAATGAAATTACACATTTTCATTACACAGTTACTTTTAGAACCTACGAGAGAAACTTTGAACATGAGACAAGTAACTTTTATTTGTAGAATTATCCACTAGGAAGGAGAAGGATTAACTAATAACTTTCATGATAGCTTTTATAGCTTTTTTTTTTTTTTTAACCTTTATTGTTTCTCATAAAGAATTTTCACTCCCCAAGTTACAAAAAGACCTGGAGAGAGGAAGCACGAACACATCTAGAGGCAAATCAATTAAAGGGGCTAGCTCCAACAAGGAGGGTGCAGCCCAGGTGTGTCCAGCCAGTGTCCACAAGCCACACGTGGCACAGCTGGCAATGCAGCCCACGGAATCACAGAATGGCCAGGGTTGGAAGGGACTTCAAAGATCATGAATCTCCAACCTCCCTGCCACGTGCAGGGCCACCAATCTCCCCATTTAATAACAGACCAGGCTGCCCAGGGTCCCATCCAAACTGGCTTTGAATACCTTGAGCCCACCTCCTTACCTGCACCATCTACCTCCTACTGTGGCTGTGGCTTTGCCCTGCCAAATGGCGTCACCCAACCCCTGGTAGTTTCACGAAAATTAGTCACATAACCCACAAGTTTTGCATGTTTGCTGCTCTCTCTCTCACCGTCTTTTTATTTTTATTTTTTTAATATAAACTATAAAAGATAAAAATAGATTTTGTTACTTATATACGTGAACAATACTTTATATTGTATGAAGGCTGATCTGAAAGTAATGCCTCCTGTTTCATTTATTGGCTCAAGGTTTCAGAGACAGATGGTGACTTCACAGTGAAGGCTGAACCTTCCCACCACTATTCCCTTACACGTTACTGCTGCGTGACAGATGGCAGCAGAGGGGCAGCCTGACACAATGCTGTCTGACACGGAAGTGCATCTGAAGCAAAGGTGTGCCGTTGAATTTTTCCATATGGAAAAAAATGGCACTCACTAGCATTCATTTCCACTTGTTGAACGTTTAAGGAGACAAACCAGTGGATGTGAGCACAGTGAGGCAGTGGGTGGTGGTGCATTTCAGCAGTGGTGACCGTGACATTGGGTCACCTCTGCTAGCACAGGTGTTTATGATCATGACATGAAGGCTTTTGTTCATTGCTCACCAAAGTGCATAGCTAATGGTGCTGGCCGTTGAAAAACAACATTTTGTAGCTGAGATTTTTCTCTATCAAATAGCGCTATTGTGTTCTTTGTATCTATTGTGGTTTCCATGGAAATAAATAGGAGGCATTATTTTTGGAGTGACCTTTGTGTATTGACCCAAGACAATTCCTATTCACTCAGTGTGATCCAGGCAAGTCAAAAGATTGGATGCCCCTGGTGTAGCTTTTTCTGTAGGGTTGTCTGTGTCTGGAGAAGGACATTTACCCACTATGTTTGCAGAAAAATCAAGTTAAATGGTGAATTAATGAAAGATTTTGAAAAATAATTCAGCTCCACTTCTTGGTTGTTTTTTTCTTTTTTTTTTTCTTTTTCCCCCCAGCAATATAGGTTGCCAACTATGTAAAGTAGTATACATTTTAACTGATGTATAGAAATCATTCAAGGTGACATTTTGTTCCCTAGGTCTTATTCATTACATGTACCTAAAACTGCGTAGTTATTGAATGATTTGAAATAAAAAGGTATTAAAGGCTACTTTAGGGGGAAAATATGAGAATCCATAAGTATAGTCCATAGGCTTAGAGTCAAGGTCATATTCTGGGCCTCTTTAAAATATTTGCGAAGAATTGACAAGAACTGACATGGGTTTTAGAAGCCCATGGCATGGGAAGCACCTTAATTTGCCTAGAATCAAACATAAAGAATGATGATCTAAATAGGAATTAAATGTGTCAAATGTGAGACACTTATAAGCAATTATTTCAAGTTTTCTTTCTGACCGTCTTCATCCCAGGGATGCTGTTCACTGACTATGGGCACAGTGCTCTTCACCTGCCTACTGCGGGTTTAATTCCAGCCTCCCACCCAGGTACTGCAGGGGTAAGGATTGTTTTTATGGGAAAAAGGAATTTTTATGCAGACCTTATTGTCTACTGAAACTGTGATAATTCTGATGTTGTCCATATGATGGAATTAGGAGTCTGATTGTATGGTTGACAGGTTTACACAGAGAAGGTTGTTGAGGCACATTGAATTATGGAAAAGGTCAGATAATAAGCAAAGACCATGGGCTCACCGTTGAGGAATGTGTCTCCTGGACACTGAGACTGCAGCAGATTTGTGATTTACATGTAAGCATTAGGAGAGGAGAAGCAGTTTACGTGGGAATGTGAAAGGAGAATAAGGAGGGAGTTAAAACACTGAGTCAGATTCATCACTTGGCAGGCTTTTTCAGCTTTAATTGTCTGTGATTTTGGCCTAAAATAAACCTCTCAGTATCTAGTTAGCTGTGGGAATATCATAAGCCATGTCACTTCCCAATTGCTGGGTAGCAAAATGAAGAATGTCTAGGATTTATATATCCAGGAGCATTTGCTATACCTACATGGTAAATTCAGTAGAGGAAACCCCACTGTAAGAGTGAGAACGAGTGTTGTAGTCCTAACCTACTGCAGATGCACCTACAGTGAGCAGCAGACGTACAAGAAAAGTCCCTGACACTTCTTTTTTTTTTTTTGTTACTAACATTGACTTGGGCTCAAATTGGCACAATGTTCTCAAGAAGAACTAAATCTGTTACTTCCTACAACACATAGTCTAGGATGGAAAGCAAGTCGAAGGCACAGGCTTAAGGATTTATAGGGAAGGTGAGGGTCTGGCATTGAATATGTGATTACTGGTGTAGCTAGACTCCTTGGTACATGTCATAGGAAGGGTTTAGACGTCTATTTTAGTACATTAGATATGTCAGTGACTTGGAGTCTTTAACCCCAATATACATCTTAATCTTGCACTTGGAATAAGGCATATCCTTGTGCTTCTGTTTGCTTCTGATAATGAGCAGCTGTGTTGCAATTTTTTGTTTTTGTTAGCTAACACTAAAATAAATACAAATTATCTAAAAATATAACACACTAGCATTGGAAATATAGATATATTTAAGAGTTTAATGTAAATGTTGTTGTTTATTCAAGACTTTCCTTGAAAAAGAAGTGTGAGTACTTCAAGAGGTGGCCAGTCAGTCTAGGTCAGACTCATACGCCTCGTTCAGATACAGACATAATTATTTTACTTGTGTCCTTTGGGTTGACCTTCAGCCCATAATGTAATCTAAAGGATTGCTGATTGACAGCAAACTGTGTAAAATTAAGTTCTTTCTGTTTGAATTTATGAAGATCTTCAAATAAATACGTAAAACATTTTTATTTTTTTTTTCTCTTGAAGAGGAGAAAGCCAGAAAGGTGATTTAGAAGAGCTCTGGGACAATGCAGGCAGAGGACAAGCCCTCTGCAGTGCAGGAGTGATCCAGGAGCAGCAGGAGCCAGGAGGGCAGCTGTGGCCCAGCCACCACAAGCAGCTGGCCCTGTGGCAAGCCCATCGTGGCCTCCAGACCCCTTCCACTTCTGTAAATCCAACAGACTTCTGAACTGCAGTAATTTTCTTGGTATAAGTCAGTGTGGCCTGTGTTTCAGAGATCACCTTAAGGTCTGGGCTTGCACACCTTAGAAAACCACCATACGTGTGTGCTTTCCATCAGCGCAGACTGGAGGAGAAAACGTAGCTTATCACACTTACAGGAGGAAAAAAACACATTCTGTTTGCCTGTTTACTTTTTTCCTCCTGACAACCCGAGAGCACTTAGTTTCAGTTTGTGCTGGAAAACTCCCATTTTTTGTCCACTTGTTTGCCAGTGTGAGGAGTGGTAGTGGGGCAAGTGGGGAAGCTGCTTTTAATGTGTTGAGAAAATTTGAATGAACTAGTTTGAATTTTCTTTAGAATGAGCATTTGGAAACTTGTCTAAGCACTTAAGAAATACTGTCTTATATTAAGCGATGGCATTAAAAATGCATATACTCTGTCAGCATTTGTGATCGAATTCAGATGTCTCCAGTTACTGAGAGAATCCAGTGACCTCAAAAATTGTACATCATGTAATGAGAGTACTGGGTTATCCTGGAAGAAAGGCAGGCTCTGGGATGAAAGCTGCCCTTATCCCACAGTACCTTCAGTACTGACAATATGGCAAATGAGTAAAAAGGAAGAACAGGCTTACCATGACACAGAGAGCTTGGGCTGAGACAGAAGTGACACAGTGGAGGTAATCTGAGAAAGCAAATGCTATTCCAATATGGAGAGTGTATATTAAGATGTTATCACACTACTAAAAAACACAACATATTACCCAGAATACATGCAAATCTAACCCCAGGAAATCGATAAGGTGCATGGACTTTGCTACTGAACAAGGGTCATCATACCAGAACATTGAAATGGCAATGAATCTATCTGCTGAAGATGACATTTTAAATATTCTAATTTTTTTTTTTTTTAACATCAGTCATGCAAAAACCAGCTTAGATACATTCTAACTTTTCACAGCATTGACCTCTTTCTGTAAAAATAGCTCAGAAGGGATCATTACTATAGACTAGTATAGATGAGTCTGCATGGCTATCATTCCTGCTTCATAAAATTTCCCTTTAATTTTTAAATCTGTTGCTAAATTTTTATGATGTCATATAATTTCAGGTCAGGAAGGATAAGCAACCATTGTAATGCAACAAAAACAGCTTCACAGTACAAAGGGATTAATTTTAGGTGATCATTTAAATAATAGCTAATAAAATCAAAATCATTTTATGTACATTTTAAGACCTAGACTAATCAAAGCTTAAAATGTGATAGGATAATAAAGGAAAGCTCATTAATTTAACATGGAAAAAATACAATCAAAAAGAGCTGGAGTAAGCATAAGCTTGCAAAAAGAGAGAAGTGCTGAGCATTTAATCTTATTCTCTCTGGAATCATTGTAGAAATTCTGGAGTTTAGCTGGAGTAAAAACATGCTGAGAGAAGGTCAGTCTACTCTTTCCAACTGTTATCAGTGCTGCCTGTTTCACTGCACTGGAGGAATATGGAAACTTGGTGTAAGGGATTACATTTCATGCCATCTACTTATTTATTTATTTATTTGTTGGAGCAGAATAAAAGGAGAAGACTAACATGCAGTTCTAAGAACTATGGTTTCATGAGCAAAGACCATCTGGTATGAGCAAAATATGGGAAAGGTGTAGCAGTCTTAAAAGAATGCAGTTACAGTAAGAAAAGATGCCTGGAAAGGAGAGAGAAATGCCACAAATGCAACTCTGAAGGGCTGCCCTTTGAGACCACCCTTACACAAGAAAAAGAAAATTCGAACCTTTCCAGCACAGGAAAAGCTTCAATCAACCATGAGGGAAAAAGAGAAAATTCGAAGTTCCCCGGAATAGGAAAAGCTTCAATCAGCCATGAGGCAAAATCCATAGGAAACCAGACTTCATTAGCTCCAGAGCTTACAGCACTTGTTACGATTCGGCCTGTTTAGCAACTTCAACTTTTAGACAACTCTTTTTCTTTGATATGTCACCTCAAGCTTAGCTGGGTATTTGATCTTCTGCTTTTTATCAGTAAGGCTACAGTGGAAAACAACAACAACAACAACAAAACAAACCACAAAGAAATGCTCCCGGGATGATTTTCTTTCTGTGTGTATGTGCATATGTGTGTCAGAAGAGGAGGAGGTGGGAAGGAAAGAAAAACAGAAGAATGTATATGTCTTTTTTCAAGATGCGGTGAAGCAGCGTATAGAATCTGTGCTCTGCCTACTGACATCTAGCGGCAAAATCTCTCAATTACCGTACTTGCCCTGATTTATTTTTTTTTTCCCCAGAAATCCCCCCCCTTCTCACAACTCTGCTGGCTTTTCCGACATTTATGGGTACTTAACGCCACCGAAAACGAGGGCACTTGTGGATAATGAGGTAATTCTGGAGTCAGGCAGGGAACAGCGGATCTGCCATGGAGCTTAAAGTGGGAGGAAAACAAAGAAGATTTACACGGAGGGTTTATCGCTCCAGCAGCAGCAGCAGTGGAGTCTCTCTGCCTCTGAGGCTGTGCCTTTTGTGCGTCTCTATCCGAGACACTTCTGAGCTGCTTGGGAAAGCAAGTACGTCCATGCAGAGATCTGAGCAACGAGCCGGTTTCCAGGTGCCAAGTCGCAGCTTAGCCGCCTGTTAGTGCAGCTGCTACATGTTGGTGCCCTTTGGAGCACAAGTGAAAATCCTCGTTTCATTCTTTGTCAGTAATGAATTTCTGGGCTACAAGCACACACAGAAAGGATTGGTCCTAGAAGAAATATAAGGGGTTAAGCATTTGTCTGAATGATAATGTCAGAACGATTCTCATGACCATGTGTCCCCAAGGACCCAGGGCTCCACCAATTAGTACTCAGTATTCATAGACTGTACTTGGGCTGGATTTCAGAAAAGAAGCATTAGCCTCAAGCAAAACCAAGCCAAGATACCATCTATACTGTGTCTCATGAGTAAACAAGGAATGGGAATTTGAATGCATGTTGTGCCACATGAGGCCACCCTGCAGGTGGTGAAGCTCTGCACAATGGCAAGAGCTGAAGTGGGCAATCCTACAGGCTGAGGGTTTCTGCAGGCTGCCCCAGCTGGGTTCATGTGGGCTGTGGTGGGGAGTCAAGTGGTGACATTTCTGTCCATCCATTTGTGGCTTTTAACGTGGGTAACCAGTGATTAATTTCTCCTTGTTCAGGTGAGTATGGCCTCGGTTGTAGCAGCAGAGGGAGGTTTGCAGTTACTCTTCTGAGCAGTATCAGACATCACAGCACTCTGCTACCATGCAGTCTAAGCCATGAATAAGGCAAGGTTAATCTGAAGGACTGCTGAGCACAAACTTACTGCCTTCAAAGAAACCAGACAATGACAGCCACAAAAGCAGAAAAACTCAAAGCCACACATCCTTTAGCATTTCCTGCTCTGTATTTGATGAAGGAGGGAGGCAGAGTTCATACAACTATGACTTCCTACCCTGCAGATCCTGAGATCTAAGTGGCAGTAATCCTCTCTAGGTACACAGAGTTTGCTTTCACGTTTCACATTTTCACATTTACACAAAGAGAAGTGCCTCATATTGACTGCTTGCTATGCAATCCACTAGCTACACATTTGTAATGTCATTGAAAAGGGCACATATTCTAAATCCAAAATGTAACTTTTTACATATATGGAACTGATTTTTTTTGGATTCTTCATTAATCGGAGGCAATTTTTTTTTCACTCTGAATTAATAGCTACCTGTCCCATCTCCCTATCCCCCCCCAAAAGATTTCCTTTTTTGTGCTCTTTTTTTTTAAAAAAAAACATCTTGAAATCTGCAATTCAGATCATTTAAAGACAATAGTTTTCTGAGTTCCGTGTGCTTTTTTTTTTCCTCCCAGTTTCATGCTGCTTTGAAATAAATACAGTATGTAATATTCTAAATAATGGTACTTTTGCTCTCAACTCTCAGATCTACTTTTGTCCACACACAAACTGCATAAAAGTGATATAAAAAATGCCTTTTTAACCTTGCCATTAAAACATGATAAAACACAAAGTCTGTAATAACCTTTAAGACATCTTTTAATGTTTTTTAACACACATACCCAAGCCTAGTGCACTTTTGAATGTAATTTTCTTTTATTTTTCCTTCCCCTATTAAAATACAAGTGGTTACAATTCAGAGTAAGACTTTAAGTCAGAATGAAATACTGAGACAGAACAACTTATTTGACTTAATGCACTGTACCCTTCACTAAATTTTCTCACAGAACTTTGTATTATATAATCTGAAAGACTGTCTTAACTATAAAACAGACATAACATTATTTCTCTAGAAAAAAATAACCCAGTTAAGTTCACAGTGATTTTTTTTCCTTTTTTTTTTTTTGCAACAAACAACACATCTCACAGCCCCCTAATTTATCTCCCACTGTGCAGGAACTGAATTACTGGGCTAATAAGCATTGACACCTTTTTTTAGCAGAATTTGTGATGCCTGTTTTTAAAATGACACCACACAGATTAGAAAATGCTCCGTCACGAGATAATAAATGGCACTATGAGTCTCTACAGTGAAACCTAATTCTTCTTGCAGATGAGTTCTCAAATCTGCCAACATAAGTTGCCCTCAACAAAGAATTTTCAGGAGTAAAGCTAAGTATGATTCATTTTGTGAAATCAGCCTGATCCTTCCTTACCTTTACCACTCATGGTCTGACCAACTGTCTGCTTTCACTTCTTTTCTTTAACATAATTAGTAGAATAGAAACTACTAATCTGTATCAGATCAATGGCAAATGCTTATGTGGCCAACAAATATTTTATATTATACTGTAATCCAGCTGCAAGCCAGGCATGTATTGATGCCTTCCTCCTCTCCTATTTCTTTCTTGAAATGCCTGATTTAATGCTGGTTTCTATTTTCTGTTGAGTTCCACAGATGTAGTAGGAGGAATAGTTTAGAAAAAAAAAGAAAAAGAAAAAAAAAGAAAAACTGTTCACATTCTATTTATTTCTGACTGTAGTTTTTATAGCTCTGGGCTTTTCCCATGTTCATGAGTAGCACTTTAATAAGCAACCAGCACTACATTTATTCATGCTGAAATCTACAACTTCATTGTGCAGTACAGGTGGCCCAATGTCCACCCTGCAATGTTTCACCCATGGACTATTCCTTTTAGTGTAATAAAACACAGACACATTGCTTATTAAATGCTTAATGTAATCAAGCAAATGATTTGTTCAACAGAAAATCTATGACTATTTCCAAAAGAGAGGGTGGTCACGTAGAGCACAGAAATAAATGCACCAAGTGCTTCTACATCAACTAATTAGATCATGCCAGTCCAATTCTCACGGCTCTACTTTTAATCTGAATCCTTCAGATTATTTTTTCCCTGTACAGATTAAGTAGATTCAGAAAAGTTTTGGAACCACAGCACAAAATGTACTAACACTGAACTTTTTGGTACTTGCTTCTCCAGACCAAGACTCAAAAACTGCATCTGGCAGCACAGGGTCTCTGACACCTGGAGAAAGCATGGTGCCTTATGATATGATGATATTTAAAAGACCTAAAAGAAATAGTCAGTGGTGACTTGTCAAGAGGTAAAAAATGAGAAATGAGGAGTGCAGATTTTTAAATCTTTCCCCTTCAGGGAGTTTAGGTGCTTTACAAAGTATTAGAAAGAAGGATCTTTGTGTTTCAAAATAGCTAGAGTTCTTATAGCCTGGGGGATTTTGCTCTTTTTGATGAAATAGCTTAAGAAGATAGATCCTTTTGCATGATATTCTATGCAGTAGGTCAGACAAACAGTATTCATCCCAGGATTTCTTTATCTTTGTTTAACTCTGCTTTAGATGAGTTTAGGGTAGCTCAATACCATCCATGATAAGGGAAGATGAATAGGGCCCTTTTAAGAAAATGTACCTGTGGGACCAGGTGCATCCAAGTGCACTGAAGGAGTGAGCAACACTGTTTGATAGACAAATCCTCATCTACAAAACACTATTTTTCAACATAATCACCATTATTAGCAATGCATTTTTGACAGTGATGAGCAAGAGCCTGCAAGCTGTGTTTGTAAAAATCTGCATGGCCATCCAGAAAGTAGTTTGTCTTTCATGCCATTTTTGCCACTGCTGAAATGCACCACCCTCAAACTCATTGTGTTCACATTCACTGTTTCGTCTCTATAAACATTCAGTAAGTGTCAGTGAATGCTGATGGGTGCAATTTTTCCGCCCAGAGGAACTCGGTGCTACACCTTTGCTTCAGATGCACTTCCATGTCAGATGCCATTCTGGAGGTCCCTTCCAACCCCTACAATTCTGTGATTCTGTGTGATTCTGTGTGTGATCTGCCACGTGGCAACAAAATGGAATGGAGTATCGGTGGGAAGGTTCAGTTTCTACTGCCATAACACCACCATCTACTTCTGATGTTGTGAGTCAACATAATAAAACAGGAGGCGTTACTTTTGGAGCACCCTCGTAGGAATCAGTCCCCAGGGAAGTTATGATGTAAATTCCACTGAAAGCCATTTCCACCAGTACGAAGGACAAGAAGGTGATTTGGAAATGTGATCGTAGATTGAACAAGGGCAAACTGTGTCTTACCAATTTGATTACCTTCTACACTGAAATGACTGGCTGTGTAGAGAAGAGAAGGGCAGTAGATGTTTATCTTTCCTCCACTGATATTTTTGACATGGTCTACCATAAAATTCTCATAGCCAAATTGTGCAGATACATACTGGATGGCTTATAATATGGTACTGGCTTATAACAAGGGTACAAATTGGCTGGAGTGGCAGGCTTAATGAGCAGTGGCCAGTCATCGTGGCATTCCTCGTGTTCAATACTGGAATCAATGTGCTTACAGCCCTCTCTAACAGCCTGCATGACAGAGTGGCAAACACTCTCAGCAGGTGATACTGAGGTAGGGGAACAGTCGATACGCTGTAGGGCAGAGCCGGTGCTCAGAGAAATCGTAACAGGCTGGAAAAGTGAGCTCTCTTCAAGTTTGACAAAGACAAATGCAAGTCCAGCATCTGGTACAGAATAACTCGAATGCAAGAGCACAAGCTTGACACTGTCTAGAAAATCCCTTTGCAGAAAAAGCCCTGTGGATGCTGGTGGACAAGTTGAATGCTTCTTCTCCAGATTAGGGGATGGCAATAAAAGAATACAGGAAAATGTTTTATATGAGGCCCAAGTAAAACTATTTTTATGTACCAAATGAGAAACAGAGAACCTAACAGTGCTGTCACTGGCACTTGCAGTTACTTTAAGTCAATTGCATGGTCAGTGATAGAAGGGGAAAGATCTCATGGTAAAGATAAAGGAGCAAAATCATTGGTAGACACCAGGGAGGTCACCAGAGGTAAAATCATCACATCCACCAAAATGTTCTTTTCTTCTATTCAGCAGCTCAGAACATGCATGCCTCTGAGTAAAATTGGTGTGTAAAAACATACTAAATCAACATAGATGGAACTGCCACATTCTGAAATAACTTTTTACTTTCCTCCTTTTTTATGCTGTGCTGTTCATCTTGAAATAGAAATACTGAAGTTGTTCCAAACATTACACCTGTTGTGAGAACCAGTGCCCATTTTTATGCTTTATGCTTTTCTTCCAGTGTGTAGAAGAGCCAGAAAAGTAAGATGTAGTGACACTAACTCAAAAACTAAAGCAAGAAAGGACATTCATATAATAGCTGTGTTCTGTAACTGTGTTGTGTTCTTTGGCCACAGTATTCTGCTGGGGATTTTCCAGTCAGAAGGATATAAATAGAGGCTGTGTAGCATAAAGACTGCCGATCTGGTACTTCCAGAAAATGGTAGATTTATCATATAGTGTATGTGCAGCATGCCCAAATGCACCTTTGGAGATGAGTCAGCCTTACTAAGTAAGCATCTGCAAAGCCAGCTGTACTGCAAAGATGTAATGGATCATTTCAGCTCTTCCTGGGAGCACTGGCCATACAGTGGCAGCACGCAGGAACCTTCCAACCTGCATGTGAGTGCTGTGCATCTGTCCTGGTATTCAGGTGTTGGGCAAAGGGATCTGGAACAACTGCTCATGTGCCACAACATCACACTGTAAAGAACGATATCATTTTCCAAAGTGGGACACCTCTTATCCGTTGCTTTCTCTACTGTTTTTTCCTTCTGTTCCTCTTTTCTTTTTTGCATGTGACATGTTTGTATTAACCTGGTTACAGTAGTTCTGTGTCTCAGGATGCATTTTCCTGATTCTTGTAAGAGCAGGACATCAGCATGAAACTGCCAAGTACTGTCTGGTCTCACCATACACTGTCAACATGAGCATAATGATAAAAGCAGCTAATATAGATCTGTGCACTCCTATAATTACAAGGTGTTAGCTATGTCTAAAGTGCAACAGCTGCACTTTAGGCATTATCTGGCTGCTTTTAATCCAGCAACAATATTTGTGGTCCCCCACTGGCCCATGCAACGGATAAGTAACGGATATCCATTCTGTTACATATTCAGGTTCCATGGCCATTTTGCTTTGCTGGGAAGGAGCATCCATTCAGGATTCACATTACCTTAGGTCTGCTCAATGTGCTGAAATTACACAGCTGATTGCAGCACGGTCTTAGTTGTTTCAGTCTCTTCTGCACTATTTTTAGCCTTTTGTGGATGCAGAAAAACAGTTACCAGCATGGAAAATTGTGATGTTATTTTAACAGCTTCAAATGACGAAGACCACATTTGTCCTTATAACTAAGGGCCTTAAGGGCCTTCTCACTTGGCTGCAGGTTGCAGCCTTGTGTACTGCAGTGCTTGCCTCAACTGTGGGTGTGACAACCACGTGCTAAGCTACTTTTAGCTTGCCCTTTCCAAACCAGCCTCTTTGTATTCTGTCCTATTTGTATGTGAGGCAGCGAGAATTAAGCTCTCTCTTTATTTATTTTGCCTTTTCTTTTTGATTGCATTGGCCTCCAGATCGGCTCCATTTGCTTTGGAAAAAAAAAAAAAAAAAAAAAGAAAGAAAGAAAAAAAAAGAAAAAGAGCAAGTTCAAACATTCTACAGATTCTTACTTACACAGAAAACATGTACTGTAACAACTGGGGTATTGCTTCCTTCTTTTGCATCTCACATGGTTGACCATCAGCATTGTACAAGGTGTGCTGACAGCTAAAGACTCAACAAAAGTTTATTCTCCAAATATTTGCTGTTAAGTTAGGTGGTAGAGAGAGCAATAAAAAAACGATGATGGATGATTAAGTAAATCAATGCTTCTTAGTCTAGCACACTATCATTCCCATTCAACCTACAAATGGATAAGCATTCTGGGAGAAAACTGAGAATCTGACCCTGTGTTTGATATTACTTCAATTAATGAAGGTCCTTTGGCTCTCTCCACTTTCCTGCATCCTTCTTTTTTTTTTTTTTTTTTTTTTTTCCCAACAGCACAAGCCACACTGAAATAAAGCAGCAAGCTGAGCTTTTTCTTATCCTCATCGACCAGCGCTTCCCTCTGTCAACCAGCTGTCGTGGCCTTTAACAGAGGTGGGCAGAAGGAGGAGAACCCTTCGGGCTCTGACCCCTAATAAAACCACCTGCCACCTCCCAGGCCGGCGAGAACGGACTCACTGGCACCGCTGGGGAAACTCGGGCTTTTCCCTCCGCCGGAGCCGCCGTAAGTGCCTCCCGACTCCCTCTGGAGGGAGACACAGTCCAGCTTTTGGCTGCCGGCGCCGCCGCCTCACTCCTGCCCCTGCCCCGCTCCTGCCCCGGCCTCAGCCCCGCTCACTCCCAAGGGGGCGCTGCCCGGCCCCGCGTCCCCTGCCCGGCCGTGGCGCGGCGGGGTCCCGGGAGAGCGCGGCACCCCGGGGATCCGCTCCTTTCCGGTGGCCACGTGTGCGCGGGTGTGAAACTTAGCAGCCCCTCGTCCCACTGTTAAGAGGGGAGGGGACGAGAGAGAAGGAAGAGCCGCGCGTGAGGCGGCGGCTCAGCTCCGCTGTGCGCGGGCAGTGGGGAGGCGGCGGGTGCCGCTGCGGAGCGCTCCCAGCTTAGACAGCCGAGGGACCGAGCGGGCAGGAGACACACGGAGCAGACACACGGCCGGGAGGAGACGGGGTCCCCCACCCCCGGCACTGCGCGCTGGGAGCTGCCCGTGCCGCCCCTGGGCTCCTCCGCGCTCCTGCGCGGTGCGGAACCAAGCGCGCAGGCGGCGGCTGCTGCTGCTGCAGGTGAAGCCCTCTCTCTCCGTTTACTTTTCCCAAGAGGGAGAAGAAGGCAGCAGGAGGGGGACGCGGCGCCGTGCGGGGCGGGCAGGCCAATCAGCGCCGCTGTAACGCAGGGATCGCTGCAGGACGCGCCGGGTTTTCCTCCCATCTTCTGCTGCCGGGGCTGAATCGGGACCGCACGGACCGGCGGAGCCGCACCGGGCTGCAGGACTTCCTCACCCGCCGCTTCTCCGGCAGTGAATCCCTATACTTCTCCTATTTTTTTTTTTTTCCCCCCTTTTTTAATACTCTGAAATCGTCCACGAGAGACATTTCGTGTCTCCCTTCTTTCCCCACGCACTTAACACCTCCAGCGGCATCACCCCGCAGAATCCCCGCTTTCTCCGGGGGAGGCTGAGCCGGGCACGGAGCCGCTCCATGCCGCGGGCCGTGTGCCGGCGATGCCCGGGCGCTGAGGCCGGAGCTCCCCGTTGACGGGAGGCGGCCGAGCGCGGGGTGCTTCCAGCAGCGCGGAGCGGCCGCAGGTAAGTGTGAGCGGAGCGGAGCGGGCGGTGTCCGTGCGACGGGCCGGGAGGTGCCGCGGAGCCGGGCCGGTCTGCGGGGCGATGCCGGCCTCCCTCCTTCCCTCCCTCCCTGTGTCCGAAAGTTGGGGAGCGTGGCTGGGAAGGAGCCACCTCCGCTGCTCCGGCAGGAAAACTGCGAGGTTTTGGTTGTAATTGGAGTTGGTTTTAGTGAGCCAAACAGTTCTGCGGGGCTCAGCCTGGCCGTGTGGGTAGGGAAGGGGCAGCTAACCTCCCCGGGACGCGGGGTGTGGGCAGCGGAGAGCTGCAGACGGAGGTTGACAACCCTCGATCCGTTTATGAATCGGTTAAAAAAGGGGCTGTCAAGGCATGATTCGTGACTCCGTTTCCTCGTGGTTCCAATGCTCCTCAAGTTGTGTGTAGGCAGGGTATGAAACCTATCTTGTCCGCCCTGCTTCCCTTCCGTTTCAGTGAACTCGTTTACCACTGTTACAGGCTCTGTATTCCCAGTGAAAAGGCTTTCCCCTTGCTCCATGCCATTCACGGCTCTGCACGGCAAAGTTTTAACATAACCCGTGTTGTTCCCGCTGAAGTGTACTATCGGACACCCCTAACCTGTGCAAAGAATACGGAGAAATAGCCTACACTGCCCTGCTAGGAGCTGCCAGACATCTCTGCAGCGTGCTTCATTCTTCCCAGGGGTTAAAAATCATTGCTTTGAAGCATTTTAAAGTGTATGTGTAGTTATAGTTGTCTGTTTCCAGTGTTTGCTCAGAGATAATCAGTATTTTTGCAAAGCACTGAGCACTTCACTGCTCCCAATCACCTCCGGTCGACTCCAGCTCTGCATTCAAGGAACTGTGCTTCAGCTCCTGGAGAACCCTCAGTCGGAATAATAAACACACTCAACCCCTATCCCTAGAAGCCCCATAAAACGTTCGAGGTCTTGGGGTCTTCTGGCAGCACTGGATGCATTTAAATTACTATTGACTAAATGATAATTGCTATCTGGTTTCTCTGTTTTCACTGAGTAATTCCAGACATTAGCATTCAGCCCGCTACGTGTTTAATACTTTAAAGCTGCTTTATGGGCTGATCTAAGTGAAGTCCAATTGATAAATTAAGATTATGTTGTGTAGCACAGAGCGCGCACGAAGGAGTAGTTCAGCAGCACAGGGAGCGCAGCTCAGCTGAAGTTGGGAAAGTGCACATGGAGGCATTATTGTCAGGGGTGGCAAAGGGTTACATCGGTGGTGCTTTTCCCTCAGTAATTGTGCAGTCATTTCATACCGATGCCTCTGTATTATTTTCTGTGTGATGAACAGTAGTAAAGTAATTCATAGGAATTCCATGATTAAAAATTTATTTGGGAGAGCTGACTCTGCTGAGGCGATGTTAAAAGCTGTGTGTTTTTTTGGTTTCACGGAGTCCCAATTCCCCAAACTACAGTACAGTCGCTGTTATAAATGTAAACTCTCCAAGTGCCGTAATTTTAGAGGAGAGCTTTGCTCAACTAGTTGATTGCAGCTCAGAATTACTATTCAGTGCTTCATATGTTGTTTGTACATAAGGGGGTTCTCAAAAACGTGCTATTGATTTTATATATGCTGCTGGTTGTGGCTGACTTTGAGATAAAATCTTGATTCGTGTCATGCTGTTATAATCAGAGAACGATGAGTAATGTGGCAGTGTCTTTCATTGTGCTGGATGCATGAGGTAACCTTTTTCCCATCTCTTCCTGTGAGCAGAGGGGTCTTGGCTTTATGTGTAGGTTCTTGCAAGGCACTTGATAATTCCAGTAGGGAATACATGAATAAGTAGTTCTGCACGGAAGTAAATAGATGTGTCTACAGATGGATGTTGGAGATTGCTTTACTGGCAAGTTGCAAAGTGATGATTCATTGAACCCTGTCTAGATTTACATAGAGCAAATAATACTTTACACTGAATTGTGGCAGCAGAAAAACATGTAGCAACCAAGAACTTTCATAATTTCGTGGCAGGTGATGACAGGCTTGATAAAGGACCTCTTTACAAATGCAGACTATATGTTTCTGGTGAGAGAAACATACTGTGGCATTTTTTTAGATCTGAACATCTTTGCACATAAATTTATTGCTGGCTGGAATTGCTACTCACCAACCTGTGTAAAGCATAAATACTGCATGAGCAGTATGATGCATTAATTATATTGTGTGTTTTACTTACTATTAATAAGTAATTGAAAACTGTGAACTCGTTATCCATGTTAAAGGAAATTACTGACTTTGGAAGACAGAAAAATCACATTACTGAATACCCATCTACAGAAAAATGCGATCCCCATCTTGAAAAATTACTCCAAATGATGCAGTTCTGCATCCCTCTTTTAACTTCTGCAGCATTTTATTAGAAACGCTTCATTAAGTCACATTATTCTGCAGCTGCTTGTTCTCTGAAAATTAAAATAAAGATCAGGAAGTTTATCCGGGAAAGCAATATTATTTCCTTTATTAAGTACTGAAAGTTCAAAACAACAACAAAAAATCCCTTAACTTCACCGTGTCACAAACATGAGCACTTTCTATTTTTGTGATAAACGGGTGGCATTTGCTGTTGCAATTCATCAATGTATTTATTAGTCAAATGTCATCAAACAAACAAAATAACTGAGAGCAAACAGACTTCACAGTGATACAAAGGCTACAGCAAGTGAAGACTCTACAAATGTAATTAATTAGTGTTCAGTCTCATATTTATGCATCTCATTTGAATGGCATGTTTGTTGTCTTTTTTCTCATTGATTTTCTGCTGTATCTCCAGATAATTCAGGTAGCGAGCACTTTTCATTTGAAAACACATTTTCCATTTTTCCTTTGAGATGCTGTATTTTAAAGGGATCGAGACAAAAGTTATGGTTCGATAAATATAACAGAAGGGTCCTCCCATGTCAGCAGAGCTGAACACTGATCTGGCCCCATTCGTGACCATTTTTATGTGTTAAGAGGGGCATCCTGAACTGATGTAGACTTCCACTGCTCCACTGAAGTAGTTGAAGTGCTGACATTTTAAACCAGCTGGAGATTTGCACCATTATCTTTAGATCACTGAATTTAAGAGTGCACCTAAAAAGGATTGCAATTGCTTTTTTTTTTAGGGTGAGAACACGTTTACATACTGTACCGAGCTTCACAAAATCCATTGTAAGTGGATTTGAAATAGTTTTGAAATACCCAAATCCTCTGTTGGGGCTATTTTAACAGGAAATTTGGCCCAGTTATTTAGTTTTGCAAGCTGTCAATATATGCTTCAAAACAGTCTTTGTAACTAAGTCAGAATTATAAAATTAGATGTGGGAATGAATGTGGAAACAGCAACAGCAATGTCATTCAGTGTTGAGTGCAATCTCTTATTGCTCTTAGTAGAACTTGGAAAGGTAGTGATTTCTGTGCTTTGATTCTCTATATGCCCTTGCAGCCATTTGTAGTTACCATAGACAGTCAGTTATTTATCAAAAGAGGAGATAAAATAATAATGGCCACCTAATGTACTTTTTCTTACTGCGATTGGAAAACAGTCGCATTTTTAAGATAAACAATTCGAGGCATTTTTATAGAGCTTCTTTCATGCAGCGTGTTTTGAAAAACACTTTTGAAGCAGAAAGAAAAAATAGACATAATGCTTTACAGTAGTAGTTATGGTAGAACACCATATACTTAGAAAAAAATGGGAAAAGTAATGTAAAAAAAAAAAGAAGTTTTCTTAGCTTTTTCTTGTGTTTCCTGTGTTAGAACACTGATTTGTGGGAAGCGTTGTAGCAGTAGCTATTGCTTGATGTAGCACTAGAAAATGTTTTCTATAGATTTGATCCCTCCCCCTTGCAGAATGGAAGCAATTGCATATATAAGTGCTTGCATAAAAATTAGGAAGTTATGTTTGTCTCTTGTTTAAAGCTCATCCAACCTCGCAACCTGTACTATGCTAATGGCTTACACATTCAAGCAGCCCTACTTCACATCTTGCTGATCTTGTAATAGGAAACCTGAACACAAGTCTCACAGCACCAGGACAGCACTGTACACAGCCTCCTGTACTACAAGCATCAGAGCATCTCTCTAACAATGCCGAAGGGAGAGGCATAGGACAGGGCAGTGTGCAGATGAAATCAGGTAGAGTTCTTTTTAGACTGAGAGTTTTTGGGTAATCTACACTTAAATCGTGCCTTGGAACTGAGGTGGTGTAAGGTGCTTTAGACTGCCAAACTTTGCAAAAGAATAAATGCACAAGCACAGGTCAACAAACCTACTCAGTTGTATAAATAACAAAACAATTAAGAAATGGACTACTTCGTATGAAATATTTTTGAAATAAATAACCCTATATTTATTTTTGGTAGCTTGCTGGTCTCTTGCTTCCTAGAAGATTTCTTGCCTCTCATTGTTGCAATAAGCTTTAAACATCCGCTATTTGAAGATGAGGCACTGGACTAGATGGACCACTGGCTTGTCTGATAAAGCAATTAACTTTTTGAAATGCAAGGAGGCGTAATTGCAGCACTGTATATTTTAACTGGCTTATTAGAACCAGACTGCAATTATCTTGGGTTCTGTTTTTATTTTCTTTTCCTTTTTTCCTTATTAAAAAAAAAAAAAAAAAAAGGCAAAATATAATACGTTTTAAAATAAATCTCTCAGTAACATGCAGTCTCACACCAGCTCCTTTGGAGACAGGAGTACAGACCTGACAAGTCTCTCACATTTGCACTGATGCTCTCGTATTGGCTTTTTCCCTCTTGCACTCCCCACTGCAGTTTCTGCATCACATATTGATAAGGTGGAGCGGTGGCCTCTGCTCCATCTCACTGCAGCCTGGAGGGCTGTGTGTTTGGCCCTGTCCTTGTGTCTGTCTGACTTGCTGTGCCGTGGGATGAGGTGAGGGATGTAGTGCTGCCCCCGGATAACCAAATGGCTTTTTGTGCCCCTCTGAGCTTCTCTTTGAGGGCACTTTTCTTGGTTACAGTCTCTGCCTGTGACTTTTCCCTCACCATATGAAACTACATATAGCAAACTTGTCCCAGGGCCTTCGATCTGCAGATTCTGGTTAGGGGCCTTCTTCATGGCCATGCAAGCAGGCAATCTGTGAGCACTGTGTTAGAACAATGCAGTTCTTGATCCCCTTTCAGTTGAGACTTTTTGGTGTTTGCTCCTATGAAGGTATCCATTTGGTATTTCGATTTCCATACTGAACCATAATTCATCGTTAGCTGTTGTATCATTGCACTTAATGACGCTGCAAAGTATGTCAGGGTGGCTTGGTGGCTCTGCAGAAAAATAATGGCATTTTATGCTGTCTGTATGTAGCAGACTGACTGGGTTTTGGATCTTTTCCAGTAATGGATGAGAGTTAGTAGTATCTGAAGCTTGTTTCATGGTTTATCAAAAATGAGTTAGTAGTCTTAGTCTGTTTTTTACTATGGAACTGGCCAGACCATAAAAGTCACTGCTGGCAAAAATGAGGATGTGCACCTGCTGTGAGCACAGAGAGGCAGAAACTGAGCTCTGATCAAGTAAGGCATTTCAGCTGCAAGCATGTGGCTTCAATGGGACTAGTCAAATTAATTATGTGCTTGCAGACTTTTCTGAAGGGAGCCTGAATAAATGTTGCCAACTGCTTGGAGAGATCCATGTTGAAGGCATGTGGGTGGGGTGCTGCTGAAATGGCTGTGTTTGTGTCTGTATTCTGAGTACAAATTCAAGACTTGAGCTTTGTTTCTACGGGTTGTCAGCCCTATACCTTCTGTAAACATTCATTTCTCTTATCTTCAGAACAGAGACTGTGTAACAGCAGGTAATGTTCAGAAAGATGCTGCAGGTACCTGCCCTGTATTATAGTATTAGAAACTACAATTGCAGTCATGTGGTTCTTCAAATGTGAAGGTACTGGTGTGGCACTGAAGTAAAATATCACTTTCTGACAAAGTATATCAGGCTGTGGTTTTCCTGCAAGAAATGAGGTCATGTTTAAAGCTTAACTGCAGAAAAAAAGAGATCTATTTCTGTGCCATGGCAGTAGAACAATACTCTCCCTGCACTGTGTTACCTTGTGTTTATTTAGCTTTGATTTTTCCTTTTTTTTTTTTAAAAAAAAATCTCTATATTGTGACAAGTTATACTCAAGCGAAGTGGTAAATTTTATCTTGATGCCTAGTAACAGTGGTAAATACAGTGAGATAAGTTCTGGTTTATAAGCTTACTGGAATCAAGACAAGAAAAATTGTATTTGTATGCTAACATAACAAGCTATATATTCAGATACGTTGTTATCAGCCAATATGGTTAATGTTGCCTGACACTTCTCGTTATATGATCCTGCTTTTTTCTGTTCAATCTAAAACCGTGAAGGAAATCTCTTACACTGGGATTAAGATAATACTTCAAGCATACTACTGCCAAAGCACCCAGATCTTCTTAACCAAGGTGTTTGCTTAAAGAAATGTAGCCATGAATCCACTTGCTGTTTAAACTCCAGCCCTAGGAGATGTGTTTCTTCCCCGTGAGGAGAATGAATGTGCATTCATACTCATTTATGGCAAAATTATTGTATTATATCCTGTTTTTAAACAATATAATTTGATAGAAGTATTCCTTTACCACTTAGATCATCATGTGGTCAAAAAGAACTGTAGGCAACTTTCTGCCTCTTTTCAGATGCACATGCTAAATCTGGGAATTTGTGCCCACATGCAGCAGGGCTCTGTACATCACTTCATGCTTTTAGATGACATTACGAGGATGTGTGGGGCTTTAGCTGTCACATTTGTGGAGGCTCCTATGGGCTGCATCGCCTAATATTGTGATTGCAATTGCACAGCTGCCTTCCCCCATTCTAGTCATGTTTGCATCCTCTCATATAGGTGTTGGGGTCACTGCTCATGTGTAAGTGAACTAGGAGGAAGTTTGAGCTTAGCTCAGCCTTTCTGAGCTTTCATTTTGAGGCTATGATGTAATCTTTTTATTTTTGTTTTTACCAGCATAATTATTCCTCATTGTTTCAGGCTTTCTTTAGAGTTGCTTTGATTTGTTGCATCTGTTAGAAACACAGATTTGATGCCTGGCAAATACACACTTCATACTCATAAAATTAAGTATGCTTTTAAAAACATTCTCGGAGCAATTGGTACATAACAGTTACCATGCTTTCTTGTAAAAAAAAAAAAAAAAAAAAGTAAAATTGCTAATTATTCACCTATATGAATTCTAAGTAAAAGTCCTTGTGAGAAAAGCGCTGATGCTGCTATCACAATAGCTGCCTGAATGCACTCTCTTAGATAATCTTATTCTTGTTCCCACTTTGAAATTCGAACTTGCAGTAATGACACTTGTATTCCCCTCTTTCTCATCATCCACCCAGACACTCATAACTTAACTTTTTCTCCTTTAGCTCTCCTTGCCCTTCCTTTTCTCTTCACTGTTCACCTCATCTGCATTGGTGTCATATGATCTTTTGGAATGTCAAGAAAATGCAGTCTGCAGTCAGCATTACCAAATTGCTTTCCTGCCAAAAAAGTCTCTTTTCATATGCCATGACCCATCATCTCGCAGTTAGCTGCAAGTCATTCTGATTCCCAAATTTACACTATATTTTCTATTTAATGAGCTATTAAGCATTATGCACTTTTTAACTTCATCTTTTCTAACTAACTACATTCCTCCTGATAATTATAGCTTTAGAAAGAAACAATTAATTTGAAACCAATTCTGCAATAGAAGTGACATTATTTAGATAGCATTCCTCCATATCCATGCTCTAGGGATTATCTCATTAGTATATATTTATATTTGGAAACTCCTTAAGACCGTTATGTCAGTCCAATGCCACCATGTTGTAACAGTAATATAGACAAGACTACTGTATGTGCTATTTTAATAACACACACAAAATGAAAAAAGATAATGGATGGGTGAGTAATTTTTTTTTTTGTTCTGACTCCACCCCAGGAGAATATTTTGAGTAAACTTAAGTTATACACTGACATAAACAGTACTCCATACATATTGCATAGGAGTGATCTTCTTGGAACTGGGATGTTATTCTGATATTTTCTTTAATTTCTTTAATTGTGATGTTCAGTTTGTTAGAATAATTTTTAAAATTAAGTTACCTAATAAAATTTTATAAAAAATTACAAATGACTCAGTTGACTGAGTTCAGTCTTTGTGGCTCATACCTCACCTTGCATTTGTGTATTTATTAAATTCAACAATATCTACTAGTTCAGGTGATATAGTTCTGGTTCTGTCATTGTGCTTAATTGTATCTAGTTAGTGAATAAACACTAAATATTGTAAATGGATACACATTCTGCTAATAGCTTTGCTTGTGGTTCTAATCTTTATTTTTCTCCTCTACTACTTAGAGTTAGACGTTAGCAAAATACAGAAATGATTGTCACAGGGAAACTTTGTCCATGATCTTGCCATGGCAGGAAGCAGAAATTTATATTTTTAAGTCATCATCTTTCAGCTGTGAAACCTGTATTGAAGCTGCACTCAAAATATGTCTCTAACAGCCTTCCTCTGTTGCTTTTCCCTCTTGTCCTATCACTGATACCTGAGAGAAGAGGCTGACCCCCACCTTGCCTCAACTTCCCTTTAGGGAGTTGTTAAGAGCAATAAGGTCTCCCCTGAGCCTCCTCTTCTGCAGGCTAAACAATCCCAGCTCCTTCAGCTGCTTCTCATAAGGCTTGTACTCCAGTATATTCAATAATTCAGTAATTATTGAAACGAAAACACCATCTATCATTTAATCCTTAAGTCCAAAGCTATTCTGTGTTTTGTATTTAGTCTTTCTGCAGTCTTTCTCTCACCATCTTAACTTGAGCAATTTTTTTGTAATTTTTTGTAACTCGTGGTCCCCTTCCAAGAGAAGTGTGTTCAAATGGAAGAAAAGGAGGTTATCAGGGGTAATCAACAAATATTCACCAAAGGGAAATCATATTTGACCGATACGGTAGCCTTCTAGGATGTCACGACTGGCTGAGTAGATGAGAGTAAATGAGGGGAGAGTAGTTGTCTACCTTGACAGAGAGGTGGATTGAGAACTGGATGACTGGCAGAGCTTAGAGGGTTGTGATCAGCAGCACGGAGTCTAGTTGGAGGCCTGTAACTAGTGGTGTTTCCCAGGGGTTGGTACTGTTTAACATCTTCATTGGTGACCTGGTTGAAGGGATAGAATGCACTACCAGCAGATTTGCTGATGTAGAGCTGAGAAGAATGGCTGACACAACAGAAGTCTGTGCTGCCATTCAGAGTGATCTGTGCAGTCTGGAGAGGTGGGCAGAAAGGAGCCTTATGAGATTCAACAGGGGCAAATGTAGAGTCCTATACCTGGAGAGGAACAACTGCATGTGTCAGTACAGATTAGGGACTAACCTGCTGGGGAGAAGCTCTGCAGAGAAGGTCCTGGGTGTCACGGCGGACAACAGGTTGACTGTGAGCCAGCAGTGTGCCACTGTGGCCAAGAAAGGCCAGTGGTATCCTAGGTCACAACGTGCATAACCGAGAGGTTGTGGGAGATGATCCTCTCCCTCTACTCTGCCCTGGAGAGGCCATGTCTGGGGTACTGTGTCCAGTTCTGGGCTCCCCAGTTCAAGAAAGTCAGGAAAATTCTAGAAAGAGTGCAGCAAAGGCCCATTAAGATGACTGGGACCTGGAGCATCTCCCATATGAGGAAAGTCTGAGAGACCTAGAACTGTTCAGCCTGGAGAAGACTGAGAGGGGATCTTATCAATGCTCATGAATTTCCAGTGGATGGAGTCAAATGGATGAGGCCAGAATCTTTTCAGCAGTGACCAATGACAGAACAAGGAACAGTTGGCACAAAGTGGAACACAAGAAGCTCCATCTGAACATGAGGAAAACTTCTTTATTTTGAGGGTGACAGAGCACTGGAACAGACTGCCAAGAGAGGTCCTGGAGTCTTTCTGTGGAGATATTCAGAACTCACCTGGATGCTTTCCTCTGCAATGTTGCTTAAGCAGAATGAGGGTGGGGGGGATGGTGGAGGCACTTCCACTTGTTTATAAAAGACGGTTAGTATAATATAATATATGTATATATATATAATATACAATAAGTATAACAATTCTGAAAAAGCCATGAGCTGCTTCTATATGAATAGCTATATTACATTTGTAAAATTTGTGTTATAAATATTATCAACAGAAACCTATGCAGAAATATGCATAACTTTTCTGTCTGCAGCACATAGACCTGATTAAGCAGTGGGCTGTGGAGTTCAGATCGTGGTAATGACAGATTATAAAGATTTAGAGAAGCATACCTTTCTCTGTCTTACCACCTTCAGGGTTGTTTGTTGGCTCTATTATTTTCTCAGATGGTGTTTGCCACAGGATGAGTCAGGCATAGGGGTTTCTGGTACTAGATGGCTTTTGTGGAGGCAGAGGTGATGCTGGAGCTCAGTGCGTAATTATATGTTGGCTCCTGCAGTGTAATTGTTTCTAGTAGAACTTATCTTTTTAAAATCGTTATTCTCTTAGTCTCTTCTTCTCATATCTGGAGAGTTGTTGAAGTCATTTAATTGCCCATGAAATAGGAAGCCTGTCATTGGAGCTCACTGAAAAAGGAAATAGCTTCATGAGCAAAATCTTCCTCTCTTTTATTTTGGTAAGTTGTGGTTAAGTTTCTCCAGTGACTATGGTCCTGATAAAGACATTTAGTTTTTATCCAGGAGTTCTCTTTTCTGAAGTTGCTCCATTAAGAAACTTTTGGTTTGTTCAGAGCCAGAGAACAAGTGGGAACAGAGTCTAAAAAAAGAAGGAAATCAGAATGTGAGACAGGGAGAAAAATGCTACTTTTTACTTTGCCTAATGCATTGTCATATGCTTTCCATTGTTTGGTGGTGGCCAATATTTCACATAACACTAATACAGGAGGACTCACATAATGCTAATACTTGCAAGTGTCGAGCAGTCGTTCCTGTTTCAGAGGAAAGAAAGTGACCTTGACCTGTGCCTTTTGCTCTCTCTCTATTTTGTGCTCTTTTCAAATATTTTTTATGTTTCTGAGAAATCTCTAGCCATGTATAGGGGAAAGGCATGCCTGCCTATGACATGGAACCCTGGTTTGTTCCAGGCCAGTTCATTCTGAACTGTTGTAAAAACTTTGTAGCATTGAAGAAGACAGGATAACAACTGGGGAAGAGGAAAATGAGAACAAAGAGATTGTGCATGCCCTTCCTTTTTTTTCATGTAAACAGTCTTTAACTTAGGCTTCTGTCCAAGAAACATTTCCTTAGAAAAATGAAACCAAATCTATCATTCCATTAGATTAAAAAAATTTTTTTTTTCCTTGACCATAAATGAAATATTGTCTTTGATCAGTGCTCATGTACTAACAATTAAGAACTTCTTCATACTTATAAAAGTATGGCTCTGCAAAAAGTGGGTTTCTAAGTTGAATTAGTAGTAATGCTGGTTTACTTTAGAAGTAGTGAATAATAAAGCAGAACTTGCTTTTTTTTTTTTTTTTCCCTGGGTGTACCAGCATAATAATTTATAGTAGCAATTTTCTACAAGAGTTTTATTTTACCAGTTAAATTTTCAATGAACTTGTCATGATTCCTGAATTAAGTCTATTTTTCTTCTCTTTACTGTTTGTGGGCATTTCTCCTATCCCTCAGTGTTGTTTCTCTCTCCTTCACTGCAGTCATTATTTTGCCAGTATGTTCTCAGTTTAACACTGTGCTTGCTTGATAGGTCTAAATGGTCTGTAGCTGGTTCTGAAAAAAAAACAACCAGAAAAAAATGAAAGATATTTTTAATGCTAAGAATCAATCATAGCAAAATATAACATGGATTTAAAAACAAGGGCTGTCTTACTCGTCAATTTCTCTCTTCCAGTTGGTAGCCCTTTGGTTGTCTTGCCTTCTGCAGTTGCTCAAAGATCTCTGTAACTGAATAGCTTCCTAGAAAAATGTTAAAGGTCATCAGCAACAGGACAGAGATGCATCTAATTTTGTAACTGCTAGCAGTCCTGTTGTTACTGTTAGTTATTAAAATAGCATAATGCCCCTCCATGGTTAACGCCACATATTCAGTTTCTCTGCTGGTTCTCAACACTTCAAAGCTTTCAGACTGGGTGCCACACACCTCCTTTTTAATTTTGGTCTCTGAGGTGATGAAGGAACTTGAAAACCTGCTCAGATGGCCTAAATCTGTCAGAGAAAAGATAGTGGAGCCCTTCATGTAACTGTTGCAGATACTCTGAAATTCACTCTATGAATCTCTCATAATAAAAGCTCTTTGGGTGGCTGGTTTTGATTGAAAAGGTGAAGGTGGAACCGCCTTTCAGCATTTTCAACACTGATAAAACTTGTAGCTGGAATTACCTTTAACCAATATTAGTAAGTCTAGAAGCAGGAGAATAGCTGAAATTGTATTTTACTATTGTGTTACTCGATTGGCCTGAAAATATTTTTCCTACTGATTCAATTTTATAATTTGGAATGATACAGCTAGGTGAAGTAGTAGTCTCATGGTATTATGTTTCTTTGCCTGTCCAAACGTATGATAGTAATTTTATTTGCTGAAGTTATTCTTTTTAATCTTGAAGTCTCTGCTCAAAAACATATTAAATCCCCAGGTTTTTTGGGAAAAGTAATAATGGTGCACCATCAAATAAAATTCAAGAGCAATCATAAAAATTTTGAAAAGAAAATCTTTCTAGACATCTTTTCAAACAAACAAAGCCCCAAATGAGCTATATTGGATTCAAAGTAAATATCTTTGATTCATTTTATTGTTACACAAAGAACCTTTGCAAAGATGCATTCAAAATTGCAGTGTCCTAATTTAATGACAATAGAAACTCCTTCTTTAGAGATTCAAGTGATGTACAGAGGGTAAAAGTCTTTTTGTGTCATTTTGCTGCTGCTTTGTGTGGTTATAAAGAGGAATGCAGTGCTGCCTGTTCTCTGGTGTTGGAAATCTGTCCATAGCCTACCAAAGAGGACATTAGAGGCAGGATTTGACTTGAAATTGACACCTAAAATGTTTCTACTTATAGCTATCTACCTGCGTGGTGGTTGTTTAACTTCACAGTCAAAGGAAATCAAGGACAAGATTCAGATGCATCACAAAATTTCACTTTGGAACAACCTGCCTTTGGCCCAGGACAGCTAATAATTAACTCTGACTGCTACCCTACACCATCATGGTGGCAGCCCTTCCCTGCCAAGTGGCCTGGCCCAGACCTCTTTGGGCTCACACCCATTGCTCAGCAACAATCGAAACATAATCCTCAGGCAATTCCTCTTCACTCAGTGTGTCCCAGGCAAGTCAAAAGTTTGGACACCTGTAGCTTGTGTGCCCTCCAAGTGCTAATCTAGGAGAATGCAGAATCTGATATGCTTAGTTGGTCTTTTCCTTTCAGGCATCGCAGATGACAATGGATGGTCTTGTTAGGGACCTGAACCACTGAATCCTGGCCTTTATCAGCAGAGTATATCTATTTGCTCAAGTTGGTCAAATTGAATAATTTGCTTTAAACTTGTGGTTAACAATCTATGGTAAGAATTTATCATGTGCCGAAGTGTCTATGATACTTGGATAGGATTTATAGCACGTTTCAGTCCTATAACGTGAAACTCATGGACATGACAGGTGTCTATATTTAGTCAATTGAATGGAGTACTTATATTTCAGTGTCCAAATTTAGATGTCATAATCTGGAACTGAATCCTGTCCCAAGACCTGATAAGTGACAGGAAAAATAATAGCATCATACACAATAATTATTAAAATTAATTAACCTTGGTTTTGATTTCTGTTAAAACTTGTTAGCAAATTGGGTAAATTAGGTTGAATGTTCTGATAATACTAAGAGAAATAAGCAGAGCATGAGTTTTTTTTTTTTTTTTAAAGCTGATGTGGAGACTCTGAATTCACCCTTTGTACAATGTGAGTTGCTCAGAAGGTAATGCAATCCTAATTATTTCCTTTGTTACTACAGCAGATACAAAAAGCACAATGACACTGTTTGATTGAGAAAATTCTCAGTGTTTTTCAACATAGTCACCAGCAGTAGCTATGCATTTTTAGTAGTGATGAACAAAAGCCTGCATGCTCTGCTCATTAATATTTGCACCAGCACAGGTTGGCCACAGTCATTGTTGCCACTGCTGAAGTACAGCTCCCACTGCCTCACTGTGCTCACATCCATTGGTTGGTCTCCATAAATGTTCAGCAAGCACTGATGAACATCAGTGGGTGTAGTTTTTTCCTCATGAAGGAATTAAATGATACACACTTGCTTCATATGCACTTCTGTGCCAGATGACATTTTGTCTGACTGCACTTGTGCCACATGGAACCAAAATGTAATGGAAACTTCAGCCTCCACCACCAACATCCGCCTCTGATGTTGTGACCAACTTAATAAAATAGGAGGCTTCACTTTCAGAGCAACTCTTGTAAATCATAAAGTACATGGCAGTAATTAAATTTATTTCTCAGGTCCACTTCTGTTGCTGAGAGCATTGTCTAGAAGGGTAGTTAGCTTCAGAACAAATATTTATTGTACTATAGTGGTTTGTTGTACTACAGTGTACTATAGTATTAATAGGTGGAGAAGAGAGGAGGAATTTTCATACGAATAAGTATATACTGAATGAATGTAAGAATCTGCTTGTGGAGTTTCAAAACAGTAAACCAAATGCACAGTCTAGAGGCATATTCCATGTTCACTGTTGTGACAGTGGCACTTAGCATAACCTCAGGAATGATAAAGCAAGCAATTTTACTGTCTTCTATTTTAGTTTAGCTGCAAGACAGAGAGTCTTTCAGTCCTTACTTCTCATGGCAGCAGCCTGCCACTGAGTCTATAGATGTAAGTCTGAACTGCGTTCCAACTGCAGCAGTGGTCCATGTGTCTTGAACTAGCAAGGCCAAGAAGTATATAACTGCCAGTGGCTGCCAGCATTTTATCAAAACAAGCAGTGAGAGTGTCATAAAGTTCTTCTTCATGGTTTTGATTTTCCCGTCAAGGATTTGACTGAGAATCATTAAGCTTCTTTAGTCTGGTGGTTATAGAGAATAGCTCTACTGATGCAGCCTGGAAGGCCAACTGTGTAATGGGCTGCATTAAAAAGGGGGTGGCCAGCAGGGAGAGGGAGGTGATTGTCCTCCTCTACTCAGCTCTTGTGAGGCCCCATCTGCAGCACTGCATCCAGGCCTGGGGCCCCCAGTGCAGGAAGGGTGTGGAGCTCTTGGAGCGGGTCCAGAGGAGGGCACTAAGATGATCAGAGGGCTGGAGCACCTCTCCTGTGAGGAAAGGTTGAGGGAACTGGGCCTGTTTACCCTGGAAAAGAGAAGGCTCAGGGTAGATCTCATTGCGGCCTTCCAGTACTTACAAGGAGCGTATGAACAGCAGGGGGAACGGCTGTTTACGAGGGTGGATAGTGATAGGACAAGAGAGAATGGTTTTAAACTGAGACAGGGGAGGTTTAGGTTAGATATTAGGAGGAAGTTTTTCACTCAGAGGGTGGTGATGCACTGGAACAGGTTGCCCAAGGAGGCTGTGGATGCCCCATCCCTGGAGGCATTCAAGGCCAGGCTGGATGTGGCTCTGGGCAGCCTGGTCTGCTGGTTGGTGACCCTGCACGTAGCAGGATGGTTGAAACTCCATGATCATTGTGGTGCTTCTCAACCCAGATCATTCAGTGATTCTATGACATCAATCCCCAAATTTGCCTTTTCCTCATTGGAATTGGATACATCAAACTACAGGACTGCTACAGGAAAACACCACCACCACCGTAAGAAAAATACAAAGCAATCCTTCTTTGAAACGGGAGTGAGGGATAAAAGAGGGAGTTCTGTAACACTTTTTTTGATTATTTAACTATTACTTCTATCTTAATATAAGAAGTTTTGTTTATCACTTGTCCTGTGAAATGAGTCTTAGGAAGAGCAATAACAGTTGAAGTCATTAGATAAAAAAAAGAAGGTTAAGCTCCAACCCTCACATGATTATGCAGTAAACTCTCCTCATCTCACATCCCTCTCTTTTTTTACTTCTACAGCATTCCTATCTTCACTTATCACTGTCAGCAAAATAATTTTTGACTACATTTTAATTTTTTGAGGGTCTTCAAGGCATGCTTCTATTTCTGGAAAATTAATCTTGGTTTCCCCAGTACCAGTATTTGAGAAGCTCTTGTTGCATTTCTCTTGTATTAGCAGAACATCAATATGTGACTAATTAGAGATGAAATGCCCAATGAGAATTGAGTAATGCAGTTTTCTAACTTTCTAATTAATGGCAAAACACACAAAAATGTTAATTATGTTTGGGAGGATGCTAAGTGCCATTTTGTGAAGAGTTCTTTCAGCTGTAATTGCAAAAAATGATGCAAGTAATGGAAGATATTTGAGAAAAAGAAAAAGGTTTCTCATAGCACATATAAGACAGATATGTTTTAGGACAAGAAAAGATATTTGAATAAGCATTATTCTTCTTTGCCTTTTTTTTGTAACAACAAAAAATGTTTTAAACTTGCTTTTAGAAGTGGATAGATGTACCTAGATTGGTGGATACAGTTTAAAACCTAGGGCTTGTCTATAATGAAAAGAATTAGTGACAGCAATTTGTACAGCTGAACTGATTCTGAAGTATTTAGGTAAAATGAAGGAAGAATGTTGTTCAACGCCATTTCAAAATCACCACTGTAATTTTTAACCAAGCCTGGGTATGGCTACAATACACCTAAAGGTTTTTTTTAATAAGGCAATACTGCATCTGCTTTGGGCCTTTTTTCTTTTTTGTTTTTTCTTTTTTTCTTTTTGTCTGAGTTCATACAAAAGCATTCACAAAAATCAGTACAAACAGCTGCCCAGCAGTACTTGTGCAAGGTAGGACATTGCTGCTTAAAAACTTCACTCCACTCCCGTTGATGGGATAGAAGTACTTCAAGGTTATAACGCTGAGTTGTCTCTAGGAAGCCGTCCATGTGCTGTATACCTGCATTCATAAATGCTATAAACAACTGCAGGCTTTGAAAAAGACCAGAAAATAAATCTGATTTCTATATTTTTAAATTACTTATGTGGTTCCTTTTGCAGGACCTGTATAAATGAGGGTGCATATATTGTACTTCCAGTGAATATCTGTCAAGGTTCATGAATTCCTTTTTCCATATTAAGTAGATCTCGCTATTAACTTGGGTTCGTTATTTGCATTCAATTTGAAGCATTAGCTTTGTAGCATTTTACAGATTTTGTTTCAATAGTCGTACAGATGCATTTATGATGAGCCTTCATTTTGTATTAAAAATGGAGAGAGATCACAGAACAGTGGAAGCTCTCCTGATTTGTCTCACTTTTCTTTTCCTTACAAACCTTCCCAAAGAAGATTTCCCAGAAAAAAAACAAAACTGACTACAGTCCCATTTCTTATTCATGCCAGTGTAGAAATGAGCATCAGAAAAACTCACTATAATCTTGACTTTCATCCTCTTTCCTCTCTGAATGTAGACCAGGATGCCTGCTTTCCAGGGAGGACATTTCATTTCATGTCATGTCCAGCTGACGTGTTTGTGGTCGTCTAGATCAGCAGTATTGCTTAGGGCTAGCAGGAATGAAACTTCAGCATGAGGACACAGCAGATTTTACCTTGGGTGATGCAGATGTCTTTCTCAGAGCCAGTAAGCCCAGTTTTCCCACTCCCTCCAGTCAAAATATTTTTGGACATGAGGTCTGTTTTCAGCTGATGCATGCCCGTTGTACTTTATGTTGGAGATGTTAAGTCCTTATAGCTTCCATTGACTTCAGTTATAATTTGTGGTTCTGCAACTCCAAGTAGAAATTTTCAATAAGCAGAAATTAAGATAGTATGTATGAATTGTGAGGCAGCCTGCATAACTTATTGTCATTTGTGCATTTAAAAGATTATGTGCTTAAAACAAGGTCCCATATGTTAAAACACAAACTGTATTGTAATTAAATTCCCCAGTTAAAATTGTATATCAGCTATTTGTAGCTGTGTCTTCCTGAGGTGTCCAAACTCAGAGTTGTATGAAGCCCTTCTCAACACTAAACATGCAGGCACTGCCAGATCCAAATTTCGAAAAAATTGAGATACAGCTTACTCCAAAGGCAGTCAGAATGCCCTGGAAAAATGGGATGAACTTTAGCAAGGTTTGCATTCAAGTAGTCCACTCAAAGTAACCAGATTATTTAGTTCAGTGGTTGTAGCTATTCCCAAGCACAGGTGACAAGAAGTGACTTAGCCTTTGCTTTAGTTGGAAAGCTCAGTAAGCCAGGAGATGGTATCATGTCAGTGGGGGCCTGTCCAAGGCCGGAATCACTGCGGACTGTGGTTTGGTTGGGAGAGCAGTTACAGCTTTGAGATACAACAATGTGGCTCTGTAGTACAAGAGATGATACTGGATTCATTTTCAGCTGTGACATGCACTTTTTGAATTCCTGGCGAATGAACCTTGAAACAATGATCAAGTTAGCTAATCCCAACAACATTTGAATCAGTTTTTCTAAACTGAAAAAAGCTGTTGTTGCAGGTGCATTCTGTTCTGAGGATCAAAATTGAATTTTCTGTGGGGATTTTTGATTTATTGGCATAAATGTGCCTAAGCTTGGGCTGCGGGCTGGAGGATTTCAGCTGATCAAATTTCCCTATTTTCCTGTAGTTCAAGACTATCACGTTTTGGACCTTGATATGTGTTGTCTTATTCAGAATTTTACAGAGGAATGCTTTTATGACCTTGCCTGTAATTATTGAAAATGCTGTTTCCACATCACATTTTTGAAAGGCAGTTTTGAAAATTGTGGAAAATGAGAGCCTGAATGGTTATGGTTATGCAGTTATCTGTGATGACCTGCACAACTTGTATTGACCTATTTTAATTTTAAAGGAAAAAGCATCATCTCTAACAAATCTTACCTGACTTACACATTCTGCTTCATTTCAAGATATTGCTGTGTTGTTGATGCTTCTGTACATGGGAAATCTGCCAAAAAAACAACATAGTCCATTTGAAAGCTGCTTGATAGCAGATGCTTGGAAAAATAACTTGGAACTCTCAATAAATACCCAACACTGAGCAGTATTCCAGTGCAGTATGGAACTCCTGTGCTCTGTCTGAAGCAGAGTAAATGCTTTCAGAATCTTTCTATTGTCAATTAAAATTACCTACTTCAATTATAATGTGTCCTTCAAAAGGCTTATGGAGAGACAATGTCTGTGAGATGGGAGTTTGTGGAGAAAGATCGCCCTCATGTTAACAGAATGCATTTTATACTAAACGTGGGGTGAAACAATGGCATCTGTGCATCTCAAAAAAAGTGGCAGAGGACTATGGCAAGAGAAATAAACAAACAGAAAACACATAGTTTTTCAATTCAGAGCTCAATACTTGTTTGTAGAATAAAATATGCCCCCTTGAAACAGAAAAGAAAGCAGTAGGGACTTTTTTTTTTTTTTTCAATCTTACCCACTTCATACATTTCATCGGAGTGTTGTTTACAATGTAAATATGTTTAACTATTTTTGGAAGAGGATGTAAGATCTCAGGGTCTGGGAGGAGTTGAAAAATGAAGGGAAACTTTTGGCTGCCCTTCAAAAATTTGAAATGCACAAAATCCACGAAATTAGCTCATATAGAGACTTCTGAAAGTGCAGTACATATGAATCTATGGCCTAAGCATAGATGTTTTCTTAAACACACCTATGAAAAATGGGTAAGATACTAGGTTTTCTGATCTGCTTTCTTTGATTGCCAGAAATAGTGGAATATTCTTAACAATATTGTTTTGTTTCTGTATTCAGTAATAAAATAACCATTATAGCAGGGAGATTACATGAGTAGATATTTTTTGGTAATATCCTTGAGGAAGAATTAACAAGCAACTTATTGCTTTCTTTGCATATTTTGAGGACTTTTAAATGTAAATGTGAAAAGAGTAGTACCACGCTAATATGAATTACCTGTAATAGTCTGATGTTGTTTAGAATTCTTTCCCCGTCTGCTGAAGTGCTGTGGGTCACCTGATTTGGTTGTTGCAAAAGGGAAATGAGTCAGATTCTCTTTGGTTTGCTCTTGGGGTGTTTATTTACAATTCAGCATCTTTCCAAAATTGTAATTTGGGGTGTGGGAGAAGTGATTTCCAAAGTGATGGATGACATTTATGTGTGAAGCCAAACAGATGACAGCGCCCTTTCTGCTGTCATATTGAGAACTCACTGAGAGCTGTTGCAAGGATGGTATGACAGAAGCAACCCTGGCACCTCTGGTGCTGGTGACTGTGTGCACGTTCAGCTAGCTGCTCCCTGGGAGCATTATTTAGTGGTCAGAATAGGCAGTAATAGCTGCTGGAAGGAAAACAAGAAAGTTCAAATAATCTTGGAGGAATGGAGGGAGCAAGAAGAGCACAAGGTCCAACATGTCTTTAGTTTTTTCTCAGAAATGTTTTTCAAAGCCAATGAAATTTATTAATATATTAGACAAGAAAGGGGTTTGCCAATGACCCAATTTCTGTTTGCAGTGCTTTTATTCCTTAACATACAAATATGAAGACTTGTGTGGACATGTAAAAAAAAAAAAAGTCTAAAGTCTGTCTGGCTGTAGAATTTGATGAGAATTGGAAGTGCTGAAGCAGAGGTGTGTCTGGATGTGTTCCCTTCTCCCTCCCATAAACCACTCACGTCAGTGTTAGCTGCTTTGCTCTCTCCCCACACAGAGATGACCTTGTTCTGGCTGGCCTTGTACTTTCTCATTTCTTTGTCTGCGTTAAAGCCAGCTGGTTCTCTCTATGGAAATTCACAGCTAGGACCCTTTCAGCAGATGTCTACATGGCTTCAGCTGCTCTTTTCCTCTGCCCTTCTGTGACATCATTAGACTTTTACCCTCACATTACAAAGTGAAAGCTGGGTCACTCAACTTTCTTGAAATGTGTTAGCAATTTGAAGGCTATTTATAGCTGGACTTCAGAGCATATGGAGTAAGCATAGCCAGAATATTTATGACCTCCATATCACTGCCCTTTTTTCACTCAATACTCAGATTTACGTAAGGCATTGTAGCCTTTTATTTTGGAACCAGGATCTGTCCTGATGCATCCTATGACTATAGAAGGTTTTCTGCTGAAAACTGCAGATAAGTTAGACTACTTTCCAGCAGCATTATTTCACAGAAGTTTTTTGCACAGTTATAACAAGATTATAACTGTGAGAAGATCACTATTTGTTCAGTGCACAAGAGAGACTTAAGATGGACTTGGGAGGAGGTATCACCTACAAGATAGGCATAGAAGTCAAATAATAGCATTCATTTTCGAGTGGGTGCAGCAATGAATGTCCGTATGCCTGCCAGCTTTGGTAAAAAATAAGGGATGGCTAAACTTCCTTGTTGCTTGTCATACGCAACAAGAAAATTTGTGCTAATTTAGCAAAAGAGTTGCACAATTCACATGAAACCAGGTGCTCAGACCTCTCATGGAAGACCTGCCCGTGCCAGCCAATAATCAAAATTTAGCATCGATTTTCAGCCTCCAAGAAAGACTCCAAGAAAGAAACTACCCTTTAATTTTTTGGTGAAAGCAGTAGTTTCATAAAGGCATTCTACCTTTAATATCTCAAACTATGGTTTCTGGTAGCTTGTGTCTTTTTAAAAGGCCTCAGATCATCTTTTGAGTGCTTGGGGTTCAGAGCCCCATTAAGTGATTTCCAAACATTCTGCTTGCAGAAGTAACAAGACCTTGAGATCTTTGTACAGATACAAATCTGGGAAGAACTGGTTTAGACCTGTGTTGTATTTCAAACCAAAATTTTGTTCAAATTTTGTTAAAGTTAACAGCCGTATTGGCATAACTTTGTGTGACATTCTGATTGCTTGCATTCTTTGGGGAAATAAACGACTTTGTAAACAGCAAGCCCAATGGCATAGTACAGTAGTAGCTCTGATCTTTTGTTATTAGAATCTGGTTTTGGTACGTATTTTGAGTATCATATCTGTGTAGAGGAATGTTCTACATTCAGAGATATTGTTCCCCCTGTGTAGGGGAATATCCTTACGAGTAATTTTGAAATGGAAAACGATGGTGGCTGAAAATTGTTGAGCCTTGGTAGGATCCAGATTCCTTCTATGGAATAAACTGACAAAGTTTTTGAAATGAGGAAAAAACATCATAACTTCTTCCAGAAAATATCAACTCTATTTGCTGTTCAGATGTTATGAATTTTTTATTATTATGATAGGGAACTGAATTTTCCTTTAATTTTCCTTTTCCTTTAATTTTTTCTCCAGAGTCAGAAATCCATTTTGAACTTCAGAATGAGCATTTTTGGAGAGGATCAGGTGTGGTGGCTGAGGTGGCCTTTTGGTTGTGAGAGGCACCTAGGATCAGCTTCACTTAATGTGATCATTCCCGAATGGGAAACTGCAGAAAATTGTTGAAAAGGGACTTATTTCCCTGGTTAGTTGCTCGCCATCTGCCTTCACTATTGTGATCATTTCTAGTTAATTATTCCTTCAGGCTCATGATAGATCCTGTACCTTCCAAGGTGATGCCATGTGGAGGTTATGGTTTCCTTCAGGCACTCAGCAGAACATGTTCTCTTTGCTGGGTGTCTCATTCAGACTTTAGCAATTGACATTTTTTTCATCACTCCTAGGTATTTGTCTCATATGCTTAGCAACGTGGATTGTAGGAAATATATTACAACATGCTTTCAAAACAGAATAGTCTTTTTGTAAAATTTAGTGTTATGATTCAAGGTGGTGCTGCTGATCCCTGTTTACCTGAACTTGCTTCTTAACCACACGGGTAACAAGTAAGACAAAAGATGCCACGGATTGCAAACAGGGAGTGCAGAGAAGTTGATCCTGTGTCTTAGTGTTTCTTCACATAACAAAACTGGAAGATGAGAATATTAATGATGGGAGCTTTAGCTATCTGTTAGTGGAGCCTGGACAAGAGGCAGGTGTACAAGGGCTGCTCTGAAAGTAATGCCTCATGTGTTATTATGTTGGCCCATGATGTCAGAGGCACATATTGATGATATGGCAGGTGAGGTTGAAGCTTCCCAACAATAACAGTATTCCATTCCGTTTTATTGCTGTGTGATAGATGACAACAGAAGGACCGTCTGACAAAATGATGTCTAATGACATGCAGACTCTTGTTCATTGCTGGTGAAAATGCATAGCTAGTGGTAGTGATTACATTGAAAAACAGTGTTTTGTAGCTGAGAATTTTCTCTATCAAACACTGCTGTTGTGCTCTTTGTATCTGTTGTAGTTTCCTTGGAAATAAATAGGAGGCACTATTTTCAGAGTGACTTACGTAATTTATATTTGGAAGGACCAAGCTCTCTAGTGGATTGCTAAATTTCTGGCAGGTTTGGTCAGTTAAGAGTCAGGATGTTTTGAATTGCCCTGGATTGAACAGAGCACTGAAACAGAAAGAAAGAAGCCCCAGAGTCAATGTGGTAAAGAGGAGAAAGGAGGGGAGAAGCAGGTTGGGAATTGTAGGGAGGCAGACGGTCTTCTTTGCATGGTTTCCGGTCGAGGTGCAGACCTCACTCTAAGGTTGTGGACTTTGAAAGTTTACATGGCTTTGAAAATAACTGGGCACTTCCATGAAGAACTCTCCACCAACTCTTGTCAAATACAACAATGCCCTCTCTGTGTGAGGAATTTCATGAGGTGCAAATTACTGAAGGTTGGGAACATGTTCTGAGGAAATTATCATTGCAGGTTTACCCTGTTAAAAGCTCTACACAGACTTCTTATGAGGCACCTGCTGTGGCGATTGTTAGAAACGATGATTAGAGACGTGCTTTCAGTCTGATCCTTCTCTCATGGGCAGGCAGACTGGGTTTCAACTGTGAGAAACTTAGGAGGAATAGATTGTCCTCTGGGAAAAAAAAGGACTGTATCATGTCAGCTTACTGGGGATTACGAAATAAACCAAAAGATCTAAATCAGAACTGGAAATTACATGTTTTCTTGACAGGCGAGAATGGCAAACCGTCTTCAGCTTTTTTTCACCTGGTAAAGGCAACATTTAGCACATTTACAGGTTGCATGGACCACATTCACTTCCCATAAAGTCTCTGAGATTTGACTCAGTAGGAGCTGTTTTACTGAAAGACCTGTAAATGTGGCATTTGGGAGATTTTGTTTTTTAATTACTCTTGTTTCTCTAATTAAGTGTGAATGTGAGGAATGATATGGATGTCACACATAACCTCTACACCAAATAGGATAAAAAGTGTTATGCATCTTCACTGATGTTTCAGCTGTTTTTTGTTTTGTTTTGTTTTTATCTAGTAATGCAAGTTAAATTGGAATTATTTCAAATTAATTATACCAGCTTTTTCTATTTAATGATGAATTTTAAGCACAATTTAAGATGCCCATTTAAACTGCTAAACCCTGAATCTTTCTTCATTGCAAATGTGATTCACATTATTTATAATTTCTTCAAAACCTCACATTGATCTGTTTTTCAAGGTTCCATAGCTGAGATCAAAATAAGTTCAAATCAGAAAGTATCAAATACAGTTGTGAAAAAAATCTGCCACTGTAGATGGTTCCCTCTTGAGAAACACAAAGCAAAACCTGACTTTTTAACAGTGTACTTAGGTTAATGAAAGGTTATCTCTCTCAAAATAGGTTTCACAAGCTTGTTATTAAGTTTCTGTTGTGCTCAATCAAAAGAACATGGCAAACTTTTTAAAATGTTTGTTCTTAGTGGGGTTTTAAATTTTAGATTAAGCTTGTTTACTTTTTTCTTTTGAGAAAATGTTACATTTTAAGCCTGGCATATAGTTTATCTAAATGCAGATTCAAGCTTTTGTTATGTCTATCTAATGATACTCAAAAGTAAGCAGCCTTTAAATACTCTAAATGTATGTTCAAGGTATTTATTGCTGTATTTGGGATTTAGCCAGGCTACTCTTATGGAAATCTTTCAATGAATTTAGGAAAGCAACATCACAGGAATGACCAGAGCATGCAGGCACAATTCATGCATGCATTTCTCATCTATGCATACCGTGATAGTATTATTGCTATGGAAGGACTCCTTCCCATTCATCATCTGCAGTGAATTCCCTTCAGAGCTGATATTTTTTCCCAGACTTGTACTGTTCCCTATCCCTTTTGCTTTGTCAAACATCAGATTACCAGTGACGTTTCTCTATAGATGTCATCACAGGAGTGCAATTTACAGGTGACATTTTGCTAATCTTTTATGAGTCATTACATTTGTTTTGACTTGCTCTCTGTATAATCATTGTGGAAGAGGAAAATACTGTTGAGTATAATGTTTGCCTCGACTCTCCTTCAGCCATTAAATGCATTCCTTCAAAAAGGAAATGATAGGAAAGATCAGTGAACAGCAGTATGAAATAATGTAGCAATAATGTTTAGAGATTGTAATTTACACAGTGTAGCCTTTTTATTTTACATATCCCAAAACAGATTTTCACCTGATTTACAGGTTCAATGATATTGTAAGGAGAGGCTGCAATGTGAAATGGGCTGCAATCTGAGAAATGTGTTTGTTTTGAGATAAAAGGGGAGTTTTCAAAATATAAAAATGTTCTTATTTCTTAAGGAAAATGTTCATATATATTTACTTTTGTGAATGCACAGAATCTTCTAAAGCTATAGAAACATAATTATTTGATTTATTCTTTAAAATTACTTTTTTTTTTTTTTAAGTGATGAGAATTTTAAAATGGTTTAATAAACTGACACCAAAACTATAAAAATCTCCTTCTGATTTAGATGAATCTATTTTGTTTAAGTAGATTTGCTGTGGAAATAAATAATAATAAATTATGGACTCTTTCTTTTACTACCTCAGCTGCAACTGCTCTGTTTGTACAGACCTACTGAAGGATGTTAATTTGATACATTATGTAAAGCCTTGCTACTTTTTCCTATTTAATAAAAATACAGTGGGATTCTCTTTCCATATATGTAAAAATAGATGAAGTAGGGAACTAATTTATATACCCTGTTGTTGTTTTCTAAATGAGTTCTCTAGTTCCAATTACCATTAGTCTCTTTTTCACAGCTACTATTTTATTTCTCGAGGAGAAGGGATCAGAAGCATTTGTTTCTTCGTAAAGAACTGTGCTGCAGGATGAGGATGACATTTTGGGGGACATATGTGGCACATTTATGGTTAGATTGTTAACCATCTTACCTGCTGTATTTGTCAAAGTAAATTTTCTCATTCAACAAGTGTGATAGTTTTCTGTTAAAAGTTCCAATAGTTCAAATAAGCCCAAGTTACTAAACCATCAAGTCACTTTGTAGAATCTGTATTTTTCTTAACGTTAGGTAGGATTAAGATGAGTTCTGCAAATATTATGGGCAACAATTTTGTATATTTTTTGTCTACAATCAAGAATAGATCCTATGGGATTGCACTAGAAACAGCACCACTAGAGATAAATTATTTTTTTAGATCTCTCATTTAATCGGTTTTTAATCTAATGAAGATGTGCTAAATTGATTTTATGTAATGCATTTTCATCAGAATGTCAGTGCTGTGTCAAAGGCCTCAGAGATGTCTATTATATCAACTGAATTTGAAAACACCCAACTTCTATGGATGTATTTCTAGCCTATAAGAAATGTAAATTGGAGGTACTTAATAAGATTGAATCTAATAAAATCTTCTTTCTGATTGAAGACTTGATCAGGTAACTTTAAATCACTTCCAAGCAGACATACCTTACCGTGGCAGCTAGTAAGTCCCATGGGTGTGTTGTCATTTGTACAGAAGTAGGAAAGACTGCAGACTTTTTACCTTTCTACATGCATTGTTTCAAACTAACTCAGGCCACAGTAATCAGAAATAGCATCATGTACTGAAGAACTGTTATTATTTTGGTGACTGGCGTGCTAATTCTAAACATGGTCATTGGCTGAAGTTTTTCATTCAGTGCACTGGCTAATCTGTATCATATGTTCCTGTCAACTGCCGCTTTTAGCAAGTGGTTCACCTAAGGTTGTTTTGAGCCTGGAAGACTTAATGCCAGATGCCTGATCTGTTAACATTCCCCAGCTCTAAGCTGAGCTGCCACTGGATGTGATTGATCTCCTTGTATTCTCTTTACAGAAAAAATGTTGAGGGTACGCTTATAAGTTATGCTTATTTTATAAGCTTAAAAGTCACCTAAGCCCTTTGAGCTTCCTTTGCAGTTATTTTCAAACATGTGCATGAATGTGTTTGTGAATGCATTTAGAAGAGGCTTCGGTGCTGAGACTTACATTTACTGAATGACAGAATGAGATGCATTCTGAGGGGAAAAAAGCAGATACGTTCCTCTGCAAATTATTCAAACTGACAGAAGAATC
This sequence comes from Tympanuchus pallidicinctus, assembly GCF_026119805.1. Classification (NCBI taxonomy): domain Eukaryota; kingdom Metazoa; phylum Chordata; class Aves; order Galliformes; family Phasianidae; genus Tympanuchus; species Tympanuchus pallidicinctus. The sequence goes on from NW_026294802.1 coordinate 31,299,589, forward strand.
ACTGAAGAGACAAAACCTGTCACATCTTATATGAATTTGGACTGACATCTGTCTGACCCATCTGCACCCATATCTGTATTAAATGATTCATAATACTTCTAGACATTTTGGTTTTAACTAATCTGTCTTCAAATCTTTCTAGCTCCTTGTTCTCTAAACCTGAGAACTTCGAATTTCCCTGGCATAATCCTGGACGTTTTGAAGAATAGAAAGCTGATGATTACAGATGTTGTATTCAACTGCTCCCTTTGTCTACCTTTGTACTCAGGTATTGCCATCAAAACCTGAGAAAATGTGTTTCTAGTTCTGTACAGTAGATGAAGACTATCTGCAGATAAATGTTTTTCAATGACAACTTTGACGTTGTGTCAGCAGTGCTATTCTAGCATGAAAGATACTTTAATCCTAACCAAAACAAATTTCTGACATTTTAATAAAAGTAAATCAAGAAAAAGGAAATAATATTTACTCTTCAGAAGAATCCCTTCTCATTTGTTGTGTCTAATTTATGGGACAATAAATAAATTTTTAATAAATAAAAATTACATGCATCAACACAAACCAGTCAAATAGTTTTCAAGTACAATTTGTACTTTCTTGTACAGTGTGTTTGTATACATCTGATGCATAGTGTATGTTCTGTCACTAGCATAATCTGATTGCAGCTCTCTATGGGGGAGCACAATTGTTATTAAAAACTCTTTGTGTTTGAAGTAAAAAATAAGTGCTGAAAATACATTGTTAAGTTTGTTACTATTCTCTGCCAGGTTATTTTGTCACTGTTCTCTCTCCTTGATTTTCCTGTTTTAAAACGTGGATTTGGTGCATGATCTCCTGTTTCACAAGAATGTGTAAAGCAATTAAGAATACTTTTGGAATGGTTTGTCTCACAAAAGCTTTCCCCTGAGATAATTTCAACATACTGAAAGCAAACTGATTCTTGGCAGCAGAAAGAATTGAACCGTTTAAAAAGCAGCTTCCCAGTAAGCACAATTAAGTTATTCGACCAAGCAAAGGTTGAATTTAGCCTCTCAAATAAACAACTCTGCCAGCTGCATCAGTGCCGCACTGGTCCCAAATTCCCCCTTCTTTGATATGGCATGGCAAATCTGCAGAGTGGAACAAGTGAGAGTCTGTTTATTTTATAGCCTGTAAGATGGAGTATTGACCAAACCACACAGCTCCCTGTAAGATCTGGGGGCGCTTGTGCAGAGATCATGGGGAAAATTAAGAATTTGGGCCTTATGGTACCATGGGCAGTGTCTGTGTGATATGTGGGAGGGAGCACCGTGTGGTGATGCCTAGTTCAACTGCCCTAGCCCCAGCTGCGGGCCTTCAGCTCTGCTCACCTCAGGCTATGTATTATTGCAGGGAGATGGGGCCAGGTGACGGTGCCAACAGCATGTGGAGGGATGTGCTGCTTCCACAGCATTATATGGCTTTTGTGGCTGGTAATACTGTGATCAGTCTTTACATGGTAGTTCTAGGAAACAAATAGCTGTGAATGAGATAAGCAGTTTGTGTTTCTAGATCCTCCAAACGCAGAATTATTACCGCTTAACAAAGTTAAATCCTCATGCACAGGATTCTTGTATTCGAATACCTGAAAGAGTTAAGCTGTGTCAGGACCTGTGTTGGCACAGGACAGAGTCTTGGCTCTCCTTTGGTTTCTCTCTAAGAACAGCACTCATCTTGAAACTTCATTTTAACTTAGAAATAATTGTCTGCTAAACCAGAGTGAGAGATAGAAGCTTTTTAGGAACCTGAAGTTAGCAAGTCATTACATTTGAATGTAATCCTAATGACATTTTGTTGATTTTGGCATTTTGCAATTATGTTCCATGGCTGTTTCCTAGTAAACACTCATTTTTCATGGACACAATATAGTAATAAAGCTGGATCTGAGTTAACTGTCATACAGCAAAGATTTCCACAGAAGAAAGTATGGTAAATCAAAGCTGTTGCATCACATGTCCAGTTCCTAAAATGCTACTGAGAGAAACAAAAATTCAGCAGAGTGTATTTCTGTAGAAGTTATGTAGAACTTGTGTGAGATAGTAGGCCAATTCAGTATTGGACAAATTGTCACTGAGTACTCTGGGAGTCCAAAAGCCATCACTATTTTTCTTAACTTTATCACTATTCCTGCACTTCAGACAGCTGTATTAGTCCTTCCGTGGCTCTTCTTGCAGTCAGAAAAGACCACTGGCACATCCAGAGGGCAGTTCAGAGCACCCACAGCAGGTGCGTTGAGCTATTCATTTTTCACCTTGCAGATGATCTGTACTTCATCCTCATCCATCTTCAGAAATACATTTGTTTCATTAAAGGGAACTGCTGCGAATGCCTTAAGTCTTGAAGATGATTTTCTGCATGAGCTTTGTGCCACTCTAAGATAGTGATAACCTTTCTCTATATGAAAGGCTGCCTGTTATTTCCATTTTTTTTTCATCTGTAAGAAGAAACTTTTGCAGGGTGATACTAAGCAATATAACTACTGATTGATTCTTTCCCTTTTATTATATTTCATAATTAACCTGAAGAAATCTTGCATTTTTATGCGAGTTTTGTCAGTTTTTAAAAAATATATATAAAATTAAAACTCCTTTGGTATCATTGTAAGATGACTTCACGTGAAATGTGAGGTAGAATGGCAGCTTCATATTTCAGATCTTTCTTGTTAAGGCTTGATATTATACAGGGCCTTTTTGTGTTATTCTTTCTACCTACATAAGGAAATGGAAGGATAAAAATTCTGGACTTTTTTTTTTCTTAAAAAACAATGTAAAAAGCAAGTTTGTCACAGGCATTTGTCAGTTTTATTTCAAACATTCAGTGAATACTATATATGGGATAGAATATTGTAGGAAATTATCTTCAGATGGGATATGGAAATTCCTGGTGGCTTGAACAGAGGCACTGATATTTCCATTTGATTTCTGCGGCCCATAAAATGAAGCTGACCCCTATTCATCTTCACGGCAGTTTGTTTCTTGCACTCTGAATTGCTGAAATGACCGTTCCAGGAGGGTATCAAGGGCATGTAATAGAAATGGAAAGAGAAATTGGATCCTTTTTCACTAGGGACAAGAACTGGTGAGATTTTCAGAGAGCTAAGGCAGAAGATTCCTCAGATCTTATGATGAACCTCACCAGCTAGTAAGAAGGACTTAGCAAAATGTTATGAATACTCACTCTCATAAGAGACCTCTGAGTGGCAGCAGGAGGACAGTCCTGTGCACTTTAATAGAAGCAACAGTGGTTCATATCTGCATATCACCCATCCAGGAATGTGAGATGATCCAACGTTTAAAGAGTGTACTGCTATGAAGGAGGTGCAAAAAGGTGAGTTTTGAACATCTGTATTTCTGGGAATATGTATAGTTCATGTAAAAGTACTGCAAATTGAATTATGTATCTACTTAGATATTTTGTGTCCAAACATCATTTTATTCCATGTATTTGTCATGGGGATAAATCCTACGTAGAGAAAAATATTTGCGATTTGTTGGCTTAGACACAGGGATGTAAACGTAACAGACCAGAAAAGCTCTAATATTGAGTTGAACATTAACATTCTTAGGTGGTTGAGTTTATTTCAAGGTTGTGATTTTGATGGTGATTGTGGTCTAATAACTGTTAAAAAGTCAGGTAGTAGGAATATGGTTCACAATTTTCAGAAAGAATGAAAAAATATTTTGCAGGGATTGTAAAGATTGCCATAAATCTTACTGTAATTTATCTACAAGTTTCTTGATTGCTCATATGTACAATATGTTGGCCACAAAATTTTAGCATGCATTCCCAGAATTCTTGAAAATTTTTGGTTGCAAATGAATGTCAAAATAAGGAAAAAATCAGGATGACTAATGAAGTGAAATCTGTAGTGACCGATCTTTCTGAATACAGCTAAAAATTAAAGTTTATTTTTTGTCTAATCTTGGAACGGAACAGATGTGCGTTATCACAGTGCAAAAGTTTATGTGTGTTCTTCCTTCTCTTTATCTGAGAAAGTACCTATAAAAATTTTTGAAAAGAGTATCAGTTTCTTCATGGTCAGTGAATATTCAAACTGTGGAATATTTAGGTGTTTTTAGAGTTTTTTTCAGGTTAAACCACAACAATTCCACAGCTGAAAGGGGAGCAATTCATCGTCTGCACTACTGTTTTCAAAATGGTAACAAAATCTCATTAGGAATATTTGGCAATATGTAAGAGGCCAAAAATGAAGTATTTCAACACTGACAGCGTATTCTTTTTTCGTATTTATCCACGCCAATTTTAACTTAGAGAATCATCGGTCTCCTTTCAAGTTAACAGAATTTTTCTTCTAATTTCTTAGACTTAGGATCATAGACTAACAGAATAGTAGTATAAGAGGTCCACTCCTGCTCAAATAAGGGTTAGATGTGACGTCAGACTGGGTTGTGCAGGGCTTTATCTAGTCTTATGTTATAAATGTCCAAGAAGGGAGACAGCACAGCCTGTCTGGGAAGTCAGCTCCACTGCCTGACTGTCCTCACGGTGAATTTTTTTTTCCATAAAACCAATTTATTTCAGCTTATGCTCAGTATCTCCTACCCTCACAAAGAAGTTGGCTCCGTCTTCTTGTTAACCTCTCAGGAGAAATGATTGGCTGCTGTTAGGTACCTTCCAAATTGTCTCCTTTCCTGGCTAAACAATGGCTAGTCCTTCAGACTCTCCTTGCAGAACAAATGCTTGAGACTCCTTGAGGGCTCTCTGCTGAACTCACTCTGTTTGCCCAACTGTTTCTTATACTGGAGGGGACCCAAAGCAGGAAGCAGTTAGATAAGGCCTAGTAAGCGTCAAATAAAGGCGGATGATTCCTTTCCTTTATCTGCCTTATTCCTTTATCTTTATCTGCCGTGTCTCTCCTAATACCCAGGAGGCTGGTGGCTGTTGTTTCTGCCAATGCATATAACTAGTCTACACCCATTTGCCCATTAGGGCTCTGACTCTTAAAGAGCTGTCCTGCAGCTGGTCTTCTCCATCCCAGGTTGATGCAGTGGCTGATGCAATTCTGCTCCCTGGGGCCATACTTGGATTTTTTCCATGCTGAATTTCACAAAATTTTTGTCAGATCGTTTTTCCAGCCCACATGAATCTCTCTGAATCACAGCCTGTCCCTCTGGCATATCAGCTGGCCCTTCATGGCTTGGCGTCAACTGCAAACTTGCTGAGACTTTACTCCATGCTTCCTGATAAAATGCTGAAGAGGACAGATCCCAGGATACGCTCTTGCAGTAGTCCATTTCTTATTGGCCTCCAGGCAGGGTCTTACATACTAACCACTACCCTCAGAGTCTTCCAGCTGCCTTACAGCATCCCACCTCCCAGTTCCCCGAACGACTGGCCATCTACTCAACTGAAGTCCAGAGTCTGAGATCTGCAGTGCTCCCTCCTTGCTCTTTCTAGGATTTTGGACCCTACTGTTGTGTGGTCACTACAGCCAGGGCTGCCTCTGGTGATCAAATCCCCAGCAGGCTCTTCCTTGCTAGTGAATAGGATATGCTGGCAAGCATATCTATGCTTGATTCACTCAGTACCCTGACACTTCCAGAAACCTTGACTGCTGTTTTGCCTGTTCAGCATATGTCAGGGGTTCTTGTAAGAGGAATAACAAATTTTTTTCAACCATGTTTCTTATCTGCTACCACAGTTTGATAATTTCATAAGATATTTCTCATGTCAGTTTTTAAGACATTAAAATATTGAGACATGCCTCTTCAAGGAAATTATCTTTCTAATTCTATAATAAATCTCTGCAGATGTGAAGACATGAATGTTTTCCTGCTCAATATTTGTTTTTGTGCTCTAGAAAGTGATTAGCCCCTTCTGCTTCTTAGCTTAAGAATTATGAAGGTGGGAATGATGGAAAGGCACTTTCTATGACAGAATGTTACCTCTACTGCTTCTACAATATGTAAGCAGTTTTATTATATGATTATTACAATTATGACAGACTGATCTTGTGTACTGAAGTTTATGTCATGAAGCATTGGCTTACGTGCAGGTAGAAGCAAAGAATCAATGATAAATCATTTGTCCATAATGTAACTTTTTCTCTGAAAATGAAAAGGAATTCCATTCTGTGCTATAAATAAGTTTTTAGGTCCGACCTTTGATTTGGATTTCATTGAATGAAATCATTAGCCAATAATCATTATGTCAATTTGTAGATCCCTAGCTGTGTACTGCACTTATGAGGAGCAGACTGCAGGCAAGTTCAGCAGAGCAAGTGTGCTTCTTCAGCAATCTTGTTCCAGCAAGTATTCTGTCTTCAGATCTTCATTCTCTCAGCTTTTTAAACCTTGGAGAATAGAATACAGTCAATTCCTGCCTCAACTTCCACAGTGAAACTAATGTTTTCCTTATGTAAACAGCCTTGAATAAATTACAGATACCAACTAAATATTGATTCTCTTAAGGCTGAGTTTCAAATTAGTATCAGTTGTCCATGTAAAGAGCTTTATGAAAAGATTTAAAAGCAAAATGTTCTTGAGCTAATAACTAATATCTAAAATAATAAATTGAAGCTTATGGTAATATAACTGTATATTTGAAGGTGGAAGAAATATACATTAGAGAGAAACTTCGTGACAGCAGTGGCATTTCTGTTCAGAATTCCTTAAATATATTAACAGCTATTTTTTATTCGTAAGAGGTTTTCACCATATTCCCCCATTGACATCCACAACTCTTAATAGCATTCTACACAATTGTTGGATTCATTGTTGTTGCTAATTTGCCATTTTAAATAAGAAGTTGTTATTGCTGGCTAATAAATGTTTCATGTTTGGAAATTTGCTTTTTTTGCTGATCTTTTTTTTCAAAGTGCAGCCACTGCTTAAAGGTAGTTCTTATGAGCATCAGTTTTGTTTTGTTTTTTTCTTTTCAGGGTGATGTTTACATTATCAGTCTCACTGAGTTGGATAACAAGGGGGGCTTTGAGTGTAAGGAAGGAAACCCTTTACATGCAAGGGATTCTCAGAAAGTAATGCCTCCTGTTTTATTATGTTGGCCCACAATGTCAGAGGCGGATGATGGTGGCAGTAGTGGCTGAAGCTTCCCACCAGTGTTCCATTCCATGTCATTGCTATGTGACAGATGGCAGCAGAGGGGCAGTCTGACACAATGACGTCTGACATGGAAGTGTGTATGAAGCAAAGCTGTAGCACTGAATTCCTCAGTGTAGAAAAAAATGGCACCTATTGATATTCATTGATGCTTGACCATTTATGGAGACTAAGCAGTGGATGTGAGCATAGTGAGGCTGTGGGTGGTGCATTTCAGCAGTGATGACAGTAACGTGGGTCAGCCTCCGGTGGTGCAGATGTTTACAAGTATGGCATGCAGGCTCTTGTTCAGAATTGGTGACAGTGCTTAGCTAATGATGGTGACTATGCCAAAAAGCATTTTGTAACTGAGAATTTTCTCTATCAAACAGTGTCATTTTTTTCTTTGTATCTCTTGTCATATAGGATGCATTATTTTCAGTGACACACATAGTTCTCAGAATTCTTGGATGAGCGAATATAGTGCAGAAGAGAAACAGCTCTGAAGAAGGCTTTAAGACCGTCTTGCTTTTTTTAAGCAGTATTGTTGATTTTGAGAGCATATTTCAAACAACTGAGTTTTTGTAGAAGCTCCTGTAAGCAGAACTTTGTAGCTTGTCACAAACTGATATCAATGCAAGGTGCATTTTAATGTCTTCCTTCCTTCCTTCCTTCCTTCCTTCCTTCCTTCCTTCCTTCCTTCCTTCCTTCCTTCCTTCCTTCCTTCCTTCCTTCCTTCCTTCCTTCCTTCCTTCCTTCCTTCCTTCCTTCCTTCCTTCCTTCCTTCCTTCCTTCCTTCCTTCCTTCCTTCCTTCCTTCCTTTTCTTTCTTTTCTTTCTTTCTCTCTCTTCTCTTTTTTTCTCTTTCTTTCTTTCTTCCTCTCCTCTCCTCTCCTCTCCTCTCCTCTCCTCTCCTCTCCTCTCCTCTCCTCTCCTCTCCTCTCCTCTCCTCTCCTCTCCTCTCCTCTCCTCTCCTCTCCTCTCCTCTCCTCTCCTCTCCTCTCCTCTCCTCTCCTCTCCTCTCCTCTCCTCTCCTCTCCTCTCCTCTCCTCTCCTCTCCTCTCCTCTCCTCTCCTCTCAGCTCGAATATTGACTTAATTTGCCCTTCACAAATATGCACTCTGTTAATATGTTGTTTACAATGAACTAATGTTCCCACAAAGCCCATTGAAGTAGAGCAAATTGTCCCATTTCATTAGTACAGGGTTCTAACTTTGAATAATTTTATTTCATGTCAACTAGCTTTTTAGCTCTGCATCGTCAGTGTAACCAGTATTTATTGTTTTGTAGAACAAGTTGTTGCTGTTTCCCATTTGTCATCTTTCCGCTTTGCTGACTCACTGTAGCCTTTATTCTCCAGTCTCTAATTACTCACACTTTCCTGATGGGATTGCAGCTAAATGTTTCTACCTTTATGTTTAATTTTCACTCTTTTTAGATATCACATGCAAGTGGAGTCCTTGCAAACAGTGTAGATTCAGGATACCACCTGGATAGATACAGCTTCTATCTTTTTGTGGGGAAAACACTGGATTTTTTTCCCGCTCAGAACAGGTGAAAATTGAATTTCCTATATTATTACACAGCAGACAGGAGTGGTGGACACCACTTTGCAGAGTTGCAGCCAGCACAGTCGTAATGGCTAGTGCTGTGTTTTGCCATGTCTTCCACTCTGGTTCTGTGTCTCTGCTCTGTAGGTGAAAGTTGCTGGCATCAATATATTCCTGTCCTTTGGAGGGTACTCGCTCTTCTGATGTGTTAGAAGCAATTAGTATGCTTGCAGTTAAGAATGTGTTTAGGTGAAATTAAGTGTTGTACATGTGTTTAGTTGTTGGCCTGAGACATGTGTGGTCAGGCAGCCTGAGGAGATGTTTTCTGTCAGCCCTGCTCTCACTGTGTGCATCTGATGGCCCTGAAGGAAAAAATTCTGAGTGTAATGAATACATTTTGCCACTAGATGGTATTGTTATATGAGATTATGTATCTGCTTTGTACGAAGGGGTGCTGAGGGGAAGTGGAGCTTTAATGGCTGCTGGTCATGTAGGAAAGTGCCAATGGCTGCTTCCAAGCGAAGTGCAGATGGCCTCGAGAACAAGGCTTAGCAGTTAATTAAACCAGAATTTGCTTTTTTTTTTTTTTCTTTTTTTTTTTCCCCTGTAATTTGGAGGTTTGATTGAATGATGCAAGTAAGTGCAAGTCAGTAACTTCAGTGCCTATGCTGACAAAATACTGGCAAGTGGGAAATGTCTTCAACTGCTGTTGTTTTTTCCCATGATGTTTTCCATGTTCTTGTCCGATCATTTGACTTTTGGTAAAAACACATCTTCTGTGTTTGATCAAGTGGGAATATTTTCTCCAGGAAAAGTATAGAAAAAGCAGATATTGGTATATTCAGAAACATGGGTAGATGAGACTAGAAGCCTGTGCGAGGCAGTGTTATGTGCTACGTCTGCTAATGCATTATAACTTCCTGAAAATACAAAGGGGGAATGTGTGTGGTGTGTTCAATCACTTGGTCAAGTTAATTTGCATTATGTCTAATGGAAAAAGATAACAGAACTTACCATCTTTTTGTTGTTTGGGTTCATTGGATGCTCCATTCTGTGAAGCGATAGTGAGCTCAAACAATTTTATCTCACTGCTTGCTTAGTGGAAGGCATTATTCACTTAGCCTGGGATAGGAAAGCAGTTCTCTTAAGCATAGCAAAGCAGGCTGTTGCCTGCATTTGAAAAAAAATCTAAATAAAAGGTGGAGAGAGACCTTTTTTTAAATTTTTTTAAAATTTATTTATTTGTAATAACTTTGATACTTCCTTATAGCTTTGCTTTCTTAAAAACAGTGAGAGAAAGCACTTTACTTCAGCTGGAGTTTTAAATTGCTTTTTCATGCCAGGCTTTGTTTGAAAATCTGCTGATTTCCTGCTTGAGTCAGAGGCAGATGTATTGCTGGATCTTGGTGCTGTGATTGACATCTGAGTTCTTCCTGTGTGCTGTGGTGCTGTAGTTAAAGACCAATTCCTGTTCTCCCAGAAACTAAATGAACTCAGAAAAAATTAAGGCACTTGCCTCAGAGCTCATATTAGTTCATGTGTTTAGGCACAGCTTTCAGTACAGAAAAATGCCAGTTGAATATTTTTTAGTTAAGCTCAGCCCTCCCAATGTCCTCCCCAGCCATCAGCATGGTGGAGATGTATATGCAATAAGGTGGAGCTCTTGACTTGTTTCTCATTGAGGCTCTTTGTTTTAAGTAGACTCAAAGGTGTAGCATGTGTATGTTCTATGTAAAACTAAAACCTAGCTTTTCAGAGTGCTTTTCCATTTGGGTGACAGTGCCCTCTGGAGTAGCCACTGTCAGCATATGTTCCTTCATGTCCCTCTGTCATGTGGTGCTGCCATGAAGGCACGCTCCTGCCTGCAGTGTGCCCCTGGAGCTTGTTCACATCATACTGGCAGTGCTGATGGGACACTCATGGCTTTCCCTCTGCGTGGTGGCGTGGTCTCATCTGGAGAAGGGCTTCTGGGATGCACTAGAGACCATATAGAACATGTACCACATGTGAGAAAAAACATGGTTTGAAGGACTGGTCTGCATCATTCCAGTCTACATCACTCCAGTTCTCAGACCACTGGAAGACTTGGCATAGGAAATTCAGTTCCAAGTTGTGAATAATTACTAGGTTAAGATGACCAGCAGACAGCAAAGTCCCAGACAGAAATGCTGCATCACACAATGATGTACACCAAACTGTAACAGAGAAATGAATTTCATGTATAAAGTCATTATAAATATTTTAGAAGAACATGAAGGCCACTGGGATTGCAAAATATCATTGAGCTTTTTTCCTGCATAATTTTCATCTTCCCAGTATAGTTTTCCATGGATCGGGTAGTGATTTTTTTTTTCCCTCTGGATTTCATTTAGCATCATGCTTCAGTTAACTTCATGATAGTGTTTTATAAACATTTGAGAGCAAAAATAAAATTTGCCCTTTTTTATGTGTTTTACCAACCTCTGCATTAACTGGTTTGTGTTTCCTCCAACAGTTTCCAGCATGAACCTTTTGAAACTGTTGAGGCAATTTCATTTTCAGTGAAGGAATCCACTATTTTAGATCATCTTCCGTTGTTGATTGGAGATAGATGATAGTTGAGGAGTAATGCCTGAACAAAGTCAGTAACTGTTTGTGAATATGTATTTCTTCTTTAAGTGATTTTTGGTTTGATGTTTCTTTTATTTTTTTTTTAACTTTGTGCCTCTGACAAGCAACAGTGGAAGGTGAATAACAATGAATGTAATAAATGATTGCACTTGTGATTAATATAATGGTACAATTCAGTTCTACCAAAGACTTTCAGGAATACAATTATTGTAAGTGTTTTGTCAAAAAAGAAGTCCCTATAACCCAGATTTTCTTTCTTCCTCTCTTTTTTCCTTTCTAAACTAAATTAGTTCATCATAGCTGTACGTGGCAAATATAAAACCTATAAAAACCAGAGCTAAAAACATTCAGTACAAGCTTTCTTAACTGCAGGAAATGTCAGTACTTTTATGTTAGATGTCATTAGAATAGACAATAATATAACTAGCTCATAAGTAATCAGTATTTTCTAACAGAAATTTCCCATATATGGGGAGCCTTGGTAGTCACAAATTAGATCTTCAGTTACCTGCAGTGAGTTTAACAAAGGCAATAAGGTAAAATCCAGTAATTTCAGAGTGGCTTGCTGGCTACCTGTATTTATTGTGGCTGGGGAGCACTGCATGTTGTGACCAAGGGAAAAGGAGGTGTATTTTCTTCATTTTCCTTGATTTGATGGAGGAAAACAGCAATTATTAAAAAAAAAAAGATGCAATTTTGTGGGAGGGAAAACTCACTTGTAACCAATCTGTTCTACACACATGTTCTGTGTTGGTTGTTTTGTCACCAGTGATGTTTTTGAGTGTCTTAGTTACCGTGAGCCTTAGAAGTAGTCCTGACCGCCTTGCACAGAGTCCTTGGGGATTCTCACTGTCAGATTTCTGTTTTATCATTCTCAGATGATGGTGCTAAGCTGAGCATGTCTAAAATTTAAATGGTGGTTAAAACTGTTCTCACTGATATGTAATGATTCAAATAATCTTTCTTCTAAATAATCAAACTGACTGGCTGAAAGACCTCAAACGTTGCCTCCAACTTATAGTTTGATTCCAAACCTGCCTTTGGTGTTAGTATTTCGTAACTTTTTTTGCTCAGCCTGCCAAAAAGGAATCTATATTTTCCCTTTAGTGCATGTACACTTAAAGTGTACCATGTATTTTGTCTGCAAGTTTAGCTACTGTGTTATTATAGTGATAATATCAACAGCTTTGATTTATATTCCTTTAGCAATAGTACCTAACTTCTTGTTTGCTTTCTTTACTACTTGGCTAAAGGCTTTAAAGGATTTTTCCGTAATAACTTCCAATCTCTTTTTATGCTGGGGAATCTTTCTTTTAGCTGATAGTCTGTCGGTTTGGTTCTTTGTTCCAGGGCGTGTCAGTCTGCATTTATCTACATTTGCTTTTGGCAAGACCAAGGTCTTAAATGATAGAAATCTTTTCCTCTTCAATTCCGGTTTTTGTATGATATGCTGTGGCTCCTCATCTAGAAACACTTACAGACTTTGTAGTCTTTCCCTTTAATGCTGTTCTTCAGGCATTTTAAAACAAGAAAAAGACAAAACAAAAAACAGAGAGGAAAAATAAGGCATTCAGGGACACGTCTCTGACTTCTGTAGTCCTTTTGCTCCAGTCTTGTAATCCTGTATATATCCAGAATTTGACCAAAATCTTAGAATTTATATAGCCTAGGTAAGAAGACCAAAAATTGTCTTTTGCTTACCAGAGTATTCAGCACTTATATTTTATGCTAGTCTTCCTTCACTGTGACTATCATGTTCTTTATTGTACATAGCACATCTGAATCTAGTATTATTTTTGAGAGGTCTTAATTCAACATAATACATAAGTCCCTTCCTAACTGACTAGAGCACTCAAATATATTTAATGGTTCTTGAATTTTGTGGAGTGAATGGACTTGGTGAAAAAGATGAATATCTTTCTGGTACTTTATTTCAAGCTTGTTAGAAGAAGGACTGTGCAGAACTAAGGTGTAGCCGTGGTGGGAACAGAGGTGGTTATCTAAGATCGCCCTGTCCATGTGGGGACAACATGTTCCTAGGACACTTGGTGTGATAGAGATTAGGTTTGATCAGCCCAGGTCTCAGGCAGCATGTTATCTATTTTTTTTTTGTGTATGTGGTAATAAATAGGATGGGCTTTGGGCCAGAAGGCAAGTAATGTGGTTAAATCGATCCTTTCCCTTTAAACAGGGCTTGTCATCCTTCCTATTGGGAACACAGTTGGTCTGGACATTGCCTAAGAGACTGCTGGCTCATGAAGCCCAAAACTGAGAGGATTCATGTCAGTGCTGAAGAGTGTCAATGGTTGTGGGACACCCCTTGAACCATGCTTTATTCCTGTTTAATTTCCTGAAAGAGATACACAGTGGCTGCTCTGCTGCTCTGAGTGTGGGTCATTGGACTGCTTCAGTTTTCAGGGATACAAAGGTCCACAGGAGATCTTCAGCTCTTCAGCCTTAGCACTGTGTCTGGTCTGAGAGAATCTCTTTCTGCTACCAACAGTGGGGTTCTGGGGATGTGAGGCAGAAGCTAGTGGGGTTGGAAGTAAAAACTCTTTGGTCTTCCAAGGAAAAAGTGTTTACTTGGGTTCCTTAATGCTTTTTTTATGGAACTTTTATTAGCAGAGCTATGCTAAGAAGTAAAAAAAAAAAAAAAAAAAAAAAAAAGTTAATTTCTTACTGCTTAGAAAAGTTATCACAGGGTGTGAAAAAGTTTACTAAATGAAGTATGTCCAACATTGAAGGTGAGGCAATGCTTATCCTTAGTATTGAGGAAGGTATTTCGAACACTTGAGATCAAGAATGGATATAAACTGCGAAAGGTCTCTTACCCAAAGATATTTCCACTTGAAACTTTTACAGCTCTTCTGATTTCTGCCCTTTGGCTTCCTTCCAGTTCAGTGGATGTCATAGTCCTACACCAGGGAGATCTTCACAGTGCTCCATAAAACTTGTCAAATAATTCTCCAAATAAAATGCAACTGACATTTTTTTTCACTGCCTCTTTTTCACCCTGTCAGAACAGTCAGAGCAGTGATCAAACCACCAAGCCAGTGGCATGGAAACAGCGTGCTGGTATTTTTGGCATGTACCAGAACATCATTTGCTAGTAAGGCGCGTGAAAGGGACATCTAGGGGTAGAGATTTCTTCCCATCCCTTCCTGGGGAGATGAACAGGATATTATGGGGCTGCCCATAAATGGGGTCTCTCATATCCAGCACAGTCATTTTGTGGAAGGCCTGTGATATCTTGGGCCCTTTCCCTTTGGTTCACTTTGCCCTCACCAGATACCTTATTGTTCACTTTGTATCATCTTCTGTATCACCACAGGGAGAGGTCTGTTTTCATCATTCCTCAGTGTGTGAGATAAACAGTGTGTGGATAGTGCCTGAGGTTGTGTTAGGTTTTTTTGGTGTCAGCAGTTTGTGCTTGGCATGGGATAGATGTTGTACATCCTGCTTATTCTCTGCTGCCCGCTTCAACCTGCTGTCAGTCTTTGGTGTCACAAGACTACATGGCACTCCATGGATTGTGGAGGTGGATGTACCACCAAGTCCATGATGAATTCACTGCTTTGGCTTCTGTTGCTTTGGTCAACAGTTCAGCACGTGGCCTATTTTCCACAGGATCTGTTCATCTTGGTTGATCTGACATGTCTCATTTCTGAATTTCCTTCGTCGTAGAACGGTAACTGCTCCAAGTCTTTCTTGCACAGATTTAACTTCTGATTTATAACTAAGTTTGAAGATACTCTGTTACTTGGGGGAGACCAAGAGGGAGAAAATGGTTGACAGTATTTTAACAAACGGAATTAGAGAACAGGGTTTGACTTTTAACAGCCAAATGCTTTTTCCTGGAGCAAGGCAGGGTTAGCTGAACTAAAGTATTCTGGACCACAATATTTAGGTTCCTCACCTTTTCTAGGACTTCAGCACCGTTGACGAGTGAAAATGCTCCTCATGCCAACAAAAAGTGGGAAGGCAAACAGCAGGGTAGCTTAGACTGAAATGTGAAACTTTAGGCACAAGTGAAGTATTGAGTTACTTGCTTGAATGAAAGTTATCCCCTTGGCAAGAACAGAAGTCCAGGGCAGCACTTGTGGCTTTATCTGAATCATCATGAGACAGAAAGCTAGTGGGATTACTGTGCCATGTGTATAGCATGGCCCTGCAAGAGGGGCAGTGGTGGTTGAGTGGGATGCAGTGCTGCTTCCCTAGTGCAGCTCAGGAACTGCTGCTGCTTGAGCTTCATCTTGTCGCAGTGTGGAACTTGTTACTGCTTGTGAATCTGGCCCTTCTTCCCAGCTTTCATTTTGGAAAATAAAAATTGGAGAGCTGCGCGTGCTGTTTTACTTTCTCGCTGTTCCTGTCTCCTCTGCTTTTCTTGGTTTCTTGAGGGGTTCCTCTACCACAGCAAAGAAGTGATAGTCCAGCTTTCCTTGAAGTGCCAGTGGTCTCTCAATCTTCAAAAATTTAACTGGTTGGAGGAGTCCCAGCAGATGTTAAGCTGTTTTATGCAGCACTGAACTGCTGAATTTTGCAGGTAAGGGAAGAACTGCATGATGAGGGTAAACGAGCTCTTCTCTCACAGGCTGTGTTGTCAGTAAATTTTTATAGAGTTGAGATTTATTCTAGCATCAACCTTGTGTGACTGTATATAGTGGGGGCAGGATGCAATAGCCTATCTAAATAAAAACTGTTTGGCAGTGTGTAAAGCCACTCCTTCAGAGTTGTTTTTTTTTTTTTTTAAATCCTTAATGAGTATTTTGTCTCTTCATCTTGCTCTTTCATTTTTAGCTCCTTTCATGCTGTTCTTCATCTGAGTGATCCTGTGCATGTTAATTTTTACTAGAGGGAGAAAGTGAATAATGAATGTTTAGTCATAACTCCTTTTGTTTGGCAATGTACAGAACCGATGTGTCAGTGAGGAGAGAAAACCATTGCAGCTACCAGTCCCTTGCTCTTTTTTCTTTGTTTATAAATATGGTCTTTGCTAGCTGATTGATGTTTGCTCCCAAAGCCAGCTAGAGAAAAGCTCATCTGCCATCAGAGTGTTTGGGGGTGCTGTGGAGGCATGTCCCCAGAAGCTTGGCCTGGAGGCAGCATCAGGGATTGCTTGGGTGGGAAGCAGAGCAAAATGCCTAATGTGGGCCCATGGCCACTATGCAGCAATGCGAGTTTTCTTCTCACTGATCACAAAGCTCTGCAGCCACAGCACCAGGGAGTTCCTGGAAGCCTGCAGTTGCAGAAATTATTTCTTCTGCTAGTGTTCAAATGCAGCCTGAGTACAAGGAAGATGCTTTAACAGGAAGCCAAACAGTGCTGCAGCAGAGAGCTTTCTGTGTATTATTCTGTGTATTATTGCCTATGTATTATCTGAAATAATATGGAGAAAATGCATAAAAGAGCCAGAACATGTCAACTGGAGGATCTTCAACCAAGCAGTGATTTTTGTACATAATTAAGTCAAATCTGCAGCATCAAAGATTTTGATAAATCTTGTAATATATTAACTAAAAATTGCATTTTGGAATATTTTTGGTCTGAAGTCACCACTGCATGGTGAAGACATGCTTTGTTTCTCAATACATTTGAAAATTATGGCAGTTTTTATTGTTTATTCAAATTCTCTGAAGTGAATTGCAGTAAAATGCACCACATAGTCAAACTAAAGAGGAATTTAGTAGGAAAATTAAGAATCATTAGAAGTAGAACAGCCTGTTATTTTATTAAGGAAACTTAAAAATATGATACTTGAATCCTTGAATCCAAGGAAGGTATGAGTTGCTTAGAAGAGATAAAAATATATAATGAAAAAAAAATACAAAGAAGAAAATAACTTCAAATGGAAATCAGCACTGTGTAAGACAGAATTACAAACAGAAAAAAAAACAGCCTGATCTGCTGAAGTCTAGAAAGAAAAACATTAGCAAAATTGGCATTACAGTGATCTTTTAAATTAGCTTTAGGCTCATGTAAATTGAATTATCAGGCTTGATGTTGAGAAGGAAAAATAGCGAGTTCTGATTAACTTGTGCTGGTGCTTTATCTCAGCCCCACCTCCAGAAGATGTACAGCAGTAGTGTTAGAAATCATCCTCAGCTAGTGTAACTAATTTAGCTCCAAGTCCGTGAATGCTTTATTCATTTGCGTGATCTTACTCTGTGTTTATGTGCTCTCTTTGTGCCCATATATAAAATAACCATTCCATTTATATGACACTGAATTTTCTCACTGTTTTATAATGATCACAGCTTTTACGTGCAAAAAAAGTCTGCCTTGCAGAAGTCACATAGAATAACTGTGTCAAATAAGATTTATTTCAAGGAATATAAATGGAACTGCCTTTACTCACACAAAAATAGACTTAAAAGAAAACAAACAGAAAAAAAGAAGCTTTTACAGACTCCATTTCTTGCTTTCTCACCTGACCAGAGCTCACAGCCAGCCAAAGACTCCCACTGACTGAAGAGCTGCAGTGTCTAAATGAAGCTTTTTAGGTGAACGCTTTAAATTGAAGCTGGCTAGGAGATTCATGAAGTAATTTGAACTCTCAGTGTGTGCATGTGTAGTATATAGGTGACGGTATTTTACCCATTATCACCTCAGAAAAAAACCTCTAGGAGTTGTGGATGCAAGCAAAGTTAGTTCAGACACGTTCTCATGGTGGGCTAAGGCATACACATATCTGGTTTTTCTTTGACATATTCTTTGGAAGCCTTGTTGGGCACATTCTGAATACTTCATAAATGTGTCTGGTGTTTAGGGATATCTGATAATGCTAGCCAGATGTCCCTGATCCAGCTGCTGTAAATAAGCAATTCGTAGCTGTCTCCTCTGGGACTCTGGACATAGAAAAGGTCGTATTTGGAGCATCTGAACATGTGCACTGTATTGTACAGCCATGCATTTTAATTTTGGCACTTCTGGCTCTGTACTGTCTGGTCAGTTTTAGCACGCACGACAGTTTTGATACCTCTCTGAATCCAAAGGATTTCTGTGCACATGCTTTGCAGTAGACACACATTTCAATCTGGCAGAGGTTGGTTTTGTCCCCACTGGAATCCTATGACACTGTTGTCAGCTTTGATGGTCAGATTCAAGTATTGCATCATTTCTGAATGGAGATATATATATATAAGGTTAATGTTTAATTCAGTGTCATCCTCATAACTGGGCACTCGAGTTAAATAAAATAGTTTTCAAGGAAATAGTGTTCAGTGTAGCAGGTACATTTGTAACTTGGTCATTCATTCTTGCTAGAACATTTCAGATCATTGATCTTCTTTTCTAACATAAAACCGATCTCTTTGCTGGTAATGCCTCACATGATGTAGGGGCTGTCAGTAATAAACAGCATCATCGTTTCCCTGATCAGCCTGTCTTTAGTGACCTGCATTTCCCCTGACCTGGAAAGGAAATGCTGAAATAAAAGTATAATTCTGTAATGAGTTAATGTGCTATAGATTCATTACTATTATTTTGCAGAAATTATTCTCACTTCATTAGTTTGCTCTCCCCTTCCACCCATTTTTATAAGAATTATGAAGCCATAGCTTGATTAGTGCTGCCTTTGTCAATTAAAGTTATTAATGATTACTTAATTCTCTCAAGGAATCTATTTTCATTGTGTCAGTATTCATTTTAAACTACTGAGCCTCATGTTTAAATATCTTTAGCACTTACTTTTCAATTATGCAGTCGTACTAGAGTAGAAAAACTCTGAAATACTTCCTTAAATGTGACATGTGAGACACAAATGATTTATGTCTGACTTTCACAGCTCTAAAATAATGCACTTTATGGGATGTAGTTGTAAGAACAACAAAAAAGTGAGATTTTAGTAAAAAAAATGCAAATATCCCTTCTGCAAAGGTGCAGAAACCAAATCCTTTCTCAATTAAAAAGATGCTTTTAATTTATCAAATAGTAGCAGAAATGCAACATTTTTTGATTTTTTGTTTTGTTTTGTTTTGTTAATAATGTAAGTCTCAGCTCTTCGTAGTGCTTGAAAAGATCTCTCCCTTCTAAGATTTGCAGGTAAGGGCATCAGTTATATGTTTAGAATGACCTGGTACATAAAAATAACTGTGCTGTGCTAAAAATGACTGGAAATTTAAATGTGAATCAGTGAGTAGATGATGTAGGACAGAGTAAAATAGGACAACTGCTGGGTGGGTTGTCTTTTTCTTGTGTCTTTCTGAACTACAGTGAAGAATAAATAAGTTACGTGTACTTTTTGTAAGCTTAAGACTGCCCTATTTGCACTTTGTGTACTGTGGGGTAGGTTTGGAGAAGAAAGAAAAATAGAGCTCATTGAAGAATGCATCTGAGAATATGTGGCTGGTCTCCTGGGAATGTTTGTATGGCTGTAAGAATAAACCTCATAGTCTAGGGAGGGACTAGTACAGGTGTCTCAGGAGAATATTTTCTTTCTAAGCCTTTGCATTGCATAGCAGATATAACAGTATTGTCTCAAGAGGATGCTTCACGATAAAGTCTACAGATGAAAGCGGTTGGAAATGTGTTTTCTCACAGTGCTGGGGTAACCAGACCTTCAAGAGAAGCTATAGAAGTTGTATTTGAAATACAGCAGTTCCTGGGATGTAAGACTTACTGCTTGTTGGGCAATGTTACCGAGCAAACAGTGAGGGGATAGTGCTTTTTATGGTTCAGAAGATCCATCCACTAGCCTTCCTCTGGTTACACTGAAATCTCATCTGAGCAGAAAACTCTGAGCAGGAATTTCTGAAGTCACTGCTTAAGAACTCAGCATTGCCAAGCTCTCTCAGTTGGCTCTGTGTCCCTTTCTGTGTCACACAGATAAATGAAATAAGTAATTAAGTGCACTTTTTTACTTGCTGACTAGCAGGATCAGTTAATGAAAGGTTGCGTGGTGTTTTAGGCAATCTGCTTTCTGACATTTTAAAAAATAATTGAGTTGCCCAAATTTTTCAGTCATCTTGTATTCCTTATGCAAATTACATACTCACAATACCACCTCACACCTCATTTTCATGAATCAGTAGTCAACATTAAGAATATTCTACTGGTAAGATTTGTTTCTCTGATAAGGAGAGCCCTCTGCAGACATGGAGAATATCAGTACTGAATAGGGTAATCGAATACCAGAATTTCCTTTCTGTCCTTTGCTTGCTGTCTGTTGATGTGAGAGTTCTGGATATACCAGCTTAGTTAACAGAATTTCATTGCAACAGTTGGACTCCCAGTTCTTAAATGGTACATCAGAACTCTGTTGCACATTATTCTTTTGCTATGTGTATGCAGTGTGTCTAGTACGAATTTTTCTTCCTTTTGTCAAATTAAGCATTCCATTCAGAATTTATTAACTTTCTAAATTCCCTGTACAAGTAGGACATTTTATGTTTGTTACAGCATAGTGCTGATTATGAGGCATAACTTTTTTTAAAAAAATCTATACTCATTAAATACATCTAGGCAAACATGAATTATATTATCAATTTGTGACAACATGGTGCTAAAGCCAGTGGAAAAGCCTTTTTCTAAAGGACAAACTCCATTACTTAAATAGGCTCTGGAGATTAGCTATACTCAATGGCAAATTCTTTTTCTTTCTTAATTCATTTATGATTCACGTTCAAATAGATGATGTACTATCTGAACCAATTCAGATTTTCCAAGTATTCCCAATATGCTTTTTATCAATAGCTATGCTCTACAAAGTTATCACTTCTTTTTAAATGCTTCATCACTTTCTTTTTTCTAGCTATTAGCTGGGATAAAGTTGTTCAGGATTTATCTTAATTCTGTCCTTTTCAGTGATCTTTTTTATTTTTTTTTTTCCTTTTTTCTCTCATCATGTTTTAAAAATAATTTATTCTCTCCCTTTCCCAAGAATTAACTCATTTGGTTTTCATTCTCTCTTCATTTCTCTTGTGGATATTTCACAACTATACGTATTGCTGCCTGTATAAATCACCAGTTCCCATTTTCAGCAACATTTCTTTTTATTCTCAAACCTCTAATCAATCTCTCTGAAGCTGAACTGACCTTCTTGTCGAGCACTTGTGGAGTAAAATCCCATCCCTATTGAATTCAGTGGGAGTTTTGTCATTAATGTCAATGACTTCAATGCTCCACTCACAGTTAACATGCATTAGGTTTTAATTATAATGCCTTTTAGGCACCTCCAGCCTTCTTCCTGCTCCATGGCTTTTAATTACTTCCTAGCGAGCACACTATTTACTCCTTTTAATTCCACTCAGCTTGTGTTTTCAGATGCTTATCTTTTCTCGTTGCTTGTCAGTGCACTGGAAAAGGATGATACCTGAGGAAAATATAAAGATAGACAAAAGGGAATTATTGTAAACATTTGAATACTGCTTTTCCACGTCACTCTGTGAAGACAATATGTCTATTAATTTTGGTGGGCTTCAAGGAAAACTGTCTATTAATTTTGGTGGGCTTGATGGGAAACTGCCTTTCTTCACTTGGAGTGAAGGAATGCAGCCTTACGGAATACGATTATCACTTCTCAAGTACAAAGTGGTGACCTGTTTAAGGATAATTAAATTTTAAAAAAATGTATATGACGGAGTTAATGATCCTAAGATAAGGAAATTCGGTGCTTTTGCTAACATGTCTTGGGAGAAACAGAAACAAAACTGATTTATAGCAATTAAATATCTTTTATCAACTTGTTATCAATAGCTGTTTATCATTGTGTTCATGACACATCATATTTAAAACAACGGCTTTCTAATATTTATTGGCTTATTTCCTTTTAGTCTCTCAAAAACTGTTTAGACAATTTTACTATCTATTTTTCTATAGAAAAGTTCCAAGTCAAGGTAATTGATGCTTTCATCACCTCTATGAATGAAGTAAATCTGAATCAGTCCATTTTTTTTCTGAATTTTCTCATGGCTGATCTACAGTTTTCAAGTTGCAGATAAATTAAACCAGTAAGAAAAAGAAGATGCTTTTCTATGTTTATCTGTTCCTCATACAATTGTAAGGCTTACTTCTTACATATGACAACATCTGTCATTTTCTGTATGATTGTGTAACACATGGAACAGTAAGACCTGGTCTTATCAGCTTCTTCATATTCTGACCTCTGATGTTCCTTGTTCTTCTGTACAAGAGACAATACTGTGTTGGGTCTTGAAAAGGACAGAGATAGTGATGTTAAATTTATCTGAGCAAGATGTCCTACTAAGAAACAGAGCTGCTCAGAATAGCATCTTCATATCATGACCTCTGGCTTTTCAATATGACTTAAAAAGACAGAAGAATAATGTCATGGATTATGATAAATAAAAGTCCTATGACCAGTGGTAGGGAATATATTGCCTGTAAATATCTAGGCAGAAGAAATAGCATTGAGTTGTAGCAGGCAAATCAGATACATCTAAGTACAGTTGTGCAATGAGGTTATATTCTTTTTAAGCAACATAATAGTTTCAAAAGGTTTTGTCAGACTCAGTCCCAGAGAACTGAAATCAGCATATATTTCACAGAATAGAGCTAAGTAATTCCTGAAGAAAAAATTATTGTGGAATGACAAAAGCAACTACCCTCGCATAAAATCATTTCTATTCTCTGAAGTATTGCTGGTGCATGGAGTTCCATTGCCTACATCCACTCCATGGTCATGGGTGTCCTGCCCCTATCCTGCCTCACGTTAGATGTGGAGAAGAAACTACTCTGACAATTCATTCTAAAAATAGTTCTGCCAACAAACAGGTGAAGATAGCTATCTAGCGGGCAGGGCAAGAGTGCATTCTCATTTACTTCTCACTGCAGCTGATTCTCCCTAGCTAATTCATTTTTAACAAGACTAATCTTCTCTTTTGTCTTTGTGTCTTTGAAGAATTTAGATTTTGACAGTCCTGAGCCATACATCAATCACTTTGCCTTTAAGTACTAACACATCAACATCAATATTCTGAAATATCAGCTTTCTCTTTGATGACATTCCTTTTCTGGTGGGTAGCACTTCTTGAATCCTCAGAGTTGAAGTCAGCAGCTAGAATTAGGTCACTACAGAGTGTGTAGTTACTATTATTTTTCTAATAATTAAGTCAGTATTTTTTCTTTTTCCTGCTGGTAATAAAGAGGCATAGCATCTCCATCCTTCCCCATATTCCCTCAAAATGTAGGAAAAGAGATTCTAGTTAGTTTGAGACCTTTTTCCTTAAACTGCACCCTGGGAAATAAATTTGAACAAAATATTTTGTTAAAGAGATTACGGTAGGTATTGTGGGAATTGCTGCTGCTCTTTATAAAGAGTCACAAGACCTTTCTAGATGGCAGAACATGCTACCGTGAGCAGCAGCTCTTTTATAGTACACACTATAGGTTATATTGAGGGTGGACAGACATTCTTTGGTGATGTAACAACATTCTTCTCAATTGCTTGTCTTGAGAAACTGTCTTATCCCTTTATGTCCTCAGTAGATTTTTAACCATCAGCACAGGAAGAGCAATCAAGAGAAACTTGGACTATGCTGCTCTAACTCCTTTTTCTTTTCTGGGAAAGAAATGGTGCTAGCGTGCAGGATGGGAGAAAATCCCCAAAATTGTTTGCCCTGACTGTGATGATTATTGAGTGTTCCTTATCTAGCTCTTCTGTAGCAGTCAAGAGTGTCTTGTTAAGAAATAGAAACACAAGAAGTGTCTCAAACCATCAACTCAAAAAAACATCCTCCTGACTCCTTGTTTTCTGCAGATAGGTAAATACAGCATAATCAGTGTGTGATTTCCATTTTAACGACACAGTAAGCAAGGACAAATAATTTTTCTTCAGCTCTAAAATAAGGTATTCTTTTAATATATGCAAAAATTAGTAAGTGGGTGGACATGAATGACATAGGAGAACCATGTAGCTTAGATTTACTTAATATTTAAGCTCACAGAACTAGAGATGGAGACAACTACTATTCATATTATGATGCTTCAATATGAATGCTACTAAGCAGTTGTGGACTTGCTGAGGACTTAGTCATCAATTTGCTGTAAATTAGGATGTACTATTTCAATTCCACCATTGGAAGCAGACTGGAGTGTTTGTAGCTCCAGCGTCCATCAAGTGGTGAGTGGAAATTTCAGCACAACCCTAAACTTCAACATAAAATCAGAATTAAAATGCCTTCCTAGTTTTTAATTTCACTGTAAATCCATTATTACCAGTTGTTCTTACCTTGAGGCTCCAGGACAGTGTTTAATGCAAGTGATTGACGGTGTGTTGACATTACAAAAATTCTGCCTCCTGCAATTAGATTTCTAATGTGATCCCTATGTCTGATTGTAGGTAAAATGGAAAACATTTCCTATGTACTGCACTTAAAGATAGTACTGACTGCTTTGTGGAAGCAATTCCAAGGCTTTGAAATTTCCATGTTTTCCTATATTTCTGGTATCCGCTATTGCTGTGTTTTTAGGGAGGTTGCACAGTGACTGTCCTGAGAAGATGGGACTTTAGGAAGAAGGAGGAGACTTTAAGCATCTGGATGATGTTCTTTGCTTTAAAGAAGTCATCTGATCCCTCCTTATCAGCTTAAAAGTGCTTTGTGGAGTGTTGGGTGGAGAGAAACTTCATGAGGTTCAGCAAGGGCAAGTGTGGAGTCCTACATCTGGGGAGGAATAACTACATGCATCAGTACTGGTTAGAAGCTGACCTTCTGGAAAGGAGCTCTGTGGAGAAGGATGTGGATATCCTGGTGGACAACAGGTTGACTGTGAGCCAGCAGTGTGCCACTGTGGCCAAGAAAGGCCAGTGGTATCCTGGGTCCTGTTACAACAAGCATGACCAGGAGGTTGCAGGAGATGATCTTCCCCCTCTACTCCGCCCTGGAGAGGCCACATCTGTGTCCAGTTCTGGGCTCCTCAGTTCAAGAAAGACAGGGAACTTTTTAAAGATTCCAGCAGAGGCCCACAGAGACGACTGAGACCTGGAACATTTCTTTACAAGGAAAGACTGAGGGACCTAGAATTGTTCAGCCTGGAGCAGAAAAGTCTGAGAGGGGATCGATGCTTATTTATAAATATCTAAAAGATGGAGTCAAATGGATGAGGTCCGAATCTTTTCAGCAGTGAACAGCAACAGAACAAGGGGCAATTGGCACAAACTAGATCATAGGAAGTTCCATACAGACATGAGGAAAAATGTCTTTACTTTGAGGGTGCTTGGACATCAGAACAGGCAGCAAAGAGAGGTTCTAGAGTCTCATTCTCTGGAGATATTCAGAACCCACCTGAATGCTTTTCTGTGCTGCCTACAGTAGGGAACCTGCTTTAGCAATTGGTGATTTCCAGAAGTCTCTTCCACCCTCTATGACTTTGTGATTTTGTGTTTTGTCTATGGGAGACAATAAGAAGCTTTTTTACTGCCCTGAGTGTTGCCTTCTGGCTGTGAAGACTTATGAATACTTCCCAACTGATGGTTTGGCTAGAAATAATTATCAGGGAAAAATATTTATTAAGGATATTTGAAGTTTTTCTAATTTATCAAGGAATTTGTAACACACAGAAGTGAAATAAGGCAGTTATAAACCAGCTCTGTCATTGAGTCTACTCCCATGCAATTACTGGGGATTATTGCAACAGATGTCTTGTTCGGAGGTTCACAGAACATCTGCTTCACAGGATCTGATGTCTGCAGAACATCTGCCAGACAGATAGTCAAATATGACGGACTACAAAATGATTCCTGCTGTTCTGTGACAAATGCCATATCAAGACCACAGCAGAGAGAGACCCAAATGAGAAAGTACTATGTTGCGGTACAGAAAATGAGAGAGATGGAGGGAGCTGCTGATGTCCTGTGACTTTGGTATGTCAAGGAATTTGGCAGCTACAACACCTGGATGATCCTAGGTGGCAATTACATTGTCAGTAGCAGAGTCACCTTGTCTGATTCTTCTGGGGGGAAAGTTGAAATTCCTTCTGATGTAACATCTGAGAGTTGTTTGAATGTGCGGTAGCATCCATGCTGTTGGTTCCTGTCTGTGTGAGCTTAGGACAAACTCTAGTGATTCAGAAGAAAATTGAATTGTCCCTCAGAGTGAGTCCAAAGTCATACAGGAGCAGGACCCAGGTCCCTTGATGTGCAGTGCTTTAGCTTCCCCCCGTCTCTCTGCTAGTATAACATCCATCTTCATTAGTGTGAGATATCTGTGGTTGAAAGCTGTCTGAATTACCTAGCAGCACAATTTCATTTGAAAAGTTTCTAATATCAGCTCTTTTATACTGTTGTCCCAAGTCTAGATCCTTGTTAATGAAATGACAAACACTTGTAGGCAATGTCAGCACTTAGTTTATTGCTTGTTTGCATTTTTTTCCTGAAAATTAAGAAGCCATATGCATTAAATTCTCCTCATAGAAGTGTATTTTAAGAAGAATATTTTGTAGTCTCATCTGACTCTCTTTGTTCCATGAGCTGGGACACTGCTGAATACATTTAGCTCCATATACTACATCTAACTGAACTTAATATTGGGTTGTGTCCAATTTTTCTTTTACATAGAAACAAAACATTATATTAAAGAAGTCAGTTCTATTTTACTCATTTTTTTTGATAAAGAATCCAGTGGAAAATATAAATTAAAACAGGCAGTTCTATGACTGAGTGCAGGCATCTGTGTTTTCTTCTCTTAAGAAAAATGAATACATTCTAAATATGATTTCAAAACCTAGGATATGTTTTTGTTTGATATGATTTAAAAGCCTGGGATTTACTTTAGTCAATTCAGCAAAAGGAAGAATTCCCGTATAGACAGTACATGAGATTATGTTAGAGTGAACTGGCAACTTCTTCTTATACTGGATTTAGAAGTAACCGCTGTGATTAGAAAATTTAAGGTAAAAGTTTGCTCAGGTCCTTTGATGATACTCTGATGTAGGAATAGGAGTTACAGTGATTTAAGACTTCTTACAAGATCTAGGAATAGCTAAAATCAGTAAAACTAAATAATGATGTGTTGGGTTCCTTCTTCAGAAAAGGGGGCTCATCAGGTGTTTTGTGTGTTTGTAACAGTCTTTGTGATCTTCTTTCTTGTCATACTAATATTACTCCATAGCAGATATTAAGTAGTGCATAACATCGGGTTAAAAAAGCAGAAGCTTGGATAATTAGTAGATTTTTAGTTCATTTAGAGCTGTTGGTGTATTAAAACTGTCCATAAGTAATTACATTAGCGTCCTTAAAAGTCTGTGTTCAGGTGCATGAGAAAATGCACAGATGCTTTGAAGAAAAAGATAGTTCATACAAATTCAGGAGTGACTTATCACTGTCCAGTTCCACATGGATAAGACACAAGCCTCAGTGATTCTAAGTTCCACCACAGATACCAGGTTGCCTAGCATATTAACCTTTAGGATGTTGTTTTCAGGAAGAATCCTGGATTTTTTTCCTGACTTCCACTTTTAAAGCAACTAATTCATCAGATGCATTATCATGGAATCAGAATGGTTTGGATTGGAAGGGACCTCAAAGCCCACCCAGTTCCAAACCCTTACTGTGGGCTGGTTGCCACCCACCAGTTCAGGCTACTCAGGATATCCAGCTTTGCCTTGAACACTTGCAGGAATGGGGCATCCACAGCTTCTCTGGGCTATTTGTGCCAGTGCCTCACTGCCCTTTGAATAAAGAATTTCCTCATAACATCTAACCTGAATCTCTTCTCTTTTTAGTTTAAAATTGTTCCCTCTTGTCCAATCACTATCAAACTGTGTAGAAACACATTCTCTCTCCTATTTATGAGCTCTCTTTAAGTGCTGCAAGGCTGCCAAGAGGTTTCCCCACAGCGTTCTCTCCTAGCTGAACAAGTCCAGCTCCCTCAATCTTTCTTTGTGGCCCTCCTTTGGGCCCGCTCCAGCAGCTCCACGTCTTTTACTGGAGTCCCCAGGCCTTGATGCAATAGTCCAGCTGGGGAGAGTAGACAGGGACAATTCCCTTCTTCTCTTTGCTGGCTGCTCTTCTTCTGATGCAGCCCAAGATACGGTTGCCTTTTGGACTGCAACAGCACACTGCTGGCTCCCGTCAAGCTTTCTATAAACCAGATATCCCCAAGTCCTTTTCCACAGGGCTTTTTTTTTTTTTTTTTTTTTTTTTTTTTTTTTTTTTTTGCAGGAAAGAAGAGGGCTTCAGGTGCCACTGCTTTTATCTATTGATATGAGAAAGAAATCCTTCTGGTTTTCTGTCTCCATGACAGCTCACAAAACCTTAATACAACCTGCAGCCCTGGTGGGGGCAGGAAATGGCTCTGCAAAAACCTCAGAGCAGCTGCACTCTGCTCTGCAGAGATGTCAACCAGAAGAGCTCCAGGCACATTGCAGTGATGCATGGTGGCACAAAAGGAACTGACTGACTTACGTTGCTTCACAAGAAGTCCAGATCCATAAGGAAAGAGACAGGCCAGGGAGGGCATTGTCCAGAGAGGTTCTGCAGTCTCCACTGTTAGATGTCTCCAGAAGTTGACTGGGTAATTCCCTGGGCAATGTGACATGACTCTACTAAAAGTGAAAATAGAGATTTCTTGACTTTCTTTCTAGCCTGTCTAACTCTGCATTTTATGAAATTGCGGATGAAGGATGGAGATTTCCATCCTCAAGGTAGAGGTGGAGATACACATAGTCCTTATCTCTGCTTAAGCATCTTCTTTTCCAAGACTAGAAATTTTGTCAGCTGCACATTTTAAAACACAATCAGACATGTTTTTGGTGACATATCACCTTTTGTTGTTTGGGCAGTTCCTTTGGTGGTAGACCTTACTTGAACCCACTGGTCTCCTCAAGCTGAGGATGTTTAGATTTACATCTCCATCTTTCCGGGAGACTACTCTTAACCTACAGTCATAATCTGGGTCTATCACACGTATTCTCTCTTCCTGAAGCAGCACAACTGCACAACAAAGAATGCAAAATCCAGGGATGATAAAAAGGAGAAGCAAGAGCAAGTGAGATTTCCAGGTGTTATAACTGTGAAAGCTGTCTCTTTGAGTTGAGTATGGGGTTCCAGTATCTTTCTCTTGTGCTATGTCTAATTTTTAGCTGGTAGGCAGTTATTCCCATGTACATAAGCATTCATGGAAGAAAAATTCATTTCTTTTAATCCAATTAAATATCTTGACATGAAACCACATCAGTCTTTTCCTGCTACATTTTTTATTATAAAAACAATTAAGTCTCTCTTTTGCTTTGGCTAAACTTTCTCATGTTACTGTGTATTAGGCTTGCTACAGACACCTCCCAGATCACACCTCTGACAGGAGCAAGAATGCTTCTTTACAGAAGTCTTTCAACTTTCATTCAAATGAAGAATTTTATATCCTGATTTATTTGTGCTGATTGATAGATAAATATTGCTAGGATACTCTCCTAGAAAATGTACAATGTTCTCAGTGAAGGTAATCTCAACTCAGAGTGAAGCTACTGAAGGGCAGCCAGCTGCTTATCTGCATTTTCACTTGTCAAACACTACTCATGCCTCATGACTTTCATGGAGCTGTTTGTTTTACTTGAAGAACAGAATGTCTTCATTTAAGAAGAAACACAAGATGGAAGCGTTTTCATTAGAAAATTTTATAATTCCTTCATCAAATGTGTCAGATTAGTAGGAAGAAAGTGTTTGAAATGATTGACTTTAGTTAGAAGAATAATAAATTCCGCCAGCAATGATAATCCATTTTTTGGTGACCAAGTGTTAAAGTAATTAAAAAGTTATTCCATTCTTAATTATATTTTTGTTTACTGAAGTTCAATCAATTTGGAAAAACAGTAGTCCTAATGCTGTGCTTCATTCAGCATGAATTATGTGGCAGAATTTTTGTTTTGTTTTGTTTTCTACTCTCTGTCAGTTTCTATTATCTTTTGTGATGTTTTTAGCATCATTTGACATATCTGATCACAAAATGTCGTGTTGGTCTTAGATTTACCATTTCGTAATATTTCATCTATTACAAAGACTCCTTTGTATCACCACCAGGCTGAGACCTTGATCAGCAATAAAGAGAAATGCTGATTAATTCTTCTGTCATCTCAAGGGTTGATTACTGTAATTCACTCTTCTAGGGACTTTCAGAACATGCTGCTAGGAAATTGCAACAGACGTATTATGCTGCCATGAGGATTCTCTTCAAAATCAGCTTATTTGAATGCATTACAGTGACGATGAAATTTCAAAATAATCTGAATTTCATAGAAATTTATTAGTATTATTATTAATAGTAATTAAGAAATGTATGTGAAAGAACTTAGAGAATTACCAGCATGAACCTGTCATATAAATAATCACTTTGTTTTGATTTTTCCTGTAGATTGTCCATTTTATTGGACTGCCTTGATAAAGATTTGTACATCATGATGAGAGTGAGTTATCTACTGGTATTCTCTAACCTGAATCCATGTTGCTTTTCAGTCATCATGGAAGTGCTTTGTATTTACCTGTACATCTGAATTGCATTGAAGGCTTTCCTATGCCTGTTTTTAATTTGTGATTCATAATTATGTGCTTGGATGAGTATTTCTAAAAGATAATTATCAACAGAAATTGAAATTCACCAAATGACAGTCCAGACTGGATAACAGTTTTGAATACTAAAAATTAATAAAAGGCATAAAAAGTGTTATTCTTTTTTTTTTTTTTTCCTCCAGCTATTTTAAATTTTGTCAGGAAAAGGGAAAATATTTCTTTCTTCTTTTGAGTAAAACAAGAGAATAAAAAGAAAGTTCTTACATAGGTGAGAAAATCCTGGTTTTCACTATTCTAATTAGAATAATTTGAATGGTTATAGAAATATGGGTAATAGTGATAACCTATTTATGTATGCCAGTCAGCACCGTTTAATTAGTAACCTTGTGTTAGTGAAGCCTTTTTCCCTTTTAGAGAGAGCTTCAACCTCTAAAAAGTCCTTCTGAAAGGTCATTTTCAAAGGAAAAGTAGCTTACGCTTTATATTATACTGACTGGAACAGATAAAAGCTTTCTATTCTAATGGATTCTTGCATACTTTTTTTTGGCCGCTTGGAAAAATACAGCAACACAGACTTTAGAAAAGCTCAAGGAATCCACTTTGGTGTCCCCACTGGACCAAACATAGAATCACAGAATCACTCAGGTTGGAAAAGACCTTAAAGATTGTTAAGTCCAACCATGAGATCATTGAGTCAAATCATATTTCTGATACTTCAGATTTTAGCTTAGGTTGTGTAGCATCTCATTTCAGTCTACTGTGCCTGAAGAGGGCATCTTCCACTGTATTGGTGTTTGAAACATAATGTTGTAATCTTGGACCAAGAGAATATACAGGCAGATGGATTCCAAAACCTGTTTTATGCTGAATAACAAGTATCTGGCTTTTTTTCCCCAGACTGTGAAGAGCAAATGGTCACCATTTGTTAAGTCCGTGGTCAGCTGAAGAGAAATGCTTTATTTGTGTGGAAATAAAGAAGGAAATGAGGTGTGGTATCCAGGAGTGCCTTGGAAAGTGAGACTCAGAGAAGGGGCACAGGCTCAGAACCATACTCAGAGGTTGGGTGCTACTCCATAGATTTCTCCTCCTGCTTTAAGCTCTGAGACAAGTTAAAGGATTTTCCAAATGGGTTGCCAAAGCAGGACTCCAAGAATATTTTCTTCTGTAACATGGTTTCCAGCCTTGTAGTAGTGATTAACATGTGTTATTAAAATAAGCATATCCTGTTCTGTGAAGCATTGTAGGAGTCTCACTAAGGCTGTGTCTAGCTTCAATTTACAGAAGGGAGATGAGGGCTTTGAGACACTGATGTTAACAGAATAATATCTTACAGGCTGATAGGTGGGATAGCTTATCTCTCTAGAAATAAGTGGTATAAGTAAAGCAGAATACACAGGCATTTTGATCTACTTAGATGCATATAACTTTCATGCTGCAGAGATTGTGGAGCTTGGCTGCTTCTCCTTTCTGAGTAGACCGGGCACGTGGGGTTCTGTCAGCAAGATAGAAGAACAACATTTTAGTGAAAAACAGACAGGCCACACTTGCTCCCTCAGCTTAGGGTGCTTCCCAAACTGAGTCCAACAGCTCCTGGACAGCTCCTCCATCAAGAAGCAAGCAGTAGACCCAGCAACAGACCCTGAACCACTACTGTGTGGAAGATAAAATATTTCAGAAAAGATTATCTTTCTTATACAAGGGAAAGATTTTCTTCTCATGCATCTGACATTTAAAACTTATTGAAGGCAATAAAAAGAGTCATTGGAGCGGCTGGTGCTTCTGCATGCTTCTTCTGGAGTTTAATTATGATATTTGCAAAGAGTATCTCTTCAGTAGTGAAATCTCTTATTTTTCAGCAAAGTTAATGTGGAGCGTTGTCTATCTAAGAGCTGTTAGTTTAGATGTGAGAACATCATGTTTGGTAAATGTCCATCATAAATTTATAATATCAATGATTGTTCTCAGGTCCACATTCGCTATTACTTATTTTAGCAAAGTATTTAGCAAATACCTTTTGATATTTTTAATTTAATGTTTTCTAATTTAATACTATCCCTGAAAGCATCAGAGTTGAAACAAACAAGTGTACATGTTCCAAACTCTTGAAAAATCTGTTTCTCATTTTAACAACTGTTCAGTATAGCAGGATTAATGGAAAGAGTTTCTGTATTATAAAGTTTTGTTTTACGTTATAGACTTGGAAATACAATCTTCAGTAGGCTCTATTAAGCTTATTATGTGTCAAAAAATGATGCTGAAATCTGTTAATGCTCTAACAAAATTCTGGAAAAAGTTTTCTTTTTTACAAAATTACTGTCAATCCCTCTGTTTAATACAAAATATTTTGCAAAGTTCATCATTTATTCCATAAATGTAATCTAAGAAAGAGTAACTTTTTATCGTACTGCAGTAATGATATGTGGGAAACCTTTTTTCTTTTTTTCTCAGGAAAAGATTAGATACTAAGAGTATGACCCATTCATATAAATTGCTGAACAGATATATGCCAATTTGTCTTTCTGCTGTTAGATCTTTTTACAGTTCATTTGCTTCAGTTATGTTTACACTTTCTATAATAGGAGTGAAAAAAGTTGTTTCTATTGGCAGTGTGGGTCATTTCTTTTGTTTAACATGGAAATTTGGCAGGATAGTCATTGCAGATCTAGTTGAAACTTGTCTTCTTTAACAGACTTTTTTGTAGGTTTGCTCAAATAAACTCTTATTTGAGATCATTTCTCTTCCTCCTGGCTGATTTGCTAAGCTGCTTAATCTCAGCTCCAGTTCATTAGACAGCAGTGTGTGTTTTCAGTGACAAAAGCTAGAGGCTTGATTCCTGCTGACAGTTGCATTGTATCTGTACATGCTATTGTAGCTTTGAAGTATGCAGCTGAAGTAAGAGCAGAGGATTGCAGCCATTAACTTTTCTTCACTGTAGTCCAACTTTTTTATTGTTTAGTCTTGGCAGAACTTTCGTTATATTGCAGTTCATAGCACTGAATTAAGGAGATAAGTCTTTGCTCTGATATGCTGAAGCTTACCACTCTGAATAGTGGAAAAAAATAGGTAAAGAATTATAATGACAAAAGAGGAATACTTGGAGCTGCATAATTGAAATAAAATTTCTCTTCAGCTTTCAGTGGTGCTGAGAAATCATTTTTACACAGATAAAGGTGATGTTTCTTGTCTGGGAAAAAAGTGAGTGTTGGAGATAATGTGCAGCTGCCCTTTTTTTTATGGAGATAACAGTTTGGGAGGCACCCTAAGCTGAGGGAGCAAGTGTGGCCTGTCCTTGTTTCACTGAAATGTTCTTCTATCTTCTGAATGTAGATCTGATAGGAACCTGTTGTTGTTCACTCAATGTTTAGAACGATTTAGAGTATGTTCAGGAATTCAGAAAGGTATAGCATGTAGCACCAGGGTTCTTAAACAGCACCGACAATGTATATTGACAATGTATATATAAATATGAGAGCATTTGTCAGCTTTCATCCATTAATTCTATTCCACAAGATTATGTTCTATTCTAAAATAATACTTTTAAATCTTTATGAAAAAGTAAGTCACCTTATTGGGACTGTTTCCCCTTGTACAGTGGAGTTGGAATAGGATTCTTCAGCAAAGGAATAACATGCTTTCTGGCTTACATGAAGCAGCTGAACTTCAGGTTATGCAGGGTACTGTAGTTGCTTGTTAGAAGATACGAAAGGACAGGAGTTTCATGACTGAATGGCTTAATTTGTTTATTTATCTTGGATTTTTCAGCACCACAGAACTGCCCCTTCAGTTCTATGGAATTAGGAAAAAGATACTCAAGCATTTAAAAACAATATTGCATTTTCAATTATTTCAAAGAATCATTTGGAATTCAGTGTCCTCAAAGTATACAATATTTTTGGATGTTTTTACATCCATCATTTTTTTGTTGGTTGTCACATACAGGATCTACTGCTGAACCATGGCAACCTGAGGACTAAGAGGCTAAGTAATCAGGCACGACAGAGAAGGTAATGGGGTTAGGAAGCTTGGCATTTTCAATGGAGTTTTATGTTTTTTTAGAAAGTCCCAACAACAAAAACAGCACCAAAATAACAACTGTTGGCATTTGTGAGTAGGGCTTTGATTATGAGCTATTACACAAAAATGAGTATAAAATGTTTCTACTGTTAAATGTCCCAGTGCTACAGATCAAATCTTGGGTAACGAGGTTCTTTTCTAGGACTAATGCTTCAGAAATTTCTCATTTTCCACTAAGTTGATCCTTGTACTGTCAATCCTGCCTTTATTTAGTGTTCAAAGTGTATTTTAAAAGTCGTGGCAGCAGGTATCCCAGGGGATGTTAAAAAAAAAAAAAAAAAGGATGTTGATTCTTTTTGGCATAGATAAGACACAACTTCTTTTTCAATGTTTTTTTTTCTTGATAAGACATTTTAGGAAATGCTGAACCCTTTCTTGAATAACCATGCCTCAGTTTGTTATCCTGAATACAGCAGCTCTAGAAAACACTACAAAAAGTATCGTACATATCAAGATGTCTGACTGTTGAGGAAGCATAGAAGTAATCAATTGATTACACCATATGATGGCATTCAAACCTTTTCCATGGAAGTGATTTGAAGGTCAAAGAGACGTCAAGTTTCCGAGACAGTTATGCCTGTTACTAGCAAATGTGCAGAAATACACGTTGATGTTTCTAAGAAATACCTGAAAAATGTATGCTGACAACCAAAGAGGTTTTGAGCAGGTGAATTTAATATTCTTCTCTTGCAATGGAAGACAAATACCAGACAAAGAAGATATGTGTCTTACCACTAACAGTATATGACTTTGGATAAAACCCACTGGATATTCTTAAGTTGCTCCTGTAGAAATCACTGAAGCTTTTCATTCACTTAATTGGGGTTACCTGCACCCATAGACTTTACTTTGTTTTGAAATATTTTGGGAATTCAAGCATAATTGCATAATTCTTAAAATACGACTCCGTAAATGTCTTCTGCTTATCTCAAGTCTAGAGATGTAATGTTTAGAACATCTCAGCTGTC
Organism: Tympanuchus pallidicinctus; assembly: GCF_026119805.1. NCBI lineage: Eukaryota > Metazoa > Chordata > Aves > Galliformes > Phasianidae > Tympanuchus > Tympanuchus pallidicinctus. Next base: position 31,335,322 of record NW_026294802.1, read on the forward strand.
AGAATCAAAAGCTGTTCAAATTATTGGTGGGAAAATTCCATTAAAATTACCACATTCTAAATACTACACTTTGAGTGTGTGACTCAAATAACTATAATCCCTATAATCCAATGGTATACTTGATTTCAAAGCATACGATAAATTTTCTCATATTATAAGAAAAATTCAGGATTGCTTTTTAATTTGTGACTACATTTTCTAAGAAACTCACTTGCCCCTCATCTGCAAATATAAACTTTAAGTTTGGAGTCTATCTTTGCTTGTATCCCATGAAGTCCTTTATTTGCACCATCCCTCTTGGTGAATTTGAAGCTCATATGTAAAAACTTCGGATTTGTCAGTAGACTTGTCATCTGAACAGAGGATATAAGAACAGCTATCTTTTTTTAAAGGTACAGTTTCTCATGCCCAGTGGTCAGCTTATACTTGGCTTTCAAAAGAGATTATTATTCCCTTTTATAGAATATGCTCATGCTCCAAATACAGTTCTAACATTTTCAGTGATTTGCAGTTCCTTAATGCTTCTTTCAGCACACTCCAATCTTTGGGCAAATATATTAAGATGATGCTTCTGAATCTGTGTGTGAGAGACAGCAAGACAGATAAATAATCCATTTTTATAATCATCTGCCACAGCAAATCTCCCTGAATGTTCAAGAAATTGTATGAAGTTCCTGTTAAGTTGTTGTTATTTACTTCACAGCAGTAAAAAGTAGATGATAGGCATTTCAGACAACAAGATTCTTGCTTTGGTAAAATAAGCTAAAATTATACTTTGAAGTAGCTGCAGTGTCATAATGGTGAGGGGAAAAGACGATGAATGAAATGATGTTACTTTGATTTTTGATGAAGTAGTCTCTTATGGAATGGAGAGCATAAGATACTGTTTGGCTAAAGCACTTGACTGGGAAACAGGGGTGAAGCCCAAATTCCTCTAACCAGTGATTTTATTGCATAGTCCTTAATGTAGGAAAACAGGACATGAGGGGGCTGACTGTATCATCATAGTGATAGCAGCCTTTCTCTACATTGTTTTTTTTTCAAGAGGAATGTCTAATCTCCCTGTTCTTTGACTCCCCAGCTGTAAGATAGAATTAGCATTTTCCCTCCTTATGAGGGAAGAGCTGTGGGATGTTACCTTTATTAATTAAAGCATTATGCTTTACAGAAGAATAATGTAGTCAGACCAATAAACATTTTTTTTAAGATTATGTTACTTCAATTGATATTTTTACTGTGTTTATTAGTTGTGTAAAAGCAATGGATAGCAATTGTCCATTCACTTCTCTATGTCCCTGTAAGCCCACTGTTTTTGTATTTTACTATTGGTTTTCATGAAGTCATACATTTAGTTCCCAGTTTCATTTTCACTGTAGAAACTGGAGCAACTATAAAAGATTGCCCTTTTACTGCATACCTTTTGAACACAACAGAGGAAAATACAGTTTTATTATTTCAAGAGCTGAAAGAAGATGGTTCAAAGAGTGTAGACACACAATGATGAGAATGTGTTGACAGTGCATGAAATCTCTGATGTGGATTGCTTCATAAAATGAAATGATTTTTAAAGGCTGCAAAGGTGGCTGTTAATACCTCCAGTTATAAACTCTCAGGAGAAAAGAGTCATCCTTTCCTTTAGCATTGCTTTCCCAGCTGAAGGAGTGATTAATGATTTTTGATACATGTTGTGTAGTACAAAGGTTCATAACAGAGGCTATATTGATGTTGACAAACTGTTTTTATTTATTTATCTATTTGTTTTCTTCATTCTTCAGTCACTTAATGCAGGAAATAAAAATAATAGGAGAATTTTTTTTAAATAAAGAGTAGGATTCAGAAAACAGGATAAAATTTATACTCTGTTTATACAGCCATGTAACATTTGTCCAAGTAGAATATATAAACTTTTTCTGTATCCCACTAATGCATGACTTGTTACTTATAGAGTAAATGCCCCAGTGGAAGCAATGGAACTCTCATTTATTTTGCACACTTTTGGCTGAGTTAAGGAATTAAAGTGTTCAATTTGATTCCATCTTATAGACACCTATTTGCACCAGTTGTGTTGTACTGTGTGCTGCAGGAATGTCAGAAAGCACTCTACCTTGGAAAAGTTGAGTCTAAGTCCTCTACAATTTATGACAAAAATGCTGAAAACTGTCTACTGCTCACTGAGGCCCTGAATGAGTTCTTGTACACAGAGACCACGGCCTGTGACAAACCATCCACAAAATTCACTGCAAATCTCTGGAATTCAAACACAGAAGTGCCATTTCTTTTGCGTATTCATTAGGGGTTTATTTTGTTAGCAGCTGGCTGCTTGTTTACCCTTAAATGTTGGTCAGCACTGTTAGAATCTGGCTGATGAAAACAGTCGAATATTTTTGTACAGTGCCCTGGGTAGACAAGCTCTAAACTACGCATCTTGCTCAAGATATTCTGTCCTTTTTCATGAAAGTTCTTTAAACAATACTAGCCCTTCAGCATACATCTCAGAACAAACACAAATACTACAGGGAACTCAGTCCCTGGTATTTCTAATGTTAAAAACAAACACATAAAACAAATAATAAGGGGAAAAATGACACGTACTCTAAAACATTACAAAGTTATCTTTATATAACTTCAAGAATCTTACTGCATTTGTACATCTTGAATAATTTGCAGTAGATGCATTCCCCATTATAAATCTGTTTCCTTTTGTTTTCCTGATTTCCCAATATTTACATCTTCTTCACAATGCATGATATTCATATCTAGATTTAATTGTGTGATTATATATTAATCCCACTTATACAAACTATCTTTATTAACATGATGTTTCACAGTTTTACTTTATTCTGTAAGATGCTTACTTATCTTACTGAGCCTTCATAACAGCCAGTTTTATGACACAGTCTTCATGGCTGTTTGGATCCTTTAAGTCCCATGGATAACTTACAGTAGTTTGGAGAACTGAGGCCGATTCTTCTAAATTTGCAGCTTTGGCCCAACCATTGTGCCATATTTTTATCTGTAATAATGCTTGGTTTTGGTTTTCAAGGTGAAGGAAACTAAAATGATACAGACCTATTTGCTGTGTTGAAATAAAGTATGACTCAAAGTATTTTTGTATCTATACCTCTTGTTGTCAAGGATGCAAGTATTCCTGCTTTAACAAAAGACTACTGAAATACAAATTCAGAACTAATTCCTACTAATCAATTTGAACTAATCAAACATGCAAAAAACCATCAGATATCTATTGCCTCCGAAAATATCTGAATAGCAAACATATCTGAGGGAAAAGGATATTTTATAAGACGAGAACTATCTGGAATTGGCAAAGTATCTTGCTGTTAAAGTATGGACCAGTCTTCAGACAGGAAATGAGAACAGTTTTAAGGATCTGGATTTCTGTCAGAATTAGTGATGATGGGGTAGTGTCCTTGATAGTTTCACTGCACTGAAAAAAGTGTTTGTGCAAGTATGTGCAACAGAGAGAATGAGAGACAGATTGTTAGGTGCAGTAGTACAGTTCATTAAAACATTGCAGCTGTTCCGTTATTGTTTCACCTTCAGTTATGACTGCTTTATATAATACATATTTAAAAGAAGCTTATGGTTCTTAGGATCATAAGGTCACAAGGTAATTCAAGCTGGAAGGAACATTAGGAGGTCAGCCAGTCCCTCCCCAGCCTGGGCTGCTACAGGGATTCTTCCTTCCCAGGGGCAGTGCTTTGCATTTCTCCTCATTCGTTTTCATGAAGGTCCTTGAAAGTCCAGTCACTTCATTTCTTCAGCCCACCTGAGTCCCTCTGCATGGTAGCCTTGCCCTGCAATATATCAGCTGGTCCTCCAGAGTTAGATGTTATCTGCAATCGTGATGAGAGTCCCTTTGATTGTCCTCTCCAGGTCGATGATACAGATGTTAAGAAAGATAGGTCCCAGGATAGACTCTCACTTCTTACTGGCCTTCATGCAGTGTATGATCCATTAACCACTACCCCCTGAGACCCATCATCTTGGCATTTTTTTTTTAACCATCTATAGGTTAAAAACTGTACAAACTGTAATGTTCTAACTTTTATACAGGAATAGTGTGGAAGGCAGTGTTGAAAGCCTTGCTAGGGTTGATTCACTTCCACTGCTCTCCTACTGTACATATACAATCATTTTCATCTTCATTCTCTGTGAAAGTAAGCTATGATGGAGTTACATGCATCAGGACACAAACAGTGAGGGTGTAGCTACAGGCAGCTCCTTTATTTAACAGACCAGCCAGTTCTGTTGCATGGCTGCTTTAGTTCAGCTGCAGAAACCACACAGGGTTAACTGCACTGCCTGCTTACATATGTGCTTAACTGTTGAAAAGGGTTGTACAAACATTAATTTATCCTTCTAATCAATCTTCTTGTCTTCCTTTAAGAAAATGTTGATGTGAGAAGATGTCTACAGACTACAATGTATAGTAAAAGTACATGCAGATGACCCAATAGCAACTCTATAACTTCGTTAATTTGTGAATGAGGCTACAACACTAGTGGAGTTATGGCTGAGTAGAGATAACCTTCTGTCAGGCAGAATGCTACAGATATTGTGGTAAAAGAGAGATAACCTGCACATAAGGAATTGATTAGCTTATTAGTAGCTGGTGTGATCCTTGAGCAGGAGTTGATATTGCATCAGTTCTCTTGGCATAAGGAGATAACTTGAAACCTTTTTCTTAAGAAAAAACAGGCCAACAATCGAGGAAAATTAATAGTTTTCCTGGGTTGTTGCATTATTAGGAAAAACATACAGAATTTTTAGCTAGAACATGGATTTCTCTTAAAAAAAAGAAAAAAGAAAAGAATTGTGATGTAAAGTATTGTCTCTGCCACAGCATATTGACTTTCGGTCTTTTGTTCTGTACCAAGAATTTTCTTTACAGAAAAGGAAAACCCTTGAACACTTCCCAAAATTTTAATTCCTCCCCAGATTGGATCTATTTAAAATATGTAAACACTATGAAATGCTGTCTAACAAATTGTATTTGTCTTTAAAATAACTACCAAATTCTTCATGAAATGGATTAATCTAAAGAATGGTATTGTGCCTACTAATTCATATGATGACCTGGACTTTGACTGAAAGAAACAAGGGATGATTTTTTTTGTTACCTTCCTATCTGAGTGCAAAAGTGGATGATCTTTATAAGAACTGGAATAGGATAAGAAGGGAACAGTGGCTTATTGAGAGAGCACTGGTTTATAACATTGGAACCTGCAGATTTCTGCGCAGTTAGTAGCTGGGATAGCTTGCTGTCAGACCACAGCTGCTTTGTGTAATCCATGGAAAACATTTGATATCCTTGCAACTATTGCAAAACTCGAATTTGTAATTTTATTTTTCATTGCTTTTGTCATGTGATGATGCTAACTTGCTGGTAAAGGTGAAGTTTCAGTTCAAACTTACAGTTTTGTTCTTTGTTAAATATGCTTCCAAGGCTCTGTGAGATGGCTGTTAAAGAGCAGTGTGGTGGTTCTGCCTGGAGAGTGTGGCCTTTGCCACATTTCCTTGCTAAATGCTTGGCTCTTGTATTATTCTTCACAGCTAAATGTGCATTAATATGAAAAGTGACATCTTAATTTTAGTACTGGTAATGTGTTTCGAAAGGGGAAATAAAGCAAAAATGTATAGTTTTGCTTAATCAGCCTGCTGTAAAATTATGTTGCAGCTTGACAGATATGTTGAGAAGGAGATTAAAACGTACATAGAATCACAGAATCTCTCAGGCTAGAAAAGACCTTAAAGATCATCAAATCCAACCACAACCTAACCATACTACCCTACCTCTACACTCTCTGCTAAATCAAGTCTCTGAGCACCACATCTGAATGGTTTTTAAACACATCCAGGGATGGTGACTCAACCACCTCCTTGGGGAGCCTATTCCACTGCTTAACAACCCTTTCCATAAGGAAGTTTTTCCTGATATCCAACCTAAACTTACCCTGGCAAAACTTAAGTCATTAGTTAATGTATGAAGGTGGCATTTACGAACTGGTATGCCAGAAGGGTTAGGGCTTGTCAGCTGGAAATGTGTATCTTGATGGAAGCTAACATACTGAAGTACTAAGTAGGCTTCTTTTCACTGTGTATGAAATAAAGACAATTGAGAAAAAAAGTGTAATTCAAGTAGGTGCATGTGGAGAATGTCATTAATTGTCTTCGTGGTGTGCAGACAGTATTTTACAGTAATTTTGTAGCACTAGTAGAATATTAATGGCATGCAGCTTTGACCTAATATCAGTTGTTGTGATTTGCATATCATTTGCGTAATATTTTGCATATCACATATTAATCACTAGATTTTCATACTGCTGGAGTGGTGGATTTTGAAAATGATTGTCGTAGCATTACTCCAGACAAAGTGATCACCTTCTAAGTTTGTCTTCCTTTTTTCTATTATTATCATCATAGAAACATAGAATCACCAAGGTTGGAAAAGACCTATGAGATCGTCCAGTCCAACCGTCCACCTATCACCAATAGTTCTCACTAAACCATGTCCCTCAACACAATGCCTAAATGTTCCTTGAACACCTCCAGGTGACTCCACCACCTCTCTGGGCAGCCCATTCCAGCACCTGGCCACTCTTTCAGGAAAGTAGTATTTCCTGATGTCCAGCCTAAATCTCCCCTGGCACAACTTGAGGCCATTCTCTCTCGTCCTATCACTAGTTATATGAGAAAAGAGGTCGATCCCCAGCTCACTACAACCTCCCTTCAGTAGTTAGAGAGAGCAATAAGGTCTCCCCTGAACTTCTTCTTCTCCTGACTGAACAATCCCAGCTCCATCAGCCGCTCCTCATAAAGCAAAAAAAATTTATTATGGTTTTCCTTTTTTTTTTGGAAATCACAGTTAATAGCAAATGCTGGATAGATTGTGATAGTACAGTTCACTGTTAGTCTATCTCATGTGTTTAAATAGAATAATGATGATAACTTTTGAAAGAGTGGATCACAGAATCATCAGAATGACTTTGGTTGTAAGGGATCTTAAAGATCATGAGGTTCCAACCCTCTGCCATGGACAGAATTGCCAACCACCATATAGTATGCCCAGCGTGGCCTTGAACATCTCCAGGGATGAGGCATATTTAGCATACTTTTTTTCTCTTGCCAACAACAATCTTAACTTCACTTACTTCATTTATATTATTTAGCTTTGGCTTCCTATGAAGTACCCTCTTGGGAAAAATCTATGCTCAGAAGCTAAGATTGCGTCAGAGAGATTTTTTAATCTTGTTAGGCCTTCTGAGTTGTGGGCACACTGCTGGTCTATGAATGCTGTCTTTCTGCACTGGGATAGATAATCATGGGCTTGCTGTGCATGGGCTTATCCTAACTGCCTTTGGTCATGATCTTGCTTCATTGCTCAGACCTCATAAATAAGAAGCTGGGCTCGTTCTAGCTATATGTAAGTTTCCTCTTTCTGTATAGGTCTGTTTTTTTTTCTTTCTTCTTCTTTTTTACTTGTCAGTAGCAGTAGCTTCTCTTGAGAATGAGTTCAACCCAAATATAATGAAAAAGTGTCAATGTATTCCTAGAAATGTGATCTTGAGACATCAAAATCCAGGACAACTCTTACATTGAGTTAGGTAGTGATAGGGTGACAGCTCAGCGTGCAGTACTTTGCTTTGACCTAATCTATTTACGTTTTGAGAGAAATATGTTGGAAGTGTGTACTGCATAGAAATCCACGGTGGCAACAACTTTTCTTTCATTTTAGTATAAGGAAAAATTACCACTTTCAGAATGCCTTTCTTCCTATTTTTAGAACGATACAGTACACAGCAAATTTGAATTCCATTGGCCTGTAGTAAAATTCCTGGTTGTACTAGGCCATTGCATCAAGTTCAGCATTTATTTCTTTTTAGTTGAAAGGTTGCATGCGCTTACATTGACTTGACAGGATTAAGGTGGATGTAAGTGCTCTTATACTGTTAGTAGATTTTTTTCCCCTTAAGTTTATTAATAGCTTTCTGAATAGCTATTACAGTTCTCACTAGGGCTATTTCCTGGAGTCCTAGTGATATCAAAGATGTTTTCATAGAATCATAGAGTTGGAACAGGATGCAGAAGGATCTTCAAGTCCAATTCCTTGTTCCACATACTACTAGCCAAAAACTAGAGAATATGTCTGAGAACGGTGTCCAGATGCTCCTTGAACTCTTGGTACTGTGACCTCTGTCTGTGTACTGTGACCCCACTATCTTCTGGTGAAGAACCTTGTCAGCACTCAGTTGAGTTAGAGAGCTCTCACAGTTTCTTGCAGCATCAGAATACTTCTCCTTTATTGTGTTCAACATACATCTTATATACCATTCACTTACAAACAAGGAATTCCTGTTCCTGTAACAGTTTCTCTAATCAGTTAATTGGTCCTAGCTTCTCCCAGTGATAAAGTATGAAAGGCTTCTTAAGTGTAGTGAGATTAACAATGCATACAGAAAGAACCTCCTGTTTACCCTCAGGCGAAAACAGACACTCCAGTCTCCCAAGGTTTCACAATGATAGGGTCCATCAAGAGTCTGATAAGCTCTATGGTGACTTGCTCACAGTTACATCTTCCCCCACAGACCTTTTCCTTATATCTAACTTGAATGTCCCCTGACGCAGCTCCATGCCATTCCCTCAGGTTCTATCACTGTCACCAGAGAGAGGAGGTCAGTGCTGCCCCTCCACTCCACTTTGTGAGGAACCCACATGAGGCCTTCTTACAGTCTTCTCTTCTCTGGGCTGAACAAAACAGTGGACCTCAGCTGCTCCTCATATGTCTTCCCCTGCAGACGCTTCACCATCTTTGTATCCCTCTTTTGGACACTCTCTTGTAGTTTTACGTCCTTTTTGTACTGTGTTTTGTTGTTAACAAGCCTTTCTCATGGCCAGGCTTTGACATCGTGAACATTCCCAAAGAGCCTTTGTGATTTCAGTGAAAGACAGATGATTACTTTTCATCCACTTAACTTTTTAAATCATTTTTTTCATGTTTATTTAAAATATTTTTTTTTTACACATCCCAAAAAGCCTCTGCTCGAGAAGAGTGTCTGTATTTTTTTGTATGAAGTCCACAAAAAGGTTTGTTATGTAGAACTTGTTTTACATTACTTGACAGGAGACATTTTACAGTGCAGCCAGCTATTTTTGGTGCCCAGCAGTAGTGATGGTGCTTTTAGTAGGCCATATGTGTACGTTATTCTCAATAGTTCCCCAGTTAAATGAGAGTTGTCAAAAGTTCCTTAGTGAGATAAATTCAGGTTGAAATGAGTGTCTTCTTTCTGCCAGCTCCACTTGTCCACTTGCCTAGATGAACTTTCTCCATTGACAAACCTTGTCCAAAGATTACTTCTTTCCATAGACCAGAACCAATTGGCTTTGGTCTGCCCAGGCAGGTGGTACCCCTGCAGATGCTTTTAGAATGGGTTCTGCATGTTTACAGGCTGGTGCATCTGAAACATGCAAATAGTTGCAGACTTGGTGCTGTTATCTATTTTACTATTTTTGTACAGCTGTGCCAAGCAGGCAGATGCTACAATAATAATTCACTTCCTAACCTTAATCAAGCAGTCTTGTGGTAAGTCTGGTACAAAACAAGCAGGATATGCTTCATATTTTGACTTAAAACAAGTAGGCTTGTAGTGTACTGGCCTTCCTGCTGTGCAGGAGTAGACTAACATGCTGTACTGATGATACTGTGTTAAGTTTGTGTTTTCAGTAGCACTTTCAGCAATTGTAGTAAAAAGAGAAAAGAAGAAAAAATCCAACTCTTTTTTTTTTGAGAGGTGCGGATGTATCTAAGAGAACAGAGAAGCTGCAGAAAGATAAGTGTGACAACAAAGTCATTTTAACTTCAGAACTCAAACTGTCATCCTAAGACACTGAATGTTCATGAGGACAGTGAATGTGGAACTTTTGTACTCAGAATCTAGTAAAATAGTTTTTCTTAGTATTAAGTAAATATTATATGTCTTAATTACATCATGATTAAAAGTCTGCAGTCTGCTGCCACAAGATTTGCTCTCAAGTTGTTAGCAATATTTTGTTCTATTTTAAAATATTGTATGTAAGAAAAGTTTTTCTTTCTTCATTACAAATCTAAAAAATGGATAAACTGAAAAATAAATCATTACAGAGCATGTAATTTTAGACCATAAGCACACCTTTTTACCACAAGAAAGTCAAAAGGAATGGATCTATATTTGCACTAAGATGCATTGAAACAGTTCTTTTTTTAAATAAATTTTTGAATATCATAATAATAGAGATTAAAGTTATATAAAATTGCATTATTTTCTGCATAATTTCACAGAATTTATACTACAGGTTTGCACAGCTTTACTTTGCTGAAATAATTAATTTTAATTCAGATCCAGTATTAACTGAACCAAACATTAACAACAATGCTTTAGAAGAGAAATACTAATTTAATAAAGAATGATGGATCTATTTAGCTCAGCATGATTGTCCTCTTTGGTGATTTTTCTCCTTTACTTTCAGTTTGCAGAGTCTCATGGTACAGATCAGGAATAGGTCATGCATGGTTGCTTGGAGGTTTCTTAATTAGTATTATAATCCATTTGAATTGTTAATAGCTTTGCATTTGCAAGTATTGTATCTCATTTTGCTGAGGAATTGTCACACAGATACTCAAGAATAGGCCTGTTAGGAAACCAGTAGCAATGAAATCCTCTGTAATCTTGCAAAACATATTTGTCATAGTCTGTCATCCAATTGAATGTTTTTCATTGCAGCCTTCTGATCTATTTTTCTGTGAAACCTGGCTGACATCTGACCTGACTGCTTGACTGTATCTTTGAAGCTGGAGCTATCATGCATTGTGGCTTTAGCTAGAAGAGTTTAAATGAAAAAAATATCATGCTACATGTAGGCCAAAAATGTAATCTCTGCTAGTCTTTTCATTTCTTTTTAAGAAGGAAAATAGTGCTATCAGGAAGAAGGCACCTGTAGAGTAGAGACATGGCCGCTTGCTTACTGTATAAAAGCTTTCTCAATGCACCTTGCATTACATCGCTGAGAAATGCCCATGATGATTTTGTGTGTTAATGGGGAGCCAGGGTTTGTGGCACATCAAGTCTTACATCTACGGGAAAGGTTTGCTGTGGCTTCGTGATGTACATGGTGTGCTGCAGGGCACTCCTGTAGGTGGGCAGAGCTGACCTTGTGCTCAATGCAGAGCCAGGTGTGCTCGGAGGGCACTCCAGCTGGCTGTGCGCTCCTACAGGGTGATAAAAGGTGAAAGATATGGACTTGGGAAAATGACAGCCTAGCTACACAGTTACCAGTGTAAATATTACAGTGCCTTCAGGAAGAAATTCCATTTCAACATAAAAAAAAAAACAACCTAAACACAACTGTATTCTTTAGCTAAAAAAAAAAAAAAAAAAAAAAAAAAGTAATTTCCTCTTGATTTGAACTACTGTTGGTCTTGTTTAATGTTTATTCACCAACTCACAAAGGAAGGCACCACGCATAACAGCACTGCAGTGTGCTCACTCAGCACTTGGTCAAGGTTTAGCTGAAGTTCAGGCTGCACAGATGGGTAATAGTTTGAAAGTGCAGATGGAATTTAAAGATCAGCAAATTCAGTGGGAAATCTGCTGTGTTGAAGAGAGGGCAAAAACTGATTGAACCAACAGCTTGAGACAGAAATATTCAGATCCAGCTGGTTGTTACACAAATTATTTCAGCCTCTCCTAGCCTATAAACTGTGGGGACAAATGGACGATGTTTTGCAGGAATTAGCTGCTTCCTCTCTATTCTCTTAAACAAGAAGTGCCTCTCAAACCTAATTAAAATACATTTTTTGATTGAGCAATGTTTTATTGGGAGCTAGTGGGAAATAGAGAAAGGAAAGAACTTAAAAAGCAAGGCAGAACTAAAAGATGCGTACAGCAAAATCAAGTGCTGGAGATTTTAATCCCAGGCTTTTTTAATCCCAAAAGGGGAATTAAAAAGCAGCCGGGTGGGAAGAAGTGGGAAAGACAACCCATGGTTCTCACCAATCTGCAGGTCCCACCTGTGCTGAAGGCCTGCTTCTTAGCCGTGCTTTCTATCTCCCTTGAACAACGTCTCAGGAGAGGCAGTGCCCATAGGCATGTCTCACTGCCCTTTTCCATGAAGAAAAAGTTTCCAGCCACCTGCCCATTTCCCTGAGATCTGATCACTCAATCTTCTTCGATTTACCTGCTTCCCACTAATGTCAAAATCACCTTGTATTTGCAGTGATTTAACCTCATGCCTGTGCAATGTAACTTTAGTTCCTTGTTTATCTGTTTAATCTAAAATTTCTGTCCGTTGGAGCTGAACAGTGCAGTCCCTCCTTGCATTCAAGTAACTTTGCTACTGTTTACTTTTTGATTCTCTCATCACATTTTTTTAGAAAAGTTTTGATCCATGAGGCAAAAAGGGTAAAATTTGAAGATTGTTTTTTAATTTTAGACCATTTACATATTTTATTTTATTTATTTACATATTTTATTTTATTAGAGCTCAATGGTATTCTAATATTTCAGTAACAAGTATTTCAGTAGATGTTTTCTAGCTAAGCCATATAACGAAGAATATTATTTTTGAAGTACTAAATTCCATATATATGAAATTCCAGGAATAATGTAGATCCATCATTCAGAACAGGAAGAAAAGCTTCAGCAATAAATTTATTCCTTCAAGCACTGATTTAAAAAGAAAGAGAACTCTAAAATTATATAATGAGATGAATTAACGCTATAATTTATTACTCTGATTTCTCTCCTGTTGCTAGAGATTGTCTCATAAGTAAAGTCACTGTGGTGGAGCATTTAAATTCAGAGGTTTTTAAGTCTGAAAGTTTTTTCTTCAGAGTTACATATTTCTGTACATTTAAATTTTAGTTTATTAAAAACAAAACAAAATAACAGAACTTTCAAAGCTGCTGAGTAGAACCAATTTTGTATGCATATGTTCATAATAAAGATAGATAATAAGTGTAAAAGCCCCAAACAAATAATTCTGTATCATAGTGTGTTAATGTCCTATTTAAAATAAACATCCTTCTTTATGACAATGGTTCTTTGGAGCCCTGCTGCAGGAGCTGAGTCTTTCCAAATAAATCAGAGGAAATAATTATGAAGTTGCTAAGGGTTTTTGTAAGAGACTATTGGAGCCAGTACTATGGAAGCAAAAATTTTCTGTTTATGTTCTTCTGCAAGCTGAGCTATTTCTTCCTGAAGTACATTGAAATGTACTGTGATATGTTTGGATACTGTTGGAAAGCAACTGCCTTCAGTGGTTGTGATGGAAAAAATGAAAAGATTTAAATATCAATTTTTGGCACTTTTTGAAATGACCCTTGCTTTCTTTTTTCTACTTATTGAGGATTTTTTTTCCATTTATTTATTTATTTTGTCATAGAGCTTATTCTATCTATCAGACAATAAAGAAAGTGAAAGCTGCTTGTCTTCTTTTTGAATTAAATGTTGATGCTGACAGGATCAGAGAAGGGCTTCTTTTTGAAGGAATCACAGCATGTGGTTGCTCTTTCCAGCTAAGTTTATGATTGAAAACAGAGCTGGAGAGGACCTTGCAAGGTCATCTACAAGGATTTAATAGGGGAAGATCCAAGCATTTATGTCAAGGATCTGTTGATTCTTGTTTTCAGATTTCACTTATGAAGAGTTTTCTGAGAATGTAGCAGGAGTCTGAAAAAGAAATTTGTGCCATTCAGGGAAAGAATACTAATCCTGTAGGGTGAGCATCTGGTAAAAGACATTTTGCGAGAGTGCCAGTGATCTAAGCTAGTTTTGCCCATGCTAACCCAAGTTCCTCTGTGTGGGGCAGCTCAGAGCTGTGCAGAAATACCACAGGTTGGCAAATACAGCTTCCCTGAAGACAGAGATATCACAGAGCTATCTGGAACCGAACATGGACAGCGTTGGGACCACTGCCTCTTCATTCTTGTAAGGGTTGCTGTGGAAAAATTCTTGTCTGCACTTTCAGTGGTTTTCATTGCACTTGCTGGGCTATAAGATAGTGACTGTGGTGCCTCAAAGCTGCAGTGTTTTTATGTTAAGCATTATTGTGCCTGTCAGAGTAATGTACAGAGGTCCCACAGTGTGAATCTGCATCTGCCTGACATTTAGAGAACATACACTTGCACAAAACATTCCTTAGCAGAAGCTGACTGACCTAATCTCATTAGTATAATTAGATAGCACCATCATTTATCAATTCCAGTCATCAGCATGTAAGGAAATAGCAAGGAATTTCTGACTGAAACTGGCTATTAGCACTTTGATAACAGCTGAAGTAGAAGCTTCATAGAGAAAACAGTCTGCACAAGCCTCTACTAAACCTGACTGTAAGAAGGAGATTGGATTAAAAGTTCTGGCAGGGCATTTATGTCACTGTGCTTTTCGTGTGTCAGGTTCCCATGTAGCTGTTGGGCAGAGCTAAGCAGTCCATCAGGACAGTGGAAGGTGCCAATGCTGGTCAGCCATCAGGCTTCCACCGCTGGTGCTGGGATGTGTGAAGCACTATCCTTTGCTATCAGTTGTGCAGTTGTCTTGTAAAACACGGGAGCCCAAAATTAGTTGACATGGATGAACAGAGTTATTCCTAACTTACATGCTATGCGTGCAGCTTGTACAACTGCAGCTGCTTTGCTTTACAAAATTACTGGCCAGCTATGATGATGAGGGAGTCTTTCTGTAAACCACACAGCCTTCATGATTTCTGTGATTATTTGTTACTTTTTATTTCAGTTTTTGATGACTACAGAACATCATCATCAGCTGCTCTCCTATTTCTGTCCTTTCTCTTCATATTTTAAATAACCATCTCCTTTTTTATTTCTTTTTTTTTTTTTTTTCTTTTTCTTCACAGTCATAGAATCATAGATTCATTAAGGTTGGAAAAGACCTCTAAGATCATCTTGGCCAACAACCAGCCCATCCTCCCCAGGCCCATTAACCATATCCCTCAGTGCCACGTTTACCCTTTCCTTGAACACCTCACAGCAAGGTCAATCCACCACCTTTCTGAGCAGACTATTCCTATGCCTCATTGTTCTTTCTGAGTAAAAATGTTTCCAAATATTCCACTGAACCTCCCCTGGGGCAACTTGAGGCCATACCCTCTTGTCCTATTGCTGTTACCTGGGAGAAGAGGCCAACCTGCACCTTGCCACAGCGTCTTCCCCGAGCCTCCTCTTCTCCAGACTATACAATCCCAGTTCCCTCAGCCAATCCTCAGAAGATTTGTGGTCCAGACCCATAAACAACTTTGTTATCCTCCTCTGGAAGACAAATGGATATACATGATGTGCAGAGGTACATTCTTTGACCTTTCCCCCTCTGTGGCCCAATATAATTTCTAAAATCCTTTTTCTTTCTTATCTGGATCCCAGGACAGTACTTTCTTGATCTCACAGTCCTGAAACAGAAAGTACTGTGCATTCAGAAAGAGTTTGATGTGCCCTTAAGGCCTACTTGTGTGAAGTAACCCAATTTATAAGTCATAATCCTTATGAATTTTTCTTAGCATAAGAAGAGACCCTGACTCTTCAGTCTAAGCCGGCTAACAGTTAACAGTGTGAGCAGAGATGTCAGCTTGTCCTTGTCCTTTCAACCTGATGAGCAGTTTCTGTCACATTCAGTTCATATTCGTGGGCTGTGGAGAGAAGAGGTCTCTAATGGAGAGCACTGCGGAGCTCCCTTTTTTGGGGGCCATTGCAAGTAGTGTCAAAATGCTGTCACTTCAATGGTCTTGTCTTTGCTAATATCCCCCTTGAGCACCGAGTCCTTCGGGAGAGCACAAGTGACTTCTGCAAAGGCCTGGATATTTTTGCCCTTTCCTCTGTTTTTCAAAGGGGTGTCATGGAAATACTGTCTATCTTCTGTCTCTTCTGTCAAACCTATTTTTGTTGTTTAGTGTGAGTAGATTAAAACTTACACTTCAAAAAACATTCTCTGATTTCACTTTCTGTAGAAGAAATAAATGCCTTCCACTGGAGATATGTGCCAGCTTTTTCATCAGTCAAATGTTTTATAATTAAGTATTTTAAGAAAAAAAAGATATATAGGCTTTGAAGTCAGTTACAAATCCAGAAGGATGGAGATTCAGTGCGTTTTAAGAATAGACTTCAAGATGGTGTTCAGGGATCTTTCCAAGTGGTTTTAGTTGGGTGAAAACAACAGATGATGCAAATGAAAGGGGTTACATAAGAATAGCTTTGTTTTCAGGGGCACACAACATATAAGATTTTTAAAGTATACTAGAGATAAAATGATGAAGTCTAAAAATCAGATCAAACAATGACAATATATTAATAAGATCAATGACCTGTATGTAATTATATGTAAAAAAAGGGTTTAAAATGTTTAAAAGCAGATATCTTGTTCTTCTAAAATTAAACTCAAATTACTAATTACTTAAATTACTAATTGTTGTATTTGAATGCATACCTGCTCAATCTCTGGAAGTGTTCTAGGTCAACTTGGATGGGACTTTTGACAATCTGATCTAATGGGAGGTGTCCCTGACCACGGCAGAGAGGCTGAAACTAGAAGGCGTTTGGTGGTTCTATGATTCAGTGATCTAAATCTATTTCACTAGCTCTAGGGAAAGGCATATAAGTATCCATGACCAGTAGACCACCAGTGAAACTAATTCATGTGGAGTGGGATCCATCCCTGTTTGTTGTAATGTTTATACATAGAACAATTGCTGAATAATATGGATTGAAAGCAAGGAGTGGAATCCAGGATTTGAACTTGCAAATTATGTGCTCAGTGAGGGATGACAGGAACATGAATGCAGGGATTTTCTAGATGGTCTGTTTTGACTAAGTTGGTTAAGTGATGCCTAAGTCTTATTGTTGACATCAACCTCTTCCCTTTTGGAAGATTCAAGAAAGCATTCCCTGTAGGCTCTCTACGTGTTTTAGGTAGTTAATCTTAAAGTCTCATGTGCCTACAGTAACTCATAAAGAAAGTAGTACACAGTGCAGCTTTTTTTTCTGATTCACTTGTAAATTATATTCAAAAGACATTTTCTACTATATAGTTTCAAGTACCTCTTTTTCTTCAGATACTTTCTAACTGATGCAATAAAATTATAACTCCACCCACTACTCTTTCACATGCTATTCCAACAGAAGGATTATGTGTCCAGAAGTGACATCTCAATATCATCCAGTCTGCATTTCTGGAAATATATTGTGCTTCAGCTGGGGGTTCAGTTGTCCTGCAAGTACCTAGGGTGCCTATATACGTATTGAGTTCAGTATAGTAACTAATGACAGCAAAGCAAAATGTCTTTATTGTCACGTTTGGTCTAATTCTGCATCTCTATATTGGTTATTTTTATTGGCCATATTTCAGTTACACAAATGAGACTTTTGAAAAATCTGAGGGTAATTCTTTATAAACTACTGTAAATAAAACTCATTTTTTTAGATCACAGCCCCTTGAAAAAGTGTTTATCTGATTTTTTTTTTGTAAGAATAAAGAAAATAGTAGGTTTTCTTTAAATTACTTTATAGTCAGAAACAGAATTCCCTATTCAAAGAGAAGCTTTACTTTTTACTGAAGATTTAAAATGTTTTTGACAGATAAAATATGTTAAAGATGATAATCTATCTTCACTCTTTATTGTATGGCATAAGAGCACTACTTAGAAAATTTACCTTTTGGAGATGTGAAAAGCCCAATTGTATTCGCATACCTCTTTGCAGCCAAAAGAAAATGATGACATTTCTCATTATTTGAAGTAGTCCAAATCCCAAGTGTTTCTCTGGATAGCAACAACTTAATTATTGCTAATAAATATGAATAGCTTCTTACATTTCTGGTATACTTGTTCATTCCATGCCTCCTTAAAATAATTATGGAAAATACGATTCTTAGAAGGATTTTTAATTATTATAAGTTATTATAAGTTATTATATAGTATAAGTTATTATTATAGTTATTATAGGACTACATACCGTCTGTTCGACCATTTTGACGTTGCTTCAGGCAGGATATTGGGTATGACTTAACAGGAGAAGATCTGAAGCACGGTAATTTGTGTTGTGCAGATGTAAAATTTGTATGACCAGCTACTTAAGAGACCATTAGTAGTGATAGTTTTTTGTCAGTAAAGTGGTACTTATTGCATGATAATAGTGCCTCTGTACACATTTGAGAGCAGTCATCATTGTATTCAGACTTTCTATTAGCAACATAAATTTCA
The DNA here is from genome assembly GCF_026119805.1 of Tympanuchus pallidicinctus. Taxonomy (NCBI): domain Eukaryota; kingdom Metazoa; phylum Chordata; class Aves; order Galliformes; family Phasianidae; genus Tympanuchus; species Tympanuchus pallidicinctus. Next base: position 31,353,580 of record NW_026294802.1, read on the forward strand.
GTCAGAAGAATAAGAGCTCAGCTTTTATAAATGCAGTAGCCAGACCCTTAGACGTTCCCTTGCTCCCAGTAGCGCTCATTCTTATTAACACTGGAAAGTTCTGGTAGTTGAATGTTTAGGAAAATGAAACATCCTGTGTTCTAATCAGAAGCTGATTTCATCTGAAACTCCGCTACTTTAGTAATTAATTGTCCAGAACAGCTTTTGCTTCTCTCATTTTTATGGAACTGCAGTAGCATTGGTTGACAGCTTGGTAGCTTGTCATTCCCTTAAAGGAAGATTAAAATAGATGTGCTTGATAGTACAGTGAAATTCATATTTTAGTTCGCTGTAGAATAGTTGCTTGGAAGCTGTGATCATGCAGGGAAATACACAGGACAAGTCTCTAGTCTTTACTGAGTTCTTTTATTTCTGTTGACTTTTTATTTTCATTGGCACATTTATTTTCTAACCTCAGGTTAGAATTCTACAATTGGTGAGTTTAAGATGTCAAAAATCTAAGAAAATCATTGCTGAAGTATAGCTAAGTATCAAATAAGTCATATTCCATTTTCTGAATATGCAACGTGATTCAATTTTCAGTATTTCTTCTAGTTAACTATGCACCGTGACCTCTGTGTAAACTTGTAAATGGCTTTCCTACATCTATGGATGTTGCTTAGTGTAAGCCAACTATGTGGCACTGTATGTTGCTTTGATGCCCCAGTTGTTTTAAGTACCTCTTCAAAAACAAAACTAGAAGAAAGAAACATCAGATAAATCTTTGCCCTGGAGAGGTTGGAAATTTATATTCATTCAATTTTCTTGGCATGCGTTATTCTGACTGGACTGTGAAAATGCTTCTTGCAAACTCCAGAGTGCCTGAACGACAGAGCAATATGCCAAGAATTTCTTTTTTTTTTTTTTTTCCTTATTATGAAACGGTTATAGCTATTGCATAGTTAAGGTTGAATCTAGCTTCCATTACAATGGAATGTAATGTACACTCAGTGTACAGCTCACATCAAGTACTTGTCCCCCAAGCAATCCATTCCCTATGAAATTCCATGTCACATCTCACACAGAGCTGAATGTTTCAATGAAAGCTAAGGAAAAAATAAAATAAAATAAAATAAAATAAAATAAAATAAAATAAAATAAAATAAAATAAAATAAAATAAAATAAAATAAAATAAATAAAGACTTCTAAACTTACAAAGCTTGGTTGTCTGTTTCTGTGGTTTTAGTCATCGTGAACAATGAACGATGTTGTACACTATGTATTTATACATACTATAAATGCAGTTGCTGTCCTGCTTAAGATTCCATGATAAGTACTTTTTGTCATAGAACTTTTCAGTTTCTTATAGTTTAGATGAATATATGTTGTTTTTGGTTTTTATTTCAGTCTGATGTTGGTGTTGGTATGCATGGACCTATGTGTAAAATGTCAGCTCAAGGCAGTTATGGAGAAGACAGAAACTGCTGCAGCAGACCAGTCCTTCATTCCTGTAAAACAGTAAAATCAATGTTTTGGCTAACGAAAAGAAATGTAAATGATTCCTGGACCAAAATAATTGCAAAGCTAGATCTCAAGAAAGGTTTTAGAAGAGGAAGAAATGAATATTGATCCTCAGGTTTGTGTTGGCAAGGGTAGCAAATAAGCATTGTGTTCTGCTTTGTGGAGCTGACAGCAGATTTCTAAGGGTCCATATACACACTTGGTGTAAACTAGCTTCAGAAAATGTTCAGACTGTAATTTATAATAATTTTATGCTTAGTGTCACAGTTCTATGTTACGATAATATGTCACAGAAAAATATGAGATTCCCTCTTTCCCACGATTGCCCCTATTTGACAATTCTGAGTTGCTTCTTTTGTGTAGGAGTTTCCCACATAACTATGACAATTTTGCCCTGAAATCACCTTCTATTTCCACAAGATCTATAGAACAGGATATCAGTGACAAATTGATGGTTTCTTCTGAAGCTCACAGACTTTCTTTGGATTACCTGGATGAGAACAGTAAAGATCATTTTCAGTCCTGGTTTGAACTCAGTGCCGAAGAGATTTTGCACTTAACTCTATGAGTCACCGAGTGTCTCATGAACAGCTTTTTGGTAATGAATAAACGAATAAAACTCTTGATATCATCCTTGAAAATCTGTTCCATGTTAGACTAAAATAATTTGAACTTTTAGCTGCTCAGGAAATATCAATCAGCTACCTGTCATCTTAATGCATTTAATTATGCATAGAGCTATTTTGCACAAACGAATGAAATAAAATGCTTGTTATGTCATAGAACTGAGAAGGACAAACAGGAGAAGCTATGTCTCCTTATCTGCTTGGAATGAATATAACATGAAAATTAACTAAACTGAACAATAATACACCAAATTTGGTTTTTTACACATATAAATTTGAAGGGTAATGGGGTCCATGAAGGCAGGATGTTCCTCAAGAAGGAAATCTTAAAGGCACAGTAGCAGGCTGTCCATCTGTGCCTTAAAATGAGTGGGTGGCGAGGAAGAGACGCTTGACTGGACTGGGAACATTTGCTAAAGCTCTGAGAGAAAAAGACAGTTTACCACCTTTGGAAGAGGGACCAGGCAACTCAGGAGGAGTACAAGGATTTTGCTAGAATATACAAAGAGAAAATTAGAAAGATGAAAGGTTAGCAAGAACTTTATCTGGCCGCTATTGTTAAAGATAATAAAAAATATTTTTCCAACTATATTAGTTGCAAGAGGAAGGCCAAGGAGAATCTCCATGCTTTATTGGATGTGGTAGGGAACACTATCACCAAGGATGAGGAAAAGGCTGAGGCTTTCAATGTCTTCTTTCTTTAACAGTCAGACTAGTTATCCTCTGGGTACTCAGTCCACTGAGCTGGAAAACAGGGATGGTGAGCGAAATGAACTCTCCCACAATTCAGGAGGAAAAAGCAACCTGCTACTCCAGCTAGACTATCACAAGTCTATGGGGCATGATGGGATCCACCCAAGAGTACTGAGGCAGCTGGCAGAAGTGCTCACTGGTCACTACCCATCATTTATTAGCAGTCCTGGTCAATCAGGGAGGTCCCTGGAAACTTGCCAATGTGATGCCCGTCGACTAAAAGAGTTGGAAGGAAAATCTGGCCTACATGCCTACCGGCCTGTCAGAATGACCTCAGTATCAGAAAAGGTTATGGAGCAGATCGTCTTGAGTGTGATCCTGCGACATGTGCAAGATAGCCAGGGGAACTGGCCCAGCCAGCATAGATTCATAAAATTCAGCTCCCACCTGGCTAACCTGATCTCCTTCTATGACCAGCTGACCCACCTGGTGGATGAGGGAAAGACTGTGAATGTGGTCTGTCTAGACTTCAGCAAAGCCTTTGACACTGTCTCAGTATTCTGGAGAAAGTACATTATTCACTGGATAAAAAGCTGGCTGAAAAGCCAGGCCCGGAGAGTAGCAGTAAACAGAGTTAAATCCAGCTGGTGGCTGGTCATGAGTGATGTTTCCCAAAGCTCAGTATTGGGGCTGGCCCTTTTTTGGTATCTTTACTGATGATCTGGATGAGGGAATTGAGTCAGTTTACAAGATGACACCAAGTTAGGAGGAAGTGTTGATCTGCCTGAAAGTTTGAAAGCTCTTCAGAGGAAGCTGGATATGCTGGATCAATAGGCCAGTTGTATGAGCATTAATAAGACCAAGCATCTTGTCCTGCACTTTGGTCGCAACAAGCCCATGCAATGCTACAGGCTGGAAGCAGAGTGACTGGAAAACTGTGAGAGTGAAAAGGATTTGGGAGTGTTGGTCGATGCTTGTCTGGACATGAGCCAGCAATGTGCCCAGGTGGCTAAGAAAGTCAGTGGCATCCTGGCTTGTATCAGAAATAGAGTGACCAGCAGGAGCAGGGAAGTGATCTGTACACTGCACTGGTGAGGTTGCACCTTGAATATTATGTTCAGTTTTGGGCCCCTCACTGCAGGAAAGACATTGAGGCCCTGGAGGTTGTCCAGAGAAGGGCAACAGATCTGTGAAGGATCTGGAGCACAGGTCTTAGAACTGAGTTTGTATAGCCTGGAGAAGAGGAGGCTCAGGGGAGACCTTATTGCTCACTACAACTCCCTGAAATGAGGTAACAGCAATAGGATGAGAAGGAATGGTGTCCAGTTGCTTCAGAGGAGGTTCAGTTTGGATATTAAGAAACATTTCTTCTGGGAAAGAATATTGAGTGTTTAAGAAAAGGGTAAACGTGGCACTGAGGGACGTGGTTAGTAGGCACGGTGGGAATGGATTGGTGGTTGGCCTAGGTGATCTTAGAGATCTTTTCCAACCTAATGAATCTATGATATGGATACACTGTATAAACGTTGTTACTATGTCTGATATTAGCAGCTATTTATTGCACATCTTGGTGTAGTGCTTGGATTTTGATTGGTCGTAGGAAGTATTAAGTAGCACCCACCTTTGATTTTTTTGTGCTGTTCCATTTAAACATGTGAAATGAGATGATCTTACCAGGCCTGAGGTAAAAACAAACCTCACAACTTGGCTTAAAACTGTGAGATGTAGCAGGCTGTGTGATCTTCTCGAGATTAGGTCACTGGCAAATAACTGTTGAACTGTATTTCCTTGCCTGAGAAATTAAGACCTGATTTTTTTCTCCATTGTTACTATTCATATATATTAGAGTGAAGTGGTATTGTTTTAACTCCTCTTCCTTTTTGTTTTCTGTACCTTTATTGAACTAATTCATGTCTTAAAAAGATGTTTTAACATGAAAAATTCTTGTTCCACTATTAACTTGAACTTTGAGGCCGTAATAAAAATACACGGGAGTATGAATCTTGACTTCCTTAGTGCATTCAGAGATCAGTGAATTTCCTTCAAGATTTCAAAAGTTTGAATTCATTTAATATTTTCTTATAAACTCTAATATTTTTTAGATTTACTTTCCTGTATTTTCATTTCTGTTCGCAACAGATAGATGGTAGGTTTATGACGGTGAAATGCAAACACTCAACAATAGATTTAATTTGCTTGACAGCATCTTTGGATAGTCTAAACATTTCCTTTCAAAACGTGTATAACTTAAATGGTAGGGCCATGAAAGCCTCCTGGGCAGGGAACTAATTTTCAGTGTTGTAATAAAAAAGCAGTGTGTGTCAAGGGTATGCAGCTCTTTTGTTAACTGGGAACATTTTACTGCAGTGTTTGTCTGCAGCAGTATACTTGCATGTCTATTCTGCAGTGAAAGTACAATCCTCTCTTCAGAGTACAGATTTAAAGGATTTTTTTTTTCAGACGCTCAAGGATGTGATAAAAAGAAACTTTTAAAACATCTTTCTAAAACAGAACTCAGGGACTTTGTTTATTTTTCACAAGTTGGGGAATCTCTTCAATAAGGCATTTTATCTAAGAGAGTCTGAAGAAGAAGACTGATACAGAGTCACTGAACAATAACGTAAATATAGCAGTTTCTCTCTTTGGACAGGGAGAATATCTATTGACTTCCTGGTTCTGTATTATCTATGAAAAATTGAGTGTTTCCCATTGGAATCTGTGTCAAGATTCTGTGTTTGTGATGATTTGAGATTTTGCCTTCTTTGGTATTTAGATAAGAGTATTTCAGTAGTGTTGTCAAAAGGAAAAATACAGGCAAGACTGTCATTGGTTTTTGTATTCTGAAAGTTGTAGTCATTGCCTGGAGAGGCATCCAGATGAATCTAAACAGGAAAGGAATTTGCAATGTAAAGCATTAATTAAATACATTGCCTTTCTATTTAGTTTGTTATCTGGAAGTCTGGAAGTAATGTGTGAACTGACATAATTTTAGTGACTCTGCTAGGGGACTCGCTTAAGCGGGGAGATTGGACCAGATGATTTCCAGGGGTCCATTCTGTGATTCTATGATTTTGAAGTTCCTGGATGTGTGGAACAGAGAAAATTTGGACACAGAGGCATGCATACACAATATAAGACAATCTTTAGTTCAGATTAGCAGGCTCATTTTTGAGGAGGACATAAGATAATTTGTGAATATGTAGTAATGTTAGCATCTCAGTTCCTACTATTTAGGTATATAAGCCATATTTTTCATTGTAAAAATGTTTTTCTATGGCCTAAAAATTTTTCATATATATTTTAAAAAAAGTACTTTTACATTCATTCATTCAACAGAGCTCAGCTAATCAGTGCCAGAGGAGACTGGCCCCAAAATGTGATACGAGATAATGATGATGAATGATGATAAAGCTCAGTTTGGCTGCCCTTTTGCTGCTTTCTCTCTTTACTTCAAAGCAAAAGAAGAAATGTTAATGCTTACTGAACAATTCCACATTTAGCAAATAAAAGGCAACTTTCATTAGTCAGCTTCATCACGCCGTGCATAAGAATGTGATAGAGTGGTGATTGCTGTTTGATCCATCTGTGTGTTATGATTCATGCTAATGGAACATGCATATGCTCTGATGAAGAGGAACTTAGTGAATAAATTCATTTAAAAGACATCCTCAAAATGTCTCACATTCTTTTAGTCCTTGAATAGGACTAGAACTGCAACAACGTGAGGTCAGTTCCCCAGCTGGGATAAGTCAACTGACAGTGATATACCAAGCCATGGCAACACATCAGGATTCTGACATTCATCATTATCAGAATTTGCCTAACATGCTTTGTTAAATTATTGGCATATAACTTTATGTGAAAACTAGTTAATGAAATTAGTATATATGAGATAGAAAATACAACATCAATGATAGGATTATTTTAGAAGCATATTACCTAATCATATCTTTTTTTTTTTTCCCCTGAAGATTTTCCTAAATCCATATAATCTGCATTGCTTAATATGGAGCTTAAATACATGGCTGTCAAAGTTAAATATTTTTTAAAAGATTCCAGATATTCTAGTTGCTTTGTTTGAAAGTATTTAGGTGGTATTAAAGTGAAAAAGAAAGTGCAAAGCTTGCCTGATTTATCATAAAATTCTAAGAGAAGTAAGAGAGATTTCAGGATAACAGAGGAAAATCAGATACCTCAATTTCATGACTGAAAACTTTGGCAGTTTCTGTTCTTTTGCTGTGCCTACAGTCTGTCTTTAAAATGTTTATAGCAGTTTTGAACTTGGTCAAGGAAATGCCAGTGGTTGTTAAAATATATTTTACTCTTCGAGCTCATAGGTAATGTGGTAACAGTAGTCTCATGTTCTTCCCTGCACACTGATGCACTTGAAATCCACTTTCTCTATGGCTTCTGCACCTTCTCCATTACTACCTTATTCAAATGTTATCTTATCCTAATGTCTTCTAGGACATTATTAAATATTTGAGGAAATAATTCACCTGTGAAAGGCAGGTTTTGGTTACCTATTTGGGAATGTTTATATCTCTGCAATCATTAGTAAAAGTTGTTGGAAGTGTGGAGGTCCCGCACACACGCAATTGCACTGCTGAATGTTCAAAACAGCTTTCCTGGTGTGGGGTGGAGAAATCCTATCCTGCTGCAAGGCAGAATGCAAGGTGTTCTGTGATCCTGCAGAGTGTTGCAGACTTGGCAAGATCCAAGGAAGCAGAGAGGAAAAAGCTGAAAGGTGGGAAGGCTGTTATTTAATTCTGAGCTATTCTGTGTGCACCCCAACCAGCTGCACACAGGTGAATAAAGTATGAAAGTTGAAACTATTTTGAAAGAAAAGCTTCAGTGTCTTCTAGGATAAAGCTAACTTCTGTCACACATTTAATTTGATTTGAAATTCTAGTTCTGAAATTATTTTTCAATATTTCAAATTTTGAAAATTACATAGTAATATTTAAAAATATAGAAATAATGTAAGTATAAATATAAAACTATAAGCAGCTTTTTTAGGCCAACAAAATGGCTACTCCATTTTTTTTTGTGTTAGAGGACAGTTGTTCTTTGAGCTTATCAGTTCAGAAGGTTTTTCATGAAGAAGAAATGGGCTGGTGACTAATTAGAGCTATTCTGACATATGGGGAATGCTTAGCAAGAGGTGTGTTCTTGGTTTGCTGGACGAGGACTACTGAAAATGTGAAACGTGTTGAAAAAAATAAAAAACTAAAACAAAACAGAAAAAGAAAAATGGTTTTGTTTTGAACAAAAAAATACTTCAATTTTTGAATATTTTAATCTTTTAAAAAACAAGATATTCTGTAGGTGCATTCTGAACTGAAATAGTCTTTAATAAGTTACAAATTGAAGTGTTTATTTTAAACATTTTGACTGATTCAGCACAAGTTCATTAATTGGTTGGTTTATCTGCTTAGAAAATGTTCTGCACAAAAGCTGTCATGGAAAGTTTCATAGAGTTGTAGTTATGCTACAGTGTATTTTTCACCACGTACAGCACATATAGCTGTCACATTCCAAAACTCACGGTAAGAATAGACTCAGTCTAAATAAAGTGATGAATTTTTTATAGATGCCATTAATTTTTGTGAACTCTTTCTGCTGTTGAATGGAAAAATATTTCTTTCTATACAGATATGTGCAGACAATGTTAGTAAGCTGACCAATATAGCGTACTAAAGGATGTGTGAAAATATGTATTTTTAATCTAGGTTGTATTATTACCTTGGTATTTACAACTTCTATAGATTTTTAGGATGGGAGAATGGACTGTTTAGAGAAATAGTAACAGGATTTGAAGATTGTCATTTCTAGGGTATTGATTTATCTACCAGGCTGGGTTGCCACCATCTGAATTGAGTGTTTTGTTTGCCCTATGTGAAATGAGTGCTAAATTTTTAGTGGAAAGCTGTCCAAATGGCAATAATGCCATTGAGTTTTGTGTTAATCATGAGCCTTTGCTGCTTACAGAAACCACAAAACCAAGTAGACATTAAAGCTTCTCTCATATCTCTGATGAGTGATCTCTTTTAAGGCACTCTTTCAGGATATCCTTGACAGTCATATGCTGTAGTCACCATGCCAAATACCTTCTCAGTCAGTAATGAAAAACCTTCACAACTTGAACGCAGGCAGTGCTAAATCAAAAATGCCAAAGAAAAGTCTGGAGACTAGAATTTTCAACTGCATTGGAAAAGTGTTATCTCTCAAGGACGTGGGAGCAAGGGACCACAAACTAAATCACATCAAATGGTTGATTATCTTGTGTCTGATTTCAGTGAAGAAGCAATAAACACTGCATGACTAAATCACGTTTATAGGTTTGTAAATGTTTCACTACAGACTGATGCAAAATAGAAGGTTCTCTGGATGGAGGAGAACAGTGAACATTTGCCCAGGAGAATATTAAATACAAGAATAGTACCTCATACCTACGCTTTGCATCTTGTACCAAGTAGTTGATAACTTAATAGAAAAAAAAAACAATAAAGGCTTTTTGTTCTGATTTTTTTCTCCTCCTCTTGCCTCCCCTCCTCTCAGGTGCAACAGATACCTGAGCAATGGATAATTTCACACATTAGGATGTTCCAATAGGAAGCATCCAACTCTGCAGGGCATATGTCTTGAGGGAATCCAGAAAATAATGGGCTATTTCTCCATGGCAGCTTCATCGATCAGCATCAGATTTTGTATCTGAAAGCTCAGAAATGACAGAAATGTCTTCCAGGGACAAGCATTTATCAGGAAGATCCTCTGAAATACGTCAAGTAAAGGAGGTAAATCTCCTAGACTTTGGGCTCTTAAAGAATCATCTAACAAAGACAAAAGTCTCTAGAAAAGAGTAATCCAGGTGTGTTTAAGATCGTGGCAACTCTAAGATTTCCTTAATCCTACAGCATGTGCTGGGTACCAGTAGCCATATATCTGCACAGCCCCTTCACTGTGTGTAGAAAATTACTGAGATTTAATTTGAAATCTTGTGGAAAAGGAAGGTGGTTTATTTTAAACAAAGCTGATTTAACTCAAATTCATTCTTTTACAGATTTCACTCATTCCCACCTCCACATACTGAACAGCACTGAGGTGTATTTATTGAGGTGATTTAGCCAGAATCACTTAATGTGAGGTGAAGGTCATAGGATGCTGACTGCTGAATCTTCCTAACAGCATTTTAGTTTTCTTGATTGGTAATGACAAACAGGGTTTTGGGAAGGCCTTTTATCCTTCAGGATTCAGCAGTTTCTATGGCATGGCCCTTTTGCCTCAGAAATTTGCTTACTTCAGCCTTCATAAATTTTAGGCAGGTTTGCTGGACATAGTTTATGTCTCCTAATTTCAGGTAACTCAGAGTTGTAACCTATATTCCTGCTGAGCTGGCAAGAAGAGGAAAAGCTTATGTCACGTGCTGTAACCTTGCTCTACTCCTTTTCTTGAGGCATAGGGTCTTCCACTGTTGAGTCATCTCTGCTGTTGTCTTGGCAGAGTACATATGCTGGTCTCGATGGAAACATCACGTCTCTGAATATTTCACTGCTGTTGTTTGTGTCCTTGATTATCAGTATAGGCCATTCTTCTTTTAACCCTATTCTTCTGCTTCTTTCTTATGCATATTGGTATTCCACTTAATACAAAGCAGTATTATATCTGTATAGGTGTAGTTCAGGACACATCTGTTCTGATGGGCAAGAAGGCAAAATACAGGAAAATACAGACTTTTGAGAGGTCTAACTTTGAATTTCATATGTTCCTGTGATATGTAGAAGAGGACCTTTACAGTCTATGAACATGAATAGAGAGCATTTTCAGAGAATAGCTCTGGGGCTGAAAATCTCATCAGTGCTGTGCAAGGTGAATCAGTTACATATTTGGAACTTGACAGACTTCCAGTGGACATCATTGATACTTTTTCTTTCAGCAGAATGGGAACAAAATATGCAATAATATTTCATATTACAAACCAGAAGGCAGACCCTATCCTCTCTCCTTAAAATTGAAAAATGCTGCATTTTTGCAGTTGTTTCTCTAGCTGATTCATTTTACCAATTAAATCTCATCTTGTAGATGCAGCTACTATATTTACGACTACATTTACATCATCCTCTCTTTGTATTGTGTAAACTAAATTGATGATTGGTTCTTTGAAATTAATTGTTTATTAACTCATTTGGATTCTTCTCCGTCTTTCTAATTTGATGTAAGTCACCAAATTGCCTCATTTTTATGAAAGCCAGCTTTTAACGTAAGTTGGTTTGTTGCTATCATTAAATAAAAGACAGTAAGTGACTACTGCAGTTATAGGGAGTTATACAGTGTAGTTTCAACATTTTGTGAGTAAAACTTACTTCATTAGCAAAATTTTTCTAGTGAAATTTGTTACTAGCTTCATCAGCTGGCACAGCAGTATCATGGCAAAGAAGTAATTCTGTTGGGGGTAGTGCAGTGATAAAGTACATAACATAGTCTGAGAAAACAAAGCTCAAGGGGAAATACACTGTAGCTTGTGTTACTTCTCTCTGATTTATTCTAGCTTTCAATGTTGAATGCTCTAGTATTTTTTTTATGCCTTTAGAATTTTTTTTGGCTGTACACATTGTATAGATCTAAATGGATTTCCCTGCATGGGTTTTGTCTTTGCTAGGAACCTTCCACTGCTGCTGAAAAACCTCCAGTTTTAGGTCACTTTGCAATGCAGGATGCGGCAGTGCCACTTGAAGTTAGAGAAAATAGTTTGTGCAGCAACCAAATTGAACCTGGACACACAGCTGGGGCTACTGGTACTGTAAATTACTTGTATTTGTGAGGCAGTTGCATTGGGTGAATTCCTCTGGACATTGTTTTGCACAGGTGAGGGACAGCTGCTTAGGCTCAGCACTGCTGCAACTCATGTGCAGTTTCCTCCTCATGGAGTGGGTGCCTCAGTGCTACAGCTGCAAACCATGTTCCGGTCTGCTGAGATGTGCTGGGAATGCTGGAAATGGAAGGGTAGATTAGACCTGTGGTATTGTGGCTTGAATAAAACAGAAGGGGATATACTGCCAACCTGCTGGTGGGTGAGCAGACACAAGATGTTCTATGTGCAAGTGAAGGATGTAACAATGAGTCTGAGGCAGCATGTTCTGTTTATCTGCAGGTCTGGTTAAAAAGATTTGTCACTAGGACAACTCTACTTATACCTTCTGCCTGGAGATTCAACTTGGAGTATGAGCATGGCCAGCCCATGCCTAGTTGCAAAATAGGTGTTTCTCCTACTGAGCTTACTGAAGAAGAACCCACCTATTTTGCAGGCAAATAAGACCATGATCTCCTGGAGTTGTCAAAGCATTTCCTGGTTACATGGAGATATCTTAGAATAGCAATTAATCTGAGTGGGTTCTGTGTCACTCATGTCAGATTAAGGTCTAACAAGGTGATTGCTTTTTTCCTGAGCTCCTTATTGAACTTTCTTTATTCAGATTGCTGTTGCCACTCCATTTGATAGCATTAAGCAAACCTTGGAGTTGCTGACTGCACCGTCCTTGGTTTACCTGAGACATAAGGCACAGGGACAATGACTGGAGCTGGTTCTGCAGTTGCAGCTGCTGTGACCCTGCTGTGCAAATGTGGCTGTGTTGGGCAGAGCAACACTGCAAGAGCCTCAAAGAGCTTCAGTTCCTCCTCTTGGTGTTGATCTCACATAGCAAGTTGTTTAGAGATATTTACTAATTCAGTGAGGAGAAACGCCAAGTGCTGCCCCTGGGAAGGGAGATTTCCTGAGTGGTGCTGGCTGGGGAGCAGCTCTCTGGCACCCTGGTGAGCAGCTGAGCATGCGACAGTTGTGTGTCCTGGCAGCTCCAGAGCTATGCCCCTGGCAGCAGAGGAGCAGCCTCTTCAGCTATAGGGTCACAGACAGCAGACTGAGATCACATTCCTTTATTCAACTCAGACTTTGTCTTTGGGCTCCCCAGTAACCTGAAGGCATAGGGTGAGCTCAGCAGATGGCACCAATGAGTGCTAGGGCTTGAGCACTTTTTCTGAGATGAGAGACTGTGGGACTGGGGCTTGTTCAACTTGGAGAAAAGGTGGCTTTGGGGGCAGCCAACAACAGCATGCCAGTACCTATATGGAGGTTAACGAGAAGATGAACCCAGGCTTTTTGAGAGACTAAGAGGTAATGGAGCTGAAACAGAAGATGGGTGTAAAGCAAAGCTTTTTTCACCATGTGGTTGGTCTCAGGAGGTTACGTTCTCTATCCTCTGCAGTCTTGAAGACCTGACTAGATAAACCTCTGAGCCATCTGGCCTGACCTCAGAACAGACCCCGCTTTGAGCAAAGAGATGCGCCGGAGATCACCTGATATCTCACTTCCATCCTTGCCTAGCTAAACAAACATTTCCTTTTCAGGAGAGAAAGGAATAGGACAAAGAAGGATGAAAAGGGAAACTATGTCAGTATATCCCATTTTTGCCCAGGCCACCAGATTTGGCTTTCACATGGTGTTGCCATTCCCTATGGTTTGGACCAGTTGTGCTAGTTTGACAGACAAGTGCTTTTACAAGGGACTAACCCTGGGGCTGGCTCTGTGAAAGTCTTATTTCTTAGAGGATTACTGATAATCGTGAGGAAACCAAGCAGTAATGGACAAATAGAATAACATGACTTTTTTTTTTCCTTTTATCCTGCATCAGTGTTGCAACCTTCAGGTCAAGCAGAGTTTTCATAGAGGCCGGCTCTTCTCTGGCCTGGGACTGGCTGTCTCTGTTCTTTTGCCACAAAATGAGAGGTAGATTTTCTGTGCAGGCATTTTTCTTCTGCTACGTTCTCCTTCTGCTGTTTTATTACCTGTGTTGTGTTCTATTCATTATACGAATCATTTTTGTTCTCTAGTGCTGTCTTTTGCATGCCTGTGGCTCAAAAATATACCTTTTACGTGATCAAATACTTCTTAGCAGTTCCTTTAATGCTTATGGGTCATGGAACATTAGGCACCAAATAAGGGCTGTCTGTAAAAGCGCAGAATGAATGGTTCTCCTGCTGCAAGGCCTCACTTGTCACTGTCATAAAAGAAGAAAAACAATATAGCACAGTGGGCACTGTTTTGTGCTGCTGAAAGAACTCAGCAAGGCACTTGGAGAAAGGGTTGAGGAGTGGAGAGAGCCCTGTAGCTGTGTCACAGGTGTGATGTACTCTGTGAAGAACTACAGCTCCTTTTGCAGGCACATATGAGTGCAATGCTTTGGCACTCGTATCCTTGTGAAACCTCAGGTGCTGTCTCTAAAGGCCAGGATAAAAAACAAGAGGCTAAGAAAGGAGGTGGCTTTATTTCTTATTACATAAAATCTCTCTGCTCTGAAGCTTTCTGGTTTTGATAAAAAGAAGAGCTCATCAAATTCAGAATACAGAGTAATAGATTTAGTTTGGAGACTTTTAATCCAGTAATACTTTTCAACAATCCTAAGAAACAGGTTACTCTATCACAGGGGTTTACACTAGAGGGTACAGAATTTGTTTGATCGTGTTCCAAAAGTCTAACCTGTTCATAATTTTCTTTGACTTCAACAGTCAAACAGAACAGAGAAAAGAAAAAAGCCCAGGCAGACTAAAAAAATATTACAACTGTAAGCTTGTATTTCAGTGTTAATCAAACAAATACCAATGCAAATTCTTAGTGATCAGTTGACCAACTAAACTCATAAACAAACAGCAGTTTCTCCCTATGAACTGTACTAGTGATTCCTTCAGATAGTTTCCATGCTGTTTTTGGCATCAGCTTCATTTGGAAAAGGTTCTGTCAATACACACCATGTACAAATATAAATGCAAGTGGACTACATATTTTTTTTTCTTTTGTTTGTGTTGCTTTTATTTATATTAAAGGTTGCACCATTTTCTAGCTATGTAGGTGAATTTTAATCTCTTCCCTAAATTAGAGGGTAGACAAACCAATTTGTTCCTTTATTTTAAAGAAAATTTATGATTCATTACATAAAGCAGTAATGAGACACTCAACAAAAATTGTGCTCTTCTCAAGATTTGATTGGAATTGCCACTTGCTTTCTCAGAAAGATTCCTTCTCTTGTTGTCTGTTGTGCATTCATAACATATGTTCACATGGATGCACACACTTCATACACATTATCCAGGCTCTATTGGAAGAAGTTTACAGTTGAAAGATGTTGGATGATGCCACCTTCCTGAATGGTCCATATATGGAGTCAAGTCAATCCTTTGTAGGATCTGATATTCAGGTGAACATTTATAGTTCTGTAATTTATGTCTCAGTTCTATAAAGCTGTTAAACTTTCACCTAATACAAGATGTGAATGTAATACAGAATGATTCTTTTACTATTTTTCAGTATTTGTTTAGAAATATGGAGTTCACTTTCTCTGGTGTTATAGATAAGTCTAGTTGAATTATTTGAAAATCATTTTATCTAGGAGAAAATATGCAATTGGATGCCTAATATAATTCACAGTGTGTTCTAATATATAGCAAGAAATGACAGTTGCTGAAGTGTATGCACATCAAAATAAGAGTTAATTATCTGAAAGACAATAATATTGCTTATGAAATTCTGTCATGGATTTCCTCTATCCTAGATATTTCTCTTTATGCTATTTGCATTTAAATCACTAAAATAAATAGTTTCCTTGAACTAATATAAAATTTTTAGAACAAGCAAATGGAAAAGAATCACATAAGAATACTAACACATCAAAGCATTATAAATAATGTCCAAGATAAATAAGTCACAGTAATTTTTTGTTGAAAAACTTTTCTCAGTTGGAAAACAGTGATGGGACTGAACTCAAACGGCTTGTGGGAAATATCTTTTTTTAAACTACTGTTTTCAAATTGTATTTTAAAAGTTTAAAAATTTTGGAAACATCCTTTTTGCCATTTTCAAATGAAGAGTTTAGTTTTTTCTTAATTGAAGCGTCTGTTTTGAAATGTGTTTTTTGTTGTGTTGTATCAACAATGGAAAGAGAATTTCAAAATGAATTATTCTGACTTGCCCAAGAACATCTTCTGCTTGAATTCTCAATTTGCAGAAAATATTTGAAGTTTTGGCCTTTATTTTCCTGTCTAAGGGAGAGAAAGGCTGTTGAAATCATTAATGTTTTTGTGTAGTAGTAAATTAGTTTCCCACTGAAATCTGTTACAGTACATGAAAAGAGACAGCATGCAGCTACCCTAAGGAGTCCCTTGGCTGGATAAACATAAGTAGAGCTTGAGGCATGAGAGAGGAGACTGCCTTCTCAAAACACTTAGCGCTTCCTCTTTAATGTGCTGTGATATATCTTGTGCAAACATAAACTGATCAGGAAACTGGTGTTGGGGAAAAATTGGGAGTAAAAAAGGGGGACTGAAGATTATGGGCTCCTAAATGGATGGAGTGCACAGGAGGAAGGCAAGAAGCAAAGCATGTCTGAGAAAGCGCATTGCTTCAAGAAGACTTCTGATGGTGCTTTGCTCAGAGAGGCAAGCTGATGAAGGCTTCTTGCCATTATTTTCTTCCTCTTGGTGATGCTGGTGGTCAGCATGCCAAAGCTAAGAGGTAGATGAGGAGGTGCAGTGAGTTGTTCCAAAATCATCCCTGCCTACTGCTTTGTGAGGATTTACCCAATGAGCCCATGCCATGCAATGAGAAGACACAGAAGTAGAGGCTAGGTGAAATACAAATTCTTCTCTAGTAGAGGAGAAAACAAAGTGGGAATTAAGGATAAATCAGTGTTTAGAAGACAGATAGAAAAGGAAATGTAGAATGTTACAAATCTACCAGTGGAGGAAGCTAGAATATTTGCCAGAAGGCAAATAAATGAATTGCATATGAAGTAAAGAGCATGAAGAAGATGTGGACACTCTAGAAGAGAAATGAGAAATAGATATCGGCTTGAAAGAAGTCTCTAGACCTACTCTGTTATTAGAGAATAATAGACACTAAGAAATAAGTCTTCCCCTGCTTCAGTGCATGATTACTACAAAACCATGCATACTAAAATCACTTATAGTACTATATTTTTTGTGTGATTCTATGAGAAGCATTCAGCATAATTTCAATTTAATTACTGTATCACCTAAGCACTGCTTCTCCTTGGAGGAGCACAGAAATTCCTTCAAACACTGGTTTTAGATTGTCTTGCAGCAGCTTCCAGAGTTATAATTTGAAGTGAAATTAAAACATACAGATATAAAATTCCTTCATTAAAAAATTGTGAGAAAGAATACTTGTTCAGTATGCCAAGAGAATTTAAGCTGTGTAAATAGTCCAAAGGAATAACTGAGAGAGGAAAGAGGATTATATTACAGCAGAAATACAAGGATATACTGTCTAGAATGAATGCTGCTTAGCCAGAATGTTGCAGTCTGCTGCAAGAGAAAAACTTTCTTCTTTTTAATGTCAAATATTTACAATATTTGGATTTAATCTTCATCAAATAAATTAATATCAACTTTGTAAAGAAATGGGAAACACATCAAGTTGCATTATTATATATGCCATGTAATGATTATTACAACCTCAGATTAATTTTTCTTTCTTCCAGTAACTTGGTCTTTAGAGGAACAGAAGATTAGCCCTTGATTACTAGGGGGGGAACAATTCACAGTGAATAATTTATTTGGCAAATAAATTATGGCTTAGAATTTATTTCCCTAAATGCATTCATTATAAGTTTTGCAAGGCTTTTATATGAACTATTTTCATTCTATAGAATATTCATAATTGGTTTTACAATTTTCATAGTCATATAAATTTATATAATGAAAGAAACATAACAGATTACATTATCTCAGTCTCTGCCCTGCCATTACAGAAGCTGAGAAAAGCAGGAAATCTGTAACAGTCAATAGGAATCCTACAATTTAGGACCAAATTATACAACTGCCATTGATTTCTTGCTATTCCATATACATATTTTTGCTAGCAAACATTTAATTTCAACTTGTATATGGTTAATGTGGATAAATGTTATTGCACCTGTGGAGCTATCTATATGATATATTTGCTGTTTATCCGATGGCATAAAGAAATTTTTTTACTAAAAGTGTTGAACAGCTTTTCTGGTAGTTTTGGCAGTTGCTTGTAGAGGCTGAAGCAGCAGTACAGTGGTAGAGATGAAAGACAGTGTAGAAAGAGTGACAAGTTCCACATCACTAAAAATAATTTTTCCTCCTCACTTCTTTAGTATACACTTTCAATTTCCACTGTCTCCACACATTTGAAACTTTTTCATGTGAGTTACTGCTCTTGCTGTTGAACTGAAGTACATCCCAAGGTACATAGCTCGTTTTGATACTGAGAAAAATGAGCAGTAAAAGCCACTGGTGGTTTCAGGGGAGTGGGTGAATAGTTGTACTTGAACACCTTCCAGTGTTCTGTATTTTGAGCAGTGTGAAGCTATTCCCTACAGTCCCTATCCCTATAGGATTAATGAACATTTGAGTCATGGGAGCTAACAGTGGTCTGTGATCCTGGTCTTTTGTCAGGTTACTAATGGTGCAAATTCATGCATTTAAGAAACAATTTACTTGTTACTAAGGTTTACACAACCTCCTTTTGAAAAAGAATAATGAAAAATATGCTGCTGCTTTAGGGATTAAATGTTTGTTTGTTTATGTATTTATTTGGGATAGGTGTTGAAGAAGGTGTTATTTCTCAATGTTTCTATTTGTGGCTTTTGAAACCAACTCATAGCATCTTGGTAAGGCAGCATTATGACACAAGTAGGCATGACATTGTGGAACAGGAATGAGTGCATGATATGCTTTCCAAGATAAGTAACCACTGAATCAATAGTTTATGACAAATTTCCTTTATAGCAAAGTTGCCAATTTTAGCAGGTAACAAGAATGTTAAAACTTGGACATTCTACTAACTTCTACTAAAGCAACAGTGTCCAACATGCATGAGTTCAGAGTGGAATAGTTGTTGGCTGTGACTCTTTCCTTGAGGTTTTGTGATGTATCCACATGCCATCCTTTTACATTTCCAGCATTCTCTTGGATTCTGATGTAGTGAAGGTGGCCCTGTTTTTACAGCTGTATGCTAGGGAAAAATTCCCAGTATCATTCCTGTCACATAGCTACCAATGCCATGAACATTACTGCATCTAGAACTTAGCTAAAGCTAAAACTGCTAAGCTGTTCTGCATACTCTGGTCTTTATCTGGTATTCTCATGTTTTTTGGGTTTTGACCACTCTGTGCCAATGTCTTTGGTAAAGTTTAAAAACATTTCTTAACAGCAATTTATTGTCTCACTAGTAAATTGCTTTAAAATGATTGCATGGATAGTGGTAGAAAATGAAATTACAGAGAACTAGCATCCAGGTAAGCAATACCATATATATTTTTGTTAACTTCACTGCTTTTTATTAAAAAGCTCAATCTTGTGAAATACTTTTTTGAATTACTAACTTGAATAGAATGACTCATATACTTGAAGCTAAGCTTCTTGCCAAAAGAAGACCAGAGATCTTTCAAAGAGGCCTTTGGAGCACCTCCAGAGCAAATCGTATTATGAATATCTCTTTATCCTTGGATTCATAGTGTAGCTTCTGCTTTCCTTGAAAATTAGAAAAAACAAAGAATTTACCAAATTTTCATGAATAAAAAAATGGAAATTTGGTAATGCTATTGAAATGAGCTGGTAAGCTACAAAAAGACCCATAAATAAGCTCAATAGCTGAGCTGTTGGCCAGTGTTATTCAGCCACCTGCTTCATCTGCTTTCAAGCAGTTGTTTTAGTTGTCCATCATAGAAACAAACAGAAAACATTTAACTCACCTAAGATTTTTGTCTAAGAAAAGGAGATTAACTGAAAATTGCTATTCTCATTAGCATATAATAAAGCCAAACAATATCATTTGCTCCTGCATAAATATATATACATATATAAATTCAGTGTATGGAGTGGAAATTAACTGTGACATTGGAAGAGACTTGTATAAAATTATAACACAGAGGGACTTTGTGATAAAGTGCCAGATGAAACTCAGTGTTGTTAGATGTATGATGATGCACACTGGGAGAAAAAGCTAACTTTACATACATGATGATGGGCTTTGGATAAGTTATTTCCATTCAAGGAAGAAACTGAAGAATTATAATAGATCATCCTATGAAAAAGTCAGCCCTGTGCTTAGAAATAGCCAGTGATTCAATTATACTCAAAGAAAGCACATAAAATGAGAACTGCTAGGAAAGGAATAAGGAACAGTCTGCAACATCTTTACATCATTGTGCAAATCCCTGGTCTGTCTTTGTCTTTAATAATTTGTACAGTTCTAGAGTCCTAGTCTATAAAATACTATATGAGAAATACAAAAGCTAAAGAAAAGGAATGATGTGATTAATTAAAGGTGTGTTAATTTAATCTGTGAAGAGTTTCAATCTGAAAATGAGACATTTGACCAGTCCTGTGCAAAAGGTTTCTTTAGGTAGAGAGAATTTATAATGGAATTACCATTACATGTTTTCTCTTACCCTGTTCTGTAGGCATCTTATTCACATTGCCAGCGACAGGATCTTGAGTTATATGAATGCTTGGTCTGACATACATGGTTCTTCTCCTTTAGTTATGTCATGTTACCATGAAGAGAAACGAGAACATTTTCTTTTGGTTCAGTGTTCAATTGTCAACTAAGAATGAGCCAGTATTTCTGTACTGAAAAAACAGCTAGATATCTTTCTATCTGTCTATAAATCTGAACAAAATTATCTTGACCTTGACAGCATAATCAGTATAATCAGTATTGTCTGTTTTATTCTTGAAAGGGAGACATTTCTCCTCCAAGTATGACATGATAATAGCTCATACTGGGGAGTGAGAGCCAATGAAGTGCATAGAGAAAAAAAGATATCTCAACCTCTGGAAGGCAGTGTGACGTGATGTTTGCAGTATACACACACACCTCCATTTTATCTATCCACCGCTTTCTTATTGTACGTGGCTTATGTTATGATTAGTTGCAGTTTGACCAGCTTACTGTTGTAATTGAGCTTTCCACTGGAGTTTCCCATTCAATTAAAAGATTAAACATAACTTAATATTGCATAACTTGAATTGGGAAGTGGACAAAGGGGATGATCACACAGCCACTGTTTTTGGCAAATAAGTAGTCACAGTCAAGTGTTGAGTTACAGTAAGTGAATAACACTGTTTATTTTGCATAAAGCCTTAGAGAAAAGCAAAAACAGCTGACATTGAATATTTACAACCCAAGGAAACTAATAATTTCATTGATGACAGGTATTTCTGAAAAAATTCTTGGAGTGTATTCTAAGTGATAACACACACACACATATATAATGTTGTGGAAATACACTGTTTTATAGTAAATTCTTCATGTTTTAGATTAAGAAGGCCCTCACATGCAGTTAATTTGATGTAGTTAACTTGAAAATAATCATAATCTTCCAGTTAATGTTTGTTTCTATTCTTTGGGATAGCTAATAATCTTGCACTTATCTCTTGAGAAATTAGAAATACAATGATATTCCCTATGTCACCCTGCGAACGTCTTCCAAGTTCAGTTCCATCTATGAATTTGAAGTCTAGCCCCCAAAATGGAGAAATGAAAATGGCTACTTTTAAATGAGCATAAAAGAATAAAAGACATCTCTAAAGTAAAATAGAAAGAAGATAATCAGAGTGAATTTACATTTCTACGGTAGAAAGTAAACAGAAGTAAGTTAGGAAATTATTATGTGGTTCAGTGAGAGGACTAAGTCAGATAAGGCACCTTTATTAAAATAAATCACAGATTTGCTGTAGGCTGACTTGATGTGTCTAAATAGGGTAAGTTTTGTAATACCAAGTTAATCAATACATATCCTAAACAGTGACAGTGAATTCCAAATGCTGAAGAAATCTGGATGAAAAGGGCTTTTCCTGTTGCCAGCTATCAAGTTGCAACTTGACGATTTCACTTGATTTTGTGAAAGCAGAAAACACAATAATGTCTAGAGATTTCAGTTGCTTCTGAGAGTTATCTAAAAAAGATTAAAAGTTCTACTGTACTTTTTAACATGAAAAAAATGAATTAGGAAGAATATGAAATACAAGGAAGCTCACTGAAGAGAGCAGTAGCAAGGACAAAGATGCTTCAAGGTAACTTTGGTACATTTAGATAAACTATAGACCTAAGTAATTGGAAAATACTTTCAAGATACTGAAAAAATTTTAAATAGCAAAGAGGGAGAAACTGGTAGAAATTATATACGTGCAGGTTAAGTCTAAATTAGAAAAGTGAAAATAAATGTAAACTTTGCATTAAGTATAAAATTGAAACAAAACAAGATGAAATCCTTTTGAGGGACATCTTTGTAAAGAAAACTAAAAACAACCAAACAAAAAAACAAACAAAAAACACCAAAAACCACACCAGAAATAAGACCTCTGCTAGCGAATCTCTGAAATATCTGGATAAGTAGGTAATCAAAGTCATTATGTATAACGAGGCCATTGTGCAGGAAATCTGAATTAATTGTATGCAGTGAAGGTTTGTTGCAAAGAAGGTCAAGAAAACACCTACTAAACAGTCATTGTTTATGGATGATAAATTTGAGAAACTGTCTCAAATTCAAGTGTTAATAAAAGACGTTTTGGAGAAAGCCAATAAACTGAATAGTCAGAAAGCACCATGATCTTGTGAAGGGCTTGGAGAATATGCCCTACGAGGAGTGACTGAAGGAACTGGGGTTGTTCAGTCTGGGGAAAAGGAGGCTGAGGGGAGACCTTATTGTTCTCTTCCAATATCTGAAAGGTGCTGACAGGAGAGTGGGGCTGGTCTCTTCTCACTGGTGACAGGTGACTTTGTTACAGAAAGGGTTGTTAAGCACTGGAATAGGCTCCCCAGGGAGGTGGTTGAGTCACCATCCCTGGATGTGTTTAAAAACCATTCAGATGTGCTCAGGGACATGATTTAGACGAGGGAGTTGGAGTTAGGGTAGTATGGCTAGGTCATGGTTGGACTTGATCTTTAAGATCCTTTCCAACCTGAGCAATTCTGTGATTCTATGATTCCAATGACTTTCATCTAGATATTCTAAGGACCTTATGTATAATATTGGTGAGCTACTAATAGTATTATGCAACCTATAATTTTAAATGAAAAGAAGGAAACTATTTGATTCCTATTTTAAAATGGGTCCCAAAACAATTTTTTTGTACCAAGAAAACACTTGCTTTAAACAATTTGGTAAATGTTATGATAAAGAGTAGAATTAGTGGTCACGTGCAATAGGCATAAAATACACGCAGTAGGCATAAAATGTTGACTGAAAAAGTGCTAGAGTTCTTTGTCAGAAAGCATGGGGTAAAAATGATCCAAATTATATACTGTAGTTAGAACTGCAAAAGTTTATGACAAGTTCCTTCAACAAAGATGCATACATTGCCAGCTTATTAGAAGATTGTTAGATAGAAATCAGTGGTTTCTTACAATGGAGCATTGTTACAAAGAAAATTCTGCAGAAGTCTGTGCTGAGTCTGTGTCATTCAATGTATTAATAAATTGGAATTTCACAAACTTATAAATTATTCAGAAAAAGAGTCGAGTGCTGTACAGACAGAGTTTGCAGACAAAATAATGGCTAGTATTTAAAAGAGTCTGTGATGAGACTCCAATGGTATGATACTGAGTTACAGGGTAATAAAATGCAAGTGAAATTCATTGTCAATAAATACCAAGTGATGCATGCAGAAGAAATAGTCCTAACTACACATACAGAATAATGATCACGAAACCATTACTATTATCATTCAGCATGATTAGAATCACAGCAGGTATTTTCAAACATAATGTGACGTAAGTGCAGAATATTCAAAAGAGAAAGTAGATATTGGGAATATAGAGGTTTTGAGAAGAAACATTCAAACTTCTTTAACCAGCTGCAATTACACTTTTGCACACAATTGCATTAGCCTATTTGTATTCTGCGTGCAAGGCTCATTCGTTCTATTGCAAAAAGATACAGCAACGCCTAGAAAGAGCATGGAAAATTTAACCAAGTATGGAACAGATTCCCTGTTAGTAGGGACAAAGTAGATTAAGACTTTTTGCTTAACTAAACAGGAAGCTGCAAAGAAACGCGAAAATATCTAGGAAATCGTAAATGACCACCCTTTTCTATCACACTACAACCAAGGAGCACCAATTGAATTCAGTAATTTATGACAGAGAAATAGAAGTGCTTTCTTTCCTACAGCTACTAAGTAAATTCTAAAACCCACTGCTGTCGGATGTTGTGAAGGGCAAACACAGAGATGGTTTCTGAGACTGATGAAGCTAATATATGGAAAATAGAACGTTTGTAGTTATTATCTGTAGTGATCTTCATGCAGTATCAGACTCAGAGAGTCCCTATACTGCTGACTGCTGTGTGCAGGAGACATTGTGACTTCTGCCTTTTGCTGATGATTTTCTAATACAGGACAGTGATCAGATCAAGCAGATCTTAAGTCATCTTAAAGATCACAAGTGAAGGAAGAAGATCAAATTCTCAGCAGCCTTGTGCCCTTCTCCCCATCATCATCACTTATTCAAAGTACATATAATATATTGCCACTCTTTGGCAGTTCTACAGTACTAGAAGACTTGTAATGATGTTTCCAAAGAACAGAGACTTGAGCCTAGCATGCTGTTTTCTGTGCTGATTTAGGTATTTAGTCACATCTGTTCACTGTGTAAGAATCCATTCAATAACGAATGTTTTTAGCATTGTGCAAATGATTTTTTTTTATGGCTCATTGTACTGAAGAACAAACAAATTTATTTTAAACAAAAATATCTGGCCGTATAATATAAGTTCATCAAGCATTTAAAATTTTTTTCCAGCTATCAGAGTATAATACAAGGCAATACATTCTTGCATACTGCAGAGATATCATGTACATGTTGCTTACTTATAGGGTAATATTAATACTTAATTATGTGTGAAGCAGTGACAAAGCTGGGTAATTATGCTGAAAGGACAATGCTATTATCCAGACCCAGGCCTCTTCTCCCTTTGAGGAAACAAAAGAAGTCGAAAGTCTGTAGTCTGATAGCTGTATTTTATCTGCAAGGAATTTCCTCAGTGCTTCTCCTTTCTCTAAAGTTACCAGGGGACTTGGCCTTAAGCCTCCTTTGTGCAATGCAAAAATTCCTACTCTAACCGTAACCATAACCATAAAAATGAACTAACTTGAGTAACAGCACTCCGGCTGCATTGGTATGGTGCTGTATTTAGGCTGATGCTCCACTACATACAATGTCCAGTTTGTCTCAGGTACTGGGATTGCAGGTTCCAGAGAAACAAGTGAGACTACAGTAAAGGCAATTACCTTTTTTTACAGTGCTGCTTCAGAGAACAAGATTTTCACTGTGTTACTTTTAAATTATAAGAATCATCACTGAGACACATATTTGGAAGTATGTGCCATGAAACAGAAAGAGTGTTTAGAGCCAACTATATTTAAGAAAAAGTATCTCAATGTTCAGAGCTCTGGTACTCTGGAAGGATATCTAAATTACAGATTCTAAACAAGAAAGGTTGGGGGAATTGAACTTGTTTAGCTTGGAGAAGAGAAGGCTCTGCGGAGACCTCATTGTGGCCTTCCACTTCTACTTAAGGGAGGCTATAAGCTGGAAGGGAAGAGACTTTATGTGTGTGATAGTGATAGGACAGGGGGAATGGCTTTAAACTAGAAGACAGGAAATTTAGGTTAGCTGTTAGGAAGAAAATTTTTTATTCAGAGGGTAGTGAGGCACTGACGCAGGCTGCCCAGAGAAGCAAAGGATGCCTCATCTCTGAAGGTGCTCAAGGTCAGTTTGGGTGGAGTCCTGGGCAGCCTGATCTGGAGGGTGGCAACCAGTCCGTGACAGAGAGTTGGAGGCTGATGATCTTCAAGGTCCCTTGCAACCTAAGCCATTCTATGATTCTGAGAAATAAAAACTACATCTACATCTGTTCATATTACACACTGATAAAATACCTTGGAGCCAAGGTTCCTCATGAGTGCTGTTTTGCATTGCTTCTGTCTCTGAATAAGAGGGAAGGTTAATTAATTGAATAGTGTTATTGAAACAAAAAAAAGAACCATCTATATTTGTAAACAAACCCCTCCTGGCTAACAAAATAAGCTGTT
This sequence comes from Tympanuchus pallidicinctus, assembly GCF_026119805.1. Taxonomy (NCBI): domain Eukaryota; kingdom Metazoa; phylum Chordata; class Aves; order Galliformes; family Phasianidae; genus Tympanuchus; species Tympanuchus pallidicinctus. The sequence continues at coordinate 31,379,533 of NW_026294802.1, forward strand.
TTTTAAAACCTTAATGCTATCTAGCCTGAAAACTGAAAAGAACACTGCAGTGCATTTTTCTTCTTTCTCAAGGTAAAGTCGGTGATGCTCACTAGTTTAATGAATATGTTTGAGGAATAAACCACATTTTTTTAGTATATGTTATGACTTGCTGAATATCTTAGCAAAGTAAAAAAGGCAGCAGTTAAGAAAAGTGGTGTCTGACAAATCAAGTCCTTTCTCTAGTAGTGCATGTTTTGTTGTCCGAAGGATATTTTCAGATCCTGTAAGCAGATCTCCTTGAGCATTTTAATTGTGATAATTACTACGGGAAATGAAAAGAAACTGTTACCTGCAAGGCTGCCTCCCTTGACAGCCGTGAGAAATGTAGTCTTGGTTTGTCTGTGTATTCTCTACACGTCCTTCAGATGTCAGAGGAAGAGTATGACTAGATCTGCCTGAGTTTCTGCAGTTAATGGATTGTGTTCTTCAAGCTTTTTGGATATAGTATTTTTGGCCTTTCTGGAGAGAATGATCAATGCTAACTGAGGTGTTTACATTTGCTGGTAGGACACAGATTTGGTCCATATCCATTTATGGTTCAATCACATTGTTGCAGTAATACTAAAAGAATATTGCTGTAAAATGAGAATGGAGTTTGCCCTCTGAGAGCTGATTGTTGCCATATCATATAAGCATCAAATCATAGAATCGCCTAAGTTGGAAGAGACCCACAAGGTTCATCAAGTCCAACTCCAGCTCCACACAGGACCTTGGGTGCTGTTGCTGTCACACAGAGCAGAGCTCAGCTGCAGCCACCATCAGGCCTCCCCTCAGCTCCTCTGCTCTGGGCTGAGCACATCTAGGGACCTCAGTGCTCCTCACACATCCTGCCTGCCAGATCCTTCTCCATCTTTGTAGGTGCTCTCTAATGGTGTTATGCCCTAGTTTGAATGTGGTCCCAGACTGCACCCAGTGCTGGAGGCTGCACAGTGCAGAGCAAAGTGAGACAGACGGCCCGTTCTGTTGTTCTGCTGACAGTGCTGGGCCTGGTGCACCCTAGTGCACAGTTGGCCCTTTTGGCTGCCTGTGCGCACTGTTGGTTCATCTCCAAAACTGAAATGAAATTTGAAATGAAGTCTGATACAACAGACCAAAATTCCATGTTGTAAAAGCTTTTTTTTTGCTTTTTTTTTTCTTTTTTTCTTTTTTTCTTTTTTTTCTTCTGTGTAGATATATAGGAGACTGGAGTCTAAACACAATATGTGTTTTTTCCCTTTCAGGCTGCAGAGATAAAGATTAGGCTTGACTTTGTGACCGATGCTAGGAACTACTTGCAGAAATCCATCTCATACCTTTGAAATTCTGTGTCACTTCCCACAAACACTGAAGAAACCAGCCTCTGATACTTCTGTGATGAAAGGTTGATGTCGCCACTGTATCACAAATGATACCATCATTTACTGCCCAGCTAGGGGAGGATGTACCATATGTACCAAAATTTAATAATACCATTTAGATGGCACTGTAGTTTGACTTTGTAAATAACGGTCTTGTAGTATTCTGTGGTTAACAGGCAGAAGAAAGCACATACCACTTCATTTGAAATTCATACCTGACAGTTTTGAAGAGTGCAAGTCTTTTACTGGCAAATTATTTTGATATCTGTTCCCTTTGGATGCTCAAATATAAAGACTTGTCACAACTCAGATGGTGTTGTTTTGTTGATGTAGAGGCTGTGGCCATAATCTGACATTCATCAGACCTTCTGACAAGCTTGTCCATAGGTGTTTATCTTTTTACAGGACCTAATGAATTCTGAACACTTAATTGGCTTCACAGCTCTTCTGCCTTTAGCATTATTTTAGTATACAGATTTGTGTCTGACAGCATATTGCTATTGTAACTGCTGGTAAAACTACCTGGTAATAACTGATGATATTACCAGGCAGTTAATTTGCAAAGGGCCAGAAATTAGCAGTTTTACTATTTATGTGGGACACTAATTTTTCTGTAAAAAGAACTCTACACTGATGAATAATTTAAACCCCATTCTCCCTGCAAGTCTATAATCACGTGCCCTACAGAGACTGGAGTAAATTCTACTGTGAGCACTGTGCAAAAGATTAGTAGCTTCATGGTGGCAGTGCTACTCTAACAGTGTGAATTGCACTTTTAATTTGTCTTCCTATCTGACAGAGCATCTCATTATACTTTATAAAATCTATTTTAAATTATACTTTTAAAATTCTCAGTTGAAGGATATTTACATAAAAAGGTGAAGATTAAATACATTGTTTTAAGTCATATCAGCAAATCATTTTAATGAGAATGTCCTTTATTCTGGCGTTTGAAAAAGGCTATGCATTTTGTTCTCATCACGTTTAGTTCCAGTCAGTCAAAATCAGCAATGACTAGCTACAATTTCTTTACAATACCAACTAGATGTGAAATGTGTGATAAGCCCTACTTTGTGTTGTAAAATTATGCAGACTCTCTAATAACTAACTTGCTAGCTATCTTGAGTCTGAAAAAGATTTTATAAGAAATCTTACATAAGACAAAACCTTTTCTTTCACAAATAGCACTGAGCACAAAATTATTACTCATTGTTAATCAGATTAAATTGTGAAGGAGTATACATCCATACTCTGTATGCACATTTTTAAAATAAGTGTTATATTTCTTTCATTCCTTTTTGCCCTATTCACTCTTTTAAAACTACATTATTGAAATTTAGGAAGGATAATAGGTGAGCTAGTTAATGGCATATCATTATGTTCCCATAACATAATGCATATTATTCATCCTCTCATATTATTCATTAATCCATTATATTTATTCTCTCTTTGTCTTTTTGTGACTGTATAAAGAATTAGACTTTATACAAATGGGTAACATTTTCCAGTTCTCAAAGATCCCAGTTAATGTTAGTGACCTGTTAATTAGATGGCTCATGTGTTGGTAAGAATTCATGTTATTTGGACAGTATTTTTTATAGTTCTTGTTAATTTCTGTGGGCATTTGTCTGTTAGAGTTTAGTGCCCTGCTAAGTGTGATGCAGAAGTCATGGACCAACAGTCTCAAAAATGCTGCAGACTCATAGAAAATAAGAGTGATGTAATAACAGCCAATGGACACTTTTGTAAGGCTTCTATGAGTGGGGTTATATTTATTTGAAACAATTGTTTTTAATACTTTCTCTTATAAATTGTATGAACCTGACCCGGCAAGGTAAGGGTTAATTTAGGAGGTTGTTTTCAGGGCACTCTGCTTCTAGCGGTGTTTTTTCAGCACATGAACCCTGTGGGATGTAGCCTCAGCCAAAGGCTCCTTATGCCTTGGTGAGATGGCCAGAGCTTGTTTGCTGGGGGGACAGAGCTCTGAGATTGAGTCAAGGCAAGACAGGTTGTGCTAAGTCTTGTCCCTAGCCATACTCCTATGCTACATGTGAGTTGGCAAGGGTGGTTCTACTGCTTTCTTTCCTTCTTTTTTTTCCCCACTCAATTTGTTCTAAAATATTACTTTCCAGTTATTAATTGGAAGTTAATTAATTAATTGGTAAGGTGCAGTGTTTGGGTTCAGGTCCAGATTTAAACTTCAGAGTGTGCTGTGATTTATGTCATCTGGTAGGCTTTCTCATATTTCTCTTGTGCTAAACTGCAAAGAATTTACGTAAATTCTTCACTTTTTTTCATCGTTTTAGGTGTCTTCACTTTGCAGAGCACATACATTTAGGTAGGAATTTAAAGTAAAATTCACTTAAAATGTCTTTGTTGTTGTTGTATGACTTGCTGAGATGGATAGATGTAAACTACTTACGTTTAAAACTAATAACAAAAGATACATTTATGGAAATAGTAAATAATACAGTTAAAAATGTGCACCACTGTTCTCTAATACCTCACGTCTCCCAGGAACTGAAACTGTCGTCCAGGTTCCATAGACACTGGAACATGTACAGAGTTTTAGGTACAACAGTTGGTCCCAGTTCAGATATCTGAGCTGAGTTCACAGCATTTTGCATATTTGGCTCCCAAGTGCCTAAATGCTCATGAGCTGATCTTTTGTGTGTATGTTGAGCAGAGATTAGACTTCATAAAGCTGTGCAAGCATTTTGGAAAAGAAGTCTCACTACAGTGTTAAAAACAACTTCTACCATCTGCTTGGGAAAAGCAGTTGGTCATTCCTTGTGAACTTGGCAATTAAATATGCTAACATATAGTAGGAGCAGGATAAAATGTCTGCCTTACCTTTTAAAAACAAAAACTAAAATCTTGCTAAGTAACAACAAAACCTCAGGGTTGCCATCTGGTTACCAGGTAAAAACAAAACTCTTGATACTCTTAAAACAACCTCATTGGAATAGATTTTTAGTGAGAAGTTTTAAAGCAACAGGACTCAAGTTCAGACTGGAAAAGCACATTTCTTATTTGAAGTCTTTAAAAAGTTGAAAAATATTTAAAGCTGCATTTATGTCCTGTTTTATTTAGACAGCGTTTTTCTGAAGGAGAGCAAAACTGCAAAACTTACAGCAGTTCTCAACCTCTAGAGGTTGAGGTTTGCACAGGGGCACAGGGGACTTAGTGCTCCATCTCTTTGAACAGTGAAATCACAACTTTCATGTAGATTTGAAATCATTATTACACGGCCTATCAGAGGCATCGTAGACTTTGAGATATGAATTATTTTGTTGATTGTTGGATTATAATAGTATTTTGGTGGGGTGTCTTTTCTGATAAAATATAGCTTGGTGAACTGTGAGGTAGGCAGTTGCTTTCTACTGATTCTTCTATTGATAGAAAAACAGTACTTCTGGGAATGTCAATCTGGATCATTTCTAATTGTTCTGATACTTTGATTTCTTGCAGTTCATTATTGAACGTAGCTCCTTAGTGTTTAGTATGCCATGTGCTAACTTTTAAATTGTATCTATCTTCAAACTTTACTTCAGCTAATTCTTTTTTCTGCACATTTTATAGAATTCTGCAAAATTAAGTGAAACTGCCTGTGAGATTTAAGAAGGACTAGATTCACAAGTATATATTATCTTCCACTGTTTGAGGTAGACTAGTCAAAAATTAGCAGCTAGATCCTAGTTTTTGAGTGTCCTTTGGAGAGATCACATCTACGCAATGCCTTCTTTCAGTGTTATCTAGTGCTTGTATGGAGTGAGTATTTCCTACACCCTTCCTTCACACATGCTCAGATACAGGGGCCATAGCTATGGTTATCTGTAGACAGTAGATTTGTAGCCAGAAATGCTGAGCAAAGAAAGTAGGGCAGATAAAAGTAGGACTGATAAAGAATTCAGCAAAACAGATTCATCATGAAGCTCCCTGGTTGAACCGCAAAGATTCAGGGTTTTTCTCCAGTTATGCATGGCCACATTCCTTTTCTTGAAGGGATTTGAGTTCACTTCGGCATCATTGTGTCTTAACGATGAGTGCAGAGAGTCCTCTGGCATAAATCTCTTCAACGTTACACTACATATGTAATAAACTTCTTGAATCAAGGGATAACTTTTAAGCATGATGGTTCACTCAGGCCATCTAGCTTTCAGGAAAATACAGGCCTTTTCTGCCTGTTCCGATCATTATTTAATAATTACATCAAAATGGAACATCTTCAACTAGAGAACTAAAAAACTAGTAGCAGATTATGACCAAAAAAATGACATAAAGTAAAATACTCTCAGTTCCAAAACACACCTCTCTCATCATGTAGAAACCATATTCTACATTATTCTCTCTCTTAGGGTAGAAGAAACAGGAAAGGCCTTTTTAAGACAGCAGTAAAAAGAATTGTTGTGGATTGCAGGGCTCTTTTATATTAGCAAATTTAGATTGCTACAAACAGCAGAATAGGCTTAGTTGCTAGAGAGTTCCAATTAATTATTATAAAAAAATAAGAGTGAAAAAAAACCAACAAATAGTTCTCTTCAGTCATGCATCCTACAAATACTGACAGTAACCTTTTTTTTTTAAAACAATATATGGAATCCTAAACATCCTTGTGTCTAACAATGGTGTTGCTAATGCAATTGTTATGAAAGCATAATGACATAACCTTCTTCAATAATGAAGTACAAATGAAAGTAAATATTATTTTTGTTCCACAGCGCATGAATAAGAATGCAAATGCAGATTGTTAGAAACAGTTAATCCTGTTGTAAATACGGTAACATCTGAGGATTTTCTCAGCCAAAGCTGTATTAGGGAACAAAAATATTCTTGAGTCACATTTATTTTACTCTAATAAACTTCTAATTTAAGGACACTTTATATTGCTGGGATGCAGTAAAATAATTTTAATCTATTAAGAATATGATTATTATTGTTTTAGTAATCTCAAATGTACTTGTACTCCATCCATAAATGAGTCTTGTCTTCTAGGAGTGTGTTGCACTGTCCCCACAAAACCAGTGGCTGCCTGTAGGCCAGGGGGACATGAGATGGGGATGGTCTCTAAGGATGGGTGGGACAGATTCTCCCTGACTGCGGCCTGTCTCATTTTCAGCTAGTGATGTTTTAGACTTTTCCTTTTGACCATCATTTCTGTTCATCTAAAAGGTTCACCCATGCATCTAAATAAGGTTGCTAGTGGTAGAATGATTACCAGACTTCGGGGAAAACTGTCAATAATCTAATATGTGGAAATAATGGGTTTGGAGCCAGTAAAATATCTAGTTTGATGGTTTTACAGTGAATTGTACTTTTCTTCAACAGTGGAGTTCCTTGTAGATTAGATAGACTCTGTGAGAAGGGACAGGAAGTCTCTGGTCTTTAATTTTCTGCATATAAAGACAAAGGATGTTCTAATTTGCAAAAAGAGGAACAATTCACTGTGCAATTTGAAGTAGTTTATTCTGTGCTTAGTGTTTTAAATTAGAGGCCTGTGCTGCAGGTAGCTTTTCCCTGGATTTGGCACACAAGTCTTTTCCTTTACTGCAGTGTCACAGTAGGAGTAATGGCCCTAAAAGGCAGATCAGAAATTGTTTAAAGGCCTCCAGAGTGAGGGAAACAAGAGACAAACAAGTCCCTTTCAACATGCTGTTGATGGGCTCTTAAGATTAATCACAACCAAAAGGGCATTTTACAAAGTATAAAATAATAATAATGTCCTTCCTCCTCAGACAATAAAACTGTGCCTGCAATTAGCAGATACTTTATTTTTACCAAATTGTTTCTGTAGATCCAAATTGTTGTCACTGAAGGTACAAAGTCTGAAATATATTCATTTGGTGAAGAACGAGATTGTTTTCAACAAGCTTATCTCCCTAAACCAAATGCTTCTGAACAGCTGGATTATATTGGGTGCACTCCTCAAACTAATTTTCATTTACAGAGAATTCATTTCATGCTCTTGCATTGGTTCACATCATGGAATGTAAACTACGGCATAATAAATTGAGACAATTGGGGAATTTGTTTGAAAAGTACAGTCCAGGTCTAAAAATGAAATGCTAACAGAAATACACCCCATTGCACATATGCAATCTCTGATCCAAGGCACTAGAGTAACTGAACATTGAATTCATTGATTTGACAACTCTTCTGTTGTGTTTCACCTGCAGATCCCAAGCTATATATTGTGTAGCCAGCAACTGAATGCAGTTTGTATTTGTAGGGGGAAAATAAAAAAAAAGTTTAACTTGGGTTGACACTGACCATTGTAGTGCCGGACAAGAAAAAGGCTTTTTAAAGTATGTCAACAGGAAGAGGAGGCCTAAGGAAAATCCTGAATGAATGCCTGATGAAGGAGGTCACCTTACAAGTAGAGATGAGAAAAAGGCAGAAGCATTTAATGCCTTTTTTTTTTTTTTTTTTTTTTTTGTCTCAGTTTTTAATATTAATGATAGATCGTGGACTCTCTGGTCCTCTGGATTAGAGAACCATGCTGAGGGAGCAGTGTCAATGATCACCAAAATTTTAAGGGACTAGTTGTATTAATTTAACATGCATAAGTCCATGGAGCCTTATGTACTGGCATTCAGAGTACTGAGAGTGATAGTGGATGTTATAGCTGGATCCCTTTCAATAGTTTACCAGAAGTCAGCGAGGTTCCTACTGACTCGAAGGTAGCCACTGCTACCCCAGTTTACCAAGTGCATGGGAGAAGATTCAGGAAAGTACCTGTTTCTGTTAGTCTAATCTCAGCACCTGGCAAAGTTATGGAGACGGTTGTCCTGGAGAATTTTGAAAGGCGTTTAACAAACAAAGCTACTATGAAGCACAGTCAACAGATGCTCTAGTGGAAGGAAAATCTTGTCTTAGTAATTTGATATCCTTCCACTTTGAGGTCACCCGCTTAGTGAATGAAGGGAAGGTGAAGGACAGAATCATTCTGGATTTTATTGTCATTTAATTCCAACCTTCAGAGCATCCTTCTGGAAAAACTGTCCAACTATAACATGAACAAGTTCACATTATGTTGGGTGATGACCTGGCTGAGTTGTATATCTCAAGGAGTTGTAGTAAATGAAGCTGTATCTGGCTGGTGGCCAGTCACTAGCTGTGTTCCACAGGGCACAGTTCTAGAAACAGTTCTGTTCACCATTTGTGTCAATTATCTGAATACAGAAGTTGAATGCATTGTTATTAAGTTTGCTGATGATAGTAAACTGGAAGGTTCTGTTGACTCCCTGGAGGAATGAGAGCCTTTCAGAGGGACCTAGATGGATTGGATCATTAGGTGATCATCAGTGGCAAAATACATTTTGGGATGCATAGCCATCTAGTCAAAAGAGGTCACTGTCCCACTGTATTTATTGGCATGACCTTATCTTGAATATTTTGTGCAGTTCTGGGCTCTACAATATCGAAGTATTAAGATACTTGAAAGAATCCAGAGAAGGGCAGCAAATCTGGTAAAAGGGGTGGAAGGCTTGTCCTGTGACGAAAAGCTGAGGATACTCGAGTTGTGTAATATGCAGAAGATGTTAATCCAGGACTCTGGGACATACTTCCTAGAGATGTAGATGATAGATGATACTCTATTCTTGTAAATGTTCAAGAGGATTTTGGATAAAGCCCTTAACAATATGTTTTAGCTTTCGGTTAGTCCTGAAGCAGTCAGACAGTTCAACTCAATGATTTTTGTAGTTCCCTTCCAAATTAACTAGTCTAGTCTAGTCTAATCGAGTCTAGTCTAGTCTGTTATTTAGGAAGCAAAGATTTGTACTGGCTTTTAATTAACTCCTGGCCATATTAGAATGTAAGGCCACATTACAAAGCATAGCAAATACCAAAGAGTGTATTATTTTTGGAGGTACACTTCCCTGGATGAAGCTTAGGACTTCAATGTTTTTCATATAGCTGCCGCTACCTTTGAAGAGAGGGTGTTTGAATAGATGCTGAGAAAAGAAGTGGATTTTTCAAGGAAAAATGGGTGCCATTTGGACACTTTAGTCATCATTAAACATATCTCAACCTGACAGAATCTATTTCTAGGAAATTTTCACTGGAATACTCTGTGTGTTGTTTTTTTTTTTTAACATGAACTGGTTATTAATACTTTTCATACTGTTTCAGAACAGTGATAAAGAAGACACTGAAATGAGACTGCAAAATTTTGTAGCATGTTGCATGATTCTCAAGAGAACATTGGTTATTATAGTGTATGTGGCAGATCAGAAAGCATGGCAAGGGCCAAAAATCTTAATATTTGATAAAAGCTGCTGCACTTCTCTACTAATCATAGAATCATAAGCTAGAAGGGTAATATATGAATGCAGATTTTCCTGGTGTGCCTATGAGGCATACCTTTGCTGTGTACATGGCTGTGTATCTGAATTAGCTGCTGGACATTATGTTGTTCTGCTTCCCAGCTGGCAGCTGAAATTTTTTTGTGCATCCTGGCTTCCTTTCTTTATCGTCTTTCACGTTTTCCAATGCATTTGCTCTAGAACAGAGATTTGCTTTGTGTACCAGATTGTTTGGGAAGAGCCTGTTCTATCTTTGCTATGCTCTGTTTTCCAAGGAAGTGGTGCCTATGGTAGTTACAAAGAATGAGCATGTGTTAGGATTTGACATTAAAAGAGTGGAGGAATGTATTCCAATTGCGTTTCAACAAGGTTTGTTTCCAGTCGGCTGCTCTCCTGTCTTCTTATTGCATTATGTGAGCTCTTAGAGCTATTTTGGTCACTGTACAAAACGCTTGTTATTTTTTCTGTGATTTGAGCAACCTGTCATTTTTCAGTTACACTCAAACCATTAAAGTGTGGTGGAAAATGTATAAAGCTGGGTATAAAACACGAAATGGGCTCAGACATGTCTATTGTTTGTTAGAAGAGCTGCTCTGTCTATTGATGGATGTAATTGTCATAAAAATAGCAAAGGGGGAGTTGGGCAGAGTCTTGCTTCCCTGTTTATGTGCAGAGATTTGTCACAACATTATTTACGAGAAGAATTTATTGGGACAAAAAAATATCTTCAGCAAGGAAGTCATGCAGGAGAATTTTAATGGTTCCTGTGCACACATTGAGCTTCAGAACGGCAATATCATGTAACAGAGTCAAAATACTTGATCCATTCTTATGTACATGTGAGAATCCCATAAAAAGTCACCCAGTATGCCTCTCAATATGTTTTAGATTATAGTATCTTTAAACTAATTTAATAATGGAAATTTTAAAGTATTCACACTTTTCAAATACTTCTAATTTTGTACTCAAATACTATTGTTTCTATAGTTTTTTTTTTTTTTAATCTTAAAATGCTTAATTAATACTTGAAAGCATAAAGTTTTTTTTGAATTAGATAAGAAAATTCTGCCTATCCTGATGTTTGTGCTGCTTGCCAGAGCTGTGTTTCCATGACATCAGTGTTAAAAGCATGATGACATAAGATTTTCAATTTAAAGCAAGACTGATAGAAAAGAAAATGAGTTCTAAACAAAGTGAGAGAGTTAATCATGGAACGATCACCTACATTCAGCAGTATGACTTTAATTCACTGAAGTTAGTCAAAAAGCAATTTCAGTACTGAGTGGTCCTTCAATACAAGCACTGTAACTTGGTCATCTTAAATCTTAGGAAACAGAGACTGCAATTACACTTAGACAGTTTTGAAAAATAATAGGAGAGAGATTCATCTTAGATGTTCATCAGCATGTGCTTGCTGAAGTGAGTTCAGGTACAAAGATATGGGGCATGCATTAAAAATAATAGTTTGAGGGAAATACAATAGTTCCAGTGTGGAACAATTAAAAGAACTCATTGAAAATGTCGCAGAAGTCAAGATCCATATTTGACATTTTAGTATTTGATTTCATGGAACTCAACATGGGGTTAGGCGTTAATGAGGAAACTCACATATGTTCTCATGCAGGATGTCGCTGACAAATGCTGTGGCTTTTGTTTTATGAGGATAATGAAATGTCTTGGAAAAAAACACTACACTAACACACTTGGAAAGAACTGTCTTGTTGCTTTCTTGTTGAAAAAAACTACCACGTGACTTTCTATACCAGTGTATAAAAAAGGGGTCATGTTATTGATGTTGAAATAAGACTGGAAGAGGCTTCCTGAACCGCTCAGCTGAGTGTTCTCAACCAGCCTGTTGGCGAGATACCATTTAATCCACTATATTTTTTGTCCTTGCTGTATTTATTTGCTTTCTGTTTCCCTTCTGTTTCCCTTCAGCCTTTGCTTTACTCCACAAAGCAAGCATTTTTAAATTCCTGTTGGGGTAGGGTTTTCATTTCTCTGATCATCCTACAAGACTGTCTCCCTGTGTTTTGCAGGTTCAGTTTTTCTTTCATGAAGATGGTTGGCTAGAATTTTATATATCAAGCTGACTGACAGTTAAGAAAATGCGTACTAATCTTGCAATATTTTAAAATAAATTTATAATTTAGTAATATATAGGATTTGTCTTTTTCACAGCCACATCATATCACCTTGATACTGTGTTCTTGTTGATAACTAAAGCAGGCTGTTTTTTATATGAGTTGTTTCAAATGATTGATTCTGAACTTGTAGCAGAAATGTCATTAATCTCTGATACCCCCCTTCAGTACTACTTGCTGTTATCACACTGGGATCCACCTTTCAATTCTTGTAGTAATCCACAGAGTCTCTAGCTTAATGTGTAAGTTCCAGAGTGACACTGTAGAAAATGCTTTATCTAAATCCAGACAAATTATATCTACTTCATTTCTTTGTCTAGGAAATCAGTTATCTTATCAAAAAAGCTGTCAAGTTAGTCTGACACAAGCTACGGTGCAAACACTGCTACATTTTATCCCATATTCTATTTACTTCTATGGCTTTAATTTTCTTTTTCTTCAAAGCCTGTTCTAAGGTCTTGCAAACCGAAGAGGTCAGACTAATAGGCTTAGGTTTGCCCAGAACATTTCTGTCCTTGCTTTTAAATATGAGCACTTCACTTGCCATTCTCCTCTAATATTTGATACTTTCTCTGCCTTCATAGATTTGGAGGCTTATCCCTGCCACTTCAGTGGCCTTTATGAAATCACAGTAAACTTAACAAATCAGCTTTCAGTGAGACATTTTGCTAAAAGCCTATTGAACTTTATCCTTCTCTTTTTTTTTATAATTTAAACTTCTGATTGATCAGTGTGATATGAATAAAGAATATTCATTGTGTCTACAAAAGGATCACATATAAGATACAAGCAAATACTACTGCTGTGATGATTAAGTGAATAGACAGTGCCCCCTACAACTTAAAGCCCCTTAAGCACAGTAACTGGGAGAGTTTCAAATGGCATAATAATAACAGAGGAAATTATATGAATTGGAGAATTGGAGCCTGAGGACTGTCTAATACTGAGCAATTACATGTGAGAACTTACTTCACACAGGTGTAGAACATCACTGGGCATTAAAGCTGTCAGAATATTTTGGATGTTTATTTTGTAACGTTTTATTTTAGACATTTAAAAGTACAATGAATGGAATGCAATGGTGTAATGCTATGTTATTTTTGTTAACTTAGTATGTCTTTCTGTTACTTTTATGCTTCTATTTTCATAAATACATAGAAGTACAGAAACTAAACCTGCAAATATTTATGGAATTTTCTTCATGTGTATTATAGTAATAGTCAGTGACAGTGTTCAGCTGATGAGCTGGTCTTGACAAAGTGACAAATAAAGAAATTTAATACATATGCAGTTCAGTATATCTTACACTGGCTAGGAGGATGTGCATTTTTTTGTTTTCTCTTTCGTTGTTTTCCTTATTGCTTTCAGTTAGGAGTTGCATCTGAAAATTAATGAAGGTGAAAATTGCAATCAATTGTGTCTACAAAGAACTGGTGTTAATCTGGAAGCAAGGGAGATTAACATTGACAGTACTTTAGAGGAAAGGCCATTTATCAGTGACACCTGAGTTTTCAAGGTAATATCATCACAACCATAAATACTCATTTGGAAGTAGTTTTGCCAGTAGTCTTTGTAAAACACACAGGGGTTTTTGCTGTGGTGGGGTGGTACACAGAGAGTTGGCTACAGCATTTTATACCTTTGCCAACTTAGGCACCGATGCTTAGCAGCTTTTGGAAACAATAATATTTATGTAAATTTAACATCCGAGTGCTATCAGATACTGTAGACAAATGTAACTACTTTATGTGCATCTGTCTCCAGTGTTCCAGCTGCTGGAAAATATTTGCAATATGTAAATACTTTTTTTTGTCATTTCTTGCATATTTTCCTATATTCCTTAACTTTTTACTTCTCAGGCATCTGAGATATTTTCCTTTCACATCTTCTTCCTATAGTTTTCAGACTGTATCTTCTTACAGAAACCAACTGTAAGTAGTTTTTCAAGAAAGCTTAGTACATCCATCTCTATTTGGGAAAGTACGTGCTTAAATTTAAGTATGTACTTAAGACATACATTCAAATGAAAGGTAAGTGTGGATGTGTATGTTGATCACATCCTCACATACTTTTGTGAAGAATGCACTTGCCTTGGTGTCTTCAGAATTAGCCTAGTAACCTTTCAAATGTTTTTTGTCAGTGGGACTAAAATTTTTCAATCTGATTTTACTTTTCTTCAGCTGAAAATAACAATGGGAATGATACCTATATTGATCTGCCAGCAATGTTTTAACTATCTCTGAATATTACTCAGTAGCACAGGTAGGCTCCCTGGTGCTACTTATTCTGTTATTAGAGGATCCACACTGGTAAAGGACAACTTCCTGAACAGAAAGACCACTTTCACTTTGCATACAGAGAATTCCTGTCTGACTCCTGTGTAAAACTTGCACACTTTACTAGGCTAAATGCCTCTTCTCTTTCTTTTCTTCCCACCTAGATCTAATGCAGTAGTTTATGAGAATAGGACTGTATTTTTCCCCTGGCTTCATTTCGGAATCAGAATGCACTTTGTGTCTGTTACAGGCTGTGATGTATGAAGCAGAAAGAAGATTGATTTTCACAAGCTACCTTGTACCTGAAGTAATGAGAGTGGCAAATTACTTGTTCACTGAGCAAACATGACAGGAATGTCATAGAGGGAATTTATATATATGCAAACACATGGGGGTCACATCAGTGTTACTTTAACAAAGTGACCTTATCCACCACAGGGGCATTTTAAAATCTGCATTAGCTTACAGAGGAAAGGCTAAATAAAGCTGCAAAGACCTGCATTGCGTGGGATGATGAAACTAACACAGCTAATAAATAATGTAATATTCAGCACAGCACGGAACATAATTTAAATGGCTGCATTATTTCTGTAGCAGAGACATCGGGTCAGAAGTGGTTTCTTCTACTCGTTTACTCATTTAAGGTTTCTCTGAAGTTGAAAATATATTTTTGTAAAAAGAAAAGTGAGAGAATGTGAGTCTAATTTTCTATCAAGTTTTTGTCTCAATCTCTTCATCGGGATTCAGTAGAGAAATAGGCTTACGCTTCTCTTTATGAACACTTGCATTCACAGGGTATACATATTTGCAGAAGACAAATGAATCTTACTGACACTAAAAGTTTCTACATGTGTAAAACAGGAATGAATGAATTCTGAAAAGCTTCACAGAAGTTGA
Organism: Tympanuchus pallidicinctus; assembly: GCF_026119805.1. Taxonomy (NCBI): domain Eukaryota; kingdom Metazoa; phylum Chordata; class Aves; order Galliformes; family Phasianidae; genus Tympanuchus; species Tympanuchus pallidicinctus. Next base: position 31,394,535 of record NW_026294802.1, read on the forward strand.
TGCTTGTAAAGGAGAAAAAGAAAAGGTGAAAGAGAGAAAATTGCTGTTACTGCCAGGAAACAGATGAGAATTTTATTTGTGTATGAGCTCTAAAGGGAAGAAAGCAAGCTATTATTTTCTTACTTTTTCCCTTCCTCAACAATAAAGATTGCATGAGGTTACACTTCACTTAAAATAGGAAAGCAAGGCAATTTAGTTCTGGCTGTACAATGTAAAGTAACTCCCGTGTGATTCTCCTCTATTTCAGAACCATCAGTAAGGTGGGCCAGTCTCACTCCCAGAAGCAAAGAAGGAAGAAAGTAGAAAGTCAAAAGTTTATGGAAGCTGCATTGTTGCAGTGGATATGGGAGATACATGTCTGCTCGTGGCAGTTTTAGTGTAGCCAAGTGGTTGAGAGAGAGCTGACAGTGAAATGGAGCAGAGATGAAGAGAGCCTGTATGTTCACAGTCTGCATCTGATGAGCCATGGAGGCCAGGGAGAAGGGCTTCTGCTGACATAATCATCTGTGAAGGTTCTTAGCAGCATCAGATGTAGTTTCACTCTGAGAAAAAAATCCAGCAGTTTTTTAGATACTTTTGTCATTCATTCATTCTGAAACAACCTATCCTCATGTCCATGATACTGGACCTGAGGGGTCTCATGGAGTACATGTCAGAGGAAAGGAATTTTCTGGAGCAAAAGTAACAAATCCTTCATATTCATTTTGTTTTGGTGTTGATGAAGAGCCAGTCACAGTACAATCATCTCCCATTCAAACCGCCACCTGTTTGCTGGTAAATTGTGTTTGTTTTATTTTGAGTGTGTTCCTGGTACCTCAAAAAAAGCCATCTTCCTCTTTCCTTGCCTCTGAGCACATTGAAAAATGAACTCAAACAAGGCAGTTTTTCAATTTTTTGTCCTACTGAAAGTGCTGAGAATTCATTGGGCTTATTTCCAATATTTTGGGGTTAGAGACTGAAGGAAATGTTTGTTATGTATAATGATTGTATTTTTTTTTTTTTTTTTTTCACAAAGCTGATTTCCAAATGTAAACATCTACTGCAGTATGGCTGTTCTTAGCTTTGATTGCCTTTGGCTTATGAGGCATTATTGGGGGCTGTAAGGCTGTAAGCAGAAAGAAAGAAAAATAGAAAAGGAGAATATCTCACAGAGAAAACCATTCAGACTAACAGCCATAGTTTTGTCTGTGCAGCTCTGCATCACCTCTAGGAAAAGCAGACCTCATTTCAGACCTCATTTGTTCTATTTAACGCAGCCTGTTATGTTAGTGCAATAATGGTACAGTAATGGACTGAATTTTATTTCCTGAATCCACTTAATTGACATGGAGCAGAGTTGCAGGGGCTAATAGTTGCATTTCAAAGATGAGGCCAAATGCTTTCTATTTCCATTGTCTTCTTGGATATTGAGCGAATCTCACGGTCTCCCCTTGTTATCTGTTTGCCTGCTTTGCTGATGAGATGTATCCATCCCAATCCCTTGAGTTTCTTAGACTACAAACTATTCACTGTTTATTTCCAGGGCTTTAATGCTACAGTCTGGCTTCTGATTGTGTTCCATCACTGCTGAGACACTTCTGTCATTCTCAGGGAACAGTGCTTCATGCCCTGTCTGTGCTTATGCAGCCACACTGGTTGCTGTGAGTGGCCAATGCACACAACCCAACCACAGGTCTACTGTTACATTGCCTAATCAGTTTGAAACTTAGCATCATCTCCCAGCTTTTTCCTATTGCAGCTGCTGCATGTTATGGCTGCTTTAACTGCTAAGAGACTTTTTTTATACTTCTGCTGATGGCCTCTGAACTGTTAGTCCCCATCTGGAGCTGCTACTTACAGTGACTTTTCTTTTAATTGTGCCTATTGTGGGACTGCTAAAAGATAGTATTTTTGGCCTTCTGAAAGATAAATGTCTTAAATAATGCAGAATAGTGCAATAGTCTTGTGGTACAGAAATAGTGTATTGTCTTTCTCAGGACTGGGAAACCTGGCAATGGCAGTGATCCCAGATTTGCTGCATCAGAGCTCAAACTCTCCTCTTTTTTTGCAGAAAAGCTTCTGCTAGATTCAGTGCTGGTTTACACCTTGAGTGCTGAGCTATGAGCAGAGGTTTGTATCCTCACTCTGCCGCCCTGAGGGGCTGCTGTTCCCACACAGATAGGTTGGTGCTCTTATTTTGTTCCCACTGCTACTGTTTTTCCTTGTGTATTTTTCTGCTGTACATTTGCAGCAACTGCATTACAGTCTGGTTTGCTTAATGCTTTGAGTCCCACGGGGTTTTATGTAGGGTTGGGAAGGTGAAGAAGAAAAATTTCATTTTAATGACTTGGCACCAGCGGTGTTGGAGGTAGTAAGACAATCCAGGAGTGAAAGAGTTATTTCACATTCTTTTCACAGCAACAGCTATGGAAGGACACATGCTTGAATGTGTATTCTTTTTATTATTATTTACAGTGACAAATATTTCCCATTAGTTTTGAGTGCCTCATAAATGTGGGGCTGATGATGAATACATAGTTTACACTCCTGGAATCAGTGCAAGAAGACAGCTTGGTGTGGTTCACAGCGCACTGCGACCTCCATAGTGATTATTAATCAATCAGGATTTCAGGGGAACATCCACAATCCTAGATAAAGTACTTGCTTATTCCTCTCTTTTTTTTCTTTGTAAACATAATAGCTGAACTTCTGGCAAACACACTATAGATGTGTGACTTCTGTCAAAGGATGCTGAGCTCTCTATGCCCTGATTTCAGGTTTAAAAGGGTTTGGTATGTTCCTCAGTGGGCTGTTAATTTGAATTGCCATGTCTTGTTGCACACAGCCAGGTGTGGAATCTTAGCAGTGTTCAACAATCTCTCAGAGAGCCAGGTTGACAGCTCTAGGGTAAGTGGTATGGTTATGAGTCTGGGAACCATGAGCTGGGTTGTGGAGCGTTGGAGCTTGTTAGTATATAATGTTTTGTTAGAAAGCAATTTGCTCAGAGGAAAGGAATTGCTTTGAAGGAATAGAAAGAGATTTGGGATTTTGAACATGTTGCTGGTTAATTCCCTTTTAAAGCAGTGGTCTGCCTTTCATGGAGCTTGTAGTTGCACAAGATAGCATTGTATATGGGTAGGGCAAAAGGGATATTCACAAATTCTTTCAGGATTCTTGTGAATATAATGGGAGAGAAATGTGAAACCATACTGAAGCAAGGTGTTGGGTTTTTTTTTTCTGCTCAGAAAGAGAAGGCAGACTAGTTCCAGGCATTGTAAAATGGCAATAATTTTGTTCAAGTGACCAAATTTGCAACTTTTCTAGTATAAGTGAGGTGGAATAGGCATCATTGTCCTATTGACTTATCAGCAGAAACGTGACCATTGTGCTGAGTTGTTTCTTAGCCAGATCCCTAGGGTTCTTCTACAAAGACTGAGAAGTGAGAGAAGGTTTCATTATTATACCTCTTGCCACTCTCTGCAGAGCTGTAATCCTTAAGCACTACAGCCTATGTTCCTGAACGTGTCATTGTGGCAGGGAGAGAGGTATTTTGTCTTTGAACGAGGTTGCTGAGAAATATGCTGTGTTACCTTGTACTTGAACCACCACAGTAGCTTGCTGTTGTAGTGAAAACATCTCTGAGCAAGATGAGGGTAGCAAGATGTGCAATTTCCTTTGGCGCTGTAAATCAGATTTTTTCATTACCCTTTGGACAGACAGGAGAGAGACTAGAGAATCTGCCTGTCTGAGGCCCTTATGCCAAACTACTCAAATCTTCCTGACAGGATTTCTCCCAGGATTTCAACCAGGATTGGTTGGTATATATGCTGGAAATCTCTTTAAATCTGTTTTGTCTTTATGACTGAGGAGCAGAATCCAAAAAGAGTCACAATCCCAAAAGCTAAAAAATCCACTGCACATGGCTGGCCTAAAGGCACCAGTGGAACTGCTTTTGTTTAGCAAAACCTATTGCAGAGCTACTATTGCTTGGGCTTTAGTATAAAACTGATGGAGGTGTTGAATTCTTCTGGAGGAATGATGACAAAACAGGGAGAAAGGTTATACTGACGGTGTGTATAGCTCCTTTAAAGCTAAGCACGATTTAGGACTTAGGAGATGTTAACCAGACACTAATTTTTTAATTCTCATTAATTCAAGAAATGATTTTAAAGAAATATTAAGAGAAGTAATTCTTTTTATGTATTTATCTTTGCAGGATGAATAAGAGATACTTACAGAAAGCAACAAAAGGGAAGCTGCTAATAATAATATTTGTTGTAACGCTGTGGGGGAAATTAGCATCTGGAGCAAATCATCATAAAGGTAAGAAATTTTGTTTATATTATATTGATGTATCTCAACCCTTAGTTAGCAAATTCAGGAGTGTCCATTTTGTAGGACCTTTTTTTTTTCTCTAGTATATATTTGTGTGTCCTTGTACTGGTTCACAAATCAATACCCAAGGCACTCTTATTAATTTGGGGGGAATTTAAGTATTTTCAATTTTTATTTCAATTTTCCATTTTCAGCAGTCTCCGATTTTAGCATCTTCTCAGTCAATTTCAAATGATGGTACAGTTGAAAAGGTAGTGCAAGAAGCTTGGCAAGTCAAGGAATCAAATATATGATAAAATAGCTATATTGACTAGTTTCTATGTGTGCCTCTGATAAATTCCTGCAGTGAATCTTGGAAACATTATGTTGCTACTGTGTACAGTTACTTGTCAAGGCTAAGTTCATCGAATGCATGCTGAGTGTGATTCTTTCTCCTTACTTTCCAGTACCATTCTTCATTCCTAGTATTCTTCATCCTTCATTCCTTTTCGGTTCATTCCATGGACCGAAAAGCTATACCAAAACTTTGACAATGTGAGTTTTTTCTTCCTCCTAGTTGTTCCAGTCCTTAAAATGCAGCAAAAGGACAAGGAAAACTAGCATTCCTTTTTTTCTTTTTTTCTTTTTTTCTTTGTCCTTCAGGATGGAAAAAAGTTCTCTGGATCTATTAATTAAGGTCTTTTTTTTAGGCCAATATATCTTGAAATGTGATCTGCTATATAACATGATTTTGAAGTCCACTTCTTCATAGAGTGTCTGTTGGCTGTTTATCCTCTTATTTGAGATCAGAATACTCTCTAATAATTTGCGTAAAAGAAGTAAAGAATTAAACATAGGGAATGATTCTAATACAGCATATCAGTTCATCTGACTTCATTTTCACAGGATCGTAGAAAATGAAATGAATGGCCTGGGTTGAGAAGGGTCACAATGATCATCCAGTTTCAACCCACTGCTATGTGCAGGGTTGCCAGCCACCAGACCAGGCTGCCCAGAGCCACATCCAGCTTGGCCTTGAATGCCTCCAGGGATGGGGCATCCACAGCCTCCTTGGGCAACCTGTTCCAGTGCATCACCACCCTCTGTGTGAAAAACTTTCTCCTAATATCTAACCTAAACCTCAGTTTAAAACCATTCCCCCTTGTCCTATCAGTATCCACCCTTGTAAACAGCCGTTCCACTTCCTGTTTATACACTCCCTTCAAGTACAATGAGAATCCACAGTGAGATCTCCCTGAGCCTTCTCTTCTCCCTGCTGGCCACCCCTTTTTAAATGCAGCTCCTTCTGATAATATAATTCTGTGAGCAAGTACTTTTATATATCTAACTGCTGGATATTTTTCTGCTGTGAGAAGATGTTTTTCTTCAACATACTCACTGACTAAAGACTTCAGGATGCAGAGGAACTTAAAGCAAAGTCTTCTAAATTGTTATTTAGGTGCAATCTGATATGGTCCTGCAGGTCACCAAAGATGGGCATTATGCCAGATAGGAACCTTGCTGATTCACTTTGTTCAGCCTTTGTTCCCTCTTTAAACTAGAATGTGGATTTGTGTTCTGGCTTGCTAGAAAACAGCTTGTTGGAAAAGAGCCAAGCTATCCTAGCATGAATTCATAATTCTTTTGTTGGTGATTATCTTTCTTTAGAAATCAAAAATCCCATTTCCAGATCATTTTTATTCTATTCACCAAAGGCTGATCAAGCTGTATTTGCTTCTGTCCAACTGAAACTTTATCAAAGCATGTTTACCAATCTTTCTGAAAAACTGATGAATGAAACCTGTCACCAGGTAATTCCTGGAAAAAAAAGTAATTAGAATCCTAAGGACTACTTGGAAAAACAGTACTTCATAATCGAGAATCAAATGATCCTACCCTTCCTACCCTCAGGCAGACTGATACTTCTTGCTAACTTGGTATCATCCACAAAATTACTGATAATGAACTGGATTTGTCCAGCTCATAAATAAAGAAACTGAATGAGACAGGCCTTAGTACTGATTCCTGGGGAACACCAGTCAGGACCGAATGTCAGCTGGATGTTTTTAGATGAAAAATGTGAACATGAGCTCTTCCCTTCCCTCATCCCCCCACCCCCTTGTGAAGTCAGCTTGTTAACATTAGGGAATTCTTTACATTTCAGCCAGTTGACAAAAAGCTTTGGTTCTTCTTTTAAGTTATAACTTGTCGTATAACTTGTTATTTAGCAAAATATATGAAGATATCTTCAGGGAACCATAAAAAGAAGAAACATGACTTGAGTGTTTGATTTAGAAAAGCAACAATTGTGTATGTCCAGGTTATTTTAGGAGGAAAAAAAATATGCAGAAGGATTTTGTCATAGGTGCAGTACATCTCTGAAGCAGCTGCACTCATATAGGGTTGGTTGTTTTTTTAAAGCACAAGTCAAAGATAGGCAACTCAACTATTACTGCCAAGGAAACTGGGAGTTTAACTTTCATTCTGCCATAAACATTCTCCCCCCCAACAGAAAAGAAACTAAAGTGCACTGAAGGAAAACTTGGCACTGCTCACCTTCACCAAAAGTCCCCAAATACTGAGAAAAGTGTGTTTCTTCAGTGATAATTATCCCTACCATCATTAATCTTCATTTACAGGAGTCCTTACCAACGTATTGATGTGACAAACCCTAATGACTTTGAAGGAGCCCCTACAGTTTCACAGATCAATAATCTACATTTTAAAAAATCTTTACTTTCCTCTATTGATTTAGTCATATTACGCATCAGTTGCACCAACTCTTAAACCCATCTCTTTTTTTGAAGGCTATTGTCAAAAAAAGAGAAAGAAAAAGAAGGAAAGATCATCAACGTGTGAAAAATTGTTTAATGAGCATTCTGCTTTCCAGATAGACTACCACAGTGATACAAACACTGACTCTGACAAGCCATCTGTAGACTTGTTGCGCTTATTTCAGTGATATGGCACAAACAAGAAATTCCAGGTCAGCAGCAAGAGAAGCAAAGCCTTAAGCAGGAAATAGGAAACCAGGCCATGAGGCCCAGATGAGGCTGCAACCGCCAAAGCTGCCATCTGGGATTTCAGGTTACAGCTTTTTGGTGTCAGGTAAGTGAGTAGCTAGTCCTCTTGAGAAGACTGGTTTGAAGACACTTCTGTTCCCTCATCTTGGCTGACTGTTAAAGGTTCATCAGTCTGGAAGGAAACACTAGGAGCTGAAAGTATGCCCTCATGGTGTTTAAAAGAAAACACCAAACTTACCTTTTAATTTGACTTCTGAAAAGAAGCAGGAACTCAACTTTTTCCTTTTAATTTCACTGTGAACTCATCTGACGAATCTGAATGAATCTGAATGAACGAATCTGACTGCAGTATCTTATACGCTTGTACAGTACTAGATATAAATGAAAAGACAAGTAAAATGTGGAATGTCAGTATACAAAAGGATGTCGTCAACGTTATAAGTCTGAAAACTGATATGCTTCGAGGGCAGCCAAAAGATTTTTACTTCAAGAAATCCATAAGAGTTTTATACTCTGAGACTGATCCTGATCCTCCTACTCATTGCTTGCCCTTGGAAAGCAAATAAACCTGTGCAAACATATTGTCTTCACTGACAGATGTGGCAGGCAGGCATCGGTTCAGCATCACTGCCTCCTTGCTCTTTCTGTCATAGGGAACATGAATTGATTTGGTGACCATTGTATCTTAACCTGTATTAAAGGTTTCAAGTATAGGACTGGTCCTTTTGAGAAGGAAATACACCAATACGCCCCTTACAAGCACTCCTTTATAGATAAGAAACAAACTTAGATGCAGTTTCTACCTTTAAATAAAACTCTCAGAATTTGGATTTCTTTGAGCTTTTCATAATTACCTTTTTTTTTTTTTTTTTTTTTTTTTTACGTTGATAACAGAATAAAATTATGTGGATAAATTAAGGGTGCTTTTCAGTCTGAGCCTACGTTCATTGGGGCGCTCTTTGGAAGTGCAATAATGCTAACACTGCACTGAGTCAGCGTGTGACCAGACTCCTGGCGCTGCCTGACCCCTGGAGTGTGGAATTGATCTGTTCTAAGCAGAGATAACATAGCACTTCGTTAAAATGTGTGCTAATGGCCTGTGTGTGTTACCTCAGTGCCCTCATACTCATTGTATGCACAAGGAGTGAAATTCACTGGTGAGTTAGGACATCATTTTTGGTGGCTTAATGGGTGATTTATGTCATATCTGTTGTTCACAAAGTGTGTGGGAATTGAGGCATGATGGTGAATATTGCGCAAACTCAGTGTTGTGAATCTCACCTTAAAGATACCATTGATTGTCTGACCCTTGTGCTTGATTTTCTTCTAGATGGACTCCTTTTTCGTTATCGATCAACTGACATTCATCTCATTACCTATGTGTAAATTTGATGCTATAAATGTGATCCCATGCTCAGCATAGATGACAGTTTTTAAAGTCTGTGCTGGCTTGCACTCATTAGGCTCACAAGACAAAACTTTGCCATGTAGCTTTGAAATTCAGTAAAGGCGATGCCTAAGCCGAGATGCTTCTGAGCACTGATGTTTAGTTCCGCTTATTTGTCTTCCTGATTTGCTGTTTGCTGTATGTTTAAAAATGAAGCCATAGAGCAGAAGACAGTGTTTGCTTCATAGTCATTGTTGCTACAGGCCAAATGATACTGCTGTGGTGGCTCTGGGAGAAAGCCTCCAGAGGACACGGTGGTCAGGTTGAAAAGGACAGAGACAGGATGCCTACAGCAGGAGCACAGACTGGGGGATGACTGCGAAGATCAATGAACAGGCACACAGCCTTTTGAGGTGATGGAAAAAAGGGACTTAAAGAGCTATGTATGACTGTGTTGAAGATTTCTGCTATGAGGGCAGACCTGGATAGAAGGACCCACATGACTAAGGGCGGATTTATTTATAAGCTCTTTTATTTTGTTCAGCTTTCTGCTCAAAACCACTCAAAACCTCTGTTCTAGGGTATATTTTTGTCTGTTTTTTTTACTGAAGTTTTAGAGTGCTCTGTCAGAAAAAGTCCAACACAGACCTGAGACTGACTTTGGTCTTCTTGCATTTTGTATGCAAAATCATGTAAAAATTTATTGAATGCTATATAAACTAGAACACTGCAGAATATGTATTACAGATTCTATTGCTGGGAATCACAGTGAGAATTACAGTCATTCAGAAAGGTGGGTGAAGGATTCTATCAGCCCTTTATTCTTGTGTCTTATTCTTGCATTAAGACTGTGCACGTTATTGACCATCATGTTTGGAAGCTTGGGTGAACACATACAACAAATAGCAGCTAAATAATGCTGTCTATTTTGTTTTATTTGGCACACTAGGGGATTCTGGTGCTTGAGATATACATTCCTAGTGTTTACAATCTCAGTGTCTAGGTAAGAACGGCCCCAGTGGAAACATGGGAGACCTCCCAGGTATACAAACTTCTATGTTTCTGTGGAAAGAAATGTGAGTCTATAGAGCTTTGGTATGAATCTACTCTTTCTGTTGAGAATTTTACACTGTGTAGAAGACAGCATTCATAATGCAGACTGCTTGCACTTAGTTTTAAAGGCATTAACTAAGTGCAGAGAATCTAAACTAGACCAAAGATATCCATCCATCCAGCTAAGTAAGCACAAGATAGCTACATGCTCCTTCCTGAAAGAGTCCTGGAGGAGTGGCATTCTTTGAGAACATAAGAAGTGTCGTTTGAATGGCTTTGAGCTAAAGAGTGCCGTGTCTGCAAGTCCTACCAGCTACATGATTCAGGCTCTGACATGAAGCAGCAGGCATACCATGTCTCTTGCTGTTTGCCCTTCTTTGAAGTGCCTATACTATCACATTTTGTGTGGGATCAGATTCCCCTCTATGTGTCTAATATATGATTTCTGCAGGTATGGGCCTATCAAAGGATGCAAGACTTGTTCTGTATGTTCCCAGTTCTTGATGGGAATTAAGTGGGAGAAAACTGAATTTTTAGAGAAGGGAATTTGCAGACACATAGAGATGCATGTGGATGTCTTAGGAGTTATCAGGTGATGCTGGAAAATGCCACTGGGGACTGTCAAAATATTAGATTGTGGCATCCACTCCTATATTGTTGATCTGTCAGTACTGCTATCTGATATTCTGATATTCTTTTGTCAAATGTGCCAAATGTGCTCAAACATGGATAATCTTATCTCTTGTGAGAGTTTGTCCCAGAGATAGATTCTCTTAAATGAGAATGCTTTGTGTGCAGCTTTCACTAACTTAATTCTGAGTGTAATTAAGGTTTAAATATAGAAACAAAGGAATACCATAGCCATTTTAGCAGACACGAGGAAGAAAGCTATTAGATGTTCTTATCTGGCTTCAGCATTAATTGAAAGTTTTAGTTATATCATGATCAGAACCTGATCCCAAAATTGCCATTTGCTTGAAGATAAAATAGAACACAATCAGTGAAACACTTTCATATCAGTATCTGTCAATGCAATCTAAAATGTTAATACAATATCTGTTAGAATTCAGTAGATAGTACTCCTTAGCATTCTGCCAGAGTATAAAAGAAAATAATTTTCTCTGGCCACTGAGGTGACTGCAGTTCTGTGGTTTACTGGGGAGTAGTTACAGAAGTCAAGACAGCAGCAGAATTATGCCAATTTATTCTCTGTGCTACTGGTTCCATCACACTAAATGGCTGCCTTCATTTTTGCCCTCCTTTGCACCTTGAGATAGAAACATGCTGTTCTTGAGGTAGCTATGGGAAGAGAAGCTGGAGGGTTGAAATAAGATATATCTTCCTTTATACTGATTACTTAATTTTTTTTCCATTATTTTTGGTTAGTGTTATGGTTTCTTGATGTTTTTCTAAAATGAAAATGCATAGTGGTTCTTAATTTTTGCCCTGATTCTGTAATCCCAATGTCAAATTACTAGCTTTTCATGAGTTATATGATAATATTTATCCTTAAATACATTCAGATTTTGTGTTGCAGTGGAAAGAAGATGATTACATAAAAGATTATAATCTTGTAAAAGTTACATACTTGGTTGATTTTACAGCTAGAACTGCCAGACTTTTTAACATTTTTCAGCACCCAGTTTAGTTAGTACTCTTATCTTTTCTTGAATAGCTGATTTTTTAATCTGATTTCCATTTTTTGAAGACTATTTTTTCCCTTAATTTTTGTTAGGAAAATACTGTATGATGCTGAGAATAAAAAACCCACAGCACACTGATTCTTTACTTACCTTGCTGTTACTTGTCCTATCTAGACTAAACACTGATGTTTTGTAAATACTAGAATACTATCTACTTTTCCAGATGTGTATTCTTGGTTTCAATTTAGCCTTGCTGATTTGTTACATACACTAAGTAATATGTTATGCTAGATTTCTTTAATGTATGAAACACAGAACTTATATTTTCATGCACCACTTTGACTAGACCCACAAAATAGTATGGAAGGAATTTTTAGCCTCTTTGATAGTTGCCTTACTTCAAATAGTGTTGTTTTAATGGCAACAATCTCTTGGGTTTGTTCTTCAGAATTTTCCTTATTGTTTCATTAGCTTGTTAAGTGCTCAATTAATGTAGCACATAGCTCTATGTTATTGAAATTGGTGTTTTTTTCTAGCATTTCCAGGTTTAAAATATCTCTATCTACAGAACTATTCAGTGACTGAGAAACTCCTGTCATGCATCATGAAGTAGTGCGATACACTGCGGTGAGCTAATAGGAACGTTTCTGCCACTTGTGCTCACTCCCCAGTCTTGTTTCCCTTTCTGGAAACATTTTTATTCATTGTGATTATACTGGTTGTGTTGTTTTTAAAGAGGATCCTTCCAATATAGCCTGATAGTATAGGAGATGTAAATAGGAAAATTATTTACATATTTTGTGTCTAAGACCATGAAATGATCTTTCTTTGGTGGAGAAGCCAATTAGTTATTTCTCTACTATCATGATAACTTTGTTTTTTTTTCTTTCCTCAGGGAAACTCTCATAAAATTTTAATAATGTTTGAGACCATCAAACAAGAATATAATAGAAAATAAAAGCCTGAATAGTTTATAGTTTCCCTTATGATTGAGTGTATGGGAACTACTGAGTTACGGCCTGAACCTCTGACTGATCACCTGAGGCGAGCCATGAGTCAGCCAGAGGAGCACAGCTGAAGGCAATTCACCTGTGCTGCAGGAAAGGGTGGAGCCAGGCTCCAGCCCTCCTAGACCTATTTAAGAGCTGGCTACCAGCAAGTAAGGATCTCTTTTGGAGATTGCCTCTGTTGGTGTTTTGTGGTGAGCCCAGCATAAGGGTAAGCCTTCCATTTTATTCTCTTTTGTTATCATTGTCCACTTTGCCTAACTCTCTTGATTATATTGTGATTGTAACCTCTTGATATCCATTGATTATACGTTGTCCAAATTAAATGTGTTAAGATTGAATTCTTTTCATAGGTTTGACATAATGGGTCAACATCAGAGCATAATTAGAGTCTGATCCTTAACACTAACCAGATATCTAAATTTACTGTTATGGTGGAAATAGTCAAATTCTACCATTGAATTTTAGTCTAGTCTTAAGGTTTCTTGTGCTACTCCTCAGGTTTTTAACTTGCATTCCATACATGCAATAATGACTATCCTGTATATATCTACTCTGCACACCTGTTATCCTGCTCTGGGTATTTCACATATTCAGGTTTGGGGGTTTCTGCTTGGAAAGTTTCATCCCATGTTGAGATTATTTCTATAGCATCCAGGGGATATGTTAATCAATCTTTCATCTGCATTAATTTTCTGCTGATGATCTCTAAAGGCTGTGCCCTTCTCTCTTGATACTCTTCACTGAATTTAGTCCATGGCAGCATTAAGTGATTGCTTGTACAAAGTCATATTTTAGAACAGCTGTTCTTTAGTCATGCAAGTGCCAAGAAAATGTTCAGAATCAGTCATCTATTCTGCAGAATTACAGGAGAAAAATTCTTTGTGTTTTTTTTTTTCATTGCCATTTGTAAAGTTTCTTCCTGCAACAATTCTTTTTAGTTCTATTAACTGGGGAGTTGGGGAAGACTTAGCATTTTATTGCTCACTGTGGCAATCTTCTCTGTAGTGGAGGCTTGTAAAAGGGTCTAATTTGTGCTGAAGATCAGAGGGTTGATCTGAGCCCAAGCTGCACAAACCAGCAGCTCGAAACAGCAAAGCCTGCGTCTGCCTGTGTCCAGATGCACAGAGACAGGAGGCATGGATGAAAGAGAAAAACACAAGGTCATCACTGATGAAATAACTTATGGGCCCATTTCAGTGTTTTAAAATGCTTATCATTTATTGTAGCTCTGCAAAACACTCAGTGCTTTTCAAACATAACTGAATACTCAGAATTATTCACATCATGCCTAAGAAAGGCATCTCTCTTCGGTTCTCTGAAACACCTGTCAGAGCTCATTTCTTTCACAAAGTGAGAATTCAAACCTCCAGTCTAATTGTGAATACTTCCCTGAATTGATATACCAGGGAGTATGCAAACTAGTGCAAACCTGGAACTTTCAGAAAGTCTTAATTTGGGTACAGTTCCTTTATCTGCCTGAAAATTATTCTTGAGTGCCAGAGTCATAATGTCCAAATAAAATTGTAAAGGTCTTATTTTATTTCTGATGATCAAATAGAGTCTTGCGTTACAGGTCAGAAGCTGACAAAATTTTGTCTGTGACAGATTCATTTTTATCTAGCTGCATATCCTTCTACGATTGTCATTTTGTTCCATTAAGAAAGCGTTGATGCTAAAACTTGGATTTGTCATTTGCTCCATATCTCCTTGTTGAGTTAAAATATACAGAAACACAGGGAAAATTCTTGAAATTTGCAGAGAGAGAATACTAAAAATTTGACCTTCCAATTAAGGTGTGAAAGTACCATTTGACAAAGAGGTGACTACAACTGAGAAAAACTCACTTCTCCACCTAGGTGGGAGCAAAGCTACAGCATATTGACTGGAGAAGGAAGTCTGGCTTGGGGGTTTGGATGACAGGAAGCAGGAAAATCATAAAAGAGCAGTCTGCTTTGTGCAGCTTTCTTTTACCAGACTGAGCAAAAATTCTGTCTGTAGTGATGAGGAGGCTGAGGCAGGAGCTGCCAAGTCTGTCTTGTTCTTTTTTTTCCCCATAGATTTGTATAACTCTTGTACTGAAATTGTTCTCAAGTAAATGCGATGGAATTCTTTTTGCGAAATACTTACGGCTTTGCTATCAAGTGTCCTTGAATGACTGAAGTATAAAGCTGAATTTGTGGGTTATTCTGAGTGAATGCAGAGCTGTTGAAGAGATACGGTTGAGAAAAGTGTTCTGTTAAGACCAACACAAATCCTGGGTGGATTGTGCAATTAGATTTGAAGGTGCAGTTTGTCAGAATTGTTTCATATGAGTCTCTGTGCTCCAGGATCATGTGCAAGAGGAGAGGTAGGGCTCATAGAAGGCTGGCTGAATTCTGGGAAGGCCAGAATTGTTCCAAATCCAGAATTTGAACTCAAGTCTATATATCTGTCTAGTGAAAGGGAAACAGAGATAAAGCAGGTAAAAATGTAATTCAATTTCAGTGAAAATAGTGAATCTTAAAAAAGACTGAAATCAACGTTAAATTTCTTCAGTGAGCTGGAAGGTTAAGCTATGACAAAGTAAACTTTAAAAAAAAATGACAGCAGAAAGCATTGTGCTTATTGCTGGAAATATCCAGATAATTTGTCAGGATGGTATCTCTGATAAAGCAGATTTTATTTGCAATTGCAATGGTGGGCCTCCTGCAAGCAGGAAAGTATGCAGAAAAGCATTAAATCTTTTATTTATTACTAACGTTTATCTCTTTCTCCTCTGGTTTCTCATTGGCTGAGTACTTCAGGTTCACAATCTTCCTGACACTCAACTAAACATACGGATACTGGATAAACATAAATTTTTGCTAGCTAAGCATATATCACTAGTTAGTTAACTTCTCACACTTGCTAATTCAACACTTGGTCATTGTTTCTGGACATCTGCTCGTCCTTTCATAGAAATAAGCTTGGAAGGAGGATAGAGGGGAACATCTTGATGCCTGCCTGTTGCATCCCAACCTACCCACAGAGCAAGGCAATCCAGCCTTGTGTAGAGGACCTGGCTTCTCTGATGTTTGTTAAGGTGGTTTTTCTTTTGCTGAGGGTCTCTTATCCATACAGATTAGCCCTACAATATGCTTTCTAGTTCATAATACTATACCTATACTATTTGGAACATTTAAAATCTATTGCAGGTTTGCAAGCAAGAATTAATTGCATAATTCAGCAACTGCACTTCTAAAACATGCTACTCACATATATGCTATTTCTACCTTTTCATATCAACTATTTCTAAGGACAAGTTACAAAATGCAAATACATTGTGCTCTACTTCTTCAGATCAGTTCTCCCATTTCAGTATCTAATGCAGAAACATTCCATTCCCACGTTATGAACAACAAAATCAAAGGATTTCTTAAAGTAAATTCCTTATTCAAAACTTTGGTCTGCTTTGGTATGATATGCAAATTTACTATCAGTAGAAAAAAAAGATTACTGGTGCTAAACATTCATCTAAGATGCATTGGCATGTGTCAGATTAACTGTGCAGATTTTGTGAAATGGAACCCAGAAGGTGTGCTAACTGTGAGACACCAGAGAGTGGAAAGTAAATATATTTCTAGTGAGTGAATATTGAGAAAATAAGCATCTGGGAGAAATGGGAATTTTAGATTCTTAATTGCATCATTCACCCCGGAACATCTGCTAGAGATATTAAGAACAAATATAACTGAATCTGAGAGAAGATACAAGTTTAAATAAGGAAGGAAGAAGGGTAATATCGTGCCATCATGTTACACTGCTGCATGCTGCACATATGAAGACTGTGTAAATCTCCTCCCTTTTCCTTTTGGTTCAAATGCACCTTCGAAAAATAAAAATACAGTTTCCATGTCTACGTCTGCCCTTCCAGAAAACTGGAAAATATAGAAATGCTCATCTATCATAAGTAAATAATGGTTTTTTTCATATTTTGTCTCATAATATATGAAGAAGTTGGATCGTAGATGACAAAAAGGTACCTTGCATACTCTGGAAGCTGAGAAATGAATGGATCTTTCATCTTACTTATGCCACTCCTGTTCATAGAATCACTTAGATAGCACAGAAGCTCCTTTACTCCTTTCTCTCATACCAGCCCTGGGAATGGCTCTGTGGGGACTACAGGAAGACAGGGTGGTCAGGGTTACTGCCTAATGCTAGAGATGATGGGATGTAAACAGTTAAAACATGAGAAATTAGGAGGGTGCCCATTATTCCGGTGGAAGGACAGTCTCTTCTCATCCTTTTCTTGACTTTTCAGTTTTTGCTCTGCGTCATTAGATGTCCTTTTCTGCTAAGCAATTTGAGGACAGTATGTATTTCCCATCCTCCTCCTGTCATGAGAGTGCCATCGTTATATTTTGCAGGGTTTACTCTGAAAAGCAGCTTGTATAGAGGAAAAAGGGTGAAGAAGAGAGCTTAGCTTCCTGAGAGGGCTTTGGTATATTGCACTTCACAAATCTGAAATAAAACCTGAACCTCAGAGAAAAAGAAAGCATTTTTAAAATGGTGCCTTTTAAAATTTTCTTAAAAAAAAACAAAAAAACACAGCACCAGAAGGTCCACTGCATATTATTACCTCTAACGATGCCATATTTTAGAACAGCTGTTCTTTTGTTGTACAAAAATGCTCACAATTTTTGCAAATTGCAAAATACAATTTGGACTAGGATCCTCCATTAATGGACTATCAACATTTTATGTTCATGTTATAAACACTTAAAACATGAGGTTTTAGCCAAAAGCCAGAGCAATTATAAGTGAGACTGGTCTGAATAGCACATGGAAATCTTATTTTTTCCAGCTCATGTAGTTTATTTCATCATGGGTGACATTTTCTCTTCATCATTATTTTTTCATCTTTTTTGAAATAAACAGTGAAAGTCTGTTGGATATTACTGGCAGTAAATATTGAAAATAGTTCTAAAGATAATTAATTTGCTGAAGTAAATACCTTTCTAGTTTTGCTTCTGTTTGCAAACACATCTTGGTCTACTGAGGATTTCTTAACCTGTATATACAATAATTATTGTGAAGAACTCGCATTTAAATGTACCACAAGATTTCATTCCTGAGCTAAAGAGCAATGTAAGGCAGCACTTTGGATGCCAGAAAAACTATTCCAAAAACCTGTCCTTTATCTGAACAGATCTGCAGGAGTGATTATAAATGAATTTGCTCTTCTGTTTGATGCTAGGAATACAACAGCACCATAACCCAAGCTAAAAATATGAGAAAATGCCTGACTATGGATTATCCTAATAGAATAAATGTAGGAGAGGACTGTGAAGCCATAAAATATTGCTCTGTTTTTCATAAAAGTGATCACAGGGAAGTAACAATTTCAACAGATTTTAATGAAGTTTTTACATTTGGCATGTACTTTGTACTCATTTTATGGAAAAATCTCCTAGGTCCATGCATAGCAAAGATGAATAATTGAATAGCAGACAGACGAGACACATGAGACTTCTTTGCTACAGAGAACCTGCAGAAAAATGTGGAAATGTTGTTTTACAGTTGTAGATGGTATTTATAAGTTTCAGACTATCTTTGTGTCCGTTTAATAAAGTCAGTTGTCTACACTGAGGGAAGAAATCAGGGGTATGTTTTAAATCTAGCAAACCTGAGTCCTCTAAATTTGAGATATGTATATAAATGCATATAGATATATAACTTTTTTTTTTTTTTTAAAAAAGGAGAATGTTCATAGTATAAAGAGAGCTTTGAAAATCAGTCTAGATATGCTTCTCTCATAACTGGTAACACTTTAAAAGCTCCTGAATAATAGCTAGGGAAATAAATTCCTCAAGTGTCCTGTTGCTTCTTCCTCTGACCTTAGTGTTGCATTTGGACCTGAAAGTCACCCCTCTCCTGAGTCCTGGCAAATACTTGAGATCTTAGAGGTCAGCTCTGCAGCAGAGGATGAATCAGTGGATTTATTTTAGCTAGTTTTAGTTATACACCTATATTATCAGTGATAGAGCAGCTGTGGTTATAGAGCAGTGACCTTCTGTTAGATCTGTTTCAGAATCGTAATAACAGATTCTCATGGGGGCAACCTCCTGAAAGCAGTGACTAATCAGGGACCAACTCAAGAGCAAATTCATGGCTCTGCTGATGTATCTCTTTCCCTTAGTGGATTTGCCTCACAACAGATCAAAACCAGATCCTGCAGGGACAGATCTGAATTTGCTTATGTAAAAATAATGTATTACCTCCTGGGGCTGCTTCTATGTATATTTCTGTATTGATTATACAGGGATGTCCAATTCTGATTAGTTATTAAAGCTGTAGATATCTGAGGTATGGTGATGTCTTAACTTTAACCATGGAATCTTCACTTTCTCTGCTGTTGAAATAATATAGTAAATAATGGTATAAAGATTCAGAAAGTGAATAAAAATGCTGCAATGTATTGCTGTGTTAAAGATTTGGATCCTTCTACTTAGTGCTTCATTTGCCTGTGACTGTATATGTATTTATGTATCACGTATATAATATTTGATAAAAATGAACAGGGACAAAGACTCTAGCAGTCTTTTCATTTTGCTGGTTTTCGTTGCTGCTGTGCATTGCTTTCAGGGCTCTGAACCTTACTTGCACTGCTGAAATTTGGTTTCTGTTCGTTCAGCTGACAGTACCTTTATGTACTAGACTCCACAAATGACTGTTCAAGAAAAATGTAGACGGACATTCCTCTCCCTTGAAGAGATGAGGCAGATTATCAGAAATAATCAGCTAGCATCCATTTTATGCAGCATATTTTCTATAGAAAAAGTTCAAATGAAGAGCAGTCACTGTATGCAAATATCAGAGTAGCTGTGTGTGAAATAAAAAGCAATTCAGTGTCCACTTTTATTTTGATTGCTGTGCTTTTTGTTCCTTGAAACCTAAGACTAGGTGCCTAGCTTTAATACAGCTTCAGGTAATGCAGTATATAAAGAGTTAGCTGTCAAAGCAAGGCAGTACCACTGAAGTCAAGCTCACTCCAGCTGCATCTTCACTATCTGATTTCTCCACTCGTTTATTATTTCTTACAATCCCCTTCTAACTACAGCTGCACATGAAGGATGTGTGCTGAAGTTATTTTCAAGACTTGCTTGTGTCATGAGCACTGTGAAGATAAAACCCCTGCTAGATTTGAGGATGTGATCAGACAAGGTACCTTATAAATGGCATTTTGTCATATCCTATAATGTATCCCTTACTGTTCAGCTTTTTAAGGTGGTGAATTGAAGGGGAAGGCAATTCATGTTTTGTGACAGTCTTCAACGCATTAAAGAAGATTTTGCATGGCTCCCTTCACAACGTATCAATAGTATAGACCTGGACAGTTATTTAATGCTCATATATTTCTTCTAGTGTGCATTTTAGAGTTAAAGCACTATAAATATTTGTCATGAGTCAGTGCAGGTATTCCTAAGGAACTGTGGGTAATGGTTATTTCAGTGTGACAGTTTCATCTAAACTTGAAAATAGGCCTGGCCATGTAGATATTTATAGACATTTATAGATGGCAACTCATTTGCTGACAATTTTTGGAAGACAAATGCAATGCTCTACTGTGTATTGTGCATGGCATTCAGCTTCATCCTTGGGACTTTGAAAGAGTATCTATAATCTACACCACATAATTCTCTACCTACTGATCTTTCAGTCATCTAGCTAAACTGCAGACAATTCTAAGTGACTTGAGGGGTGAAGTTTTGAGGTTCTAATATGGACCTCTGTGTGGAAATTCTGACATTAAAGTATCAAAAAGATCAAAGAATATGCAGCCATAAAAATGTGTAGAGCTACTTTATGGACACAATTATTTTCTGTGCAGATGGTAATTTATTTATACACTGATTCCTTGCAAAATCTTTTTATCAACATTTACATTACAATGGGACCAATAAATGTATTTTCATGATATTTTCATTGCTCTCAGATGGCCCATTTGTCTCTTTCCTCCTTCATCCTCTCACAGTGATGAGAAAGATGTAAGAACTATGGGTGCATCTACTGATTCTCCCATGTACCCTCTCCTACACGTACCCTCTCAGAGGGTTCTTCATTCCCTACATCTGAAGAGTGTTGCATCAGCCCTTCTGGGAAGATGATGCATCTAGCTGATGGCTAACATGAAGAGGAGAAGCTCCTGGAGCTGGATTGGGTGAGGGATGCAAAGCTTGCCTTGAACAGAGGAAATTATTTTCTACTAATTTACTTTAATCCTGTTTATGTGTGTGCTTTTTATGGTCCCAGAATGTTGATGCCCAAAAGGTGCACAGTGAGATCTGCACCAGCATCTTGGTAGTGTCTTGGGTACCTGGCTTATTGCGTGGATGGGCAGTAATCAAGAGGGATGGCAAGCTGATCTGGGCTCTCTTATCATGGTATGCAACATATGAGCTCCTGTAGAGACATGAGATAAAGTGCCAAGCTAGAAGCCATATTCTTGTGCTCTGATAAAGTTCCTGAATACTATTTTATTTTTTTTTTTTAAACTATATATCTCATTTGGAAAAAGGCTTCTCTTTAAGATGTGAATAACTTCAGATGCTTAATTATCTGACAGTTTTTGCAAAATGTGCCTATGGAGTTTTGGGAATGATGATATTTTTGCAGCTTCTAACTTTGTAAAGCAGTGAGAATGGTTTCCTACCAATGATTTCTATCAACCAGCGTTCCTTCAGAAGCATGTGCGAGAGAGTCTGCTTGAAGCATCTGAAAAGATACCAGTTCAGCAGCAAGAGATATCTGAAAGTACTATCTACTGGGAATCCTTGAGCAAAAATATTCTTGATTGCACAGCTCTGAACAGTTCTCCTGGCAGTTTCTTCTCTTTTATTTTGCTTGTTGAAATGTGCTTAGTTTTTCTCCATCTTGAAGAATAGCTGGTTTCTTCTCAGGTCATCCAGCTTCGATTCATAGCCTCCGTCTAGTTACTTATTGATTCATCATACCCATGGCTTACAGACTTGCTATTTATGGAATCAATAACGTATAGGGAAGCTTGTGGCAGGGGAGATCACTCTAAAAGAGAGGATTTCACAGGACTATACATGTGTCTTGTTAGCAGTTTTTTTTTTTTTCTAAAGGCCTGAGTTAAGTTCCTCCCCTGACTCTGCACTTCAAAGAGTTTCCCTGCGGCTCTACAGAAGCAAACTGAAACTTAAGATCTTTTTTTCAGTGAACTGCGAGTTGGGACATCCTACAGAGTTTCTCTTAACATACATGTGGAGCCTGAAGTACTGTGGGGAAATCCTATAAGGCAGGAGTGGGAAAAACAAACAAACAAACAAACAAAAAAAAACAAAACAAGCTATGTAGGTTTCAGAAAGGCAAGTATGTATATATGTACTTGCAATTTGTGGGAGGAATATTTCAAGGTAGGAATCTGATGTTTTGGTTTAATTGACAGACTAAGTGAAAATGCTTTATAGAGCTGCGAAGTGGAATGTGATGTAGTATAAAAGACACTGAAGAATTTAAGAATCTTCAAATTAGTACCACCCTATCAGACGTGAAAATAGATAAAGCAAAGCAAAACAAAGCGAAAACAAACCCCTAAAGATTGACACATCAACTGAAACTCTATCTGTAAAAATAATCAACCAACCAAAAATCTCTTGAGGTTTTTAAAATGTAGAAATGTGGAATTAAAAATATCAAGTGCTTTTTATGGATAAGTTTTGTTAAATTTCATCATATGTACATTCCCAGTTTATACACACTTCTGAATGTAAAAAAATATTTTCAGAATATTTTCAGAATGTTTCTATTTACATATGTACTCATTTATCTATAAAGAATATTTAAGTACCTTTCTGTACAGTGACTTAGTGTTATGAATATTGTATTTGAAAAAATTCTGCACAATGGATATTGTGAAGTTGGTAATTTTTGCTAAGTCCACCTTTACCTCACTGAGTGAATTAAGGCACATAATTGCAGGAGTGATTTCAGTATAGTGTGTATTCTAGGTTTAATCAGCTTAATGATTCTTCAGTACAGGTATCACCTTTTAGTGATGTCCCAGTTTCATCTAGGGTAGAGTTAATTTTCTTCATAGTGGCTGGTATGGTGCCATGCTTTGGATTTAGGATGAAAACACTGTTGATAACACACCGATGTTTTAGTTGCTGCTTTAGTTTTTATCTCAACCCACGAGTTTTAATTTAGTACCCTGATTCTTTCTCCCATCCCTCTGGCAGAGGAAATGAATGAATGTCTGTGTGGCTGTCAGGTTAAACCACAACAGATGTTCAGATGTATCCTTAGAAAAAAATGCTTGTGTTAATTACTTTGAAAATCATTACTTTCTGTTTACTTTTAGTGGAATTTAAATAGTGCTTCCAAATAAGTGGGGGGGTTGTTGCTTTTCTAACCTTGAAGAATTTTAGCCTGAGATGAGTACGTGGTGCTAGGCAACATTTTTTTAAAAAGAAAAACGGAATAAAGCATAAAGACTTTGATAACAGAATTCATTGTAACGTTCAGGTGCTTCATTCAAGTATGAAGCAAGCTTCTTATCAAAGCCTAAATATGTTTCTGCACCTTCCTAAATAAATAAATAACTGTGGAAACAGGTGTACTTGCAATTGACTAGGTGTGTGTCGAGACAGAATTAGAGCACAGGGACACAGAAGCATTTTTCTCTGGGGAAATTACTTTTATCCTACCCTGGACTTCAGCTGCTCTTTCCACAGAGGCACCTAAAGCCTACCGAGGTGCTTGAGCTATTTTATAAGAAGTGTGAGAAGCCTGGAAGCAGGCTGTTCAAAAGGACTATTGAATTTACCTCTCCACCTTGTTACACTAATCCTATTTTATAAAGACTCCCATTCACAGCGCTTTTCTTAAGATGTTACTTCAGGCAAAGGGATACGAGCCAGAGGGTCATTCAGATGCATGGGAGTAAAGAAAACCTTCATTTTTACCTCTGATGCATGCCTAAAATCATGTTAATTTGTCATCTAGTACAACGTGCCCTGAGACCAATTGGGTCAGGTGGAAAGAAAATAAAATTAATAACAAGAGTCATCTGAGGAAGCAGGGGAAACATATTTCCCACAAACTGTGTAAACTACAGGCTTCTGGAGACGGAGGAAAAAAAAATGTGGGTTTTTTTGTACTCTGTCAGATGCTGAAGAGTGCTCTGAGACATGTGCTACTGCTTCTTGCTGAGTCGAGATATTTGGCAGAAGGCCCACAGAGAGAGAGAGAATAAAAAGTCTTTCTGCCAAATGTTCTTTTGAGTGTCTGAGACTGGATTGGTCTTTTTTCTCTGCAAAATCATGTAATTAGTAATCTCAAACTTCAGCCTGTTAATTTACAAAACGTCTGCACGCTTTAATATATCATTTGCTTAACATGTTTGATAACAACCTCAGAGATACTGGGGCTTTTGACTTCTTGTAGTTTTTATAAACTGTGCCTCGCCTTGAGTGCTTCTTTGCCAATGCTGCACATGCTTGTCCTGTGGATGATGTCAGACTGTAGCTGCTAGGAAGAAAAGAGGGAAGTGTTTTGCTTTCAAAACGCTATTTCTGGCCCATAAGGAAGCACATAGCCTTTGTTACCATCAGCATCTTCTCCTTTTCAATAAATGGGAAAGGTGATGGTGCCTCATGTTGGAAGTGGTGAACAACTTTATGGGTTGACTACGGCTGGAAGCTGAGCTTGTCTTGAGAATTGTGCAAACGTGCAGAAGTCTTTTCCTCTTTTCCTTTTCTATTAATGGCTCATACATATTCATGTCTTTGGTTTGTGGCCACTTTAGGCAGCACGGTGGGATCACTTTTACAACTGTGCTATGTGATCGGTTTCCACATCTGGGAAGGTTAATGTTGGAAAACAGGGGTAAGCTCATATAAAGAACAGAAAATCAAGAGCACTGTGTGGGGTTGACCTTTAGCTAAGCAAAGGATAGCTGGCCACTTGAAATATGCAAGAACAGTCCTTGGTTGATCTTCTAACTCCTCGCAGTACCCTGTACAATGAACCATGCAGTGAGTGAACACCGAGAGGTCTGCAAGATCCCATTTGATCACTGATGTGATCTTGTCTCTGAACTCTCTGTGGTTTCAGAAACCTGGCAATCATCTGATTTTGAAGTTGAGAGTGGGGTATAGGCAGGCTGAGAGGGGATCATGTGAAGAAGAGATTATCTTATAGGCTACCAGATGATCGGTTGTGTTTGAGTTCTTTGCATAACTGTTCGTCCTGAAGGTGTCATTTGCAGCTGCTGCCATGAAACAGCCCTGACTGTTGTGAGAGGGGAGATAAGCTTATTTGAATAACATTGGCTTACTACTGCCAAATGTCTGATTTATTAAATTAGCCCAAGTAAGACCAGGAAGTTAAAGTCACATGGTTACGAGATCTCCAAGCCCAAGAGATCCTACGTGAAGTTTTCCATCTGTGATTTTATGTTTGTGAAAAACATGTGCCCAGCTGGGACTGTGCCATCTTGTTCTATTCTAGTAAGTATTTTTTCTCTTACTGTAGATAACTCAATCCTTCAGTCCTTTTCAGTACACAGATGGTGCCATGGGAATATCTGAGGTTTGATCTCCAGAGTCACTAGTGAGCTCTCAGGGGTAACACTTGCATTGCAGTTTTCTTTGTTTCTTTTTTGTTTTTGTTCTTGTTTTTGTTTTGTTTTCCCAAAGGGGAAATGTCTTCCCACACAGATGGTTGTAACCAGTGGTTGGCAAACAAGCTGATGGATGAGATTTATTTTTGGCACTGTACAGCAAAGTATGCTTGGCAATGGGACTGTGGCAAACCATTCATTAGCTCAGTTTTTAAGGGCTACCAGAGATGATATCAGCATAGTGTCATCATAAACTCCACTTACCGTTCTTCACCCAAGTGGCCTAAGTGAGTTAATTGCAGACCTGCAAGAAGAGCTGGGCTAATGCCTGCAGGATAAACACTTCTCACAAATTGCTCTTGTAATTTCAAAGTGGTTCTCTCAGGAGAGAAAACATCACATTGAGTCCAAGAAGCCTGGGAAGGGCAGCAGTTAGCGAGGTCTTTTGTGTACATGTTGCCAACAGATGACACTACAGAAATAATTTGTCCAAGCAAAGCAACTCCGTGTTGTTTGCTGTTTCTTGTTGTTTTTTTTTTTTTTTAATTCACCTGAGAGTCTGTCCCAAGGTACAAAATACATCAGAACAAAAGAAATGAAAAGTAATGATGTACTTCTAAGCTGAACTAAGTGTGTGTTCTTTCTGGACTTTTTAAGTGCTTGTGGTGAACAAGTGACTTTTTGTAGCTATAGCTATAGTGCAAGGCATGGAAAGGTGAAAGCAGTTAAATAAGACCTCAAAGCCTTGTCAGTAAGGTGTGTTTGTAGGGGTTTAGGAGATATTTGCACAGGAAGTAGTTGTCCATATCATAGTATTACCCAAATCAAGCAAAATAGAGGTCTGTGTGGCCTCTGGCATGGAATGGACTTCTCTGATCGAACAGCACGACTCTTTGGCTGGGCTCACCGCAGTGTGTTGGCATGTGCCTCTCTGCAGATATTGATCTGCTGATCTAGCCTAATATGAGAGGATTATCTTGGCAGTCTGTGTACGTTTCTTAGAAGCAAAGGTTGAAGGTTGAATGTGTTTTTTTTTTTTTTTTTTTTTTTTGCCAAATGCTGAACCTGTCTTCCTGTTTTTGTTTTTTTCTTTCTACTGGTCATACCTGTTAGAGGCTGCAGAATCCAGTGGCTGGGGAGATGTGAGACTGCTGCAGCTCCTTATTGCTAGGTGTTGCCAGTGCTGAGGCTGAACATACACGCTCCATACGAAGAAACAGACGAATACAAAGATAACTAAATAACTTTTTAAGTAGCTACAAGAAATGTTGTGATAATGTAGAATAAGGAAGCACAAAACTATCATCTTTTTCCTGCTGATTCTTTAGTGCTGCATTACGTGTCATCTGAAAAATAAAGCAGCATGAGTGCCTTTCCTGAGATGTGTTGCAATTGTAGCAATCTTCATTGTCACTACAGAGGACCCAGGAATAACTGCTGTGTCTGTAATTGATTTTTTTCAGTTCACTGGACAAAACATTAAAAAAAAAAGTAGCTTTTTCTCCAGTAAAATTAATCATTTTGCTTGTTTTGAAAAAAAAAAAAAATTGTAACATCCCTTATGTTTACCTTAGCATTTAAAAAAAATCTTGTTTAAAAATATTAAATATCATATGGAAGCAAATTTTTTGCCTTCTCTGAGGATGTTTACTTTTTGGTTCCATTTGTAACCAGGTTTGACTGGTTTATTTGCCTGGTTATTATACTTTCAGCAAATGAACTCCGCAATGAAAAATATGTCAACTTTAGCAACAGGTTAAAACATGATTAAATAATCCCAATTCACCTTATTTTTCAGTCACAAATCTAGAATATGTGTCATCATTCGTTCAATCACTGTGATAGGTGGTAAATATGGAATCATCAGAATAAATACCTAAGTTGTAAATCCAGACTTCACCTTCACTGACAATACAAAATTTTAACTTAATCATTGAAATTCTGACTCATAACCACTGATCAAGCCCAAAATTCCTGTTGATGTGCATCTACCACTGCTTTCCTGGGAATCACTGGCTTGCTGCATTCCAGAGGTAATAAGAGGTAACTGGTATGAGAGACTTCCCTTTGCTTTTTTCCTCTCTGTGCTGCCAGTTCTCCATCTAGGCTGTGAAACTGATCTTCTGTGCTCACATAAGAACACAGAAGCTTGTACACCTGAAAGCTTGTCTGTTTTTTCCTCCGTTATGTTAGTAGCTGATCAAAGAAGAGGTTATATCAGTAACAAAACACTTTGTGTTCCTTGTATTCTTAGATTACCCTAACTACAGCAATATCACCCCAGTGCTAATAAGAGCAGGATTGAATGAAATTCAGTCTTTTCCTTGCTTACTGCTTTGTGGATATAACAGAAAGATAATGTAATTAATCAAGTGGGTCCCTTCCAATCCAAGCCATTCTATGACTCTGTGACCAAAGTGGATGCTGTATTTTGTTTCATATACCTTTATCTGGCTTTTAACAAAGAAAGCTTGGTTGAAAATTGTGGTTTAACTGTGGCTGTACAAGATTGTGATGCTTAGATATAGCAGGTGTTAATACCTATTAAACTACCAAAAATATGCAACAGTACTCTGTGTGTGTATTAGCATGTGAGCAAGATCTTGCAAGTTTATTTGTAATCCTTCCTATCTACAGTGACACACTGAGAATGATGTGACATATCGAAATTGCTGAAGTGTAACGGAAATACAACCTACATTTGTTTTCCATGTCAATCAGAATAAAGAAAGCAAATAGACTATGGGAACAAGAAAACATGCTTTTTTTTCTTGGTCACCCATGAGTAGGATAGTGATTTGTAGTCTATTCTGTTAATGGTGTATTTTAATAGCTAATTTTATTTATTTTTCTGGTAGTATTTCCTTGCCCCTCCCATTTAAATATCTTGTTGGTACATAATAATGACTAATTACTTGGGGGAAATGATGAAGCAGTTTGATAATCTGCTGAAATATTGTTTGTTTTCCCTTGCAGATGGTTATTAAAAAATCAGTAGTTCCACTGTAGTCCTTAACATAATTACTCATATGAATATGGTATGCATAAATAAAGACTACATATGTACACAGTTTGAACGATTGGATCACTATAGTATTTCACATGGTATATCTTCCTAATTATCTCCAAGATGACAAAAAGGCCAAAGTTTATGTAGCATTATATGAAATTTGGGTTGAAACTTGGGGCTAAAAGCCATTTCCATTCCTCTCCTTATTGGTGATCTGTTGCTTCTTATTTTAACCAAAGCTTTGCTTTTGTGACAAGCTTTAAAAATGTCCGGAAAACTTTGCACGTTGTACATAGTCTCTCTGATCTTGCAGGAGTTAAATGGAAGGTAATAAAAGAAGTTACATTCATCTAATATAACAGCACAGAGCTGCAGTGCTTGTATGCCAATGAAGAACTTGTTTCTGTGTGAGGAGGTGATGATGAGTCAGTGGTCGCCTATTCCTGCTCTTTGTCTTTGGCTGAATCTTCTCACTAGTCTCTGCGCTTTAGGAGCTATGCTTGGTAGAGAACTAACCCTACAAAAAAGGAGATATTTTTCTGCCCATCTAAATCCCTGACTTACCGTTAGTATATGACACTTCAGGCAAGTAGGGAATGAAAGAGTGTGGGAAAAGTGGCAAGGGATTTGTTATTTTTTCTGTACCTGTTCATCATTAGCTTGGTTTAGTTGTATCACCCAGTTGTGCCTGTGTCTTGGCAGAGAGCACATAAAGGAGCCTTTATAACTTTTCTCCCTTGTTATTTTACAGTGACTACTAGAATAATGGGAAGCCTGTGTACAGCTACAATCCGTGACTTTATTTCATCCAGGCCATGCAAACGTATTTCTCCCTCTTTTTTTAATGGCACGTGTGTGTTAATGCCTGACTTATACAACTTTCAGCAAATGAAACCTAGCAGATATGTGTCAGATCTGGACTTGAATGATCAGGTAGAAAAGTTGAGAAATGGTGATTGAAATGAGCAATCAATTCAGAATACTGTACCTGATTTAATGCTAGATTTGTCTGTAACACTGCATTTTGGTAAATACAATATATTCCTATTTGTGAGTTACAAAGTAAAAACCTGGAACAATAACTTGCAATCTGCTTTGTAGCAAACTTCTCACAGAAGCGAAGGACTCAGAGCCATAACTTAATGCCAGATGCAATGTTCAAATATGACTAAAATGTCATTCATCTGAAGGAAATAAATTTAGAACTGTCATGAAGGAACAAGAATAGTTACAAATTATATATATTTAAATTTATTTGCCAAATATGTTTAAGCATATTCTTTAAGCACATTCAATGATGTATAAAATGAGAAATAATAATTACCTAGCTATATTTTTTTTCTGGAATCATAATTGTCCTGAAGTTTTTGACATAGCAGTATCAGACTGATTAATGAGATAGCTATTGATAATTTCACTTCATGAAAAAAAGCTGTAAAAGTGGCAGGCTAATTACAGGATACACCATTAATGGGTAAGATGTGATTATATCTGTTTTCCAAGTTGCACTCTCGTATTACAGTGTTACATCTTCTGAAACATAATATACACGTATAGTATGTGTAATCGTCAGGAAAGCTGCACAGTCTGTGCACACAGATCTCTTGGTCTCTTCAGTCCTTCTTCACACTGATTTCAGGCAGGATTACTTGCATTAGCAGAGGATGGAGAGCTGAGTGTTTGTGGTGGTTCTGAATAATGAATTTCTGAAAGATTCCAGAAAAGGCACTCGATTCCTCAAACATTTTCTGCAAACCAAGCAACATGCTTTGAAGTCTGTGCTCAGAGAAGAAGAAACAAAACCAAACTGTGAATCTTCCGGAATACCATCTCCTCTTATAGAATGCTTCAGTGGCTTAATGAGGTTAATTTGTGTTAGGTTGTGGGGAATCTGTTATCTACTGCACCGAGGCTTTCATTTCACATGAATGTGACAGATACTGTACTTACTGCACTCAAACTTAATTATGTGATAGCATAAGGAGCTGAAATCCCTGCATTTCCTCTCAGGGAATATTCATAGCACACTCTAGATGGTAAACAGAAACTAGAGGATGGTTGGCCTAGATTTTCAATTATTGAAATATATTATACACATATATATATATATACTTTTTAGGTTGTTTTGATTTCATACCTAGAGCATTTAAAAACAATTTTAATAATGATAGGTCACTCTCAGTACATGGTTATTTTTTATTCTATTCCTTTTTCACATTTTTTTTTTTTTACCCTTTGAAATGCTTTTCTGTGTTGTACGTGAAACTAAGTGACCATTTCTTCTAATTACAGTCTTTTCCAATAAGAGACTTTAAATACCAATTTTCCTAATTAGTACAGAGTGAGTCTTTCAAAAGTTTTGTTTCAGAAAGAACTATTATTTCAAAGCTCTTAACAGCTCTTTAAACTGGATTCCGTTTCAGATGACTATTGATGTACACACTGATTTTTCCTTCTAGGTATATTATTGCACTTCTGGAGATTTGGTAGAGCTGTTGTAAAGCTACCTAATGAAAAACTGAAGTAATGACATTTCAGGATCATTGAGACACATCACAGTACAAATAAGGACTGAAAACTAATATAGTGAAAAATTAAGTGGGAAGAAATTCACTAAATTTATATTATTTTTTAAGATTCAATGTTTGTTTTTTAATGGATACTTAATAACAGAAAAACAGCAAATTTTTATTAGCATGTGTGCATATTAAATGTGTAATTGCCTATCAAAATGAATGTGAATTTACAAAAGCAGTTTGTTCTCTCATATATCATATGTATTACATATTTTTCTCATAGATTTCTGGTGTGTGTGTGTAGCATAATAAGATGAATCATGGGCTAGTAATTCTCACTGTGCTGTAACATTTCAGATGTGGTACTGCATGATATGATGAATATAATACAGCCTGTTGTAGCACGGTGCAATGAGTGACGGCGCAGATCACAGGCTGTTTAGTGGACTTTGTTCTACTGCAAAATGCATAATTGCCTAAACGAAATGTTTAGTAGTCTGTGTGTTGTTGATGAAGATGCAGAGTCTAATCACTGCCTGTGGGTTTTGTCTTTAGGAACGTTCTTGGGGGCCATATTCTACATCAAGTGTACTTTGCTCCTTTAGTCCTTTTGAGAGCTGATACTGTGCAATAACAGCTCAGTAGATCCAATGGGCAATGTTGAGCTCCCAAGAGCCCCTTGGCAGGGTTTTCTCCATGTGGAAACTCACTTTTTTCATTAGGATATAAAAGGTAACAGAACCATTCAGAGCATCCACATGCTAACCAGCAGAAGAAACAGGGGGGCTGCTGTAGCAACTGTTGTCTTGTGTAATTCCTGTTCCTCCCTGTATGGTGTTATAGATCAGTACCAGATTTCTTGTTCTTCCTTCTGATGGGAATGAACTATCTTCAGAAATGCTCTTTTTTTTAAATTAATCTTTCTCTTCACCACTGCATGCTATGATAAAATTATTTTTATGAATTCCAGATCCTTTAAGAACTAGCTGCTCAACCAGAAAGGGTAGTTTTCTTACTCATCTTTGCACATAAGTCCTCTCATAGGACTCCAAAGGCTTCGGTTAGAGTAGCATGGAGATAATGAAGGTTGTCCTGTTGTCATCTGGATTTGGAAAACTTTGATTTCCTTTGTTTCCAGACATCTTTTGCAGTGCCAGGCTGACATTTAAAATGCAATTCCTAAATAGTTTTTCTTTCATTTTCTTTTTTTCTTTTCTCTTTTTCCATTTTCTTTATCTTCTTTTTTTTTATTATTATTATCTTTTCCCTTTCCATTTCCTCTTTCAGGGCTTTCCCTGTATCCTGCCAGCTCTTCTCTGACCATTTGCATGAAGGTTTTGGGAGAACTGATGAAAAACAGTGATTGCAATGGACATAAACTCTGGACACATGGAATCTGGAAATATATGCATATATATGAATTTTAAAGTTGATATACTGTCCTCCAAGGTCTTACCCTGAGGAACAAGAATAAAAAAACTTGGTAGAAATATACAGCTGCTTATGGGAGTCCAGAAATTAATGTACATTTTGTACATTAGTTTTATAATGTCTCTGCTTTCCACTTCACTGGATCAGTTCTGTATGCAGCCTTCTCCAATTGCTTTTCTTTAGCCAGCATTTTCTGCCTGAGATAGTTACACTACATTTGGAAAAGAAATCAACTTTACAATCTACTGTTAGTACCATTGTAATTCTAGTTTCATGCATGGCAGACTGCCTTACAGATCCAAGTTTGATGCATTTCTAATTAAAGAAAAACAAAAAAAGTACCCCCGAACAATACAATGTTACCTCACAGTGTTATCAAATTGCCCATCTTCTTATTTTCACAGCTCACCATGTTAAAACTGGGACCTGTGAAGTGGTGGCACTCCACAGATGTTGCAATAAGAACAAGATAGAAGAAAGATCACAGACAGTGAAGTGCTCCTGCTTCCCTGGGCAGGTAGCAGGTACCACCCGGGCAGCTCCTTCTTGTGTTGATGGTGCGACTACCTCTATTGCTTCCTTTTATTGCATGTTCCTAGATAATTTTGTTAGCTTAAAGATATAAAAAAAAACCCACTCTATTGCAGTTAGCTTTTCAAAGTAAGAGAAGAAAGGCTTCTGCATTTTGAAGGGCAAGCCCAAGGTGAATGGAATGATGATGGGAAAAGTGAGTTATTTGTTTTTACTCTGTGGAAATGCTAAGTGAAATTATTAGATGCAGGTGAAGGAGACCTCTTGAGAAGCTAAATTTGACCTAACCAACAGAGGGCCCCCAACAGTGTATGGAGTTCACTTAATTAAAAGTGTTTACACAAACTCTACAAGAGCATGTCATTTTCATATGCTACGGTCTTATATTTATATATTTATCTTCATCATAAAGCATTAAACAAGCAAACAAAGAGAACACAATTCTGGCTGTTTTTGAAAGTCTCTGTAGACCAACAGTATTTTTTGTGTTCACTGTATGGTATTAGTGTTTTATTTAACAAATCTGGCATTGATTCATATGTTTTAATTGGGAATACACTAGCTTATTTTTCACTTCTATTTCTCTGAAAGAGGAGCAGAATAGATTCACCCTTTCCATGATCTCTTTACTGTTGATATGTTGTTGGCTGTCAGAGAAACTGTAAATATGTCATCTTTAGGAAATATATTTAATCAGCCTGTGCTAGACTGTAGAGCAGATCAGGCAAAATATACTAACTCAAAAGAAGAGACTGCTTAAAACTTTGAAATCTGGCTGAGCAAGAGAAAATTAGAGTTAGAAAGGAATGCTATGAAATTACTTTCTGAACTGCAGTAAATTAGAAAAAAAAAAAGCAGCAAAGATTGTCTTTGAAGTGTGTAGCACCTTGTGCAAATTGAGGCTTCATTTCTTGTGAAGATTATGAGCTGGCTGCAAATCATAGAGTAAATGTTGGTTGATATATTTCCAACATTTTCATGGAAAATAAAAGAAGTGATGCAATATAATGACATATTAAAATGTCCATTTCAAGAACATGCAAATGTAGTTGTTTTCTTCTCTTGTAGCTTCAATAGTGGAGCAGAAATGGTGGTGCCACATGCAACCATGTCTTGAAGGGGAGGAGTGTAAAGTTCTTCCAGATCGTAAGGGATGGAGCTGTTCCTCTGGGAATAAAGTGAAAACAACTAGGGTAGGTATGAAACCAACCTTACATGCTACAAACAGGTAAAAATACGTGCACAGGAAGTTGGGTGCACATGGAAGACATCAGCTGAGAAGAGCAAAGAAGTGTGGGAAGAGACTCATACTGGAAATGGACGTCATCGTCCTGCACACTTGTCTCAGCATACATAGCAGTTGCTTAATCATGGTAAGCAGTGTGCCAGACCGTCTCAGGTGAGCAGTGGAGATGATAGAGTTGACACCTTTTTCAGCTACTGGTAATGATTACATGTTACAATCTGACATGTATTTCTTTCTGAAACAAAAACTATATGCTGTGCTAAGTTCTTTGTTTACAGGATAGCAAATGAGTACATTTTAACCAGTAACATGGCATTACCAGGTTTTGACATAGAAACTGCTGGGCATGGTAAGCATTTGATATGCAATTATAAGAGGATCTTCTGGTTCTTTCTGTCTTGTGTGACTGATTGAGTACAAATTTTTCAGTTTCAGTAAATTCCTTTTCTTCACTTGACACAAATCTAACATTATATACAATGCCTGAAAACAGAGTAAGCCTTCTGTCATCTCAGTTTTTAGTGCCTACAAACACAAGAGTAACAAATCCTTCAGCTAAGCAGGAAGTTCTCAGACTTCCTCAAAATCCAGAACTGTGTCTCTACAGGATCAACAGTTCTATATCCACATAAAACATTACAGATGCTCCCTGAAGTCACATATGAATGTATATGTGCAAGAACACCTTCACCTTTTCACTCCCCCATCCATACCTGATCACTGTTTTGCTTGTAGGTTTCTAATAATTGTTTGTGGTGTCGGGCCAGTACAT
Source organism: Tympanuchus pallidicinctus (assembly GCF_026119805.1). Lineage (NCBI taxonomy): Eukaryota > Metazoa > Chordata > Aves > Galliformes > Phasianidae > Tympanuchus > Tympanuchus pallidicinctus. The sequence continues at coordinate 31,429,060 of NW_026294802.1, forward strand.
TGTTAACATAGGTGTATCTGAGTGTTTAAGCCATTTGAATAAAATCTTCCCCATGTAGGCACTAAATTTCTGAATGCCTTGATTGTACTGAAACGTAGATTTGTCTGGCTGAATTATATTTTATTCTACAGGGAGATCTGCATGTCTCAGTTTTTGTATACCTAAGTTTTTTGCCACTTTGCCTTTCTTTGAAGGAGGGATACTTCCTCAATGTTTGATGTACTCTTTTCCTCCCAATTCCTCTGTCAAATGTATATATTCTGAAGCTAACCGTTCTTGAATTCTGCCCACCTAACCTAGTAACCTAAGTACCTGCTAATGCATATCTGGTTATATGAATATGAAAGGGAACTAGAAAAAATGTAATAATGACAATAGAAGTAGGAAAAGAAGCGTGTGTATGTTTTGAAATTGGTCCTTGTTACTGCTGCATTGTATATGATACTATTAGCGCTCAAGAATGCATGCCATTTTATATTTAATGTGTTTGACAAGCATATAAGTAAAAGTGTGGCTCTGGATTACCATCCTGTAGGAAAAAAAAAAAAAAATAAAAATGATCACAAAATGGGAAGACATCAATAGGAACCTCTTTGAGGATATTTCTTCACGTTTTGTCAAAAGATAAGTTCTTTTGTCAAGGTTATGAAATTATGCCTGCCCTTAGGAATTCATAGAAGCCCAAGGCTCTTGTCTGGAAGGACTCTTGCCTCTGCTGCAGACTCACAGGTCTGCCTCTTTGCAGGAGTTGGCCTTTTCTTGTCCTCCAAGGATAGTGGTAGTCCTCATGACTCACTTCATGGTTCCTCAGAAGTGATACTATGAAAAAGTCACCTATTAGACACACTGACTCAGTTCAGTGGCCATCATAACCTGCAGCTACTAAAAGGAAAAAAAACCTGATTTCCTTAAATCCCCTGCTATTTTCTCTGCCTTCCAGTTTGCCCAGATACTATGTGTTTCTTCATTTTCCAAACGTGTGCAATACTGTTTTGAGACATTCCCAAATTTGAATTCAAATTTCTGAATTTGAATTCAGATTACTGACTGAGACTTGGTCTCACTCATTTAGAAGAGATGATAGGGAATTGAAATTTTCTGTTTTTCTGGGCACAAGAGGCTGGGATATCATTCTGATGCCCAGAAAAATATATATTGCTATTAAGAATGCAATTGACTGAAGTAAGAGTAGCCTATTATCAAAAGCAAGTATTTTTCCCTAATTTGTAGTGAATATAATTTTTTCTGTAGTTCCTCTTTCTGCTCCCTCAAGTCTGTAAATAACAGGAAAAATTCTAAATGACTCAAAACTCCTTGTAAAGGAAAACAAAGAATTCTTTGAAGAGCCAATATTAAGAAGACATGAATAATATTATTCTGATTGTTAAATGAGATAACCCATATATGATTATCATGTATAATGTGAAAGCATAAAGAAATGAAAGAACTGAAGAGCCGAGGCAATTTAAGTACTGCTGTAAAGCATTGTGAGGGCTGTCCTGAATGGGTCTAAGAAAGTATGAGGTCTATATTCATCTCCAAACATCTTCTGTTAGTTTGCCTCCTTCATGAGCATAAAAAGTAACCCAATTAAGTGCTGAAGTACTGTCTTCTCAGCTGCAGAATACCATTATTTAAAAGCAGCACCTAGATTTCCACAAGCTGTTAATAATTAAGTATTAGAGTAGAAATTAAAGCAGTAATAGGAAGAAGATATTTTTCTTGTCCACATTTGATTGTATCACTGTAAAGAGTGACGATGCCAAATTCTTGATACTTATGTTAAGCAAAAATTTAAGCAAAAAGCAAATTATGTGAATAATGAAAGAAAATTAATTTATTTTTAAATATCTGCTCTACTTGAGGTTTTGCTTTTTATTTAGGTAAATACGGATCTAATAAATTTACAAACCAATAGAAGATTAGAAATAGTATGAGTTCTATGGTTCTGAGAATTCAAATGTTAAGAAAAGTCAGGTCGTAATTATTTACCTTAGTAATGGAATATCAGCTATTATGGAAAGATTAAACTGTATTCCTAATTTCTCTACATACTAGTGGAAGATGCAGATATTAGGAGTTATTCATGGAAAGCAATGAAATCTGGAGCACGTTTGTGACTAAAGTGAATACTGAGTAAACTCATTTTGGCTTAGAATTGACTATTTTGGGCCTATGGAGCCTGCAGGAGGGGAAGGGAGAAGAGGGAATGGCAATTTAGCTAACAATTTCATGTAGAAAATATATGTTTGTGTTCCTGAACATTATGCTGCAACAAAAGAAGATGTTCAGAAACTCATTAATTTGAATTATGAAGTGCTTATGTTCATAACTGAGATTTGCCAGGGACATTCTGGCATTTTCCTCCAGACTGAGAAACTTTGGGGAAGCAAGTAAATGAATTCTTTATCTGTATGGCTAGTCTTAAGGCTTTGCAAAATAAACAATTTTTGCCAAGATATTCACCTTATGCGATGATGAAAGTTGTAGAAAAGGGGAAAAATCTGAAGTATTTTTGCTTTTGAAATAATCTTTTTTTCTCCCAACTTTTTTCTAAAATAATTATCTTTATTCAATACATTCTCTTGATGTGTTTTTTTTCCATCTCGTGAAACAAACGAACAAAAATGCCCATTTAAAATGAGAATGTTCTCATCACTTGAATCCCCAAAGTAGTAGTGTTATGAATGAAATTGACAATGACGTTAAAGAAAGTACAAACTTCAATAAATGAAGGAGCCCCTTACAAAGATGGGATAGCAAAATTGTGCAGTCAGATAAGATCACCTAAGCTGAAAAATCCTGTTTCCTATTTGTCACCAGTACGAGGTGCACGTCTTTCACACTGGAGATCTCTGGGCAGTGGTTTTTCAAAGGCAAATCCAGATGCTAGGCTTTACTTATGTTTTTAAGAACAGCACGTTGCACGTTGTCTTTATAATACAGACTTACTTCAAGTAGAAGCACCAGAAGTTACACGTGACTTGTGTGAAAATGCAACCTGCAGTGCTTCCTGGGCATCCTGGTTCCCCAAGCATCAACCCTCAGATAAGCTTGGAGCAAGGCTTGGCTCTTGGGCAAACCATAAACCCAGATGTTTTTTCTAAAGAACCTGGAGTGCAGGAAAACATGTGGTGCATCTTGAGGATTCCCTTCGGTTTCCAAAGCTGTGATATGATAAGAAGTTACTCTTCTGCTCAAGAATGGGGAGGTGCCCCTGGGCTGCAGTTCAGCACAGTCTGTAAATCTGTTCAGATAAGGTGGGCTGGTATTTTATGAAGATATGTAAAAATATGTGTTCGTATTTTTCATACAAAACAATACCTTATCCTTGAACTTAGTGTTGGTAGAGCTGCTGGTGGAATAAGGTACAATTTAATACAAAGCTCTGGTTAAACCATTTATACTGGAATTCACTGGTATTTGTTTAGAACAGGACTGTCTATCCTAAGATCCAGTCTATCTTATTAGTATCAGAGACAGCTGCCCACTTCCAGAGAACAATCTGTTTTGTCCTAAGGTAGGTCAGATTAATTATCTTTAGAAGGTGCTTATGTCTCCCTAATAATTCCGAAGGAAAGCTTTGATGATTAACTTAGTGCCTAACATTCAGATGTTTAGTGTTGAATAAGAAGATGCTGTCTAGGAGGCTTTCTTTGATGTGGTCTTCAGTAGGAAGCTGATCTAAAAAAATCCTAAATTCTCTGTCAGTTTGGGAAGCTTTGGGTTTTGACCGCTGTCAAATGTAATACAGTGTGAGAAAAGCTTTTAAAATGTTCTGAAGATACTCAGCTGTGTGCCGAATAAGTGAATCATACTGTGATGAGCATCATGCCCAGTATCTATTATTCATCAGAAATTGGTAACCAGTGCATGTCCTTTTAGGACAGCATTGTTGTTATAATAATAATAATATAAATGAACCAAAATGATCAGATGCATTGCATAGCAGGTATTTCTTATTAACCTTTGAAAATCTCTAGAAGGTGAAAGTGAACAAAGTAATATTTTCCTATGAACAAGTGCAAAGAGTACTTTCACACAGGTCGTAAAAGGCCATCTTTTGGAAATGAGCATCTAACTTCTGGAATAGCTTTACACCCACACTTTTATGAGAGGCAGAAGGAACTGCAATTGTCACTCTGAAAACAAGCCATTATTTTTAATATGTGGGTAAAGGCACACTCCAGAAGAGAAAGAAATCAATAGTTAATATATTACTATGTAGCTATATGCCAACCTAATATTAGATATAGAGTACTGTAAATATATATATATATGGAACATAGAGAAATAAGAGAGAAATTTTACATGGCCAGGAACAAATCCATACTGAGTCCATTTATCTACATTCCAAATCGAAATCTGCTTTCCAAACCAATACCAGAGATAGATGACTAATGCAAAAAAAAAAAAAAAAAAAAAAGAACAAACAGAAATATTGCCAAATTGGAGGGAAATCCATATTGAGAGTGTTTATCTACATTTCAAACAATGCTGGAGAGAGTTTGAAGTCAGATATTTGTAATATTCCGTTTAATCTAATTTTGCATTATGACATCCCGAATTTAAAACAAAGTAAAAGTTTAATAACATCATTCGAAGCAGAGAAGGATACTGTCCAAACATACCAACTGCTACAAATGGTGTTCAGCGTGTGTATTACACTACTCTGAATCAATGCAGTTCTGCTGCTATCTATAAATATTGCTTATATTTTTACCCCGTCTCCTCTTTCTCACTTGAAGATACTATATTGTTTCTAAATTAATTACAGCTGCTGATAGGAGAAGCAACAATTTTATTTATGTTTCAGATTATAAAGTGTGCTGTCCATAAAGCTTTCAGCCCAAGGAACGAAAGAGCTTCCTTTAGGTACCTTTACACAGTTATGCTTTGCAATGGGCAACTGGAGGAAGGCTGAAGGCAGGATGGTATTTACTAAGAAACCTGAAATATCAGATGACAGCATTAACAGTGATTCAGCTACTGTTGTAACCAACAGGGGAGTAAGACAATACAAAAAATGAGAACTAAAATGTGTCCTTGGATTAAGAGAAGAAAAGAACATTTTTCTGGAAACAGTCTGACATCAGCAGTGCAGCTGTGTTAGCTGTTAATTTCTGGTCCTCTGTATCAGCAACAGATGCACTGTCTCTTTAAGCAGCACCAGACAGGAAAAAAAAAAACAAAAGTATAACTTGTTGTTGTTGTGTTTTTCCTAAAGTTGGAAAGAAATATTGCCATTGTAGTTATCTCTTCTCTCATGTCTTTATTCCTCCTCCTTCCTCCAAAATTTTCAAAAGCAGTACTGGTGTTGGTATGTAAGTTGAAAAAAATCTGAAATCCATGAACACTGTGTGTAGAGGGAATTTTAGGCTTTTTACAATAGACTGGAGGTATCTCTGCAGTCATTCTATGCTAATAAGGCAGTGCATTTTTTGTGTGACATTTTTTTCAGAGTAAATCTAGTGCTAACCTCCATCACATGAAGCAGTTCACCTTTTGCTTTGACCACTGTGAAACTTGAATGATTTGCCAAGTGTCAGTAGTAAATAATTATAGGAAGTGCTTCTTCAAATGTTATTTAAGGAATCAAATTAAAAGACAACCTTGCTGTAAAAACTTCTCTACCCCCCTGCCTCACTTCAAAGTTTCTGTCTATAGACTCCTCACCTTCTACCTGAATTTTGGGTGAAGATTTATAGGAACAATATGTATGGGGGTACAGTGATGAGCTATATTTTGTGGTTCATAAAAAGGATGTGATTACAATACAAGTGCACAGACTGTAGCAAAATATTAGCTATGGAAAAGAGTGATTGCACTTGTGGCTGGCTCTTTGTTGCTATGGTATCTCTTTCTATGCCTTTGGCTAATCTGTCACCAGCAGAAATTTGCAGCTGTCTCAGCATGTTTCTCATTGCTAGCTCAGAGACCAAGTGTATCTAATCTGTCATTAAAATAGCAATAAATGGTATGTCTACATTTTCTTAAAAAATGCACACAAGTTTCAGGGAACAAATGAGCTGGGAATGGAAATAAGGTAACATTTTCTAGGGTCATGTTAACTTTTTGCGTTAGTGATTATTGTTTTGATCCCCTGTCCCAACTCATTCATATTGAAGATCAGTATTTTTTTGTAGGTTGCCCAAACAGTAATCTTTTTTGGACACGTGGAGATTTTGAGGAAAATATTTAACATCTCTGGCCAGCACACATTAGAGTTTCCCAAGTGTAGCTTTCCAAAAGGTTTGAATGAATCACCAGTTTTCAAGGCTAAATAATTCACTGAATCTCTTAAAAATATCTGCGAAATACCAAATTTATGTCTTAAACATGAAGTTGGCAGGCCTTGTTCTATCCTATGGAAAGGTTCCTGTTACAAGTATATATTTGATGTGAGTTTAGGCTCACTGCTTGATTACAGCCATTTATAGATCACAAAAATCTAGACAAGTCATAGTTTTTTTCCTAAAGACAAATGTGTATTAAAAACAAATAAAAACAAAAAACAAGACATGAGACACAAGCTACGGTGATTAGGGGTTAGAAGAAGAAGAGAATTAAGGTAGCAAAAAAGGGCACTTAGAGCATGTGTGGAGGTTTTGACATAGGAATGCATAACAGAGATAGTTCACAGGCTGTGCTAATTATTTGAAGCAGATCTAATAGTTCAGTGCAGAGCTTTTTCACAGGCATGTGACTCTAATTACATGAATACAAGTTAATTACAGAACTAACTACAAAACCCATAAGAGTAAGGATATAGAATTAGTAGAATAGAATTAGTAGAATAGAATACTATTATAGACTAGTATAAAAAAAAAGTTAGCAGTTCATTGCTGTATGATGTCACATACTAGACCTGGTTTCCAACTTGGTCTTAACTTGTTCTTCCATTTCCTGCTTACCTTTTCTACACTATAAATACAGATGGACTTCTTGAACTGATTACAAGGTGGAACAAGTGATCCACCCAAACTCTGTTGAAATATGATGGAAAAAATGAATCCAGTGCATTCCAGAAAGCAATGAAATCGACACAAAAATAGGGATGTAAAAAATGTTTTGTATGAAATTATGTAATGAAAGTGTTTTGTATCTGAAGTCTGAAATGTTATAAGCAAAGTCATCGAATGACAGTAAAACTTGGGCAGGTCAAGATAGTCCAAATATTCAACCCAAGAAATTTTCTGTCGCAAAACAGAACACCAAAAGAGAATGGATAAGGGCAATATTCATACGTATAGTTCTTCTGAACAGGAAGAGCTTGTTAATGTGTTACTTTAAGAAAATATATGAAAATCTGAGTGGTACTTTTATTATTATTTTTTTAATTCTCAGAATTTAATTGCCTAGAAGGTTTGAAAATTTGCCTTGATTCTTTTTTTCTGTGCCTGGTACTACTTGGGACTGCCTTAGGTCTTGTCTGTAGCTGTTCTGAGGTGTTATTCCAATTATTTTTATGAGCAGGTTCTCTGCACAAATCATGAGAAATGAAATCTTCTGCAAACCCTTTTCCACACTCATAAAGTGTTAGTAATATATATCATGGTTTATACATTTTTATGAGGGGATAGTTTTCTTTTTGGCAAAACTGCAGGTAGCATCCATTGCACGGCATCATTTTAGCCTTTACAAAAGTTTAAAATTGGTGGAATTACTCTAAAATCAAAGACAAATATTTCTGTCATTGTTAAAGAAAAGCATAAATGCATTTAACTGCATGTCATTAATTAACTAATCGGTTATTTTTTTGCAAGTATTGCTTTCTTCCACCTGGGAATCCTTCACTCCATCAGTCCTGCTGAGAGGTTTTCTGCCTTTGTCCCAAAAGATTCCACTTCCACTTGTGGTTTTTTTAATTATTATTTTTTCTCCTCAGTTTTTCTCTTGCTGGCATATTTGAGATACTAAACTCATGTCTGATGAATAACTTTCTGCCTCTATAATGGAAAATGAGAATGACTTCTGAAGGCCATATGTAAATTACTGGTTTTCTCCACTGCTCTACAAAGTGGAAAAGGCATAACATTGAAACCACAGATGTTTTTTCTCTCATTTACAGCATCTGTGCCTTTTCAGAGCTATGTAAGATAGAATCTTTGAATATCTAGCAGTCTTATTTAGCTTTAGCAATGGGAAACCTTTGTCAGTTTGCAGTACCTTACGAATATAGGGAGATGACATTCAAATGCCAGCATCACGTGAGTAATGTTGGTATGCTCAAAAACTAGTGTTTCTTGCTTGTCACACCCTCTTTTGTGGTCTATGAGTGCTTTGGATCATTTCTGAAAGTCAGAAAGACTGAATTTCATTCAGAAGGACTGGAGTATTCTGAAAGCTCTCATTACCCAATGCTGTATGCAGAACTCCTGCCTCTGTTTTGCACAAGCTTCACAAACTGTTCAGCCACAGAAATGATGTAAGGGTGTGGGAAAATGTACCCCAGTTTTCTAAAAGGTATTACTTTCAGTTCTCCCAAATTTCATAGTTTTGAGGTATTTTCTTATTCATTAGGTCTGTATAGAAAACCTCAGATGTTCTGCTCTGTTTTAGCTCTGCTTTTTTGCCTTCTAGTGGCAGAGAAAAAAATGAATAGAAAATAAAAAACAATTAGACAAAGTCAGTCATACAAAGCATTCATACAGTCACTGGTGTGACCAGTGAAAAACTCTCAAATCAGTTCCAATCCTAATTAGAATAATGAAAACAGTCCATTCCTAACCAAAGAGTATTTAGATGGAAGAAAAAAAATAAGTGTTTCAGGCAAGATTAAATGAGAGACTGATCTCTAGGACTGAATTTAAAAAAAAAATAATAAAAAAAATTAGAGGACCAACATTAAATTCATTTCTGTAAGATTTTCAAATTTATTTATATTTTCAAAGCTTATAATTTACTCCTTTTTCACCCTGAGGAAGACTTGGTTCATCTTGGGCAAGATACTACTGTTACTGAGAAAAGTCTGCGAAGGTTTTTGTATGTTCTAAAAGTACATTTTGAGCTTTCTTCTGCTCCTTTATTAGCATGTACAGACGATTTGTTCTCAGATCTTTCAGTCCTAAGGACTACCATTCATTGCCTTCTATATCTGCAGTGAGAAATACCATAGAGCTCTGAAGTGAAGATTTTGAGCAAAGCTGCAAAATATCAATTTCACCATGACTTCTTTGCCTAATGTGACCTGTAGCATTATCTTGGTAAAGTCTCTAAAACCAGAAGTGAACACTAGGGTGTCTCCAGTTTATAAAGATGGGTACCATATCAAGTGAACAATGGATTGTTTCTATTTAGCCTGTGAATGGAATGGAAGATTCAAGAATTTTAATGTATTTTAAACTGTCCAAAAATTATGTGTGTTCAAGTTTGAGAATACCAGAAAATATGTATTCTCAATGCTAGACAGAACAGCAGCTTTTTCTTTCATCTTGAATTTGAGCTTTGTGGCTTAGGGACATAACCCTGCCAAAAGAAGACCAAAGAAGTTAACTTTTCTTGTGCTGTTACCAATCTAGTCAAATGTACAGTAGCTAGTCTAGAATCTTGAGATCCCTCTGTTGTACCTCCTTGCAATCTTTTTGGAGTGATCTTGGAAAAGAACAGCTTAGCAAATTTATTGTCTTCAAGGCATAATTCTAATTCCAGTTGACAATAGTTATTGTTCAACATTATCTACAAAAAAGGAAGAATAAACTTTCTCTTAGAATGCAGCTTGTCAGTTTTGAAGCTGATTGCTGGCAAAGCCAATTTCTTTTTGAGAGTCATTCAAGAGATTTCCATGCGATAGTCCTTTTTCTCTTTCTTGACATTAAATCACATAATTGTTACTTACATTTCTGAAATATGAAGGCTACAACCTTCAGAACCTTTTGGCCTTTTCTTCATTACTTCAAATTTTCTGTGCACTATGAGGTCCAAAAAACACCATTAAGGTAATCCCCAGAACACAGAAGTTATAGGAAGTTGTATCTTTTACCTGGAAATATCCATTATACTCAAGCAAGGAGGTATTTCAAGTTTATCACAAGTTTGTAGAAAATGCTGATGAGGACCATCAAAGAATTTTTCTGGAATTAATATCAACGTGTATGCTTCCAAGAATGTCACAGGAAGTTGTGATCATACATGTCAGATGTTCAAGAAGATCACAGGGAAACTTAGTCATCTGCATGCTCCTTCAAGCACAGATGGTGAATTTGCTCTCTGTTCTGTATATATTTTTTTTAAATTTAAATTGGAAGTACTGATTTCTCTTTTTTCATTCTTTTTCTCTAATAACCAAGACCAAGAGCTAGTCAGGAATGAGCAACTGTGACCCTGACTACTTCCTAGTGAACCAGGCTTTATGTATTTTTCCCTAGGCAGTGAGAAATCATCCTAATTGTTCATCTATGACAGCTTTTCAGTGAAAAGCTCTTCATTCTTCCCTTTTCTTGCTTCTATTAAGAACTGACAAAGGGTGAAAGGGATTTTTCTGTAATCTTCTAAATCTGCCACCTTTCTTCTGTTTCTTATTTGTATTAGAGTGATAGTGTGATGGGTACTCAAACTGGAGAACGTTAAAATTAGATTCCCTTAAAATTATTTTATATTCTCTAAATGGATTCCCACTCCTCTGTCAGCACTCACTACTTTGCCTTAATTTTCTCTGCACACGGGAAAGTCTTTTCTTTATTTGGAGACTCTAAATTGATGGAAAGAAAGAGGAAAATGATCAAAGTGTTTCAAGTTGCTGACTGATTCGTTGTTTTTAAACATTTTTTTTTTCCTGCCTGGATATTGCTCTCCTGTATTCTAACTTGTTTTTTAGTTGTCTTATATTCCCTCAGCTGTGGCAGTATTCGTGGAGCCAAATGTGAGTGCACTACCTCAAAATGCCAGCAGTGGAAGCTGGTAAGCAAGTGGGGGAAAATCACCAAAGGAATCTGGAGCTTGGGACAAAGGTAGAAAACACATCAGTACTGCACTAACAAAGCAGCAGGTACCCTCATAGAGGAGATAAAATTACAGGTAAGGAAATAATTTATGTTTCTATTTTGATTTCATCCAAATGGCTTGTTATTCTTCATTCAAAATCCCTAGAAAAATAACACACCTGGGGATAACACATTACTAGGGATAATTTGAAGTTCAATCTTAGACAGTTTCTGGAAAAATATATTAGAAGGTGAAAATCCATTTTAGCTACTAGGTAATTTAAAAACTCAACCTAGTTTAAAATAATGACTTCCTTTTTGTTAGCATATTAGACTCGTAGCTCATTGGTAGAGGTTTCACTTTCCAATCAAGAATAATAGTAGGTTATTTAGATTAGTGCTGTAAGTTTGAGTGAAAGACAAAAGGACTCTGCTTTTCCCTTTACTTTCTCAGAGTTAGCAGGGTAGTATGACTCTATAATCCTTCAGATTGCCTTGTTGTAAAAAGGACTGAGGTTATTTTTGTCTTCCTTTTGTGACTATTAGATGGTGTAAAACAGAAGAAAATTACATTTTTTTAATTAATTGTCTTGCAGTCTTTTATGTCGTCATGCTGCAGTCCCACTGTGGAGTTGTGATCACCTCCAAAAACCACAAGAGGATATATCCTTGTCTGAATTACTACAGTTATTATCTGTTACAGAAAGTAAAATAAGGTTTATGTTTAAGTCTTCTCTCAATACAAAACTTTTGTCTGTAAATGAAAAATTTCGTGAAGTTTTAACAGTCTAACATAAACTTGATTTCTCTGCTGAATTACAGAATCACTGAGAAAGTTTAGTTATGGACATTGTAGTGACATTGTCTTTTGGAAGAGATTAACAACAAAATACATTTGAAAAAGTAATGAATTATATTTATCTTTGACATAACTCAAATGTCTTCATCAGTTATATACTATGATAATTGTCCCAGTGCATTATATCAATTACATTTATTTTGTAAAATATCAAATTCAAGTGAATGTGAATCCAGAGCCACATTTATTTCTCTGATAATATTTTAAATATGTAGTTATTTTATTAAATCAAGGGACCATCCAACTTATGAGTTTTATCTTGTAATAGACGTTTCTAATAATCTGCAGTAGGACATTTATGTTAAAAGGTCTAATAGAAAAAGAAAAAAAGGAAGATAATTATCTTTCGTAAGCATTATTTAAAGAAAATAAGTTGGTCTTTTGAGGTGCTGTGAAACCCTTTTCAGAAGCAGTCAGAATTTATCAGCAAATCCAAAACTTATCTAAAAAATCTCAAAAGATAAGGAAATAGGTGCCTGAATTAAACAGCATGTTTTGATGTTATTTTATGGTGTTTCCTGTAGCCTACTAGCCATAGAAGAGACTGTAAGTAGAGTTCTCCTCTGAATGCACATTTTTGTCAAACTTGATGCAATTGAGTTCTTTTGCTTTTGTTTTGTGGTTTTTTTTTTAAATGTATTTAATGTATTTTTTAACGTTAAGAAAACACTCAAGTCTTTCATTTAGAAGGAAATGTATTCTGGTCACATGTCTCTTATTTGTATCAAAGTTCTATTCTATTCAATTCTTTCAATTACTGTTTAATAATAGAACACTGACATACGTGCAGAAATGAGAGCAAATGCTACTTATCCACTTCTGTTTGGTTTTCTAGACAAATCACGAAGTCTGAATTTGAGTATATTTGAACCTTTTCCTTTGAAATTGCTGTTATTGTTCAGGTTATTTTTTGAGACCATGCTCCTTTGCTAAGAGAATTTACTTTGGTTCTGAAATATGTTTCCTCCTGTTGTTCTGCACTTTTACCTGTAAGTTAAAGAAAATTCCATCTATCCCAGTTTTGTTTTCTGTAAGTAATTCCATAACAGTGTAGTACTTGACATGTGTTTGTTTCTTAGGCAAACGTGTAAAACTCTTCAAGTCCGAATGGAGAAGTAGAGAAAGGAGGTTTCTGCTGTGCCTGATGACAATTTATGATTTTTCCACACATACTAAATAATCTGGCTCCACGTTGGAGCACTAGTTGTGATGAATCCTAGTCATGGTCGGATTCTAAGGAAGGGCCAGAACGTTCGTTGAGGAATAAAGAGTCAAACCACTCCAGAAAATGTGTTCCAGCCCTGGTTTATTACTCACAGAGCAGCAGGTGTGTACAAATACAGGTTTACATAGTATTAACAGGAACTGTTGTACCTTATTCTTCATTGTAGTTATTTAGTTTGCTGCAGATACACAGGAATCCTGGCTTATTTGTGTAAGACTCCAGGAGGGTGTTCAAGAGACTCAGCCCTGTGTTGCTAAGCAGCTTCAGTGCATCAATCAGGTGCTTCTAAAAGCCTTTAAACATCTTTCTTCTCTCACTCCCCTTTCAAAGAGAGATCCAGTTAATACATTTGTGTTATCATTGTAGGAAAGCATGAAAGCACTGTTTAAAAAGACATACATCTTGGTACATGCAGATAGATGTTTCATTGTTAAAAGCTTGGTATCATACTCAATTACTTACAATTCAGAGCAAGTTGGGAAAGGGGTATTTGTGCCATATTCCTTAAATATAATAGAATTTGTCTGTTTAATCTTAAAACTCTCCTGTTTTCAGAAATGTATGCCATGCTCTAAAATATTTTTCTTCTGTTTTTCTAGTTCTAGCTTTAAGTTCACTTGGCATATGATTAGTATATATGGGGCAAATGGAAAGCTCAATTTACATCTGAAAGCCCTTTTAGTTTTCCTTACAGTGTTTAACAATGCTTCTCTAGATCTGCATATTTAACAGCTAAAATTTCCTGCCAAAATCATTAAGAATAGTGAGAAAACATGAAATACAAAAGTATACTCAAACAGCACGGTGTGAAACGAGTTTTCAATGTTATTTTCATTCTAATGAACAGTCTAAAGTACCAGAATGTTCACAAATACAATTCTGTTTAGTCGGAGTGCAATAAAAGCACAAAAGTATTAAGAGCTTTCAAATCTAGTACTAATGAAAGACATTGGAAACTTTGGAGCCATTTAAATGTATTGGGAAATGTTCTGTTTAATTAATGAAATGAGCTAGAGTTGTTTGCCGAAGGACATACCTGAGGATCTAAAATTCTAAATTGCTTTGCTGCATGGTTGTGAACATGTTTAGAAACACATTTTATATTGCATTCTCTAAAGTATAGTGAAGAGAAGAAATTAATACTCTTGAGTTTTGATATCAAGAGACAGGTATGGCTGAAATTTTATTGCCAGGAATGAAATAATTGAGGACTTGAAAAAATCCGTCAATACTTAACCCTCACTGAAGGTAAATTAATTGGTATAGTTATAATTAAATAGCTGTTTTCACAGCCAGAAATAACTCTAATATTGTCTTGTGTCATTAGCTCAAGTCAAGTAACAGTCTACTGTCATGAAACAGCAGCCTGTTTCCCAACTCTTAGTTCTCTTTTGCAGTTACTCTATTAAGCGTACTTCTGAAGTACAAATGAATCGCTTCAACCTTTCTCAAACTTTTGAAATGATTTCTCCCTCATGAATTGGTTATCTATTATAGACACATAAATCTACACCTATCTACTATTAAGTGCACACAAATATGGATACCCTATTGCAAACATATCCTTAACCACTCTCTTTGTCTGTCCTTTGTCTGTTCCTTAATGTAGAAAATAAAATACAGGATTCTCATGTTCTGTGGAAATTGTCAGCTTGTCCTCTATTTAAGATTTGATAAGTAATTTGAAGTATCACAGATACAAGGTAGTATGTTGCAAGTATGGAATATTTCATCAACAAAAATGCACAAGTGGCAATGCAAAATGTCACTTGCTTTAACAAGCCATGTATGAATAACAGTGCATAACAAACATGCTGTATGAATTTTGGAGTTCCAGGAAATAATGAACTTCCATCTGTTCAAAATATTTATTTCCAGCTTAGACCTTGTTATGCAGGGCACATAAGAGGGGGGGAAAAAAAAAAAAAGACAGATTTGATTCTGGTTATATCGACAATTCAGTTTTTCATTGTAATGTCCATATTAAGCTTTCACTACCAAAATAGGTTGTGTTTTTTTTTTTTTTTTTTTTTTTCCATGAAAAAATATAACTGAAATAACTTTATTAAAACCTATCCTATTTTAGGTAAGGTTTACTAAAAGACTACTTCATTGACTGCTTTATTATTTGTGTGTGTGTGTGTGTGTGTGTATGTGTGCTTTGTTTATGTTCAGTATGAGAAAGAATGTAAAAGTAAGGATGCAATATTGTACTGCATGCAAATAAGGACTCTATTGGTACAAGATTTCTGTCTTGCCTCCACGACATGTTTCTGAGGACAATTCATAGCAAGGGATTTTTGTAATGTGTCTCTTTGTTCAAGAATTTGAGGGATTCTTGTGACACTCCGTGTGCTTAGCTTGTCTCCTGTTGTCTATTAAATATGTTTCTGAGAGTCTTTTTATTTTTTAAGAAACCCCCACACCATTTTTCTACAGGCTTTTAAAATTATGCAGAAGAACGTAGGGGTGCCAAGAAGGCTTTTCTTGTCCAATGCAATTCCACTTAGCACAGGGTGAACTATTGACTATTAAAAATATGTAATTCCCTTTCTCTGCCTTACATATCTGAAAAAAGTAAAGATAGCTTGATGATTTTTCAGTATGCTCAGACAACATTCATTCTGTGGCCATACTGTAATCCTATGCAATATAGTTGATGGACAAATTATGATTGAAGAGGAAACAAAACTTGGTGACAATAAAACATTAAGTATTAAATTCTTCCTGACTCTCATATTTATATGAATTCTTTGGGTAAAAACCAGAACTGAGTGTCCTTCTTGCAAGGGCGCCCACAGAATGGAAGTTCCTAAGTTTCAAGTGCTAAATTTACTAACTCATTATTTTGTTTTGAATATGGATTTTATGTATGAGATATGATAAACATGGAACAAAAAAGATAGATCTGACAGTCAAAAAATTAGTAATGTAAAAATTTGCCTTATGAAATGTTCCACCACACACTGACTTCAATTTGTCTTATATTATCTATTTTCTGAAAACATTACTAATTAGTTAATGATTGCATTTATACCTCATTTGTGTGTATAAACTGTTATGTAGTTAGGATGTATTCAATATATTTATTTCTCTGAAAAAATAGAAGAATTGTGCTGTGCCTTATTGACACTCTGTAACTTTGATGCTTAGGTTTATGACAGTTATTAAAACTGCTTTCTTACATAGAGAACATTCACTCAGCCATGCTTTTCATCCTATAGTCTTTAATTTTCTCCTTCCTCTTCTAAGGCAGGAGAGCATCTTGCGTAAAAGTGACAGATTTTTTTTTTTTTTTTTTTAATCAGAAACCTATTCTGACAGAATAGAACATATTATCTGCTGTATTCATCAGCTATGAGAATTTCACAAGTGAGAACAGTTTTCATGTTTGTGGTAGCACTGACCAGAAGCTGACCAGAAAATCTCTTGAACTGATCGCTTTTCTAATGTGCTGCCTTTGAGATCTCCTCATTTCTGGCTCATTCTGGATCACACTGGCAAAAATGTTTTACCCAAGGACTGGATCTTGTAGGAACATTAGCAGAAGAAATGTGGAAAACTTCAGATATATTTAATTTTATATTATTGTTTTAAAATAAAATGAGTTCACATACAATTACAGCCAACTTACAGCAGCCACTCACTAATTTAAATTAAAAAGTCTGCAACGGCAGAGTAATTATACTTTAATTGCACATTTAGTACAAGAAAGTGAAGAGAGACTAATGTGTATTGTATTTATGACATAATAACCGTGTGAAAAATATATTAGCATAAAGGGAGTAATTATGTCCCAAGAATGAACAAATTAATTCAAATCAATACCTATGACGCTTAAGGTTCTATGTACTTTTTTCATTTGTGTTGTTAAGCAGGAGCAAAGTTAATTTTCATGCATATTAATTATTCACTGAAAAATTGATTAGTCTTGACTTGCACCCATTCAGTGTGTTACTGTTCTCTTAGGATTTTAGAGATCACACACACGGTGTTCTCAGTTCCTGTTTTGTTAAAAAGACCATTGGCACAATATCTTGTTTCACAGCTACTCAAATCCTACAGCTTTTATTTTGTCCCAGATTAGGCATTTCTGGAAATAACATCACTACATATTAGCTAAAATTTCCCTGCTTCTTTATGAAATTGCCTTTAACATCTGAGAGGTCTGTTCTCTCCCTAATGTGTATGGATATATAATTTGCATTAATGTTAATAGCTGGTGTGTGCTTGCTCATAACAAGTATTACCTTCCTACATAGAGGAAAATATGGATAACTGTGTGTGTTGCTCAGAGTAGCAGTGTGTGATCTGTACATTAAGGGGAAAAAAAAAAACTACAGCAGGTAGAATAATAAAAATTCTGGCAAAGGAGAGGAGGTAAAAACTGCAATGATGTAGCTGTAAAAACTTGGATTATGAAACCTGACCTCCTATGTAGACTGTATAGGCAACATGACATTTGTGTATTGCTGGACACAGATATAAAGCAAGGATTTGAATGGCTATCAGTCATTTTTCTTTACTTACTGTATGTAACAGTGCATGTTGATTGTACAGGGATATTCTCACCATACAGTTGTACAGCTAGATATGGGAAATAGACATTTCGATACCTTAAGGGAAGCTATAGAAATGAAAGGGAAAGACTTGTCATCAAGATCCCTTGTGATAGGACGAGGGGAAATGGCTTCAAACTAAAAGGAAGATTAGGCTGGATATAAGGAAGAAGTATTTATGATAAGGGTAGTGAGGCAGGTTGCACAGATAGGTGGTGGATTCTTCATCCCTGGAGACACTTGAGATCAGGCTGGATGGAGCTCTGAGCAAGGTGTTCTAGCTGTAGGTCATTCATTGCAGAAGAGTAGGACAGGATGACCTTTTAGGATCCCTTCCAACTCAAATGATCCTATGATTCTATTGACTTTGCTTAATGCATACCAGGATACCATTAGCATTCTTTGCCACAAGGGCATATTGCTGGCTCATGGTCAACTTCATCTCTAAAAGGAGAGCTTATGTCCTCTCTTTTCAGTAACAAAGACTTACTCTCTGTGGATGTGGGCAGAAAAGGAATTCAGATGAGTTCATGTGACTGTGCCTTTTCAGTTGTGTCTCTGATGAAACCTTCCTCTGGTTCTTCTTTGGTTCTGGTATACTCAGTGATACAGAAATGTAAGATACTTTGGCCCTGTATCTACTTGACTCCTTTAGGAGTCTCATTTCTTTTTATCTATTTTCAGTGTGTTTTGCATCAGATGATTTACCACAGTTTTTTATATGTTTATGTATCAAGTGAAGCTAATATAATTCCACCTGCAGATAGGATCAGAAGATGTATATCTTACAGTATGCATCCCAGTGGCATTTGGGTCCATGAGTAGAATTCCAGCTTGTTACAATAACAAACACACACAAATAAACAAACAAAACCAATTAGTTGATGTGTCAGCATTTTGAGCTCTGTTGTAGGGTATAGGAATATGTTGCCTGACTTTTAAATTAATTCTCTGTTATTGTTTCATGCAATCTTCCATTACAAAAAGGGTCACATGAAGCAATTTACAACATCAAGAACTAAAAATAAAAGTGTAATAAATAAATCTTTGGTGTTATAAGACCCACAGAGCACAATTTTATTATTGCCTTCCTAATTGCTGTTCCTAGAAACAACTTAGTGAAGGCAAACTGAAGTAATGAACTCCTAGAACAGTCTTCTTAATATTCTGCTCTATGTTTGTGCTCTGCAGAGCTGATGAGAGCTGTGTGCAAACAGTTTTGCTGAAGGCAAAAGAATGTTTCATCATTACAGAGCATGACCCTTTTCTCTGAGATCAAAATGAAGAGCATATGCCCCTTGATGTCTGTCATAAGGTGTTATTGTGACCAGTCCAATTAGGTTGTTCATCACAAGTTGGGATGTTGTCCCCTGACACAATTGGATATTAAAATGTTACATGATCATTAATTGTATCCACTGACACAGCAGAAATATTCCTCAAAATTACGTTTCTATGATGGACGTTTTTTCTTTTAATATGTGAAAAACGAGTTAGACACGAGAAAAGTCCAATTAATGTGAAATGCTTTGCCTGCTGCTTTTTCTAGATGATCCTTCTCTTTCACTCGTTTTCTGTTATGTTGGGTGATATCACTCTAAGTGAACTTCTTGAATTATTTTATACCTTGCAAATAACAGGAAAGATATAGCTTTTGTTTATGTATGCATGCCTTTTGTCCTTTTTCACCACTAAGTGGTTTTTGCTTGCTAGAATATATTTAGCACTTAACAGAACATTGCATTTTCAAGTGGCATGCAAAGAATAGATGAAAACGTCTCCAGAACCTGATGGTTAGCATTTTAAAGGGATTGTTTTTACCGTTCAGAAATTCTAACACTGAAAAGGATGAACAAAACATGGAAAGTTTCCTTAAACCCAATGTTCTTTGTGACCTTCAGTTTTTTTAATTTATATTTTTAAGAATGGTCACATTTGAGTGTCTCCTTTTGAGATCAAATTCCAACAAAGCACTTAATAACCCAGTCTAACTTGGGGAGTGTCCCCATCCACTACCAATGGGAATTATTCATTTCTTTATAAACAATTGAAACAGATTTTCTGGACAGAGGACTTATATTTCAGCTTCAGTTTCCAGGACTTCAGAAGTAGATTCTTTATGTACAGTTTTGATTTTCTGATTTTCTTTTTTCTTTGCAGGTAACCCGATAGCTAAAGACAAATCAAGTCGGTCTCAAGGCTGATAACGTTAAATACAGCACATAGGAATTTCATTTCTCCAGGCAATCCTTGAAGTGAAATTTTGTACTGCTGGGGTGTAGCCTTCAGAATCAATTGTTTCAATGAGAACCTGGTTTGTAATCAACAACAGCCTTGAGATCAAAACTACTGAAGAGTTATTTTGAACTTCTGTATCACAAAGATTTCAACGGAGTGAACTGTGTACACTTGTAAAATTGCACTTGCAGAGGAATTTGCAGCTGTAATCTCAAGAGATGGTTTTTGAAAGGTGCAGAAAATCAGCAATCATTCGGATTCTTCTTTCCAGACTGGTGGCATTTCATCCTGATGAAGTCACTCTCCAAAATGCATTGGTTCCTCCCCTCTAAAATGATCCCTGGTCCACATTCCGATTGCTGGTGGGACTGCACACTGCTTTAATTAAATTTCCATTGCAGAAATTGTCCTCTGGCATGGCACAATTTTAGACATTTTTATTTGTAATCTAATCTTGGAGCTCTAAAGGGTACATATTTCAACATCTTGAAGTTGCTTTTGTTATAGGAATGGAAATATATACCCATTGTTAATAATTATTGTTGACAAGTAATAGTTATCTGAATACATCAGTCATATTAGAATGTATAGTCGGGTTGACATGTTTCCCTAAGGCTAACCAACTACTGCAGCTATTTGGCAGTTAAAAAAAGTAGTGGTCAAAACTCAATTACCACTTCCATTATAAAGCATTTTATACCTTTAAGATATATATTTCAATTTACTTTGAAGGAGGCAAGTGTTCCTGCACTTTACTTTCCCAACCTTTAAATCACTGAAATTCATGGTAAGCAGTCAAGGAAAGTGTTTCATCCATTTTTATAAAAGTAGGCAGGGATGTAAATGAGTTTTTCAATTATGAAATTGGGTGGTAATCATTCAGATTTTTTTCTCTTTTCAGTGAAAAATAAAATCTCTTGCTTGAAACTAAGTACTGTTGGATGCTTATGTAGATGTCTGCTCAGACTGATTGCTATAAAGGAAAAATGTCCTAGTGCCCTCCTAGATATAGGGTTCATGAGTATTTTGCTTGCTTACTGTCCTCAAATTCAAACCTAATCTGTGCCAAAATCACATTTTCTTTTTTTAATATTCTATTTCAGTAGCAATTTTTTGAACCTTGTGATGTGCTGTTACATGAAAAAACCTCCATATTTAAAGGCCTTAAGCATCTATGAACTTTTTTTCTAAGTTATCACAGAATGTATAATTTTATACTTCATTTAGTGTATATTGTGCCATCTGTAATATTGATACAACAAAAATTTGGCAATTCCTTTTAATGACACTACATAAGCATGCTAACTGAGAGTGAGAGAGTTCTGACTGTATGCTTTTGTGCATTAAATGATAAGCACACACACTTAATGATAGGCAAAAAATATATAGGATGAAGCTTATTTAGAAGTCCTGTGTGGTTACCAAGCTCTCTGAAAAAAGATGGAAATGATTTTTTCATTACGAGCTATTGACATGGCAAGGTAATTATATATAAAGTTCCATGATGTTTGCATACCTTGGAGGGATCTGCCTGTCACGCTATCCCCGGCTGCTCCAAAACCATTTCATTACCTCTGTTGTGTTACTGCACAGGAGATCTTAAAGAAAATAAATGATTGTTGGGAATAAAATTGAGAAATATCTTCTGTCATTCTGCTGAGAAATAATAAAAAATGTTGGCAGGGAAAAATATTCTTTTCTGATTGAAATTTAGTTAGGATAAACTGTAGCAGCAATTAGGTATCTCGGTATTTTAGGATGGATTAGTAATGAATGGATTTGTGCTAACGGATGATGTGCTAATGCAGGATGGAAGGTAGCATCTTAAAAAGACTGGGACAGTGCAAAGTATTAATGTGGTGTTTTGTAAAATCTGAATATGAACTGTCTTTGGTTGAAGGTCCGCATCATGCTTCTCAATATCGTTTTATTTGTTCCTTTGTTCTTAAACCAACACTGAAAATACTGTATTATATACAAGTGTAACACATGCATATCAATAAGTGAAAATAAATGGATTTTCAAATATACCGAGTAGATTATCTGCAGTAGATTAATGTTGTGATAATTCATAACAAGTGAATAAAATTGTGATATAAAACAGAGTTCCTTGAATGGATGTGCACTTTGAAGATCTATCTTGTTTACATGTAGAACAAAATAATTTTGTTCAGTGAGTGAGAATTTCAAAGGTTTTATTAATTTTGTACTTACTCAGTAGAGCTGGAATTCTCTCCCACTAGTTTGAAAGATCTTTCTGCAAAGGAAATTGATCTAATGCAACTGTTCTAGCATTATCATGGGAAATTCAAGTGGGTGCACTGCTCTTTTTAGGTTAGGCTGAATACAAACACTGCTTTTTTCCCCCACAGTATTCCTGAAAATGTCATGGTAGACATTCCTAAAATGGTAATGTTTGGTTTCATTTATTGAACTGCTTTAAAAAATAAAACCAGTGAGCTCTGCTGGTCAATCCCAGGGCAATGTGGGAACCATAGTTCAGCTGTCCACTGTGTCTGTTTTAGCAGTGGTGTCTTTGAAAATTGAAGTGACTCAATGTAGTAGCTCATGTCAGCTATGGACATTCATATTGTGGGTGTCTGGGGATGAATTATTCTTCATTTTCTACTTCATTCCTTATATTCTGCTTCCAACTTTATTTGATATACATTTGAATAAAAACATTATCAGGCATAAAGATCAGAGGAAAATCCGTGTGTCCTTTCAAACTCAGTAGTCATCAAGAGCTCTGAATCATTAGAAAATGTGTGGTCTCTGTCTGCAGTTTTGTATGGGAGTGCAGTAATGGAAAGACTGACTGCTTTGTTCAAACCTTTCAAAGTGAAACATACTGGGTCAGCTCAACAAAATGAAAAGGAAATCCTGATATGAGTTTTAATGATAAAAATTCCAAGCCAGATCTAATAAAAATGAAATAGAGCTTAAAAAAAAAAAAATCCAAAAATCTGCATCAGATATATTTTAGAACAAAATACCTACTAAAAGTTTGTTATTTTGAAAGTATATGCAGCTTATTTGTTGCTGTTGCTGTTGTTATTTTCCTAATTATGATTGTACAGCAGGCTTTTATAACTATCTGGGTAATGCATGACTGTGACTGTCTGTAACACCCAAACAGAAAGATGTGATTGGCATTCTTTTTGGCTGATTTACTGCCTCTTCCTTCATGACTTGAATTTTACAAGTAGGATGTTAACAACGATACTGACAAGGGAAAAGGACACAGTGTTGGTTTGTAATAGCAGTATTGCCTTTATCTCTTTTTTTCTTGCCAATGGTTAGATTGGTTTGTAATCAAACACGTCACACCTGAACAATGGGATAGCAATAAATGTTTTCACATTATTTAAATGATATTAAATAATGAGAATTACCTAATCACTTGATCAGTGTTCATAACACAGTTTGTATCCTGAAAAACTTTTCTGTTTATTCTTTTATAGCATTAGAAAATATTTCCACATTACATCTTTGATCTTGTTCCTGTACATAATTTTCTGCTATCGCTTTACTGTCATTGTGAATATTTCAGCAAAAATGCCTTCCATGGCTGGTTGTTTTGCATCTTCTGTATTCATCTGCACTTCTTATGTGGTGATTACAAAAGCTAGTATATAAAAAGGGTAAATTTCCCACAAGTTTATTTTGACAAGTGATGACAAATGTTGCCAACATCTTTTAATCCAAAATTAATTTTAGAGCCTCTGGCAGGAGGACCATTGCTTGTGTCAGCTGGGAAAAAATTCTGTAGGGGAATGACTGCTCTTTCTCAGACTTCTATCAGTGGGATGCCAGGCTAGGCAAAACCATGGTAGTATGGTTTCATTACCAGAGATGGAGATTATGGGGATGTGGATCCTGCATACAGGCAGCAACCCACAGAAATCCAGGCTGGGGCTTTTTGTGGTGGTGACAGCAAGTCCTTGGTTCTGTTCTCTAGAGTGGTGTAAATATCTGTTTTGTGTTCCTGGGATTTGCTCCAAAACTAGACTGTAGAAAGGGCAAAGTGCCTTGGATAAAGCTTTCAAAATTTTGTGTCCAGTATTTTGCTCAAAAAATCCTGAATGAGCAAATCAAAATTCATGTGCTTGTCCTTGTTGAGGTTAATGATTAAATAACTTTCTCTCTGTTTTCAAATCCTCCTTACTACCATTCAGGTACTGTTATGTGGCAATGGGAAGTGAAGTCCAGTTGTTCTTTGATCATAGATTTTCTTGATTTTCTTGATTAAACATAACTCATCAGATCAATATTAGCCATGACTGAAAGGCTTGAACTATAGCCAGCTTTTACTTCTGAAAACAGTTATTGTCCAACTAAGTTCAAGAATAATTTGTGTAATAAAAGTATTGCTGTCCATATGTAATCTTGCTAATGTTTTATATTAGCTCTTCAAATTATGCTTATGTTCATAACTATAAAAGTCTGTGTAGATCTTCTGTAACAACAGGGCCATTCTTTTCTCCACAATACCACTGAGAAACACTAGAGACCCTGCACTTTGGGATGTATTACTTTTCTTAAAATTCAGCAGTGCATAATGGGAAAAAAAAAGTAAAAATACTAATGTTATTTACATCGCTGAGAGATTTTTCTTGGAAATGATGAAATAGGTGCAGTTGCAGGTGTACACTTTATCGGCATATTGGTTGAATTTCTCAGTCTTTTCTCCTTATTGTTAGAACAAACATGTCAAAAACTGATCTTAAATTCTCCAGCTTTATGTCTTTTTAGTTAGATCTTTGTATCCAGAACATTCAAAATGCAAGGTGGTTGTTTTTCTCACTATGGCTCCTTATAAGAAAGCTCTTGTTTTTTCTGTTTCTCTCTTTATTTTTAATTCTGGATGTCTTGCTAATATTTGGATGTATAGAATATAATTCTTCCTATTACCAGTTTGGAGTTCGAGGTTTTTTTGTGCTTTCTATTTTTCTTCAGTAATTTTCTCTTTAGCTGGGAGAGTCAGTTCTTACCAAACTTCGTAAGTGATGAGAAAAGTTTCTTTTAAAAATAATGGCCTGGAACTAAATATGGGCTCTTTGTAGTTTTTCTTGGAGATAAAAGAAAAAGAGAAATGATGATTTTCTATCATTAGCTTTCAGAATGTTTTCCAGCTCAAACTGTTTTATCTGAATAGAAACGTTTTTCTCTAAGTATAAATGGCCTGTGTTTCAATATGCTCTCTGATCATAAAGCTGATGAAATGGTCCTCTCTCTCTGTGGCAGATTACCTCAGCAGAATTTACAAATGGCAGATGATGGTTTTGCTACTGTCCATGGGCAGGTAGACAGAATTTGGTCCCAGATGCTCTGCCTAATGTTCATGGCAGAAGCGACTCAAAAACAATGCCTCCATATGCCGTAATTGCTCGAATTATTTCTCAGACATATTCCCTTGTCATCCCTCATATGTAGAACTCATTAGATTCCTAGTGGGAGAACATATGGAGAGAAAAGATGATGGAAAACATTGTAAAACAGATTGTATATTTAAATTTATATTATAGAAGACCTTTCTGCACAGGCGAATGTAGTGCATTAAGTTAAAACTCGTTCTTCCCACTTCATCAGGAAATCAACAGTTATGGAGCTATTATCTTAGCATTCACAGACATTCATACAAGATGGGTTGCAGTCTGGTTTTAGGAATACTAGTAGGAATTCTCCTGCTAAATTGAGGTCAACTCTATATTTCCTGCATTATTTTCCTAAGTAGTTAAACTATACGTGTAATTTTTCTTTCACTAATAGAAATGGCCAGAAGTCAAAGTTTCAACCCATTTAAATCTGTTAGCAATATCAGGTCTTTGTCTGTGGATTTGAGAATTAAGTGTCAAAACAATGGCTTTTGGAACTGTCTTGTTTGTTTCTTTCACGCTCAAAGTATAAAGTTGCTTTCATCCAGCTCAATTCTCTGGTGAACAGGGAGGGATCTATAACCACTGAAGAGTTCTTTTAATGACTGTTGAATATTAATAATTAATTACTTATTCAGTAGAAGAAAAATGATCTAATAATAGATTAATTCAAAGCATTCAAAAGTTTGTGATTTTTTAAAAATTATACTTGTGTCTCTTTCCTGTTTTATGGTAACCTTTTTATTATTTGTGACTCAGTGAAGCTCATTTTAATAGGGAACATCTGGGGTGCTGTAAAGTGTCCCAGAGGTGGAGGTGAGCACTAGTAAAACATATTTGGTTTGTGGATGGGAACAATATGACTTTACTGGTGCAGCTGGTAAAACATGGCCTATCACATAGAGATATCACCTATCAACTTGTTACCCAGCTGTGAAAGAAACATTCTGACAAGTGACCACTTAGTGCATGTAGCAGAATCAAATATGATTCAATGATACCGAAATGAATTCTGGAAGGACTCCTAGGAAGAGCATGGACAACCCTACAGGCCTTAGAAATGTCAGATATGACCACAGCATATTTCTATATAGATTGCTGTCTTTCTAAGTAGAGACACAAAACCACTGTTAAGATAGCATTTGCAGCGGAGATATGTGTATGTGCATGTGCTCACACATGATAGCAAGCATCCCGTGCTGTCTAAAGTCAAGATTTGGTGTCATGCCTTGAGAGAGGGCCTCCAGAAATACAGATCTGACTCTCTTCTATTACTGCTGAAATTAGATTGCATTGGTGTACTGTTCTAAGTTAGAGCAGAGTGGTATGCTGCCAGCAAGCTGCACTGCTTGCTCTGCACCCTTCAGAGCACAGTAGTTCCGATAAGCCTCAGCAGAAAGCAAAACATGCAATACTATACATGGCTCTTGTCTTACAATGGCAACTCTATTTGTTCTATGCATTTATTTTTTTCTGGTTGCTAAAGGATAAATGCTTGTCATTAGGGAAAAGTTTAAAATTCATTATTGTGCAGCAATACACAGTGTGCCTAAATGATGTATTTTGCTGCTTCCTATTTGTTCATCCTGTTATAGTTTACCCTCTTATTCTGTATCTGTGTTAGCCTCTCTGTCATTTACTTGCAGCACCTGTTAAGATACTGTCATCTGTTGATGACTTTTTAGTCACTGCAGAAAAGTTCTGTTTGCACTGTGAGACTTTCATTATCATGTTTTGGTTTTCCATTCTGTCAGTGCCAGCACTAGAAACTAGATGATGAAGTATTAAAAGAGCCTTGAAAACATACTGATTTAATCATTCTCAAGCAAGCAGCCAGACCTTCAGTGAAGGAAGTTATAGCTCCTGTGTGTAAGATTGTGTTCTGTCATTCATAATAACCAGCCCTGTGCTTTGATTCAAATTTCATTATACAGAAATTTGTGCAGTAGTAATATTAATATAAAAGTTTAATAGCTACTTGAAAGATCAATCCTTTAGTATTGATGCATGCATGAAGTATCTAAGAATTCCAAATTCAGGGCCTTACTTAATGTTCCCAATGACTTGAGCAAGAAAGTGCCAGTTTTTATGTCTCTGGAAGGAAATATATAGATATACCAAAAGACCAGGAATTAAAATGCTAACTTATTATTAACCAAGGTTAATAATGTGTTTATTAGCCAAATCCATATAGTCTGGATTTTACCTCATGTTTTGTTAAAGCATATGGCAGAAGGATCTTATTGTGCAATTAGCAGTTATGAAAAGGAAAACAATAAGGAAGGACAAGGCATTTTGTGCCTTGTTAGCACCTCTTGTTTTTTGCTATTCTCTGGGCATATCTGGTTTTCAGCATGCTAACTCTATAATTTAGAAAATTAGGCTTCAGTTCATGTGAACACCTAGATAAAAGGGCATATGATTCTATACTAGATATTGAGATCTCAGGTAAGAACAAAATGTAGGTGGCAAAAAACTGAATCTCCTTTACAGTTTCACCAGATATCATATGGCTGTGCTGAGTCTGGAAATAATGTGATCTTGGTCCCACCTCCAACAGACAGCACATGAAATTCAGCCCTGCTCTTGTCCTACCATAAAATGCATACCTAAGGCAATTTATGAAAGGCGGATTCCAATCTTCTCAAAGTCCTTGTGCAATATCTGTACTCCGCGCCAATGCTCCTTACATCCTGAAAGTAGAGCTTTCTGAGAACACTGCTGGTGATTTCAGCTTTCTATAGATTTCTCCTCAGGTTTAAATTTCATACTGAGTACCCGTGCCAGCCATTCCAGAAGATTTATCATTGGTTCAAACACCCTTTTGTCCCTGCTTTGTTGTTGCTTGATATGGTCAAAAATGCTTAATAAATACTGTCTTTATATTTCATGTTTTTGAGTGTCAGCAACAATTCCAAAATGGCATTCCTTACTTTGTGTCAAACTTGAAAATTATTAAAATCCCGTGAATAGTCATAAAGTCAGTTGACTCATTCACAATAAGGAGCTGTGACGCCTTAAGCTACTTTTTACCAGTCAGAGTATTGTCAAGGTGACCTTTCATGCTGTTTCAATTGCATAGCCTTGCCATTATTTAACTATTAGAATGATGGAAAGCTTGCACTTTGCTATTTGAGTGGCAAAATTTCTAGACACAGGGACCTGAAAGAGTGAATGTATGAGAGGCTAAAATTAATGTGCCAAGCTAAGGTGTTAAGCATAAGGAGCCAAAGAAAGACTAAACCTGGTGGAGAAAAGCAGCCATAGTCTAGTCTTGAAAACTAAAAATCTGAAAACTAAAAAACTAAAAGAAAATGCAGTCTCTAGAATGCTATTAAAATTCCACTAAAATTTAAATGTGAGCTTATACTTTTATCTTTTTAAATATTTGTTTTAAATTTTTTACATATAGATTTATATAATTAAAAAGACAAAATACTGAACATCAGAAAGCTCTCTGTTATTTAGAAATAATGAGTATTAAAATAATTTTAAATAATAAAAGCTACCAAAAAGCCCACAAGAGACTAATATATTACAGCAGAATTATTTTAATGTCATCTTTTTTACTCAGGACGTACCCACTGTGTAAAGAGAAAAGGTTATCTAAAACAAATAGGACCTTTTTGACACCATTCTGTGATTCTGTAGTCTGTATGTGTCGTTTTTGTAAAGCAGGGGATTCTGTATGATGGTAAGGCAACATGAAGCAATCATAAATAGGAGTGAAAAAAATCATCTTTTTTTGTAAAAAAGAAATAATTCTATTTTTCAGTTAAAATGCAAATTTAGGAAAATTAATGCTTGTTTTTTAAAGCTAATTGAAAAGAAAAACAATAATTTTTATTGTAGTTCATCAACAGTAATTTGAGAAATAATAATTATTTGCTGTCTTGAAATTAACTTCACTGTAATTTTGAGTCCATTGATGGCCATGTTAAAACTGGTATGACTGTATGCTTAAACGTATTCTGTCTGTGTGAAGCCTGACTTATGTTGACAGAAAGCAAAATCAATAGAAAGGCACGGCTGCTGGAAAACCTTTTGTCTTCAAAATGCTATTGGAGGACTGTGAACGTCACAGGCTGTGGAAACCCTGTAAAAAGCAGAACAGAAAAAGGTTTCTTTTTCCATCAGTGGGTAGGTGATTTATATACATGACTCTCATTAATGTTTAATGGGAGTTATCTGCCTCATTTTTTATGAGCCTGATGTGAAGTTAATGGCAGTCTTCCCATTGTCTCTAGTGGGCTGTAGATCAACTACTAAGTGCACAAATGAGTTTGTTTGAAATATTGGTGCTTGTAGGCTTAGAATTTCAACATGCTTCATTCACATTTCCAACCAAAAAAATGCATTGGGAATGTCTAAGAATGTGAGCTGAAGAGTTCAATATTGCAGTGTGGTTGATCTGTGTGCACTCTGGGGCATCTACACTGCAGACTGTAGAGATGCCTGAACCAGCGCTGGGTGAGCTGGTGTGTGAGCAGGAGCAGTAATCTGCCAAGCAGCAAGGGCTGGTTTCCTTCTCAGAGATCTGAGCAGGAAGAGGCATAATGGGCTCTGTGGTCCAGACCACGTGATGGGGGAATTGCTGTCGTGCTGTGTTGCACTCTTATCAATAATACGGTAATAAGCAACCTGTTTCTTTGTTTGTTTGTTTTTTTTTAATCTACCCTTAGATGTGTGTAAGCTGAGCTCTCCTGTGTGGTTTTGTTGTTGTTTTTATAACAGATTAATAATGTTGTTGTTGGTTTGGTTTCATTTTTTTTTGCAGTAATCCTCTCACTGCCTATGTGTACCTTTCAGTTTTAAGAAAACTATACTGCACTGCTTTTTCTTCTTTCTTTTCAGGAAGGAATCCTGATATTTTCAGTAGAATTCAAAGGATTTCTGTTCACATCTATGGTCCTTACTAACCTGGTCACTGGTCTGTGACCAGGAACATCTGTGGCCACACACAGACTAACTGGTCAATGCAGTTTCGCTGTGGGTTGGGAGCTCCTCTCACTTGCCTTAATGCTTATATTCCCAGCAGTGCCAGGTTTCTCTTTATCATAAAAACACATTGGCATACACATGCAGAACTATCATCCAGAAGAACTTTTATTTTGAAGCTGATCTTATGGTTGTGTTTAGGAAAGTTAGATCCTGAGGATTTTAACACAAAAGGTTTTTCCTCCCACTCTACCAGACAAAGCCACTGCTGGTCCCAATTCCAGGCTCAGACTGTAGCAAAGTCAGGCATGTATTTTGTGAGTACGAATATACAAAAAATAAATACAAACACTTCCAGCCACACAGCTCGGTGCAGGCAAGAAACCACTGCATTTGGCAGCATCTAGAAGCACACAAAGTATGCACGTAACCATGCATAACACAGATTGCTGAATCCCTCCCTCCTCTCAGTCTGCTCAGGATTTAAATTTGCTTGGGCCTACACACACCCACAGTTTTTCAATTTCCAGAAACTCTTACATCTGAAGATTCATTAGATAATAGTGTGGAATTTCACTCAGTCCAGTGTCCTTGCTTGGCCACTGATCTCTAATCCAGTCTCTGTCCTGGCCTTTCTACATGCAGGTCTCCTCCTGCTCACTGGTTAGTTGAGCTTGACTGAAACTCAATATGCAAATCAACCACACAGAACTGAAACAATATCATGGTGAAATGATATTAGTTAGGAATAGAGATAGAAATAGTGTTTAATAAGAAGAAAGGACAAGCAGTGGTGATCAGATGCAGAGCTTGGCCAGGCTAGAGCACTGACCAGAAATCAGCTGGTACATAACTGCCCCCTTTTATCCTTCCTCTTTGACTCCCTGAACTACTGATCTCTCCCTTTTCCTGCTTGTTGTCCTTTAACCAAACATTCCTTGGGTATTCTGTGCTCCTACAATCCTCTTGAAACATCTTCTAATACTCTTGATTCCATAGTCCTGCTGAAACATCCCAAATCAAGTTTTCTCTTTTTTCTCTACTTATCTTTTTCCCCCTTGCTTACCAGTTTCACTGTTCTGGTTGAATCTAGTCAAGGTCATGCCTGAGCAGTTTCTCCAGTGGCCCCTATAGTGACTTGAGAGCTCTGATTTTGGGGTGACGACAATTACGTGCTGTTTGTTACAATGTATAGATGTGTGTGTTTAACCTACTGCTTCTCCTTTTATTATTATATTTCGTTTGCTGACTAGCTATCAGTCAGATATCCTCACAAACCAGACATTCTTACATTCCAACTGTATCCTTACAGGTAGGTTTATTTAAGTTTGATAGCAGCTACTGACCTTGTGTACCTTCACCTTGTCCTCCCTGTGCAAAGTCATACCTGCTCAGTTTAGTTTTTGCAGTTTGATAAAGTGAGGATAATAGTTGTTTCCTTTAAAAGGAAAAGGTTGGATTCTTCCTTTCCCTTTCAGGTTCTTTGAGGTCACACAGACCGGGCATGCTGCCCAGGAGCCTTAGTTCGGAGCTTAGCTTCAAATCTTCAAATCAAAGTATTAAAAAAAGGGTACAGAACACCTTCTCTGTATGACCTGGGAATAATGAGATCATGGAAACCTGGGCATGTCTGTGGATCAGAGTTCCATAGAATGAGGGCAGATGCTCAGGATGGTGTTCAGCATAGCCATGCACTTAACACCTCCCACATCAGTTTTGCTTCTTTCAGAGATAATCTCAACCCTACTGACAAATAAACTTTCGGGTCATCTTCATTTGCCATAATGTTTCCTGGGACAATTATTTCCTTGGGAAGGCTTGTGTCTTCACAAGCTATCAAGCAGGCATGTGTCCCTTCTGACTTGCGCAGAAGTGACAGC
Source organism: Tympanuchus pallidicinctus (assembly GCF_026119805.1). Classification (NCBI taxonomy): domain Eukaryota; kingdom Metazoa; phylum Chordata; class Aves; order Galliformes; family Phasianidae; genus Tympanuchus; species Tympanuchus pallidicinctus. Next base: position 31,461,059 of record NW_026294802.1, read on the forward strand.
TCTTCATCCTGCCAGAGAAAAGTCAAGCCTAAACTTAATCCGGCTGGCCTAAAAATATGGGCCAATCCAAATGGCCTGCTGCAGCTGAAAGGCACAACAGAATGCAGTTAATATCCACCTCAGGCTGTGATCTTGCTATGGTCATTCCCTCTATACAACATCATAAAATGTCATCTTCTGCAGATGAATTGGTTTTACCTGGCTCTAGGTTCCTCACAAAGTTTCAAAATATGAACAAAGAGAATTAGGAAGAGTGCTGCACAATATTGGTAAATCCATCAGGTAGGTTAAAAGCAAGTAACCCCCTATGGGATTTACTGGCTACACTCATGTATTTTAGAGAATGTACAGTTCAAATAATCACAGAAGGAACAGAGTAAATATTCACTTATTTAACTCCGGGAGGGTTGCACACTGTGTATAACAGAAAAATTAGGAGCATGGAAGAAAGCAGATCACTGCCATTCAGTTTTCCTGTGGTAAATTTTTATATGTTATTTAAAAGACTGTGCTTTAGTTTTAATTAACGCTACTTTTCCTTTTTTTTTTTTTTTTTCCTTTTTTCTTTTTTTCCTTTTTCTTTTTTCTTTTTCCCTTTTTCTTTTTTCTTTTTCTTTTTTCTTTTTCTTTTTTTCTTTTTATCAACACTCTTTGATAATTTAAAAGGCACTTTTACATCTTGTTAACAATCAGCAGGTTGGACTGCAGTGCTTTAGACTTTTTTTTCTTTTGCATATATTCACAAGTTTAATAAGGGTCTGCATTTGTATTAAGGACTTGTAGTTTGTGTAATTGTAAGAAAATGGGAAACCACAGCAATGCCAAAAGGTTTTATTAAAGTATCAAAAATCAGCAAGCAGTACCCAACAAATAAAATAGCACTCTAGATCCCTGAAGTAGAAACTATTGAGGTCTGCACTTAAATTGATATTTTCTGTGACAATGAAATCAAGGCTTATCTAATTGAATCTATAAATTTCATCAGATGCAGTACACCAAATACAGTTTCCTCAGTATAGAAATTAAAATAAAGTTCCCTAAAAACCTTACAACACATCAATGCATCATTTTAAAAGTATTTCCATTAAAATATGCATTTGCAATCAGTAAGAGGTCTGAATTACCATGTGTGCTATATACGTAAGCATACATCTGAGTGCCAGATTCCATTTGTCTGTATTCACTCTGGGACTGTATTGCTTCTAGGGTGCTTTCTAGGTGGTGTGATATTTCTCTGGAGTACGCTCCAATATGTGGAGTGCACTCCACAAGAAAAATTGCTGCCCTTAGTGAAGCAGATGTTTCTTTGGTGCCTGAGAGCTGGTATAGTTCCTCTACAGGAAGCTCTATATGATTAACATTGGAGTATACTTGCAGAAAGCTATGGCAGCAGATCATGCTTTTGACTTGACTGCAGAGACACAGAATGGAGGAGTATGCTTAGCTAACAAAGAGCCCTATGAGAGTCCCGCATCGTGCACATTCTTTGTACATTGTCACACACTGCTGGTAAATCAGGGATGGTTCTCAAAGCATTATTTTGCTAAAGATGTGAATCAGTAGTGGTATTTAAATATGGATACTCAAGGCTATGTGCTTTTAACACAAATTTTTGAGTACAAGTAGAAGTATTTGCTCATTGTCTATGAACTGAATGTTGTTCCAGTAAGCCATTTCTGGGTGAGACAAAAACCTACCATAGAGCTAATAATTCTTGCTGGATGGGTGTTTGTGTTTCAGAATTATCATTATTAACATCTTTTCCTGGCAACTTTATCAAAAAGAGTAAGGGTAGAATGAACATGAATTAGTCAGTCTTTTCTTTTGAGATGACCCTTTACTTCGGTTGGACAGAAGTGGTGTGATTGGTGGACATTATTTGTTTGCACTGTCACCTAGCATTTTGGTGGGTTGGCAGATCTTTTTAGACTCCAAGGCCATTAATGATCAAATGTATAAGCAAAATTGTTAAGATAATTTTTCTTTATTATTTCCTTAGATATTAAGGGGAAAAAAACCCCACTATTAAATCTCTAAAGATGTTCAGCAAATAGTTTTGTTGTTGTTACATCATTACTACAGTTTGCTCTGTTTCCCTTCATGAAAGCGTAAGAAATGAGGCTCAAATTCTGATTAAGATTCATTTGTTCCAGCAGTGTTTAATCTCCACAGTCCATGAGATGTCAATGGATGTACTCTAATACACGTTAATGGAAAGTACAAGCTAAATATATTAATAATTATCACATCTGAGCAACAAACAAAATATGTACCATTATCTGATCCACTTGTATTTAATATAATTTTTACATTAACTGGAGAAAAAGATTAGTCTCCAGAAAGCTGTGAAATAGTCTAATTTGACAGGATTTAAAACATTCAGAAGATTCTGATTGGGAAGTGAATATACAAAGACTAGAAAACCATGTATAAGATAGATTGATGATCTGCATCCAGCTGTATTTAGTGTTCCATATGTGCATGTTCTAATATTTTTAACTCCCTATTCTGTATTTGTCTTTGGAAAACTCTTCTATATTAATAGATACTATAACTTCTTGGAGGAAGAGAAATAAAAACCACACATTAACAGCCAACCATAAAGACACTCCATGTCAGTTCATAACTCTTAATGGCCATGACTATAATTTAAAAGGAAAGAGCAACCTTGCTCTCAGGACAATGTCAAGAAGTGTAAATCTCCCACACAACAAAACAGTGACTCTATGTTATTTCTAATATATTTACTCTTCAAGAGGTCCGTGTTCAAACAGAGAAAGCGTGACATATGAACATCCCACCAGCTGCTGCACGTTCAAGCATTGTGAGAATTTTCCCCCGTGTCATGAGTAACTGCTTTTAAAGGGTATCAGTTTCTCGCCTAAATAGAAATCAGAATCTTGTACAGAATAAGTTTTTTTCCTGTTCTTGTCAATACTCACAATGCTATATTTATGGGTAGGATGTTGCTTGGTCAGTGATTGTTTCTATTGTTCTCAATTCTTTTATGTATCTCTCAGATTCTTACATTATTTTCCACATTTGCAGAGAATTTTAAGGCAGGAGTAAAGAAAGTTGGGATATTTTTACTCCAGTGCAAACAATGTTTATTATGTTCTCAAACATTGTGGTATGATCTAATGAAATTAAATAGGCACAGCAGAAGCAGTGTTTTACCTATATCTGAGTTTTACTCAGGCACATGGAGGAGATGTTTATAGTTTTTCATTTGAGCTTCCTATTGCTGCTGAAGCAGCTCCCAAATAGCATTTTGAGTTACTTCAGGGGTACACGTTTCTCACTTGACTTTATGCACTGCTTTAGCACTGTTTTGGTAGTGCTGATGTGAAATTTCCCTTTCTATCCATTACACCAAAAGGAATGCCATGGGAAGTGGCAATTCTGTCCTCATCTCCTTTCTAAGACAGTGATAACCTTTTTGCAGCTTGAATGGTGGAAATTAGGATTAGCTGACAAAAAAGTCCATCTCAGGATGTCACAATGGACTGGGAAAAATAATGTGAACATAAACTTTGTGACCTGGAAAAGCATGAATTTGCTCAGAGAAGGTCATCTATAGAAAAGTTATTAGTGCATCATAGAATCATAGACTGGCCTGGGTTGAAAAGGATCTAAAGATCATCTAGTTTCAAAGCCTCTACTATGTGCAGGGTTGCCAACCACTCGGCCAGGCTGCCCAGAGCCACATCCAGCCTGGCTTTGAATGCCTCCAGGGATGGGAGGTACAACCTCCTCCTAATATCTAAACTAAACCTCCCTATCTCAGTTTAAAACCATTCCCCCTTGTCCTATCCTGCATATTCAAGATCTGCTGCCTCGTTCCTGCAAGATAGAGGCAGACAACTCCTTTGAGTGGGTGATTCCTCCTGAAACTCACCCTTCTTTTGTATGACAATTATGTTGTTGCAGATGTCACAGAAATAACATTCTAAGATGATCTGAGTTCAAGCTCACAATGCTGTGGCATTCAAATTCAAAAGTTCCTGAGGTAAAAAAGCCCTAAACCTCCATGCCATGCATCTATGTGGCATACATATGCCAGTGTTGTAACTGATATTCTGCATAACGGGACATCTGCAGATATGATAGGCTTACTCACTTTTCTAAATCTGCTTGCTGTCCTGCTTGCTTTCACATATGCCGATTACCTTGCTTATGTACTAAGATTTTTGATCATTCACAGGACAATTCAGGCTGGAAGAATTCTTAGGAGGTCTCAAGTGCAATCTGTAACTCACAGCAGGGCCATCTCTGAGGTCAGACCAGGTTATTCAGGGCTTCATCCAGATAAGCCTTAAAAAACTGCCAGGATGCAGGCTGAACAAGTTTTTTAAAGAAACCTCTTGCTAATATTTTCATAGGAAGTCTAATTAGAAAAAAACAAAAATGACAAAGATTATTGTATCTTTATCCAGGAAAGACAAGTAGAGGGAAAATGCTTCTGAAAAAATGGACTTGACATCTTTCCCCTCTTCTATTGCTCATAACGTCCATTTCTATCACTCCTTCCTTTTGCTTACCTTCCTCTTGTGCAGGTGTCTCTTCCATTATATACAAAATGCCGCAAAGATCCATGACACAAGTCATGCATAAATTGCCAAACATCTGGCAGTCTTGCTTCAGTGTGAGCTGTAGGGCACCTCCCAAGTTGTATAAATATTAAAGTTCCACATTTTGCTTTTGAGTAATGGATCAGAGTTTTATTTTTCCCTATGGTTGCTTTGCCAAGCCTAATGAAATCTTTATATAAGTAACTAAGATGAGAAAGAAACACTCCAAAACATTAGTTTGGGCTTTTGCCCACTGCATTTTTTAGGGAAGTGAGTGAGCATCTCAAACTACAACTGTTCTCAGTGGGATAGCTATTTTCAAAACCAAGCTAAGTCCAAAAATCCATATCAATTTTCTGCTTTTGTTGAAGAACCCTCTCTCATTAGGTGATCAGTTTAGGATGGCTTGGGTTGAAAAGAACCCTAATGATCAACCTCACATTTTCTGCAAATTTTCCTACCTGCTTTTACATTCCTGAACATCCATCTCTCCTGCCTAGTTACCTACCTCCTTTCAATTTCTGAATGTGATTTCTGATCACTGACTGCATTCCCTCAGTTAGATTAAGAGTTGGTCTGCACGCACAAAAGGCAACAATAGGTGGGAGATTCTAAGTGATACTCTGTTCTTGCTAGTCCCAGAATCCTCTGTCTCCATGAGTCCATAGGAGCAGAAGAGCACAATGGCTGCTGGGGAACCCAAATTAAGGACTCGGAGGAAGGAGCACCCTGGCTGTGCTCTGTCAGGTTTGCTGCAGGAGAAGATCCTCAACCCCAGGGTTCAGGCATGAAATCCACCCAGTGCTGGTTTAATTTTTAGACTAGATGAGATGGTTGATGAGGGATATGTGACAGACTGTGGGATGCAAGGAAGGAGCATCATGGGATTTCACAGGACTTACTACTGGATTTGTGGAGGAAGAAGTGGGGAAAATAGAAGAATAATGGGAGGGCTGTTTGTTTGTGAGTAGTTTGCTGGCTGGGGTGTCTGGGGCTTATCTGTCCCCAGGTGCCAGCAGGTGGCGGATACTGGGGGATACAGTCAATGTGCAGAATGGCTATTTGAACCCAGTTGCTGTCTGTATTTGTGCGAATGCTGTGTGTTATCTGTGTGGCAAGGCGTGTGTACATACATACACAGTGCACACATATGCTCTGTGTTTGCTTACAGGGATTCCGCGCTTATCCTCAGTACTGTCTGGACCTTGGTCATAGAGGTACAGCAACCTCAACCTCTTGTGTGCTGCCAGAACCAGCATGATTTCTCCTAACATTCTCCCTTTCACTCAGGGCTTTCGGTGCAGGAGCTGATAATACTGCACTGTTTACCTGTCCATGTAACTACCTTTGATTCCACACCAAATAATGTAGATGTTGTACTGTCATATCAGACTCCAGCTCAGAGGAAAACAAAAATACAAGAAAACTAAAATTCACTGCAGAACTTTATAAGTAACTTTCTAGCTCTTGTTCATGTGTTTTAGCTGATTCCCCACCCTGTCCTAGTCAGATGTCCAGAAGATAAAAGAAGACTTTTCTGTAGGGCAAATATAGTCTGTAATTTGGAATTTGGACATACTCCTTTCAGCAAAGGAAAGCCAAAACTGAAGGAGAAATACAAATGTGCCCTAAAGCCTCTCAAGAGAAACACCATTATCTGCCCAGTCAGTTCTGTAGATTGAGCATATCTACCAACTGGGGTTTAATCTACACATTTTCCAGCATTTATCTGATCCTTACCTGAACAAAAAGTATTCCTTTTGATGTTCTCCCTACTGAAATAAAGTTTCATCACTACATGTAGGTCCTGGCATGCAGGATAGTGTAATGCTGTAATTTGGTACCTCCCTGCTTAATCATCCAATGTGAACATGGGATTATGATCTCTGAGCTGAAATTCCTTACTTATTTATTGAGAATGTTGTTAAGAAGTGGAGGTACTATTGACCCTGGAGAGGTTCAGGGAATGTTTAGATGTTGTATTGAGGGAGATGGTTCAGTAAGAACTATTGGTGATTGGTGGACGGTTGGACTGGAGGATCTTATAGGTCTTTTCCAACCTTGGTGATTCTATGGTTCTATGATTCTAAGTGAGGGTTATAAATATGTACATGAAGTCCTATAAGGTACTATTTTCAAGTGCTATTAATGAGATAGGTTACCTTTGTGAAAATGCATTATTTGTTTATTGTACTATGAGAGCAAGGTAGCTTCAAAGAAGTTGAAATCAGATGAGAAATATCACTGCAGTTGATATGATTTTGGAGCTGATTTAGAATGGCTTCTTGATAACAGACTGTGTTTTTGTCTTTATCTTGCACATTTTAAGTATCAAGCATATTATCAAGTATCTGATGCTAAAAATTACAGATCAACTTATGCCCAGAGATGTCCCACTAAAATTATTGCCCAAAATTATTTCAACAGAAACACACTCTCAACTTGTGTTCAGCTTGTGGTTTCACTTCCCCCAGTCCATTTTTGCAGTGTAGCTTCCTAGTGATTTGTTTCCCATATAATATGGGTTGTTATTATTTAATTTTATTGTATTGGTCTAACCTCATTTCACCAATTTATCATGATTATTTTGAATTCTAATTTTGTTCTCCACTGTGCCTGCAGTCCCTCTCAGCTTCATTATCCACAAATTTAAGCAGCTTTTCTTTTCCATAAGTCACACTGTTTGTGAAATCAGTCACTAGAAGTGTGGTCCCCACCTAAGCAATGTGTGATGTAACCTTCTGATAATTGCCTTAAAAAATGTCTCTTGACTTTCTATGCTTCTATGTTCAGGCAAAACAGATATGCCAGGCACTGGCTTCTCTTTTCTACTCTTTCAGTGTTTGGGGGATGTCATGGTAGACCATTTTCTCCTTTTTCTGCAAGAAAAGTAACTGTATATACACCTAGGTTCTATACATGATTTGGCTTGTGTTTCTTTCTGTTCACTGAGAGAGGATCAACCAGGAAAAGTAAACAGGTTAGTCATTCACAAGGTTTTGTCTCAATAAATGGATAGTGGATTCTTAATGTTACTTTTTAAAGTGCTTACAAATTGATTATTTAATCATTTGCTTTGGCACATTTTGCAAAACAATATTATGCTTACTGATCTTGAATTCACCAGGTGTTTATTTTTCTTTTTCTTAAAGTTAAGATCGATACTTATCCTTCTCCATCCCTTTCAGATGTCATCTATTCTCCATGAAGTCTAGAAGATAATCACTAATGATTCAAAGATTGCTTTGCTCTAAGATAAATTTCCTCAGGCCTTGTGTCTTGAATATATATAGCTTTCCTGAATACCTAAATATTCTCCAATGTATTCTGTTTCTACTATGGCCTAAATTCTCATCCTTTTGTTGTTAATGGCAATCTTCTGAAGCATCTGATCACTATTACCCTTTTGTGAAAAAGGAAGCAAAGAAGCCTGGGACATTTCTGTCTTCTCCATGTAATCTGTTATAATATCTCAACCTTCTCTATAGAGCTCAGGAAATTTTACTTCACCTTCTCATGTTCTCTAATGTTTTTATAATGTCATTTAAACAATAAAATGAAATAAAAAAAATTAACTATCCTTTGCTAGGTTATTATCCATTGCATTTACACATTTGCACTTATCCATTCCTGGTTTTGTCTGCGTGTGCTCCTGTACTGCTTTCTTAATCACTCTAATCATTTTCCCCCTGTTTATACATTTTGGACAATTTTTTTTTTTTTTTTTTCCCTGAAGAACATAGAAAGTTCTCGGTGATTTCATATCAATTTTACTACACTTACATTTTGGAACTGTTTGATTTCAATATTGCTTAGTTTTGTATGTGTTGCCTTCCCAACAATCTTTGCCCCCATAATTCCCTTGCTCAGGACTTTGTTTACCGAACCTTGAGTTTAATTTATTTAAATCTGCTTTTATTTTAGGTTTATTGTAAATTTCTGGCTCTCCCTCTTGCTTTCTGAGAAATCAAAAATTCTGTAGAAATGAAAGCTGCTGTTGCAGGAGCTGTCGTTCTGAAGAAAGATTTTTTCCAGCGTTCCTGCTGGGGCATCACGCTACTGAACAAGATTAATCTGCCATAGTAGGTACTTTCTGATACTGAACATAAGAGAGAAAAAGGATATTCTGCACTGTGACAGCTGAAAAGTGCAAACTCTGCATTATGAAGAATGGTCTGGAAAAGGACTAATAATACAAATGACATTCTATTTACACAGTAGATTTTTTGGTGTATGTATTAGGGAGAATGTTGTTTCATCTTTCACTGAAATGCAACCATTCCAAAGTGGGCAGAATGCAACAGTATCATATATTCTAAGAGTGAAATTATCAGGAAACATTAAATCCCTTATGTGGAAAAGTATTCTTTCCAGTTCACAGGAATCTTTCCAGTTTACATTATCTTTGAAACAAACTGACCTGTCCAGCTTCTCTGGATATATTACTCACTGATATTTTGTATTAAAAATTAGTTTTGCATTCAAATATACAATAAATATTATTTGTTGAAAGCAGTGCAATTTCCTTCAAATGTAGAGTAAGAATTCCTAATTGATCCTGTGAAAGAATATTATTGCTAGCAGTGAGCGTATCAGCTCTTGGAGAACATTTCCTGCTTCGCTCTGGGCATGGTACTGTATACACAGTATATGGCCATTTCTGAGCCTTCTTATCTGTAGTGCAACTGCTAAATTATGGCTTGAACCAGTGATGGAACACCTGGTGGAAAGGCAGGGCCAACCCAGGGGAGCACAGGTGCAAGCAATGCCCCTGAGTGAACAGAAGGGTTGAAGCCAGGATCCATTCCTTCTCAGACCTCATTTAAGGGTTGGTTGTGGAGGCAAGAGCTTCTCATTTGGCAATCTCTGTCTACCTGAGGACTTTACAGGCTTTCTGAAGGTAAGCAAACTTCTTTCCTTTATTTCTGTTCTCACTGCTGTTGTATTTGAGCAGATCTTCTCTCGCTGCAGCCTGGGATCTAGCTGCTCTGCTGTCTTGTTTGGCTTTCCATTGTGTTACAGTATCTGACAATGATTTTCTGTTTCACAATGCTTGAAATTCAGATATGAGAACAAATGCATTAATGCTATGTAGATGGAGGTAGAAACTTATTGCTAGCCTGAATTAATGCTTTAATACTTGCTGTGGTGTAACCCAATGGGTAGCTTAGCACTATACAGCCTTTTGCGCTCTTCTCCCTCTCTCCTCCCTCCCCCAAAAGGGTAGGGGAAAGAATTGGAAAAGAAATAAAACTTGTAGGTTTAGATAAAAATTACTTACCAAAACAAAAAAAAGGGAATAATAGTAATAATATACAAAGCCTGCTCCAAAAGTAATACCTCCTATTTCATTATGTTTGCCCATGACATCAGAGGCTGGTGTTGGTGGTATCTCAGTAAAGATTGAATCTTCCCACCGGTGTTCTGTTACCTGTTGTTGTGTGACAGATGGCGCCAGAGGGGAGTCTGCAAAATGGTGTCTGGTATGGAAGTGCATATGATGCAAGGGAGTGGGAATGTGTTCCTTCATGAGGTAAAAATGGCGCTCATTGACTGTCGCGGTTTTGTGATTTTTGGTTTTTGGTATTCCACATCATAACATCATGTAGTGCACTGGAAGTTAAAGTGTTTATGCTCCAATTCTGGGTACCTGTGGGTACCTGTCCCTGTGCATCATGGAAGTCTTGGGATCTGACCCTTCATGGTGGGGCGGTCTCTGACTGTCTTGCAGTGGGTGTTGGCGGGTACTTTCATAGCTGTACCAAGCTTTTCAGATTTGGCTCAGGTCTCAGGAACTCCCTGTCTCCTATTTTATTTGATGTATCAGTCTCAATTTCAATTGGATTGCATTGTACTATATTACCTTGCTTTCCAATATCATAGTTAGTAAAATAAGTTTTCCTCCATAGATCATTGCCACTATTTTTAGTTCCTTCCTTGAGCCCATCTCCCTATCCCTTTTCCTTCCCATTTTTTGGGGCCAGGGAGGGGCCTGAAGGCCTACTGCCCCCTTGTCATGGGCCTAGATTGATCTAGTTAATTCCGTAACATTGACATTCATGGATGCTTATTGAATATTTAGAGACCAAACAGTGGATGTGAGCACACTGAAGCAGTGGCTCATGTATTTCAGCAGCGGTGACAATGATATGGAAGAAAAGCAATGTTCTGGGTGGCCATGCACAGCTGTCACACTGTGAAATGAAGAATGTCTTGATCATCCACGTGAATCAGCTGGTGACTATGTTGAAAAATAGTGTTATCTAGCAGGAAGTTTGCTCTATCAAATAGTGTTATTGCACTCTTTGTATCTGCTGTAGTTTCCATGGAAATAAACTGGAGGCATATCAGAGTAACGTAATTGAGTGTGTGTATACATATTTACAAAACAAGTGATGCACAAAGCAATTACTTACCATCTGCTTGACTGTACACAGTCAGTTTCCAAGTAGCGGCTGTCCCCCAGACAGTTCCCCTCAGTTATAGATTTTTTTTTTTTTTTTTTCCTCACAATATCATATGGTCTGAAACATCCTTCTTGTGATATATATATATTTTTTTTTTGGATTGGCTATCCTGTTTCTGTCCCATCCCAGATCCTTGTGCTGACTGGACAGTATGAGAAACTGAAAAACTGAAACATCCTTGACTTTGTGCAGCGTTGCTCAGCAACAACTGAAACATTGGTGTGTTATCAACATTGATGTTCTTCTAAAGTCTAAACATGGCATATCAGCCACTGTGAAGAAAATCAGCTTTGTCCGGGCTAAAACCAGGACAGTAGTCTAATAGTCCAAGCTAACACAGTCTTCATAAATACTATTGAAGTTTTTATGACAAAACTACTTAGTTCTCCCTTCTCTTCAATAGCATTGTGCTCACCACTTCAATGTCCTTCTGTGTCCAAAGCTGATACTCTCACGAATAATGAAGAGAGGGGAGTCAGTAACAAGTCATCACTCTCCTATGGACTTTGACAACTGACTGATGTTTAAAACATGGCTTTCTTCCTTAGTCTTTCATCTGTTTGGATTTATTTTTATATACTTTCTTTATGTGTTTGCTTATTGTCATTGGATCTAATTATATATACGTATTTTCTTTAAAACTGGTGTCGTGTTACTCACAAGTCTGCACTGGTATAGTGACTGCTGCTTACCTGTTGTTATTTTTTTACAGTCTGAGATCTCTGATCATCCACTCACAGCACATTTTTGCTCTTGAGTCCTGAATTGTATAACCCCTTAGAATAGGTTCTTCCTGTTACAAGCTCAAACTAAGCTAGATTTAATTTAGACAGTAGCTAGTTCACTTCTAAGCAATGGATAATACAACCTTGCCTAAGAAAATCACCTCGTGCCAATAAGAGTCTTGGTAAGTCTTCAGGCCCAACACATATGGGTGTTTTTTTGCCAATAGTAGCAAAATCATTTCTACTGGGCTACCCTTTGTCACTACAAAAGATAAATGGTAGATCTACACTAGGTCAATACCTTGACCCAGTTAAGTGCTGCTAAACAGATCTGTGCCATCATTTCTGTTCCTATACTTGAATCACTGTTTATTTGCCTAATAGCATCTGTGTTTCTCAATTTCCTCAGTATGAAATACAAATAATACTATTTCCAGGGATCTCATTTGTAGAGTAATTTAAATGTAATGAGGATATGTCTTATTAAGTACTAATATTATGAAAGTGTTAATATATGGAAGGTCCTAAAATAAGTTTCTAACCTCTCTTTTAGACAATTTATCTGGTATGATATTTCAGGGCACTAATATAAACTTTCTTTTTCTGACAGTCACTAGTGTTCAAGAGAACTAGTGGAACTCTGGGAGACACAGTAGGTACTGCAGCTCACTGATTTCATTTGGGAATTCTAAAACAGGTAATAACAACAGAATAAGTCTGCTGAATCAGTTTGTCATATAGTATTAGTTTATCTTGGGTAGTGGAACTGTAAATCGTGGTATGTGCTGTAATTTTTTTTTTTTTTTTTTTGGCAGCTATAAAATGCAATTTATCTAAATATTCAGCTAAGGAAAGATAAGAAATGTTAAATCTTCATCTTCTGAGGAATTAGTTATTACTTTTTGTCTTGCCTTTGGCCGTGAAAATCATCCAAGAGTCAGATGGGGCGCTATTATATTTCTATGTTATATATTTCAGCTGAAACATTTCTTATGCCTTCCAATGGTGCCGCGTGACCAACTATACAGACAATACTGGTAAACACATGTTTAATGAGTAGTGGTGAGATCAATCAGCTCCACCTCAACATAGCAACAAGAAAATCATATTTGAGGGAAAGAAAAGGAAAAGGCAAACCATGGGCAAGTGGAACAAGAAAGAGCAGAGGCTCACCGGTAGCCCTGTGTGCCTGAAGTTGGACTTGTTAAGCAACTCCCTGCAGTGACTATTTTCTTGTGTGTTTTTTGCAGAGGGAGGGGGGTCCCTATGGGCTGACCCACCAGGAAATCTTTAAGGGACTCTGTGTTTAGTTCTGCATCTATTTTTCCTTCTGATGGCTGATAAATCTGGAAGGGAAGGACTTTTGTGTCAATAGCTGGAGGGCTAAATTTCCTGTGGTAAATGTAGAAGACCTTTCAGATGGTGCAGGCTCTGTTCTGGCTGAAGACAAGACTGTTTTATCCCTTTAAAGCATCAAGAGATAGAGCCCATTAGAGATGTGAAACAACCTGCAGTTTGTATGCAATTGGACTGGGAGCTAAAAAAAAATTGCTGACTTTATTCATTAAGGCAGACACAAGAAATGCTGTCATATTCTTTCTAGAAATAAACATCTCCTTGATCTCTAATGGTTCCAAATTAGATTCTCACTTATAAAATATTTTATTTTGCATATTTATGTTATATTATTTAGTATATGCATGTTGTTTGCCAGATATACAAGTTTGCCATTAAGTCTATAGTACTTTCCTGCTTCTAAATGACTGTATAAAGTCATTCTGTCAATGTGGCATCCATGCAAGTGTAGCAGCTTTTCTGATATTGAACATCAACACTTTTTTTAATAAAAGAAACAACCAGAAAAGGGCACAAGAGGACATTTAAAAACATGCTTGAAATCAGACATGAAAAAAAGCACCTCTGTAGCTATAAAGGCTGATTGAAACACTGTGTGCTCTCATTCCACTCTTCCCAGCCTCCTCCGATTATGAAGGCAGTACTACAGAATCATTAAAAGAGAAGGGCTTAGCCTCTGGATTCACACTGGTAGTTTGATAAAAGGAAGGGCTCAGCTAGTGTTCTTACACTAGTGTTTAATGAGCTGATATGTCTATAATCAGGGGATAGCAAGGCACCAAATGTACCTGTAACATTACATGAGTGAGTTATTAGCCATTTTTATCTACTACATTTGGTACACTGTAGTAGAATCAGTGAAATGACATATACTTAGCAACAGGGCATTTATATTAAAACTAATCCCGAAATATAATTGGTAATAAAACATCTACTAATGTTTTATAATATGTTAATAGGGTCTTAACACTGATCTAGCCAATGAAGTAAGTAGAAGATAACATTCTAACCTTTGATTTCTTAATTATTAGTAGTAGTTACATATAGGGATATTGAAAACCCTTTGAAAGCAGCCAGTTATAGTATCAGAAATTAGGGTAATTGGCAACCCATGATTAAAACCAGGAAGGATTACTGCTATCAGCTGAACTCTCCATAAGTTTTTTAGCTGAGGACTAAATACACTTCTCAGCTCTCTGGATTTCTCTTGACCTTTCTATCTCCTGTTTGGATCACATTTAGGAGTGAACTGAATGAAGCTCCATAGATATCCAACTGAATTTTCCCTTTTAGCTCCAGGGGAATATTTTTGTTTGAGCAGGTCAAAAATTAATGCTCTAGATTGGAAACACTTGTCACAGAAATGCAGCCAAGAACAAAACTCAAGTTTCTTGCTAGTGAAGATGGCTAATAAAAGCAAGAATGGCAGCTTTAGTGGTTTCCCCAAACTGTAGTTAGAGCGCACTCTTCTGGGATACCCTCGGTTCCTGTCAGGCCTGGACAGAAGGTTTAATAGGAGAGAACATATTGCAAAAATAATCCACTTGACTTTCACTAAGCTACTAAAGCAGTCAGCCATAAACGAATGTGGGTTGTGTTTTTTTCTTTTTTTTTTTTTTTTTTTTTTTTTGAAATGCTGTCATGTTTATAGCAACATGCCATACATTTCAACAGCAGAGAAGTGATAAAGCAAGCTCTGACAAGAGTTTTGAAGCAGAAGCTAAATTAGGCTTAGCTAAATTATCTCCTCCTGTGTCTCCCCATGAGTGCTTCTTTTGTCCAGGAGTTTTTTTCTCAATCTCAGAGTTGTATGAACTCAGAGAGAGAGTATGTGAGATAAAGAGTTGACCTGTCATACCCAGGCAGAACTTCTGATGACAAGTCAGGAGTAATATATCACCTGGTGAGTAATTGTTTTGAATCCATTTCATAGTCCTGAAACCGCAGGAAAATTCTGAATATGCAAGATCTAAAATCCCATCTGTGTAATCTAGTAGGGGAAGTTTAGTGGGTTTAGGAGCACAATTATAGAAAATATTCCTCTTCTTCTGGAGTTCCATTTGAGTGCCTGGTGTGTATCACTTTTAAGAAGAATAATAATAAGAATTGCCTTTGGATTCAGGCATGCAAATTCAATAGCTCTTCCTGCTGCAGTCTTCCAGGCAATAGATTTAATTAACTCTAGAGCGTTCTGCTATAATGCTCTACTTTGCAATAGACAATTTTTTTTTTCCCAAAATTTTGAGTCTGAATTTAATCATGATCATTTTATACTCATTTGTTATCCCTCTGGCTAATGTGCATCTGTTAGGCGAGCCTAAACAATGTCCTTTTCCCTCATCATCCTAGTGACCATGCTCTGCAACAGCACTAGATTGAATGTATCTGTCTTAAACACGACTGATTACAATTATGTTCAGAATGCAGATTTCTCTTTTTAATTTGGTTTTCCCAATTAAAATGAAACAGACTACATAGATCTTGTTTTCTGCCAAGTAATCCTTTGGTCTCCTCCAAAATTTGGATAATCCAACCTGAGAAACAGATCTTAAAGATTTTCCTTCAGAAAACTTCAGGAATTTGTTCTCTGATCTCTCTAAAAGTTGTTGATTTGAGTACTCAAGGAACCTAACTTGCTAGTACTTCAAGGTGCTTAGTTTATTTAGTTATTATTTGCTTGATTCATGCCTACCTCCTTACTCAAATTTCTTTCTGTGTGTATATTGCCTTCTGGATAAATAATGACATTCTTAGCTTGTTGATAACACCATATATTAAATTTTGAAAATGGCAAATAATAATAATAATAATAATAATAAAAACCTTCATATTCTGTAAGGATGTTAAATAGTGTATTTAATGTCTTGAAATCAAAACAGTTCATTCTAGCACAGCATACTGACGTTACTGGAGCAAAGCATTAGTCTTTTTTTTTTTTTTCTGATGCAAAACAGAATGTTGTCTCTTGGTCAGTTTAATTTTATTTTACCATAGGAAAATAACTGAGTGGTATATTGCAGATTTAACTTCTGTTCACATTTATAAATTGATTGAGGTGGACATGGACATGGACTACGTGAGTCTAAAGGAAATGAGGAACTGAACAAGTGTGCCATTGAGAAAGTTTTAGCTCAGCATTTGTTCTCTAGCCATAGATCTGGTACATGGGACCATTTATCATTGGTGGTAAACATTTCTGTCTGCCATTCCTGCTCACTTAGTCCTGCTCCTTTGCAGGTCTGGGTGCAATATATCTTTTCTAGGTGTGTGCATCTCCCACATAGTGCTTGGATTATGTTCTGCATGGGTTGACTGCACTTGCACTGGTGCAGGCAGCTTGGCAAAATGCAAGAGGATGTGCAAGCTCATATTGTGCTGGCCAGGGGACATAAGAACTAGTTGTGTGCAAGAACTGGACTTTGGAGTCTCAAGTCTGAGCTGAGAAAACAAAGAATGCTTTTCCCTAGGGGCAGAGTATGGATGTATTGAATTTCCAGACCTATCTGGAACTAGACCTGTTTAGTCCTGATTTCTGAGCTGTTCCAGTTCTTCCTTTTTAAATTTCCACAAAAACAAAAAAGTATTGCTGTTATTTCAGCATTATTGGTGTGCATCAATGAATGCTTTGTGTTAGGGAAGCAGCCTACAAATAAAACACTCTTCTAGAAGGAAAACAAATGTTAAAGATAATCTTTATATCAGTTTTCCAGATTGCTGATTTTTCATTGACATTCATAAAATTCTGATATTATTTGCTACTTAGAACTGAATTATAATGTTCTCAAAAAAAATTAATGAAAATATGACAACTTTAATTAGGAAATACTGTTATTATATGCAAGTTTGTTATATGTTCTAGTCATTTTGCCTTATAAGCATAATTAACATTTTCACTATATCTTCTACCTTAAAGTAGCATCATGACACTATTTTGTGCAAACAGGCCAAATAATTTATGCTTGTATACCTTGTTTTTTAAAATTAGATAGTATTTTATATTGCCTCCAAAAAAAGAAGTGACTATGTTTATAAGATGACAGTTGATGAAACGGTTGAAGTGTTATCCTTTGCTTTCCAGATTGCATTAAGTTAGAATTGCCTCAGGCAGCCTTCTCTATTGGTCTTCAATTTTCTCTTGCTTCAAATTAAGGAGATTTAAAAAAAAAAACAAAACTTTTTATTTCATTTATTTATTTTAAATGATGTTTCCTTCTCTCTTTTTCTACTTTTTTGTTGTCCAGGTATCTGAGCTCTTTTGTGAAAAGTCCTGCAGTCAAACTGCGCTACTCATTTTTCAGGCAAAAAATATGATGATGTGTAATGTGTCCTTCAGCAGGACTGTTCTTGGATTGGTAGCCCTGCTAGGAAAAGCTTCCCAACAGAACAGCAGCACAGCTTCACTCCTCCTTCACAAGATAAAAATACTGGGGGGGGGGGGGGGAAAAAAATGTTGATGTACTTTCCTGAAAAATGTAGGATATCACTGTGTGGTAGAATAACATAAATGGAATAATTTGCATTCATCACAGAAAGTCGGAGTCTGAATTTATCTCATATTGCTTGTGTTCCCCAATTCTCACACACAGACGATAAGTTCACTAGTTACTGATTTTTTTTCTTTAGTTTAGCTGTTTTCAAACGTGCTGTTTAAACAACTATTTTGGTGTTTTACTGTGTTTTTGTATAAAAATGTGAAAAAGTAAGTAAATCTTAACACTGCATCACAGTCTCCTGTGCCAGTCTCCTGAATTTTTATATGTATATTGAAAGCCCATAAGTCTGAATTTCCTCTGTATCCATTTGTCAAAAATGGATGGCTGTTCTGAAGACACAATAAGGTTAGCCAAGATGTTTGCTTATGAGTTGTCAAGAAGAAACATACAATGATTCACAGGAATAATTTCGGATGTAGTGATGTTGCCTAATTCATGCTGTCAGATATGGACCTACAAAAAATGCCACTTATAATTCAGAATTAATACTTTTTTTTTTGTGTGATGTGGGTTAAATTTTACACAGATAACATTTTAAATTACTCTTTAAACTCAGCTTTTAGGTGTTACATAAGGGTAAAGTTGTTATGTTATTTTGCACTTACAACTGCACAAACAAAAATACTACAGAAGAGAAAATATTTTGTACAATAAAAGCAAATCATGATACACAACTAGATAGAATGTCACAGTTGTAAATATCTGGGAGTTGCATTAAGTTCTCAAAGACAAAGTGAATGACTTTCATGACAATTAAAATGCAATTGAAGTTTCAGCACTTGTAAAGAAGAATAAAACAGAAGAAATTGAATCAAAAGTGAGAACTGCTTGGAAATGGGATATGATGGAGGATTATAAAACTGTGGATTGTTTGAAGAAGGTGAATAGGTGCTTAAAATAGATTGCTTATCTATTTTTCATCATACGAAGAAGCAAGTAACAAACACTTGTGCTTGGTGAAGACAGACTTGTTTTATGCATTTGCAATAAAAATACTTTTATTTGTAATAAGATTACTGTCATAGGATGCTGTGGAGGCCAGAAGCAAAAATGGATTCAAAGGCAGATTAGACAAGCTCATGGAAAGCTGTTCCCTTGGTAGCTATTAAATGTGATGGCCAGATGCAACGTCCTGCTCATGAAATCCCTAACCACTCATTGCTGGAAGCTAGGAGGCTATGCTTGGATCATGCTATTCCTATTACAATCTTTCCCAAAGCATCTATTAGCAGACTACTGTTGGAAGTAGGACTGACCTAGTCTGGCAGTTTTTATGCGCTTATATTACTGAGGCCTGAGCAAGTTGGCAGTTCTGAATTAATCTTGACTCGCTATGAGTATTGCTATAAAAGCTTCAAATATAATCTTCCAGTACTGAGAACAGATGTGTCCTCCAGTTCTTTTGCCAGGGGATAATATTTACCTGCTTTCTGACAGCCTATGCTTAAATATGGTTATTCAGCGCGTGCTGTATCTAATTGATGGAATATGTTTAAAATGCAGTGATTTAGGAGAAGAGTGGCAGGCTGCCTTTTTCTTTTGCCAGGTGGAGTACTATAAGGGAAGATGAAAGGAGTCCTTGTCTCAGGAGCTGCACGCAGAAGCTAGAAGAGGGAGCCAGCAGAGAGGCAATCATAAGGTTCTCCAGTGGGATCCAGGCTGCACGGCTACTGAGAAGAGGCACAAAGAAAAGAACAACCAAAGTTGTTGTTGTTTGTTTGTTTGTGTTTAAATTTTTAGTTCTCTTGGACCAGAGGAGGTTCTATCACAGAAATCCATTGCGAGTTTCTGGGCTGAGAACAAAATGGATCTATTAACTATGTGGGATGAGCAGGAATTGGTTATTTCTTCTCTACACTGTAGAGCAGCATATTTCTATTTAAAATGTCATATTTTTCTAATTTGAGTTAAAAAAAAAAAAAAAAAGCCTTTGAAATTTGGATGGGAGATGAGTTGTTGTGTTATATTTAGATCTAACATTCAGGAAACTCATCTCAAAGTTTTGGCTTAATTAGAGTCCAGTTATATGGTCCAAAGCAATTTAGAAACTACAGATAGGGATTTGCTGAGAGACACCAGCCTAGAGAGTACTGAATACTGCACTTGCTGCATACCAGCATTTATGAAACCTACTGTTGTCTAAATTATCTTTCCTTTCAGTTGACTTGGGCTTCATCCATAGCACTACTATTTAGTGGCAACTAACCATTCAAATTCCACTAGCACTAAACTATAAATGACTATCCTTTGGTGTTGGCATATCATTTAGTTCAGCCTTGTAAGTAAATTCCAACATACTACGGGTGTTTGGAACCAAGCAGTTTTCTTCTTTGTAGTCTTGATTTTTGGCAAGGATGGGACTAGAAGTGGGGAACAACATGTCTTTTGTGATTAGCAGTGACTTAACGTAGAAGAATAATTTCTAGCAGGAGGATTTTGGAAATGACAGAAGACTGTGCTTGTGCATGGATTGAATGCTGACTTGCAATTACAGCAAATCATTCTCACAGCAGGGAGTTGGTTTTGTTTAGGAGACCTTTTCTTTGATTAGCCAGCATGTAAGTGAAATGTAGTAACAGTCAGAAAAAGGGAGACTTGGGGCACTGAGGAGAGAGATATGATAGAGAAAAGCAGCTGTAAGCAGAACAATCCAGCTTCACTGAAGGAATGATCCTTAGGAAACTAGAAACTTCTGGTCTCACTTAAGATTTCTAAACAGGAGAAGCAAAAACTGAATCAGTATGCAGAACTAACCACTGAAAATGAAGATGGATGAAAAAACCAACAGATTATTATTACCAGGAATAATACTGATGTTGTGGAAAAGGTTGATAACAGTATATGTTTAGATTAAGATTGTAAAGAGAGAGAGAGAGATTATTTTGATTTTCTTTCTTTGTTTTATCTTCAATCTGAAACTAGGAAATAGAATAATGAATTAATACATAAAAGAATGTTGCATTCTAGCATATCTGCTTGCTTCAGGGAGGTTATTGTTCCTCTCTGCTCTGCCCTCGTGAGGCCCATCTGGAGTACTGCATCCATATCTGAGGCCCATAATACAGGAAAGTTGTGGAGCTGTTGAAGAGGGTCCAGAGGAGGGCCATGAAGATCAAAGGGCTGGAGCATCTCCGCAACCAAGACAGGCTGAAGGAGCTGGGCTTGTTCAGCCTGGAGAATAGAAGGCTGTGAATAGATCTCATTGCAGCCTTCCAGTATTTAAAAAGGGATTACAAAAAGGAGGAGAGTCAACTTTTTACTCAGGTTGTCAGTGATAGGACAAGGGAGAATGGCTTTAATCTCAAGAAGGGAAAGTTAAGGTTTGATGTCATCTTCTTTATAGAGAGAGTGGTGAGGTGCTTGGCACAGGCTGCTCGTAGAATTTGTGATGCTCCATCGCTAGAGATGTTTATGACCAGGTTGGATGGGGGCCCTGGTCTAGTACGAGATCTGGAGGTTTGTGGCTCTGTCTGTGGCGGGGGGGTTGGAACCTGATGATCCACGGGGTCCCTTCCAATCTAAGCCGTTCTGTGATTCTCTGAAACCTCCTGCTCTGAATTTCCTATGGACAATGGTATTGAGTGCACTCTCAGCAAAGCTAACAGACAACACCAAACTTAGCAGTGTTGTCAATACATTGGAGGGAAGGGAAGCCATCAGAGGGACCTGGACAGGCTGTAGAAGTGGGTCCATGAGAACCCAATGAGGTTTAACAGGGCCAAGTGCAGGGTGCTGCATTTGGGTCAGGACAATCCCAGGTACTGTACACAAACTGGGAGAAGGACTCCTTGAGAACAGCTCTGCAAAGAAGGACTTGGGGATCCTGATGCTGGGGATCAAGAAGCTGGACATGAGCCAGCAGTGTGCATTTGCAGCCCAGAAAACCAACTGTGTCCTGGGCTGCATTAAAAGAGGAGTGGCCAGCAGGGAGAGGGAGGTGATTGTCCCCCTCTACTCAACTCTTGTGTGGCCCCATCTGGAGTACTGTGTCCAGGTCTGGAGCCCCCAGCACAAGTAAGATGTGCAACTTTTGGAGCAGGTCCAGAGGAGGGCCACTGAGGTGATCAGAGGGCTGGAGCCCTCCTCCTTTGAGGAAAGATTGAGGGAACTGGGCTTGTTCATCTTGGAGAAGAGAAGGCTCTGAGGAGACTTCATTGTGGCCTTCCAGTACTTGAAGGGAGTGTATAAACGGGGGAGGATTGGGGGGGGAGGGGGAGGGGTAGGTACAAATGTTCATGAGGGTGGGTAGTGATAGGACAATGAGGAATGATTTTAAACTGAGATAGGGGAGGTTTAGGTTAGATATTAGGAAGAGGTTTTTCACCCAGAGGGTGGTGATGCACTGGAACAGGTTGCCCAAGGAGGTTGTGGATGCCCCATCCCTGGAGGCATTAAAGGCCAGGCTGGATGTGGCTCTGGGCAGCCTGGTCTGGTGGTTTGTGACCCTGCCCATGGCAAGGGGGGGTGTTGAAACTGGATAATCATTGTAATCCTTTTCATCCCAGGCAATTCTATGATTCTGTGATTCCAGGTTATACAAGAAACTATTTAGAATGGAAGAGAGCTAAACCTAAGTAGCAAGGACCCTAGGTAGCCAGGTTTTTGGACGTTGTAGGAAGGGATTAGCACAGTGACAGCCAGCAGTAGAAAGTCCTTTATCTGTTGAATGAAACCTTAGGTTTGGAAAAGGAACAGACTGATGTTCCTACTGCAATTTTTTTTTTTTTTTTTTTTTTTTTGGTAAAATGGATGGAGAAATGTTGAATTTACAGTAATATTGCTGGTATTATGAGATAAAAGAGACCTTTTTCTGTGTGTGTCTCCTAGTATTCCAGAAACTTCATGAAGAATTGGAAACTGATGAAATAAGTTGGAGCAAAGATTTTTTTTTTCCACTAAGTCTGAAGCCACAGTGTGATTTGATAGATACAGTCTCTTGAAATAAATGTAAAGCAGAAGTCTTCTGGTCTTTCTGCTGTGTTCACATGGCTCTGGAGCAGAATTTTATAAACCTTACTGAGAAGTTGATCCATGTGGGTCTTCTGAATGATAGTTAATTTGGAGGTGTTTGCTATGAGCTCTGCTGCATGATGAAGACACACACAGTAACATTCTTGGTGGTGAAAAGGCTGCAGGAAAAATAATGGTAATTGGAATAAAAAGGCAGAAACTCATGGAGACACAGGTGACTAATTTTTAATTAACTAAAATAATATCTGATTCTGGAATGTGAAGGATTGTTCATCATGTTAAATATTCAGACCAAAATTCAACATCTTTATAAAGGCGCGGGCACTAGCTGACCTGGGGTTATTGATTTGATACGGAAAGAATGGGTGGAATTCAGTGACATATATTATGCAGGTCAGATTACATGAGCCTAATAATACCTGCTGGCATTAATATCCTTGAATCTGTAGAACTCTGTGCAGTGGAGTAGCTAACAATGCTGACATTTTAAATTGTCATCTTCAGATATCAGAGCTGGAAAAAATGGGGCAGTTCATTCATGTGTTTGCTGTTTTCTTAGCAAGCATGAAGGTCAGAAACTTTTCAAATATAAAATCTTTGATTATATAGCAAGAGGTTCCTTGTGCTAGAGTGGAGGAGGAATTCTTATCCTACTGTTGTAAAGTGCAGTACCATATGAAAACCATCCTGTTTTAGGGGTAAGGCTTTTATAAGAGTATCATGGTTTGCAGCTATACATAAGTCATTATTTTAAACTCTATTGTTTCTCTGGTCCATTAGACAAACCCCATCTTTGAATGGTATATACAGTGTAATATTGTCCTGAAGTGAAAGAGAGCCTGTGTAAACATGGGTCTTCTGCTCAAAATGCATGCGAGACTGGGTAACACTAGATTTCTGACCTCTGATGAGTAAGGAAGAATATAGATACATGAAATAGAGAAATTCAGTTCATCCAGTTATGAGTGTATGCCACAAGGGCATAGTAGTTAAAAGCCACCAGGAGCAATCAGTTTGACATGTCAGTCTATACTGTACTGGTAATGAAGTCCACATGACTTAGGCTAGCAGTCTGGTCTTTATAGGACTGCTGAGACCACAGTTGCCCCCTGTGCTTCTCAAATATGGCATTTAAGCACCACAAAGCAGTACAGGCATTCACTGCTGGTTTGCATAGCTATGGTGTGATATTTAATTATACCCTATAAAAAACGGGAAACTGGACTGCTCCCAAGGGTCTGTCAAATTCATTTGCTTTAGAATGATGGGAAAACTGTACTCATCCACCAAACGTCTATTTTTTGACAAGAAACAAAATCTGTGCTCAATTTCTTCATAGTATTACGAATTATTATATTATTGCAAGTGTAGTATAATCCTTTAAGCCATAGTGTATACAGTTAGTGTTAGAAATAGATACCCTTGTTTGCCTTCATTTTCGGCACAGTTATGTCACTATAGAGTTATTTTGATACTGTATCAGTGATGCTGCTATCACTAGTAGATACTAATGGCAGGAGAATAGCAGAACATGATGTCCATATATGCCTGCAGATAAATATATCTAAAGGATCTCTTTTCCTAGAGTTATCTGTTCACTGCCTCTAGAACACAGATGTATGCATGTCTAAGTTATGCTAATAAAACTTTAAGGTGTGTTATCAAGACACCACAACCTGAAGGTCATTGAAGAGAAATAGGATTTTAACATAGACTTACAATGGTATAAGAGGCAGATGATAGGAAGAGCTTTAAAAATGCAAGCATGGACTCATGACAGAGGTCCCAGGATTATAAAAAGGATCGCAGACAATTAGAGGTTACTAATGGAATGCATCCTTGGGATCTGCTAAAATTGGCTCTAGGGAGATAAAATAGAGCAAAGAGAAAGTCTTCACAGACCGTACAAAATAAAACACAGATATAACATTGAATTGGATCAAGAGGTCTGTGTTAGCAAACTTTAAAATGATCTCAAGCAAACTCAAGAGATAAAGAAGAACTTCTTACTGGTTTCATGTTCTTCCTGATGAAGAACTTGGGATGCTGACAGCTCAATGCAAATCCTTTTACCTTCTTGAGGCAGACTAGCACCATCATCTCTAATATTAAAAGAGGCAAATAACAGAAAGTTTGCTTATGCAGAATTGTAGAATGGTTTGGGTTGGAAAGGACCTTTGAGATCACCTAGTTCCAATCCCCTGATATAGGCAGGAACACCTTCCTCTAGACCAGGTTGCTCAGACCCTCATCCAGCCTGGCTTTGAATGCTTCTCCGGAGGGAGGCATTCACACCCACTCCAGGCAACATGTTCCAGTGTCTCATCACCCTCACAGTAAAGCATTTCTTCCTGATATCTAGAATAAATCTACCCTCTTCCAGTTTAAAGCCTTTTCCCCTCATCTTTTTGCTACATGCTCTCATGAAAAGGGCCCAGCTTTGCTGTAGGCCCCCCTACATCATTTCAATATATCATTACCGGCAATGAGCTGTAAAAATTTTAGCTATGGTAGTATTATTGTTATAAGATGAATCTTTGATTAAATTACCAGCACTTTAATTAGACTGATAATGAAATCTTGGTTCTATGTATAAGGTATGTTTCTTTAGCTGACTGAATTACATACATTAGTCTAAATTCTGCTAGATTTGTAGAAATAGATTATTGCCATTGTGTATAAAGGCAGTTCTGTATGTGCTGCCCAAAGTCACATTGTTATTATCGTGGTAACATGCTATTGTGTAACTCACTGTTTACTATTCTGAAATAATATTATACGGATTAGTTTAATAGTGTTTGAAGAATGACTTCATCTTATTTCTTCATCTTCCAGCTCTTCAGCTGGACCTCAGTAAATCATATATTTTCTATATTTTCATTTGTTGTAGAAAGATCATTTACTATATTTTCCCATTTATTATTATCCACTAATATAACTATTATGCTGTTTAACTCTTCCTGATTGTTAACGCAGACACATATCTTAAAACTTTTCCATCTTTAACTCTAGTTTTCAATTTTACATTTCATGAGTGTAAGTTCAACAGATGCAGATCTTGCAAAGCATTCCTGAGCTGCTATGTATCACTGCTCTTCTGCTTATCTTTTTTTAATTTGGCTTCAGTGTCATGCCCTGCTTAATTCCAGGCCAGAATGACTAAAAATCACCAGATAGCCCAAAAATAAGAGCAAAACTTTTCTAAAATTCAGAGTTGTCTTCACATGCTATTACTCCATAGAATATATGTATTTTTAAGCATAGCGTGATTTTAATAAAGACAGGATATTTCTTCCATATTGCTCAAGCATTTTTTAACTTACTTTTCTTGATCTGAAGTGAAGTTTATTAGAATGCAACAATCAGATAATTTTTGACTATTTGTTAGTCACATTTCAGATTACTTATCACCTTTACATTTCAATGTGTCCTCCAACATTGTTGCTCATTGATTATGGACTGCATTTACTATGTCTCATGGATTTACTAATTCAACTGCTTTCCATTTTCCTTTTATTCCTATTTAAAATTGCTAGTCCAAATTCTATTCTGGGCATAGAATATGAGAAGTAAGAAGACCCCAATATTAGGCAGCCTGTTGCATAGAGTGAGCCCAGAGGAGAATTGTTACAGGTAATTTTCCATCCCAGTTGTGTGAATCAGAGGTAGCAAGAGCAATTTAAAAATGCATTGAAATGATAAAACTCTTTTCTGAATTGATCCTCCACATTCTAGGATTTGTGATGTCCATTTTCAGTAGATGTTCAGCAGTTAAGTCTCCTGAATTGGGTGCCTTTCATTATTACTGTTGCAGAAGGGTGTAGGTTGTTACATATGACATCTAGGCTGCCATGTCTATCTTAGAAATTTCTAGCATACAGACAAAATATACTTTTAGAGATATTCGAAAGAGGATCTTATGTGATATTTTTGGAGATGCCTGTTTTGCTTGAGAATGTACCTGGAGACTACAGAGGCTAGAAGTTACAGTAGGTGGTGTGGATGTCTCACTTCATCTTGAGAAAACCTCATATGTTACAGTACTCCAAGGCTTGCAAAGGATTCATGGGATTTAAAATCATAGTACAATATTAACTCTCAGATATAGTATCATGAATAGATTGAGAATATGTAGAGGTGTAGTTGTTCACTAGCCGTGGGACAGTGTTGAGGAAAAAATAATACAGACAACAGAAAATGTTTGTTGCACCTACAATTGTAATCACATTATGAACAAAGATATTAAGTTCTCAAAGCAGAAAAATACAGTAACTTTAAAGATAAGCCCAGAAAGTTTGGTTTAATCAAACGTCACATTGATGCTAATTGTGGTTGAAATGCCTTGCAGATCTTCATCTATAAGAAAAAAAAAAAAAAAAAAAAAAAAAGTTAAAAAAGATTACTTAAACATAAAGTTAAAAGAAGGCATTTTCTCTGCTGCTTGTTGTTCACGGACATCCTCACTCATATGAGCGCATTTCCACTGGTTAAAAATTTTATATGGACTATGGGAAGTTAAATGGTGTTCTTCAGAGATGAACATCTGCTAAGGCTGATGACTCACTAGTTATTTGAAGTTCAGCTAGGTCCATTAGCACCTAAGAAACATGTAACTGTAACTGTAGGTGTTTCTGAACTGAAATTGAAAATCACAGCTCTATAGTAAGAGGATGCTGTATCATTTTAAAGTCATGTCCTTTAATTCACATGCAGTGTTGCAGAGATTATAGAGTTGTGTTATGGAAGCTTTGATTTTCAAATTGTACGTTTCTATTTAGATGATTCAACAGAAGCATTGTCTGTTTTCCAAAAGCAGACACAGAGCAGCTTTTGCAAGATTTAGAAGCATTTAATAGAATATGAAAAGCAGGGATTACCCACATACTAGAGAAATGTCAATTACGCTTCTTCTGTTCGGAATAGTAGGTAAGAATTAATAGCAGATTTTCACAAGTGCCGAAGTGAGCCTGAAAACACAATCTGATAGTCAATTAAAAGAAATTAGGTCATTCTTAGGAGCCACCAAGTACAACTGAGATGACACACCTAACTGTTCTGTTAAAGCTTCCCCTTCAGTCAGCTCAGATGTGCCTTTTGAACAGATTCAGATATGCTAATAAGCATGTCAGCTTAAAAGTGTTTGTCAGCAGTTTTAAAATATTCACAGTTCAACTCCTCATTCAAATTACTTTCCTAAGGTTTAGCAGTATGCTTGGGAACATCTGTCACAGAACTTTTCCATGAAGGATCACACAGTGTGGTGGCTTAGTTCCTATTTCAGATGATAAAGCAATACAATAAATAGTATTAGCTGAGGTGAATTCACATAAAATTTTCCTGTTGAACACTTCTTCCCATATAAATAGTTATTCTGATATTGAGCAACAAGAAAGTGTTCTCAAACCAAAGGACCAGCTCCTCATACGCTGCAAACTTGCAGAGCTTCACGAACAGTGAATTCATCTGAGGTTCACTAGAGTTCACAGAATCCTGTTTATGTGGTATGCTGAGAGGTCCAAACAGTTAAACACATTCAATATTGTAATTTTAACCAGGGTTTACCTTGCAGTATTGTCTATAACAATATCAAACAGCATATTTATTACTTTCACTAGGAAAATAGAACAATACCTCAATCTTTGAAAAGTTTTGGAATTATCTGAAGATGAAAAATATGATTTAGTCTTCCCTACATCGGGTCAAATGAAAACCTAGGATGCAATTCTCTAGTCAGATCTTATGTTTGATCATTTCAGATCGAAAGGAAAGAATATAAATCCTCTAAGTACGGTAAAACTATTGATAAAAAAAATTAGGGAGAAAAATATTTTTCCTACTGTTTCTTGCACTTCATCATATAGATAGAATAAGTTTTAGCCAGTTCGCATTCATCTGTGTATGTGGTCACAATGTTAAAATCTGCAAAGCTTTTCAGTCATTCAATTGGCATTTCTAGAGCCCTCCCAGTAGATAACAGGTACTATAAAGAAAACTGGATAAGTGGTAAGTGAATATGGAAACAGAAGTGACGTGCTTCAGCAACCAAACTAGGACTAATTGAAGACTAGACCTGGAAAGAGAGATGCCTGTTTAATTACTAGTGATCCCCTGGCATAAGCTAGTTTAAAAATACATTATAGCTGGTGAACTGAAATGAATGAAGGAAAGAAGAGCAAATCACTCCTATTCTAGTATGAAAACAATGGAGGAGGTGGTATAGGCATTTCATTTTTTTTTTTGTCTCTGATCTCTACACATACTGTAATGGGATGGAATTATTATTTTTTTCATTGCAGCTTTTATGATCCTTCCTGGATTTGTGATTAAAGCAGTGTTTATAACACACCAGTGTTTTGGCTATTGCTGAGCAATGTTTGCATAGCATCAAGGCTTTCTCTTTTTCAGTTTCTACATCCCACAGCAAGGAAGCTGGGAATGGACAGGAAGCCAGGAGAGGACACAACCATGATAGCTGGCCAAAACTGATGAAAATGATATTCCACATCATATGCTCAGGTATAAAACTGAGGTAGTGGAATAAGGTGTGCATTTTGTCTTTGGCAGTTTGTAGACTGGCTAGACAATGGTTTACTTTTGGGGCATGGTGTGTTGTCTTTGCAATATTTGTTCTCCCCTCTCCATCTCACCTCACCACACCTTTCCTTCAGTTATCAAACAGTATTTATCTGAAGCCACATGTTTTCCCACTTGGGAAAGTGTGGGGAGCGATACAAATGCTCTGCTGTCACAGAGAGCATTGCCTGGTAAGACTGCTAGTAAAATAGGAAATAGATCAAGAAATGTGCTCTTGCCCCAACTGTGCATCTCAAACCATTCCACCTTGTTGTGTTTCTTGTCTTTACCTTATTATATCTTCTTATCCTTTCAGCAGCACAGCACGGATCTGGCAACGAAAACTGCAATCGATTCCTTTCAGATGTCTGAGCTCTGTTAAAATCAATCTGTGTGAGAATACTGATCAAGAATTCAGATATTTTCATACCATCTGCCCTTGGTGAGAGAAGCCAAAATCAAGAATGTAAATGGTCCCTGCTGGGCTCAGCTCAGGAAAAGGATTTTCACTCTTATGCTGTTGCTATTCTGCACTGACCAAATGTAACATGTTCATCCCAGAAATTAGATGTGGTGGCATGGACTGAAGAGAGCATTACTTTGCATGGTCTGATAAAATATTAACTGGATATATAGGCAGGTGACTTCACAATGTGGTTTTTTTTTTTCCGGGGGGAGAGCAGACGTGGAGAGGTGGCAGTAATAGTAAGAGAAGTCATCTCCTTCTATGACCAGGTGACCAGTCTGATGTATGAGGGAAAGACTGTTGATGATGTAGTCTACCTGGACTTTAGCAAAGCTTTTGAAACTGTCTCCCACAGTGTTCTCCTGCAGGAGCTGGCAGCCTGTGATCTGAACAGGTACACTCTTTGCTGGGTAAAGAACTAGCTGGAGGGCTGGACCCAGATTGTGGTAGGGAATGAAGTTAAATCCAGCTGGTGTTTGATCATGAGTGGTGTTCCCAGGGAGCTGATACTGAGGCCTGTTCTGCTTAATATCTTCATTGATGATATGGATGAGGGGATGGAGTGTACCCTCAGTAAGTTTGTAGATAACACCACTCTGCAAATTGTTGATCTGCCTGAGGGTAGGAAGGACCTGCAGAGGGATCTGGACAGGATGGATCACTGGTTTGAGGCTGATGGGATGAAGTTCAATGAGACCAAGTGCCTGGTCCTTCATTTCGGCCACAACCACACCATAAAACAATACAGTCTTGAGGCAGGGAGCATGGTAGACTGTGCAGAGAAAAAGGATCTGGGGGATTGGTTAACGCTCAGCTGATCATGAGCCGGCAGTGTGTCCATGTAGCCAAGAAGGCCAGTGGCATCCTGGCTTGTATCAGAGGTAATGTAGCCAGCAGGAACAAAGAAGTGACCATCCCCCTATACTCAGCTCTGGTGAGGCCTTATCCTGAGTACTCTGTTCTGTTTTGAACCCTTTGCCACAAGACACTGTAGCCCTGGAGTGTGTCCAGAGAAGAGCAGTGAAGCTGGCAGTTAGACAGCAGTGCTGGTAAAAGAGATCTCTAGCTGCAGATACTAGAAGTTCAAAGATACATAGGAAGTAACAGATTTAAGTCGTTTGTTTCTAACAGCATTTAGGTACCTTTATGACCTCAGTTAATTCTCCGGAGAAGGCACAGTTCACTTTTAGTGCACCATCAGCAGTCACAACAGTGGGACCTAATGTGTAAGAAACTGAAAATAAAGAATCTCAGCTTTCTTTTATAAGATCTTTCTTTGTTTCGGAAATAATCTGGTCTCTACCAGAACAGCAGTAGATAAGCCTCGTACCTAGTTAGCAGTATGCTTATTTAACCCCAAGAGTCTCCTGTGGCTTCTTTAAAAAGCTCCTTTTATTCTATCCATGCTTCTTTTCTCTGCTGTAGTAACTCTTAGGGAAGCCATATAGTGCAAGTCTGTATTCAGTCTACATTACCAGCAAAACACTTTAACACTTAGCCAGGTCTCTTTGGATTGATTGTCTGCATTTTCTTTCCTGTTTAAAGCATCCTGAATTTGGCCTCAAGGCAAAACAGCAATTCATTGCTGATGGCACTAGTGCTGAGATCTGTGATGGGCTGCTTCTTCCTAACATCTGAAATTAAATCCTTGGTGTAATCACATCTGTCACAGGGGCTGCAGTCCATGGAGGACTATATGGGCCCATCTGCTTATACTGAATATGTCAGACAGGTGCATGGGTGTATCTGCCACAAGGTGTGATGGAGCCATTCACAGAATCACAGAATGTTTGGGGTTGAAAGGGACCTTAAATATAATCAATTTCCAACTTCCTGCCATGGGCAGGGCTATCACCTACCAACTCTGCTGCCCAGGGCCGAGTCCAACCTGGGCTTGAATCCTTCACGACTGGGACATCCACAGCCTCTCTGGGCAGCCTGTGCCAGTGTCTCATCACCCTCTGAGTAAAGAATTTCTTCCTCATGACTAATCTAAATCTCTCCTCTTTTAGTTTAAAACTGTTTCCTCCCACCCTATTGCTATTAGGTCACTTGAAAAGTCAGTCTCCCTTCTTTTATAAGCTCCCTTCAGGTTCTGGAAGACTGTAATGAAGTCTCCCCAGAGCTTTTTCTGGCACCCTCAGTCCCCAGAGGTGCCACTCCTGTGGCCTCCTCAGGACCCACTCCAACAGCTCCAAGTCTTTTTCTCCTGGAGAGCCCCAGGCTTGAGCGCAGTACTCCAGATGAGGCCTTACAAGGACAGAGCAGAGAGGGACAATCCTCCCTCACCCTTGCTTGCCACTCCTCTATTGATGTAGCCCAGGTTGCAGTTGGCCTTCTGGACTGCTAGCACTCGCTTCTGCCTTGTGTCAAGTTTTTGTCCACCACAATCAATGCATGGTAGTGTAGCTTTCTTCTCCAACCTTTTTTAGCCCAGAACCACAGCAAAATATCTCATGAATTCTAAAAGTTGCTGGATCTTCACTGAGTGAAACCTGTTTACACTGTCTGGATCAATCTCAGAATCAGCCTGAGGATGAGTGTTAATGAGCATTATGGCTGTAGACACCTTGCTGAATTGTCTGCGCTTTGGAGTTTTGCTGCCATAGTCCTTTGCTCAGATATTTAAATGTGCTGGAAGCCTCTAGATAGGCTCACCATTATGGGAAAAATAATTGTCTTGGGATAGCTTTTTCTTTTAGAATGTTTAGTGAGTAACTGTGGCTCTCAGGTTGGAGAACACTGTTTTTAAGCCCATGTAAGCTACAGTGCTAGTTAGAATATAGCCATATTGGTAAAATTCTGGAAGTATAGATTAGTCTTAGATAGCTCTGTGATGTCTTTACAATGTTAACAGATTGACAGCTCCAGGACACAAAAAAATAACCGAACTCAAATCCAGCAAGTTTGGGCTGGGTAAATCACTGTAATAAATTCCAGATGATTATGAAAACTCAGAACAAACAGGGTAACGAGTGGTCATCTTGAAAGGCACGACCATGCACAGCCAGGTCATTGATATGGTATCACTAATTTTATCTCTATTAACTTGAAGAAATTAAGACACATCTGTTGACATAACAGCATTAGAATAGCATAGCAATGAAATATATTATATTGCAAGTGATATAATTCCTGCTGTTTATCTGCATATTGTATATATCCTGGACAAAATTGAATATGATTTCTCCAGAGTGGTAAAGATGCCATTTGTTAAGTGACAAATATAAGAAAAAAGTATTGTTCTTTCAGAGCGGGTCTTGATCATGGAATTCTTCCTGCACAAAGGTACAATTTCTTACCAAGGAATAAAATACTATATAACCTAACCAACTGCATATGTTATTTCCTGATATTAAAAAGACTGCAGAATAAAAAAAGACAAAAAGATGGTACATTATTCTTGTGTGCAATTTTTTTTTATCTGATGATAAGGTATGTGCCCATGTGTGTAAAGTAAAGTGTGATGTTATTCTGTCCAGAGATGGCCTGAAGAGTTATTTATACGCATTTTACATGAGGGATTTATTTGTTTATTTTGTCTTTGGAGGTATTTTTATTCACACTTCTGAAGACAGGTTTTTCATGTCAAGTAATGTATACCACAGAGCCGTTTCTTTTTCAAAGTTAGCACTAGTTTTCATCAGCAGAGTCACTCCTGTCTCCCATTAAATGTGCATTTCCTATTTTCAGCTGCTTCTTGTATTTCCATGTATCCAGTCGATGAGAACAGCCCTGCAGGTACATTAGAAACTGCTGCAGAGGGAGGTATTTTCAAGTGTGTGACTTCTGTTTCTGCCTTTACCTCTCTCTTTCTGGTCTCTTCCTCCATTTCTCAGAATGAGGCTTTGTGTAGTTCTGCTGAGCAGGCAGGGGAACATTTGAAAGGGCTCACCTGTGATGTGACACATACTCTAACACAGGACAAGTGTACCTTTCACCATAGCTTTTTGTTTCCAAGATGTAACTGTATCTTTCTGGAAACACCAAATCCTTGTGCTTGAATCCCCTTAGTACACGCAGACTGCCTGAGCCTGTGCTCCTCAGTTCATTCTCGACATTACCCTGTGGGAGAGTATTTAATTGATCGGACACTGAATGCAAAATTTATGACGAGCTGAATTGTTTAGACATTTGTCTTGAATATAGACATCTCTTAATTTGGAGTTGTCTCAGCATTTGGATGTTGTCTGAATGTAAGTATCTTCTTAGTGCCATTAGAGATGAAACTATAATAACTAGGTCATCCTTACAGGTCTGTCATGTAGAATATAGCATCTACTGGAGACTCCTTTCCTTTGGAGTGGCAGCTGGAGGCTAGCCAATGAACATTAGGGCATCTGAAATGCCACTGGCTATTTGTATTTACACAACTTAATTCTACTGTTTATTTATTAAGACCAAAACGGTGGGAACGATAAGTCTTTGTGTTGACAGTTTCTATGGTAAAGAACTGGTGTGTACATTGCTTTCCATACAAATACCTGTGGAGTAGTTCTTGATCTTCTGACATATGG
This sequence comes from Tympanuchus pallidicinctus, assembly GCF_026119805.1. Lineage (NCBI taxonomy): Eukaryota > Metazoa > Chordata > Aves > Galliformes > Phasianidae > Tympanuchus > Tympanuchus pallidicinctus. The sequence continues at coordinate 31,495,198 of NW_026294802.1, forward strand.
AAAAAAAATACTCTCTAAGGTGGTGGAAACCAGTCCAGAGAGGATACAAATAATAAATCTCAGAGTTGAGTGTCATTCTTGGGGGTTACACCTCACTGGGTAATAGGGTGTTCTAAATAGATATTCTAAATACGTGCTATGACCAAATTGAAAGTGTTTTGAGTGGGTTATTGTTTTTAAGTTTTGCATATTAGAAATTGCAGCAGTGTTGGCTACCATATTACTAGCATTGATCTATAGCGTATTTGCCAGCATGGAATACTTACTTTTCAAAGATAACTTTTTTTGTTCTCTCAGTCTGTTTTGGATTCACTCCGAACTAATAAATCTAAAAATGTTCAAACACTTTCAAACCTTGGAATTTTCTATCCCCACAGCAGGAAAACTGATTGTCTTCTGGTGTCAAGATACTATTTTCCTGGCATGGCTCTGTCATCTGAGAATCTCCTGGGGCTCTCTGTGTATTCTGAAAAAATTTGATTTTTTTTTTTGCAAGGCCAGAGTGGAATAGATGTACTAAACATTTCTGACTTGGCATATAGCAGGGCTTCACCAAACTAAAGTTTTAAAAGTACTTACAGATTATTAGTATCTTTATGGCAGACACTGGGGCCAGGAATCCACCACTTCCACATTACTGAGTTCTTTATCACACGCAGAAGAAATATAGACAACATTGCCTTAAAACCTTACACTCAATACTGAGGTACTTAGAAAAAAAGATGATTGGGGCTTGGTGAACCCAATATTTCTATAAAAGTTTTTCTGCTTTAAAAATTCCCAGAATCAAATATTAGCCCAAGAGATAGATGGGAGACAGGCAGAAAGTATGTGAGGATTTATGTGTCACAAAGACTGTCTTGCAGCACCAGAATAAACATTCTTCTGTGTGCTGTTATCTTTCTATTGCTTAATAGACTGAATATTGAAACATTTATGCATAGTAAAGTCTTACTGTTGCCATAAGTAAAGCCCATCAGATATTTGAGTCCCTAATGCTTTCTTCATCCCAGTAAAGTGCTGCGATGGCAGTTCACTACGTCAGTTGACTCAGCTCCTGGAGGCGTCATTGCCATTGATATCAAATATGCTAAGCACTAAAGCAGATCCACTTGTGAATAGCAACAGAAAATGGAAATTGTATTAAGATAAAACTCTCATGCTATTTTCAGATTAAACTGAATTTTTTTGTTATCCTTTTTTGCTGCTTCTATAATCTTTGACTGCTCCCAGAAGAGTAAATTAAAGGCAGTGGCCTGAATTTCAGAGTTATTAGTAAGTTGGTGCCTTACTTTCAGAGGAGCCAACCTCCTCTACCCAAAACAGCCTGAGTTAGCTAGAGTTTTGGGGAAAGTATATGTCTTCTCTCTAACGTATGACATAATGTTGACTTTTACGAACAATTAGTTTCTTTTAAGCTTAAAGCATCCGTAAGCAGGAGTTTTAGGTAAAGTTTTGGGGCTAAAGCAGTTGGTTTAATATTCTGAGTATTCCTCAACCAATTTAAAATTAATGCATAGTTTGCTTCAGGAGTTAGAAATCTTCAGTGTTTTGTAATGTTTTTTCTCAGCTAAGCACAATGCTAGTAATTGCTCCTGTGGGGATGGTATAGAATGTTCTGGGGTACCTGGATTCTGAAGAGACCTGAAATGTACTGTATTTTTGTCATCATACACCTTGGGGCATCCAGAACTCTCATTCAGAATAGACCCATTGTGACCCAAGATAGCCTCTATGTCAGAGAAATGAAAAACTACAGATACAGGCTGGAAAAAAAATAGTTTATTTACCCAGTGCCAAGGACAGGGTGTAAACATTACAGTCTGTAGTGAATATTTCTGTTGTCGCTGATGTTTTTCTGTAACTTCCAAGACTCTAAGACCATTTCAGAGGACACATGGAGTGTACTTAATTGGTCATAAATTATCTTTTCATTTCCTTGGCAGATACGGTGGTACGTAAGTCTCAGTAGGATAAATACAGGCACTGCCTAAGCTCTTGTAAGATAAGTAAACCTTTTATACATAATCTAACTAATCTGCTTTCAACTGTGTAGTTTGTGAGTTAACCTCTTCCTGATCATAAATACAGCTGCTATCTGAAAGAGCCTCTTGTGCAGTGCATTTAATATATATCTGAAATGGAAATCGGAGAGCTTTTCTTTGCACTCCTTTGTGCTTGTCCATGATGTCTCATTTTGAGGAAATGTAGTATTTGGTTATGAATCATCCATTTCACCTTCAAAGTTCTTAGAGGAATTAAAAAGAAAAGAATTACATAAGGTTTCAGAATTACAGTGACAGGAGTAAGGGACTGGGGTTCCATCTGGTATCTGGCACTTTATTGTGCTTAGAAATGTTTGCTGCTCTGTGCTATTTGACTGACAGAGCCAAGGAGGCACTATTTCTTAATTGCCAAGTGCCTCTCCTAGATTTGTGCTGATGTAAACCACTACCACTAATTATCTTATTACAAGATTTCTTTTTTTAAAATCTCTTTCTCTCTCTCCAAATCCCTCCCTAATTAAGACTCTGTCCTTGTTGAAATCCACCTTACATTATTTATTTCCCTTGTTATTAGCTGGCTGTCCGCTTTCAGTGCTGCAGTACTCTTGTATCTTTTGTGTGAATGCTGACAGTATCTTATGTATAAATTGTTTGGGGGCAGAGAGGGTTGTTGCTGGCTTTGTTTTTTTTTTTTTGCTTTTGCTTTTCAGTGCTTTATGGACTCATATTTGGGAAGTTTTTCGCTGAATGAATGACAACTGTAGTAAAAAAATTCAAATGTAAAATATGTTTTTCTATACATAGCGATGTTATTTCCTTTCTTCTCTCAAAAACTAAAATCTTCTGGAAAAAGCAGGTGTCAGCAGTTCACAGGTTGGTTCAGCCCTGTTCCGTTCCCAGCAGGGGGGAGGGATCCGTGGATCCATACCTCTGGAAAAGGGAAACAGAGACCCCAAAATAACGGAGAACAGTGGCAACGATTTGAGGTGAAACTAATTTCCTAAATATAGTATCAGCAAAATAAAATAATGAGAGAGAGAGAGAGTATGTCTGAAAGGCGGATAGGCCTCACCACAATGCTGAGGTGAGAAGTGCAGTCCAGTTGAGCCGATGAAGAAAAGCAGATAGAGAAGAGCAGACGGAGAAGTGCAGGTGAAAAAGAGCAGGCGAAGAAAAGAGCATCAGGTGACCTTGCCAGGAGTTGTATCTGCTTGCTGACCACAAAGTCTCCTGGGGAAATGTAGTTCCTCTCTGGACAGGCACCCGGAACTTGAGCATCAGCAGTCAAACCCCCAGTGCATTACATGATGTTATAGTGTGGAATACCGATAACCAAAATAATAAAACCATGAAAGCAGGAAAATGGTTTATGCAACATTTTAAATTGTAAATGAAAAAAAAAAAAAAGCAATGGAAATGAAAGACATTTGTATTAACAGTAAGGAAACAAAGGTACAACCTTTTATGCATAAGAAGGCACTATTTAGGCAGTAGAGACCTTCGTGGTTTTGAGCAAATACTGGTTAGTGCCTGGTGGTACTTTCACCGTAGAAGTATGCTGCAACTGAAACACAATGTTGGTATATTTTTCCAAGAAGATGATGATTCCTATTAAAAGAAAATATTTTCTATTTCCCATAACTTTGTAAATAAAACATTATTAAGGGTGTCTCACTCTGTAAAGATGGGAAACTAACAAAACTATTTGCTGGTTTGTGGGGTGTATATATAATTTTGACTGTTAGTAACAAAATTTTCGAGAGACACAATCTATTATGATTATTTTTATTTTTCACTCACTATAGGTGTTATACAGAAGTCCACATATGAATATATTACTCATCCCAAATACACTTGCCCTTCTAGAGTTAGAAAAGATCCCCACTTGATTTAAATCCTTCTCAAATTTCAACATTATTAATCTGAGATACAGCAAATAGAATCTGTTTTCTTGGGCTTTGTAATGTGTGCTGTGAACAACAAATGCTCTTCAAAGCATCCTCCTTTAACTGCTTCTATTATCTGCATAGTTGACAGAGAATCAGAGGCTAGTAGACTTTCTACATAGGGAGAATTTTCACCTTTCACATTGTGGTGGTAATTGTCATAAGAAAAATTTAGTAGTATTAATGTGTTTCATATGAGGTTTTTCAGAGAGAAGTGAGAACTCTCTGAGGAAGAATATTGGGTGTATAAGCATCTGAAGGGAGAGCGCAAAGAAGATAGAGCCAAACTCTTCAGTGATGCCCAATGACAGCACAAGAGGCAATAGGCACAAACAAGAACACAAAAGGCGCCTTCTGAATATTAAGAAAACCTTATTTACTGTGCAGGTGATGGAGCTGTACATCACTCAGCTGGCACATCCTCTCTGGGTTGTGGAATCTCCTTCCTGGAGATCTTCAAATGCCACTTGGACAGGTTCCCAGGGACCTTGCTCTGGATGGCCCTGCTTGATCAAGGGTTAAAACAAATGGCCTGTAGTTGTTCCTGCCAACCTCAGCCATTCTATGATTCTTTAAGCTGAGTTTGAGGTTGTTTATAGCTAACTCATCTTGCTGAAAAAAAGATTATTTTAGAAGTGGAAACCTGATCGAAGCACAATGTTGGAGTTTTGCTTATTTACAAGACAAGTAACTTTAACATACAAATAGTTGTCTGCCTTTAAAATTAATGTATTTCAAATCAAAGGAGTTAAGAACCACCAGTAGAAACTAACAGAGACGCAACTGGACAAAGAGATGAAACATTTACAGGACTTCTGCTTCTTGCTAATCACTTAGGCAAGTGAAAGGTTTAATTACTCCTGCTATTTCTTCACCTGTATTCTGATCCTCCTGTTCCTCTTCTCTTGTGTGGATCAAGAATGATGAATGTTCATGTTGGCTTTCTCTCATGAGAATGAGATCAGTAGTTGCCTGACAATATTTTCTTATTTTCATGCTTAGAAAATGACAGTTTTTACTGTAAGATTTTGCTTTTGTTTTTCTTTTCATTGTATGATGAGGTGCCATTCAATTGCATTTTCTTTTTTTTTTTCTAATATTTTTAATTTGAGCAAATTGTTAAAGCTAACACACATTGAAAGTATATTCCTTAAGATTATCAGTCATAGTATTAAGCTATCAGCTATAGTGGTTATTCACAGTCGGGAGGGTTACTTATAAAATAAAAAGAATATTTACTGCTGCCTTGGTTCAAAAATTTATTTGAACTTAGCAAGAAGGAATGCAGTCTGAGTGGTGTGCTTGTCTCATTTTGAAATGATTCGATAGAGAATCATCTAAGAATTTATATATTAAATATATATATATACATATTAACAGAAAAGTTAAAAGCATTTTCCTTTCATTTTTGAACTAAGTTTACATGATGGTGGAATGAATAGTCTGGTGCAAATTTTGCTTGTGGAGTAGGAAAAGGGAATATTAGTATCAAGAAGTAAGGTCTTTAGTCTCTTCAGTCAAATTTTGAAGATCATTATTTTTGATGTTATGTTTCTTTTTTTCAAATTAGCATTTAAATATTACACAGCTACTTTTAACACTCCAACCATCTGTAACTAATTTCCTTTTCTCAAAAACCTGCCAACATCTGTTTGTGTACAATTACAATTGCAAGCATGTAGACTATTACCTCAAATTTAATATTTGTCTAAAAGAGCAGGACTCTGGAATGATATTAAAATTAACTTGCAATTTATTATGCTTAGACATTGGTTTAGAAAAGTGAATCTAGTTACACAGCATGTCTGCTGACATACTGTTAAATCTCAAAGGCAAGTTACCATCTTATTTTAGACTTTTAGACACAAATTAGTACAAAAAAATAGCATTCTGCAAACTTCATCTTTGTTATTTGAATGTAAATGATTTTAAAATTTTTAATCTACTTGAACTTCTGATTCATATCTTTAATAATTGAGGCACAGTTTGAGAATATTCCAGTGATGTAGAGAGGAAAAAGCACTCAACAGAGAAAACCTGTGATGATCTAAGAACAATCTGTTTTTCTTTAGTTCTACAAAAATGGTTTCTTCTGTTTGAAAACATGTTCTTCTTTCAAGGGATAGAAGTTTTAAACCAGTTATAAATCTATGCTTTTGCACAGAGATTACAAGCTGGAAATGGCTCATGAAGTCTTATTCTCAAAAGTAAATAAATTATGGAAACAATTTTTTTTTTTTTTTTTCATTATTTCACTTTGTATAGGCTAAACTGTAAAACCCAGTCAATGTGAAATATTTGTTAAAAGTAAATTTTAATTACACTATAACTTTAACACTCAAATACAACTATTTTTGTTTCCCATTGTAACATTACATGCGGTGTCAAAAAAAAAAAAAAAAAAAAAAAAGTTTATCCTTAACTTCTTAACTACATATTCAATAGAATATGAATACATATTCAGTATTCTAGACAGAAGTAGAATTCTAGAAGGAAAAAGTGTTTCTGAAATTGTGGAAGATAGTCAAATAAGATGCTACTAAACTTTTTTTCTTGTATATCAAACACACATCTGTGATCATAATGGATTGTGACAAAGATGTGGAGATTTTTTTTGCCTTCATTGGCACTTACATTTCTGTTAATTACAGCCTGCTCTAAATATATGGCATGATGCAGGCATGCAATCACGAGGATAGTAATGTTAGCTCAGGAGGTGGAACTTCTGTTAATTATTCCATATTCTTAGACTCTGCCATAATTTTGAAGTTTTTTAAGACCTTGCTGATTCCTTTAACTCCCCCAATTTGATTTTATCTGTACTTGACAAGATCATCATAATGCAATGATAATATTTTACCTTAATTTAGAAAAAATATTTGAATTCAGTCAATAACTAAGTGACTAGTAGCTTGTGAAATTATGCCATGATCAAGCAAATGTAGTCATTAAAGCATATTTAACTTGGGGTTAATAAACATGTAGTAATGAAAAATATTTTCAGCTGTAATGTATTTTTTCATCTACATAATGTGTTCAATCTATTGAGCATCCACTCTGTTTATTCATTTAAAAATCAGCTGTTAGTTCCGCAGAGACCAGGAATACTGACAGTAGATGTTTATACTTTTACAATGAATATGGACTTAGAAATGATCAATTAAAGTTGTTCTTAATAATTGTAATCAAACCGTCTGTAACTAGACTATTCTGCATATTGTTACTAAGCATTATGGAAAAAGACAAGAAATTATCCTGAGTGTCTCTCTTAACTTTCAGAGATTAACACCTACAGTTTTACTGACTGATCTCTCAGGTATTCTGTAATAGCACTCCTTCAAATGCCATTCCACAATATGTATCACAAAGTATTTCATTCTGAGATACAGAAGTATTACATCTGTACATTAACATCTGTTATAGAGTAGTGGGGCTTTGCTCATCCACTTTCACAGAAGTGGAATTTTGGTTGGTTTTTGGGCAAAGCTAAGATGGGAAGAGAATACATGACAGAAATCACAGAAGAGTGAGTAAAGTTCCTTTTCCTCTTCCGTTTCATAAACGGCAAGATGAAATGGACATACAGGCTTTCTCACAAAGCATCAAGAGAGATCACCTTCCTTTCAGTAATGAATTAATGTGCAAGGTCTGCCCCACATTCAAAGAAGTTTAAATGTTAGGCTGAAAACAGGGAGGATACTAATTAGAAGTTTAATGAGGCTTTGCAAGAGGCATCAACTGATCCGAACAATAAACAGTCTTAAATTGAAAAGGAATTTTCATGAAAGAGACATAATGATATAATTACTAATGCTGATGGTATGACCTGTACAAAATTCTCCATAGGGCCCTATCAAGAGATGTGCACTCTTGTGTAAAGTTTGTGGGGAAGTATTTGTACAGTTTGTAGCCTCCATCTGTTGTTGCTTTTCAGTGACTGGCTGTAGAGTAACTCAGCAGGTCTTGAGATTGACTACTTTTTTTTTTTTTTTTCATTCTGCTAGCATTCTTTCTACTTAGTATTAAAAAATGACAATATTATACAGTAAAGACTGGTCAGAAACACATTGTGTATGAAGGCATAGTTGATTATTTTTATTTTACTGTGAAGGAGACTCTGGTGAATCACTTGGGAGCAGTTGTGCATGCAAACCATTCTTTTGTGTTCTGTCTTGATCAATCACAGTCAGATTACATTAAGTAAATCTTGAATTGAGGGGGCAAGAGGGGAATATTCAAACCAATTATCTTAGTGAAAGACACTTAGCACTTAATCCAAAATGTGCTGATAATGCTTTCTGCCCTTGAGTCCTTTCTGGGATGCTTAAAAATAAAAACAGGCATGAAAAATGCTGTAAGATTTTTCTGTTTCAGTCACTGTGTCTTTGGTGTTTTAAAAACAAAATAAATATTTGAATTTACAAGTGCTGCTCTGACATTTTTGGAGTCTTGCTTTTTCACTCCTAGAGAATTTCTACTGACATTTCAAAATCCTTTGGAACTCCATCTGAAGAATTTCTGTTTAGGAGCCTTAAGCCTCTTAAAGTCTGAAAGGCAATGGAATCTGAAAGATTTGATTTTTCTGTTTTAGTACCAAATAAAAACACTGGCAGTTTCCTTTTTCTCCTTTTTTGTTTGTTTGTTTGTTTGTTTTTGTTTTCCACCTCATGAGGCCTTGGCTTTCTATTTACCATAGTTTAAACTATCATCTTCTGTTTTCTCTTTTCCCTTTCATCTTCTTTTGTATTCCTCTATTCTGTGATTTTATTTATTTACTTAGGCAAATGAGTAATGTAAAATCATTCTAATCCTTCTTGAAGAATTCTAATCACTGACTTTATTAGAGATGTGATTGTTCAAACTGCAGTTTATGTATAATCTCCAGTCTGTCATGACTGACCTATATGCTTGTTTGTGAGTCGTCCTACCTTTTTTCATTGACTTGCACAGCGTTCTATATATGATTTCAAGATGGAAGACATCTCTAAATCTCTAAATATAATTCCATAAAATCTGTGTTAGTTAGGTGAATATTGCATTCTGAGGATGTTACTTATAATGATACGGTCACAGTAGGTACTAGAGGAAATTAGGTGTCTCTCAGTGATAGGATTTCTTGGCTACTCCAAAGACAGTGCTTGCTGGTGCTATAGTTTCTTAATTGCTTTTGGAGGTAAGAGAACAGACTGATCTACCAAACTGAATATCAGCACATCTCAAACAACAACCAATGCAAGAGTCTGTAACTAAAGAAGGCTGAGTGGAATATTTCTGTTCATACTATAGACTAGGAGTATGCATGTGAACAGTGTAGTGTGTGGTAATGTATGCACCTGCAGGAACTATGCCCTGTATTTGCATGAAAAGAATGAATTCTTTATACTTCCTTGATATTTAATATCTTATATTCATAACGAAAATACATAAAAGTATTTGGTTTCTCAAAATCTAATATAGGTGTAAATATTACAGATATGAGGAAACTTGGACAACAGTTGGCTATACCTGTGATTGCTCTTAAAAAAAGAGAGTATAAAAGGAGATTGTGATTATAGATTGTGATTGTGATAAATTGTGATTAATTTAGTTAAATCTTGTCCAATCTCAAATGCACTAAAAGCTGTTTCTACACTGAAATTAGTAAAAACCTATGGATTAAAAAAACTTAGTCCAGCTGTGTAATTAAAGTATATAATGCAGAACTTATTAAGCTAACCTTTTTATTCATCAGAGTTGCTCAGTTGTGATACCAGTTTTTTCATGCACATCAACAAAGCATAGGTCTATGTAGAACTTAATTGTGATTCTTGTGTGCAGGAATAAACCCTGAGAAAAAAAAAAATGTTCTGCTGTGACAGTACATACTCTCAAGTACATTGTTTGAGTTAAAACTCTAACAGCCTAAGTGCTGAGTCAGAGCCTTAGAAATCAATACAAGAATCAGCTAGCTTCTCTACACTGACACGGTCTAGTTCTCCGCACAGTCCTTCAGACTTAATTAGACACTAAGTGAATTGCAGTGGTCCCTTTATTCCCATTCACTGGCACCACTTAGTTCTACTCAGTTCCCATTCCATGTATTCCTCACTGTAATGTATCCCATTCTGACCATACCCTATAAGGATGTGCTGGCTTGGTGTGGGAAAGAAGACTCCAGAAACTAAAGTAGAATTAAAGAAGGTGATGAAAAAGTAAATTTTATATGAATTATTTCAATAATTTGTCAAGTTCATATCTTATATCAAGAGCATGTTTGCTATTTTTTTAATTAAGAAAAGTTTTCAGATCTGAAATTGTCTGTATAAACTCTCATACTATCCATGTGCTCAGAAGTATTTAATTCTATCATTTTTGTATGTTTCTGAGTGCTTCTTACATATATAAAGCCACATACAAAATCAATCTTTCCATTTCTTAATGTGAGTGAATGTTTCCTCTGTTCTTTGCTGTATGTGTATTTTCTCTCATATTTGTGAACTGGTTTTCCTCTGTGTTACTTATTGTAGGAGAGAGACTGACCATTAAGACTTTCTAGGCCAATTCAAAAGCTGTTATTTAGACTCCTGATTCCATTAGTGCTTACATCACTTAAAGTGACGAAGAGCATGATGAACAGTATTCGTCTAACCTACACTCTCCTCTTGGAAAAACTATCACACAAAAACTGTTTTTTTCCCCTCTAATAATTTTAGGTAAGTGTTAAAACAGATGAAAGAACTGAAGCAGAGGGATCAGATAACACCGTCTGCATTGTATAATGCTGTATAAGCACATCTGTTCAGATAGAGAAGAGCCTGTATCCTCAATGGAACTCAAATGTGCTGAAAAGGATTGGACATGAAAATCCAATTGCTTTCCATGAATGTGGCAGGAGGAAGTTGAATTGCACAAAGTCAATAGAACTTGTTTCTAGTGAACTTACCCTTTCTTCATTTTGCTTATGCTAGGAGTGCTCGACTTTAGATCTTGCATCCACATGCATCACCAAAATATTTTTGATCAGGGAGAATAAAAAAGAAAGATAAAAAGCTTGACAATATCAAATTCCGTTCACTACACTTGCTATTCTACCTACTTACACTTCTGATAGAAATTAGAAGTCCTAAGGAGTAGGGCGTTATTCACGCCTCTCTTAGAATGATAGAATCATTTCAATTGAAAAAAATCCTTAAGGCTATCATGTTCAGCCATCAACCTGTCACTACCAAGTTTATCATTAAAACACATCCACACATCGCTTAAAGTACCTCCAGGGACAGTGATTCCACTGCTTCCCTGGCATCCTGTTCCAATCCTCATCTCCGCTTCTGTGAAGAAATTCTTCCTAATATCCAATCTAAAATTCCCATAGTACAATTGAGACCATTTGCTTGTGTCCTATCTCTTGTCACCCGAGGAAAGAGACTTTCAGGTACTTGTCAATAGTTATTAGGTCTCCCATCAGCCTCTTCTTCTGATTAAACGATCCCCATTCCTTTCCCTGCTCCTCATACATCTTCTTCTCCAGATCCTTCACCAGCTTAGTTACTCTTATCTGAATGCGTTCCAGCAACATAATATCCTTCTTGCAGAAATGGACCCCAAATTGAGCACAGTACTGGAGGTGTGGTATCACCAGTGCTGCATACAAGGTGACAATCACTTCCCTAGCTCTCTTTGCCACAATATTTCTGATGCAGGCCAAGTTGCTATTGTCCCTCTTGACTACCTGGGCACATGTCTGGCTGGTGTTTGGCTGGCTGTTGACCAGCACCCCCAGGTCCTTTTCTGCTAGGCAACTTTCAAGCCACTCTTGCCCATGTCTGTATGGCTGCATGGGGTCATTACAACTAAAGTGCAGCACCCAGCATTTAGCTTTGTTGAATGGAATACAACTGGACACAGCCCTACACAGATCTCTTTATAGAACCTAACAACTCTCAGACAGATCTACGCTCCTGCCCAACTTGGTGTCTTCTGCAAACTTACTGAGAGTGCACTCAATCCCCTCCTCAATATGATTAATAAAAAAATATTGAACAAAACTAATCCCAATACTGAGCCCTGAGGAACGCTGCTTGTAACCAGTCGAATTTAACTCTTCACAACCACCTTCCTGTCTTCACCATACAGCCAATTTTTCACCTAGTGAACAGCACATCCGTCCAAGTGAAGATCAGCCAGCTTTTCCAGGAAAATGCTATGTGAAACAGTATCAACAAAATAGTATTAGAAAGATACAACTAAAACATCATGAGATTTTGATGACCAATGGCACAGTGTGAATACTGCATTCCAGTACTGAGTTCTACTGAACATAAAGAAACATTCTCAGTAGTCTGCTCATAACTGATATTCCACTGGGGAAGAGTCAGTGAGACATATCGAACACATTCCCAAAGCTGTTAATTTCTTCCCAGACAAACAAAATACTGGAGTTGATGTTTACCAAAGTACTCTTTCTGACTGAAATAAAATCTTATTGGTTTAATCAAAACAGTAATATGGTTGCTTTTGCAATGTTTCTAAGCTAACAAAGCATCAAAAACAAGACCTGTCTTCCTTTTTCAGTGCATTTTTGAAGTTGGTTACTTCCACCTTGTTTCCTTTCCATTGTGTTTTGACACCTCTGTTCTCCATTATAGTGCGATTTTGGATCTAATCTTCTGTGCTTTGATTTAGCACAAATATGCCACTATATCTTTCTAGAAATTTTTGAAATTCATTACTAACCCTAAAAGTACTCTTGTCAAAAGTGCTTAAAAATATTTTCAAAAGTATATCATTGTCTTATGTCAGAATCTTATACCCCTATCACCCCTTGTAATGCTGGCGAATGTTATGTTTCTATTTCTTGTGCCTGTCTCTATCAATTTTTGTTGTATTATGCTGACCCAAGGGCAGTGATTTTTTTTTTTTTTTTTTCTCTTTTCAAAGTTTACAGCAGAGCAGGTTCTTTATTCAAGAATAAGATTTCCCTGAATTTTGTTTAAATAAATCATAATTATTAACAATCTGATAATGACTTTTCAGTGGTGATCTACTCATGATATATGATTTTTTTTTTTAATTATTTTTATTTTTTAACTTCTGGAACTGAAAGGGACTTACAGATTAAACAATTCTCTTCTTCTCCCCTTTTGTTCCAATCAGGTATATTCATGCTTTCCCTTCCCTTTTCCTTTCCTTCTCCTGTCATTGTTCTTGTGTTTTCCTTTAATGAGAAAACTCTTAATTTCAGATCGTACCTGAAATTAACTATGTATTACTAACATAATGTAGAAGGTCACAAATGACTTCAGATAGCTATGCTTCAATGGGTTATTAAATTGTGAAATGTCCTAAAAATATTTTGTTCCTACACTCATCACAGTGTTGTCCCCTTAGGTCAGTAACCATGAGTGAGTGAAGACCTGGTAAGCACTGATCTTGCTGCTCTGTGTGCAAGGGACAGACATCAAATTATGTCTCTGAATTGCCCTTAGAACTGAACTTTGTTAAGCTGAAAGATCTGCGGTGGCAGTAAATATTAGATATTATTAATTTCTAAGATCATGCTACTGACATGTAGCTCATGTTAATTATTGGTAATTGGTAAGAAAAATCTGCATATGATATATAACATGCAGTAGGTCAGTAACTATTACCCGACATATATTTGTTGAAATGACAACTGAAGAATTACAGGAACAGAATGGAATTTCTCCCTTTCATTACATGAAGCAACATTATTTCATTATCCAATTATCATTAGCATGATTCCTGTAAACACAAGCAAACAACAAAAAAGAACTACCATTTTTTCTAAGAGAGAAAGAGAAAAGAAAAAGTAGCACTGAAAACAATATGATATCTCTCTCCAGTTTACAGGAGGGAGAAGAGGTTCTTTTAATATATGTATATCTGGCATGAGATTAAGAAACGACGGTTCAAATGTTGGTCCAACCAGTTTATTGTAAATCCTAATCCGAGATATGGGGAAGGGAAGGACGGTTACTATTACAAATTAGGGTGATGGGGAAGGGAAGGAGGGTGACAGAAAAGATGGGAAATAAGCAAGAATTGAGTAAAGCGGAGATAGTCACCACCAGGATCCAGCAGCGGTCCCATTGCATGCCGTTCCACTGGTGTGAGGCAAAAGAGCAAGGGGAGAACAGCAGCAGTGTGGCTGGCCTTGGGCAGCAAGCAGGTAGCAAGAGGAGGTCTCAGAGCCAGTATGGGAGGAAGCAGCAGGACTCAGGTAGCAGGCCCAGGAGAATCATCAGCATGCACGAATTCTGTAGTGAGGAATCTGATGGCAGACACCTTTGTCCTTCTGCAGCATTGTGGTGGAGCGCAGAGCAAGTCCAGGAGGGAGAGAGGCAGTCATGAGGCTTCTTGTGTCAGAAACCTCTTCTTCTTCTTGAGCAATCTGTTGCCAGAAAAACCTAATCTCATGGTTGTAGGTCCCCTTTTTATTCTTCTTCTGCCAGCGTGGCATTGCTGGGTGCTTGAGTAAGAGTCATGTGCAGCACCTCCTGAGATGGCCATCTTCCTTGAGATAAGCCCACACAAAAGACCGCTTCATGGCCATTAAGCTGCAGCTTATCTCTCTCTTGTGCCCCTGGCCTTGTCCATCTGTGTTCTCCAGACAAGGGATTTCTCAACCCTTGACCAGGACTTTCTTGGACTTGTTCATCTGTGTGCCCAGCAAGCTTTGAGACAATCATGTAAAAAGAATAATCTCTTACAAATGAGCATCCTTAGATTCTTAATGAAGTGGTCTTTCAAGGACTGACATTATATTTGAGCATTCTGGTTTCTTTCTCAGAGGAATTCATAATGTTATTATGAAGTCTTTGGTAATGGCATTATATAGATAGTAGCTTTACTATACAGTGAGAATATATTTGCATTTGAATGTTTTTTGTTCAGCTTTTTTTGAAAAATATATATTTTTTAACAGAATCAATTCATTTTTGTTCAGGTATGCCAGTTAGAAGGATGCAAATGTAACCAGAATTTCCCCCTTCTTCTTCCTCCCCTTCTTTTTAAAAGCAAAAAAAATGTAGCCAGCTTGATCATAGCTTGCTGAGGTTTGACCATTTAAGACAATAAGAGACTCTTTTCCCTGCCAACATCTCTCTAAGCTTTGCAATGGAATTGTATTTCCACAGTGTTATTACCTTCCTTGCTGAACAACACAGTGTGTGAACTCCTTGCTACATGTTGCTATCCTACTGTGGTCTCATCTGAGAAAATTAAATGGATATGGTAATTTAACAGAAAACTGAAATGTCTGAGAAATGGGGAAAAGGGTCTATTCAGACATGCCTTATTTTACAATGAAATAGTGGCAGGTTTCAAAAATGGATTCTCATTCTATTAGAATGCAAATAAACAGTTTTCCCCTATATAGCTCTGTCTAGTTATAGAATATTAACTTGAGATAAAAGCTGAATATTGTCATCTTTGACATTTTGCATTTTTATATAATTATTTTTTCATAAATTATAACATTCTTCAATTATGCAGTGAGTAGAGATGAATCGGGTATTACTAATCAAAATCATTTTAAACAGACATTTCTAATAACAGGAATCGGTGCAATATGGAAAAAGACATGATAAAGAGAATATCTGCAGCCTAAAAGGTACCCTTTACAAAGATACCATTTTACACAAGGTATTAGAAGAGGTAATGTGGGTGTGTGTATTAAGCACTGTAGCAGAAACCTAGTTCATAATGATATAAGCTCCGACGTGCTGGCCTAAAGGTTGAAGAAGATACATTAAGGCAAACTGACAACTGAATGCTTTTAGGCTGCTCTGCTTTTAGGCTGCTCCTTTTATCTGCAATATGGGAGTAGGAGGGAAGAAAGAAGTGTAGAAAAAAGGGGGATAGGGACGGACAGAAAGATGGAGAAAAGGAGAACTAGTGAACCCACCAACAGTGTGCTGATTATTTGAGATATTCAAACATGTCGTTCCAGCTGCAGTGTTGCAATCTTCATCCATTGAAGGAATAAAAAGTCCAAGTAGAAGTAAAGAACAGTATTAGACCTCTAATAAGAATCTTGGATTGGTGATTGACTCCCACCAGGAAAATGAAAGTATTTTGAAAGAAATCTGTTCTAACTTGAGTCCTAATTCCATGGCTCTCATAGGCTACATGGCTGCAGTAATTCAGGTTGCTGTTTTCTTTATCAAATAGAGTGGCCACAGTCCCAGATCTTTAGTATTTGTATGACCCTCTAACAAAAAGTTGTCCTCAGGTAGTCAGTAAGTTGCTTTGCATCCTCAGTGTATGTGAGAGCTCATGATATGAATCAAAATGCTGAAAAGAGAGATTGTTATTGTAATATTTAAGCAGACTTTTCAATGAAAAGTTCTTTTTCACCAGCTCAGTATTTTTCTCAGTATGCTGAAAATTAAGCACTGATCTTAACTTCCGTAAGTTTTAAAATTTCTTTCTATTCATTTTTGATATAGATAAATATGGGCTCTCTGGAAAACCTGTTATTTCTTTGAAAAAGAGCTCACATGATTTTTGGCAAAATAAACAAATAGGTAAATAGATAAATAAATAAATAAATAAATACAATTAAATGCTATTTCTGTATTTCTATTACACTTAGTATAATGTTAATTGATGGAATGGTATGTCTTGCATATTGAAAGCAATGAAGTAGTTCCTTGTTGATAAATTCATTGGTTAACTGATGTGTTTGGATTCAGTTATTTTACTCTGTATATATAGAAAAATCCTGTTTTAATAAAGAAAACAGATTAGTGAGGGCTTTGTTCATCCATTGATGAGGGCTTATTACACAAAATTCCCCAGCATTCTCTTAACAATATGTCCCAAATTCCAGCTAAAGTGTCTTGTTCTCAAAAGGTGTATCTAAGTTCAAATCCACAAGTATCTTCATAAGACAGTCAAGACCATAGGTACATTTTGTAGGTCTGAAACTGAACAAAGACATTCATTACTTTAACCAGCACAACAAAATTTTTAAGATATTATGTTATATATGTGAATATATCACAATATCAACTAAATAATATCCCAGTGAAAGTTAACTGTGGGTTTGTTTGTTTGTTTGTTTGTTTGTTTCTGTGGGCAATAGAGAAAGGCTTGATTTAATTGTAAGAAGTTTAGTAAAAATTTTCTTCAGAAAGAATAGTATCTTCCCAAGCTTCTACAAACAGGAACCTGGTGTTTGTCAACAGCCTTCTTTGAAATTCAGTCCTGTGTTTAGGATCATTCTTGAGTCTATTTAAGCCCTCCAGCAGCTTTTAACTGGGAAATTGGACCTGTGCTCTCATCTCCCCTGGCAGAATGGAGCTGAGAGCCAAATAACCCTGCAGATTTGGGAGAACTTCCCAATGAGGGGGGGAGTAGCTGATTAGTGGGGAAAGCAAAATATCCTTGAGTACAGAGAGTGTCAGTTGCCAAGAAAGCTTAATCCGCTTTACTGTCAATAGTAACAATGCTGGAATGATTCTGCTAAGGCTCTGCTAAGACTTCATGGCTTGAAAATCAGCTACCAAGCAAGAGAACTTGAGCACTGCATCCTTATTTTAATTTTGTACAGGCAGGATGGATTCAGCTGTCAAAAACTGTAGGGAACCTTAAACGTTTCTGCTTCTTTTAACCTGTTAGAAAACAAACATCATATTACACACTTATTTTTCTTCACTTTTGTGTTTATCTTGTGGATGATCCCACCCTAAATCTGTGTGGGAAGCTACTTAGTTTTATTTTTAATGAAATCTTAATTGTAGGCTTAGATACTTTTCTATGGCTATATGTTCTTGTTCAAGTCTGTGTATACATCTCATACAGGTTTAGGCTGAAACATTTAAAGATTTTTCACTGCAGCTGTCCCATCTTCCTGGAAGGCCAGGAGATTTCTGCTGTCCTAGGTGTGAATGAGGCATTGATTTTGAGGAGATCAAAGCCCTAGGGTGTTTCATAAATCAGGAAAGTGCTAATGAGTCAACAGAGTTTTTATGTCTGGATGTTCTCAAAAGAGAAGTCACTTGCTTTCTATGGCAGCTGTTCTGAAGAAAAAGAATCAATGCCAATCTTAACAGGTATAATGGGTAAAATTCCAGTTCACTGCCACCAACAGGGCCAGAAGTGGACCTGTGTGACAAGCTTGATGATAACATTCAATCACTAAGCTTTGATTTGAATTGTCTTTTGGATTTACCACATTAGTTTGTAATCCCCAGTGCTCTCCTTAGTAGTGTGTAATTTAATTCTAATTTATTTCTTTGTGACTGTCATTACCAGTGATTCATTTATTCTTCACGAAAACATTGGCTAAGTTCTTTTATATTTGCATGAATGATAACTGAATATTAAAGTTCAGTCGCATGAGGATTTGGGTGACATATCACTAAGCATATTTTAGGTCCGTACAATTAAACTATCAGGCATAGCTGACTTATATCATTCTTATAACCATATATTGATACTCCAGTTACAAACTAAATATTAATTGGAATGCTGGCATTTTCCATGCTGCCAGAAAAATGGATGTTTAGGAAAATGTGTATGCCTCAAGTCACCCGAAGCTTAATTAACTGGTAGTTAATTCCACTAAAGTGCTATAAAACTAACCTGATGAATAAAAAAGTATTGAAAAAGGCTAGAAATGAGTGTTGTTTCCTCTCACATCATTAGAGGAGCCTCTTTGCAAGGCAGACACATGCTACATGAGTAGTTGAATTCTACTCTTCAAGCGTGATGATTTGTTTTGCCATTGAGAAAGCCTGAAAAAGTGTATAGAGCACATCAGCTTTTGCTTTAATGTTTCAGTATACCAATAGGCCTGGTTTACGGTTATTTTCCTCAACTAGGAGCTTATTACTTTTGTTGGATAATCAGCACAACATTTACTTCAGTCATTAAAATTATGGAAAACAATAAATAACCGTTTTCTATTTGGTTGAATCTCTAGTTTCATAGTTGCGCACACTGTTATATTTTTCCCTTTCCTACTGCCTGAATAATTAAATGTGAGAGTCTGATCTGATCTTGAATCATACTAATTGTTTGTGGCTTCTGGGAGGTAGGGAGAGAGCTGAATTCTGTGCAGCTGACCTTAAAATATTCATGATTACTCAGGTCTCTTTTGAGGAACAAGAGGAAGACTGTGCCAAGAGGTTGGAAATATTATGGATGTGGGAGTGAATGCATGGAATATCATTGTTATCAATGTATGTGTATCTCCCTCTCTTTCTTTGTGTAGATGCATTACTTTTTGTTCTCATACACTCTCAACACTGATTTTAAATTTTTTAAAATTCTTCTCTGAATTTATTCATACTCACCGTTAATCTGTCAGTTGGAAAGCTAAAATAATCCAGATATGGAAGAAGAATGCACCAAATGACTGATATATCCAATTAAGATTTCTCTGTGGAGATCTGAAATGCTCGATATGTAATGCTGGCAATCAGTCCACAGGGCAGAACTTAGTTAGATGAAATATTATTTTAATAAATGAATTCATCGCAGGAACACTTGATGTAATGACAAACTTTTTTTTGGCAACAGGAAATAAGGTAAGATTAATTGAGAAACATCACTCCTATTTAATACATTTTCATTTTGTTCTTGCTGGGCTTAAAATAACAGTTATTATATTATTTATTCTGTGAACTTAATTTTCCTGTCAGTTGCTTCCCTTTTCTCCTGATCTGCAGCTTTTAATTTCTCTTAAAAAAAAAAAGTAAAAGTTCAGTTTCCTCATGCTCCTTTCAAGCTAAGCACATTCTGTCCTTGCACACTTTGTGAAAACTGTTTTAAAGATCTCAAACTGTTTCTTAAGTATTCATTAATCTTCTGAGAAATACATGCAAGATGTTGATAAAAGCTGCAAATGATGATGATGAGTTAGGCACCATTGGATTGCCATTGGATTGCCATTGAAGTGGTGTGGAGAGGGAATTTCCACATTGCAGAAAAGTTAGTCTTTGAAAAGTAATATATTTTGATTCTTGAAGAAAATTAGTCCTTTCAGTAGAAATATTTTGAAGACATTTAAAATGTGTTAAAGAAGAATCATCCTAGAGTTTCCTTGTACTGATAATACATAATGAAAAAGAATGAAACTCCTTTTGCTGTCCCTAAGTGGCTATTGAACCTCCAAAGACTGTCTAGACTACTCCAAATTCATGGAATTTCCCAAAGCCAGTGTCAGCTGTAGATACCCATGGAGCTGAGAGTCTACGTAAGTTAAGGAAAACAGCTTTAAGATTTCAATCCAATACTGCTGATTCCTGACCATTTTTAGGAAACCAGGTCTTCAGAGGTGTGCATGGATAGCGAAGGGTTTTCCCGTGTCATGCACCTCTGGACACTGGGTGAACAGTGTTCAATGCATTACTAGTTCCAAACTCACAATGTGAAAGTTAACTTGAGCTTCA
The DNA here is from genome assembly GCF_026119805.1 of Tympanuchus pallidicinctus. NCBI lineage: Eukaryota > Metazoa > Chordata > Aves > Galliformes > Phasianidae > Tympanuchus > Tympanuchus pallidicinctus. The sequence goes on from NW_026294802.1 coordinate 31,515,550, forward strand.
TGAAGTCTGAAACTATGAGCAATCTTCTTGTCAACATTGTGGACTATAAGCAATTAGATTTTTGAGTGCTTCTCTGGATAATCTGCTTGGAGCTCATTTTTCAGCTAAGCCATGAAGGGGAGTTAAATTCACAGGGCCAGATATAATTTAGTCTGAAGTAAAGAAGCTTGAATTGCTTTAGTGTAGGCATCAGTTCATCAGCACCAGCAATGCAGATTTAGCCAAAAGCGCAATTCAGACTTGACAAAGTGGGTTTAACAACCGCATTCCATTCCTATGAGGAGTTCCTCAGTAAACTGATGAGCATCACCACTACAAAGTTCCTCTGACAGAGGGTCAGAATTAAACAGAATTTGCGATAGGGATTAGAGATTATTGTAGGAGTAAATATTTCAGATCTGTGTGCTGAGTTCAGGGGCTATGGGGAAAAAAATTGACTTTGGTAAGAAGACTGAGGTGGTGATTTTTCCCTTCTAATTTAAAAATACAAAAATAAATTAGGTGTCTTGTCTAAACCAGTAATTCTACCTCATCAGCGGATACCTACACAAATTTTTGAAATTTAACTAATCTACTAATCTATACATATAACCTACTCATCAAATTCCAGTTTTGACTGATGTAGATTTGTTTGTTTGATAGAGGGTGACCACAGAAGAAGTCTCTTTACAAATGGCTGTTGTTGGTATCTTTTTATATTGAGAAGGAAATTTTTTCCATTTTTTTCCTTAAGTTTCCATTTCTTACTCCTGAGGACACGACACATAAACTGATCATACTTGCTAACAAGTGGGGCTAAGCATTCTTATGAAGTGGAATATTTGAACTTCCCTTCTTCCCTTTCTAATGAATTGGATATTAATGGAATTTGTTATTAATTGGTCATTAAGTGTTTTATTTTCATTTCTTATGTAGTTTCATTTGGTATGTTGAATGAATTAGACAGGATTACTTTTCTGAATGCGCTTTTCCTCTCCTTATAACCTCTATCTGTACTGCCAATGGTAAGGTTCTTTATTTTCTCCTTATCCATGCACTTACAATTTAATGTGAAACACAAAAACAAAAAGTACATGAAATCGACTTTAGGTGCCCTTCTCTGCTTTTTAGAATACAGTGATTAAATAATAATTCACAACTTCAATCAGATATCAAAGCACGGTGACATACAATGGGATGGTGACAAAATCTTTCACTCCTCAGTGGCCTATCACTTTCTGTGTGTTTACTGTTAGAAATATGATGGACCTAAACTGACAATACTATTATCAGATTTCTATCTGAGTGCACAGCATTCGGAATTCAGACTTGAGAAACTGGAACTGCTATTGTTTGCCTGGGCAGCTCTTGACAGATTGTGTAAGGAGAGCTTATGATTTTTTTTTTTTAACCATTTTAAGAATTCTTTAAAGAGGCTTGGTAGCCTCTTTATGTCTTATTTTGGGGCTTTGTTTACATTTAACATAGTTAATGCAACACACAACATTGCTACAAGGTAAGAGTTAAAATTCCTCTACTCACTCTTTTCTTATTATATTTCTACTTCTTGCACTTCTATGGAAACAGCAAAAGGGCTGCCCATTCAACATGAAGAATAGTTATGTAGCTGTTTCTAAACTATGTTTTCTGACCCTTGTTTCCATCATTTTAGATGCCATGTTCATTGCCCTGTGGAGGCTGAGCTTGCCTTGTTTCACAGTCAGCATGCCTTTGTTTTAGACATATTCTGCAGTGCAGTGCATTACAGGTATCAGGACTTAGATGAGGAAACTTTAAATCTACTATATGAAGATTCCTTCCTTCCTCAATGCACAAAAAAGCCTTGTCTTCCATATACTTGGTTACCTATATAAAAAATTCCTTAATATTTGCTTAGAGTCATTGACTAGACTAATCACTGACAAACTAATTAAGGGGGTTGTCAAAGAAGAGGAGAAATAAATTAATCTAAAAAAAATCTTACTTATTCTAAACACAAGATTAAAACAGATAATTAAAACTCTTTCCTGACTTTGGATGTTGTTTTTTTTTTTTCCCCTTCATCTATTTCCTAAACTTTTTACTTTCATTGTTCATTCTCTTATCCAAATTTCTATTTATCCCTTTGATGAGGTTGGATTTATTGATTTTGTTCTGTTTTTATAATGTATTTCCAGATATGCAACTTTTTCCCTTTTACACCAATTTATGAACTTAGAGATATGTTTTCTGATGAAGAAATAAATAAATCACTGTTAGTGAAAAAAATTAAGACAAAATAGCTTTGTTCTTCTGCAGTATAAATATTCTTCTTCTTCTTTTGTTTTTTTTTACTCCCTGATCTTATTTCTTCAGTTGTCAGATTTTTTCTTAATTTTCGGTGGTAATCACATTCCCATTCCTAATCTTTATTTGTACTTTGAATTGTATCCTCCTGTCTCTTTTCTCTACATCTTTCTGTTTCTAATACATTATGGCCTTAGAATTTTTGATAGACAAGGATGATGACCGCCTGTAACTGTAAACTGATGCTTACAGTCTGAAGATCTCAGAATACAGAACAGATTTCTCAGTGTCTGTCTGTCATGTTTTTATGATTTTTGGTTATAATTATTCCTCATCATAACATCACATAGTGCTCTGTGAGTTAAAGAGTTAATGTTCCATTTGCAGGCACCTGTCAGGAAGAGAAAAACAACTACATATCCAAGAGGACTTTGCGTTCAGAGAGGAGATATAAGCTTTCATAGATCACCAGCCCTTTGGCTTTCTCTTGTCCCTGCTGCTCTACCTGACTGCACGTCTCACCTCAGCGTTATCATGAGGCCTTTCCAACTTTCAGACACTCGTTCTCATTATATCTGATTTCTTATCTTCAATTCTAATTATATTGTATTATAGTGTGTTATCTTGCATTCTGATACCATATTTAGTAAATTAGTTTCTTTCTCCTTAGATCATTTCTGCTGTTCTGTTTTGGGGCCCATCTCTACCCTCTTCCCCTTATCCCCTATCTCAGAAGCACGTATCTGTGGATACCTTCGCCCCATTAGTCACAAAACCGGGCCGAACCAGCCCATAAATCACTGACACTGTTAAAAGTGGATATGAGCTGAAAGCTTAAAACAATATCTGATGTATCTGAGAAAAGGCACATTAGAGGCATGTGGACACTGTGTACAGTTCCCAGTGAGTTTGGGCTGTATTGATGTTCTTCCTCAAAAAAGAAGACTGTATTATGATTATCCTAACCATTGGATCGTGAGGTAGTCTTCAAGAGCTAAGAGTTAGTTTGTAATGTTAGTTGGTAAGAAAAAAAGTTCCAGTGAAGTGCTGTTTGCTTTCAGCTAAAACATCCAGCAGGTGCAAGGGTAGCTCCCACTGAATGCCTTCTGCTCCTGTATGCTCACCATTATGGTTTCTCTATTGAACAAGCAAGCGTGAAGCAAAAAGCACTAAAAAATGCTTTTGCATGAATTGCAAATCCTGAAGGATGTGCTTTGACAGTGCTCACATGCAGAAGGCATTAGGACAATGATAAATACAATGACTTTCCATGAGCTCAATTCTGGTGGGAGATGATTAGTTAGCGATTATATTCAAAACTGAAGGTGACGGGATGAAGGAAGAAAATGCTTGATTGGCTGCAAGTGTCTCACAAAAACTGGTTAAGACTACGCTTTTTGTTTCATCTCGTGCAGGATCCTCTAAAGAATGTTCCTTCTAACAGCAGTCCTTCAGCTCTCACAAGCTGTTTTGGAGCTGTTTGTCCATTCTCCAATATTCTCATCATGCACTTGCATGAAAAAGGACTGCTAATTCATTTCTTTCTTCACCTTGTCTAGGGACAAAACATTTAGATTTTGTGGAAAAAAATAATCCTTTATGTTCTTCCTTGCTTTAGGATGCGATTTGTTTGAATTTGCATTTAGGCTTACATTCCTAGTGCTTGTTATAGCCTAGATCTCATGCACACCTAAGCTATGAAGAGCTACACTATTAAGTTACAAATTAATATCATGGTAATAAATTAATTCTCTTACACAATTGCAACACTATAGGCTACCTATTTTTTATTTTTTCTTTGCCTTACAATCTACCTTTTGTATGCTGATATAGTAACAGTAAAGACAGTGGCAATCCTGGTGAATGAAGAAATATTTAAGTCTGGCTTTGTTGTTATAGAACTACTTAAAATACAGTAAAATACAGCTCTCGATGTATGATTGATTAATGTCAAGAGAAAATAGCACAACTTATTAAAAATAAAGTAGAAATTTCTTTAAAGCTGTATCCTCAAGCTTAAAGAGTTAATTAAAAAGTAGGTGCACAATAACTATCTATATTATGACATTTCCAGGAGCCTGATTAAAGAGTTCTGAGATTGAGATTTATGTCATTTTTATTTTTCATTTTAATTTCTTGATAGCATGTTGAATGACTTATAATGACAGCCTAGTAACAGATATCTTAAAAACAGCTAAAAATGAGAGATATTGCCAGCAGAATCTTTCTGACAATGATAAAATCTAAGCTTTTCTATCCTCCTGATTCTTCAGAAACCTGGTTACAAACTATCCTACTGCCAAGCTAAACTTCTGATGCTAAATTTCTCATGTCATGTCTTAACTAAAGATTGTGCTGAGGCTCAGGTCACGTATTTGAAACAGAGTTTCTCAGTGTCCACGGACATGTGTAAATATTTCATCCTCCAAAATGCATGCTCACATTTGCTGCTACCACCAACCATTTCAGGAATGGGACCTCAAATCTGTATCTGTGTCCATACCTAAATTTGGCAGGCGAGTTTAGACTAACTATTCAGATTCACAGCTATTTTTACTCTAATATACTGTAAAGCCCAAATTTATTCCATGTTCTAGTCTACAAAATATACTGCACCAGGATTACTTCTTTTTTTGCTACACTGACCATACCTCATTCTAGTTTTTTAATCCATTCATTGACTTTCAATTTTCTTTTACATCAAATTCAATCTCACAGTATGCCTTTATCTTCAGCATTTCATCTATTTTTTGCTCATCTCACCTATCTCTTACCTATAACTTCTTGTAACAAAGAGTCTAAAAGCTTTCTGGGTTGGAAAGATCTTTGAATGTGAGACCTAAGGATGAATAAATCTTGTCATGTGATTTCAGTCTGTGTTTGCGTAACTGATGGTAATAACAGCACTCAGTTTAAAATGTACCTTGAAATGTAGACTGTACCACTTTCTATAATTTAAAAGATAATTTCAGTTGCAGATTATTCATCAGAGTGATGGTTATAATACTAAGCTTGTTTTATTTAGAGTTATGTATAACAAGACCTACAAGAGAGCAAAATTTCTTTATCAATTATTTTCGCTATCTTTCATTTTTTTGCAAGTTGATCTGTTCCTTCTTGTTATGTGCAGCTATCATACACAGATACATATGCCAAGAAAGCTTAGTTTTCCTGAAATGACATGTTTGAAGGTGCAAAAAAGAGACAAATACAAAATCCACCAATTTTGAGAGAGGAAGTCACTCTTAGTCTGACAGAAGCTGACTGGGTAGAAGATCATGCCTCCTTGAAGAAATAATCTGAACATTTACCTAGGTGTGTGGTTTTTTTTGTTGTTGTTGTTTAGTTTTTTTTGTAAATCACAGCTGTGTATTAAGTCAGTTTCCCTCAAAAGATTTGATATTCTGGGTATTTATTGGGATACTCTCATGGCACTTATATTCTCAAAGGACATCTATATTGATACTAGCTGAGATTTCCAATACTTATAGACATTAGAGTCTTGAATTACCTCAAAGAACTGAGGAATTCAGTTTCCAGATTCCAGGCATCTGATTATGAATTTGGGTGTCCTTAGCTGTGGCAGGGAATGAGCATTTCCTTTGGTCTTCTGAAATACAACTCTTTACTAACCACCACCACCACCAGAAAAACAAGGGGAATCTCAGGAGGAGGAAGAGATCCTGCACTGAATTAACTGTATGACACAGAAAAATAGAATTATGCTGTTTTCCTTTTTTTTTTTTTTCTAAGATATCTTTTCTCATTTTGTGACATAAAGGCTTAGAAATGTTTGTGATAATTTTCCCAGTATGCAATTAATTATAAATTCTTGGAAGTATTTTTCTTTACAATTAAAAGGTGTTTTTTTTAAATTTATGCTGTTTTGTAGTTAGGCTTTTCAGCACAGTTGAATATATGTGAAAGTCATTCATCTGCAGTAACTTTTTGATGTTTTCTATGCTGAAATGGCTTCAAAAATTTAATACATCTCCAGGGGGAGATGTATCTTAAGTCAATGTTATATATGCAAAACATTTACACAATTGACAAAACTGATTCCTTTAGTCTCATCATGGCATTTAAAAAACACTTTGCTCTTTATTTGCATAGCTGACCAAAGCACCTCTGAGGTCAGGGTTATTAACTGAGTCAATAATTACTATTTTAAAAAGTCATTAAGTAAAAGCTATTTAAGCCTTTGGAGCAATTGCCTTTTATTCCTCATGTGCAAGTCCTACAGAGGAGATTTCTAACTGCACAGTGTATCATGGAAGTTAGCAGTACTGTTTTTCAAATTTTTTTTTTTAGTATTTTTTTACCATGGAAGAAGTATGTGATTTAAGTAAAAGCTATCTGAATTCCAGAAAAAAACTTAGAGTTTCACACAGCTACTGAATGGAGTGCAACAAACAGTGTTTGTAATGGCTTTGCTGAAGAATAATCTGATCATATGTAATGTATGACATTTGATGAAAATGTACAGCTGGGGTGGAAGATAATACCTAAACCTCTCTGCTTGTAAAAACTGAGAAAAATCAAAAGCGGGAATCTAAACTTGAAATGAATGCATTATAGCTTGTCTAACTGTGTTACAACTAAAAAGAAAGTCAATCAGTTCCAAAAATGGAGCCTATTTTTTTTAATGGATAGTAACTGCTACATCAAAGCTGCATCTGTAGTTATTTTAACCAAGTTTGCATTCATAAAATGGCAGCTCTTAATATTTTATTCAAAAAGGTAGATGTTTTGAAAGATATCCTGTCTTGTCCCTTCTTTAAGTGTTGAATTTAGCATATTCATTTCTTTAGTTAAGAGCATTTCTATTTTTCAATGGGTTATGTACTTGTTCTGCGAGGTCCATCCTGAACTAAATATTCAGTTTATAGAAGTTAGTGTCTACACCAGATTTAGTGGGAGATCTGCTAGAAACTTGAACAGAAGCTCTTACAGTTTTAGAATTTGCAAGATACTTTTGAATAAGATCTGTGAAATTTATAGTTTCATTAACCAAAGCTATACTTTGTAGTAAGCTTATGAGGTGAGGGTTTTTGTGGGTGGGAAAAGGGGCACAAAAAATAGGAGGGTGCAGCCATGGAGGAGCTCATGCTGTATCAGTGGATAAGATCTGAAGGCTGGAGCCCATTGAGACACTCCACAGGAGCAGCCCGGGCTGGAACTGCAGTGTGAGAAGGGTCCCCCGGTGGGGAAGGTGGGCTGAGGGAGCTGCCACAAGTGGGGACAGAACTGGAGTAGTTCCTGAATGTGTGTCCCGTGTCCCACTGTTGGAGCAGTGCTGGGGGAGCTGCAGCTTGTGGGAAATCCATAAAGGATCGGTTTGGGAAGGATGGCATCCTGTAGGAGGGACTCACACAAAGCAGAAGCAGAGTGACCTTGGAGGAATGGCAGAGATAAAGCATTAGGGGCTGACTACTGTCCCCATCCTCTTTTCCCCTCTGATGCTTGGGAGGAAGAAATCGAAGAGGTTTTAGTTTGCTTTTAGTTCTCACTGCTGTAGTCTGTTAGTAACAGGCAATAAATTACATTAATCTCCTTACATTGAGTTTATTTTGCCTGTGACGGTAATTGGTGAGCTATGTCCCTGTCCTTATCTCAACCCTTGAGATTTTTTTCATCATATTTTCTCTTCCTTTTCTTTTTGAGAATGGGAAATGGGAGAATGTGAAGTAGAGTTTAGCTACCTACTGCTGTTAAACCACCATATAATTCTCTTACACTTTTTCAGTTTTTCAGTACTTTGAACCATGTAATTACAATTGCACGGCTTAAAATCATTACTTTTTGCACCTGCAGATTGTAACTTCTTTTTCTTAACCTCCTTACTTTACTAATTTTATAAAAATTCTACAAACTACTGAAGAAACCTGTAGCATTTAAAGAGATAATTTCTATTCTTAGCTTTTCAAAACCAACCTTTGAAAATTACTCATAGCATCATAGAATGGCCTGGGTTGAAAAGGACCACAATGATCATCCAGTTTCAATCCTCCTGCTATGTGCAGGTCACCAACCACCAGACCAGGCTGCCCAGAGCCACATCCAGCCTGGCCTTGAATGCCTCCAGAGATGGGGCACCCACAACGTCCTTGGGAAACCAGTTCCAGTGTGTCACCATCCCCATAGTGAAAAACTTGCTCCTAATATCTAACCTAAATCTTCCCTGTCTCAGTTTAAAACCATTCCCCCTTGTCCTATCACTACTTGTAAATAGGCATTGACCCTTCTGTTTATACGGTCTCTTCGAATATTGGAAGCCCACAATGATGTCTCCCCAGAGCCTTCTCTTTTCCAAGCAAAATGAGCTCAGTTCCCTCAACCTTTCTTCATAGCAGAGGTGCTCCTGCCTCTTATGGCTGATAAATAAATCTTGGAAAGTATAGACTCACCCATACTGACCATAAATTAAGACTACATCTTCCTTCTAAGCAGCTATAAAATACTACCTTTTTGTCATCTTTTTTTTTCTTTTTTGGCTTTTTTTTTTTTAATCTAAGATCTAACTAAATATGTTATTTGGGACAGTATTGTGCATATTTTAATTAGAATTATAGTATCTATAAAAAATCTAGATGTGATTAACAATGTATTGAAAATATTTCATTTTCATTGTATAGAATTTGTCTTAGGAAACTGATAGTTTATAGATGCAGTCTTTATAAGAGCACTTAATGGGAGTACATAGGACAATGTTCATGGGGCTTTCATAAATATTATCATGGAGCTCACAAATATTAGCAGCCCTCACCTTTCTAAACACAGCTTTGACAAAAATGTGCTGATAGTCTTCTGTTTTTTGGAGAATAGTAGATAAACCAGGCTACTATACCAACATTTAAAAAGACTTTTGGAAAGAAACTAGATTTTTCAGTAAGTAATAAAGTGGAAATGGAAATAGAATGGGAAAGGAAAGGGAAGGGGAAGAGAGGAAAAAGGGAAAAAGGAAAGGAAAGAGGGGAGAATCTTGTTACTTCCTCTCAATCAAAATTGTTAGAGATATAATCCAAATCAGCAAATAGTTTTGATTGTCCCCAGAATAGAATTTCTAGCAACCAACCATCTTCTTCCTCACTCTCCCCAGTTATGTCTGTTTTATTTTTACATAATTATTTTATCTTTGAAAAGAACTTCCTGTCTTGCTAAGCATTATTCCTAGAAATACCAGATACCAGACATCTTATACATGTAGAAAGACTGCAGCAGCTGGGACTCAGTAATCCAGAGAAGAGAAGGCTCAGAGAGATACCATCAATGTATACAAATATCCGAGAGTTTAAAGAAGGTGGAACCAATCTCTTAGTTGTAGTGTCCACTGAAAGAATAAGAGGCAATGGGTACAAATTGAAACACAGGTGGTTCCATCTGAGCGTTAGGAAAAGATTTGCACTGTGAGGGTAAAAACTCTTGCACAGGTTGCCTAGAGAAGTTGTAGAGTTTTCTTCTTTGGAGATAATGAAAAGCCATCTGGACATGGTCTGAGTCAACAAGCTGCTGCAAAAACCCCTGCATTGGGTAGTCATGGTGGAGATCAGACGAAGTGACCTACAGAATCCTCTTCTAATCTCAACCTCATTCTTTACATCTGTAAAAGGGGAACAAACTATATCTGACTTTCAAAATATTTTCCCATTACCCCAGTGTTTTGTGCTGGGCTCTCTTTTTTGAAGATGTTTCCTAACTTGAATGAATTCAAAGAGCTGAAAATCAAGTAACTATATGATTAAATGGTACTGGATTTAGAGAATTTCTCATTTTACTGGAATGTATTTTCTTATTTCACTGGGATGTATTTTCTAAAGGATTGTGTATGCTGTATTACATACCCAAACAGAAGATGAAATAACCCCAAATTTTAATATTTCTAGAAAATATAAATAGTAGTAGGAAAAATTCATTTTAGTTGTTAGAAGTACATGTCAATTTAAAGTCTTACCAACATAGAAAATTCTTTGTGTTTGAATGCTTATCTTCACATTAATAATGATTTCATTTAAAAATAATTAAAAAAATGAAATTATCCCAAACTTAATAGAAAGAAAAAGCTACGTATGTTGATTTTGTATGTTCAGACAGCATAGGCACAAATAATTCTTGCTTTTTACTATAGCTAATGCTATTCTATTTGAAGCTCTTGAGTGATTAGGATGACTTGCAGAGATGAATGAGTCAAATAGAGGTGTGTGTCTTGATGATGAATCACCTATTTTAATTAAAAAATGTAAAATGTGATACATTAGAACACAAGAAAAATTGAAGAATTGAAATATGGAGCACCAATTCTTTGAAGAAAAGAAACAGGCAATTCCACAATCTGTCCTACTGAAGAAGAGGCTATTTCTCAGGCGAAAGGTGTATTGTCAACTACAGGATTATTGCACGATGAAGGACTACTTGACTGTTCAAATAGGTAAGTCCACGAAATATCTCCTTCATTTATAGAGTTAGAAGACTATAAATAAATGACCATGTTGTGAAGATTTGGTCTTTGAAACATGTCTAATTATTTCAGCAAAAACTCTGTTCTCACATAGCCAGAATTCTAGTGAATATCAAATGTCATATATCAAAAATTTTAAAAATAGGAAAAAACCTTTTTGGAATTAGATCTATCAAAAAGTCCTGTTGTGTGAGAGGCTGCGTTGAGTTTGTCCATAGGTCAAGTGTGGCTTATAAAAAAAAATGTATAAAGTCATTTCTTTCTTTTCTTTCCCATTGATTTTGAATACCATGAGTTCTCATACTTCTGGCAGTGCATTTCCCCCCAAAAACCATGTAACTGCAAAGATTTTTCAGATATCAAATGTAAGAAATCAACCAAAATAAGATCATGCAGTCATGAAGAGTAGCTTCCAAAACCCATTTGTTTATGTTATATATTAATACAACTTCATTTTTTATGGTGGCTTCAGAATCATGCTTGGGAGCACAGTCTCAGCCTCAGCTCTTCTTTTTTTTTTTTACATGTATAACATTGCAATTAATATGTATCATCTTACTATGTATATAAACTAATAATGTCAAAATGCAAGTTTTTAATATTTTTTCTCAATTAAATCACATCATAGTTCAAGATTAAACTGAAAACTCTGTTATCTTCTGTGTATATTTTATTAATATATTTTATCTTCTTTTTTTTAACTCGGAATTTAAAAAGCTACATCAAAAATTGCTGTTTGAGAAGAAAACAGTAAGAAATGAAAGAGAAACAGAGAACCAGAACTTGCATTATGTATATTAGATCCTCAGTATAATCAGTGAGCAAACTAACTAAAGGAAAAATTAAAAAACAACAACAAACAAAAACAATACCCATCTTTTAAAACTGTTTTTTTTCCCCATGTCCAGGTTATAAGCTCTGGCCTCTTTCATTGGACAGCCCTCCCACATAAAAGATCAAACCAAACCAGAGCTGGCTGAAATTTCTGCTATGGATGAGCAAAGAGAGGACAGGCAGCTTCTCAGAGAGATCACTGATGAAAGCAGAGTATGCAACAATTATAATACTGAGACTCTTTGTACATACTTTTTCCTGCTAAATCAACAGGATCCTCTGATTTATTTCCTAGATTTTCTGAACACTGATCCTCAGTCTCAGATGCTCAGTGGCTCTGATGATAGAGTTCTCTATAGGCTGTAGTGAACTTGCCCAAGTTTGTATGTACACGTACATAGCACAACAGATTATTAAGAAAACTATTGCAGAAAGAAGAAGAGTCTTTATAAATTACAGTTAAATATAATATCTTGTGTAATCAAGATAATACAAAATGAAAATATTTAGTTGGATGATGCTGGAAAACAATAAAGAGAGCCATTCTCATGTCAGAAAGCATATCACTTTCTCTTACATTTCCCTTGTAGTGCTGAACACTGACTGTAGCATAGGTTCTTCTGTAACATTAACGATAGCCAGTAAAATCCATTTGAGGACCTCTACATAAGTCAATGAAAGAGTGAGAAATCTCCTATGTTAAGTCACTGTCAAAAAAGCAAACCAAATCCTCTTCCCTCAGTCTCTGAGGAAGTTGTTTCCATACTCTAAGTTTAAATATCTTCTAATGGACCTATATGAGACTTCCAGTTCCCTTATATCTTCTCACAAACTGGATGTAAGTCTCCTTGGAGCTATGCTGCTGCACAAAGTCACTCTTATGACAACATTGAAAAGAAAGATTTTAATGAGGTTTCTCATGTTCTGATGGAGTTGGATCTTCTCTGCTCCCAGGACAACATTTGGTAATGTAGGAACATTAACATCTATCTCGTGGCAAAGTGAACATCTGGGATTGTAAAGTTCATGGCCATTCTGGTGAGATCATTTTAAAATTCTGACTCAGAACAACTCAGTAGGGAGAACGATGACAGTTGTTCTTGTGATGGTCATCGTGCTGTTTGTAATCTTACTAAGCTCCTTCTTTCTGTCAGAGGATTTCTTTCAGAATCTCACTATTTTGGTGGTTAGAATCATCTAATTTCCATTCTGAATCACAGATAGCTGATATTTATTTGGGTCAGCTAACTGAAAAAAAAACTTCCCTTCACCATTTCTGACAGTTTTGCACATCTTTTCATCTCTTATTTCGCAGCATTAAAAGGACCAATTGCTTCTGCCACCCTGTGGCAAATATACTGAAAGAATAGAGCTGAAAAAAAAAAAAACCCACAAAAACCGAGCAACTAAACAAAAGCTTAAGTCTTAAAATCAGATTCAATTTTTGCTGATATGTTGTTGCTTTCTGTTTGAAATAGTACTTAGGAATCCAGGAATGAAATAAAATGTTCTTAAAGACTACACTATGTGTATGTTTCAGTACACAGAATGCATTGAAAAAAAACCAAATCAGTGCCTTTGTATATGAAATTAAACATTTTCTTAAAGACTGAACTAAAATGCCCTGAAATAACAACTTTGACCTTACAATTTGTACTCGGTGAAACTTTCTCTTTGTTCCTGTTTAGATGGAAAGAAGTTATCAGCGGAGTAATCTAAGGGTTGGTTTTGGGATGAGTCTTGACCGGTGTTCAAAAAATTGTACTTTGTACAATTAATACTTCTCTGAAATGGCCTGATTTCTTGAATAGTTCATTGTTAATAGAAAAGATATTCTATGCATGTATGAAAAGACCAATTCTAACATAAAGTAAAAACAAAACAAAACACATAGAGATTTAAGTACTCATTTTTAGAGTCAATTGAAGAGTAAATGGGTGTAATCTTATCTAACCCCAAAAGTACCACAACTGCATCATTTCATTTTGGGATGTTAGCACTCCCTGGAGTGCCTTCATTTTGGTTCTGCTGAGCAACTTTGAATCTACTTTGTGAAGGAAATACCAGTATGTGGTAGTTCTTTTGTTGAAACATCACCATGTCACACATGCTGACAACAACTGAGACAAGCAATTTACAAAAAATGGTGAAATGGCCAATTGGCTTTTTTTTTTTTTTTTTTTTTTTTTTTAATTTACATATATAAATTATCAAAGTTCAAAGGGGTGTATGTGCATGGGGACACCTGGATTAATTCCCTGGAGGAATACCATCTCACGATATTACTCTTCCTCATACACAGCTTATTTGTCTCTGACTCAGAGAATAGCAAACACTTTGCTGCACAGCTCTGCAAAACAACTAGAGAGTGAACTAACCCCAGTATAGCTGCACTGGCAATGGCCTTCTTCTAAGAGAACAGCATCATATCGTTCCTGCAAAACTGTGTGTTGCAAGAGGAAGACTGAAATCTAGCTCTTTCTGAAGAAATTATTATAATTTCTAGGGGGTAATACCAAGCCAATAGTATATAGTACCTCCCAGCAACAGCATGAGGGCTGTCATTTAGAAAACATCTCTGTTCTCAGCAGTTCTTATCTGTATCCTTCTCATTATATTGCTCACTTCGGATCTCATTTTAGTCTTTTAATCTCTTCTTGGTGTCAACTAAGGAGTTTAACCTTTTGACTAAGAATTTTGGCTCAGTGCAGGGTGTCTTCAGATGCCTCAGGCATTTGTTGAATCTAGTACTCACAGAGGATTAACTGTAATATGAACAGGAGTGAAAATTGGCAGGGAAGAAGATCTGGATCTTACAGATTAGTAAGTATGCTATTGAGGCACTAACTTGATATAGAAATATAAATGTGATTCTAGGTATGATATATTTCACAGGATATTTTCAGTAGAGACAGATATACAGGAACATTCACGCATTTATACACTGCACTGATAATATTACATTCAATACTGGCTAGCATTTCTTCGTTTTAAAATGTATTGAGTTTCATCATTCATGCTTGTCTTTCATCCCAGAGACAGAACGTAGGAGGTGTTTCCATAGCTCCCTAAAACATATTCCAAAGCAGAATTGTCAGAAACACTTAATTGTCTCTCTCACTTGGGAAGTCCAGCAGTGAGCTCATTGTTATTAATGCCACCTCTATGTTGTAAATATGAAAATATTTGAAAGTATGTATAGAAGTATGTATATATTCACTGTAGAAAAAAAAGGCAGACAGGAAAAATAAAAGTCAGCAGCACTTAGCATGATGAAATTTAAACTAAAGTTTTTCATCTTTTTAGGCTTTGGAGTAAAGGAATATTTTTCAATTACAACTTAAGTTTTTGAGTCTTTTTAAAATTTTTTTATTATAAAAAACAAAACATTATGGACACATTAGTGTGATTGTTAGAATGAAACTAACTGAAAATTACTAAATTAGAGAAAAATGGAGGAAATTTGCTTAATTAATCTACAAAGTTTTAATTAACCTCTCCAGTGGCCCAATTAAGGTTCAGAAGATATATCAACAGATATCCTTAAAATAAAACCACAAATTACATTAAATTGCACATCAGTTGATTCCACCAACTAATTAGTTTCATTCCTGGTTTAACAAGCTAAATTAGAAACATCAGATATTGAAAGAAGAAAGAATAATCAAAATATTGTGAAAGAAGCTTTGACTAGAAGAAAATATGCATAAGTTGCTCCAGCTGAGTGGAAACACACTGAAGATTACTGGAAAGGAAAAGTTATTTTGGGAAGGTTATTAGATGACAATAATAATATAATCCATTAAATTTGTAATGTTGTAGCTGTCCCCATTTTGAGAAAAAGATATTAAGGTTTTGTAGCTACGCAACACTTTCAAACTTTGGTTTCTCAGAGAATCAGCCCTATTCTAGCAGTATTTCTGAACTCTGCCTTTGTGACCTATCTCTTTTACTTTGCTGCAAACTGAAACAATCCAGTTGATTTATGTTCAGTGTACTCTTAGGAAGGTGAAAGTTTCCGTCCTCAAGTGCCATGTAGTCTGATATGTTTGCTTCTTAAAAGCCCTTGATCTCTTCTAGTTTTTTCTTGTTTTGTTTTTAATGATTGGAGCCTTTGGTCATGATATTTGTCAAGGTTTTATTATCAGAGGTTGGAAAAATATTTGTATAGACTGTTATGTGGTCAGTTGAGTTTCAGAGAGCAGAAGTTTGGCAAAACACTCTGCAATAAATATCTATTTCATGGAGATCCTCAACTGTGGATACTTGGATCAGGAAGTTCCTGTGAAAAATCTACCACATAAATAGTTTAGTCATGTTAGTGTTCTTCCAGTGAAAGTGTCAGCTATGCTGTGATAAAAGAAAGTATTTCGTTTGGGACTGAATGTAAAATAATTGCAAGTCTTTGAGTGCTCAAAATTTTTGAAAATCAGTTCGGTATTACTGCTTTGTTTGGATTTAGGAGATTGACTTACAGCTGTTGTTTTTATAGTTCATTTACAGGCTGGGTTTTTTCACTCTTGAAAGATGACAATAAACAGTAAATTTTCAGGATCTACAGGCTAAGTACATTAGAGGTGAAAATGGAAGAGGACAAGCTATTGCATGATTAACAATATTTACTTTACATTTTTAGGTTCAGGAAGTTTAGTTAAGATTTCATTGGAAATTAAGTATTTTATGATATCAAGGAGATTTCAGAAACATTTATAACA
Organism: Tympanuchus pallidicinctus; assembly: GCF_026119805.1. NCBI lineage: Eukaryota > Metazoa > Chordata > Aves > Galliformes > Phasianidae > Tympanuchus > Tympanuchus pallidicinctus. The sequence goes on from NW_026294802.1 coordinate 31,531,819, forward strand.
GATCATTTTCACCATTCTCTTTCAAAATAGACACCTAAAACTAATTTATGTATCTTGCTCATTTCCTAAGATTCCTTAATAGACAATGGAGATACAGAGGCAGAACACGTGCACTTCTTTGAGATATGTTTCTCGAAGTGACACAAATGATTCCCCACAAGAGTTGATTACTGCTTGGTTGATGTAAATGGAGCACAGATAACTTGGTTTGACTGTTTATGACACTTCTCTTTCACTAGAAATATTAAAATTCTAAGTTTCAAAAAAATCCATTTTGGTCAACACCCAGCAGAAAATGCCAGATTTTCTGTGAACAGCCAGCACAAATCAACATCACCAACCAGCCTGTAGTCAAGAATTCTTAGTATGTTAATATCTGCTCAAAAATGATAATGATAAAAATACTTTCTGTCCAAGCAGCAGAAATGTGATCTTACATCTCCCACATTTTGGTTTTTAGTTTTTTTGTCTACTGTCTCTATCAGAAAATTAGAATGAAATTATAAGAAACCATATTGTCTAGCACAGAAGTAAGACAGTAAGATGCATAACAAGAGAATCAAGGTGCTAAACAAACTTTTAAGATCTATAAAAATAATTCTTGGGCTCATAATAACTGGACTTTGAGATGATGACATTGTTAATCAATGCATTGTACAATAAAGTGCAGCAAATGAATGTCAGACACAGATTTTTGTCAAACATGAAGCAGGCAGCTAGGCTGGAACTCAATAAACTCCATTTTTAGTATTTCTCCCCATGCTTCCTGATGTGAGTTTAAACTTGTATTCTGCCAAGAGACACAGAAAAGTTCATTACTTGTCAAAAAACTACTTGAGGCTGTCTCTCACCTTGCACGGCCAGGGAATAGACAGCGCTAATGAAAGATCAGTGTCATTCTAAAATACTATTATTACACCTAAACCATATACTTTTCTTTTACAATATAAATTATACTGTAATTACAATACAAATTACATTGAAGAGGCATGAAGCAGTAAACAAAGAATTAATTTCTGTGCCTACTGCACTTATCATTTGTTCAGTAATTAGTTTCTCTTTCAGATTCTGAGTGACTCTCTCATAAAGAAAAATCTCCTGAGTATACAAAGGTTAACTTTGAAGTGATCACAAATACTAAGCTAACATTATAATTAATAGTAATACTTAAAGCACAGCAGTGATTTGTCATCCCAGTAAGGAACCTTTGCTAATTAGCTAGGGTACTGGCATTATTCAGGTTATTTAACTTTTTGCTATTCAATCAACTGGGCTCATGAAGCTGAATAATACCTCTTTAAACTGTAAAGTTAAGAGAAAAGTTAACTTTCAAATGCTTAACAATCTAAAGAAATAGATCTTATACTTAATTTCATCCTGTCAGATCCTCAGACACTTTATAAAATATTGGCCAGATCACAGTGTTACACAGATATAAATCTTCCGTGGAATCACAAACATTTTTATGCTGTTAACTAATTAAAATAAAAATAATTCTAGACTTACAGATTATACAGAGTAATTTATCTACCATGACAATTTGTTCAATAGCAGTACAAATGATTGCAAAGTGAGAGAAATAGTGATATTAGACATTGTTTGATACAAATAGATATTCATTGTTTTAAGATGGAAGCTTTTAAATTAGTTGAAGAAATGAAGAACTTTACTTATTTAATGCAACATACATGCATTTTACGTTAGTCCATGCAAAGTGCTGTGGGAATTTCTGAATGTGGTCAGGGTAGGTACAGCCTGGCCTTTTCAAATATGGACTAACTCTATTGACCAGCTGTAAAACAGAAAATCATGACATTCAAGAGTCTTTTGAATGAATCCAGGTAACCCTGAAAGTGAACTCCGCTGTAACTCAGAGAGCTGTTAGTGATTGAGCCTTTGGGTGCTGATAAATAAAAGCGTTGCAATTCTCATTCCACATTATGACTTGTAGAAGAGAAGCATGTATAGCAGCTGTGTATTTCTGGCCTTGGCTAGTCCACACTCCTTGTTGAAGAAGGGCTTATGAGGCACCTGCTTGGATTTATGGATGCATCATAGTAAGGGAGACAGCAGATGTAGCAATAATTTCTAGGTGCTTTCCTAACAATCTGTTCAGAGATTGAGAGCACATTTTTTCAACCATCTTTATTAAAAATTCTCAGTTATTTATATTTACTATTCATCTTTTCAATAACAAGTTCAAACATCCAGTTTTTGATTTTCTCTTTCATTATTTACTTCAGTCGTTTGCAAAAATCATGAACGATCAAGTGTCAAGGGTTACAGTTGCTTGCAATGGACTTTTTTTTTGGTCTTTGCCAGAATAAGAGCAGCATGAAACGTGTGCATGCTTGACTAATAAGAATCTTACTGTAACCTTTGTGTGGAAAGGTCTTTTTCTGATTAAAAGCAAATCAATTTGAAAAGGTAATAATCTTTTTTAATGTCAAATATAAAGACAAAACTTGGAATACATATTTTTTATAACATTTTAAAGTTCAACCAGAAACTGCAACAGAAATAAGAGCTGCAGAAAACATCATTTATTAAATTATTTTTGTTATGTTTTTATTTTCAGAACTCATACGGTGTATCTATTTTCTCCTTTTTTTTTAATAATAAGCTGAAAATTCTTGAGAATTGGGGAAAAATTTACATAATATGAAAGCAGAAGTTGAAATTGCTACTGAGATAAATAATGGTGTTTGTATACTAATTACTTTGAATGCTGCACACATATGGAAGGCATTGGCTGGAACCTGACCTTTTAGTAAAATATACTTTATATTACAGCTTTAAAACATACTGCATTTTTTCTTAATAGTAGAAAAAAGATAACTTCCATTGAGAATTAACAGTTTATCTCATGGCTGAAGTGCATTACCTTTTAACTACTGAAATATATCTTCCATTTTTTAGAACTGTAATGCCTGTTTTTTTCTCTAAGTGTGAGAGGTGCTGCAAAGCTTGAGAAATTAATACTTTTTAATTGTCATTTAGCTTTGAAATAACATAAGAATTAAGCTGTTATTAAGCAGACCAAATATCAGATTCTGTAATGCAGTACAGCTATGGGATAGAAAACAGTTATTTTCTCCGTGGTAGGCATCACCAGACAGCCCCTTTTCACATTGTCTCTGAATATTAATACTGTCCTTTACAGAGATTGAAAGGTTTAGTTTGGATCATTTCTTAAATGTCATAGCTGCAGATATTAAAAGAACTGTGTCAGATAACTTTTCAGCAAAATGTAGACACTTACCTGAATACAGTTGTAAGGTTAGGTGGGAAAAGAAACGTGAATCTAGGATTGAGACTTTAGACAGCTGATACAAAATTGTAATTAGAAAGTCCCAGTTTTGTAAACAAACACCCAAATGCCCTAATGCCTGACTGTACCCAGAATGACAACAAAGAAGCACCATCCTCCACAGAGATCCTACCTGTAGGTACCTTTGACTGTGCCTGGTGCATTAAAAAGATAGAAGATAAGACTGGCTTTCATTTTTTTTTTCCTCCCAACATGGACAGTGATAAAGATGCTCTGTAGGGGACATCTGTTCAATTGTCTTCAGTTTGAACATTACCAAGTATAATTTTCTAATTGCTGTACCAAATATGGGCCTATTATTTTATCCAGTCTGCCATTCCTCTGCAAATTCAGTTTTATTTTGTTATTTGGTGGTTTGCAGCAATTGATTTATGGAGAACTGCAGAATAGAAGTAAGAAAAGATAATAAATACAGATTTTTTTTTCTGATGAGACATACATTTCAAAACTCTAAGGCTCAAAGTTTAGAGACATTGGAAAAATGCTTGGATCAAAAGAATATGTTTATAGCAAGCTTTGAAAAAGTGACAAGGTAAAATGCTCTGCTGCAGAAGCTGATTTTGTATTTATGTATTTATTTGGGTAGACGGCTTTATGGAGTAAGCAAGATGATAGCATGTTCTAATAAAGTATTTTGAGTACCTAGAGTAATTATGTCATATACAAAGTGTAAAATAAGCAAGATAACTTTCTCAAAATATAATCTCAGTGGGTTGAAATGCCATACCTAAGCAATACAAGTATAGTATTAGGCTGAACTCCTGGCTGACAGCGATGGCAACCACAACATGCTAAGGGAGATTTACAGAGTGGTTAAGGCAGAAAATTAATTATACTGGAGACTGATTATTCCTATGCTGACTGTAACAGAAATTCATGATGCAGACTCTGCATTTTAGAGCCCCTGAGTATTTGTTGGAAAAACTGGTCTGTTAACAGGAAAGGGGAGGTTTTTTTTAAAAAAAAATTTTGTTGTTGTTGTTGTGAGTAGCATCTGCTTTTGGAAGGTTTCCAAGCAGCTTTTTGGGAATCTTGGTTGTAGTACATCCTATTTAACATCCAAGCAGGAAGGAAAAAACACCTAAACTGAAGACAACAGATTTAATGTAGAAAAGGAGAATTACAGAAAAATGTTTGGAGGAATTACAGAAAAATGTAGATGAACAATTCTAAAAGGGAGCTAAGAGGGTAAAATATTTGGATGTAGCATAGTTTGCTTTAAAAATTCCAGGTGCTATAAATAGAAAATAATAAACAAATAAATAAAAATAATCTTGTGCCTTTGTAAGGCACAAGAGTCCTGGCTGAGGCTAAAACAGGGCAAACAAAACCAATTTTATTTCTTTGTAGAGGCGGAAATCTTTTCTGAAAAGATTTTGTCAAGTTCAAAAAATATTATTTTGCATTTCAATAAATATTGTGAGCTGCATTTTAAAAAGACAAAAAGTTAGTTTAAAAACATTTAAACTGATTTTAAATGATGGAGAATTGATGGCTATAAATTAAGATACTGCTGCATTAGAGTCATTGCATGTCAAGCAAAAATTCAAATAAACCAATATTAGAGATTAAAAAAAAAGAAAAAATCAATGATATATTTGGTGGGAAATCACTGAGTGGATGACTTGTTCATAGAAAGCTGAAGTTAGCATGTATATCTTACTGTTTAAATTAGCATTAACAGAACTAACGTAGATTCTTCTCTGAATACATGAGGTTGTGTGCCCCAGAAATCTAGTAGAATATCAGGGATCATTAGGAGAGGAATTAAGAGAAAAACATAGTTACGAAAATAGGTTTGGATAGTAATGATGCACTCAGATGTGGAATAATGACTGCTCTGTAGGTTACTCCATTCCAGAATTGACTCAGTAAAAGTTAGAATGTTAGAAAGAACAGCAGTTATACAAAGAGACATCAAAAGAGATTTGGAAAACTGGTTAAGCAGACATGAGGAAAATCATAAATGGTATGTAGAAAGTGAATAGAGAATGTTCATAGAAAGAGATGACAGCATACAGTTATATTAGTCAAAACTGCAAAGAGACCACAGTGGGAACAAGTAATTCTGTAAAGCGTGGGTCAGTCAGTCAGTATTTTAATAACAATTTTCTGACTATAACTTTTTTCTTAATCAGAATAAGACAAGTTATTCCAATTTCTAAAACTGTATTGCAACAAACACTAAATACTTAAATTCACATTTAGATAATTTTTATCTGAGCATGTAAAATAATGCCAATAACTCTAAGTAAAATTAAATTACAAATTGAAAGGAATGTGAAAATTTGTTTTTCTTTCTTTTTCCACATTAGTTTATTAAATATACATACAGGAAATCAAGACATTTTATTCTTTTTTTAACATCCCTGCCAACTCCTATGATTCTGTGTTTCTTTGTAAAAGTGCTTAAAGAAAACAATCTTCAAACAGCTAGACGATCAGTAAGTAGAAAAACAAAGAAAAATTATACCATCACTTGCAAAGAAAACAAAATAATTTGAAGTAACTAAATAAATTGCTAAAAAAATTGCAAAAGTCTATTATAGAATAAAACAAGAATAGAAAATCAGAGATCTAGTAAAATTTATTTTATAATTTTAAATACTATATACTGGTGTCAAATGAACTGTATAAAATGAAGTAAAAGCTGTGCATGCAGAAATTCTAGTATAGTTCCTTAATGAGATATTCCAGTTTTTTGAATGCCTGAACAATTAGCAACACAGGAAGCAAACTGGATATGCACAGCTACCTGTGGGAAAAATTATCCAGTGACTGGTGAGAGATTGTGCAAACGAAACCTACTGTTTTCAATGTCTTGTTACATTGCACATATGCCTCTATGATCTCTGAAGTCATGTCCTTCAATTTACATATCTATAAATTTAGATGATTATATACCAGCAAAGGCCATGAGCCATGAGAATTGAATCTTTATGAACTGTATTGAGATTGTCAGGTTGATGGGATTTTATAAAACCAAAGCTTATGATTTAAAATCTTATTCTTGAAGGCTGCAACTTGAGTACATAATCAAATGGTTGCTATCATCTATAACCACCATTGGAGCTAGAATGTTTTGAACCTTCCATGAACACAAAATACTTTCTGTTTTGTGAGTTGATTTGTTTTTAAAAATTTCATCAGTACTGCAAATAGTTATGAGAAAAATGTGGGTGCTTGGAAAAGGAATAAGCTATATGTGTTATTAAAATCTGTATGCTACAGATGTGCTATCCTACTGGATTTGGCTCAACGCACAGCTTTGATAATTTTCCCATCTTCCTGTTTCTCATTTGGATTAAAAGTTGTACATTTGTATATTGTTTATGTTCATACAGATAAAAAGCTCTGTGTCTGAGGTGTAGTTTCTATATTATCTGTCATCTTTGACTTCCACCAACTAATCATAAAAATGATTTGCTGTATGAGAAAGAAAGTGAAAGTAGTCATTATTTAGCTATATGGAAGAGAGGAAGCATGGGATGTTTGACCACTCCTGAAAGACTGAAAAGGGCATAAGAATAAAATTAATTTGTAATGTTTCTTGCATCTACTGCCATTCAATGATAGTCCTCTACCTCTTCTAATTTTCATACCTCCTAGTCTGATGTGGAATTGAGTGACACTAACAAGAGTAATTTCTCTTGTGAAAGCATGAGACCATTACTTGTTGCAAAGTACTCATTCCTAATATTAGGTCAACTTCCTGTTGGCTGGGGGGAAAAGCAGGAATAATGTTAAACTAGTGTTCTATGCATGTGTTTATGGTTATGTGCAGTGTTTATTTGTCCATTTATTTATTTATACTTTTCAATTTTTTTTTGCCTACAGGGATCAGCTGAAATGTAGGCTGCCTATCTGAAAAATTATCACTGAAAATGATTTCTAGGAAGGTGGGCTGATTGTATAGGTTAGACTAAGCTGTATGAGAAATGCTATATAATTTGGCCCTTTGACGCCCACTAATGCCTCAGTCTAAAAGGCAAAATATACTAAGAAAACCAGATCAGAAAAGTTGTTTTGCAATGCACATAGAATGAAAGAAGTAGGGAAAGTATCTGCCTTTGTGAAGGCTGAGGTACAACAGTGTAGAGGCTATTTCTGTGAAAAGGAAAAAAAAAAAAAAGCAAGAAAGTAAATAAACAAAAAGAACAGAGAGAAACATTCGTGCTACTTCTTGAATAAAATTCAAGCTATAATCTTTTGTTGTGAGGAAAAGAACTTCTATAGGATACACTAAAGTCTCAAGGAATGCTTGCATTTTACTTTTGCTTGTTAGAATCCCCAAAGTGCCTTGGTAGTGCCTGTGTATTTTACATGTATTCTTTATCTCTTTTACTGTGCTCAAACTGAGCTGCAGATTTTCTTCATACCCCAGTATCCCTAGGCACTGACGGAAACAATGAATACTCTACCTAAATCCCACAAAACCAGATATTCACTGTCTCATGTGAGTTCTCAGAAGTCGTACCAGTCCATATGACTATCTTATAAAGATGTGCAACAATTTCATTTCAGTATTGATCAGAATACTCCGTGAAGAGGTTTTAGGAGAGAAAAAGAATTTTCAAACTATTGCTTTTAAAATCTTTTTCAAAGAAGTAGAAAATACCCCTTGAAATGAGAAACATTCTAAGAAAAATTTTATTTTGTTATGAATTGAGAGTTTGCATTTCCTATTAATTACAGTAAGAACTTGCTTATTTTTTTAAATAAGTAAATGAAAACTGAAGTCCTTACTCTAATGCTAAGGTGAGACATGCAGTCATGGTGAGCAGAAGGGAAGAGAGATCTTGTGACTTTGCCAGGCATTTTATCTCCTCTTCAAATGCAAAATCCTGTGGGGTATGTAGTTTGTCTTCTCTTCTGGGACAGGTACTTGGAACTGGAACATTAACTCCCAGTGCACTACATGATGTTATGATGTGGAATACCGATAAGCAAAAATCATAAAACCATGACAGTTTCATATAATAATAACTTCTAAGTGATGATGACCCTAAGCAACCGAACAGCTGTCAAACAAAATAGTGGAAATTATTTGAAGTCAACAGCAGTTTTCTTGAAGTCATACCTTAAGAGAATCAAAGCTAAGCCATTCCCTTGCCTTTGTTGATTAACCTACCAACACGGTATCTAGATGTTTTATAATTAAAATACCCAACAATCTGAAACAGTGTTGTACACTCTAACTTCTTCAGAAGACAAATAATTACAATGTTTGTTACTAACTACTAAAAATTGTATGTAACAGAAGCACAAATATCTGATACTCACTGTTGTAGATCAAATAGAAATAAGATCAGATAGAAATAAGAGCTCATTCTGTAATAATTATCTGTAAGTTTTTGTGTTTTGTAAGTTTTTTTCCAGGGTAATGGAAAACCTTGTCCCTTTTGGTTTTACAAAACATTTCAAGCAGCTACACTATTAAAGATAAAGAAGTTAAACTGTAAATGAAAGTGTTCACTCTTGTTGAATACAGCTATTTTGAATTTGTTCTTTCTTTTCTTATGGTGTCTCATTATTTCCTTACATGCCCTATTAATTATATTCTGTTTTTGTGCTTCCTTCTGAGAAGTTAGACTGCAGACAGTCTGTCCTTTTTGTATAAGCCTCATGACTATCACCTCTGCAAGGGCCTCTAACATCTAACACAATATTAGGAATAATTAGAAGCAAACACCCACCACATTCACCTTATAAATGAGAAAAGATAGTGCTCTTTGGAAATTTCTGTTATATTGACTTTGAAACTGAATTTCAGAAAACATTGGGAAGAAATTTATTTGAAAGATTTCTTTGCCCTAATTCAAAGTGTTTTTCAAATTTTGTCTGTGGGACAGAGTTTGGTAAAAGGGAACATCTTGCTAGGTCCTGTCAATATTTGGAACATGAGCATTAGCATCTGTTCCCATCTTTTGTAAACATATTTGATATAATCATAACACCATATGTTACCAATGGTTGACAAAACATGATTAATACACAGTATGACCTCCAGTCTTATACCACTGTTACGTAGTTCTTAGCATCATTTCACTAAACACTGGCAATAAATTTTTGCTTCTGAGACATATAAATTTTGAAAGAAGGAGAATTTATTGAAATAGATGTTTAACTCTTTTTTTAAAAATTATTATTATTTTAAATGTTTACTAAGATAATTTATTTTAGAATTTAGTAGAATTGGCCAATCACTAAATATCTCAGAAATTTATAGCAAATACGCAAATTTCTGCATGCTCCTATACTACTAACAGAAACATGTAATAAAGCTCTTGAAGCTGTCTAACAGACTATGTGCTTACTTTATTTTCATTCAACCAAAAGGACCTCAAGCTATTTAATATACTATGCATTTTACTTCTCTTTCAACTCACACAACTGTTTTTTCATGTTTATCTGTGGAGCTTTTATAATGCAGCAGTTGCATATCCTTATTTAATTACAATCATGGGGTCTTGATCCTGCTTATGTCTTTGGTATCACATGTAATAAAAGAGCTTCTAAGCAGTGCTTGAAATGGAAACTGAGAAGTCTTAGCAGGAAACCTTTCCTGCAACCTGTTAGTTGCTGTTTCCTTGGAAGAAGAAGTGACAATATGTACAATATTGCACTGTGAGAATTTCCAGAAAAATTTCTCCATTTTTGCTCATGCCATAAGAGATGCCATGAATCTGACTGTCAATGGTTTACGGGCTGGTTTGGCCCAGTGCCATGACTAGCAGAGCAGAGGTGTCTCGCTCCAATTTATAGGAGAGAAAGTAGGTTCTTTGATATCTGTATACCCGACGTGAGATTAAAAAACAATGGTTCAAATGTTGGTCTGACCAGTTTATTATAAATCCTAATCAGGGAGATGGGGAAGGGAAGGATGGTGACTATAATGAATTAGGGTGATGGGGAAGGGAAGAAGGGCAATAGAAAAGATAGGAAATAAGCAAGAATTTTGTAAAGTGGGGATAGTCACCATCAGGATCCAGCAGCGATCCTGTTGCAAGCTGTCCTGATGGTCTGAGGCAAAAGCAGCAGGGGAAGAGCAGCAGCAGTGTGGCCGACCTTGGGCAGAAAGCAGGTAGCAGGAAGAAGCCGCAGGGTAAGTCCAGTAAGAAGCAGCAGGACTCAGGTAGCAGGCTGAGGAGAGCCCATCAGCATGCAGGATTCCGTAGTGAGGAATTTGATGGCAGACACCTTTCAGGGGAGAGCAAAAGCAGCATGGCTGGCCTTAGGCAGCAAGCAGGAGAAGGAAGAAGTCTCAGAGCAAGTCCAGGAGGGATAGGGGCAGGTTGTGAGGCTTCTCATTTCAGAAACCTCTTCTTCTTCTTGAGGAATCTGTTGCCAGAAAACCTAAACCTCATGGTTGTACATCCCCTTTTTATCCTTCTTCTGCCAGCGTGGCATTCCTGGGTGTTTGGATAAGAGTCATGTGTAGCACCTCCTGAGATGGCCATCTTCCTCAAGATAAGCCCACACAAAAGAATGCTTCTTGACATTAATCTGCGGCTTATCTCTCTCTCTCCTTGCCCCTGGCCTTGCCCATCTGTGTCCCTCAGACTAAGGGTTTCACAACCCTTGACCAAGACTTGCTTGGACTTGGTTCATCTGTGTCCCCAGCAAGCTTTGAGGCAATAGTGTCCTTTGGTGTCTCTTACAGGAGAGATCCTTGGATCCACTCCTCCGGAAAGGGGGAACAGGAGACCCCAAATAATTATAAACAGCAGCAATGATCTGAGTAGAAACAAACGAATTTACTAAGTATGGTATTGGAATGCAAGATAACACACTCTAATACAATATAATTAGAATTGAAGCTAATAAATATAATGAGAATGTCCAAAAGGTGGAAAAGGACTCATCATAAAGCTGAGGTGAGATGTGCAGTTGGGTCAAGCAGTGGAGAAGGGAGACAAAGGATAAAAGGGACATCAGGTGACCTTGCCAGGGATTATATCTCCATTCTGAATGCAAAGTCCTCTGGGATATGTAGTTCTTTTCTCTTCCCTACAGGAGCCTGGAACTGGAGCAGTAACTCTTTAAATCCCAGTGCACTACATGATGTTGTGATGTAGAATACCAATAACCAAAAATCATAAAACCATGACACTGCGCCTCTCTGTTGCCTATGAATAAATAGAACGACAGTGCTGGGAGATGAAGAATATAAAATACAGGTTGTGGAATTTTGTGTACAATATCAGGAATATTCTGGATATATTTTGGAGATCTGAAAAGCAGCATGTATTTCAGTTCTTCAACATGCATAATCTTATGTCCAGATTAATATGAATATCCTGCATGAGGGCACAGAAAAGTAAATAAAATGGAAACTCAATAGCTTTTATCTTGACATAAAATGCAAGCTTTCCTTAGAAGCCTTTAATCTGATTGCCATCTTTCTTTATTCACAGCAGTGAGCTGTAAAGAGCTCTGCCTATGCAGTGAAATACTACTGTATAAAAAGGTTATCAAAACACAATGTTTGTTTATTGAAATCCTTATCAACAAAATGTCAGTGTTTTTGAGAATGTAACACCTGTACTCTGAATTCTGTGTCTGAGCAAATGGTTTCTTTTAGATTTAAAAATGATAATGTCTGTTGAAATAAGTCTTTGTCTGCAAGTTTTCCCCCTAAGGATAGGGAACTCTAGCAAAATAATAATAATAAAAAAAATAGTACCACCTAACTACTGCTACATAGTCTGCTTTAAGAAAATCTATTGTACAATATTCTCAAAACTCCTCAACTAAACCAACCGAGACTACTTTTTTGTCTGTTAAAATATGCATTATTTATGCTGAGTCAGCCTTTAGAACATGCTTTACATATTAAAAATCACAAGAACAGAAAGACCAACTTCTGACAGTAGTTGTCTCATTACAACTAAAAATAAGCAGCCAGAATGTTTTACTCTATTTCAGCTTTTTCTCTAAATTCCATTTCAACATCAAACTGCAAGAAGGAGAATATGTGTTAAGAACAAAAGCAACACTAGAGAGGGATTTGTGAGCCTGATAAAACAAAGGCGCACAAACAAACAAAACGCTTGTTGTTACATGAAGAGCATTTGATGAAACAAATTGAATAATTTGCAGATACCTCTTAGGTCAAGGAGAACAATGTTGCTCTGTTAGTGAAAACATACTGAAGAAAACATTTTTTGCCTAAACCAGAACATTTTCTTTGTTCTTCAACCCAATTAAACATCAGTTTACCTCCTTGTTTGCTGAGATGAATGGTCTCAACGCTTTCAGCTTGAGTTGCTCATATAAGAAAGGTTTCTGTTTATTCTTTGGTTAGGAAGTTTTCCTAGTAATTCTTAAACAACTGGAGGACACCTTGTTTATCCATACACCAGAGATAACCCCTTGCAGCTCTGAAGTCTGCAGCCTCTCTAACTTCTGAGCAATTGGAATAGAAAGACGTTTGGTGTAGTTATTATTTTTCATACATTTTAATCATCCGGCTGTAAAGGGGAGGGAATGATGTTCTTGCTCTTCACAGATCAAGGATCTATGTTTTCAGTAGTCATTTGTAGGAGATAGTTAATTGAAAATCCAAAGAAGTCCATCAGCTAAATCCATTACCAGGTAGGAAATGTAGTTGCTATTCAAAGACTAGCTATTCTACACCTATTCTTTCTTACTGTAATAAGCAAATATAAAATAATAGATGTTTGCATACAGTATGATCATTGTTTTCCTGAAGGAGTTTAATGGAATTGATAAGGCTCCTGCAAGACGAATGAGATTATATAATCTATCACTCACCTCCTTTTCTAAGCAGTGCTGCAGATAAGGCATCCACTCATAAGGTCACCCTTTTGAACATTTTGAATTGGATCTGTAGTTCCTTTATCTTTTCTCTTTATGATGGGCCTTACTTTACTGGATGCACACTCATTTACTACGCTAAGAACTGATGCTGAGACTCTGGGCTTCTGTCTTGGTTAGAGGCTTGGCTTAATAATGTCTCCACCAGTTGAAAAATCTTTTCACTCTCTTTGCTTATACTTATTATAATACTTATTATGTATATATATTATATATTATACTATATTATATATATATATATTATATTATATATTATTATTATTATTATACTTATTATACATTCAGAGGGAAATTTTACTAATGATTTCTGCCTCCCTCTCAGGACCCAGTCCTGACCTTTTAGTACCTTCTCTGCTTGCTCAAATGGTATCTTCAAACTCAGATTTTTTAAAGGCATGACTTCATAGATTAATATGCTTTTTCTAAAGGTTTTATGTGCTAACATCACCTTTATGCTCTTTAGGGTTCTGACCACTGTCTTCAAAACAATTCTGATCTATCTTTTCTGTCTTTCTTTATTTTTGCCAAGAAATGGAATTTTCAATCTCTTTATCTTAATGTCAGCTTTCTTTTTCTTCCCTGTTGCGGTCTGCAAAAGTCACTGGCTATGCTCGGCTCAGTAGCATTAGATTGTATTACAAGCATCCTGACATTTTACGTAAATAATGTAAGCAATGTGGTGTCCTAGAGCATAGGATTCATTTCAGAAGCCTTTTTAAACCTTTGGTGGGAAACTGTAATTTCAACCTCTTCTCCTTACATACACTTGCTGTTCTTGTAGAAAGTGCTTTCAAACAGTTCCTTATACAGGGAGCCGTACACCTAACACACGAAGGGAAAAAGCTGCCATTCTAAACTAATGCAATTTATGCTTAATGCAATTTCTACTGAATTTATGAAGGAGGAAAAATGTCAGTACTCTGAGGTCTGTATCCTAAATTTAAATCCTGGAGCGCCAACATTGAAATAACAATCCAAAATTTGTGATCTTATTACTTTGACCTCAGATCTTAAAATGTGATGCTTGCTGAGGCTCTTATTTCAAGAAAAAAGCAGAGTTGCTGCCATCTCTCCAAACCCATCCTTTTTCTGTTCATTTATTTGTTTATTTTATAGTTTGTTTATTGTTTTTGTTTATTTATAGTTTAATTTGCTGCAAGTTCATTAGTCTGTGATGCCAGAAACGTGCCAGGCAGGTAAGCACCACCACTGGGGTAGGCAGAAATTTTCACTTGATACGACTTTTCCTGCAGCTTACTGCAAAACTGTGCCTTTACACTTCGCAGCCTCAGTTCCATGCACAAATAAGATGTTACTGAAATTCAAGAGATCTTATTCATCGATTTTTAGGGAGTACGAATTTTTTTCTTTGTCTACCACTTCGCTAGTCAATAGTCACTACTATGATGATGTAAAAACTCAACCCTTCCAACTTCGATATCTGTAGAAATGTAAATGGAATGTTTGCAATTTGCTAAAACTTGACCAATAATGCTCTTTCTGGATGTGCAAGTGAAACATTATTAATCAGTAAGAAAATCTAGACAAAATGTTTTTTTATCTGTCATCTTTAACTACACTTGTTAATAATAAGATCTGTGTCTGGTGAACCAGAGCAGCTTTTTAACAGGACTGCAGCTGTCCTTGTCAGGTATTTCTTTTTTTTTTTTTTTTTTGTTGTTGTTGTTGTTGTTGTTGTTGTTGTTGTTGTTGTTGTTTGCATTACTGTTTTGTCACATGCCTATGATTTCTATTTAGAAAATCAAATGTACTTTCTGCAGGTAATGCCTATGAATGCACCAGTGCACAGACTGGGGCAGCTTACAGCCCTAGGCAGTATATGTTCCACTTGAATGGCAGATGGACTTCATCCATGGTTCTGACCTGTTCTTGTCTGTTTTCCGGATTGTTTTGTTTGTCAGTCATAAACTAATTTACTTTCCTGGGATACTTCAGCCTTAGGCCTGGAAGAAAAGGCCTAAGAACAACCTTCATATGTTCATCAAGGAGACTTTTACAAAACATTCAGAAAAAGTTTAAACAATGCCACATTTAACACTTCAGTCTTAACAAGGTCATTTAATTAAATATGGTTATGCACACAAGATATGTATCCCTCGAAGTAGAACCTCAAAGAGTATCTATTTTCTACACTCATAAAATATTGAGTATTTGTACCAGAAATTCAAAGGAACTTGATTAAATGACAGTTTGAGCTGCAAAGCTCATTTGCTGATCTAGTGGAATATTTGTTTTGATTAAACCTGGCAAGCAGCTAAATGCCACACAAGCAAATTGTAGGGCTGTGTTTCCACACCCGGGGCAGTTGATTTCAGGTGTACTGAATGCCCTTTCAAGTGAAAGAAAACTGTGTCCTATACTCTGCCACCAAAGAGACTGAGAAAAATGTGTTGGTGTTATCCGTTGTAGCATACCACTTGGCTGCCTTTGACTCTAGTTTGTATTGAAATTCTAGCATGTCTGGAATAGCAGCACTCAGCAGTGGAATGATTTCATGCCGGTGTTGACTGTCCGTTGTTAGACTCCACTCTCCACTGCACTTTCACACTGGTTGTATGGGACTATTGAAGGATGAGCAACTCTTGTTGATTACTCCAATTTATGGATGGGTAGCAGGGAGTCCCATTTGGTGCAGTATTGCCACCAGTGCGCTGCTATGGCAGCAGTCAGCACCTGTTCTGCACTCTTAGCAACCCCCACAATAGAAGGGTCCTCTGAGAGTCAGGGCAAGGTATACAGCTGCTTAATGTTCTCCATCTCCAAGGTAGATACGCCAAAAATCAACAGTACCCCTTTGGGTCCTTGAAGTACCCTCTCCTGAGATAATCTATATCAAAGGTACTCAGAGTCGCAATGGGATCTTTTTGCCGCTCATTACCTGTTAGTCTCTTTTCAGTCTACAATACAGTTAGCTCTTGAAATCCCCTTGTGACTCCAGAAATACAGATGGGGTCTGCTCCTTTTTAACTGGATTGCAATAGGGTAGACTGTACATAAGCATCCACTAGAGCCTTATACTCCTGTGGTTCTGATGTGCCTGGCCATCAAATCTACACAGTCCAATAAAATAGATTGTCCCCTTCTTTCACTTGGCTGAAGACAGGGCCCCTCTATTTCTAGCTATTGTATTTGTTACTCACTTCTCATAGATGAAAACTAGAAGGCTCATTATCAAATTTAGAATAAAGGTCAGGCCATCTGCTCTGTCTGGAGTACTGCCCACTGGAAAGTGGAGCAGTCATTTTCCTGGAAGAATTCTCTCGTGATTGTTTTCCCTTGCAACGTTCATACCTGTGCCTGTAGTTTCAAGGTGTTTTCCATCTCACTTCATCAAATCCTCTCCATGGTCATATAGGTAAAACCACAGAATGGCACATGGTATGTCCCACTATATCCCTTCTCCTGAGCAGAGGAATGCTTACTTCTAATAACTGGGATACTAGTCTGTGCATGTGGAGAGTAGGGCAAACTCTCCTTGAATTGCTGGAACTCCACTGACAGTTTCTCCAGAGCTGAAATGCAAGCCCATAGGGAGGAAGAGAGACATTCTTCATATTGCTGGAGCTGATCACCCAATTGATCCACCATTTGCTCCTCTCCATCTTTCCAGGTCATTACTGCCGGTGATTCAGCGTACAACAGTGGTGAACTTTGTACAAACTTCTGCCATGTGGATTGTGTACACTTGAGGCTATCTGGATTTTGAGATAATTGATCACTGCTTAGGTCAACAGATACACGACCTCCAGCACATCTTATTCCCTCAGATACTGAATAGCTCTTAGCATGATGGTTTACCTGTCTGGAAGACGACTAGTATTGTCCCTGTAGGGAAAATTTTCCTTCGCAGATGACAGGAGTTGCATCCAGAGAAGGAGAGAATTTTCATGTTTTGCAATTGCTTTGACAATGTCCCCTTCCCTGTAGAGGGATGCCAGCAGCCTGGCTTCTATGCCCACTACATCCAGGCTATCAACTTCGTTATCTCAGCATCGTAGCAGCCAGGTGACAGTGGGCTTGTCTGGACAATGGCTGAAATCTTTCCATATATCTTGCAGCTAACCTAAGTATAGACATCGGGAGTTTACTCATTTATAATTTCTACCTTCCTTTCTCATGATGGCTCTGATATGGAGTGGTCTTTCTCTTCTTTCCTCCTTACTAAATGAGTTTACTTCCACCTCAATTTTTTCTACTTGTAGGCAGGGGTGATGGATGCAGGTACGGATTGGTTCTCTGGTTCAGTCATGGGGTCTGTTGCAGTAGTTGAGTTGGCAGACATTTTATTTCCTTTGAGAGTGCTGAGCATTGTTGAATAGTGTTTGATAGGTGCAGGCCAGATCCCAGCACAGTGCAGCAAGCTGCAACTCTTTGCCAGGGTCAGGGCACACCATTTAAAATCATACTGTTAGCTTTTTGGCATTCTGCACTTGTTTGAGAGTGAGTTCCAGACTCATCAGAGGTAATAATCTTGATAGATCCCTGCCCATATTCTCCCACACACTTTGCCATCCTCAATCATTTATGAGATATGGTTTAGTAGCTTATGGTAGCAATGGTAGTGGGAGGATGTTCAGACTAAATGATCTTGTAGGTCCTTTCCAACCTTGTGATTCTATGATTCTATGACTCCATGACCCTGACTCAGGGAGAACCTCTGGGTGGTATTTTTGAATTGTTCTTTAAATATGTTTCTTCATTCTGATGTTACACAGGACATAATATTCAAAATCTTAAAAAATTTCTTCTCTCTTTATCAATGGGTTCTTTGTTTTCACCATTTGCACTGTTTTCTTGCTGTCTAAAACAGTATGGTGCTACTCCAAGAGCTAAAATTTTTGTATTATATTAATTCACGCTGTTTGAATTATGCTTACTGAATCCCCAGGGAGTTGTTGAACCTGCCTCAGACTGGAATGATGAAAAAACCCCAGTTTACATTTTTAACCTCAGTCTTCTGTTTTCTATTGTGCTCACCTCTGAAAACAGAGCGCTTCAATAGAACTGAAAAGACAAGAGATAAGAGGAGCTCAGAATATGCATGTTCAAGTTACTATGAGTGTTATTGTTGTCTTGTTACCCTGTGGTATCACCTAAGTCATCAGTTTAACTTGTATTGTGGAGAGTGAGTTAAGACAACTTGGTAAAGTGAAGATACTGGAAGAAAACGAAATAAAAAGATTGCTTCATAAGTGAGCATCATATTTCCCTGTGTTTGAGTAGCTGACAAGTTCACTTGGAAATTCAGCTGTGGATTACTCTGACTCAGAAAACTGTCATAAGTTTTTTACATCAGTATTTTCTGTGGTTTCAACAGACTTGTATGAGCAGAAAATGGAAGATCTATTGTAATAATTCAAATTGACATAGGTACAATAAAAATTTTTGATATTTGCCTAGAATTATTAACATTTAGGCACTATTTATACTATTCTTTTTTTTATTACTTTGGGATTCAGGTAGAATTTTCACCTAGATGAGTAACTTCAGTATTAAAGACTAAAAATATGAAAACTAAATAATGAAGAATCTATTTTAAATGGAAATTGTAATCACTGAAGTTTTAAGTACACACTTGTATTACTTTATTCCTATTTTTATAACTTTAACAGATGTTCATTTAGTCAGACACTTGTCTGTTAAAAGAAAATGATTGTTTTTTACTTCTTAATATCTCTGTTAAGATTCAGTCAAATATTTTTAACGTTGAATATGCTAATGGAGTAAGCTGTGAAAATAATAGAATTCTACTGGAAAACGAACCTGATGGAGTACATGTTTTAAAATTAAAAATTGGATATATATCAACACAATATAATATTTCTCTCAAAATAATTAGATACTAAAAAGAAAAACATGTAAGTTCAAAAGGTTAGAAATTTAATAACTGCAACCTGCAATTTGTGAAATAAAGAAGTGGTTTGATAAAAGCAGGACAAAATGAAGTTGTAAGAAAACTTTTTTGTTTCTAATTTGAGACCAGAGTTTAACCTACATTTTTGAAGCAGTCTGCCACCTTGCTGATAATTTTACGCACAGAGGTAAATTGTTACAGATAGAAATTTTTGGAAATGAAACATATTACAGCTAGAAACTAGGTTGTAGATCTTCAGATTTATACTGCTGAGGTAATAGTGAAGTCTGCCTAACATATATGAGTGTTGGTTTCAGCTTTTCCAACATCAGTGCCACAACTCTTACCTTATGTTTACTTAGCATTTACTTGTTCTTTCATCCCTTTAATCTAAAGCTGTGAAAAGCAGTGATAATTTTGAATAAATAAATTAGTTGTTTTCTTTCAAAAAGAATAAGATTAATGAACATGTTACTTTAAAGGTCTGAGTGAAGATTATTTTTAATCATTTATTTTGAAAATACAAATGCTGTATCCTTGTAGAGGGTTCATAAAAGTTTGCTGTGGCTCAGTGTTAAAATAGCAGCTAATTTCTATTTCATGATATTATTTTCTGACATAACCAGTTCTGAGTTTTTTACTCTTCAACATTTGTCTTTTGATCAAAAGCAACGATAAGTCCAACTTCCTAATGATTAAAGATTGATAAAATTTTGAAATCCTGCCTTTTAAATTTGAAATAGATCGGTTGATAGCAGTAGCTTATAGAAAAGAAAACGGGTTAGTCTTTTACAGATGTACAGAATGACAATTGACATAAGTTAAATAATTTCTTTTCTGGGCTGGCATCATAAATTCAGTTTAATAAATGGAGCTACCAATTCCATTCAAATGCTTTTGTTATCCTTGCATGTTATTCATTCTGAAAATAATTTACTGTTCTTTATAATTGAGCAGTGAAAAACTCTGATGCGTTTTTTTCTTTCTTTTTTTTTCTTTCTTTTGTCCCACAGAACTGGTGTAATTCTTTAATAAGGTGCCATGGCCAAGATAACATGCCTGTCTCTCTGACTTGAGAAAATGAGGTCATACACAGGTTTGGGGATGTGTGGTCTTGGTATCTCTGCACATAGAGCTCTGTGTTGAGTAGACAAAACTACAGAAGCCTTTTCAACTTGCTGGCTGAGAAATTAGACCCAAAACAAAGCCTCCTAATCAAACTGGCACCAGGAACATATTAACATTCTGTGTACCCAAGCGAAAATGTATATTCTCTTCTTTTTCAGGGAATAATTTACATCTAATGAGAGTAGGTTTCCTGAAAGTAAATTGTAAGGGAGGTGCCATAGTGAAATAAGAAATTCATCACACCAAGCAATGTGAAAAAATGGAGAGAACTGGAAAAATGTCAATTGGTGAATGCCAATCCTTCTTCCCAGTATCTTTATACAAAATTGACTTCACATCCAAAGTCACTTGGTAACTGTAGACTATGCTGAAATAAAAATAAAATGTTTGAAGTAAGAATCCTTATTAACTTTATGCACCAAATGAATACTAGGCTCCTGTTGTTGATTCCAGCACTTAATAGACCCTAAATGAGGGGTGACATTTTAGAAAAGAAAAATTGCATGATCTTTGCTCTGATCTTAAGTGCTACAGGATATAAAAGCTCTCTGCCTGCAAGAAGTGAGGCAGAAGTGAAATAGCCTTTATTGTTGACTAGATACTCACTAATGGAAGTATTCTTAATTTAAACACATAGCCTCTATCATTTATTTACTATGTGAAAGACTATTATCTGCAAAAGCAAAAAACAAACAAACAAACCCACACAAAAACATTTCCCTATGACTAGAATTTATTCACTGAATATTCAAGAAATATTCAAGAAAATTCAAGAAATATCTCCAATAAAACCATTTTTTTTTTACTCTTACATTGAAGTTTCCCTTTAACGAAGTCTGTATTTTAAATCCCCTCTTCCCCAAGACCCATTTACAGAGTAAATTAGCTCCAGCTGATTTTGACTGCTTCAGATACAGAAGGCAGCTTGTTAAATGAGTTCTTTACCTATACACTACATTTCGGCTCATCCTTAAGTGAGTCAGCAAAAGCTATTTAGGCTTTTCCCGGCAGGATTGACTCCTATAAATGTTGTTGTTTCAGTTGCTTGTGTTTTCAACTCCAGCAGCCAGGGGCTAACGGTAGCAATTCACAATAGAGCAGTTGAAAGTCTCATTAAGAAGTAACAGAAAGAATCAAAATCAAATCATGAATTCTACCCATCTTTTTAATGACTTTTTCTTACTGTAAGTTACCGATATCAAAGATCACCTATTAAATATTGCTGAAATTTTTCAAATTCCAGCTTCTTATATTCTTACTTCTCTGTGCTGATAGTCACATTCCTTGTTCTCAAAGCTTGCATTCTGCTCTGACTCTGTTCTTTCCTCCTTTCATCCTCTAATGCATGCCAAACCACATTCCCATGTTTGCAGAACATAGGACCGTCATTTTTCTTCATTTCTTTCTCACTTTCTCATGATTTTCATGTTCTTCCACTGACCCTTCCATTTCTGAAAAAATCCTTCTTTGAGATATTGTTATATTCCTGTTATGCCTCAAGCAATTTCCTACTAACTACTCCACAAATAGCATTTGTTACACCTTCTCTCCCTTAATTTTCCAAAATTTCTCTTATTTCAATACTTGCCACCAGTGATCTGCAGTAGTTGCTGGCATTTCGTAGTACTAACTGAGTATGTGCTTAGGTTCATGTTCATCTTGCCTATCATTATAGTTACAAATGAAGAGACTTGGTCTATGGTTAGTCTGATGTGAGAGAAAAAGGGATCTAAATCACCGGGTGAAGCTGTACATTTCATTTGAGTACCAAAACAAATAAAGTGATTAGCCACCTTGTTTAGGTGCCTGAAAAATGAGATGGAATTAGTCTGGGTTTTGCCTTTACATTTGACTGTATGGTAAACAATTGCATTATTCCACTGAACTAATTAATTTATTCTGCTAAAGTGGTCTCAATACAGTTCTGTATGAACCTTGCTGTAATGAAAAAGGAAGCACAGTCTTTTTGTAGACATGATTAAAAGTAGATTTGCAGTATTTATAATATTATAAAGCTGGTAGTTCGGAGGAGGCATTTACCAATTTTTCAAAGTAACAATTAAATTTAGTTTCCTAACGTGAAATAAATGCTATCTGAATTATCCATATGTCATGCTTGATTTTTTTTTTTTTTTTTCCCATTAAAATTAGTGTAGAAATTTAGCTTACAGACATTCTAAATGTCACCTGGAAACAACAGTGCAGTGAGTAAGACAGAGGCAGAAAGGGCAGGCTAAGAATTTGGAAAAGGTAGCTGAAGGGGGAAGTTCTCTCAAAAAAGAAACTATCTGAATAAATTATTTTAAAAGTTTTCTTTCAATTTTTAAACTCTTTCCTCTTTTCAAATGAAATTTTATTATTTCTACTAAATAAGTATAGTAGCTCTGAAAATAGCACACTGCCAGATATCAGCATTCTTTTCTGCTGCAAATATTTTTGATATGATTAGGCAACTTTTCTTAGAGACGTCTGAGGAAATGACTAATGATTAAAGAGAACGATAGAAAAGAGAGGAGAAAGTAAGATCATATTTGTGCATAAGATAAATTACTGATTGCAACCTTCTATGAGTTCTGAGTTCTGTTCTAAGCTTCTAACCAGCTTTTTCTTCTCCGCTTCATATTTTCTGACTTTGATGCTTGCAAGGGAATACCCTGAAAAAGTAAAATTCATCAATACCTCACAAGGACTCCCAGTATCAACATTCAGCTTGAACTGGCTTGAAGGAGCCACAGGCATCAACAGGTTTTGCACGACTTACACTCTCCAGCTCTGTTGTGCCCATAAACTATTCAGGGGACTGAGTTATCTTTTAAGTTTTGGTATTTCATTTTTGCAACAAGAAACATATTAATCTAATTTAGGTCTTATTTAGCTAGTGTCATTTGGGAGAGGAAAATCAGAAAAACTGACATCTATGGAGAACCTGTTCTTCTGCATTTCAGGTACATTCAAATGCTATGTATCCTTTAAATGTTATAGTATAAAATGCTGTCATGTCATTTGCATTGGAGATCTGAGACAGTGCTGGCCTTGAAATTTATTTGCACAGATTGATCAAAAGTGAATGTCAGAAAACGATGTGTCTGTCATAGCTAGAAATATCTTACAAAGGCTTTTTAAACCTTTTGGGTTGATGAGAACTTTAGATTTCTCTCAATTTTCAACCTGTTACATGGATCTTTTTGATATCATGGTTGGATTGCTGCATGCACTTGATTGTGTGCTGCCAAAAATGTTCATCCATCGCCCGCAGCTAGAGCAAATTTCTGCAAAACCTAAATATCCCTTTATTTATTTCTGATTAATAGAATATAATTAGCTTGGCAAAATCTAATCTGACCAAGATTTTCTTCAAGAAAGCAAGTGATAGTTTTGGCAGTGCAAATGGCATAGCTCTATTTTCACTTTTATTTACATCAATAGGAAACAATTACTTCAAATTACTTCAGTTACATGCAATATATTCTTGAAAGAGTATTTACAATGAAAGGATTATTTAGAAAATATAACAAGTATCATAACATGATGCATGTTTGAATAGTAGTATTTTTTAGTGTTTGGTACTTTCTAGTACAGGCCTTTGTACATAGATTTCTTGTAGATCCTATTCTTATTTCACCTCTGTGAGCAAACCAAATTTTAGTTATTTCCATGTTAAACTGAGACAAAGTTCAGTTATTTACCACTTGCACTTGCATTTGATATACATATTTTTTTAAATGTAAATCAATAAAAGTTTCTTATCCCCAAATTTGGATTCAAGCTGAAAATCTACGAGATTTTGACTGATTCATTGCAGATGAAATTTGACACTCTGGACTAAGTTCAGAGAAGTTTTAGATGAAAATGTGAGCCATATGGCCAAAAAACTGATACAACTTAAATATATTAACAGACATGTGAAACAAAGAGTTTAAACTCAAAAAAAAGATCTGTAAGTGAGTGCAAAATTTAATGTTGGTAATCAAATTATATATATATATATATATGTAAATATATATGTATAATTCTCTTAATCTCCTATTCCATCAGAACCATTTTGTACATTTTATATCCTGACCTTGATCTTCATAGAATCAAACTGAGGGAGTTAAAACAAACTCATCATTTGCTAGGAGACAAATATTAGGGAGACTCTATGTTTGAAACAGATCAGAAAGAGACCTTGTGCTAAATTTAGTAGGGCTAAGGTTAAATGGTATTGATCAAACATTATGGCTTGAGAGAGTGATTCTGGAGAGGTTTCATATAATTAGTATTATATAAGCTCATTGGAAAGAAGTGTTAACAATGAAGGTATTAGAAGTAATACTGACAGCCTTTGCAAATGCTATGCAGATCTTTGATTTGCCTTTGCACGACTTTGCCTGTCTCTCCAAAAAGGTTTTCTGATGCTGAGAATATTACGGCATTCATGTCTATTGTGAAATTGTTCTCAAAAATTGCTTAAAAATAATCCTTCTCTGTAATAAAAAATCTCCACATGGTATTATAGAAATAATCAATAACAGCAAGACAAATATGTAAGCTCAGTTGTGGTTATGAAAGGAAAATTGTAGGAAAAAAAGACTAAAAAAGATGACAAATTAGAGTGTAAAAATTTCTGTGGTATTTCTGTTAAACTGTTCTATTTGAGGAACATAAAACATGACTAAATACATCAGCAGGTGTGGTGTAGGTGTAGTGCAATTATACAGTGACATTTTTGCTGAAGCCTTTCAAGTGTTATTATGTGCTGGCTACTGATCTAGATGTAGACCAGATTAGATATAACTGAAGAATCTGTTATTAACTGAAAAATACTTTTTCCTTTAAATTGTAATACTTAGGAGGAATTGAGTTATTCTGGTGAAAATTCAGACGAATTATTTTAATTCAAAAGAGAGTACCACATCTGGTTTAAGATTTTTTGTTTTTATGATAATATTGTTCATTTTCAATAAAAATATCTCAAAACTTAATTCTGATTGTGTTTTATTTATGTTTACCAATGTATAATAATTATATGCAAATAATATTATTTGCACAATAACAATACTTGGTAGAGCAAATTCTCAGCTACAAAACACAACTTTTCAACATAGCTACCACTGTTAGATATGCATTTTCATGAGCAATGAACAAGAGCCTGTATTCGACACTATGAAAGACTGCATAGCCACCTGGAATATGACTTTTCTTTCATGTCACTGTGCTGTTGCCACTAAAAGGTACCACCCACCACTTCACTGTGCTCATATCCACTGTCTGGTGGTCTGCATAAATGTTCAGCAGTCATCAGTGAATATCAGTGGATGCCATTTTTTTCTGCATGGAGGAATTCAGTTCCACGCCTTTGCTTCATACGCACTTCTATGTGAGACTGCTGTCATCTGTAACACGGCAACAAAATGGAACAGATTAATGGTAGGAAAGTTCAGCTTCTACTGCCATACCACAGACATCCACCTCTTACTTGTGAGTCTCCATCATTAATTAGGAGGCATTACTTTTGGAGCAGCCCTCATAATATGCCATCAACTTCTTTCAAGCAGTGATTTTTTCAAGTTAAAACTAATTTGCTAAGTTCAGTTCCTAACTATTTTCTTGCAGATAAACATTGCTATGATGGAATGTGCCTAAACACTTTCATAGTTATCACAAAGGACTTTAAAATAGTATTACAATATCTTTAACTGTCAGAAACAGTTGGTAGACTTCAATCTGCTGTCACATGTTATGTGAAAATATTGAATAACTCAGTAAAGGAGTGGAATATTTTTTATTTACTCCAAAGGAAGGATGAATAAAATGCAATTTCAAAAATAATGCTGAGAAGCAAAGGCATGTAGAAAATTTTCCATCCACATTTGAATATTTTCAAATAATCAGAAAAAGGTGTACAGTCTTCCAAAGGCACAATATATGTAAGTTCCAACATTCCAAAAATACAAAAGAACAGTTTTCTTTTTCACTCACAGTAACGACTTGTGGTGTTTCTTTCTCTCTCTTCTGAGTCACTAAATAAAAAGGAAAGTGATAGCTGGAAGAATTTTAAAAAGTCTTCAAAATACCCCTGATGAAAAACAAACTTTTACCAGAAAGTATTTATATGTCCGTAGACTCTGCAGCTCTTGACCATAGGTACTTTATCATAGAAATCATCTTTGAGATATTGATTGAAAGATAACTTTAAGCAAATGATCACAGATTGTTGGCAGCGGTAATTACTCAGGATAACTTATCATGGGTGTGTCATGGGTGATATAATTCATATAATCAAATATTCCTTAAAATAAAGAGTGATACGAGCAAATATTAATTTAATGAATAAGGATTTCTCTGTATTCATTTAATTTTCTATTTTCAGTTATTAATGTGATCAAGAACCAAAGAAATAGTTCTTGTAAGCCATGCTATACTTGAATAGCTTATTTCAGGAAACCTTCCAAGTGGGTATTTTTTTCTCATGAGTTAAAGTAAAACTTAACTCTTGACTAAGAAAGAATGTTATTTCTCAGGAATATTTCCAGAAATATTTGGGAACAATACTTCACCCTGTAATAGTAAAGCACATTTGGAAAAAGTAAATTTCTCCTTTTCTTTAACATGGAATGAAAGAAAGCACATTAAGGTGACAACTGCAAGACCAGCTTGTCAACTGACAAGAGATTAATGTTTCATTGTGTAAGTAATTGTTCCCTTGGTGGATCTTAAGACCTTTCTAACTTTCTAAAGTTAATTCTGCTGCTACTGTGATGTGGTGCAGACCTAATTCAACAGCAAGCATGAATACTGGTTGCAACAACAGCGCAGAGCAAGACCATAAAAAGTTTCTAAGATACTGAGGATTATTAGTGATATAATGCAGTGGGCTATTATGCCTAAAGCTACTGGTAACTGAGTTTAGAGATAAAGTGGTCATGTGCATTTCTATAGGTGAAAAGACATGGGTTACTCTCCTGCAGTGAATCAATATGGATTTTTAACCTAGCTTAATACAGTACACTCTTTTTTTTCCTTTGGTGAAGGGGTCAATCTGGAAATTCGCTCACTTGAGTTACAAGTGGCAGCTGTCATGTAATACTGATAACTACCTGAATGCCAGCAGGGATGTGAATAGAGTAGGTAATGCAGAGTTGCATTCCCTGTAAAAATCGTGGAAGAAGAACAGGAGGAAAAGTACAGTGAGGAGAGAAGAAGCGAAATGTGAAAGGGATTGTATCACAGAAACTATGCTTTTGTTGAGTCTTTGCTAACTATTTGGCAGTTTTGTTTAGCAATACATAGATGAGTTCTGGTACATGAGATAATTCAACCATGAAATGGCAGTAGAACAGAGATGGGAAAATATCTGTTTGTCTAAGAACTCTTATAAAATTTTTTTCTGCATTAGCAACATTTTTTAAAAACTTTTCAGGTCCCAGCTTATGATACAAGGCATCATGTGACATGAAATGAATATTGTGCATTGGCTTTATCACAGAATAACAGGAGGTCTGCAAAGCAGCCGGCCATGTGAATGAAATGATGTTCCAGAAGCAGTTTGATCTGGGTCAAGACCATGTTATTGAAGTGTGATTGCCAATACCTTAATATTATGATCATGTGATAAAAAAAGAATGGAAGGAAAACAAAAAATGTGGCTGTGAGTTGGTATTCCTATAGTACCCTCTTAGTACTCTGAAAATAAACAGAAATAAAGCATACAAACAGATTTGTTTCAAATAATGGCTCATCTCTGTCAGGCACGGGATCTGTTACTGAGTTAAACAGCACAATACACTGGGTTGGTGAAAAGTATGGAGCAGGGAGGGATTAGAAGAGAATTCAGTGCAGCCATATGGTCAAAGATCAGCCTTCTGAAGTGAGTGATCTGGTATACTATAGCAAAAGGGCTAATACAGGCTAGACCTATACTCATTAGAAAACAGCACTAACATAAAAGTGTGCACATGCTTATTCTGCTGTCATCCTTGTTATCCTGTTCTCTGGCACATATTTTCCTGTGCCAAATTGCAGCAGCCTAGAAAACACTCAACCATGGTTTGTACTACTACACATAAGATATTATTTCCAGTAGTTCTTTTCTCTGCTTAGATTGATCCCTCCTGATTTGGAAGAAGACTATTGAGGTGTGAGAACATGAACCATTCAGGGCCAAGGGGTCACGAGGTTATATATTAGACTCTCAAATCCTGCTCTTTGTCACAGTCCTAAACTGAGCTGTGAGATTTTGATACATTCACAGCCACGAAGCAGATGAGAGACTGGTACCCACACATAAGACATAATTTATATAGTAATTTTTTTGTAAGATTTATAAACAATCGCCTACTGTTCAGTGACTGTGCTTTCCTTTATCCTTTGTCAGTCAGTAAATGGAAAGAAGACCACTGGGGAATTAATTTCCTTACCTGTTATGTTTTAGACCTCCCTTGCACACACAAGACTTGGGCTTGTGAAAAGTAATTGAAAGACAAAGAAAAAAATGTCATATATATAGCAATGATCCTGAATCAAAATGCCAAGTTCTAACACTTTTAAATGCTTCAGATTCTGAAAAACTGTATTCTTTTCAGAAAATATTTCTACACTAGATTCTCTTATTCTTTGGAATGTCTCTGTAAAGAACACTGTAAACTGAGCACAGATATTATATCATATTCATTTTTATTGAAAGGTTGACACATTATTTCAAAAGGCTTCTTGTCTAGCAGTTAATTATTTGATTTAATAATATATAAATAAATAAACACATCCTCTTTTCCAGCAGACATTTCTCCTGCTCGCTTTTGCAAAGTTTATAGTAAGTGTGTACTGTCTTAAAAACGGATGGTTCAAATCTAGCACAAACCCAAGTGGCACTAACAAGCAAATTGTTTCAATTTCTGAAACCTATTGTAGTAATTGCTACTGACTCCAGAGACATTCCCTAGGCAAGAGCAGTAATGATAATTTGGTAACTTTCTTTTAAATAGACTTCGTTTACAAGAGTTAGCAGATATTTCTGCCTTTAGGGCTGAGGAGAGTTTTATGGACTGAAGTAATAGCTTCTCACTTTTAATTTTTCAAAAGAGGTTTGCTTTAGTAGTGAGCAAACAGCCCCATGTTTTTCCAGATGTTATTTTTAATGATTAAAATTAATATGTGTTTTCAATCCTGCTTCTTTATGAGGTTCCTAAAAATATGTCTGGTAAAATCCTTGTTGAAATTTCCAGACAGAATATTATTTAAGTTTCATATTAAAAAATCAGCAGGGACAGATTTCTTTCTCTCTGTTGTACTGTGCTTGTTCCTGTCCCAGTTGCTGATGATGACAGTGTGTTTTTACTTGCTGTCCAGACTGGAGCATCAAAAGTCTTATTTGTGGAACAAAATCAAGTTGTAAAAAAACCCATATTGAGCAAAAGACAATATCTGTATTAAACAATCCATAAATGTATGCTAGTACCAGGAGCAGTTAATCGATACTTTTATGCTCCTTTTCTGTTCTAAGAGGTCTCAAGTACCTTTGACAGACAGGATACCATAAGGACCCTAGGGAACAATACATTGTATGTGCCTGTACTTTTAGGAAACTGACTACGTATCTTTCCCTTCCACAGATATCTTCAGAGATACAACAGATGAATAACTTGTGGCAGTCAAATACCAAACCATGCTTCAGTGTACCGTGTTTATTTGAAACCAGATGAAAGTAAATGCTGCAGTTGTTTTTGCTGAGTGCTAAGTTAATTTTTTTTTTTCCAGAACCTAAGTGCTAATAAAGCAAATGAGATCTTTTTTTTTTTTTTTTTTTTTCTTTTTTTTCTGTAAATAGAGCAAATTAATATGGAGAAGTAGAACTAAAGAAAAATTAGAACAGTAATATGAAATCTAATAATGTTATCTCCTTCATCAAAACTAACAAGTATAGCACAACTTTTGATACCATTTTGTAAGAACCAAGCCATGTTTTGACTGTCTACAGTGCAAGAATTTTTAATAAGAAGAGTGCAGTGAGAATTCCAAGCAAGCAATTAAAAGAGGAGAACTGTGGGTGGCTCACAAATGGGTGAAATGTTTAAATTAGCAGACTGGTTTAATTGCATAATTTTACTCGGTCATTTCTTCTTTTTTCATGATTTATATAAAGCAGACACCACTTTCCAGCCTGTTGTGGTTACTTGTTCTCTATATTTAAATAAATAAACCCCATGACATCCTGGCTCAGTATATACTCTGCAGGAATATTTTGAACATCCTAGTGTTTTCTGCTGGCAGAACTGATTATTTCTTCAAATTGCAGTAAGTGTAGCAAGAATGCCTATCTCCTGCAGGCCTTTATGTAAAGTAAGTACTGGAAAATAATTATTTAAAGGGAAGTGCATACAAAATGTCATTTCATTTCTTCATATTTGAACTTTAGCATTTTTGTTTGTTTGTTTTGATTTGTCAGATTCTTGGTAATTTGATATAATAGAATTAGAATCATCGAGGCTTAAAAAGAGACCTTCAAGGCTATCAAGTACAACTATCAACCTGACTTATCAGGACCTATCATTGAATCATTTCTCTTACCACTATGTACATGTCTCTTAAATACCCTCAGGCATGGGGATTGCACTATTTCCTGGACAGCCCATTTTAATGGCTGACCACCCTCTCTGTGAAGAAATTCTTCCTAATATGTGATCTAAACCTTTCCTGTCATAACTTGAAACTCTTTCCTCCCGTCTGATCACTTATGACTTGAGCAAAGAGATTGACACTCTCCTTGTGCAACATCCTTTCTTCAGATAGTTATAGATAACAATAAGCTCTCCCCTCAGCCTTCACTTCTCCAATGTAAATAACCACAATACCCTCAGATCCATATAAGCTTTGTTTTCTGGCTCCTTCACCAGATTTTTTTTTGCTCTTATTAGCACATGTTTGTGTACATCATTTAGTATATCAAGGGAGAACAGACTGGAATGAAAAGTGAAGATGTTATTAACACTATTTCTCAACAGAACTTGCTCCTCATGTTAACACTGAACTTAGAGATAATAGAGGTAACTTTGATATTTTTAATCACATAACAGCATTTTCAGAACAATTTTGAAAGACTTAGACACTTCCTGTTAAATATTCTAATTCTAGACGGCACTTTTTAAAAAACTCAATTTTTTTTTCCTATAAAGTACGAAAAATGCAAAAAAGAGAAATGCAATGTTTTTTGAAACATAGATCACATAGGAATTTATGCTACCATAAAATTATTAAAAGCAAGAATACTGCTCAAACACTTTCTTTACTGCTTATCTTTTTCTTTTTTTTCTTTTTTCTTTTTTTTTTTTTTTAAATTTACTCTCACTCACTCTCCCCTTTGTTCTTGAATAAGATATTTAAATGATAGCCTTTTAGGTACAGTGGCTCCAGTCAACTTCCTAGTAACTGGTATAACATGTATGGGACAATATCACTGGAATAACTCATTTTTTACCCAATTGCTCTTCCTGTTGAGCAGAAATCCTGAAATGGATTGTTTGGTGTTCAAATTTAACACAGTGGGATTAACGGCATCTCGTTTTCAGAAAAGGTTAGATATAATACTATAAAAATTTGTGGCTCTATTTAACAATTGAAAGAAAGACTCTGACTTGAAACTGAATTCTGGAAACAAGAATGTCTGTGTTATAAAATATAGGACGAGATTTCTGATGTTGACAACAGTATGATGTGTGTATAAGCTATTCATTTTCTCGCAGGTTTCCTTTCATTTTTATACATGTGTAGGTCTACAAAAGGGGCACCAATATATCTTCTTATAGATCACTTATAGATTGGGACTATTCAGCACTCATTTATGACGGGGAAATCATGTCTGACCAACCTGATAGATTTCTGTAGTGAAATGACTGGTTTGGTGGATGAGAGGAAAGCAGTGGGTATTGTTTGTCTTAAATTTAGTGAGGTTTTGACACTGTCTTCAATAACACTTTCACTGACAAGCTGATGAAACATGGTCTGGGAAAATGAAGAGAGAGGTAATGAAAAGTAGTTGAACTTCCAGACTCAAACTGTTGTGATCAGTGAGTGGTACAAAGCCCATCTGGAGATCAGTTGACAGTAGTATACCCTAGAGGTCAGTACTAGGACTGATACTGATTGACAACTGCATTAATGACCACAGTGATTTTGTGATTCTATAATCTTTGCTATTCTTGAGAACCTGTAAATGGAAAAATTGTTATCTAAATTAAGAATGTGTTTTGGGAGTCTTCTTTCAATATTGGAAACCTAACTGTTTATTAGATAAGTAGGTGCTTTCAATCTAAGACAATGTAATAATTGAAAAAATAATATTACTAATGATATCCAAATTGTCCAGTATAATGCTATCTTTAATTTCAGAATTAAGCAGCCACAAGATGGAAAAATGTGATTATTAGTGCAATTGAAAAGTCTGCAACTTTATAACTTCATGGAACAAATATATTATTGTATGATCTATAACTGCAAGTTTGTGTTCTAACGGCGTGTTTTACCAAGGTGAGTAAAAGAGAATATTTTCATTTGTGCTGTAATGTTCAATTTTTTCACCATACTATTTCAGAATAATCTTTTGCTCTGTCTTTGTATATTTCTGTACTCTCAAGAAACTAAGGAGGAGAACAAGGTAGCCAAGAAAAAATACTGAGATTAGAATCAGCTTCAGCTCTAAAAAGCAAAAATTTAGACATTTACATGTGCAGTAGGTGCATATATTGTTTTACTATACTCAATTCCAAACACGTTCGTATTGCTCATGGACCCTACAATTACTGAACCTTCTGGTTAATCGTTTGCGTCTGTTCCCTAGATTTTATTGAATATTTTCACTTGGATGTCCATTGCCTATAATGGGAACTTAGACATCAAGCTCACCTAGAAATAAATACTGTATATATGTTAATCTTGAGCTGAATCCTAACTATGGAGATAATGTCCCAGAAGCTGTAGATATAAAACCCTTGAATCATAAAAAAAGGGAGGGGAAGGGAAGGGATCGGGATTCCTCTGTTGTGATCTGTACTCACTAAGCTGGAATTACTAATAAAGTCATACTTAATAATCCTGTCATGACAGGATTGTACACAGATGCTGAGAAGAAAGTCATGCTAAAGTTCATGGCAATGAATATTAATTGTTTCTGTTTGATTCTTCTCCAGGAAGATTTGCATGTTTTATCCCTAGTATTTTTCTCTCAGTACAGAAAGAAGTTGTAAGGGAAATTATTTAGCACAGATTCCTCAAAAAAAAAAAAAAAAAAAAAAAAAAAAGAGCAAAATTGTCTGATTAAAACCTTCTGTTGTTCATTTGGGCTTGCATAATGTGGGTGGCAGCACTTGGGGGCTGGTTTGTTGCTGCCTTAAAAAAGATCTGCCTTTTACAAATGAGAACACTGTTATGTGACAACACATGGAAAGATTCAAATGAAGACTTAGTACTTATAATTTTATCATTAAAATTATACATGAGTACAGCAGAAGTCATGTTCACTTGCTGGGCTGACCATTTTTATTTTATCTCAGAGAGAAATTTCAATTCCTTGCCCTCTTCTAGGCCTTTGCATTGGTAAAGGCAATATGTATTAAATCTGTGGTGAAAATGTCATTTATTTATTTTTGAGTAGTGAAGGCTAATCCTCAGTGTTCTGCTGTAATAAATCACAGTTTGTCCTACCAGCACACAAAGACAATGGAGAGACTGGATTAGTTACATGGATATTGTCCAATTTTAAGGTTTGTTAAGCATCCTGAAAGAGGTAAAACAACTTTGGATCAATGTCTGCTTTTCCTCTCTCTTTTACCCTAATTTATTGGTGAAGGTATTCAGTAAGGCTAGCAAAGCCTGAGAAGGAATCCTCACAATTCTGTTGTGCCTCAAACTATTTTTTCTCCTCTGTGTCTTGGGAAGGCCAAAATGCCTCTGGAGATCACCTGTGACCTTTTGTTTGTGACAGCATTGCAGCTCTAAGCTTATGAAGACATTCTAGATACTGAGACTTGGACAAGTTTTCTAGTTTGAGGCAAGGTTTTTAATGGGCAATTTGCCTTCACTTCTACTTGCAACAACACAATGAAATTTCTTTACATTCATCTTCCTTATACTGAGAGCTCAAAGCAAATCTCCATTAACAAAAAGACCCCGGGGAACCAGGGGAAGTACAACAGATAGGGGAACCCCAAGAAGATTGCTAATGGAGAACCCTGACTGGGGTTGCTATCAATGGGGAATGATCTAATTCTTGTCATGGTGAGAAGTCCACTGAAGCAAGCCTAAGATACTCCTTCCCCATATGCATACTGAAAGGGGCTGTGTACAGGCCGTAGGCACCTATCATGGGATGCAAGGGGAACAGAATTTTGGGAATATTTAACACCTATCATAGGATGTTTAGTGAAAGGATCAAAGGCAAAGAAAGGAAGGTGTCAGGATGTCCCTGAGAGAAACAAGCTTGGGAAAAGTAAGGGCAAAAGACAAAAGGGGGGATATAAACAGACTTGAATATAAACTAAGACTGATCTGTACAAGTGCCTGATCACTGGAAGCTCCACAATATTTTCAGTAAATCCCAACTATCTCTTTTGTGGGTATATATGAATGCCAGGGAAATTCAGGCATGACTAGTTGATGCTAGCTCTGGTTACTAGCAGCTGGAGTGGAACCAGAGCCTCAGAGCCCTGAGGGCATCAGGTGCCAAGTAGTCATGAAGACATGGTACTCATGGAATGTCAAACTTTGGCTTCTGGAGAGACAATTAGTTTGTATATATCCCACTGATAGACTCTGATCCTGCTCAGTCGAAGGGGAAGAAACAGAGTTGGCCTATCCGCATTGTTCATATTTGTGTGGATTTGCTTTTGTTCAGGTGAATGCCACTGTTTCTTGTCTGTACTGATCTGTGTGGCAGGTCATTTATTTAAAGTGTGTATGTGGAGGTGTACATGTGCTGTTTTGGCCTCAGTTTTGAGCTGGGGACATAAAACTGCAACAGTCCTGCAGACCATTTTGCTCAGCAATATCTAACACAGAAATCCTAACAAATCTGTGTGTGTCAGCAGATTCAGATCCAATTATAATCTAAATACAAAGTAAAAAAAGAAAAAATAGTCACATAATTCCCTTGGAATGTAGTTTAAGCAAAGGTATTTGTAACTCAACTGTTTCAGTTTCATATCTAGACTCTACTCTGGTGATTAAGTGAAGCAGGAATAATCCCATGATGACCTGCAAAAAACAAAACATGTTTGTTTTTTGTTGGTTTTTTTTAAGTTGCACATGACTTCTCATAAGCCAACAGTTGTTACAGATCTGCTCAAAATCTAGAAATTTCTTTTATAAAGCGTAAATAATGTTTGAAACATTCTTAGCTTTTTCTTGTTCCTGTTGTGTTGAGCTCATGGAATCTGGGGGTCATGTTACCAATATGTTTTTAAGCTGTGTGCAATTACCCTTAACCCCATAAAACACTGCACAGCAGGAGAGTATTTATGATCTGTCACAATGAAAGCCACTGTCTTATGCAGCCCAACAGGAATCCAAGTATAATGCAGTGTTACAAAGAATATGAAGGTACGATGTAGGGATAACATATTTAAACATCACATTACTGTGCCTTTGAAAATAGCTTTTTTCATCCCCTTTTTTCCACTCTCAAGTTAAGCTGCATGTGTCCTCGGTGGGTTGCTGAAGTAGAAATTTTGTTTACTACCTATTATTTTCTTAGCAAAATTATCATCCTGGATCACATTATTTTGAGGGATTATTAACCTTAACTACTGAGATCCAAGGGCACTTTACAAGTTATTGCTCACTTAGTCCTCATGATGTCAGATAATTTGTTTTGAAGATTTTTTTCTTTTAGGAACAACCTATCACGTAGTTCTACATTAACTTCAAATTAAGTCTTCATGCAGTTGAAGTTGTTGAGGTTGTATATAATGAAATGGATATATATTCACACCATGTGAAAATAAGAGTGCCATTAAAGTGATGCAGCACATAAGAAAATGTTACTTTGTTTGGTAGCAAAGCCCTTTCACAATATGGCAAACAAATGTCAGTATGATAAATGCAGAATTTTAGTGTCATTTAATGACTTTTTGAAAACACCACATCACTTTTTCCCCACAATATCACTTTCATTGCTCCAATTAGAAATGTGAACAGTATTAAAAGTGAAAATTATAAAAATAAAGTGGAATATACTCTCAATTTCTTTTCCCTCATGTTGATTTTATTCTGCTGATGCTTTCTCTTTCTCTCTGTTTGCAATCTTGCCAATTTTCAAAAGTGATTTTTTGGCTCTTCTTTTTTTAGTGCTTCGTATGAAACACCTTTCATGATGGTTTTCATAGGATCACTGAATAGCTTGGGTTGGAAAGGACCTCAAAGAACATCAGGCTCCAACACCCCTGCTGCAAGCAGAGGTGACCAACCTCCATATTTAATACTACACCAGGCTGTTCAGGGCCCATCCAACCCTTGTTTTATTGACCACTTTTTTTTCTTTTTTTTTTTTCCCCTGGGATGATAATTAACATTCATCCTTTTAAGCCTATCATTTTAAAATTGTTAACTCCGAATTATATAATATTCTTTGAGGATCAGGGTCTGTAATTATTTTCACATCAGTTCTACAAACTTTTTGTAATGAGTACTTCTTTATGCATTTGTCTGGAATCCATCATACCCATGATTAATATCATGACTTTAGCATCAGAACGTATCATATAACTGACAGTTTGCCCAAGCTGTCAATGATTTACAGCCAAACAAGTAAATACTCAAAAATGCTAAGCACTCTCTTTAATTTACGAGGGGATAGAATATCTGTTAATGATTTTGTCTCAGCTGACTAACAACTTAGATCAATGTCAGCTGTCACTTGATTAATTATGTACATAAGGCAGCTGATCACAGAAAATTTCCACCTTTTCCCCTCAGTATTTGTATTTGCTCTTCACAATTAGTCATAGTCACTCAACAGCTGTGTATGATGGAGTCAGCAAAACAAACATTAGCAGGGTGTTAAATACTGGGTAAGATAAATTGAATTTGTTTAGTGCAATTTAAAGAATGATAATGAAGACATCAGATTTTTGAAAGTTAAATATATATCACTTTGCTAACTTGAGAGACATGACTTCTTTCCCTTAAGAGGTTGTTATGTAGCCTTTAATACATCATTATTTTTGTTGATACTTACTGACTTTGATCCTTGCCTTTGCTAATAACATTTTCCCATCTTTTTCTTAATTATACCTTTAATTAATTTAGTAATGTAAAATTCAATATATATTTTTTTTTACCCTGCATGGACACTGTGCATAAAAACTGCAGTAGGTGGTCAGTAGCAAACCCCAGCATGCATTCTGTTACTGCAAAACAGTAAAGTAGCATTTTACAGGTCACTTTGGCCTAGTATGGGTAGCATTATTCAGAGGCTCTTTGTATTTACTGTTGGTTGCATATGTTTTCAATCGTTAGGAGACAAAATATAGGTAAGAATATCAAAGACTTCAGTGCTTGTATGTTATAGCATTGCAGTAGTACAGCTAAACTGCATCCTGTCCTGCAGACAGAGCTTAGGTGTTTGTCCATATTCTGCAGAGCTCATTTCTGAGTTCCTCAATCCATACTCTCAGTAATCTGGCTAAGAGAAACCTCACTGCCTTTGACCACAGAGTTTTTAAAACTTTTTCTCTGAGAATTTTGTGTTCTCCTCAGCAATCTGGCTGAACAAATAGTATGATTGATCTGGTTTGGTACACTGAGTTTTGTACAAATTTGTCACTAGAACTGAGCAGTGACTTGTGGCATGTGGGAGAAAAAAAGTTGTGTCGTATTTTGGAGCAGTGAAACAGCAGCAGTTTACATATGTAGCAGAGATGCTAAGTGATGGCCTGAACAAGTGACTGAGCACCTGGTGTGAAGGCAGGGCCAACTCAGGGGAGCTCGGTACATGCAGTGCACCTGAGTGACCAGAAGGGGTTGGGCCAGGATCCCCTCCTTCTAAGGGGCGGTAGTGGAGACAAGGGCATCTTGGTGGAGATCCCTGCCTATCTGTGGCCTTTTAAGGTTAAGCAGTTTTTTGTTTGTTTGTTTTTTTTTTCCTTTGGTTTCTGTGTCTATGGCTGCTGTATTAGAGCACATCCTCACTTGCTGCAGGCTACTCTGCTGTCATTGGAACGTTTTCTGTCATATTACACCATTACAACAGCTCTGTGAAGAGCAGACCGTTTACACCTACTGCTGTGATTTCAACCACAAATGAATTATTTGCCACTTGAATTAAAACAACACTATTTACTGTTAATCCTTGTTTCTGATTGTGCCGTAATTGCTGTAACTATTTTTTAAAAATACTTAAAACTGAACTCATAAACCTCAAAATAAGGATTGATTCATTGAAAATGGGAAACCTGCTGTTTGTTGAAGGCATAGATCTCCATATTATTTTAGCATTGTTTATTATTACTCTCCTTCCTCTATTTCTTCATTACTTAAATCTTTGTTTTCCTCCTCAAGTGACTCCCTTTCTTCAAACTTTTCCCCTTTATGTTTTAAAGCAAGTAGTAATAGAAATCCTCCAAATACCCTATACATTCCTTCATATGTTCTTCATAGCACCAGCAGTGCTACAAACACTGATAAATATTTTGAAAGTTTTTTTTCTGGCTTTGCTATTCTTTCTTTCCTGGCTGAATTTCTTTATGAACAGATAACATGAAAACTAAAGCTCCAAAATCCAATTTTTGTAGCACAGATTTGTACATGCTCTTTAAAATTTTATTTCTCACAATGGATACTGAAACTTTAAATATTAATGTGATTTTAATATTGCATAGAAAAAGACAGAAGGTTGAGCCCTTCTTATATCTTAACATAATTCCTACAAAGTAAGAACCAGTTATGTATTATCAAGACTTGATTTAGCTAGTGGCATGTCAATGAAAAATAACAAATCTGCACACAGTGCCATAAAGTGCTGAGTTACTTTTTCATTATTCACTTCAATCTCATAACTTCAGTGGCATGCAAGGCATGAAATACATTGTCAAAAATATATCGTTCAGAATACAGTGTCATTAAATATTTTATCCAATTGGCAACGGTGATCCAAAAGGATTGAGCATTAAACTGAGCCCTCTTAAAAAAAGTGACATTGAACTGTGTCAGCAATTTCTTTTTAAGTAAAGCAATCTCTTTTTCTCTCTGTCTTTTGGTGAGTAAACTAGAGAATGATTAAATGCAGAGAGGCTGTTGAATTAAAACATGAAAGGAATCTCTTAACTTTTTGCTGGCATGCAGATTTGACCTTTAATTAGCAATTGTTTTCTCATGAGGTTAAGTTAGAATATTTTCTTAGACAGATGGACAGTAAGCAAATCCTAAGTTATAAATAGATATTTAGACCTTACATATAATTAGTACTTCAAGATTTCCTCATTTTGTCAGATGTCAGCTCTTATTAAAACGATTCTGCTCTACACTAGTTTCTTAACTGTGTATCTTCTCTGATTATTCATGCTGCTTTGCCTATGGCAGTTGGACATTCCACATAGATCTTTGCTTTCCTTAACTAACAGTCTACTATTTCCTCTGGAAGATCTGTCCTAATCTATTCTGTATTAGTGACGCTTATTTGCATCATAGCTAGTAGGTTGTTTCTGAAGATTGTCTAAAGACCTGTTAAAGTCTCTCTTGCATTTGGTACAGTCAGAGAACAAGATAATGTGTTTACACAAACATAATGAGATCCCCATGAATCTCTAGTCAAGATTTTTGCAAATTTTGTGTAAAAATTTTTTTTAAGGAAGGAATAATTCTGTGGTGACTTTAAAATTCCTTAAACTTATCTTTTTTTTTTTTTTTTTTTTGTGGTAATGTGATGGATAATGTGGGAGAGTTTCTGAAAATCTGTCAGGTCACTTCTGAAGGAGTCTGTGTTGCAGCCCACCCAAGCTTAAATTACTGAATGTGAACTTGCACAAGTTTGAATGGTATTATAACATGAAATACACGTATAACCTTCCAACTTCATGGGAGGGAGTCCCTAGCTTGCTTAACCTCTCATAATTTAATGTATAGCCCGTCAGTGACTGTAGATAGAGAAAGTATAGAAACTTTGATTAGTTTAATAGCTGATCACATATAAAGATTATGTACCTAATATTCAGATTGTCAGCATACATGTTCTGTCTTGACTGACAAGTTGATGAAGCCTCCAAAGGGAAGGCTGCATAAAGGACTTCTGTCAACATCCCTCACATGCTGAATGCTCTGCTGTCCAAGATCTTTTTGATCAGATTTTCATAAAGCCAAGGGTGACTTTGTAAGCAGCTTGACTTGGTGGTGGATGTACTTTCTGCGTGGCTATGATCCTCTAGTTGCTATGTTGTTTTATTGGCATTATTCTTATTAATAAATGACATGTTGCTATTTCTGGGCTTAGAAAATCTTGTTTAGCACTTAGTAAGTGGAATAAACCCTTTTGGGGTCTTGGGGTAGAGCTTTAATTCAAAATTGTTATAAGGCTTTTTGCTTGTACTATGATTTCTGCCAGGTCAGATCTATGCTAGAGAGATTATAGGAAGATGACATTTCTATTGTTTATAGAGGGATGAAAACTGTTTTAAACAAATATCACTCCAGCTTCTGTGCATGTATCTATTGCCTATGCAGACATATTAGGTGCATGGGGCAAGGATTTCATTTCACTGCATCAGAAGAAACGATTTCCTACCTTGTCATTGCAATTCTTCACATGTTTTCAGCTTTCTCTGTTTTCAATATCCTGGTAAATTCATCTCTCCAACCTATTGCCACAGGCTACAAAAGATAACAACAAACTTCAGTTGAGATTCACACATAATGAAAATATAAAAGGTAGAGTTAATAGCCACAGCCATTCAGATGGCCCCTTTGCCCATGGGCTTTGCATGTTTTGAAACAAGCTGGGACAATGACATGATACTGCTTTTACTTCCTTTGTGGCCTAACTTGTTTGTAGTCACAAAGGGATTTTTCAACAAGAAAAAGAAACATTAAGATATCCAGAAAAAAGTACAACTTCAGCAGGACTTCTGAGCATTTCCGATACCTACTATGCTTTTCCAGTATGCGGAGTTGATTCTTAGATTTCTGATTAGGGTTTAAGCACCAGGCAAAATGACTTTCTGTAACAGTACACAGGGTACCAGTATGTGTGGTATGAGTTAAGAGCATACAAATGAATGTACTTCTATATAATCACACATTAGCTATTAAAGAAATTAATTTAGTTTCTTTGTGCCTATTCTGTATTTTTCTTTTGCAGCATGTCTTGAAATTTTGTCCTTGGTGTTATATATAAATAAGTTAAGGATTATTATACAATGTATAAAATTGACTTTCTTAAAGTAACTTGTTATGAATATGTATATGTTTACATGATTATAGATAGTGTTGCTTTTAACTAATTAATTTGCTTGCATACTGCATGATGCCAAAGCTCTTCTAATGATGGGATAGTCATATACTACCAAACAGCATCTACTGGGTTGCTGCAGCTATTCTGCTTCCCAAACAGTGATTGAGTAGGCCTATATTATAGTAGTAACTTTAGTGATACCTGCTCTCAGAAATGCTGAGTTATGTTTAAACAGTCAGGCAACAGTAAGGATATCATCTTAAATTGGTAACTGTTAAATTGTGTTCTGATAATAAATATAGTTTCAAAAGAAAACTAGCAAGCAGGGGAAGTGCTGCTTAAGTCTGGCTCCCACCTTTGGATGAAGTAATACAATGGTGACAAGAACATTTTGACTTGGCTATGGTAAGCCACTGGGATGCACGTGCTGCAGTAACTAGGTTATCTTAGTACTCTTCTTGTTCAACAGAAGAAAGATGGCAGGGCCTCGTTTTCATCCTTGAGTTACCCCAGAATAGTTGAGGTCAATGTATGTCGAATTTTTGCTGAGGAAATAGTTTTTGCATGATAAGAACAGGAAATATGGATGTCACCCAGAGTGTAATTATAGTTAATGGAGAGTAGTAGTGAGGTTTATTCAGTGAGTTAATTACAACAGTTTGTTTGCAAGAATAAAGCCCTTTTAGTTTCAGTCACAGCAGGGTTAGGCTGCTACTGAGAACTTCTGAAAGTGTTACCTGTAAGCAGTATTCTACCTTGCATATGCAAGTATTTAAGAGACTATCTATGCACTGATAGTCTCAGCATCTGTTAACAACCAAAATAGCACTCTTGTACACAATGCAATTTGCCTTCTATTTTCAATGTTTTATAAACTATCCTCTTAGACAAAAATGAGTTAAATACATAATTATTTCACTTATTTTGCTAATGTCCACAATTAAGCCTCCCCAACTCATTCTCTCATAATTTTATTTTTATTTTTATTTTTATTTTTATAATGTATTTTTATTATTAATACATTATAATCAAAATTGAACATAATGCCATGTTCAGGGGACTTGGGTGTGGGCAGACAGAAAGTAATTACCCCTTTACCCTTATTCTTTCAGCTCAATAAAATGAAATAAG
This sequence comes from Tympanuchus pallidicinctus, assembly GCF_026119805.1. Taxonomy (NCBI): domain Eukaryota; kingdom Metazoa; phylum Chordata; class Aves; order Galliformes; family Phasianidae; genus Tympanuchus; species Tympanuchus pallidicinctus. Next base: position 31,574,533 of record NW_026294802.1, read on the forward strand.
AGTTGTAGTAAGATAATAGGATTATTGTAGAGTCATCATTTCCTGCAGCATTTATCCTTTAAATTTGACCTTTGGAAGAGTTCATTATGCCAAAATTGATAGATCATCCTCACAGGAAAAAGTCATCTGGAAAACCTGAGAGCTATTGAGCTAACTAAATAAACAGCTCCAGAGATAGTGCATGTACATATTTTAAAAGTATTTGTGTATCTATCTATATGTATCTATACCCATGAAACAGGATGTGTCTCAGTAACTTTCTCATAATGATGATTTCTGAATATAAATTCAGATTTAATTGTGATGGATACTAGTGGAGTTTGGAAATAAATAAATGAAGAAGTATGCCAACCCAACATGAAGACATGTCTTCATACTTCGGAAAAAAATATTTTTTCCTTTTTTTTCTGTTCCTGATCAAAATAATAGATGGGGTGAAAAGCAATAGGAATCAAGGAGAATTGATGTGACAGCTTCACTGGAATGGAAAGACTGTGAAAAAGCAATGCACTCAGTTTGATCAATTCCATCAAGGTATCTGCTTCCAGGCTTTCAATGAGCATCAAGCCAGAATTCAACTTCAGAATTCACTTCTGAAGAAATACAGAATATTCACAGTGCTAGTGCCTTCAAGCAATTGTAACATATCCCTCTTTATAACCCAGTGGCTTGCATTAGCTGCTGCATCAAACTTGGCTATAAAGTTCAATTCACCCTTGCTATGCATAACCCAAGACATTTCAATTCTTTGCAGGAAGCATGAAGGTCATACATAGGTGTCTCTCACTTGCATTCTAGCTTCTGTAAACAAGCATATCACTGTCTAATTCACTGTATCAAGGTTACCATCTGTTCACTTTAACCTTTAAATGTTTTAATCATTTGGTTCTTATTTGAAAGTTAATCTTGCTGGGGATACTAACTTTTAGAGAGTTCAACCTCTTCTTCAGCTTGCTGGTTTTTTATTAAGAGCCTTAATAATTTTTCATTATTATTTTTTTAATCTAGTTTCTTACTATACATCTCTAAGTTTTGAGCTTAAAATAACAATGCCAAGCTGTAGCACAATCAATCAATTAACCGTAAAGGATTGGGAGAAGATTGTAAACCAAACAAAAACCTCCAAGATTTAAAATAGTTTGTAAAGTTGAGTGATCATAACTCTTTTTTCCATGCCACATGTCCTTCCTAGTCCATGGATAAACTCAGTGCTGTTTCTGAGAAAAGACAGCGATGGAAGAACTTTGAGTGTGCTGAAGTGTTGATGGGTGCCTTGAAGTAAATGCAGTGAATAACTGTTGATACATCTGAATGTTTTGGAAATAGTCTGGTTTTGGCTTTTTTTTTTTTTTTTTTTTTTTTCTAATGTAATAATCAAAAAGAATATGGCTGATAACTTCATGTAGTAGTGTGCTGATTAGAACTCCCTATACAAAGAGAAAAGAGACAGAACACACTGAACGTTCATCTGTCGACAAAGATATTCAACAGATAAACATGCACAATTCATTTTCTACATTTTTATTGCAATATTTGCTGGTAACCTATGAAATTAATTAACGTTCATTGTGAAAACTTCCTTTCACTCATTTGTAAATGGGTATTTTTTATAAATTCATGTGTACTTATTTTATAATGAATAGGTATTATTTTAAGATATTTTGAAAGATGTAGCGAATGCCTCAATTTAATTTTTAGAATGCAGTACTAATCTGCTTTTGTGCTTTATATTTTCTTATCACTGTATATAGGTTGTATAACAAATAAAGAATCCATGATTGTTTCTGGGGACCAGGTACTTCAGATTACTCTGGATGGGTAAAAACTCCTCTTACAGAAATTGGCTTATGAAATCAAGGTCTTAGGCAGATTCATTTCTGCATTAAAACTGAGTGTCTTGCAGATTTTATCATTTTAAAATTGGCTGGGTTAAGACTGCTTCTTATTAACATCTTTGCGGACTTCAGTTAAAATTTAGATGAAATCTCTTCCAGCAAAATTTAAAGCTCTTTATGATGGGGCTTCTACTAAGATTTTTCAGATTTTTTTCTTTCTCTGTTCCATGGGAAAGTACATAATTTCTGTTCCATGGGAAAGTACATAATTAAAACTGATACAGATTAAATTTGAAGATGATTTTAAAACTGAGATGGATTAAGATTACAGAAAGATAAAGAGGGGAGAAAAATATTATTTGAGATAACGAGGCTGTATCTTTGGGCTATATCATGCTTCATGCTTCATTATTTCATCCTTCTGTAGATGACATTCAATTTTGATGGGAATGACACTGGGAACACGGGAAGGACATCGACTGTGGAAAAGCATCCTTGATAGAGTGTTAGATAATTTTTTATGCTGCTCCATTTTTTCCTGTTTCTTTTCTTATCTGAAAATCAGTATATTAATTTCATGTGAACTTAACCTTTTTTTTTTTTTTTTACAGACGAATGTTATAGTCATATTTAGTTAATCATATATACATTATAATTGCAAAATCATTATGACTTGAAGGTTTCTACATTACACCAGAAAACATTTGTACTCCTTCCTCATATATTACAGCATTCTGAAGAACTGCAATTAAGAAGTGTGTTTATAGATGTCTAGCTACACTCTTTCATACCTGCTCCTGGAATCTTCAGTTTCTTATCAAGTATGTTTCATTTACTGAACTTAAATGAGTAAGCCTGTGGAACAGTGATATTACCTTTAACTGTTAGAGCTATCAAGATCAACACTACCTTTTTATGAAGAACTTTTTATGAAGTATGAATGTATTTGAAAAGTCTCTTAATACCTTGATAAATGTTCAGACTGGATACTTTTCTGTAGTCAGTAGGTAAATTACTTTTTCATTTGTAGCATCTTAACTGTAGTGGCAAGGGCAGTTAATTGGGTAGTGGGATGTGTTAGCACGAATAAAATCAGCAGATTCAGAATATGATTACTTTAGATGTATGTCTCTAGAATATAAAAAAATAAGACAACAGAAAACACTGAGAATTGGCTGGATTTAATCAACTGTTGGGCAGTGAAAGAGAGCTAGGGACCTTATGTCTTAATGGTGAAATAGGGCGTCACAGAATCACCGAATCACCAAGGTTGGAAAAGACCTACAAGATCATCCAGTCCAACCATCCACCTATCACCAATAGGACTCACTAAAACATATCCCTCAACACAAAATCCAACCGTTCCTTGAACACCTCCAAGGTCAGTGACTCCACCATCTCCCTGGGCAGCCCATTCCAGCGCTTGACCACTCTTTCAGAAAAGTAGTATTTCCATACGTACAGCCGGAATCTCCCCTGGTGCAGCTTGAAGCCATTCCCTCTAGTCCTATCACTAGTTACATGAGAGAAGAGGCCAACCCCCAGTACACTACCACCTCCCTTCAGGTAGTTATAGAGAGCAATGAGGTCTCCCCTGAGCCTCCTCTTCTCCAGACTGGACAATCCCAGCTCCTTTAGCCGCTCCTTGTGAGGCCTGTGCTCCAGACCCTGCACCAGCTTTGTTGCCCTTCTTTGAACCCGCTCCAGGGCCTCAATGTCTTTCTTGCAGCAAAGGGCCCAAAACTGGACACAGCACTCGAGGTGTGGCCTCACCAGAGCTGAGTACAGGGGACAGTCACTTCCCTGTTCCTGCTGGCAACACCATTCCTGATGCAAGCCAGGATGCCGTTGGCCTTCTTGGCCACCTGGGCATACTGCTGGCTCATGTTCAGGCAAGCATCAATCAATCAGTACCCCCAGGTCCATTTCCTCTACACAGTCTTCCAGCCACTCTGCCCCAGGCCTGTAGCACTGCCTGGTGTTGCTGTGGCCAAAAGGCAGGACTCAGCATTTGGCCTTGTTGAACCTCATCCCATTGGCTTCAGCCCAGCTCTCCAGCCTGTCCAGATCCCTCTGTAGGGCCTCGCTACCCCCAGGTAGATCGACACTTCCAGCCAACTTGGTGTCATCTGCAAACTTACTGAAGGTACACTCAATACCCTTGTCTAGGTCATCAATTAAGATATAGGACAGGTCCCAGCACCGACCCCTGGGGAACACCACTTGTGACCATTTGCTAGCTGGATTTAGCTCCATTCACTACCACCGAAACCGAAGGGATTCCCCCTACTAGCTACATGTTGATGTTTTCCATCTACATGCATGTTAATATAAACTAGTGAATAGCTTTATAGGAAGAATGGGTGAGAGAATGGGATTCTCTCAGGGACAATCCAAAGCTTCCGGAAAGTGAGAAGCTTCTGGGAAGACTGGGTCACCTTCCATCAGCAGGGTTAAGGGACAAGAAAATCTGCACCTAAACTGAATGTTTAAGCCTATTGAACTTGAGCCTGATGACTATGAACCTGTAACAGCCTTGAAGCGTCAAACTTTCCTCTTTCCCCACTGCACTCTGGCACTAAGTACTTATCAATATCTGTGTAGTGATTACTATCACAGAAATACTTAGAAAATGTAAGTCTCCTATTCTTTGTCTTAAAGGACTGAGTAGGTCAGTTCTCCCAATTCTACTTCCTTACCCTTCCACCATCAGTTTGTGTGTGATACATTTCTTATGACCAAGTGTTTTGCTTGAAGGATTTCATAAACTACAGTTTTCCTTGTGAAGCTGCAGCAAAGGCCTAGCATATCCAGTCCTATTTAATTCTTTACAGACAGTGTGGCTATTTTGACATTGTCAGTATCTTTTTTCAGCCGAGATTTTCCTTCTGACAAGTAAAAAATAGGCCATTTGAAGCTGCTAACATTTTCAGAAGTAGTCTTAACAGAATGCTACCTTCAACAAGGGATGCCTCTTCACAGCTTCTCTTTTTCTTACACCAAAACTATTTTCCAGCTGAGATGGCTGCTCCACATTCATTGCAATTTTCATTTACTTAGCTCACAGTCATGGGAATTAGTGTAGCCCTTTGAGGACTTATTCAGTAACATTTATTAGGATGATTTGCTGTGATATAAACTGCAGTTCTTCCAGTTTTGTAACATGAGGACTCTGAGCTTTCTTGGAGCTAGCAACATTGCTAGGAATACTAATAAAAGAATCCCCTTTTTGATGATTATCTTGCCCAAAATTTTTATAAAGATCTTTCTAATATCTGTAAGGTGCGGATGTTTGTGGTTTCTTTCACTTCTGTGCTTGACCTTTTCCTGATGTGGTGTATATTTGGTGCAGCAAGACAATATTCAGACCTTTCCAAGATCTTTAAAAGCATATGCATAACTTTCCATAGACAGGTGCATTTCTGCCTTTGACTGTTACTAGATATGCTAGCATTTTTTAATTTTTAGTTCAATGACTGAAAAATATGTTTAGAAAGCAGAAAAAAAAAAAAAAAGACAAATTTTTCCTGCATTTTTTCTTTTTTTTTCTTTTCCTTCCAAATCTTTTTTTCTCTTTTACTAGGAATCCACAGGGGGAATTTTTAGTTTGATGATTTACAGAGGAAGCTCTAATTCTTGGGGAAGAGGTCAAAATTAGGTATTTTATCTCAGAATAAACAAGTGAGAAGACTGATGCTCAGCATCCAGGGTGAGCAAGAAAAAATTGTCTAAATCTCTGCCCAGTGTGATATTTTTAATGAGTAAATTTTTATATTGAAATATCACAAACATTCCTCACTTAAAGATTTTGCTATTGGAGAAGTGGTGGTCTTCATATATTACCATAATTATTTATTTGGTTATATTACTGGAAGTCTACACTGTCATTTTAGTCTACTCAGTAATCCCATTCATTCCACCAAGGACTGCTGAGAACATTCACGTGGCCTCTCTCAAAGTTTAAATATTCATAATGAAAGAGGAAAACTTTCCACAGTACCAATATTCAGAGTGATCTGTGTTCCTAATGCATGTCAGTGCATTGGAGAGTGGCCCTCAAGAGTCTCTTTTGTTGACGCATGGACAAGGTCTGAAAATGATGAAGAGCTGCCAAGCAATTTTATGGTTAATTGAGAATAAGATGCTTTTGAATTTGGATTTGGAGTCTAATTTTAGAAGCTTTCAGTCACTCCCTGAATGTATTTTTTTCTCTCCACTTGACAAAGAAGGATTTTGAGCAGATGACTCTTGCCAGATAGAACTGGTCATGAAGGTACCCTTTAGAACCTCATAAATAAGACATTTATTTAATTCATTTTTAGCAATATATTTTGCCTTCTATCTATAATCTATCACATGATCAAAATGCATTTCTTTTAGAATAGCTGTCATTCTATTTTGTTTTTAAATCATAGCATTCTAAGTATTATTACAATTTATATAAAAGTGAAAAAAATAAAAATCTTATTTCACTTGTCCTTTAGAGTTTGCATATGATTAATACTTACAGTAAAAAATGTCAAGACAATTTAATCAGTATTTTCATTTCTGAACTACAATGTAGAGCTGCAAACTTTGAAATTCATTCTTTTTTTTTGCCATCCCAGTATTATATGAGGCAGTGTAGGGTGAACGAGGAACAATTAATTGGTTGTTTTCTTTTAAATAGATAATACTCTTCTATGATTTAAATTTTCAGATGGAACTTGTACCTAGAGAAAAATTTCTCGTTGCATTTTTAAGCAAGAAGTTTCAGAAGGTAGTAGAATTCAGAAGAAGCAGACTTGCAAGACTACAGAACAGTTTAGAACTGGGAGTAAATAGTTTAGTCTATGCACAAAGATTTTTTGGAAAGTATTCCCTGATTTTGAAAAACACCTACATGCCTGCTTCAGAATGCCAAAATTGGACTAGCTTATAGTACATTTGAAAAATCTTGCTTTTGTGATATTGGATGTTTTTTAAGAAGCAATTTTATATTAGTTTTTTTTTTTTTTTTTTTTTTTTTTAATTTGCTTGTTTTTTACTTAATTCTGAAGTGTTGCCAGAGTGTTTCTGCCAAAATAGTTAAATGTAAATGTGAATTCTTACAAAGTTGACTATACCTGTTACGTTTCTTCTGTTACTATTAACATTTCCTGAATTTTGTAAGATAATTTCAGAAAACAGGAACAATTTACAGATTGCAGATGAAGCATGAATATTGGCAAAATGTCCATATGTGAGGAAGAAATAAAAGTAAAATCATAAATATCAATAGTTTTATATTATGTCAGAGGAAACAATAATGAGGGCTTAAATGAGAGCATAATTTTGTGCATAAGCTGAGGTAGTCTGTCTGGAGTAGAATAAACAGATGAAAATACATGTCAGGAAGAAACATACATTGCCTCCTGCAGTTTTCATGGTTTCATATGCTGCTAATAGTTGTTATCTATCATATGTCACCTACTGCTGATTGGTCCAATAATTCTTATCTCCTATCTACATGAAAACAGAAAATTGCTCTTCTAATAATTTAAAGACTGTGTTAAAAGAATGAGATGCCTGAAATATAGATATTACTTGCTAGGTATACAATTAAATGACTTTTCAATAAAGGAATTTGATATTTACCATAACTAATTTCCTAAATTGGCAAAAGAATAACACTAAAACGAAGCATTTTACAATTGTTAAACAGATTTAGTTTTACTTTAATGGGACAAAAGCCAGATATGAAAAACTGAAGCAGAACAACTACACGCATAATCCACTGATAAACACTTTTCTAAAACTTTGTCTTTCATCTGGAAGGAATATAAAGTCTCTACTACTGGGTTCCTTATGTATTATTTACCTTGTGGCTACTGACATAAAGCAAATAGCACTTGTTATTATTTCCAACTTAGAGAAAAAAAAAGACCTCAGTTAATATGGTATCTTTTTAAGGAAGGGGAACATAAATACTTTTTCATCTGAACTGGGTGTGAGACACTAACGCTCAATCTTTTTCACATCTGCTGTGTTGTGATTAAGGGGAAAGTTTTTGTGTGTTGGTATACACACAAATGTGAGTGTATGTTTGTCATGCATAAAATGGGCAGTTAATTATGTGGAGAATACAAGTTCAAAGAGTAGTATGATCACTTTGAGATTTGAGATGAAATCTTGATGTCATTCTACCCAAGACAACTTTCAATAATTATCGTCATTACAAGATCTTCCAGTTTCCTGTCAGGAGAGTATAATTTTTCTGAAAAAGAAAGTAATCCATTAACAGAGTGCTCAGATATGATGTTATGGGAAATGTAATAGTCAGGAGGAGTGCAGTATGCCTTCACACCTGCAGCATTTCAGTGTCTAATGCATACAAATTAGTGGAGTCTGAATTCACCAACAGTTTACTCTCATGTTTTGTGCCCTTGTGAAAGATCCACCATATAGTAGTTCTGAGGAATAGAATGTAGAAGTTTTATGCACAGTACACCTTCAAAGCATCAGCAGTTGGTTACCAGGTATATTTCCAGTTGTTAATGCATTTTAACAATGTGCTTGTAAAGCTACATTGTTGAAGCAGCTATGCTGTTGATGTCTTCACAGTATTTCATACTGAAAAGTGAGGCTGATAAAAATGGGACTTTCTGTGTGTAAATATAATGCCACTGAGAAAACTATACGTGATTGTCACATTATGCAGAGGCTCAAAGTTATGCAGTAATGAATGAAGCATACTGCTGTGCTAGACTCCTTCCTTATGGCTATTTTGGCAGATTAAACAATATCTAATAGAATGTGGTCATCTGTGCTGCTGAATTGTGAGAATGATTGCTAGCTGGCTTTTGGCTCCAGGTGTCAGGCACTCTCCCAGATGGTTTCAGAGCATGCTGTGGGACTTCTGACATTCCAGGAACCATTCAGAACTGACAGTTTGCACACAATTGTTCTTTGTTGAAAACCAAGAATTTACCAGCACTGACAGTGACTGCTTCTAGTAATATTAAATTATTTGGTTTACATACAGACATTGGCTTTTGACACCAGAAGACATACCTTATTATTCAACAGGCTTGATCTTATCTAGAAAACAAAGGGAGAACAAGATGGATATCATTCTGATTTGTAAACTACTTCAGTGAATTCCAATTCTGTACTCCAATTCTGTTTTGCAGTATATTCCTGGAAATTTGCCACCTGCTATTAGTTGACATGATACATCTGTTCTACATTGTATTTAATGAAATATAAGAAGATAGATCTGTTTTCAATGTAAATTCACAGGAATGTCTGAAGTTATAAAAGAACTCTGGAATGGAAGTCAAATGCCATCAGTGATGCTAAAATGTCACACATTCTGAGCAACTATATATAGCCAATGGTGAGGAGAAAAATAGAGATTGTTGCTAATCCCATCAAGGTCATTTTAAATATTTTTAGATGAATAGTAAAATGTCATTCACATATACTTTAAGAAAGTCAAGCTGTAATACTTGTCTATTTTGTCTTTATGTTTTTAGCAATACAGAGGCTGTATATGCAAATTTTTGTGTTACTTGACTTGCCCCAATGGATATTTGGATAATTCTATTAATGGGAAAAATAAAAAGGATATATAGATTTTTCTAGACTGTTTAGGAAAGAAAAGATGTTTTCTGTTATTCACTCAACAACACAGCAATAGATAGCTGCTTGCTTATGTTCAGTGACAATCTAGTCAGAGACATCACACCTTTTTTATTAACATAGCATTGATTATTTTTAGCTGCTGAAAGTTACATGGCTAAATAAAAGTCTTATGATTAAGCAAGAGTTAATGCTTGACCTAAGGAGAAGTGAATGTAATAACATTTTTCTGAATCTTCTCATGTTATTGTAAAACTGTAATTTTTAGTGAAGCTTCTGGAGCTGCAGAAAATGCATCATTCAATTCATTCTCTTCTCTATTCAGATTCATAAAAAAAAAAGTATATATGAATTAATAACAGTTCACTGGAAAGTACTTTTCATATGATTTTACAATTACATCCTGTCAAATTATAGTGAGATAGAACCTGCTAGTTCCCAGTTTCTTTGAGTTTCTGGTCTCATTTGCATGGTTTAACAATGATACAGTAATACTAGGGGTAAAATAATGTTTTGATATTTTTTATGTTCAAATCCTATTCATTTCTGGAATGTAAGAAAATATTTAAGTTTTGAGTGGCCAGTTCAGCATTGCATTTGTGAGATATTTTTAACCTGCTATTTTCCGAGAACACTTAAGAACACCAGGACTGAAATAAATTAGGTTAAAGGATTTATGTATGTATATATATATATATATTTATGCACACACACACATATATAAAACAGTTTTGTCTGTTTTGTTCTTTTGACAACCCTCTATTTTTAATCAATTTCGTTCTTTTCCTTGCAAGCTCAGTGGGCAGAAACAGCAAAAAACCTGAGAAAAAAAAACCCAAAACACTGCAAGTATGCATTTGTGTTGCTGACTTCAGTGAGGCTAAATTTGTTTTTGATATATGAGCACCTAATCTAATATTTTAGTAGCAGAAGAAATATTATCATTCATCACCGAAACAGGCACAGTTCCTGATGGTTTCAGCAAGACTCCTGCATTCTTCACACCTAACAAAACACCATCTCAATATGCATGAGTGTTAGCATCATTAAGCAATCTTTAGTGCTCTGCCTTTAGCAAATTCCAGTTACTCTTCCCACATTTGAATACTTTCTAAGAATGAACACATTTTTATGTATTTCAAAATATCTGAGCTATGTGTCTTTTTCTTCTTATGGAAATGGCCTTTTTTCTTTGACAGGTGCAAGTGCATCATAATAATAAGATGAAGATAAATTGATTTGTCTTTGGCTTCATTTTTCTTATCTGTCCCAATAATTGGATCTCCATAACGTACCAGGGTATCTACTTTGCTACATCTATTCCACGTATACTATGATCAGATGAACTCAGCAGAACTTTTTTCTTCATTTTGGTTCAGAGGCAGAAAACATATTTTATTTATTTCTAATGAATCCACATCAAAAAGTCACAAGATCAGAATCTTTTCTATTAGATTTATCAGTTACAGAGATGCAAACACTAATATGTTGTTACCAGCTGCTTGCCACCTTTAGTGGATTATGTATGTTTTTTATAAGGTCAAAATGAAGAAATTTGTTAATTATCAGCCACAGAAATCTAGCACAACTTTTATGGGATGTCTTCTCGTATGATCTGACAATTCTAAAGATTCATAAAATATATTTCTATAAACTCTGTTTTAAGAAACAGATCTAAAAATTGAGATGTGAGAAATGAAAGGAAAAATAATAATGAGACAGTGTTGATGTTCACTGTATTGAATTTGAGCCTTAAAACTAAACAGGATGCACTTACATGGTTTCTGATAATTTTTTTTTACTAATAATGAGAAAAATATATTCAAAGCTTGAACTGCAGTTTTCCAGGTCTTCTGTTTCCTCATTCCTTGTATTATACTTCCTTTCCCTTCTCTGGGAGTGATTTCTGGCCATTGTCTCAGTTTCTTAATGGATGCATATTTTTACATTTCTTCAAGCTCTTTATTAATGTTAAATGTTCATTTTTTTTTTCTTTTTCCCTTAAGTGTATTTATACAATTTTTCTTTCCATGATCAATCCAATATTAAAGTTTATATATTTGTTCCCAGAAATAAAATGTATGCTTTAGCTGCATCAATTTTTTGCTCATTACATTGTGAATAATATCTCTAAATTCATGCTGTACAATGATGAATTAATTTATCTTTTGGTTATTTATTTTTGTTCCTCTGATATCTTTCATTACAACTGCATTCAAACATAGAAATTTGAGATAACAATCATGAAGAAGGAAGTCAAAAAAGTCATTTATCTAATTCTAAAAGAGTGTTATAGAGGACTGTGGCTTTTTGCTAATTATTTATATTCTAACCTGGTAGCCACATTTACTTTGTTGTATTTTACCTGCATCCCCCTGGATGCCAGAAAAATGTTCAAATTTGATGTAACTAGGAAGGGTAAAAGATCTAACTTTAAATCTTATGTCAGTTGTGCTTGTTCATCTATAGCTTTAATTGTGCAAGGAACAAAATGTTGTAAACACTGGGAACCTAATATTTTATCAGGACAACATACATCTATATCATATCAAGGTGGTGCTTATGAATTACTTAGTATACAGAACATGTTATCTCCTACATGTTTCAAACAGTGACTGTGGTTTGGCTGCTTAAAACTGAAATGCAATTTCCTGAACATATCTGTCCACAATGGGCCATCTGCACTTGCAAATGTGTTTCAGTAGTACAGTGCAAAACATTTTGTTAAATTATTTCCAATTATCATTGGGGCATAATTGTATCCTCTCAATCCAATGCATCTCATTGTGGTATGGCTGAGTTTGATCAGTACTTTGAAGGTCAGTTTCTACTAAGGCATATGCAATGTAAAGTGAATGTTTCCTTAGTTTCTGTCTTATGTAATGTACACTGGACAACATAAGAGCATTAAGTGCAATATAAGCGGACACAAAGGAATTCCAGAATGGGAGGTGGATTTCTTTTTTATTTTCAAATCTAAATAGATAAATTATGATAAATAAAATTTATCATATATATATATATCATATATATATATATATATGGAAATGCTTTCTTGATTGTGTTTTTGACACGCACATGACTCAACTACTGTTGTGATATAATGATGCCTAGTAAATAATGGGAAAAGTATAATCAGAACAAATTTGCTGCTTGCATTCCCATTACTCCCTGTAATTTACATATCCTCTGCTTTTCACTTTGCCAGGTCCTTAGGTCCACTGTGATAATACAAAACTGCCCTTACTTGACTTACTACTGACTCTCTTGCATCTTGTGTTGTTACTTAATCAACCATAACCAGTATCATTGCCCTACAAGACATTTTTCTCACTCCTTTCTTCCTCTATCAGCTCAGCAGTTTATGGCTCTGCTAAAGTGACTGGTCTGGGTCATAGACTCCCAGTTTCATCACTAGCAACACAACCAATCAATATATATTAATGGAAGAACGGTTAGCCAACAGCTGAGGACTTATAATGCTAACAACTGAACAAGAATAAGGTTTTACTTTGGAGCTACACTTTGTCTTTTGATCTGGGACAATTTTTCTGTTTTTGAAAGAAATCTTGAACAAAACTGTGGTTTCAGTTTTTTTTTCTCTTGGGCAGCGTGAGCCACATCTAAACCTTCCCCCTTCTCTGGGAAAGTGTGTCACAAATGAAATACAGCTGAATTATAAGGTCTTCTTTGTACTAATGCACTACACTGCACATTTACTAATCTATTCCTCTCCTCTTTTATTAATAAGTGACATGAGTAAAGTATTTAAAGCTTCCTTTACCCTGTCCTCATGACTGCCCTGCAACACTAAGAAGCAAAATCTGGCAAGAAGGCCTGCAGCTTTGTCAGGCCGCCAGCGTCTGGTGCAAATCCTTTTTGAGAATCAGCCTGGTGAAGCATGAATAAGGAAGTGCACCATTCTGTCTGCTTACCTGGCAGTTCATACAACCTTTAAGTCTAGCTCTTCTGCCTTCCTTATCTCCTTTATAAATAGTACAAGGATTCCAAATGGGCTCAGGCTCTTAATAGAGGCTCTTACTTACCCCTGGAGAATTAGCTTCTTCCTTTGATAAGACCTTGCTGCCAGGTAACCACCAAAGTAACCCTCCTTTCTCAACAAGGCTTGCTGCCAGGTCATCACTTAAGCACACAAAGATCCCCAAGTGATAACTACAGTCATTTTCTTAACTTGGTCTTGCCCTTTTTCTTCTTCTAAATTGGTACTTCTCAGTCCCTGTTGAACAAGCCTGGCCAGCCCACAGACTGTCTTTTTGTTCTCTGAGAGCATACATCTTTTCTGCTCACATTCACATCAGTAAAATATTTTGTGGGAGAGCTTGTGTGGCATGAAATGCACAGAATAAAACCAGAATGTACAGCCAGGGCTTTCAACTGAATGCATGAAAGGAGAGTGCTGCTGTCTGTTTCTTAAAGTTCACAGCACCTATTTTGTTCTTCTAAATTTGGACATTAAAAAAAAGAAATACAACTTAAATGCAAACTCTCAAACTAGACAGTCTTAATGTCCTATTCAGGAGATTTGATTCCCCATCTCACTGTACACTGAGAGTTCATTTTATTAAGATATATATATATATATTATTAGGGTATTTTTAAAAAATAAAATATTCTTTCCATGGTTTCTGTGTATACCAGCATATCAATTTACCAGTAATGGAGGTATTTCATCAGGAATAATGGCACAGTTTACCCAAATTCACTCAGATTTGTATGCGTATGTGTGAAGAGAAAGATGTTTAGCCTGTCTCTACTTTTCATAGTATTCAAACATTCATTATGGGGTATCACTTTTTAATTAATAATTAAAAATAATATTCAATATAATTTGTAATAAATGCAATTAAACAATGCTGCATGTCATGAACCTGTGATGGATTCAGAGACACCATTACAAATTACTGAGTCCTTTTGTAACATTCAGTCTGTGGGTATTTAGACAAAAGTTTCCCAGTAGGTAGTTATTGTTCTCCAACTTTCCTGAAAAGACTCTAAGGAGACAAGGCAATCCCTGTTGGAAAGTAATTTTTGCAATAAAAAACCACCAGCTTCTTGTAGAAAAAGAGGTGGAACAGTGAATTAATTATCAGCCCAATGTTTAATTTGATAAATGGGAATGCCAGAATGATTGAAGGTTGTGTGCTGAGGACCAAAGAATTGAAGTGACACGTGGAAACCAGATATTTGTATAGAAACGTGGAGCAGTTTCCTCATTTTCTGATCCCATTATTCCTCACTGAATTAATTTTGTAAGAAAGTGAAGTGTGAGCTTCTAACAAGGTGAGTAATCACCAGCTGGTGGCTGGAACTGCCTGGCAGGCAGACTAGGCTCTCGTGCATTAAGTGTAGGGAAACTTTTTAAGAACTCCCTCACCCTGCCCAGGGCCCAGGACTCCATCTGACTCCTTGAGGGCTACTAGCCCTGCTCCAGAGAGTCTTCAACAGAGCTGTCGTGCAGCTCCTCACAGCTCTACTCTTCCCAGCCATGGGCCCCATTGTGCAGGGCCAACTGGCGTTATAGCCAGGCCTGGGCCCATCCCTCCAGCTGTACCCAAACATCCTGAGTCTGCGTCTGGTTCCCCTCAGTAAATATATTAAAGTGGGTGTATGGTAATGGCTCTTGTAAGTAATATGTATTATTCTGTTTAAAAAGGGAAGTTCTTTTCTTGTATTCAGACTTGGAAATTAGGAATTGGTTGCCCAGATTCACTGGGAGAACAGCTTTCAACTTCTCTATTTAAACTGAAGATGGGTAAAAATTTTGTGGAGGTGGGGGAGAGGAGGACTCCTGCAGTGTCATCCCTTCTGACAGAGAGGAAATATAAAACCCTAAAACATATTTGTCTCCTTTACTGAGCACAGAGGTTCTGTGCCAGCTGGTGTCCTCCAGAACCAGACTTTTAGACTTCAGTTATTTTCTGCTTGGACCTTCACATCACTAACATCATAAACTCCAACTCCAAGAAGGCTTATGCTCATACCTCTCTGAGCATCTAAAATAAACATTTGCCTTAAGCAGATGTGCAGGCATACGTATACAAAGGCACATATGCATAGACAGAGACACACATACATTATCTATGCAAACTCACAACATTAATAAGTAACATAATATATACAATTTTTCTAGACAGTCAACTAACATTTTGAAGATCTAACCTAGTGGATGTATTTGTTGAAGAGTGGTTTTCTTAAGGCAGCAAATGACAGAGGAAGAAACTACATAAATCAAAAAGAATGAATGCTTTTAAGACAAAAATATTTTACCTGGTAAAAATGACCTTTTAAGTAAATTCTTGATATTTTGTTTTAGTGGAGAACTATTTACTGCAGAAAATGTTCTGTTGATAACAATAAGATGGAAGTCCTCTGAAAGTACTGATCTCAAATGCCATAACTACTTACAAGAATATTCCTTAAAAAAATGGCAGGGGAGAATTTTTAGATTATGTCCCTTGAACTAATATCACAGGGAGGTTGTTTAAATGCAGGAAATAAAACAAATTCCGGTGTTGAGAAATACTCACAAGGAAATGTTCCATAATTACAGCAACTTGCATTCATTTTTGCCTTCTTCAGCTGAGTGCTTGCCTGCCCAAATAGTCTTTTGGAGTAGGATATGTCAATATGCTGAGCAAAGGATTAGGATAGTTCAAAATTTTCACAGTCAGTTAAACTCAGATTTACTGGGTCTAATCCTGGTATAATCATTCTAAGGAGACAACCTGGAAAAGAAAAGTCTCATCTATTTAAAAGGGAAGTCCAGATATTCATTCTATTTAGAAGAGAAGTCCAGATATTCATTCTTTTGTAGTACTCATCTGTTAATATTTTGTAAACACTGAAGAAAATTAATGTGCAAACTTTAAGAATTGTTGCTGTTTACCAGTCACAAAGACCTACATACAAATTGACCTACTTTCTGTACACAAACATCAACTTAAAGTTGAGGGAGTTCTTAAGATGAAATATTTCAATTCTCCTTAGTAGAATTTTTTTTTCTTCACAAAAATTTTCCTAACTTTTAGTTTTAAAAGTGAGAATTTCATACTTACTATACAAGATCTAGACTTGAAAGACCACTGCTGATAATGTGGACTTTCAAAATGTTCCAAAAAATAAAAACAATTGCAATCCCTATGTTGCTGTGCAGCAATGCCTCAGTGCTCAGTTCAAGCCTTCCAAAAACCACTGAAGCCTGATGAAGTTACTTCAAATAGAAAAAAACTCACTTTGCAAAAGCATTGAACAAAAGTGAAAGTCTTAATTTTAGTTTATAGAGACCACAACAAATTTTTGTGAAATATTCTATTATAAGAATTCATTTGGATTTATCGGGGTATTTTTCACTGGCACTTATGTATTTAAATATTCCTCATTGTAGAAAGCCATTCTATCATTAGGAAGCTAAGTTTAGGAAAAAATTCACTTACACTAGAGTCAAAGTGTAGTTCAATTTGAATATCTAGCAAAAGTGACATTAGATTGAACACGAACAGAATACAGTCCTTAAAGAAGTGGCAGTGAATGAGGCTCATTCTTGTTCACACATTTAGTGAAGATATGTGCATATCCAGGCCTCTGAGCTAGTGGCACAGGGACACATTGTCAATATTGCTACAGTAAATGTTGAAGTGAAATGACATATTTTCCTCCTGGGGCTCTCATGAGAAGCTGATATGTAATCGTTATTGAGGCTTAATTTCTTTCCAGCTCTTAGCTGGGAGGAATGTGGCGTTCAAAGCTGGAAAGACTGCAGTCTGTTTGAGAGCAGGAGACTCGTGTGTAACTTTCAGAATGTGACTTGAATCTGCAACCTGGAAAATGCTGCTAATTGACTTTATCACAGCCCAGTGCATTCATTGGTAACTTGTTTCTTCTGCATTGTTGCAACGGATAAATATCATCAACTGCAGGAGTTGGCATCAGGAAAAATGACCCAATTTCCTGAAGGCAAGGTAAATTGTCTTGTCCCTGAACATACATTGAAAACATTCTTGGCTCATCAACTTCCCGTGAACCACTGTATGCTTGAAACTCAACTCAAATGCTACCTGTTGGGCATGGAGCTTTTATCAAATCAAACACTGCAAGACTTCTGGAGTTTTTCTTACTTGGGCAAGAAATCTCTGAAGAGAAACGTCTCTGTGGCAATTGTCTAGGGGAGCTGACTAAATCATAATAGGAGGAAACAACAGACAATTGTTCATGGAGACAGATAAATATATAATGATAATATTAATATTTATTTTTGAAAAGAATCTGCAGTAATGAAGGTGCTTCTGCTTTCAAAGACCAAGAGGGGTTAAAAAGATACCAGTATCATGACTCAAACCTTTTAACACCTGTGAGCTATTTCCATAATAGCAATTCCTCACTGAGTGTGTTTCATATAGATTTTTTTAATACTTCAAGAAAATCTTTAGAATCTCTGTTTAATCTTCCATCTGGTGTTTATAGTTGTTTTTCCCACTACTTGTTTTTCTGAAGATGAGCAGGTATCAAGCAAAAGCTACCCATGGGTAATCACTACTTTTTATTCTTGGAACACTTTGTATATTTTTAGTGGGAAAAAATAAAAGAGAAACAACATTATTTGATTTTTAACACTTCCAATACGTCACATTTTTACAAAAATATTGTCATCTGAAGTAAATATATCATGTGATGCAACACAATATTGTGCAACAGGAGATACCACAGACTATTTCTCTGTGAAAATACAATGTAAATTTTATTTCAAATAGCCAATACTTTCTTCCATTTGAAAGGTAGCCCTTGAGATTCAGATATTTCTCAGCATATTCAATTAAATATGGTTAATATTACTCATTGTTAGTCATCCTCTGCCCTGATTTTTCATTTTGAGCTCATAAATACTATCATTAGAAAAACCTTTCAAAAGAGGTTACATTTTTTAGAGCATTTAATGTGCATTTCCAGGTAGATTATTAATGCTGATGTATTATTATCCAGCACAAAGAATCATACATCAGGTATATTTAGCATCAAGCTGTTTAACTAAGATTGCTCTTGTTATTATACAATGTGCATAATATTCTTTATTATGTAATACAGTCCCAAAAGCAAAAGCCAAAGGGCTGAAACAAGATGTATGTATTTCTATCATTCTTGATTTTTCAATTTCAGTACACAGATTTGCTTCCAATAAACTTAATAACAGAATTACATTTTCTTAGAAGATGCCTGATTTTTTATTTTTTTATTTTTTTTGTTGTGCATGGAAAAAAAAAAAACCTCATTTCGTTCTCTTTTTTTTTTTTTCTTTTTTTTTTTTTTCCCCCAGACTTTATTATTTCCAGTTAGTGAGCTGAAATGATTGCTTCTGTCTCCTGGGTCTAATAAAGCAATTTGGCTCTTTAATGTGCCTTGTTAGGGTTGAAGACCAATGTCTTTCTGGTACTATTTTTTGCATTAGTGGTGCACTACCTGCTGAGTCATCAGCACAGAAACCAGAGGTTAATTTCACTTCTACTAAATGAAGCAGATAATCAGCCATCAGAGGATGGCTTCTGTGCTGTAAATAAGTCTTGACAAGCTGAGGGACAGCATTGTTCATTGCTGAGCCCTCTTCGCACCATCTGTCCGCAAATTAAGTCAAAGTGAGGATATTAATTTGTTACATTTCAAAAGCTGTACTGACAAACCCACATAGACATTTTTTAATGGCAATGAATAACTGAAACATTTTACTAATATTCCATTGAGTCATGGGTTATAGTTTTGCAAACTTCTTTTCCAACAGTGAACATGTGGAAAGTATTTTGAGCAGATGTGCAGCTAATGAATATCAAAGCAGATTCTTCCAAAGTATAACACCATGGAACACTTTTTCCTTAGGTTCGAAGTGGCATGGCACAAGAACCTGATGGCACAAGAATCTGTTGAATTTCCCAGAAATGTTATAAGGAGCACAAACTTCTAGCTAATAGAGAAGCTGTTACATGGTTTCAGAAGCCAGAAACATTTACACAGTAATTAAGTTCATAAAGTATTGTATGGCAAAAGATAACTCCTGGAAATTGCTGAGGTAAGAACATGTCTTAATCTATTTCACTAAATCTATGCGACATGAAAGCTGAGCAACGATTCAATTGATCTTACATTAAATCATCAGTTAGCTATGGAAATAAAAATGGCTATATTTTAAGTATTTATCATATGATATGCCTATTCATGTGCAACTCTATTACTCTCAAAAAAAATTTTAAATGGGTGCAAATGTCAAGTGTGCACTAATTACTGAAGTAAAAAAATAGTATGGAGTTATTCTAATGATCTCCAAACTACACACTATTAAATCAGGGATTCTGGAGCTGGAGATGTACTGGAAAGAAATGAAGACGCAAACCACTTTTATTTTTTCACTGGGAGAGTACCATACAATGACTACAACGCTATGAAATAACTGCCAAGCTATGATTAGTGAGTAACAATGCTTCCATTTCCAGATTAGGCTAAAAAAGCTTTTTAAAGACAGTGTTTTTAACTCTCCTTCTTCATTACAAGGATGAGATAAAATTGGGCATCTAAACAGAATTTAAAAAGATACCTTTTCATGTAAGGTCTTTGTATAAACACTCTGAAGTTCCAAATGATTGTTGTCTATAATTAGCCAGAATAATGGAAGCTTACACACCTAGTTTACCTGCTTCTCCTTGAATCTAGATGCCCTAACAGACAGTTGAATCCTATCTTCATATGACTGTCTTAGAACAGAGCAGTGCTCTCTAGTGATATGTGTCTTTACATTTACCCTGTGGGGATCAAAGGCAACAAGTTTAAATTAAGGAGCTAATTTTTCATCTGCTAAACTTAGATGAGATAGGAACCACCTATGGTTCAGAAAAGTACTTTCCAAGCCTTTTTAATTAATGGTAATCAGATTCTCATTAAAACCAAAGGAAAGACTGTCACTGAATTGTGTCCTTAGCAAAAAGACTTTTAGAGAGTGAATTAGGTTGTTACACTAGAGCTTTGGACAAGGTTATTATTGAAATTTCCTTCTTCAAGAAACTTTTGTGTTACTTCTTGCATATTTTTAGAATCCTTAAGTATGTGTAAGCAGTGGTAAGGTGTAAGATGTAAAGAGTGTTAAAAACTGTTATTCTTAAACAGTAGGAGAGAAAATTTTAAGTAAATTATTGTTAAATAAATGATAATTTTGGTAAAATAAGTCAAAACATCTTCTGTAAATAATAAGAAATAGTCGTGTTTTTTTTTTTTTAAATATGTAATTGTATTAAAATGAAAAGAATATGTACAACTATAAAAATAAATAATGTATAAAACTCTATGCATTGAGTTAAGTAAAAACAAAATTTTAATTATGTGGAATTAAGTCACTTCACAAGAGCTAACCTTTATCTACTGCCAGGTTTCTACATTTTGCACTGAAGCATTTGATCATGATTACTAATTGGAGCCTGAGGTTTTCACTTGGTAAAGTGATGTGTCATACACCAGTGATTTTGATTTTCATCAAATCCGGGTGAATAGAAGCACTATTTAATGTTACCCTTCTGACAGCAGTTTTCAGTACTGCATTATTCCTTTTTATTCTTCATATTTTCTGTTGCTGCCCTCCATTTAATTATCAAAGTTAAGATACATTACAACAGCCCTGTAATCTATGTTTTATTGAAAGTAAGTGCTGAAGATTAAACACAATTAAATGGACACAGAAACTATGAGAATTTCTTTTAATCACTAGGACACGAGGAACAGAAACTAGCTGAAAAAAGGTATTTGAAATTGTTAGTTAATTTAATTTCAGTTCTGCTCACCTAAGAAGTGTTCTATATGGTTTGTTTCTAATACTCAAAGAGCAGGATATTTTACTATAAGATGAATATTGAAGTTAGATCAGATATGCCTCTTTCATCAGTACGGGATGAGGATTTCTTTGTGTAAAATGAACTGGTCAGAATATGTTATTTTCTAAGTTTCAAAGGTGAAAATCCATGAGAATTGGTTTTGTAAGGTTTTATTCATCATGCAAGAAGGATATAAAGAAAAGGGCAATCAAATTGTCCTCCAAAATAGCTGAGTTGAACTGCCTTTGAAGACACTTTTGTCTGGATGTAGGTGTAGTAGCTTAGCTGATCACAGCAAAGGAAAGGTATCCTCTTAGCTTGAGAAGTTTGGCTGAAGAGCCAAATGAAAATTCTTTCTTGGATAACTCTCCACAAAAAGGACTCCAGATAATCTCTGAGATTCTTTACCAGTGGGAAGGAGAATACTCTCATACTCTCGTATATACTAACTCACGCACTCTGCCCTCTAGGTGCAAGTAGCTTTGGTTTTGATTTCCTTTGAAAGACAAGCAAAAACACAGGAGCATTTGTAGTATAGTAGGTACTACAAAATGGTGTTACATGTATTTCCAATTTAAAAAATAGAAAGTAAGCTAGGTTCCTCAGACATTTATCTCAAACAGAAGGAAATAAAATATATTCCTCAGAACCTAGAAAATTTCTTCTTGTAAATTTCTCCTTAATTGTATAAGTATTAGAGGAAGTACATTTCCTTACTTAACCCTTCTAAAGAGATTTAGTTCCATTATTTCTTAAACTGTATTTTCCCACAGTGTTTTCCAAATTCAGACTAAGAAATAAGATACAGGTTCTATGTCTTTCTTCTTTATAGTTAATAACTGCTCAATTATTATGATGAACTGAGATTTGGAAGATCTTTCACTGTTCCATAGCTGTGCCTCTTTCTTGTAAAAATTCCTTGGGAGCTGCAACCCAAAGTCGTTTGTTTGAGCTGTGTTGTTTGAGTCGTTCTGAAGCTGTGTGATGTAGTCTATCAACTGGAGCTTCCTTGGAGTCCCTCAATACTGTCTTGAGAGAGTGAGAAGATTTTAAAATTAGTCTTGTTCATCTTTATTCTCACACTTTTAGTTATATTTAATTTAACTTTTAAATGTGATCACGCTATGCAGAAATGAACTGGAGTGCAGGAGAAACAGCCTGCATCTTCATGTAAACTTGGAGCATATTTCTAGAGTTTTTTTGCTATTTCTCTCTCTTTTTTTTTCTTTTTTTTTTTTTTTGTTCATGCTTCTTAAATTATCAAGATGAAACATGAGGTTTAAAATAAATTAAAACTTAATTTGCATGCAAATAGTGAGCTCATTACCATGAGCAAATATCAGCCTGATTTATTTAGAGAGGTCTCTGTTACTATGTCTTTGAGTAGTAGCTGTTTGAAGGGCCTTGGAGCATTGTGCATGTCACTTTTCATTCAGCATAAGGTTTTGAGAAGCAATAGAAAGAGCTGTTCACATGGTACTTGGGAAAGTCTGTTCAGAACACAAGTTCTATTTTATTTTCTGGATAACATATCTATCTAGGTGTACAGCATCACTTTGCTCCAAGTAGAGCTTTCCTGATATCAATATCCTATTATTTCTGTGGTCTGGACATTAACTGCATTAAAGCCGAGGTGAGAAGTAGAATCCCAGAAGAGACAGCAGGACCATGGGAGAGCAGAAGATTGCATTTATGAAGCTCTTTGCACTTCTTTTGGTTAACATAGCAATGAGCAGCCTACAACCTCTGATAGCAGATGGAGTTACAGGAATTTCAGCTGTCAGACATAGCAGTTCTTCAAGGACTATAGACAAAAGGGCTTCCAACAAATACTTTCAATCTGTCATTTGTATGTGATGCTGTCTTAAATGAGTTTTCTCTTTATTCTTTTTGCTCTGTAATATGTATACTACCTCACTTTAAGCAACAGTGAATTCATTCATCAATTAACTTTTAACAATCATCCTTTTGTACTAACTGCATTTTTATGCACTGTTTTCTTGATTTATCCTGTTTTTATTAATGAGCCAAATGTACTCTCATTATTCTTTAACTTGTGTTTGAAATTATTCATTTTCTTTTCTTGATTTCCTTCTTGATTTTTTTAATTGTAATGCTTTATCACTATATATTAATCAAGTAGCAATATTTTAATTTATTGATGACAGAAGCAACTTTAGTGCTGCTGCAGATCATTGAAAAACTTGTGAGATTCTGCCCTCATAATTAAGTGGCTTTGGGGACAGACAGGCAGAAAAGATATACAAAGTTTTGAGGAGGCTGAGTCCTGCAGTGTTATGTATATATCACTGCAGTGTGTATACAGGTACATATATGTGCAGTTTTATATATGTATATACATATAAAATGAGAAATGGAATCAGTTCTTGATCAGTGGCTTGAAGATCTCCATGCAGAGAAATCCAGAGGAAAGCCATGCCTCAAAACATTTATCATTTGTTGAAGTCCACGTATATATAGGCTTCTTACTGGATGTCACGAAGTGACTTTAAAGCACGTTAGCAATAACTGCGCAAACATTCATCTTTGCAAAGGTCTTGCTATTTTTTGGAAGTTACAATTAAAAAAAACCAACAATAAGTTATCCCTTAATCCTATTCCTATCACAAGCAAGTGCAAACTTTCGCTGATTGTTAAGATCTAGGAAAAGCATATTCAGCGTATTCTGAAATTCAAGTGATTTCAGGCCTTTTGCTGACTTACATGGTATTTCAGATTTCAGGCAGTTAGGAAGTTAGATTCCCCAGCCTTATCTGCTGTGAAAATTACCTGTTGCTAATATAAGGCATTAGAAATATATATAACTAAAGAAATGTGAAACAAATCAAGAACAAATATAGACAAGGAAAAATAATATTTTGTACTGCTTCAGAAATAATGTATAGCAATACTAGCTGGTAAAATCTGGCTTTCTGCATCACGTGGAAATTGAAGATATTTAGTGCCATACAGAAATATCAGAGTATTTTAGGCTTTTCATGCAAACTTGAGACTTCAAGAGGCAATGTCAAATGACTTTTTTCATTCAGTTTTTTTTGTAAATATTTAGCATTAAGCATTTTTGCGTAGTAATTTTGGAGGATTTTTTCCAACTTTACACTGAGTATTTACATACATATTTAAAAAATAAAGGTAATTGTTCTCATACAAAATATATGAGAAGGTATCCTAAAGTATTTAATGGTCCTGTTGCCAGCGGGTTTCTGAATTGAGTTGGTATATGTAGAAACACATGTACACATTCATTATCTGATTCAGGACAGAGCTACGCCCAGCCAATCCCCAAGCAGCAGCCAGCCCCCAGCCAACTCCCAATGGCTTAATGGCCTTCCCCATGATGTCACAAGTGGGAATAATATTTCCCGCTTTCTTCAGTACAACACCTAAACATTTATTGAACAACTCCAGGGAAGATACTGCACCATCTCCCTGGGCAGCCCCATTCCAGCACCTGACCATTCTTTCAGGGAAGAAATTTTTTCCTAACGTCCAACCTGAATCTCCCCTGGCACAAACTGAGGCTGTAATCTTGAGACCCTTATTCTGTCTCTGCCTGAACCCCTGCTGCTGTGTAATAAAGGAAATGGCTCTTCCTTACCCAGTGTCCTGGTCTGGTCGTGGGTGTGATCCCATCAGTGTGCAACAACCAAAACATAGGTGTGCTATTAACACCCTCTTGACAGAAACCAGGACAACAATGTTCATGGTCTAATGACTCATAGGCACTCATACACATTGAGTTTCTGAAAGCAGCAGAGGCAAAAAAAAAAAAAACAATCAAAAAAGCTCTCTAATAACTCAGAGCAAGTCAGCCTTTGCTGTTCATTGAATGGACACTGACTTTGTAAGTCTTTGTAACCTTCTCCTCCACTTCTGTGTCTTCATATATCTGCTTTAAGGGATTTTTATGTAAAGTGCTCTCTGTAGTGTCATCTTTGGGATTATTTGGGCTGTTAAAGCTGTTGCTCCTGAGATTTACATCTGACTTTTCAGTACAAATTCAGAAAGATTTTAAACATCTTGACTCATCCCCATTCAGAACATCATGTGATCTCCATGTTTAAGCTGCATTTAACTGCTGCATAAATGATGTTGAGAAATGTCAGTGTGCATAAAGTTTTATTTGTGAGGTCCACAGCTGATGACATAAACTGACTTCCAAAAGTATCTGAGTGTAATGTTACTACTTTAAGTTTTGGATTGGTCAAAATGTAGAATACAGTCCTATGGGTACAGATCCTTATAAATATTTCTGATTTAACTCTGAAGCGAGAAGGGAAATATTATTGAAGGTATATACAGACATATACTTCTGACAGCAAATAATATTTTTTATCATATGCCAGCTTGCAAGGCTTAATAGAGTTTTCAAAAGTATTTGCTTTTGTTCTTGAACTGCTTTCAAATGCTTTCATTATTATTATTATTTTCTAAAGATTACAGATGACCTCTATCTTCTGATCTACTGTTCAATTCACACAACATATGGTTTCTAGTCTTAGGATGGTAATGGGAAATATTTCTACTCTCCTAAAGTATAAATATATATGGATAACACAGGCTTCTTCCCACAGAAATCTGAACTTACAATGAATTTTGACAGCAATATGTGAATGTTTGTATGATTATCAGCCTTCTATATGTTATGTTAACTGGCTCTATCATTGGAGTATGTGTCATATATTTTTGTGTCAATCTAGCAAAAAAGTGTAACGAAGTGAATTACTCACTAGAGGGATGTAAGCATCTTAAAATCCATTCAGCAAGGTATAGTGAAACTATCTAAGTTAGTACTTTCAGAGAATGATGTCAGTAGAGCACTGGAATTGCCGTGTCCTGGTAGTGGGCCAGTAATCTAGGGCTTACCACTGAATGATAAACACATGGATAAGGATTAAACAATTTTAAAGAATCTTGAAATTTGCTCAACCTACTTTGCCAGTTTTTTAATTTGGTGTCCATTTTACACCTCTGTCTGAGGTGAACTAAGTAAAGAATAGGACTAGAGGGATGAAACTAGAGGGCTTGGACTAGCTATGGGACTAGAGGAAATGGCTCCAAGCTGTACCAGAGGAGATTCAGGTTAGATGTTGGAAAAATTTCTTTTTTGAAAGAAACTTCTGGAATGGGCTGCCAGGGAGATGGTGGAGTCACTGACCCTGAAGGTGTTCAAGAAACGTTTAGATATTGTACTGAGGGATATGGTTTAGTGGAAAACATTGGTGATAGGTGGACAGTTGAATTGGATGATTTTAGAGGTCTTTTCCAACCTTGGTGACTCTATGATTCTATAGTTCTATGAATTGCAATGCTTGTGAAATTTGAATTTTAATTGAAGTTTTCTTTTTCAATATCTTCCCTTCTTACTATTTACTTCTTCATCTTTCTTCTAAACAAGAGAGTTGTTCTTTTCCAGAAAATTAGCAGATCGGCTCTGAGTAATATTTCTACTCCTTGTTTTGTGGAAATTCAGTGACATAACTGAATTAATTCACCAGAGTAAGAATAGTATATTTCAAAAAATATAGCATATTTTCAGTCTTTAAATGTTCCACCAGACAAGGAGAGGCTTAGATGGACTTCTAAGTAAAAGCAGAACAGTTAGTCACAGTACAATTCAAAATTAATGCTGTTTTGGTGTTTTTTTTTTGTCACTTTGTTGAATGTATACTGCCTCACGTAAATCTTGAGTGAATATGAGCTATTGTACATTATTCCTATCACACCTGGCAAAGTTACAGCCAAACTAAATTTCAAACTAAAGTACAGTGGAATTTTTTTCAAGACAACTGTATCAAGCTAATAAATTATCATCAATATTTTTTTAGGCATTTTATCTTATGAAGAAGGAAAAAATAAGTAGTGTGAAAAATTACCAGTCTTTAACTAAGGCCCTATCATTTTTATTGCACTCTACATTTTTCATTTTGAACTTTTCAGCCTTTGCTATAGAGTACTTTATTTGGCATATTAATAATTCACTTTCTTTTTACTGTTACACCAAGTAATTTCTCGACTGACTCCATCATGTAATGTAAAGAACAATGTATTTTCACTCTTAATTGGCAGCATACTTCAGGTGAAATTCTAGATTAGCTGTGTGAAATTTACCTGTGGGAAATATAGACCCTACCTACTGTTAGATGAAGCCCTTGCTTAGGAAGAGAGGGAGATGGGCACCTCTGAGTAGAGAGTGCTCATTCCAGGAATAAATGAGGTGAACAATCCTTTCATAATGCTTATATTTCATTATTAAACATTATTATAGCTTAAGTGACTGAACCACACCTTAGAAGACAATTCTCAGCACAGTGAATGAAGAGTTGTAGGAACAACTGAATATGTATGGTTAACTGTAAGCGTGTTTGATTCTGAAAGTTTATTATTGTGATAGGACTCATGAGGATACTGAGTCAACATAATCTGACTAATTTGTTTGTTCTGGTGGTAGTCCTTATCTATGACCAAAACAAAGAGGCAGCTAAGGCTATCTGATTAAGAGGTATGTAAATACATGTAAGTGCAACATAAATATGTGCAATATGGGTGTGTTCTCTCTCATCGACTACTGGTTTATAGAACAAGCTTAGCATGGACACTCAACCTTTGGATGGACAAAGCAAGATAAGATGAATCTCCACCTAAAGTTTTGCTAAACTTAAGTACTTGATTTGCAAAGAAGATTTGCCATACTGGAATTAGCAATAGCAGAGGTGAGAAGGCTCCCCCCTTCTGCTCAGCCCTCTTAGCACTACATTAAAGTCTTCACATAAAGAGCACATTTTTCACTTTCAAAATATACATAAGAAAACCAGAATAAAAGACACAAAATTAATGAAGTGAGCCCTGTATTTGAAGGATATATCGATTGATATATTTGAAGGATATTGTACAACTGAGAAAGAACATTTCAACCATTTTTTTCCCATATAGTATGTATGATTATACATTGAAAATCATATACTATCTTAAGCATTAAAGATATTCTTTATGACAACTTGTTGATATGCCATACACTTGCTATATAAATCCTTTACATTGACTGAACTGGCAAAGTTGCTCTACTCAACTGGCAGATAAATAAATACGCTGTGCAGACTATAAATGAATTAAAAAAAAAGTCTGGAGAATGATGTTATTGGAAGGTTGGTTAAGGGATTAATAGAATTCCACGAGGGAAGTTCACTTTTATAAACTGAAATAGATGTCTATGGCAGACTGTTGACCCTGATAAAAAGCTCTGTCTTCTGTGTTTGTAAAGCAGACGATGCATTTCTCACTTTTTGAATGTTATCAATTTGTGTATTATTTTAAGACAAACAATGAAATATTTTTTAGTAAACACTGATAATTTGTAACAAAAATGCAGTGTCTTTATCCATAAGAATTTGGAGTCATCTGGCTTGCATGAGAGAAAATTGATAAAATGCAAATCTGAATATGATTTATCTTCCTACATTTATGAATAGGTAACTAGAGAAGTACTAAGGTGTTTTTTTTTTTCTTTTTTTTTTTTTTCTTTTCCTGGGTATTATGAACATTACAAAATATCTTTATAATATCTGTAGTTCCTAATTCAAAAAGACTCTTGCCCAAAGTGATTACCTGTGTAGTGCTTCATACATTAATTCACTTCTGAGAACCATCACTGTGCAGATGGGCCTGTCCTATACTCCCATGTACCACTCTGACTGCATTCAGTATGCATCCACTACCTCTGCCTCAGGCAGATTCATTCACACTTGCATTTCGTGTACTCTGGCAAGGAACTGGCCTCTAGCATCCAAAGGTCTAATGTCTTTAAACACTCCAGATGAGATGAAGAAATCTCTCTTTCCCCTTAGCATCCCAACAGTTAGCATCCTGTCCATGCTAGTTGTTTGTATCTCAAGTCTTTTTATTTCCTGGTCTTAACAAGAATTTCACTTCTGAATTTTACTTCTTCCCAAAGTCTAAAATAACAGTTTAAATTGTTACTAGAGCCTCAAACTGATACTCTGCATGATGTTACAACATACAGTTGCATTTTATTAACCAGCTGCTTGCTGTACTGCTGTACTGGGAAAGAACTTCCCTGGCAGACAGAGGGGTGACTAAAGGTTTGTTCTTGTTTGGGCTTTACTTAGTGAAAGAATGCAGCTGTGCACACATTGTGTAAGTCTAGATCTACTCTATCAGAGCAGAACTAAGTAGTAGCAAGGTGGATCATTCCATTTCAGGTACTGGAGAAATACATCAATTTGAAATGAGTGAAAAATAGGAAAATCTCCATTTCATAAACCTTAAAGTGTCAGGTCTCAGATTGCTTTTTTATTTTGTTATGGTTTTTAATAACACACTGTCTTTTTAGCTCATGTCAGCTTGTTCTCTGCAAATAATACAGGAAAATATTTTGTGTTACACTGTGATAATCTGAACCTATAAGTCTTTCAAGGTTGAGGTGAACTGCTTCTACCCTAGATTTGTTATTTGAAACTGTATCTACCCTCTAGCTATTGTATAATCTATAGTGCAATGTTATTCCTATCAGTACTGTATTATTTATATATACATATCAATATAAGCCTTACAATTGCATGAGCTTAAACGATAGATACTATTGCATCATGCAGAATCTGACTTTTTATTAGGAATTTTTAGAATGTGTTGATCAGGGCTTAAACAAATGGACAAAGCAATAAAGGAAATTCAGTGATATTAGTGATTCTTTTACAAGGACTGTCAAATTGCTGTATCTCCCATAAAAATGTATGGTATATCTCAAAACAGAATAGGCTGAAATCTCAATTTGATTAATCTGTTGCAAGCTTATATGAGCTTTTCATCTGGGAATGAAGTTTCAGGTATTTGTTATTCATTACATCTATACTCTCTCTAGAATTACTTCATGTATGTTGCTTGATATTACAGCTTGCTTTCTGTTTCCAGACAAGATATACAGTTAGAGAATAAATCAGAGAAGAAAAACATATGAATCAGAAGTAGCCCTTAACCTTGCTTTTTACATGGTAGATTTTTTGTAGTTAGAATAATTGAAGCTGTATTAAGTAGGGAAATCATTGTGGACAGGCTGTATTACATTTCTGAACCCAAGCAACCAAAACCTTTTAAGAATGTCTACTGTTCCTTGCATGTGGCAGAAACAAAAATAAGGTAAGCAAAATTAAGTTCTTAAGAAATTCATTTGCAAGTTTTCATTTTTCCTGATTGTTTGCCTATGCGCTGCTCAATAAAGCAAACCAGAAAAGAAAATTATTTTGTTAAAAGTGTCAAGGACTTTGATCCTTTCTGTTCATTTTATGGAACAAAATATCTTTTTCCTTTTCCCCCTCTCTCTATCTCCTTTTGTGAGGCACAAATAATTTTACATTTCTTCTAGGTTGTTTCTATTTTTCTGTTATTAACAGAGTACATCTGTACTGTATCTACATTGGTGGTGGTAAAGATAGAGAGAAACCCTTTGAAAAGCTTAGAGAGAAGTCTGTATTATAGAAATCTATTTAAGTATTTTGGATGAAACTGTTCATTTTCTGCAAAATGTAGATTGTATTATATTTATTTTGTATTTTCTTTTAGTGTATAGTATTACCAGCAAATAAAATAAAGTGTTTCTTTATGGAAAATGGGTGCTTTAGTGTTGCCATACAGATTTCACACTTACAATTCTGAAGGATAAGCAAAGCCATTTGACAGTGGAGTGATTCAGAGCTGTGTGATGCTGTGAAGGTGTGACTGCACCCTGCCAATTCCTATTAAATTCATCTCAGTACAGCAAACAGTCACCTCTGTTGTACATTAAATGAGGGTACAAACAGACTGACAAAATCTGGTAGTGTATTACATCCAATTTGGGATAATCTTACACACGCTTATCCCTTCTTTTAGGATGCAGTTTAAAATGCTCCTACACACTTCCTATACACCACTTCAAATATTTAATGAAACCATAGTATAGATTACAAAAAAAGTTTTGCTGAATCTCTTCCATACATCCCATTTTAATGAATAATATGGAGTACGAACAGGGTTTGGGAGATAAATGAAAGGCACAGGGTAACATTTTCAAGAATTACACTTCCAAGCCAGCAGTATAATTTCAGTTTGCAAAGTAGCAGATCTAAGTATTTGTATCAGTGTAGAAGCAGCAGCTTGTCATGAGCTAACCGCATAAATATTTACTTGTGGCCTTGGATCTTTTACAGGCATTATTTCACATTTCACAGGGCAGTTGATGGACTAGAAAGTGAGTTCATAAACTTCAAGCAGAGGTGGAGGATATTAGGCCATTATAAGATTGAATATTTACTTGCTGAAAATAACCTTTTTCTCTCTTTGTTATCAATATGTATATTAATACAGTCTTTATCCTGGAAAACGTTTCCTAATCTCTTCTCCCTATGGCTTGCATAACTGTGTCCTAATGTCCTAGATTTAACCAACTAAAAATTTGACAGTGTGCCCAACATTCACAAGGTGGGGCAGAAGCTTTGTATCCAAGAAGTAATAGAAAAAAAAACCGCAAAATATTTTCTACTTGTGATACAATATGCCCTTTATGAGGTTTGTAGGTCATACTAAATACATATTTGTTCAAAGCATAGATTCTGGACTCTGATGGGCTGCTGTTACAATACATACGGTTAACAAAACTGCCCTTCATGCTATTCAGAGGTAGAACAGAAAGCCAAACCACATCTTTCAGCTTTCTGGGGAAATAAGACCATTCTTGTGATTAAGTACTTGATTAAGGCCATTCTGGTGACTACATACTTGATTAAGACTAGTGTGATGTGTGGCTGAATTCTTTCATGCCTTTTATTTTTCTGCTTAATTTTAATTGCATGCTAGTACATATATAGTATGTACAGGGAATGGAAAACATAAAGATATAAGGTTCCATAAGCATTTCAAACATGTACTCATTATAGATTTTTCTAATCTTGCTTTAATAGTACTCAGTGATTAAAGAGAAAATGTGTGTGTGTATGCATGCACATTTAAAAGTTATGTGTCCTGCCAGCATCTTGTATATTAGAACTACCAGTTTTATGAGCTAGGTATTTATTGGTGGGCACTAAGAGTCAGTAGCACAAAAGAAAATAAATAGACTTTTCCCTACTGTCCACATGAACCTATAAACTCAGCATAAACTAGTAAAATCCTTCTCTGGCAATGACATCAACTGATAATAGTATTTTCATCTGCTCTATATTTCTTTCTTTTGGCTATAGGTTTTGCTTATGTTGCACTCTGCTACGTGGGAGAGATGTATATCATAGAAAAAAGGGTATGAGACTAGCAGCTTCTCACCCTCATTCCTAGGAATGAATGCCTGTTGCCAAAGCAACTACAGAGATATCTAAACCCTGACGTGATTGAGGAAATGGTGTGAGGTGAAGGAAAGTGTGGCAATAATGTCTAAAGCTGACACACTGACAGTTCCAGAGCTTGAGCTGGTATACACTCTATGTGAAATATCATCCTGAGACTAAAACCCCCAGATGTAGATTTTGTACCAGAATAAATACTGTCTTTTTCAAACTGTCATCCTATCTCTGGATTGTGCCTTTTAAGTTCTTCAGCGTCCTGCTCTTTTTTATTTCTTTTGCCTGTTTTCATGTTTTACTCAGGTAGACCATCAAGTCAAGTGGTGTGATGAGGCTAGAAATATCTGGCAATTAAATGAAGAAGGGAGAATTACATTTCTTATTGAGTAAAAACATGGATGAATACCTTCTCCTAGACGCAGAGTAACAGTCTACTACATTTATCACTTTCCAGATAAAAAAAAAAAACAGGTGAAATCCTCAAAATGGAGCTCAGTATCTTATAGGAAGATCATTCTGCACTCCAGTTGAAAATACAAAACGTAATCACAAAGTAATGAAACTGTTGTGTGTGGGAGGTAAAGGGATCCACGCAGATCTGATTACCTGCATAAAGTCCATTTTGTTGTTCTCAGGTTGACTATCTGACTGCAGACAAATGTATCTTAAAATATTTGGGAAAGAAATCATAGAATCATAGAATCATAGAATCACCAAGGTTGGAAAAGACCTAAAAGATCATCCAGTCCAACCATTCACCTATTCCCAATAGCTCCCACTAAACCATGTCCCTCAACACAACATCCAGCCTTTCCTTGAACACCCCCAGGCTCGGTGACTCCACCACCTCCCTGGGCAGTCCATTCCAGTGCCTGACTACCCTTTCTGAAAAGTAATACTTCCTAATGTCCAGCCAGAATCTCCCCTGGCACAGCTTGAAACCATTCCCTCTAGTCCTATCACTAATGACATGAGAGAAGAGGCCGACCCCCAGCTCACTACAACCTCCCTTCAGGTAGTTATAGAGAGCAATGAAGTCTCCCCTGAGCCTTCTCTTCTCCAGGCTGAACATTCCCAGCTCCTTCAGCCTCTCCTCATATGGCCTGTGTTCCAGACCCCTCACCAGCTTTGTTGCCCTCCTTTGAACACGTTCCAGGGCCTCAATATCTTTCTTGCAGTGAGGGGCCCAAAACTGGACACAGTACTCGAGGTGCGGCCTCACTAGAGCTGAATATAGGGGAACAATCAACTCTCTGCTCCTGCTTGCAACACCGTTCCTGATGCAAGCCAGGATGCCATTGGCCTTCTTGGCCACCTGGGCACATTGTCGGCTCATATTCAGCCGAGCATGAATCAATACCACCAGGTCCATTTCCTCTACGCAGTCCTCCAGCCACACCGCCCCAAGCCTGTAGCGTTGCCTGGGGTTGTTGTGGCCAAAGTGCAGGACCCGGCATTTGGCCTTGTTGAAACTCATCCTATTGGCTTCAGCCCAGCTCTCCAGCCTGTCCAGATCCCTCTGTAGGGCCTCGCTACCCCCAGGCAGATCCACACTTCCAGCCAATTTGGTGTCATCTGCGAATTTACTGAGGGTGCACTCGATGCCCTCATCGAGGTCATCAATAAAGATATTGAAGAGGACAGGCCCCAGCACCGACCCCTGGGGAACACCACTCACAACCGGTCGCCAGCTGGATTTGACTCCATTCACCACCACTCTCTGTGCCCGGCCTTCCAGCCAGCTCCTTACCCAGCCAAGAGTGTATCCATCCAAGCTTCGGGCTGCCAGCTTCTGCAGGAGAACGCTGTGGGAGACGGTGTCAAAGGCTTTGCTGAAGTCTAGGTAGACCACATCAACAGCCTTTCCCTCATCCACCAGATGGGTCACTAGATCATAGAAGGAGATCAGGTTGGTCAAACAGGACCTGCCCTTCATGAACCCATGCTGGCTAGGCCTGATCCCCCGGTCACCCTGCACATGCCACATGATCTCCCTCAAGACAATCTGCTCCATAACCTTCTCTGGCACCAAGGTCAAGCTAACAGGCCAGTAGTTCCCCGGATCCTCCTTATAACCTTTCTTGTAAATGGGAGTCACATGAAAAAAAAGAAACACAAAGAAATGTATTTTGAGAAAGACAACCCACCAACTGCTTGTGAAAGGACAGAAAAAGGAAAATATGGACTGATGCTTGATAATTTCACTACAGATAAATGCCAATGTGCATTTCCAAGGACACTTACGCCACATGATCTTCCATATAGGAAGTAAAAAATAACTGAGAGAAGGCACTGTCCAGATGTCTGTCATTTAGAAAGAAAATGCTGGGTAGACAAAAAATGTCTAGAGATTAAACACAAGGAATACTAGCACATTAGATGGAACAGCAAAGTTCAATCCCTGGTTAACACCAGTGTATAAATAGATAACAGAACATGAATGTGAGCCATTTACTAATACAAGAAGTTGGGAAAGAATGCTAAAACACACAACCTGAGTTATAAATCTCAAAATGGCAGTAAGCATTGCACATTTTTTAATCTAAAAGAGCTCGTGTATTGATTTATTTTCTCTTTCTGTTTCATTACCTTATCATTAGGGAAATTTATCTGTGATGAAAAAAGGAAAATGAAAATGTTTATACAGAAGTACGTTCTGTATTTTCAGCCATTTGCCTAGAGACTAGAATCTCTGTTCCATGATTCTTTATTACTCCTGTCCAAAGACCATCCCTTAGGCCAACCACCGAACACAGATTCTCAGAGTTCATATAGGAGATAAACAGCACTTAATATCAATTAACATCCTTACTCACATGCTATTACCCTGTAAGAAATGTGGCATGATATCTGTGTCCAAATCTGTGCCCAATGTTACAGAATATTTGAGGGAGTTTTGTGATAGTTTGTTGTGGTTTAACCTGGCAGGCAGCTCAGCACCTCACCGCCTTTAATTCAACCTCCCTCTGCCAATGATATAATGGAGAGGGCTGGAAAAAGTAGAAGTCGTGGGTTGAAATAACGACAGTTCAATAAGACAGAAAAGGAAGGGATAATAATAATACACAAAACAAGTGATGCATAGTGCAATTGCTCCTTATCTGCTGACCAATGCCCCCAAATAGTCCCTGAGTAGCAGCAGTACTCATGGCCAACTCCCCCAGTTTTATTGCTGAACATGACATTATTATGGTGTGGAGCTTTCCTTTAGCCAGTTCAGGTCAGCTGTACTGGATCTGTCCCATCCTGGCTCCTTGTGTGCCCTCATTCCCCTTGCTGGCATGGCAGTGTGAGAAGCTCGAATGTTCTTGCCTCTGTGCAACACTGCTCAGCAACAGTGCAAACATCAGTGTGTCATCAACACTGTTCTTCTACTAAATCCAGAACACATCACCATACCAGTGACTATAAAGAAAATTAACTATATCTAAGACAAAACTAGGATATTATTTTCAAAATTTCTGCTAAACTCACACTCCTGGGTATATTCAGTTTAGATTAATGGGAATCCAGTTGTACTCATTACATGCTGGGAAAGCACATTATACCACTGGAGAATTTCCTAAATGCCCTGAATAGCCTGTGAAAAAATAAACTATTTAAGATTTAAAAAAGAGTAAGTTTAGTTAGAGAATTTCAGCAAATAAAGAGCGAGGTTGAAATTATTGGATAACAGAAAGAAACAAAGAAATTCAGAGAATTTCAGAAATATCAGTGAAGGATTATTTGTTCTGGAAATGAATTCTAGCAAGATCACCTTCACCCTGTAAAGTCTCATCTCTATCCTAACCTCCAATGGAACTTGCCAGCATGGTCTACTGAATGTATTTATGAGAATCTTGACACTTAGACAATTTGGTTTTTGAAAAACCAAAAATCATAAAACCATGACATGTGTTCTCATATATGTAATGTCATACAACATGAAGTTTTTACAAGTTGTACTTGAGAGACAGAGGCTTCTGTACCCCATTAAATTTTGAATGTAGTGTAAAGAAAGTTTTCTGCAAGAGAAGCAAGGTACTTCTTGTGCACACCACTGGCACGTTTTTCCTCTGAGCAGTTCTGGCTAGTGAAGCAATTAACTCATTGCTTTGGAAAAGAAAATACAATCTAACACAAAGCTCAGGATTGAATAAACTCCTGAGACCCTGTCTTGCCTTACTTTCTTATCTCTTTCACATTTACAAGGCAGAAAATACCAGAATGTTCATATTATCACAAAATGAACAATAAATCCTTCATTTTTGTTAACCACTTTGAATTATTTTTTCTTCAGCTGTATATGTGCTGAAGCCAGGACAGATAATCTCTAAATACATAACAGAGTTTAGTGTCTTTTCCTTTACAGCAATGACAAGGATGTAGACGAAGGCTTAAGTCTACATAGCAATGTCTCTTTTGTCATCACGGGTTTGTTTTCCACTGTCTTAGATCCCTTTAGGCTTGGTATTGTGCTTGGTTTATCTCAAATGAGAGTTTAAGTCAGTGTAACAAAAGAAACTTATATTTTAAAAACTGTATTTAAAAAATATTGCTAGATGCTAGTATGAGAAAACTTAAAAACCAACAAACCCACTAAATAATAACACATCTAAAAATATTGGAAGGGATGTGAAACACTCGATATTGCACTGCTTGCATATTTGTTTTTGATATTGGAAACAATATTAATCAAGGAGGGTGCTACATGAAGACAGAAGAGTTAAGGAAATTTGCTTTTTATATGGAAATTCATTTCTATTCATTTATCTTCTGCATCCTAGTGTGAGAGAGTTCCTAGAGATAAGTTGATTGAATCAAACTTTGCAAAGGCAGTCACTAATTGTGTGTTTGGGTATTAGCTGTGTGACCAACTTTACATTCTCTACCTTGATTTGCATAATTGCTGAGCTTTCACAGTTGCAACCAAAATCCCTGAGGGTTGAGCTTTGTAAAAGTTCTGTGCACGAAGTAAAGAAATCCTAAATATCTCAAATTGGGTATATGAAGTTAGTGAAAACTTTTGTATTTTCTTTTTTTCCCTGCCTCTATAAAATGGGCATATTAATTACAGGAGCTATAAGATAAATTTATATTCATGAAGCAGAACTACAACAATCAGAACTGCTCTAAGAAACCAGGAAATAATAATTCTCTCTTCAGATCTAAGTTCAAATAATATGTCACAAAAATACATGGTTTATGAACAATAAAAGTAGATCAAAATGCTGCATTGTTGTACATTAATTTAATATCATTAATACTGCTCACTGAATGAGATAAAAAGCCTCTTGAAATCCCTGAAAAATCATAGAATCATAGAATCCTTAGTGTTGGAAGGGACCTTTAAAGGTCATCTAGTCCAGCTCCCCTGCAATGAACATGCACAGCCAGATCAGGTTGCCAGGGCCTGATCCAGCCTAACTTTGAAGGTCCCCAGAGGCAGGGCATCAATCACATCTCCGGGTAACCTGTTCCAGTGCTACACCACCATCACTATAAAAGACTTTCTCCTTATGTCCAACCTAAATCTACCCATTTTGAGCTTGAAATCATTTCCACTTATTCTATCACCACAGACCCTGCAAAAGAGTCTATCTCTTTCTTTCCTGTAGTTCCCCACTAGATACTGAAAAGCTGCTATCAAGTTACGGTGAAGTTTTCTCTTCTCCAGTCTGAACACCTCAGCTCTCTCAGCCCGTCCTTGTAGGAGAGGTGTTCCATCCTTTAGATCATTTTTGTCATCCCCCTCTGGATACATTCCAACAGGACTATGTCTCTCCTGTACTGACTTCACATCTGGATGCAGTACTGAAGGTGAGGTCTCATCAGAACAGAGTAGAGGGGCAGGATCATCTCCCTTAACCTGCTGGCCATACTCCTTTTGATGCAGCCCAGGACGCAGTTGGCTTTCTGGGCTGTGAGGACACATGCTGTCTCATGTCGAG
This sequence comes from Tympanuchus pallidicinctus, assembly GCF_026119805.1. Classification (NCBI taxonomy): domain Eukaryota; kingdom Metazoa; phylum Chordata; class Aves; order Galliformes; family Phasianidae; genus Tympanuchus; species Tympanuchus pallidicinctus. The sequence goes on from NW_026294802.1 coordinate 31,613,106, forward strand.
CTTGCCATCTACCAGTTGCCACAGGTCTTTTTGAGCAGGGCTGCACCCAGTCATTTCATCTCCCAGCTTGTATTGGTAGTAGGTGTTGCCTTGACTCAGGTGCAAGATCTTGCATTTTGATTTGTTGAATCTCATGAGATTCATCTGGGCCCACGGCTCAAGCCTATTCAAGCCTATTCTGGATGACATTACATCCCTTTGGTGTGTTGACTGCACCCCATGCCTTGATGTCATCAGCAAATTTGCTGAGGGTGTACTCAACTCAGCACAGAGAGACTGACATGTTGGTAGTTCCCAAGGTCATCATTTTCAGCTTTCTCAAAAATGGATGTGATGTTGCCTTTTTTTCTAGTCATCAAGAACTTCACCTGATTGCCACAGCTTTTCAAACATCATTGGGAGTGGTTTGATGATTACAACAACTAATTCTTCCAGTACTCTGGGATGCATCTCATCAGGATGTTCAGGTTCCTCAGCTGGTCACAAACCTTACCTTCACTTACTATGGGAGGGATGTTATTTCCCCAACCCCTTCCTACCAAAGCAAACATTTGAGCAAATAATTTGCTATATGAGCAGTTATCAGAGAAGATCGAGGCAAAGAAGTTGAGTACCTCAGCCTTGTTCTTATCTGCTATTACCAGCTTGTCTGTCACTCACTAATAGGGGTATGCCCTCCAGGACTTTCCTTTTCTAGTTGAGGTACTTGTAGAAGCCTTTCTTGTTCTTCTTGCCACTTCTTGCCAATTTTAGTTGAAACTGGGCCTTGGCCTTCCTGACCCCATCCCTACACAGCCTAGCAGCTGCCTTATACTCTTCCCACAGTATTCCCTGTTTCCACTGCCTGTGCATTTTCTTCTTCTTCAATTTGACTGGCTGGTCTCAGTTCAGCTATGCTGGTCTCTTGATTTCCTTTCCTTACTTGCTACACCTGGGAATGAAGAACTCTTGTGCTCTGAGAAAAGCTTCCTTAAAGATCTACCAGCTCTGCTCTGCACTTTTACGCATGAGGAGATTTTCACAGGGTGTATTGTTCACTAACTCCTTGAACAGCTGGAAGTCAGCATTCCTAAACTTTAGCATACTAATTTTACTCTTTGCCAGTCTCATATACCTCCAGAGAATGAACTCAACCGTAGCATGATCGCTACTGCCCAGGCAGCCTCCAGTCCTAATGTCACCAATCAGTTCATTTGCACTGTTTAGTACAAGATTCAGTATTGCATCTCCTCTGTTGCAGCCATATATTTCTGGTCTCAAGCATTTATCCTTGATGAATTCCAGGAGCCTCCTGGATTGCTTACAGTTTGCCATGCAGATTTTCCAGCAGATGTCTGGGTGATTGAAGTCCCACAGCAGGACAGCGCTTGCAATCGTGGTGTCTCCTGCAGCTGGAAGTAGAAGGGCTCATCTACAGGCTCTGCTATTACATGTGGCCTGTACTGGATATCAACTACAATGTGGCTCCATTTGCTGCCTCAGTCTCTGTCACCCATAAGCTTTCGACTTGTTTGTGACAATTCTTTATGGACAGCTCTTCACATTCTATTCCTCCCCTGATGTAGATAACAACACTCCCTCCCTGCTCCTCTTTTCTTGCCTGTCCATTCTGAACATCTTGGAGCAGTCGATAGCCACACTGCAGTCATGGTAATCATCCCATCAGGTTAAATCAAACTTAGTATTTTCTGTGCTGTAACCATTTGATTTAATAATAGTTCTCCTTTACTGTCAATATCTGTATAACACTGGCAGCCCTGTAAATGTGGAAAATAACTTGGAACCAACATATGTAAGAAAAATTAATTAGTATTATGTTTCATGGGAATAAGGTTTTGTGATACTTTTTAAAAAACATCCTACAGAGCAAGACTTTGTAGTGTAGCATTGTAGCTTTGATAAGACAGGAGGAGGGAAGCACTGAAATAATGTGACTTAAAGAAAAAGCATTGGGAACATGTAAGCGAACGCTGCTAATAAGGAATAAATATCATTTCAGCATTTCACTTTTTGGTCTCTTTCCTGTTGAAAAACTGTAAGCTGTGCATATAATTAGACATTTGTGTTGCCACAGTAAATCAGTTTTCTGAGCAAACTGGTGCACCCTGACACATTAAACCCAAGCTGGCACATCTACTCTAAATAAGGATCTACTGTGTAGCTGACATGAACTTCTGATGCATTTTAAACAGCTAGTGAGAATCCTTTTGCAAGCATCCTCTACATTTTCAGATTCTCACAGAGTCTGAGTATTACTGATTTATTAGATCAGTCCTGTGCATGTACTATACATCAGTGGAACTGTGCTCGTCACAGAATTTTGCTGATGAACTATGATTCCTGTTCTCCTATTTTTCTGGTATTTGTTTTAATTTCCTGGAAACAGTTTGTGGTCTGCCTCAAATATTTCATAGACTCATTCAATCATGAAATGGCTTGGGTTGGAATGGACCTCAAATATCATCTAGTTCTAATTCATCTAATTAGGAAGGTTCACTCTATACTGCCATACCACCAGCATCTACCACTGATGTAATGAAATAGGAGGCATTTCTTTTGGAGCAGCTCTCGTATTGCAGAAATGATGTAAGAAATTTTTGTGGTTTTAATATGCAAATTGTTGCAAACATGCAGGAACATAAAAATTTTTCACTGTGACAAATATTATTTGATTCTTCCATTTTGTACGAGAGGAATTCTAAAGGGAAGATTTCCTAATTGTGATGGCGGGCTGATCAGACGTGGCAATTTACTGAGAGGAACAATGTGTACAGACATTGCTTATGTGTCCATTCTGATAATTGAGATCTTAGATCATATTTCTTATTGCTCATTTTTTAAAATATCTGTTTAGTTCACAATTTTCCAAGTGCTCAATTTAATTACATTGATTTATGAATGTTTTGATGTCTGATTAGAGCGCTGTTTAAATACAGTTGGTTCTCAAAGGTACATTAAATAAGTCTTCAATCGATTAAATCAAAATTTATTGTACAAGCAACAGCCTTTGTAAATAAAAGTAAATTTGCAATCATTACATTTAATTGCAACTGAGAAATTGAGATAATATGGACCTACTTGATTGCAGACATTGATATGTCTAGAAAATACTCTTCAAGGTTTACGTTCATGTAAGATTGGAATTAAGTTTGATAACGGGATTTGTCTTTATTTCTTGCAGTTAATGATGTCACATATAGCAGCCCTGGTATAATATAATTGGTCATGTGGGAGTGAATTGGCTATACAGATATTAGGGCAGAACCTTGCTTTCAGAAAGCAACAGGAAAGAAAATGTATCTTCATTTTAATATGTACGGGCTTTTGTTCACTTTCTGCTCTGATAAAGATTTCTGTCTGAGTTAGTACCCATCTCTTTCTTAAACAAGCCAAATATTTGTGGTGATATAGTCATTAATCTGCTTCTCTGTTAAAGAAGGATAAAACTGTTCACTTGTTAAGGTTATTAATCTAAAGAATGCAAGATGGTTTAGATATTACGATAAGAAGTTATACCTAAATATTATTATTGAACTAAAAAAAGGAAGGAAATAGTGTTACTGAGAGATTTAAGTTCTCTGCATGACTTGAAAGTTCATCCAGTGAGTATGTTTCATTCTCTGCATTTCCACCAACTCTTGATCTAAATTAGAACTATGTGGTTGTATATAATGTTTTTCTACTGATATCTCCCAGGGGCTTTGATGTGTACTGGAAATTTGGGAATCACCTGAGGTGAGTGTGATCTAGCACTAGCTTGACCGAGTGTACATTACCCTGATACTGGGGAAGTGCTTTGAATGGTTTATCAAGTTGCCATTTGCATAACAAAGGAACAAAACATTCCTCATGTGATCTAATTCCAATTGACATTGCATTCTAATCAATATGAACTTCATACTTAAAGTTCTCAAATTACTTAAGTTATTCCTTTATCCTGCCAACATCCATATGGCCTTTAAGCATTAATTTTTATCCAGTATTTTGAATGATAACCAGTAATTGAAGTGGGCATCTCCCAATGTAGCTGCAACTGTGTCCTTGTCCCGAACACTGCTTTTGGTGATCAAAGCAGCCTCCTTTGTGTTCTCAGTGAGAAAGGATAGCATATTATTTCCCTCGTGATAAGTATTAATCACCCTGTAGTAAAGAAGTTATGGTATGTGAATTCACCTGCTGGCGGTCTTTGTGAGCAGTTTATCACTTTGGTTGCTGCTATATTAAATGCTGGGGCTCTTGAAAATGAATTAATCTCTTATTTATAATTGCACATTTACATATTCACCTCCAAGACTGTAGATTGTTCAGGGTAAGAGCAGAGTGCAGTACATTTTCAGCACTCCATACTTTTTAGTCTTTTTTTGTACTGCATCTGATGCAATGAGTTTCACTGACCATGACAGATTTATTCTGGCTCACTATACAAGACAATACTCTAAAACCAAAGTGTTGACACAGAGACTACTTGCTTTAAACTAGACCCTGGCCTAACTGCCCCAAAAGTTTGACATTATTCACCTCCAAATCTTGGTTGAAATCTATTTTCAGAGTTCAAGTACAAATAGGAAATTAAGAAATACTTGGGTGAGTACAGGCACTGAGTATAGCTCTAAGATACCAGAAGAAAAATGAATGTGAGTAGAATGTTCTCAAATTAACTAAAGCAGCAGATGTGTTCAATTTAGCTGAAACATTACAAATGAAAGTTCATAGAAAGAAGATCTTAAAAAATCCATTGTATTATTTTTTTTTCACTAATGAGTTCAGAGTGTAGGTACCATTCGGTATTTTGCAAGAAACTGATGCCAACCAGTGAATCTATTTAAAAGTGCAAAGATGAACATACTGGTTGATCTCAATAACATACAGTTCAGTGAAATCACCAGCAACATTTTCAAGATACATCCTAAAATGCAGACTTTAAAAATATTAAGCCTTGGAGCCGTTGTTTGACTTGAGATAATGAGATGTATTCTTTTAAAAGGAAAAAAAATCCTTGTCACAACTATTACACAGTGACTGATAACAGAATTAAACTTGAAAGTAAGCATAATTGTTTTAATTTTTGTTTTTATTGATACAACTTCTGTAAGCAGATATACACTGAAGTCTGAAATATTTTGTTTGAAATGGAATAATGAAAAGTTAACACTTTTCTGTTTAATTTCAAATACATTGCTCACTTAAAAATCTGAAAATCATTTTATTATAAATCTCTTTCTGTTAAGGATCACCATGATTTATTTTCTATTGCAGTGTATGAGCTGCAATTACTGTGTTGAATTACATACCCTATGCACTTGAAAAATATGTAATTTAATTTAAGAATTGTTATGAAATGTAAAAAAAGGTGCAGAGCAGTGTAAGCATATTTAATAAAATCTAATAATCTAAACCCATGGTAACACAATTTTAGAATTGAGAAATTAATCAGAGTACTTCAATTAGTCATCTTCTGCTCTTTGTATGCATAATATGGAACTGATCAGTTGTCAGTAGTGATGAGAGCAGAGTAAAAGGATCTTAATGGAAAGGTCTTTGACTTAATTTGACAGAGAAGAGGGATGTAAAGGAAAAGAAAGTCTCATTAATTTGTAAGAACTCCCCATTTTGCCAATTTTTTCACCTTAGGTTGTACTCTTCCCTGCTTACTTATACATTTTTCTGCAGATAAGGAATTTATTTTTGAGCCCATCAGCAAAAGCATGTGGAGCTCCATTTGACCCACAGAGAATTGTCTTCGGGTTAGGGACTGTGGGAGGCATGGACAGCTGGAGGTGAGAACTGAAACTACTTTTCTTACCAGTCCCAGCACAGTGACACTATTTCCTGGTGTTTCCAGGATAAATATTCTTAATCATCCACACTGCATTTCCTTTGAGCAATAAGTGGTAATCTGTAGCAGTTTTTTCAGAGTTCATCTTTGAATAATCGTAGAAAATGGATAGCAAAAACAAAAATGGCTTTATATTTTCTCCACATGTAGCCTCTTATGTTGATAAAAGATTTCCTAAGTGAGAAAAGAAAACAAAAACACTCATAGAATAGAAATAATAGTGTGCTCTGAAATTTTTCTACCTACCCACCTACAAACTTATTTATTTATTTATTTATTTATTTAGTTAGTTAGTTAGTTAGTTAGTTAGGTGTCTATTTATCTACTTTATTTTTTAATATTCAAGCCTGCTATTGTGAAGTTGTCCACAAAGCTCCAGTGGAGTATATGTGCTGATTCTTTCCTGTTTCTTGTTCTACCTAGATTGATAAAATTATCTTTTTGTGGTATGCTTTTTCTTGCTGGGAATACCACCATGGTGGTAACCATCTGTAGGCCTGATGTGTTCTGTTACAGGGTTTAAGAAATCTAAATGAAGGAAGAAAACAAAAAGTTGTTTTTAATAAACATGCTGCTCACTCTCTAGTCCCAGGCACTAAAAAAATAATCTATTGCTCCCCAAAATCCTAAGTAATGAGTTTCTGTCCTCGTACAAGAAGTTAATTCTGTGTTTGTTTAAACTGATACCACAGAGCTCATACTTTTTCTTTTAGTCATGTATTAAGAGAAGTGGGAATTAAGATGTCTTTACAGTAACAGTATACAAACCTCGGCATTAATCAGGTGACTTTCACTACTGCTCTGTCTTACTATATTCTTTCAATGATCCACTATACACACATTTAACAGAGAACGGTCATCATGTCAACAGCTGCACTTTTCTGTCATTGATGCTTCCATTTGGCACACAAATAATCCATTTTCTTTCACCTGGGACCAACACCTTAATTATATTCCAGGAATATTTGCTGCTTTTTTTCATGACATTTTGAAAGAATCTTTCCTTGGACTGAGTAGCACTGACTACTTTGTCACAGATGTAGGGAAAAAAGTTAAGATCCCTAGCTTTAGTAGATGTAGATGAGTGAGAAAATAGTATAACCTCAGTCTTTTGGCTAGTATTAATTTTTATTTACTTTTTGAACAAACACTGACACTGAAAAAAAACTGAACTGTTGGAGACTAGTTAAGGCAAGAAAAGCTCACTGCTAACCAAAATGAATTCCTTAGCACATATGACTAAAGAAGAAAGTTCGTAAAAAGGTAGAGAATTTCTTGAATGCTGATGAACCTTCAGGTCCAGTAACTGTATATTGCGTAAGGTATTTCTGAATCCAGTAAAATAAAATAAACAGCACCCTGTAGACAGAACTTTTAATTACCTCCATTATGGACCCTGGTGATTATATTTTCTGCCTCTTGCTCTTTGTAAAATGGAAAGCATTTTTAGAAGAAATCTGTACCTCATGTACAGGCACATATTTTCAATCTAATTTTGTTGTTTAATAATTTGTTGGAGATGAAATGTAGTTCTAATGTCATTCAACAGCATTAATGTCTTCTTTAAAATATATATATATATATTGTACTCTTTAAAGATTTAAGACATAATGTGTTGGTAAATTTTTCTTTAGACAATGCTGCCCCTTGTCATTGCTCCTCACTGCAAACAGGGGGAGTGGATCTGGATGAACCTGCTGTATCAATGTTCTTGAGAATTTTCCAGCTTTTCTAAAAGTCCAGGAAATAACAGTGACTTGAATAGTAATTTATTTTCTTACAAATTTGACATTAAAATGTAAGTAATATATTTGTCATTCAATTCTCAACTGAGATTTTTGTTTCAGAATGGCTTTAAACACCTAAGGAGAAGGTTAAAATTTGGACTTACTGATACCATAAACTTTAAAGTCTATGTTAAGAATAATGATCACAATTTTTACAAAACCATCTTTTATGCTGAGTAACTAAGAGTGTTCATTTTAATTAAGCAACTATGTGGTATGGAGAGAAAAAGAAAAGCTATAATGAATCATGAACTAAAATTAAAATAAAGTATTGGGAAGAATGAGAGAAAAAGATCATCAGTGACTTCCTGTACCTTAATTCACTTCACAGAAGAAGGAGTAACCTAATAGATAAACATTACAGTAGGAAAAAAATGAGATTTAAGTACCTGTCATGATGATTATTTTATGTACAGTGATCCAACAGGAAAAGCTAGGAAAAGGTCATTCTACTGTGTTTCATTTTTCACGACTGAGTGGGTAAGAAATGGGTAGACTAGAAATTGCGAGTATCAGAATAGCTAACCAGAAATTACCTTTTGAATCTGAAAACCATTTGATTAAAAGTACTGTGTCAGTGATTTTCTACTGTCTATGCTATCTATCCTTTCAAAAAAATTTCACTTTGTATTTAGCCAGGGATATATTCCCATATAAATTTCTTCAAATTTTCTTCGCTCTTCTTTGTTAAACTAAACTTTATGTAAATCTGTCACAGGTTTAACTTGCTTTTAGGGTTGATTTGTTTGTTAGCTTTGACAATTTTTTTTTTCTTTTTTTTTTTTTTTATACAGGCTATACATACCTTGTGTATGCCTGAAAGGATGTGCTGAAGCCATGTCTGTGTGAAAGATGAAATTTGAATTTCTGAATAGTGTTCACGCAACTTTGTAAAGAAGGAAAGCATTTACTGAACAGCTTAGGATTTTGTTTCAGAAAACTCCCTAGCCAGCAAAGCTTTCAGCTTGATTTTCCTCTCTCTTGCTCTATCAGAATTATTGCTCTCATATTAAAGATTTCTGACTTTTAGTAAAGCAATACTCAATACCAAAGTTTGGGACCCAGTTTGGAAAACCAGAATATTGTAATTGCTCACCTCAAAGATAAATGATTAAATAGCTAATTAATAGTTAATAGTTAAAATAAGTAACAGATATTTGGCCTTTGCAAGTAGTGAACTTCTAGATGAAATTTTTAATGCAGCAGTTTGGAGAAAAAAGAGATATAAAAACTGCACATGATATGTGTATATATATATGTATATTTACAGGCATGGAAAAAATGTATCTCTCCCCTATAATCCTAAAAATGTTCACAGTGTTTCTTTCCATGATTCTGGTTGCTCTTCAAGAAGGAGGTCTTAAAGGCATGGAGCTGGATGTTCCCCTGAGCTGCAAAGTGAGCCAACAGAGAAGAAGACTGGTGTGGATGAACAGGGAGTATTCTTGAGGCTTCAGGAGAAAAAGAGAATCTACCTCCTGTGGAAGAAGGGACAGATGACTCAGAAAGAGTACAGAGAAGATTTTAAGATGCGTAGAGAGAAAATCAGAAAGGCAAAAGCCCAGCTTGAACTAAACCTGGTCAATGTGGCTAAAAGGAACAAGAAACCCTTTTACAGATGTGTCAGCGGAAAGAGGAGGACTCAGGAGAATCTTCTTTCTTTACTGGATGAGACTGGGAATGTGACCACTGAGGGTAAGGAAAAAGCAGAGGTTCTGAATGCTTTCTTTACATCTGTCTTTAAAAGTCACACCAGTTATCCTTACTCCACTCTGTGACCCGGTAGTCTCAGTTGGAGTGTGGACAGAACCCCCTGCAATTCGGGAGGATGCAGTCAGAGACCTACTACTCCAGCTGGACTATCATAAGTCCATGGGGACGGATGGGATTCACCTGAGAGTGCTGAGGGAACTGGCGAGCTGAACTGCTCACCATTATCTATCAGCACACTTTTTTGTCTGGTGAGGTCCAAGAAGACCGGAGACTTTCCATTGTGACTGCCATCTACAAGAAGGTTTGTAAGGAGGATCCAGGGAACTATCGGCCTGTTAGACTGACCTCGGTGCCAGGAAAGGTTATAGAGTGGATTGTCTTGAGGGAGATCATGCGACATGTGCGGGACAACTGGGGGATTGGGCCTAGGCAGCATGGGTTCACAAAGGGCAAGTCCTGCTTGACCAGGCTAATCTCCTTCTATGATCTAGTGACCCGTTTGGTAGACGAGGCAAGGGCTGTTGATGTGGTCTACCTAGACTTCAGCAAAGCCTTTGACACTGTCTCCCGTAACATTCTCCTGCAGAAGCTGGCAGCCTGAGGCTTGGACAGGTACACACTTGGCTGGATAAGGCACTGGCTGGAAGATCAGGCCCAGAGAGTGGTAGCGAATGGAGCTAAATCCAGCTAGCAAATGGTCACAAGTGGTGTTCCCCAGGGGTCGGTGCTGGGACCTGTCCTCTTCTATATCTTTATTGATGACCTAGATGAGGGCACTGAGTGCACCCTCAGTAAGTTTGCAGATGACACCAAGTTGGCTGGAAGTGTCGAAGTGTGGATCTGCCTGGGGGTAGCGAGGCCTTACAGAGGGATCTGGACAGGCTGGAGAGCTGGGCTGAAGCCAATGGGATGAGGTTCAACAAGGCCAAATGCCGAATCTTGCATTTTGGCCACAGCAACCCCAGGCAGTGCTACAGGCCTGGGGCAGAGTGGCTGGAAGACTGTGTAGAGGAAATGGACCTGGGGGTACTGATTGATTGATGCTTGCCTGAACATGAGCCAGCAGTGTGCCCAGGTGGCCAAGAAGGCCAACGGCATCCTGGCTTGCATCAGGAACGGTGTTGCCAGCAGGAACAGGGAAGTGACTGTCCCCTGTACTCAGCTCTGGTGAGGCCACACCTCGAGTGCTGTGTCCAGTTTTGGGCCCTTTGCTGCAAGAAAGACATTGAGGCCCTGGAGCGGGTTCAAAGAAGGGCAACAAAGCTGGTGCAGGGTCTGGAGCACAGGCCTCACAAGTAGCAGCTGAAGGAGCTGGGATTGTCCAGTCTGGAGAAGAGGAGGCTCAGGGGAGACCTCATTGCTCTCTATAACTACCTGAAGGGAAGTGGTAGTGTACTGGGGGTTGGCCTCTTCTCTCATGTAACTAGTGATAGGACTAGAGGGAATGGCTTCAAGCTGCACAGGGGAGTTTCCGGCTGTACGTATGGAAATACTACTTTTCTGAAAGAGTGGTCAAGCACTGGAATGGGCTGCCCAGGGAGATGGTGGAGTCACTGACCTTGGAGGTGTTCAAGGAACGGTTGGATTTTGTGTTGAGGGATATGTTTTAGTGAGTCCTATTGGTGATAGGTGGATGGTTGGACTGGATGATCTTGTAGGTCCAAGGTTTACAACCTTGGTGTTTCTGTGATTTAGTGATTCTTTGATTCTGCAAAGGTGTGTTCATGTTTCTTCTGTTTTCAGAACTGTGCAAAAGTATGCATGTATACACTAAAATATATATGACTAGAAGAAATATACATGTATCTATAACCAATATAGATATATATAGTATACGTCCCAAAAGAATGATGCAGGAAGTAGACCTTATCACTCGATAAAATTCAGTAGTTTTGCCTTGTAAAAATTTTTCATACCCTTGTACATAACAGAAAAAGTTATGACTGAGGGCTTCCAGCCAAGCTTGCTTCAGAGTTATCAATACAGTAAAGTTTGACCTTGTTGCACAGGAAATAAGTTTTAAACTAGAGCTTGTTCATGGTACTGCACAAGCCATATATCAATTCACATTCTTGTACAAGGAGAAGGAAGGGTAGGGAAAGAAAACAGCATGAAAGAGAAGATAATTTTTGTATGAATGATGTTAGTTGTGTATTCTTTAGTTGTGCATTAGATCACTTTGCACTGTGCTATCATTATGACAGCATTTAGACATTCTCTTCTGCCTTCCAAAAGAGTTATTTGCCTCTTACCAACTGCCACAGGCCTGTGCAAAAGGAGTTGAATATACAGTTATTCTTGACTGAGAGTCAAGGCCATGTAGGAACTGTCAGAAAGCTCATTGTACTCAACATTGCTAGCAGGTTTCTCCAGTACAAAATGTTACCACAAGACATTTTCTGACTAGTCACCCTTGGATATTATGAAAGAAGTTGTAATATCCCTGTAGTCTTTATTTAGCAGTGTTTATAGTGTTTATTTTTTCTGGTTCTTTGTTCAAGTCTAGCTGTTGACAGTAAATAAATTACTCTCTACCTAGTAAATTGCCGCACTCTTCTGATGTTTTTGGAGCAGGAAAACAAAGCGATAAATTGATAGCTTTATGAGGTTTATTAATAAATACTCCCTCCATTTCATCCATTTCATTCAACCCCTGCTTTCTGTTTCTTCTTGTTGTTCTTTTTGTTCGTTTTTATCTTCTTACTCCTCTTTTTTTTTTTTTTTTTTTTTTTTCTGTTTTTAAATCTATTTACTCAGAGGTTTAATTGCATATTTGGTGAAGCTTTTATGTGGAAGCAAACCTCAACAAAACAGTCCTTTTAAATATTATGATCAGCCTTATAAATAATGTGAAGATGAAAAGTGTAACAAAAGTTTGAGAATTCCCTTCTACTGAGAAAAGAAGATATTTAAAGTCTCTGCCCTGCACATTCGTATTTACCATCTTAAATGGAAGAAGCTTTTTTCTTTTTTTTTTTTGCTGTCATTCCTCTAGGTTTTATGTTTGCCAGAAACACTGAGGAGGTCGCTGGGACTATGGCACTTTTTCTACTTGCTCTTTTTTGAAGAATAATTGGAAAAAATTATTGTTTTCCTAAATGAATCAGACAATAGCATTTAGTAAATTTCTTTTCATATTCAAACCAAGATAAGCAGCAACTAAAATGCTTATCCTCTCTGACAATGTCTGAGTTCACAAGGGAAATAAATTCTGTCACTATGAACCAATTCCTAAGTGAGATAAAAGTTCTTGACTAATATTCAGCTACTTAAAATTCAGTTTACTGAGATGTTTTATGATCACAAAGCAAGTTTGGCAGCAAGACTGCCCAGAGGACAACTACATTAACTTTTATTCTAATTTGTGTTTGGGGGAGTAGTTAAAAAAAGATTCCTCTTCCCTTTCAGGCTTAGTGTTCAATATATTATTTCACGATATTTAAAAATCCCTGTTTGAAATAAAAAATGGCAGGGATGAGTTGAATTAATGTATTATCTATTTCCATCATCATTTATAGCTACTAATTAGCAACATGATTTTCTTCTTTTGACTCTGTGAGATTGAAGATCAATTCTTTCTATCCAGTGAAATTAGAAAAAAAAAACAACACCATATTGATTTCTACAATTTTCAATATAAGACAAAATAAAACCTTTCTTTTCCTTCAAGAAGATTGGAATAAGTTGAAAATGGGAAGTCAGCCTGAGAGCTTCACTACAGTTTCAAATCTGATTTACTGTTCTTTTTTTTTTTATGTCAGTGAGATGCACCACAATGAATTGTTGTCTGTTTTCTGTTTTCACTGTTCTGCTGTTTGCTTTGTGCTGCTGTAAGCAATGCACAAAATCAAGCAGTAAAAATCAGTCTTACTTCTTCTTCTTGGGCATTTCATAGTTCTGTGTATTTTTGTTCTCTTCTGTCTTGTTTTAATTCTGGTTTTTCTTCTTTCCAACCATCTTCACTGATGCCAAACAGTGTCTCTGCATCTTTAATCCATTTATAATACCTTATAAAGTCCAGCTGTGAAGATCCAGACTTAAAGATCCAGTCAACCTAGTGTACTGTCAGTTTAGATAGGATTTGAAAAAATTCCTATGACAAAATCCAGCCATTTAAAAGTAATGATAAAAACCTCCCAGAACTGTGCTAGAATTGTTTCCCTTTCTGGAGGGAAAAAAAATGAATGTTGCATATGTTCGTTAACGTTTTGCAAGATAAATGTTAAAAATAGTGTTTAAATGAATCTGGCCTAGAGGAATGGATGCTTGAAAGTGGTGGGTGAGTTAGTAGGATTGGAATACATTCATGTTACTATGAAAGTATCCAGCTAAGTATTTCCAGAAATTTTCCAGAAAGAAAGAAAGAAAGGTACTTTGGATATCTGGACAAGTGAACAATTAAATGAATATTCTTCTAACTAGGATTTAAATTTAAAATTTAAATGTAAGTAAGGATTTGTTTCAACAGATATAACAACAGAGACTGTAACCTGAAGACTGAGATGTGTTCTGATAAATGTTTATAGATATCTAAAGAGAAATGAGAGGCAGATGGATAGGATAAGACAAGGCCTAAAGTAATGACCTAAAATTTTGATATAGTAAGTTCCATGCCAATATGCAGAACTTGTTTACAGTAAGTAAATGCTCCAGGAGCACAGGAGCAGATTGCCCAGAGAGGTTTTGGAATCTCCTTTTATGGAGGTCTTCAAGACCCATCTGGATGTCTACCTGTGTGACCTATTCTAGGGTACCTGCTTCAGCGGAGGGGTTGGACTTTACCTCTTGAGGTCCCTTCCAACTCCCGCAATTCTGTGATTCTGTGATCTACCCTGGCTCTGTCTCATCACTGGTATTAATCATATTAAATCTGATTATGTTAAAAATATTATATCTCTACTACTAGTTGAAAACAAGGAACTATATATAAGAAACATTCTCCAAGTCACTCAAGATGTGGCAGAATACAATAATATATTTATTGATTTTGCTTCAGTATATCTTCGTTCTGTAGTACTAGTCCATCGGTTAGGCATTTTCTTATTCATCCTTAAAATTCCTGAAGTTGAGTTTGGTGCAAATGAGAACAATTTGAATTAAAAACACAAATCTATGGAGAGTTTGCAGTCAGAAGCTGGGAAGTGTTGAAAGCTTTCTATCTGTTTCCATATCCCTTTACATTACTTTCATGTGACACAATGAAAATCTCAACATGATATTTTAGCTGTTCAGACTTTGCATGTCTGGTGTGTAGCGTTGCTTTACTTCAATTTAACACAGTGATGAAAAATATATATACTGTTTATACACAGTAAGACTGGGACACATCAGTAAATATCATTGATATTTTAAAATGACATTTTCCTATCTTCTGGTCTAGCTCTTAATAAAAGTGAGTAAGGCTGAAAACTGTTGACAACACTGATAATATTATCCATACTAGTGTGAAAAGATCGGCATTACTTCAATGCAAGTTAATGTAGTTTAACTAATTGTATTGAAGGAAATATTGATATCCGTGTCTCCAAGCCTGATGCTTAAATGCATCATCTAAATGAAGTTTTACTTCATTAAAAACAGAATAAAAGCCCCAAATTAAATAAATAAATAAAGGAAATATGTCAAAAAACGAGGGCTTCCACACGTCCAACCTGCTGACGAGGCTTTTTCTTGGAGAATTTGAAAGAGGGCTTAGTCATAGATGATTTTAAATATTCTTCAAAATAATTTACATGATTCCATGATAGATTGCAAAAATAAGTCTTCTTCTGGACTGATTTGAAATCAGACAGATTCTTAAGTTTCATGTTGGAGTAGGCTTAAATTCACGTGACAGGCTTAAATCTACTTCAGTTCAATGTTTACTGAAGACTGTGGCTACTGGATTTTGTTTATCCAAATATATTTTAGTACTTTTAAAAACGTAGATAATTGCATTTAAATATCATGAAAATCTAAAGGATGTATTTAAGAAAGGTGAAAGGAAATTCTCTTTTGTTATCTTAATCTCCTTATTGTCTATAGAGGGGGTTCTGATCACTGATTTGTGCAAGGTAATTAGCAATCTAAAAACTTGTTAAGTAAAACTGACTCTTGAGCTGAGTAACTAAAATCTTTTTAATAGTTCATCTCAGGCATTCTCACATTCTTCTAGTTTTCATGTTCACTGAAATTTTATTAGACATTAATTAATCTCTACATGTAGGAGGTTCAGCCTGGTAATGAATGGTATAAAGTTGGGCATTCTATTCAGCTGCAGTGGAATATGGGTAGATGCACTCCTCCTGCTCAGAAATCACCTTTTATATATGTGAATAATTGTTTTCAGGGAGTCTGTCTTTTTGTACTAGTTAGCTGGAAGGTATTTGCCAGTATTTTAGACCTTATATTTGAGAGTACTGAGGAACAGAAACCTAGCTGTAAGATGTCCAGGCTAAATTGAAAGTCTTCTACCCAAAACCTGACAAGGGGTTTGTCAAAAACTGCATGACAGACTAATCCTCACAAAGAAGAAATTGAAAAAAATATCATAAATTTTCCTTAAATCCTAATGTGTTTATTTGAATACTGCAAGGTAGAACTGACAGTTACTGTCAGCAGTTCTGCAAAGACAGAGCACAAAGGCTTTTTTAGCTCAGGGAGTCTGGACTTTTTTTTTGCAGTCTGGATTAAAGCTGAAATGGTAAAAATGCTTAACATAGCTATTGCAGCTAACCTTTGTAATGTTTCACCTCTGTCAAAATTATGGAACGTAGGAACACTTCCATAGACTGATCGTTACATATTTTCATGGTGATATTGTAGCTTGAATGGATCATAGAGAGGTTATGCCATGCTCTGGCTAAGTCTGAATGACCTGGGGGATCTGTCCTGTGACCTGTACACAAAGAGGTTCATCAGGAAATGAATTAAAACAGTGACATAGAAAAAAGCTTGCAGGAAGCACTGAGTGTATTGCAGCATCCAGTTCAGAAGCAGAATTTTTCCCAAGTACTCTTATAGAAAGAATGATGGCACAGGCCTGCCTAGGGGTCCTTTGTGTTGCATGCATTGACCGTAGAATTAAAGATATACTTTAAAGATAACATTACAAAACAAAACAATTAAAAAACCAACAAACAACAACAAAACAACCAAATAAACAAAATGAAGAAATAAAGAGATAAAGTGAAAGAAAAGGGAAATTCAAAACTTTCTGCAATGGCCAGCTGGATAGGGAATATGCAGAGCATGCTCTGATGAGCGATCTCTCCATATTTTTCACATAAGTCTGGACAGGCTCCCTCCTGAAGAATCCCTTTCTTGTTCCTTTCATATTTTCTTCTCACCATATTGCTGGTGCTGGTTGGATTGTGGTTTGGTCATGACTATTTTCCACTATGCTATTCGTTAAGCACTCTTTTCCTGTAGTATGAAAAAAAATCTACATAACTAGAGGTACAAAAAGAATCATAGATTCATAGGGATGGAAAAGACCTCTAAGATCATCTACTTCAACCATCAATCCATCACCACCATGCCCAGTAAACATGTCACTGTCACATTTTGCCTTTTATTCAAAACCTCCAGGGACAGTGACTCCACCACCTCCCTGGGCAGCCTGTGCCAATACGCCACCGCTCTTTCTGAGCTTTTCTTTTGCTAGTATCCAATCTGAAACTCCCCTAGCACAACTTAAGGCTGCTACCTCTCATCCTATCACTAGTTACTTGGGAGAAGAGGCTGGCCGCCACCTTGTCACAAACTCAGGTAATTGTAGAGAGCAATAAGGTTTCCCATGAATCTTCTCCTCTCCAGACTAAACAATCCCAGTTCCCTCAGCCACTCTTCATAAAACTTGTGCTCCATACTCCTCACCAGCTTTGCTGCCCTTCTTTGGACATGCTCCAGGGCATCAGTGTCTCTCAATTGCAGTGAGAGGCCCAAAACTGAACACAGTACTTGATGTGTGTCCTCGCTAATGCTGAGTACAGAGGAATGACTACTTCCCTAGTCCTGCTGACTACATTATTTCTAATACAAAACAGGATGTCATTGGCCTTCTAGGCCATGTGGGCACACTGCTGGTTCATGTTCACATGCTGGTTCAGCTGGCTGTCAGTTAGCATCCTCAGATTCTTTCTCACTGTGCTGCTTTCAAGTCAGTCATCCCCAAGCCTGTAGCTGTGCACGAGGCAAGTGAGTTCCAAGACAGGACATGAAAACAGGAGCTTCTAGTCACAGTTACTGGGTTTCTCTTGTCAGTTTGGAAGTATTTTTGGATTTTGCATGAAGACATAAATAAAATCACTGCACCTTACCAACAGTGTGTGAAGACACGGCAAATAAAAGTAAGGGAAATTTACTACCTGAAGTGGATAGGAAATTTAACAGTGAGTAGTTCTTGTGTGCTGAAAGGCATGGCTTGGCAGCATACTACATCTGAAAAACAACCACTGAGTCTATTGTGTCAGCATCAGTTCCTCCACACTTGTTTTGGCTATGCTTTAAAACCCCTGGTAAGAGAAAATAGTCTACTGATAGGATATTGAACAGTGTGTGTTTATAACTTTTAGTTACAAAAAATACAAATGTGTCACAAATAATTTTCAAAATCACATAGAAGAAGTATTAGCCTCCTTTCTTCCAAGGAAAATGGAGACATTTTTCAGACAATGAGTAATGCTTCAATAGATGAAGCATATTTTCCTTGCCATTTTGGAAAAAAAGTGATAATTTTAATTTAGAAACAAACTGTAGCATTCACAGATGGCAAAAAAATGCTGATTTTAAAGTTAAATATTGATTAACTATTAACCACATTCTTGCAGAATGAGAACTAACATTCTATACCCACATCCAGACATAAGCCTGTTAGTTTTTGGTAACAGTAAATATGTTGTGTTTAGCATCTTGCTGAACTCTTTGATGCAATAGTATTTTATGGACAGCTCCATTTGATGGAAGTAGGAAACTGTATAATTAGTTTTGAAAATAGCCAGAGATTTTATTACATGCATGAAAGTGCAAAATGTTGGTAATATCTTATTTGTAAAGAATTATCATCAATTTTGGGGGGAGGGTTGTATCAAAAGAAAGGTGAACAATATTTATGGCATCTGAAATGACAATTCCATATCTCGTTCCCTTTCAAAGAAAAAGGAAAACAATGCAGAACTTATTGTCTATACTATGAATATGTTTTACATACTATGTGCTTGTTGCTTGTTTGTACCATGGAAATTTGGAGTCCTGAACAGCTTTTATATTACCTCGTATTATGCAAGATGACCAGGAAGTACTACATATAGGCACAATTCTGAAGTAATCCCATCAGGATCAATGTTTCGTGGCTGAACTAAGATGTGACTCTCTGGAAAGCCAAAACTATTTTTATTAAAAACTTTGAACAGAACAGCTCTGGATAATATTTGTCCACTGTAATATATGGTCTTTACTTCCCTTTGAGATTTTGCTCACAAGACTTAATGGACTGTGCATCTGAATTTCCTTGAGTGGGGGAATGGGGTGGAAATTAATGGCTTATTTCTCTGTGTTTGCCTTTCATACTTTGTAATTCGTGGCTGTTACAGTTCATATCAAACAGAGGAAGGAGCAAAGAAATCTTGTTAGCCATTCTCCAGCTATTGGAATTGAAGATTTTTGAAGAAGTAATCATGAAGCACCTCATAGGGGAGGTGCTCCAGTCCCCCGATCAATTTCTTGGCTCTCCTCTGGACCCTCTCCAACAGCTCCCTGTCTTGTACTGGGATCACCTCCCTCAGCTTGCTGGCTGCACTCCTTTTGGTACAGCCCAGGACACAATTGGCTTTCTGGCCAAGGGCACATTGCTAGCTTGTGTTCAGTTTCCCATCCACCAGTTCCCCCAAGCCCTTTTCAGCAGGTTTGTGCTCTATCCTTTTGAAGCTGGATTAAAAACAAACAAACAAACAAACAAACAAAAACCTACAGATTTCACATTTTACTGGGGAACTGAAGGTAAAAAGATAAAAATACCAAACCCTTTCTGGGTCATAAGAAAAAGAATCATGCAATGGGTATGTGCAGAAATAAAGAAAGGGTAAAAACTTCTGGAGATTTTGTCCCGAAGGGAAATAAAGGCTTGACAGAGTTTACAACTCATCTGAACATAAAGACTTTATTAACTTAACCACAACAACAAAAGGTTTTAAAATGTTTACCTATTTTTCTCCTGGATTTTATTAGAAGAAACACTTTAATAGTTCCCTCGGGTAACTGGTAGTCATTGCTCAACATAAACAACTGATGAGTTGTAGATGTTACCAGCTGTAGATGTGCTGGATGTTGTGATAAACCAATTTCTCTTTCCTGTGATGATTTTTTTCTGTTTTTCTGGATACTTTTTTTTTTTTTTTTCTTTCTTTCTTTTTTTTCTTTGGAATTTCAATGTTTTCTGTTGCGTACATTAGTTACACACGTTCTTTTAGAACTGTGTTCAAGCCAGACATTTGATTCAATATTCCTGGCTATTTTTTCTGTATGGGACTCACTTGTATCCCAGTTCTATTGATTTTTCACCTGCATTTCTCTGAATGGTCAGTAACAGCTTTATCAGAGGATTACAACCCGGGGTTACTGAATGTGCCATTCAGTGCCATCCTCTGAACCGTTCAGGTCCCACAGTTATCTTTAGACTGTTACAAATTGAATACTGTTTCTTCTGTGAAGCCTGAGGCAAAATTCTAAAGAATGTAGCATTAGTATTCAAGAAGCTGCTTCCTCATGCACTTGACCTAGCAGAAGACCTTGTCATCCATTTCTGAAGAAAAAATCAAAGGGCTGGTAGAGCTCCCACTTAAAGTGTGGGGAAGTTCCTTCATATAGCTTCCAGGCTGAGGTGCAGTGCAGAATCCCAGTTCTGAACTGAAAATGCTGTGTGGAAAGAGGCACAGTCTCCTTAAGATACTAGTGACTTTTGGTGCCCTGGATAAGTTAGAATGAGAAGTCCATCACTGATAAAATTGAGCTAGATAGATATATATAACATACATGTATTTTTATACACAAGATAAATTTAAATATGTGTCTACATGTAATTTCACTCCTGTAATTTAATTTTACTATCATTTTTTTTGGCACATAAACAACAAGAACAACATAATAGTAAGAAAATCTTTGAAGAGACTTGTTTGTTCTGATACGTGGTGTTTGTTAAAGTCTTTTTATTCTTTGAACAGTTATGAAACAAGATGTTGTTGAGTCTCTGAACTAAATTTGAAATTCTCTTAAATCTGTGTGGCTTAACTGAATTTGATACCATTACCTTACTTCTCATATGCTGAGAATTTGTATCATTTTCCAGAGAGAAATTCCTTCAGTCTTATTCACTATGTGTCCAGAGATGCCAGAACAGGCAAATCTCTTCAAGCTGCTGTGATCCTCAAGTAAAAAACTCTCCCACAGTTTAAAAACTATTACAATGATGATGATTGATGATGATGATAATTTCAGTGAACATTTTATGTTTTCTTAGTTAAGGTTTTTTTTTTTTTTTTTTTTTTTTTTTTACTTCACAAATGTCAGCTTCTTCCAAATCAGTCCCTTCCATGTCTACAAGCTATTAAAAACAGAGAGGAGTGTAGTTTCACAGTAGTGTGTGTAGGAGGTATTAGCACAAATCCTGTTATACATGAACAGATTTTAGCACATACCTCCCTTGCAGTGCTCTGAAAATATATCCTTTCATATAAAAATAATTGCATGGATGGTAATATATAAAACAAACTTTCTCTGATTCGTTAGAACTTTGCATTCCTTGAAGTGCTTAAGTTATTCAAATTAACTCTCCTTGTAATAAACAATGGAGAAGCCAGTGATTATGCAAAGACCGCATCATTCAGGGTGATTTTTTTTCCAGCTTGTTCCACTCAAGTATTAGAAAGACATCATTAAAATTGACAAAAAACAAAAACAAAAACAAAAACCCATGAAACAGAACAAAATAAAACAAAACAAAAACCCCAACAAATCAAACAAAACTCAGTCAGAACATAGAAAATGTAAAGTGTGAGATGAAGAGATCAATAGAGGCATACTTTTAGCCTATTTCACTGGTGACTTTAATTTTTTTTTTCTTAAAGCAGATGTACAATACCGTGACTTGCAGCTTTTAATGATGTATTTTGAGAATGTGATATGAATTTACAGATGCATGCGCAAAACAAAACAGTATTCTTCCAAAGACACACTGACAAGATACTCTAGCAAAAAGCATTTTTTTTCTTCCATAAGGCTGAAGAACATAAAACAATCAAATAGACAAAAATTTCTACTTAACATAATGTACAGCTTTTCTCCATGAAAACCTTTTATCTGGAAATCATCTTACTGCACTACAAGCTGAAAGTCTCAATTATTCTTTTAGCTGCTGCAAAAATCCATCATCTGTTCTAAATTCTTTTAATGTTTTTATTTTCCCCAAAATAATGTTTAGTACCATTAAATTATGTAGACATTTAATATCAGATATCATATTATTTTTTACTATTTTTTTTTTAATTTTATTGATTTTACATATTCCAGTTGTGTTACTTTGTGAATCTTGCATTTCAAGAACACGAAATCAGAAAAGCTGATTTATTTTCCTTGTATTATAATTTAATATATTTTTACAATTATCTTTCTCAAATGCACCCAAAGCCAATACAAGATTTCAGACAAACCACTGTCATTGATACTTATGACAGAAAAAAGTAGAATTCAGATACTAGGAAAAAAAAACAAAAACAAAAACAGAAAGCAAAACAAACAAACAAACAAACAAACAACAAAAAAAACCTCACACCAACAGATAGGCTGTTATAACTTTCTAGGCAATCCTTTCTTAGTACTCCTCTTTAATAAGTAACATGACAAAGCACATACATTTTTGTTCCAAATGAAAACAAACAAAGAAAAACATGTAGTCATGCATGATGCTTCAGTTGTGTCTTCAAAACTGAGTAACCTTCTATCATATAATAGACTTAGCTATAATGCTCATCGTGTAGCACAAGAAAACAACTTTTATTTTGCTGGATCTCCAGATAGAATTTAGCTAGAAGCATTTCAATCCCAAACTGGTATTGCTCAAGAACAAGGTAGATCATATATGGATTTTTTTGGTGGGAAGGCTGGCATATATTTGACATCTTCCTGTTTTAAGAAACTTTGGAAGAACATCAGATTGGGAGTATGGGGTAAAATGGAGAAAGAATGCCAACACACAGACTCAGTTACTGTTCAATTCTGACATTGCTCTAACTGTGAGGGCTAGAAAAATTGTTTTCCAAGTGGATATTGGTGCTTCTAATTGGGCCTGAAGGAAAAAGAGCACTTGAGGACTGAAAAGTAAACATTCAGAGGCACACTATACATATCTAATAGCATTTTAGCAATCTCATGTGCACCATTTATCATGAAAAAAAGAAGCAAGAACATTTTCTGCTTCTTAAACAATAATTTTAGACACGTCAAAGAGAAATCAGCATTAGTAACAGTACATTTGGTATCCATTCATTTTCTGATTTACTTCATCTTGTAGAAGCTTTTATTTATGTAATGGAGTTAAGTACAATTATATCCTAGGGTGAGATTATCTTAAAAGTTGAATGGACAGTTTAAGCTAGTTTTAACACTAATTCAGGAACTTGTCTGAAGATTTATGAAAGAATTTGCCTCTTGTCTTTTTTGCATTGGTTTTTAGTAGCTGCAGTCAGGTGAGGTTAATCTAACCCCAAAAGGTTCATAATGCTATAAGCATATGAGGAAGAGGATGTCTATTAGAGCTCTTAGGGCCCCTGAGCAAAAGTCTAAGTACATGCCTAACTAGATGCTTAATAAAAATGGAATTTATTTTCATACTTGCAATCATTACAGGGATTATTCTGAAATCTTTTGTTGCTATATAATCAGGGTGCATAAAAATTAACCAAGAAACACATAAAGATTTAATAGATTACCTTTTTAACTAAGCAATAGAGTACTAGAAAATGGATGTAATTCTCTATTAATATATTTCAACTGATGCAATACTAAGTGAGACTAATATTTCATACTCATTTCTTTCACACTGCTATTGTGTATTCCATTTCTCTTCTCCTTCCCTCCCCCTCTCTAAAAAGCTTGCAGGCTCATCAAATTCAGATATGCAAACAGACAAAAGCAATCCTCCCAGCTACCTAATTCTAATTCAAGCTGCTTTGTTCAACTACACTATTAGTAGGCCACATTCTGCCAGAATGACTGCCTTTTCTGCATAATTATTAGCTAACTCGGTGCTTGGAAATGCTTTGTCTTATGCTGTGCAATTGTTTTTGGATGTCCTTCTTAAAAAGAAACTGCAGCTTATCTCCATCATAGGCC
The DNA here is from genome assembly GCF_026119805.1 of Tympanuchus pallidicinctus. Lineage (NCBI taxonomy): Eukaryota > Metazoa > Chordata > Aves > Galliformes > Phasianidae > Tympanuchus > Tympanuchus pallidicinctus. Next base: position 31,636,806 of record NW_026294802.1, read on the forward strand.
TTGCTCTTGTCCAACCTAGCAGATCACCTAGGTCAGTCACACCCGATCACTGTGTAGTAAGTTGTACAGGTTCTCCCAGCCCCTTATGGGATAATGCTCATATAATTAACAGAACAGTACCTTTCTACAGGAATTATAGTTTAATTTTCAGGTGTTTCTCTAGTAGGAGAACAATTAAATTTCATGAATTGTTCAAAACAACGGAAGGAAGGAAGGAAGGAAGGAAGGAAGGAAGGGAAACAAAAGAAAGCAAAGGAAGACATTCTCTATTAAAACCTACATCTCAATCAAATTCTATATCATATATCTCAATCTATATCTATGTTTATATCTTAATCAATGTTCTATACGAACATTCCTGATTTTTATTCCTTTGTAATTTCAAAGGAAATTTTCATTGGAAACTCATAAACCTAGCCTATATGGAAAGCTACAGAAGTATCTAAACCATATTTCAAATATAGGAATAATTTTGGGTTATTACCTTTTTAGTGGGCATTGGGGAATAATTTGCAAGCGATAGTTTACTGAAATAATTTGACCTCCTTGGCTTGTGAAATGGCAGTGAGCAGACTAGGGTTCCCTCAGGTTTATTTAGTGTTTAAATTTGCTGTTTTTTTTATTCATCTGTTTTAATTGTGTGTATAAGAGTGTATGTTTGTGCATGTGTGTCTATACTTAATTTATTATTTCCATTTCTTGAGCTGAAAAGATAGTAGCTGGAAAATTACAATTTATTCATCTAGCATTTCTTTACAGTGCATTACTTCCCTTGGACTTCTGTTACGAGTGAACCAGCAGTGGCACTGGAGTGTGATTAGAAAGCCAACATCTAACCCTAATTTAGATGCTTATTGAAAACAATTCGTATACGTTTATTCTACATTTGGGAAGAAAATAACATGAGGTAGAAAATAATAGAGGGTGTTTCATCCCATTTGTCTTAAATGTTTAATCTCTTTTTCTTCAAGGGATACTGGGTAATAGCTTAACACCAATGGCTGGAGTTAGGTAAAATGAATATCTTTCACTATCACTTTCATATAACCTTCTATATTCTTCTTAGCCTCTTTAATATGCAGCAGATTTCCAATGGATGCTAAACTAGGGTGGATTCACCCAATCCAGATTTATCACATCCATAGTTAACATGGAAATTTTTATATGAGTTTAGCAGGCATAATTGAAATATCCCTAGAGAATTTGAATAGACTTCTGATCAGTGGAAACCGTAATAAAGCTTGTATTAGGAAATTAAAAAAAATAATATTTTGTTCCAATGATTCTAAAAGTCCTGACACTGCTGTAGGGCTATGTCTATCATATGTCTTTTACATGGAGTTGACTATAGATTGTTATGAGGCAATAGAAAAATGAGAAATCATCACAGCGATGGATTTATAAGATCTTTGGGAGTCTGAATTTACAGAGATCACCAAGGATTTCTTTTTTAAAATCTGCCATAGAACAGATAGTACATTGGAGTAGCAATGCTCTACATGACATTTCATTTCTGGATGACAGCAAAGATCGATGTACTATCCTACACATGTTGAAATAATATGCCTTGCTACTAAGGAAGAAAACACCGATACAAAACTGCCTGCTCCATGCTTAAATCATCTCACAATAATAAAGTAATAATGCATAAGCTTCAAAGAGGGAGATTCTTGCAGGTTAATTTCAACTTAAAAATGATCTGTTATTATGATACGATACACTGAGTTTTCATGCATTACTATTTTCACCAGGAAATTTACTTCTAAAAGGCTCAAGTGCCAATAAATACCACATGCTTTTCTGCAAAGGACTTTTCCTATAGTGGATCCTGTGTAAGAATGCGGGGCTATGCATAGCAATTTTATTATCTTATATGAAATCTGTTAGAAAAAAGTTCAGGCATCCACAACCTCACTGGGCAACATGTTCCAGTGTCTCACCACCCTCACATCATGCAGAAGGTCATAAAGCTGTGATAAATGACCAGGCTGGGTTGCTGCTCAGGGTCTGGCTGGATGTTGGTCAGTGAGTGCTGAGACATTGAGTTGCTGGCAGGGATCAGTTGGCAGGCAGTTATATTGTTAGCTGAATGTCACTTGGCAGGTAGTAATTGCATTGCAGATATGTAATTATATATACGTTGTTATAATTGCATTTTTAATCTATTATCTTTTTCTGCATTAGTAAATAGTTTTTATCTTAACTAGTGTTCTATTTTGTTTCCTTCATCCCATGTCATTGGGAGTGAGAAAACAGCTGTATGGTCCTTAGCTTCCTGCCAGGTTAAAGCACAACAATGATCAAGGGACTGTCATTGTATTCAAGTACAGTAGAAAAAAAACTTACAGAACAAATCCTGTATTATAATTAAGCATCAACCTTCACACACCACATCAAATAAACTCCTCCTTAATTTGCATTTAAGCAGCCTGAATTGCTAAAGTGCAGAGGGAAATAGCTACTCTGCATTGGCTTCACCAAATCCTTTCACAAAAGATTTGACTCTTTAATGTATTTTCTCTTAGATAGCTATCTGGGCAGCATGGATCAAGCCTGCTCAACTGCCTCTTCTAAAAGTTGTATGTGGTCAAGAGTGGAGCCTCTGGAAAAGTGAGTTTGCCTGAGAGAGAGCTAGAACAAAGAGAGTCTGAGATTCGGAAAAAAGGTCTGAGTTATGAATGGAGTCTGGGAACACAGAGACAAACCTCAGAAATTACAGACAGAAGGAAATTTTCCTACATGCTACGGGAATGGTTAGGTTATAGTTTGTTGTTACCCAAGAAACCACTGAAAACTTCTAAGCTCATAATAAAACTGCAGTAAAGGGACTACTCTTTCAAAGAGGGTGGAGGTAGAAAAAATTTGTTTCTAAACCCTTTAATTTTTCTCACTCAAGTTTTCTGTTAAGAAATTAGCTTATTCTGGTACAGCATTTCGTGATCCAAGGAAACATTTCTTTATAGACCAGTCAAACAAATGAAAACGTCCAGGGAGCCCTACAAATGCAGCAGTGGCAGGTAGTTCTTTTCACAGCTCCCTTACTGAACGTTGGAACTCAAAGTATGAGCAATCTCATGCTTCTTATTCCCTGTTCTTCTTTGTACTTCTCTGACTAGTTTGGGAACGTGTCAGATGGAGACCATAGAGCCATCTGACTCTTCTTCCTCCCCTTTTCTCTGTTTATGATTGCTTTTTCAAAGGTGCTTTTTTAAAAAAAAAAGTTACCATTCAATTCTAAAAAACAAGTCAGCTTTGCCTGAGGCATTGGTGTTTTTCTGTTCCAATTGGATAGCTATTATCATGCTGTAATTTCCTTTCATAGTACATTGAAGTTTGTAGATTCCCTCCATAGACTTTAATGAGGTTCACATTCAGGCTCCTGGTGATAGTGAGTTCTATGTGTTTTGACATGTGCAGATTTTGATAGCATTTAGCTGGTTAATGGATTTCCAGTGTTAAGGAACATGTAGCTAAACTGCTGAACTTTCATCTGTTAGTAGTGCTTACATAACAAAAAGCGATGCAATCTAATGAGATCTGACCTGACACCATAGCTTCCTAAAATTACATCACAAATTTAAAGCAGTGGCAAGTATTTGGAAAACAGTGGAAGGTTTCTGCTCTGTGAAAACCTGCTGAATATCCTCAGTCAGTGCAGTTAATACCTTAGGTACATAAATTACCCTGAACATGATTTTTTTCAAATTCACTTTCCTATGAAGTGATTTGAAATGAAATCAAAGTCCTCTACTATAACAAGGCTTCAAAAACAGGGAAGTCTCAATTAAAATTTAATTGAAGTTTAGTTTTTTTTTTTTCCCTCCTCTCACTATCGGTTATCAATTTATCTCCTCTTAAAAAGGATTTTTGTAAAGACATCTAAAACCATTGTAAAGACATTAAAAACTGAAGTATATATAGCTAATGACATATATTTATTATTATATATAACTAATGACATATTATATATAGCTAATGACATTTATGACATAATCATTATTTTTAGAAGCTTTTCCGAAAAAATGAGGAGGAAACAAGAAGTTACCACCGCCAAAATCCCTATGCCTATCTGTTAGATAGGTCAAACAAGGAATACATCCTGTTTATCCAGAACCCAAATCTCCAAGGACTAGTTTTTAAGGCCAAACCGGTAGGGCACAAATATTACCATATTCATTAGTATTTTGGAGTACTGCTGCCTCATGGCAGCCCACTAAGAAATGCTGGACTACAAGGAGAAAGTTCATGTTATTTTTGTGCTTTTCAAGATGACTTGACTCATGTTGCCCCTGATTGTTGCACTGATTATACTCTAGCTCCTGGCTAATCAGACTTCCAGAATTGGTTTTCCCATGAGCCTGAATGGAAGTCAGAGGGCCTTCAAATTGCTTTCAGTAAACTTGATGCAATAGAAGACAAACACTGCAAAAACTGTCCTTGTTTATACCTTTATAAATTAGTAGTCATTGCTGACAGTGGCTTGTAGGATTGATAGACTTACGGAACTCTTCTGTTGTACACTTCTCTTTACTTACTTAACTATGCAAAACTGATTCTATTGCAGGAGCTTGATAGAATTTTTTTTATTATTTTCCAAGGAAGAAGATTTAATAGTTACATTTATAAGTCAGCTTGGCAGAGTAACTTTATGTTAGTATAAAGTAAGAAATAAGCACATCAGAGATAGAATCAGTATGCAGGGAAAGGTAAATGTTAACTGTGGATAGGAATAGGAGGACATTCAGTGTGAAGCAGAATAAAAAGAACAAAAGGATTTTTGTAAGACAATCATTTGGATGCCAAGCTATGTTATACAAAAACTAATCTAAATGGTTTGTTTAGACTGGATACCTAGTTAGTTGCAATGAATCAGGAGGGGAGTAACTATAGAGAAGTGATAATTTTTAGGAGGTGAGTATTCATGGAGACCCTCTTCTTGTATTCTAGTGAAAATAAAATTATAAAAAAAGACTGTTCATTTTGCACAAATTAACTATAATTTTTGTAAGTTCTAGAAAAACAATTTGCTCTGTAGATGAGATTAATATATACAAGATGTAGGTGGAAGTACAGGAAGGTAAAAAATGCATAAGTTCAAGGGCTTTTTGTCACGTTCCTGCAGAAATAACACTTCTGTAACATTTTCTTTAAGCTTTTTTTCTTGGTATAAAGATGGTGTATAACCTATTTTTCTTTCCTAATTACCCAGATGTAATCAATTCTGAGCTACAATCTCATCTTTGCAGTCACTCTGGCTTATATTATAATTACTTTTATTGCATGGCAGTTTGCAATGAAGGTCTCTGACAGCAGTGCTCTGCAAAACTGTATTTTAAAGTGATATACAGAGTGTGACCACCTGCTCCAGCTGCTGCGGCCTCGCACTGCTCTTTCCTGCCCACTGGGACCCAGCTTGGTGCTCAGTGCCCCTGGATCTCTGCCCAGTCAGAGGATAAGGCTGCTACTTTCCCCTTTTCAAGACCAACTGGCAGCAAAGTTGAGCACATATCCCAAAGACACAAACACATACAGACATGCAGAGACACAGATCAGCAATGGAGTTGGTCACACAGACTGCCACACATAAAGAGTTGTCTTTAACAGCACTTACAGACAGGACTCACAGAAAACAAAAGTACAGCCAGCCAAGTCCCATCTTCCTCTTGAGAGGAAGTTGGATTTTGTTGGTGAATGCACACATGCATGCCAGGTTTGGAGGTGACTCTCCTCCCACCAGTGCCTCCCAGTAGCTGGTTTGGAAGCACAGCCTTCCTGCTGAAGTCAGTAGAGGTAAAACACTTCTCTGTATAGAGGTAATCATAATATTTAATATTTTTAAAACATTTTTTAAAAGGCAACAAAAACATAAAATTAGTGGGATATTTGACCTTATTTTTATCAAACTAATGCATTAATGCCTGCTTTGATGGAAGTGGCTGCAAATGGCTGCAATTCTTAGTGAATTTTCAGAGTGCTTGTTAGAGAGCATTGATCTAATTTTACTCTTTCTGTGCTTCATCCTTGCAATATTTGGTCACTAATATGTACATTGCCAAAAAGTGTTGACATGAATATGGCATGATTGTGAAGTGAGGTGCTCTGCTAAGAGAGTCTAAAAATCTACTAAAGAGTCATGGTACAATTTTTTTTTGAATTGAATATCTAATGGCAATTCTACTTTTTTTTCCGTGCCAAAGTGCAGAAACTGCAAAAGTTGGAGGTTTAAAATTTCCCATGCTGCACACCACGTTTCATTTCTTATTTAGAAGTTTGGTTATTTTTTGGCAATTGTATATTTGCTAGCTCTTTCATGACTTATAAAGGCAGACTTAAACAGGAACATTTAAAAATTATTTCTAATTTTTAAATATATATATTTCTAATATTTTTAAATACATTACTGCCTGTCCAGGTCTCTATGTGGCCTGTAGGGGGCTGAACACACCTGTGATATGCAATTAATTAGAGTCATTGTCTCCATTGGTTTTGTCACATCTGTGTTTTGGTATATTTTGACTTCTGGCTTCCCCCTTTTCCTTGGCAAGGTTCCCAATCAGATAGCCTCACTGGAATGTACGTGCTCACACACCCGTGTGCCCACACAAATTTGTGTGTCTGATTGGGTTTGTTTCCCCTCACTGCCTCCCTTACCATTTGCTAGTCAGGCTTGTGTCCCAGTATGTCTTTTTTTATGGCTTCCTACTTTTCTTATTATCCCATCTTGCACTGAAAAAGGCCTTGACCTTTAAATGAACAAACACTTTCCATCCATTTATCCTTATATTTACACATATATGGGACACTTAAGTCCCAGCACAGTCTTAAGGCATCTTTAGGGACTGCACCAAGACCAACCAGCTCGAGTCAGAAGGAACCTACTTAGTGCAGCCAAAGGCTACTCTCTGTCTATGCAGACTCTTTGTAGGCTGCCCTCAAGCAAGCCTTTGAAAATGAAGTGAGTGCTTTCACTTTTTAAGAGTACTCCTTGACTCTGGTCTTGGCTTCAGTGATGCAAAGGTGCAAATGACACAGTTATTTTCAGGAAAACTTAAAATTTTGAACTTTGCATATAGAGGAGAAACCAGGATGTTGTAGTTCACTTGCAAGAAAAAAAAAAACAAAAATCAAAGATTTAATTAAAAGTTAAAAAAAAAAAAAAAGAAAAAAAAGAAGAAGAAAGAAAAAGAAAAAAGGAGGAACTTTCTCATCAGTTATTTTCCTTCTCTGTTTCTTTGTACTTAGATTCTGTCTGGAGGCTTATTCTTAACCTGAGTGGAAAATTCTAAACAAAAATGAAAGCTTTGCCCTCAGAGAGTTGTTTGCAACTCATTCAACCATGAAAAAATTCCAGCAGCAAGAGAGAAAGACCAATTAAAACAAAATACATGTGTTGCGATTTAGCACAGACATGCACAGGAACTATTGTTTTCCTAGTATAAATCCACAGTTTTGTTGCAGTCATATCTGTTGAAAATTCACCCAATATAGCTGTATATTCATGAAGTCACGCAGAATCTTTTGAACAATGCAATAATAAAAGAGGATCTTCATCTGTGTCAGAGTAACCTTAGGGGAAATAAATTTCTATGGAGCATCTCTTATACCTGGTTTGATGGGACTTGATTATCTCATTCATTTGGAGAGGAAAGAGCTTATAAACAAAGGTACCTACAAAATCCAAAGCATGTTTATTATTGTTATTATTCTCATGTAATTTGTTCTATCAAGTTAAAAAGACCTTTCTGCGATTACTGTCTACATTTTTTGAATTCGTTCTCATAGGATTCTAAGTACAACTAAACTTCTGTCACTATCAGTATTGAAGCATGTCACATCCATTTATATACACCTTTTGAATTTATTGAAGCATTACTTATGCTTCCAACTTCAGGTGCTTTAGTTGCATTGAAATTTAATGCCTCTTTAATTTCTTGTAGTGAATGAGATTCATCTTTCTTGCTTTTAGACCCCAAAAAAGACATCTGGTTTGTCATCTATACTTCCTTCATAGTGGATGAACAGCACTGCCATAGTGTAATTTACTACAGCGTATGTAGAGAGTACCTAAGTTCTGGATGTCTACATTTGACTATGTAGAAATTGGAATTCAACTGTTTTCTGACTTCCAGAGAAAACTTAGTTGCTGCTTCTTTTTTTCTTTATTTTTAATAATATAGTACTTCTGGTTCAAGTTCAGTATTTTCTGCACTACAATAATTGTAGTTTTCACAGTGAATGGGCCTTATCTACTCATCTAATACAACAAGAACAAATTCACAGATTCTCAGTAGATTTATGTATGGGCTGAGGTGACAAGCAAACATTTAGAACTGACTGTTCTTATCATTAGTTCAATGCTGATGTGGAGAGACATGTTCCTAATAACATTTTTATGACTAATGAACTGTAAAGGCGGTAAGGATGCCAAATGGCTCTCAGTGACCTAAAAGAAGATGGAAGAGATAATTTGTACTCTTTATTCAGAGCTATAGTTAATACAAAAAGCTAAAACTACAAACTGTATAACCTCTGAAGAAGATACTATGCAGTGGTAATCTGTATAGCTACTTCTCATTAAAGAAATCAATGTTTGCCTAGTTACAGTGGCAACTGTAATCCCCCCATGAGTTCTTGCACTTTTACCTCTTCAGTTCTCTCTCTCATTCCACATGGGGAGAGTATGCAAGCAGCTGTATGGTGATCAACTGCCTGCTGGGGTTGAACTCAACAATATATCCAAATGTAATCTTATTTGTGAAGTTAAAAAAAAAAACATCAAAGTTATGATTTTCAGAACCTGAAAGCCTTGAAACTGCACAACAGTTCTGACTCTCATATACATGGACAGTAGCACAACATTGTTTACCTCCACTTGCAATATCTGCAATTACAAGTGTAAAAACTCAGCTGTCAAACAAATTAAACTAAGCCTTGTTGCATAAAGCATGTTATTTAATCTCCACAATCTGTTTGCCACCCATTGAGATACAGCTACATTAATGCATTAAATTAAGTGATTTTATTTTACAGCTTGCATACAAATCGATACAGCAAGAGAGTGAATATTAACTAACCTAAGGTCTAATTAAAGCACAGTGAGACACTTATGGCTGCTTTACTTGATATTTGAAAGCTAATTTTAAATTATTATTGGAGATCTGATCCTGTTTTTCATACTTAGCCAGAATATGCAGGTATTTGCATTACTGAAATGATTCAACTCATATTAATATCCAGGGTTAAGAATAAAGTATAAGAATAAAGAATAAATAAATCTGCATCAGGAACAGAAAATTGTGCACTCTTTTAATAAGCCTGTCAAAGATTATCTAAGAAACATTATTTCATACTATCTTATGTTTTCTCAAACAATTTAGTACACAACTTATTTGAATTTGAACAGAATTAGAGTAATGCATTGCTCATGCAACCACGGGTCACTCATTACTGGTTGTAAATTTTGCATGAATGCAGAGATAAAATTATAAGTTTTAAAAATGTTACCATACAAATTGTAAGTTGTTTACTCTTCTTGTTTCAAATGGAAGGTTAAATGAGCTTGTCACTTCTTAAATAGCAGTTTATTATCCTGCAGCTCCAAGTGTGTTAGTTAAGGAAGCTGAATGTCTCAGGGGTTTACTCCTCTTATTTCCAAAGCAGAGTTTTCTTTTGACCCTGATCAAGCAAAATTGCTTATGTGTGCACTAGATTTTCCTTATAGCTTTTTTTTTTATTTGAGGGAAACTGTTTTGTTGATATTAAATGCATTTTTTTTTTTTCTAAATGGTTAGTATACATGTTCCCCTCCTAGAGATTTCAATCTCTTGAATTAAAGTTGAGAATTTGACAGACAAAAATGTGCTTTAGCTCATAACTAGCAAAGTCAAATTAAAGCAGTCTGGCTTATGCAATCTCTTTTGCGGCATCCACATTCTTCATTGGGTTGTGCAAACTTTAGGAGTTATGACAAATGGTACATTTTGTCAGCCTTTGGTGTTTCAGACTCTCAATAAAAGATGACATAGATTTGTTATACCATTCATGTTTACAAGTATTTCTTTGCACCCTTCAGAGGTAGAAATGTGAGTGAAAGCATAAATGAAACTGGCAATTTGATTTTTATGATTATGCGTACCAGCAGAGACTTGAAATTCTACTGCTTTGCTACTTATTCTAACCTATTCTGCTTAGAAGTGCACGTCATGAGTTTTTACTGTTGTTTTAGTGATGCTTCATTTTAGCTTAGTGATTCTTTCCAAGTTTAAGATTGCCAAAATTAACCTTTTGCAGAAATCTTTGCAAAGTTACTGAATTTTTGCAACAGTTGTTGTCCACTCTGCTACTCTTGACATTCATGCATTTGAGAGTCATGTTGTCTTGCATGTGCCAAGTTCATTATTTAACTTTTAAGGCAACTTGAGCTGGAGAAATTCGGCCATATAGTTGGAAGAGCAAAATGAAACTTTAACGATAGAGATCTACTTGTAATGGTAAATGGAAACAGCACAGGTATTCCTTTTCCATGATTTTTAAAAAATGTTTTCTTCAGGGAAAAAAAATTTCTGCTCAGTAGTGCGTAGAGAACATAAATCAATAGTTTTATTCGTACTCCTATTCTTTTTCAAGTTTAAATAGCAAATAGTTATTTTTACACAAAAACACCCTCTAGTCTTGCTTGATTTACAGTGATAAGCTGACATACTATACATCTTCCAGAGTAAACTGCAGTCTTACCTCAGGTTATCACTTTCTTGTCTGCTGTGAGAACTGAGTTTTGTTTCATCTACTTTTTATACAGTTCAATCACATTTACCTTACATGTTAGTTCTAGTTTTGCCTACATATATATCCTTGGTTTGAGCTGAATACAAAGAGAATTTTTATTTTTATTATACTAATACTTATTATACTATACTTTTAATTAACAAAATCCAGTGAATTAGAATTCTAAAACCACTCTCCATATTCATTTCACATATATTTTGCTAAAGAATGACTCAAAATGTACATTCTCGATGAAATCAATATCAAATATCTCAACTGGGATCAGAATTTCTCTCACCCTGAACTTGTAAAAACAGTATAATGCTGATTTATTTTGTCTACCAAAAAGAAGATGATAGAAGTGTTGACATTTGTATTGAATGTATCTTGCTATTTCTTTTGTCAAATCACATATAAGGGCACTATATGTTATCTGAGCCAGTGATGGAAGACTACATTTAAAATACATAGCTCTAAATAGAGAAAAAAAAAAACATCCTATCACATACACACACACACACATATGTTTGCAAATATTTATTGTACCTCATTGTCAGATCCCTGAATTTTTGGATATAATTTCTAATATGAGAGTGGAGAAAGAGAGACACAGAGCATGGAGCAGCCCTGACAGACCAGACTGGGGAATGTGTTTTCTCCCATTCATCTCCTCTGGATGCCCTGAAAAAAGGAAGAGTAAATGTTCCTTCAAAGTGTGATTCAGAGGGTTCAGATTAGGAGCCAGCATGGTGCCCTGTTCCTGAGAAGATTTGGCAACTTTTCTATGTGTGATCAGGGGGACAAGGCTGCATTTGTTGCTGCTCAAAATGCTACACAAATGTTTCCAGTTCCTCCTTGATGGAGGACGTAGGGAAGAGTCTAAGCTGCAAAAAGATTTCCTTGAGGTGTCTCAGGTGTCTCTTCTCTATGCATCACTTACAGGGAGAACCTGGGACTCAGAAGAAGGCTGGCCTTTTCAACTTTGCTTTTAATTTGGAACTGTAATTTTTTAAAAAATCCAGTTCTGAGGATTAAGGTTCACTCAGTCAATAACATTTCTATCTCTCACATAGGTTTTCTTCAATGTTTCCATGGTTTAGAAGGGGAAGATGTCTTTCATTTAATCAGAAATTAAGTTAGTTTTAGAAACAAAAGTGAAAACAACAAAATCCTGTAAGCAGTGAGTTGCAGTGTCCACAGAACAATGAGAAATTTTAATTGGCTGTCTATTCCAAAATCTCTGATTTGTCATCTCACTTTCTATAATGTTAGGTATGCCTGGAAGCTTTTATCCCCTCCTTTACCCAGTAGCATAAAAATTGTCTGGCAAGAAAAGATAGCCACTATAAAATGTCCTAAGACTCTGTTTAACATTTTTAATAGCAAATAATTTCATTTGAAACAAAAGGACTTGTCAAATTATAATGAGCATTTCTCACACTCTTTGCTTGTATTTCTCTAGGAAGTCAATACTCTCTTTTCTGTATTAATTAAAAAGCATTTCCTTCCACCATTCCACTATGTTTTAGAAAAACGTAACTTTTTTTTTTGGCTTGTGAATAGTCATCTCAGAAAACAAGAGTCTACGATATTTCCACGATTGTTCCAAATTAGTATGGAAATACAACTAATTTATTTCATGAAGTAGGATTTAAGCAGTAGTCAATGCTACTGCTAATTAAGCTACTTTCCAGAATAGGCCATTTCTTGTACTCCGTATAATTTTTCTGTTCTACTCAAGATTCCAAGCAATAATATTTAATCTATCAAATAGCTGGAAGGAAGATAGCACAGAGCGCAGACAAGTAAAACTGAGATGACTTGTCATATGCCTTGTTATTTTCTTCTATGTTATTTTCTTTCAAAAGTAATTTCAGCATAAATGAAATTTGAATACCAACAGACACAGAATCTGGCCACAATAATCTCCCTTTCTCTGAAGCACTGCTTTGTTTCATTTAGGAAATGGAGAGCACTGTGCAGTGGCAGCATCATCATTGTATTTAGGGTTATCCTGCTGCATCCATGTCACAGAAGTGACTGTGAGTCCCAGTGTACGGCAGTCTGATGACCAGTACAGCACAGACACCGCTGACAAATAATGCGACCCCACTAACATTAAAGTTCATCAGGTCAGGAAAGTAAAATAGAAAATCTAGTTGTTAATACGAGCAGAACCTTAATTTTGTTATCTAAATACCTTGCTATCTAAGCATTTTGCTAAAACGTCATTACTTAGCAGGTTTCTTCATATATCATGAAACGTCATCACTACCAAAGAGATAAACAAATGTATTTACTGTTAGACCATTCTATAATTGCAAGCAAGAAAATGATTGAGCTGTATAGGACATGGGTAGCGTGAAGAATCCAGCAGGGGCAGTGAATATTTAACCATGATTAACTATTTATTAAATACAACAGTCTGTAACATTACAAAAGCAATTATACACAAAATTTTGGAGATCTATAAAGTAGTAATAAGCATTATCTGAGTCAGTAAGTATTGTTCCCTTAGAAGAGATATAACTAGAAGGCTATAAATGTATTCTATAAACTATTGTATGATATGGCTCTGTACTACATATTTATTTTCAGTCTATCAGGTTCTGCAAAACAGAATATGTTAAATAACCAAAAAACAACCCCCCAAAAATAAACTGAAATGGCATTTTTTTTTTCCTACTCCAATGACAGACAAACTAAACATTTCGTGGACTTGGGAGGTCTGTTCAATGTAGAAGGCTTTTGAATATCTATATAATAAATAATTCAAACAGCCTGAGAAATCTTTGTTGTGTTGAAAGGTTGAGTATGGTCCCTATGTCATTCAGTGAGGACCTGAGCTCCTCCTGGGTGCTATATACATAATTACACACAGTGTGACAGACATGGTGAACTGGCACAATCATGTGCACACTGTATAGATAACAGTTTGTTAGAATTTGGCTTCTTATTTAAATGAAATGTGAAAATACAGAAAACCAAGAGGGGAATCTTTGGAATAAAAAAATTCAAAGAATATTAGAAGATCATTACTGGTCAATATTGCTGCTTAAAGGGTAATCCACCCTTCCTCTCCTGACAAAGGGTATGAATCCTTCTCCAGACAGCAAAGGAACCTAAGATCCAGTTTGAACTAGGTATCAAGGCTCACTGCAAAAATCAGTAAAAATAATTGAGCAGTGCAAAATGGTGAATTATTCTTTAGGCAGTTAAATGTTACGAGTTTAACTTTTTTTTCCTTTCTTTTATTGCCAATAAACAGATGCCACTTAAAGTTAACATCTCAGACAGACCAAGGGATGTCTTGATAATAAATGCATTCCACTTCATTCTCATGTTGTGAAGCTGAAAGCAAACCAGGGAAGATAATTCTACAGTAAAATAATTACATGAACTTGCATTCAGAAGTTTCAGTTAAATTGCCAGAGCAGTTTCTTCTGCCTCTAAAATACATGAACCTATTAATTTTAATATTTTGAATAGTGTGTAACAGGAGGACAACATAAACAAGTCTTGTTCTACGGTTCTTGCAGATATAAGGTATTTTTATAGCCTTATCAGCTTTTCTTTAAAAGATACTGTCAATTATAAGTTGTACAGCTCTTTTTTACTTTCTCTACATCATGAGCTTTAGTCCACATGTGTCCAGATCATGGGTCCTGTCAGTCCTGAGCAGCTAGTAATGTGGCTCCAAAAGTTTGTAGGTTTTTTAACATTATTATGTGATTTTTAGTAATACATTTTTGTAAGTCAATCACATGTACCTGAAATGCATACTGCAAAATAGACAACAGAATGCTGTGCTGAAGAGGGCACAGTGTAGTGCTAGCTCCACCTCTTTCTCCCACCAGACATACTTAGTTGAATCAAAACTCATGTGCATTACACGTTACATGTTTTTGTGCCACTTGCTGAGTAAAAGACAATGATTACTGATTATAGTATTTAAACACACCTATATTTTTGTGCATTCCGATACCATACTTAGTAAATTAGTTTGTTTCTCCTCAGATCACTGCCACTGTTTTTAATTATTCAGGGTCCCCTGTTTCCCCTTTCTGGAGGCACAGATCTGTGGATCCTTCTGTCCCCATAGTCACAGAACCAGGCCGAGCCAGGCTGTAAACCACTGACAATTACTTATGTAGATTATAGTATACTATATACTCTATACATACTTATAGTACGCGATATATTTTATATTAGGCCCAAAACAATTCCTCTTCACTAACTGCAGCCCAGGCAAGCCAAAAAGTTGGACATTCATGCTCCAGTCAGATTGATCAGAAGCCTGAGGTTCTCTAACTCAAACGAAAATTAATGAGACAACTTGTAATGTATATTCTGCTAGTTGATTATTGTTTCTGACAGATCTGCTGAAGTTTTTTATTTTGCCTTTTTTTTTTTTCCTGTTTCTAGCATTCATATTTTATAATCTCTTTTATATTACTATTGTGTTTATTGAGGACACTGTAGAACTTTTTGGTCTTGGGTGACAGATGATTTCTGGTCACAAAAAATGCCTGATTATATGCTATGGCCCAAACAGACAATTTTGAAATTTTTTACTTTGTTGGAAAGGTGTTTATAAATTCCATGTTGCCTTTTGCCATGGTACAACTTCTATACATTCTTCAGTTCCTGCTCTGACCTTCACTGTGGGGAGGTCCATGTATTATTCTCAAGTTGTGATTAGTGAACCCTATAAGTGGATTGCCCATAATTGGAAGCTCCTCTGTGTAAAGGACATTGTTAGGCAGAACTAAGAGTAGCCAAGAGTAATTGGATTCCCTTTATAAGACTTTATATTATAAACCTTGTCTTATTGCTGTCACTGATAAAAGCTGTCCCTTTATCGATCGTACAAAATGTTTAGCACAACCTGACAGACAAAAAAGTGTTTTACTTCAAACCTAGTTCTCTCCTATGGTTACCTTTATAGCTTTAATGAGCCTTTAGCTGCCACAAAACTGCTGTACATGTTGTATTTATTATTTCAAGTCAGGTACCAGGTGTGCTTACTCTTCGTGTTCCATGTACAGCTGAGGTTGTCTTTCAGAGAAAAAGAACAGATAATCAAATGCCTCCCTTTTGTGGTGCTCAATGTGAAATTCTAAGGTATTGACCATAAGATGTGGATCACAGATGTCAGAGGAACAGTTCTATTTGACATGAGAAAAATAAACATTGTACTCTAAAATGGCATTTAGCGTGAAAGAAAAAAAAAACAAACAACCCCCAAAACCACAAAAAAAACAAAACAAAACAGCAACAACAACAACAACAACAACAACAACAAAAAAACAAAACAAAAGCAGATACATTGAAGGAATCAGGTTCAGACTACTGACTACCATTAATAATTGCAGAATACTGTAATACGGAACGTCTGCTTGACAGTAAATAACTTAGAAGAATGCTGAACTTTTTATAAGCTTTATTCTGTTGAGAAATTACAAATCTCACAATCATCACTAGTTTAATAATAAATAAGTTAGAAGAGAAGATCTAATTACCATTTAAATCCAAGGGTTACATCAGGTTATGGAACAATGTGTCACTCCGTGTACTGCTAGTGACAATATGACATAACTCATTTTGGCATAAAACAATCAGATTAAACCCTTCAGGATTTATCCTTGGTAGAATAGGATGTATGTGTGGATTTAACCCTTGACCAAAAAGTGAAGAGCTTGCACTAGTAGGCCTGCAGAGTTGGTGGGTAGCAACAAAACCTTAATTAACAAGAGAAAGGGGACATTTCCAAGAGCATAGAAAGCACACTCAAAGACAGGTGATGATAATTATATGAGATTGGACATCAGAACTTAGGTTATAATTCTCAGTCCAACATTTATGTTATAAATGCCATAACTCCAGTTATTATTCACAGCATCATGTAGACATGAATTCACCAGGAGAAGCAGGTAAGAATGGGATACATATTCATTGTGTAAAACCAGAATTGAAAGTATTTTTCTTAGAATATACTGAAAGCATGTAAATAAGTTTAAAAATCTAGAGAAGAAAGCATCGCTTGGATATTTTCCGAGAACAAAAGCAGTGATAATAAATGATCAGTTATAGCTTATTGAAGAGGTAGTTTTGTGACGTTTTGATTTGTAACCTATGAATCACAGAGAAAATTTCTAATATATCATGCATACAGAGCTGTATGTAGTTCTGTGTGAGACAGGCACTACAGAAGAGAAACAGTATGTAAAATATCAGAAAATCACAGTTGGAGCAAGATTTTTGCCTGTATAGACAAAAAACAAAGATCAATTATTATTTCAGGTGACTGGAGATTGTACATTGTACTTCACCTTACAATGTTCAGATACAGTAAATTCAAAGATATGAAAACACTTGAATATTTTTACAAATTATAGGTCTGTGTCACAAAAAAATAAATGATATTATTGGTAAAAATAAGCAACTTTTAGTAGCATTTGGAAAATCCTGAATTTTTCAAAGCCTAATATATTTTTATCTTTAGAAAATAACTGAATATGAAGAACAGAATGGTTTTCTTTAGATCCGTTTGTTTTACTTCTTTACCTTCTTTGCTGTCCTTTTGGAGAATAGTTGTTCCAAATGCTTTCCACCTTTTATCAATGCCTCCTTAATTCCTATTTTGCCTTCAGAAATGTCTTTCATCTCCCCATTTTCACATGCATGTTGAAAACTTTTTATGTGTAATCTCTATGCATATAATAGAGTCAAATACATAAATGGCATCTTGTCTGAAGAGCTAAGAGTTGCCTTTGCCATAATGAGTGATATCGTGGAGGGGCACTTCACTGAAATAGATTGAAATTAGTTAACCCCTTTTAAAATTGTAGCTTCTGTTTGTTTATTTGTTTTATGAATACATTGTAATTACCAAGAAGTGTAGAAGGAAATCCAAAATTATTTATCTTTCACTGTGTAGTGGAGGGGGAAAAAAAAAGAAAAGAAGAAAGCAAAGGGAACAAAAAAGAAAGAGAAGGGAAAGGAAGGCACAGGAAGATGGAGGGAAGAGAAAAGAGAGGAGAGGGGAGGAGAGGAGATTATACAAGCAATGTGATGTGCACGGTGGTATAGACTTCATCATTCTTTTTTAGCATATTCCTTTCTCACAATCTTTTTTTTTTTCTTTTTTCTTTTTTGAAATGATGCTGCTAATGAATGACATAAAAAATGTGGTGAATAAAAGGGCTGTTTTGCAACAAGCTTAAACTGTGCACATTTTCACTCTGCAGTAGTAAGAATTCTCTCTGTGTTACTGGCATATTTAGTTATTTGAAAATACTCTCAAGATAGCTACTTGCTTTGGGGCAAAGTCCAAATATATAGCAGGAAGTTCTTGATATCTGTAGATTCAGAACTCCCCTCTTAGGTTTAACTTACACTTTTTATTTCCTATTCTATAGTTAACACCATTTTAATTTAAAGTTAAACAACATACTGGTATGCATTTTTCCTTCCACTGAACTTTTTCTGCTTTCCCTCACATTCCACCATCAACGTTTATTTAAGATCAGTATTAAAAAGGCTTAATTGTAAAAAAAAAAAAAAAAGTATCCAAAATAAAACTAAAGATAAAAATAAATCTTAATTCTCTGACTTGTTCTGTGATGATTTACATAGTATCTGGCATATATTTACAAAGAAATTTCACTGTGGGTTAAAAAGACAGAACAAACTTCTACACAAGATTGTCTAACAATGATGTTTCACTCGAAAGACTTTGATAACCAGCACTTTCTTCCAAATCTATTCTAGCCCTTTCTTCAAGCTTACATGGTATTTTATGTTTTGCATGGATTCTGCCTCTGAAAAGGGCAAGGGAGGAAATAGACTATGCAATTTGAAGCCCACCTGCCATTACTGACCTTTTCAGGGAAGAAGAGAAGGAAACTCTATAACTGTTTCTCTCCTTAAAATATATGTGTGGAATCCAGCGTCATGACTGGCTAGAACCGTGGCTCATGAGCTCCAGTTAGGCAGGCTATATGCTGTTGCTTACCCTTGGCCCTGCTGTGAACTTTCTTGGAAATTTTAATGGAAGTGCTAGATACATTTAATACATTTAATATGTAATGCAATACATTTTTTTTTTTTAATTTTACAATTCAATATGTATGCAATACATTTAATACAGAATCAGTATCTCAGATTTTCTTTTTCAATTTCTTCTTATTTCTCATAATGATGAATTCACACAGCAAAGAACTATCTTTAAAATGTTGCCTGTTACAGCACATGTTGGTATCTTAACTTTTTTTCCACAAATCCAGGATAGTAGCTGAAAAAAAATTAGAATATTTGAGAAATAGACAAATAAGCCAAAGCCATGTTTCGTGCACTTTTAAATGATTTGTGCTATAACATTGTGAATCCCACAAAAGCTTGGCAGCAGTTTGAAAACTCATTTTCAACTCTGACACAAATAACAGATATTCTTGTATCAAGTATTGAGTGTTATACTAAGAACACATATCAAATATACACAATTATTTTAGAAAGTAATTGGTATTCCAGGGCCGTACAACAAAATGAGATTGAAAGAAGTAGGAAACAGAAACTTTATAGAACTAGGAAATACATATTGAAGAAATACATTGGTTCTCACTGAAAGGAGTGGTTATAGGTGTAATGTGGAAGGGGACATGAAATAGAATGAAAATGATGTGTGATATTAACAGCACAGAAGAGCAAAGAAAATAGCAATAGACATGATTACATGATCCCTCCTGTGCCACTAAGATCAAAATAAATTCTTAGATCTACTCTTGAATAAAATGTAGCGTTCTGTCTGCCAATATTTTTGTGATTAAAACCTCTAAATCAGAACAAAATATAGTAATAAAAAATACATACAGTTGCGTAATTTCAAGTATAACCTAAGGTGAACCCAAGTACTATAGCTGTACAAAAATCTATTTTTGTGCCCATCTACATTAGTGTGAATTTGCAGTTACTGCATGGTCATCCCCAAATTCAGAAAGCCACTCACTCCAAAGTGTATTCTCCTCCATGCCTTACTTAAAGAAACACACTAGACAAAACAGTAACGATGTCTACCAGTTTGAACGGGCAACACTCTGTGTTCTGTCTGCTCATTATAAGTCATTATTATCCAACGACGATGTTCCTAGTGCAGTGCTGGTCTTGTTTTGCCTGATGAACATTACTCAAATGTTGCTTTGGCAAGAGACGCTTTATAATTTGGAATTGTTGCTAAAAATAATTTCATTTTAATTTCTATTTCTTTCTAAATTCTGGAAAAAACAAACCTAATAGAAAGAAAAAAAGAGTCAAGGTAAATTCAAAATGATTTCATTTTCAAGATTGCGTTACAAAACCCAAAATGAGAGGAAAAATTCAAAGCAAATGTACTTGATGACAATTCATATTTCTGGTAAAAATAAGTAAGTATAAACTTTGGAAATTAAAGTATACACTGTAAAATATATGGTGCTGTGGCAAGAACAATGCAAAATTATCCACTTTATGTAAAAATAAATGTACTTTTGAAGATAATTCAGAATAAACTGGCTGAGAAATGTAGCACAGAGCCTCCTCTATGCCCCTTTGGAAGCAGGAGCAGCTGAAGGTCAAAGGTTTGACAAGATCTGCTGCTGAAGACAGATGTGTGCCAGATCACTTAGTAAGATATGCAGATTGGAGCCTTCTGTGATAGTTTTTATGTTTACATCTGCATAATGCGTGTCCTGTGTGATATCCATGGCAAAGACCAAGGCAAAGTCAGCAGTTCTATTGATATGAAGCAGCTTTAATACAGATGGATAGGCACACCTGGAGATTCAACAGGTGCTACTAAAGATGACCTGGAAGTTCTCATAGCTCAGTAACTTTTCTCCTGCCTTGTAATGTACGCTCAAACTAAGTAGACTGAAGCTAGATAAGGTATGAACTGCATGAATTACAGTCAAAACTTTCACTGTACATTTGCTCTGAAAGAGGTAGGACTGTTAGTTTCCTTTGTATTATCAGTGTAGGCACCCAGGCAGGATAACACTTGGTCGTGTCCCTTTGGATAGGACACACACATGACACACCAAACAACCACACACATGACTTTTAAAAATCTCTGTCATTTGGCTAGCTAAATCTCTCATGGTCAGGCCAGACATTGAGCTAGCACTGGCTAGCATCATGTTGGTTTGGAGCAAAGGAGGGAAATAATGGCAAGACATCCCTTTGGCACAAAAAGCACATGCACGTTAAAAATAAAAACAACAACACAACAAACCTAAAACGTATGAAACAAAATCCAAAGCAATATATATACACTTTCAGCTGAGTAATCTGATACCCATACAGAAGTTTTCTCATCTGAGATAAGGATCTGAAGTTTAAATAAGGTCTTGTTTATTTTTCCTTACTGTCTGAGATCAGATACAAATCTGAACAATAAGAGATTAGTCTATCACTATCTCACTTAGAATTAATCTTCTTTTGATATACAGTAGTTTATCTTTGAAATGCAATGGTGGTATATTTAAGTCTTGGTTCTGTTGAGATTTGTATTTCTTGAACTTAAATCTTTACTATGTTATATTAAAATAATATATACTATCACTGAGAAAAAACACCCTGAAGACTGAATCTGCAGATGAGATTTCAGATTCAAATTAGACTAAGAGATGGTGCATCATTAGTTCAAGTTGCTTTGAACTGAAATAGAAGGTCAGCTCTTTAGATGATCGTTGTTATTTGTAAGATCAGCAAGATATTCTATCGGCTTGTAAAGGTTACATATATAGTAAGACCAGTGTCTTTCTAATTTCCTACAAGTGCTTCTTGGTGAAATGCTGTTGAATAATAGCTCTGCTTTACAAATGAATTTGATTGATTTTATGGTTTCCCATAAAATATTTCCAACATGTTTTCCAGATCACGTGATAATTAATAATCTATGTATCTGGCAGCAAAGTAGTAACAGCAATATGAAAAGAAGGTTATTAGGCATTCTTAGGATAAACATATCCTTGTTTGTAATGTGAAAATATATATTAAAAAAATTACTGGATAGAATACCAGAGGAAAAAAATCTGCCAGTACAGAAGTTTCATTAATGAACATAACGTCAGTGTTCAAATACTTCTCACAGAATCGCTGATAAACTTTCACAGGTGTTACCAAAGAATCTCTGCAGCAAAATGAATGTATGATAAGTAAATGGACTCTAAATTTAAGATACTTAAATGTAAATAAACAATAAATTAAACAGTGCATATATATCCACCCTCCAATATTGACAGTAAGAGCCACTAAGGCATTAGAAAACACTGTGGACTCTGAGACCATACCTAGCACAAAAGCACAGTTTAAGTAAAGACAATCAAGAGCATATTACAAGAATACACATCTGATTCGAAATGAACAGAAGTTCAAATCAAACTGAAGAGTAGTTATGAATGATGTCTAATGAAATCCAATAAAGGGTAGCCTCAGAAGCTTCTACATGTAGATTCTGAATAGTGAGAGTGTACTAAACTCTACTGAAGGTCTCAGAAACTTTGGGAGTGCCACTGTGCTAACATGACCCTAAACTCTTAAGACAAAAATGGAAAGTTTATTCATGAACCTGCAAAGGTTCGCAATATATTGTGGTTGTGAGTTTGGAATTCACAGACTCGATACTCATAATGTAAATCTGTCAGCATTCTTAATAATGTTAACTGTCATCTATGGAGATTAAATTAGTATTAACCTTGAAATACCCTGCCCATCTGCCACCTAAATCTGCAAATATGCATATTCCATAAGTGTTTGTGAGTAATGTTTAATGCCTAGTATTGGCAAAATATGAAGATTCTTGTTTTTTTGATAAGGCTATAAAATGTCAACCTCCACTTAATATTAGACATTATTAGGAGTTATAGATAAAATGTGTTAGGAAAATATTGGTCTGCTGAGCTTAGTTTTTTCTTTCTTTTTTTTTTTTTTTAATTGTTAGTGTGTCCAAAGGAGAATCATGTATTTTTGGTGAGTTTGCCTTAGGATTTAATAGTAAGAAAGCTATGTTATATCCACCAGTGTAGTAGTAATCCTCTTCCAAATATGAAGGGAACTAAGAGTCCTTTGTTGATCTTTGGTGAAAATAATGAATATTATAGAAATATATCTTTTTGCTAAATCAGTTTTTCCTGCTCAGCCTTTTCTGTGTAACCTGGTTACAGGATTTCTTTTGGCACCTGCTAGAATAGTATGGAAGTTTTCTAGGGAAATATTATTATTTTACCTGGAAACAGCTCAGTGTAAGGCCACAAAAATGAGGAGGGGCCTGGAGCTTCTTCTTTATGAGGAAAGGCCAAGAGACCTGGAGTCGTTCAGCCTGGAGAGGAGAAGACAGACAGGATTTTATGAAAGTTTATGAATATCCACGGGGTGGAGGCCAGGAAGATGAGCTCAGGCTCTTTTAGATGGTGGACAGTGACAGGGCAAAGATCATTAGGCAAAGATGGAACACGTGAAGCTACATACAAATGTATCAAAAATCTTCTTTACTTTGAGGGTAATAGGTAACAGGAACAAACTACCCAGTAATGTCGTGGTGTCTCCTTATCCAGTGATATTCAAGACCTGTCTGGATGCTTTACTGTGAAACTTACTTCAAGGAACCTCCTTTAACAGGAAGATTTTGATGATCTACAGAGAACCTTTCAAACCTCTACAATTCTCTGATTATGTGTGATTCTATTAGTTTTCTTGCTAAACTGAAAAGTTCATTTTCCTAAATTTTGCATTCAATATTACAAATTCCTAGTAATTTAGATAGAAACTCCTTAGAAAAACTAAATATAAATGAGTTTGGATATTCCTGCCATGAAATTGCTAAAAAAAATATGCAAATGGACCCTAGGAATGCAGAAATCATAAAGTAAATCAAATGCAAACTTAATAAATTCTTATGTGTTTTATGCATTTTTAAGATATTTTTGAGATTTTTAAGATTAGTTTATAATCTCTGGAATGTTCAGTGCTGAACTGAAACAAATTTCTTTAAGCAAGTTTTCTGATGAAAATCCAAGTTGAGATCTATATGAATGAGAGTCCATCCAGAGTTCTTTCATTTATATACGATTGACTCCAACAAGCACTAATGTAATCAATATTTCAATTGGGTTCTTTGCCTTTATGGAAAGTTTTGATTATGTTCTTTTATCACATGGATTTATTTTGAAGCATTTTTTTCTTCAATCTTGTCAAACTCAGATATGCCATACTATTTAC
Organism: Tympanuchus pallidicinctus; assembly: GCF_026119805.1. NCBI lineage: Eukaryota > Metazoa > Chordata > Aves > Galliformes > Phasianidae > Tympanuchus > Tympanuchus pallidicinctus. The sequence continues at coordinate 31,660,824 of NW_026294802.1, forward strand.
TACATGAAATCTCCTGTGCCTGTCACTGTGCAGCTACTTTGATGTGGCTTAAAAATCGCTTTAATATTTGCAAAACAAATTCAGTTACCATACATTGTTGTCCTGAAAAGAGATACGATGCACTTATGACTTCATAAATTGAAAGGGACACTGTCTATCTGAGGCATAGCCATAAATGTCAGATGTTGCTATTAAACAAAGGTTGCCCTTTATGGATCTCATAAGATGATGAGGGGACAGAAAAAAAAAAGAAAAAAAAAAAAAAAAGAAGAAGAAAAAAGAAGAAAAAAAGGAGTGATATGGCATATATCTACAGGCAATCTGTGGGATGATTACTGTAAGATAATTCTTGCTCAAAGTTTTTTATTATGTTACTGTTCTAAGCAGCATTCTCCACATTCCTATCACAGCATTTACTGGGATCTTTAGATTAAATAGTTCTTGGATTTTCTAAGCTGACTTTTCCCATACACTTTTAATGTATATTTAATAGAAGAGATCTGCATGGTGTTTGCCCATCAGTTCATTCCATTATCTACAATGTTCACTAACAGGGGCTAAATTCAGAATTTTCTGCTACATCTATTTATGCAGATCACTTAAGAAGAATTGACCTTGGTACAGCATATCTATTTTTTTTTTTTAGGCATGGGATTTGTCTGAAAATTTTGTTCTATGTAGGATGGAACCTAATTAGCTGCAAGCCAATGTTGTTATTGGGATGGGAGTGGAGAGTTTAATATGGATGTTTTCCACAGCTTGTTGTAAAGATGAAAGCTGTATGGAATGCCTATCAAGGCACTTCAAAATACATATAAAATTAATTTTGTAATGTGTTCAGAAGATGTGGTTTTAAATATTACTCAAATATTAAGTTCAGTCCTGATCAACCTGAGGAACATATGGTTCTTTTTTGATACATTAAGATATCTGCTGTCTAGCATACTCAGATTTAGGCTGCAAGAAGTCAGTAAACAGGGCTAGTAAGTTTCCATTTCTTCTACCACTGTTTTTAACTCTATTGCTTATTGCTATTAGGTACATTTTCTGGAAATTTACTTTTAAGAAAAGCTACTGTGGAATAATATTGAAGTAGGAAGCAAATATGAAGTCTGTTTTCTTGTCTCTATCCACAGTGATTCAAATAATCGACGGAACTGTTTCTAAATTAGTTTTGCTAGTTTCAACATTTAGCTGGAAAAGTATTTTCTGATCTGAACTACCATATTATGTCTCTTGGGAGTGAAGTAGAGGGGTAGAAGTACCTCCCTTAATTTGCTGACCACACTTCTCTGTATGCAGAACAATGCACAACTGACTTTCTGGGCTAAAAGTGCACACTGTTGTCTCATGTCTTATTTTTCATCTGCCAGTACTGCCTGTTCTTTCTTGAGAACATGATTGCTCTCAGTAATTCATCCCCCTGTCTGTACTGATACCGGGGTATCAGTAGTACCTTGAACTTGGCTTTTTTGAACTTGATGAGGTTCACGTAGGCCCAATTCTCAAGCCTGTTCAGATCTCTCTCTGGATGACATTTTATCACATTTATCTCAGTTCCAAGTTTGGTGTCATCCACAACCAATTGCCTATGTCATTAACAAAGATATTAAACTGTACAAGTCCCCTGTACAGTGCAGACCCCTGAGGAGCACTACTCATCCTCGATTTCCTTCTGGACAGGAAAAGCAGATCACCATTCTTTGCATGTGACCATCCTCACGGATCATAACTATGCTACTGATACATAGGAGATGATCACAGTATTCCCCCAGAAATGTAGTGGTAACTTCAGTAATCATTTATGTTGGAAATGAAAGGGAAAAAATACTGAGTTTAATACTTTGAGGTATCTGATGAGAAAGGCATTTGACTTATGAATTTAATACTTCTGCTGCTGCATTTCTGTTACATTCTTTCTTTTCATTCTTTATGTAGTTATGTATGATTTTACACAGTACTTTCTGCGTAAGTAAATGCTACATGAAGTTTCCAGTATGCAGAAAATAATAAAGAATAGCATAAGTTGCATGCTTCAACTAGATGAACATGATAAGGTAGAAACTAATTAAAAAATAAATAGTCTAGGTACACTGGCATTTTACTAGAAATTGCTCAGATGTGTTAATGGGAGTGACATGAGCAAATATCCATATCCTTTTTCCTTTATGATTTTAATTTGTGAGATTAAAAAAACAAACAAACCTCTTCTAATGAAATTACTGGAATTGCATTGTGATTCTAATTGTCTAAACAACGCCGAAAGATAAAATGAAATATATCTTTTTCCTTACATTTTCCATCAATAAATATTTATGAAGGATTGGACTGAGAAAAAGACTGATAGCAAAATATGATTAATTATCTAAAATGAAGACATGCTGTTGATCAGAACTTCAAGTAATATGTAAATTCCGATTAATTCATGTCAGTAACACAAATGTTCTTTATTATTACTGTATAACCTTCAGATAGATTCTGATACTATGTAGTGTGGCTTTACTTTTGCACATTTGCAAGAATTTTTTCTGTGCAAAAATTTTTTTCCCATATTTATGTGTATGGATCTTATTGGGTTTCAAATTATGCCTATAAGGCATTCTCTTTTGGACAAAGAGTAGTTCTTAAGTTTGCCAACTCTATTAACTATATACTTTATTAACTCTATACTAAAAGTTAGGCTTTATTTTATAAATAAAGCTTTTATATGCCAAAATTTTTTTAACTTAGTTTTTGAAACCCATAAGAAATCCACACAGGGAAATTTAAAAATAATTATAAATAAAACCAGTCTAAAAATAAGCTAAATAGAAATATTTCAAATTTAATCTCAAGTGATTCCTGCCTAGCTGTGACCTCGTGAGAAATTGAGCTTCCTTATACCTTTGTCACTAAGCTTAACTTGCAAGAAAATAGGGCACAACTGTCTACTTTTATTATTCTGTGTGACAAGTATGACAACATCCTTCCCCTCTCCTCCAATTTTTACTGTTAACTATTTATTTCTGAAATGTAATTTTTTTTTACACTAAAGTACTTTTTGCTTCTCAGACTATCAAATCCCATAATGTTTGAGGCTGGGAATGCAGCCAAATTTCTGGCAGATCATTGCAATGTAGTTCAATATAAAATTGCCATAGCAAATTATATGGCCTAAAGTCTTTAATTCTCTTAATTGGGCCTTATGAGAAGGTGATGCTTTTTTTTTTTTTTTTTTTTTTTTTTTTTTGTCAAGGCTCTTTATTTTAAAATAGGAATATAAAGAGAAAGTCATCACTATTCATTTTGATTGTATTTAATTTATCTTGAGTGTTGTCAGAGCGCACTGAATAATTCAGTTTTAGGTCCTCAGGGAATAGAACTTATCATCTACATATGCAAAAAGTAATTTTTCAGATACTTATGGTATTAAGCATTAAAAACTATGGAAAAAAATGGAAATGTGAATTTCAAGGTGTACAGAATTTATAAAGGAACTTTGATTTATTTAAGTAATGTAATTAATATTTCCTTATGTTTCCGTGTATCCACAACTAAACTTTTAGATCTTATGTGAAATAAAAGAACCATACTGAAGAATCTACAATCTAATTTAGATATAGAATATTTCAAATATTTATATTCTTGTAAATTAATAAAAATACATAATAGATATTCCATCTTTTGAGTGTGTTATTTGAATTTGTAGCAATAACCCTATTCACCTTTTAAAGTACCAATAAAAATAGCATAATTTAACAATTATTTCATAATTACACAAATAAAACCTATGCTCTCCTTGCTTTAGCTTTGGCTGTGAAATTAGAAGGAGAATTTATATTTATTCTCCAAATTCTCATTTTCACCAAGCAGGTTTGTTATGGTGTTCTGGATATGAGCTTGCAGTATTTGTCCGCATACTTCTGCTCATCAAAGTTGCAACACATTCTGTAAACTCTGCTAGTAAATACAAAGCTGCTTTCACCTTGGTGAATGCAAATATACTCTTCTCATTATTTACAACATTGTCATAAATCTCACAAAAATACACTTCATTTTGAAATCTGTTGGAAATAACATGTTGTCTGGCAATATAATCTTATGTGAAACAGTATCAGTAAGGGATTTCTACTCTTTTTTTGTTTGAAAGAAGTTCTGTCCATTTATTGGTTTCTTATAAAAATTATTGATTATATGTGTAAAATAAAAAGCCAGGAAAAAGTTTAAGGTAATCACCTGGCCACAGCATATGTATCAATGACAGTGCTGGATTACAGAGACTTGCTGATCCTACAAGTTTAGGAAGTTAATTTATAAGTCTGCTCCAAAAGTAATGCCTCTTATTTTATGTTGTTTGTCCATGAAGTCAGAACAGGTGCTGATGGTATGACAGTAGAGACTGAACCTAATCACCAGTGTTTCATTACATTTAGCCTTGTGACAGTTGGCAGCATAGGAGTAGTCTGACAGAATGGTGTCTGACATGAAAGTGTGTATGAAGCAAAGGTGAGGAACTGAATTCCTACACGAGGAATGACAACCCACTGACCTTAATCTTACTGAACATTTATGGAGAGCAAACAGTGAGCGTGAGCATATTGAGGCAGTGATGACAGTGGCATGAAAGACAAACCACATTCTGGATGGCCATGCACACATTTTACAGCATGAAATGAAGATCATCTCAATCCACCCATCCAAATTTTTTAGATGAAAAACTCTTCTGTAGCTGAGAATTTGTTTCATAGCTGAGAATTTTCTCTATGTAATAATGTTATTGTGCTCTTTGTATCTGTTTTATTTTCCATGGAAATAAATAGGAGGCATTATTTTCAGAGCAACCTATGTAGCTACTATCTAGTGTTTGAATAAAACAGAAAAAGGTGAGTGCTGCACAACCGTTTTGTTATTCTACTCAGAAGTAAAATAGTAAATGCAGCAAATGAATCTACTGAGAATTTTAATGATAATAAACTGTTCACAGATGCCACAGAGCAGTTGTTACAGTAGATGGGTGAAAATTCACGGTACAGCTAGTATTCTGTGTGGATAGTGACTGCCAGCAATCCACTCAGGGATGACAGTGAATATACAACAGAGGTCAAAAGAACACTCTTTAATTTCAGGTTAAAGGAGACAAGATTCAAATGTGACAGGAAGTCTGTTACAGCAGCTAGTATTTCTTATTTTTTAATCAAGCAGGAGTGTTGGCAGTTGAAAGCACAAAGTGCTCAAAGTAATTTTACTCTGTCTGAAAGGAGTAGATGTAGCAGAACAAGAGGTCACCTGTCATATCTGGGAATAGGTTCTGAGCCACAGGAGAAATGACTAGAGAGGAAGTTCAAAGCTAAAAAATTACTAACAAATGCAAGATGATCTCATAAAATAACTTCAGACCACAATCTAAGATTTTAATATTTCCAAATCTACAAAAAGAATTTAAATTGTCATAGCTAAAGGTAGATCTCTGTAACAAAGAATAAATCAAGAATGGAGGCTGGAATAATACCTTTTCTTCAGAGAAGAGAGATCTGTGCAGAAATGGTTATGTTTCACAATTCCATGCATGAGAAATCCTTTAAACATTAGCCAGACACCTTGACTGTGACAAAACAATGTCAAGCCTCAGTATTACATTTAATTCAAATAGTTAAGTTTAAAATGAGGGAAAAAATGTATCCAAAATATGGAATAACCAAGCAAGGATCTGTTGCACTAAAGTACGTGCTTTACTGGGGAAATATTGGTGGTAGATGGAAGGTTGGACTAGATGTTCTTGGAGGTCTTTTCCAGACTAAGCAATTTTTTAAGATCCTAAACCACAAACAGAATCCAGAACTTTTGCATTGTCAATTGATTTCTTATCAATTTAATGATAAGGAGATTTAATGAATTTTTAGCAGTAAGTAGTGTAAAGAATAATTCAAAAATTAAACTTTTTTGCTTTAATTTTAAATGCAATTCTCTGGGCTTAAGGGGACTGGATATTGAGGAAATAGTCTATTATATTATTTATGCATTTAAATTAAAACAAATTAACATTAAAAATATAAATATTTAATATAAACTACAGTTTTACCCAAAGTACTTGACACTATATATGGAGAGGTCCACAGCTCTTCTGTGGGAGATGTGAGCACTGCATAGCATAGATCTCCATCAAGAGTTTCTTTCAGGCTGCTGCTGTTATAATTCCTCTTCTACTTTGTTAATTAGACTGGTGCAAGAATGTTAAGTGTCAAGAGAAGATGGCTGTGATGTTGCTAATATGTCAATAACCATCCTGTACCTCCATGTGTGTAGCTGGACCCATTTTTGCAAACAGTGCATTCCCTGCATATCTTGAAGATATCATCACTGTTTCTGCCTTACACTGTGCTAATGACTGCAGTTTTAAATAGTTGACCATTTCAACAGCTAAGTTGCCTTTAACACCTACTATCAGAAAGATGAGGAGTACCGTGACAATTAAACAGCTAATAAATTAACTATTATCACTATTAATAATGAAATCATTTTATAGGACTATAAATTTATGGAGCACTTTACAAATTTGTTTTCCTGTCCAAGTGAAAGAATCCAAAAAGGATAATTTACAGGAAAAAAACATGAAATTTATTACTGAGTGGGAAAGCTGAAAAGAGAATAACTAGTTAAGATAGAATAGTGATGTTACAGGATTATATTTCAACCAGCTTATTTTAATCATGGTTATTAGTAGACAACTACCTATGTAAAATAACAAAGGAAGACCATGAGTTCTTACTGTAAATTGTATTAAACAGTGAAGGTTATCATTGGATTATTGGATTGTTATCAGTCTTTGTTATCCACCATTTTTATATTCAGAGACAGCAATCCTAGATTATCTTGTCATTATGAAGACCTGTAGAGAAGAGTGAATATGGATCTCTAATTGCTTGTTGCTTAGGGTATGAAGCTGCAACAGGAGGAAGCAATACATTAAAGTGCCACTTTTTATGCTTCTTGGAACAGTAGTATGTGCAGCTATTATAATGATTTAATATCCATGTAAACCTTTCTTGCAGTCATTGTGTAATACACCTTTTGGCTTTCCAGCTCTGTGAATTATAGACATTAAAAGTCAATTCTCTCTTAGGCTAGCCATTGTTTGTTTGAGCTTGTATTCTTGTTCTATTTCCCTGAAATAGTTATGTCTTGACCTAAAAACCTTCCAAAGCTTTAGCAGAAGATAAACAGAGTGAGAACAAAACTTAAAGACATTAATAGGTATTCAGAAAAAAAAATATCCCTGTTTGATTTCAAATGATCATGCAAGACGGGACTACTAGAATTCAACTTTAAAGCAACTAATAGATGTTTATTTAGGAAAGATCATACTTAAGTACAAGCATAAGATTTCATCTTAGATTACATAATGACCCTCTGAAAAAATAAATATGCTCCTTTTGGGAAGCACATGGAAACTCAAAATAAGGCCAGATTCTTTTTCTATATAACTATGCTTGCATTTTCTGAATGTGCCTGAGGGAATATTTCACTTACATATTTAAAATTCTCAGTGTAGGAAATGACTATGTATTTATAATGTACTGAAGAAAATTCCAAATTATGTAAAGTTTCTTACATATGTTTCCATCTTGTATTCCACAAAATGTGAAATGACCTACTTGTTTGATAGAAGATAAATATAATGGGAATCTTTTCTTATGTGCATACATCTTAGCCCACCTAAGTTCTCCACCTGGCTGTATACACACAGTGTTAGTGTGTGACCCGATACAAAAAAATTTGCTTCCAAGTTTCCCCTTACTTGTTCTGCTGAGGTGTTCTCTAGCCCAATTCAATTTCCACATATGTCAGGATATCAGTTATTCTTGTGGATATGGTCTCTCAGTTTCTATAGGCTATCCTTTCTATAATTGGATTTCCTTTTTTTCCTTTAGTCATTATGAAAGTATTTGCCAGTTTAGTCCCAAGTTCTGAATAATGCTGATTATAAAAATATCCAAGATTGGAATCTAAATATGATCTAATTCTCTTCTTCCTGAGGATTTTTGGATCACCATCCTTTAGATTTTGGTTAGTGTCAAAAATACTTAGATATCAGGTATATTTAGAGTAAGCACTCCTACTTGATGTAAAATATTAAAACAGCCTGATGTTTAGATAACACTTTCAGGAAATGACATGCTTGCTTATTATTCCAGCTCTTGCTGAGGTAGAGTGCAAGCTTTCGAAAGGAGAAAAAGAAGAGCTCAAATTTTCTTGAATGAAAGCTACAAAAGAATGTTGGAATCTGGAGCAAGAGTGTATTAGAGATATTCTTAACCACAAATCTCTTGAAAAATGTAGCAAACTGATCAAATTTCTCCCATGATATGTGAAATCATTATTCTTCCTATAAAATCTGATACAAATAATAGAAAATTTAAACCTTGGTCAAGCAGAAATTTGAGCATTATAGAAAGTCAAGTGCACAGCTCTGAGCTATACATCAGTTTATGTAGGCAAAAAAAAATAAAACAAAAAACCCTTAAGTTTTCCAAGTTTGGAATCCCAATTTTTTCCAATTACTCTTCTAGGCTCATTTGTCATTCGACATTTGAAACCAAATGGAAATGTCATGCATTACCTATAACTTCAAACCTCTTTCATGTAAACGATGACTTGCAGTACACTAGCAAATTATTTCAACACCCTTTAGCTAGAGGAAAAAAATATTTTTAATTTATTCCTCACTTTTGCTAAGAGGCCAGCATCCAAAGTGACAAAAATACACATTATTCACTGATAAACTAATAAGAGAGAATTATCAAAAACAGAACCAGACTCAGAAAGCTGGACTGAAGAAACTAAACAGTAGAAAGCAACCAGACAGACATAAATAGACAATGATTTTATAGGAGAGAAACTCTGACTTAAGAAGGGTCATTGTCTCTATCTTCATCACTATCAGCATAGGCTTCCATTGCCTTATTCCGAATTTCTAAAACCAGTCCTGAGCATTTCTTTCAATCATATCACCTATCAAATTGGCTATGTTTTTGACTTTATGGAACAAATCCTAAGGTGGTAGTGAACTAGCTAAGACTACAGCCTGCTACTGCATGCAGTACCCCATGAAGTCTATCACAGTGCTATCGTCTCCTTACCACCCCTACTGAGGTTAGTATAATAGTTTTAGTCCCTTATTGTCACTCTCTTTCCTGAATAGGCTTTTCTAAGGGAACCTGTATGCCAGCAGCTATCCATTCTCAGTGTTGCACTCACTCTCTCTTTGTTCCTAAACAAAAAAATGAGAACAAACAAGTCCTTTCTATTCAACCTCAATGATTTCTCTTTTATTGTTAATACAGAGAGAAAGGAAAGGAAACAGTGAAACACAAAAAAGGGAAACAAGACAGCATGGGATGCTTTTGGCAAAGCATCACTTGTCTGAAGCAGCTGTGTATGTAATTGTACTAAACATCAGCTTCATAAAAAGAGAATAGGCATTTTTCGCTGTTGCCAGATGAAATTCAGTTATGGGGAAAGTAGCTAAAAGATACCAACAATAGCAGCCATTTAGCACAGGGAGCAGGTTTGTAGGGGACAAAGTTTTGGCACAGAAGACATTTCACCATCAGTTTTCTGGGAGAGCATTGCCAGCTAGGACTAGGCATTATTCCGGTTTCATTTTCTTTCATTCTTTTAGTTCTGTATAACATTTTTTCTAGGGTTCTTTGCTTTGTTTAACATTTAGCAATTTTACCTTTACAAAAACTCGTGTACACAAATCCCTGTTTGAATTTGCAATGTACTTACATACAAAGTCAGTCACAAATAAACTGTTTCTCATGCAGTGACTATAGAGGAGTTTGAAAAATTTATTTGGACTCATTTGGAATTGGAAAACCTGGATGGATTCATACTCAGATGAGTGCATTAATTTGGCAGATATAATAGCAGGACCACTATCAGTTATCTCTTAAAAACCAAGATGACTGGGAGAGCTTCCTAAAGGAAAGGCTAACCCTACACTCATCTTTAAAAAGGCTGAGAGAAGGACATGGGGAACTTGTTCAACCTCATTCTTCCTAGAAAGCTGTTGGAAGATGTATACACTTAAGTAATACATTTCTAGGCATATAAATGTCCAAGAAAGCTGGATTAGATGACCACAGGCTCCTTAAAACCAAAATTTCTTCTAAACAATGTTTCTATGGCTACAATAAATAATAGGTTTGTCTATATAACATACATGAAATCTCTTACATATGCCTCTTTAGAAAATCGCTCGTTATGTATGGAAACTTCTGAGTACAAGATATTAGCAGAGTTTCCTCATCTGCCCTCTTACTCACTACATCCTTCTCACAGAAACACACAAGAGCTGCCTCCTATTTTATTATGTTGGTGGTATGGCAGTAGGGGCTGAACCTTACTGCCAGTATTCCACTGCATGTTGTTGCCATGTGACAGATGGCAGCAGAGGGACAGTCTGACACAGTGGTGTTATGGTGGCATGGGAGAGCATAAGAAACAAAGGTGTGTCATTAAATTCCTCTATGCAGAAAAAATGGCACCCAGTGACATTCACTGACTCTTGCTGAATACTTACAGAGACCAAATGGAGGATGAGAGTATAGTGAAGTGGTGAGCAGTTCATTTCAGCAGTGCTACAGCAGCATGAAAGACAAGGCACATTCCAGACAGCCAGCTGTCACTGCACAAAAAGAAGAGTGTCTCAGTCAACTCTTCTATGCCAATCAGCTAATGGTGGTGACTCTGTTGAAAAATGGTGTTTTGTAGCTGACAGTTTGCTCTATCAAATAGTGTTATTGTGCTCTTTGAGTCTGCTGTAGTTTCCATTGAAAAAAATAGGAGATATTACTTTCAGAATAATACATATATTTCATTGTATTCCCAACCATGTTACTTTTAAATAATAAAGATTCAATGAGGCTGACTATAGAATAATTGTGCTCAAGTATACACTTTGTCCTGAAGATTGAAGACTGAAGATTTTGGTTCTGTTAAATAGCAAGAGACTGAAAATATTGGAAGAAACATCCTGTGCAATATTTGGTTTTGTTTTAATATATGTTTGTTTTCTTTCCAAGAAATCAATTTATTTACAGCTTGTACACAATCACTATCCCCAGTTTGAAAGTAGAAATGGAAGATTGGAGCAAATCATAATAAATAGTATTATATTTCCCTATAGTCTACATTTCCTAGATTGCTAACTTCTTCAGAAATAGAACTTTAGAAACTTAAAAGAATTGTTAAGAACTACCTTGGAATAAAAAAGCCAATAGATAATTTTGTAAAGAATAACTATGAAATCATTTTAGGTGCTTATATTTAATTCTGCTGATATTTTAGTATTGGTGTAAATAAAATAGTCTGAGAAACTTTGCTATATCTTTGCTATTTGTAAAACAACTGCATAACACACACTTAAACATTTTGATATAGATAAAATATTTTTTTCATAAAAGCAATATAACAATATGTTATTAAATTTAGTTTTTGAATGAAATATTATTTCTGAATAGCACAAAAATAATCATAGCAAAACTGATATTTTTGCTAGTAGACATTTTGTCCAAGAATTAGGAAATAAAGCTTGTGTTTTCTTCTGGATAATTTAGTGAACAAAAGGGATTCTTATAACCTGAAGAAATCTTGAAATGAATGCATTCTATGCAGTCTTCAGAATAGCAGTAAGAGTCACTGTGTTCTGAAGACACTTGAGCCGTCACAGAAACCAGTCCTCTATAGTTCTTACCATGGGAGGATATCTCCTCAGCTACAACAATACAGATCTCAGCAAAATCCGGACAGAGAGATATAATTATATTCAGAGCCACCAGGTCCTGATCCTGACCCGAACATAAATGTTTTGCTAATATATATGATGGCTCCTTCCTCATTTTACAACTATAATTAATTAAATGGGTCATTCATGTTCCTTAAGAGAGGCCTGTCACCTTCCTTTGCGGAGAGAAACTGTGAACTCTTACTCACTCTGATGAGTACTTTCTAACTTTATTGACTTCTCTGAAAAACTGCAGAACTAAAGGTTTCATGGTTCATCATTTCAATTATGTTAACTGCCTTTAGTCTCACTTCTGAACTATGAGATACCAAATTTCATAGAAAGCATTTTATATTATTGCCCTTTTATCTGCTGTAGTACCTAAAGGTGGTCCTTTTAGGATAGGAATTTAGCCACTATTTTATTATGAAATATCCCTGTCAGGCAATTATAATAGATATGCACAAAAAATGAAAAAGTTTAAGATGGAGAATCATTTGTATACCTACAGTAATGCTAACAACCTATTATAAATATTCCCTGAATCTTAACTCTAGTCAGATTTATAGGATAGCAGATACGTTGTACGTCTTTGACAACTCTCACAAGAAAACTTTTCTACATGCCTTGTAAGCGATTTGCCATGGAAATAATGATTTTATCTTTTTTGAGCATTGTGGATACTTATTATTTTCTTTTTCAAAATTTCCATCTTTGTGCCATAATCTTAGAAACTGTTTATGAAACCTGCCTCCAAGCTTTTCATCATTGTGAAGGTTTAGCTACTACACTTTTTAATTTTTTTTACTGGAATCAACACTCAAGCAGGTGTCTAGCTTGTTTTCTCTGCTGCTCATTTTCTAAAACAGCCATTAGTGTGATAACATAGACAATTCTTTTTGGTATTTCAGTAGAATATTTCTAATGATATATTCCATTATATTCTATATTTAAGGAGTAATATAGGAAATAGAAGCAATGTCTGTTTCCTCCAGTGATGTGTTTCAATGGTATTACACACAATGTTACAGAGATATATTTCTGAATTAACTTAATAATTTCTCTCTGTATCTAGATGAGAGAAATGTGGGTAAGAAATATATTCTTTCTGCAGTTTAAGTGATTATAGCACAAATTGATGAAATGAAAGTTAAAAATTTCTAGGGTTTGGTAGGTTTTACCCTCCTAAGAGAAAGCAAAGATGAAATAGCTGGTTTACTTTGAATGGCAATCTTATTAGTGTATGATGACTGGTTGTTGGCAAATGTATACTTCAGTGTTAAGAAGCAATCTGTGGAGAATCTTTGGAAAATAATTGTAATAAATAAACTCGATACAAGGTAAATTAAGAGAAAATGGAAAAACAGAAAAGCAGGGATAAAATAGAAATCACTGAAAAAGAATCAGCATGATCCTGTAAATAAAATTTTTCCTTTACAAATCTCCTGTATTTCTTTCAATAAATCAGAAATGTGATCTCACTCATATTCTCAGTTTTCAAGCAGGCTTTTGACAAATTCCACAGTGAAAAACCTTTGGGACATTTAAGCAGCTATAAGTAACAGGCATCATTAGATGTTATTTAGATGTGCAATTATCTCCTTCACTTGTGCAGAATTTCTAAGCAGGTCCTGAACTTACAGAGAAGGTTACAATACTGTGGAAATAAAACACTGTAGGAGAACTGTTAGGTCAAGACTTGAACTGGTTAGCACCTTGTGAAGAGTGTGTGCTTGCACCTGTGCTCCCCGTAGGAACAAAAGGGGATATAAACACCTGGGGCTCATATAAGGGTAGCCACTGAAGGGAGAACATTTCTCGGACTGAGGTTGTTCCCTGTGAAGGAGTGCTGCATAGCTAGGGATTGCCTTTAGTATTTGGATGAGTTCAGTTTGTCTTTCTGTATATGAATATTGACTTGCCTGAAAATACTTTTCCTGGTGTTGCTAAGAACATGTTAGAAGCACTTTTCCTTCTATGTGAGCAGAACGAATGCTGCAGTGTGATACTACAAGGCAGTCCACAATTTCACCCTGTGTAAATCCAAGTTAGAACAATGGTGTTAATAAGTAGGTTCTGGACATGTTCTTGATCATTCACATCATCCCCTCCGTGGAATTGTAATCAACATGGTAAGAATATACTTATTTAGTCAGGTGTCATGGTCTTATGATTTTTAAGGAACGATCAATGGATAGGACACTATCTGTAACAGGGTATCTTTTCTGGATACGTAAGTATTTGACAAATCACTTTTTTTTTTCCTGTCCTTGAATGCTATAAAAAATATAAATATAAATATTGATAAATAAGATAACACTAGATAACTTCAGTATCTCAAAAAAGTGGGGGAAGTACTTTTATTTCAATTTAAATTGAAAGAATCAGCTGAAATTAAATATTCAGAGTGCAGTACATTATCTAGAAATATGGGATGGGGGGAGGAGGGAATGACTCAAGAAAGAAAAAAAAAGTAGCGTTGTGGTCTCTAAACAAGCATTGATGAAAGCCAGTAAATCTGCTGAGCAGAGTCAGGCAGTGATGCTCCTGCATTTGAAGGTACGAAAATTCTCTCCAGTGCAGCTTACTATTTCGGTTTTGGTGGTGTATCAGTTTGGCCATACCACTCTCATAGCCTTTGCTTGGAAGACTGTATCTTCTTCTTAAGGTTCTAGTCTTCAGGTTAGTTTGCACCAGGCTAGTGTTTGTGATATCACTGTTGAGAAATCTGAAAAATAAACATGATTGTCAATTTGAAGTTGTTTTTATGGACATTAGATGACTGGAAGGTATGTCTATAAGAAAAATATGTGGAGGAGAAAAAAAGCTTAAAGTGTTCATGAGCGATCTTTGAGTACAGTGGACACACACATAAGCTCAGCAATTAAAGTACAGTGGGATGTTATTCCTGCCCTTACAAACTTGTACTACTGGAACAGCACTTATGATTTCCACAACATTCATTTTAGGCTCTTTGCACGTGAGATGCCCTTAACTAAGTTCAAACACTTTCTGTGTAAATACCTATATTTTCTCCAGTTGTACTGGCAGCCTTTTATAATCAGTTACACAAAGGAGATGAATTGTGATTCAGATGAACCAACATATATTTCGATTGTTAGAATGAGGAATGTGAGCAGCTGATTAAAATAATCTGTCACAGATTTCTAAAATTAGCCAGTATTAATCTTACTCTGTATGTTTTCAAATAAGATGTTGATCACGTTCCTGAGTCTCTACTTACTTGTGAACAGACCTATTTAAACAATCCTCATATCAATAAAGCCGTTACTATTATGACAATTTTCAGCAGCAGAAGGTTAAAATTATGATTATGGCAGAACTGCATTCTTCATGTATCCTTTGGTTCACAGATGTACATTTTCACATAAAATAAAAAAAGTAATTGAACTGAAACTTCTGTACCTGACTTTTTGAATATGTTTGTTTGAATATCTTTTATGAAACTGCAAGAGCATGACACATACTGTTGTAACAGACTTTCAATCACTTTCACTCAGTTAAATATAATAAAGGTATGAAGAATCTCAGTGCATTAGTTACTGTTATCTGAAAGAGTCTCTGAATCCTGGAAAAAGCCCTGCAAATGAAATTTATTCAAAATCAAAATGTTAAATAAAAAAAAAAAAAAAAAAGTCAGGGAAGTAAATTCTAATGAAATATGAAGTTATTTGAGGAAAAGATGTAAAGTACAAAAATTCAAAATCAATGATATAGCAGTTATAGGTTAACAACATGCATTTATTAAAATAATAGGCCATTGACACATAAATGCAGGCCTTTAAAGTGAAGAATATTGCTAAGTGGAGCGTATTTTAGTAAGTCAAAGAAAAATTTAATGTGTTCAGACTCCCTATTGAGATGCTGAGAGGTCATTCTAGTACCTTCCTGCGCAGTCAGGACACTATTGATAGTGTGGACTGCAATGTTGTCTGGAGTTCCAGGAGAACAAGGACAGTTAGACTTCAGGGAAAGACGCAGACGCGTAGCATCCATTCTTGGATCTGATGCTGCTGGGGTGTCCCAGAGCCTTGACTGCTCCACGAGGTCGTGGAGATGGGGTTAGGAACTTGTCCAAGCTTGGACCTGTCTGGTAGAACTGAGGGAACAAAATGTGTGGCTGTGCCCTGGAAGTGGCGAAGGCAGACTTTCCTACCTTTAACTTCACAAATCCAGTAACTTATGGTTATGGCAATGAACTGGATGAAGAGATGTAGCTCAGGAAGATTGTTGATTATACAAAGCTGGGAGGAGTGGCTGACAACCAGAAGACTGTACTACCATTCAAAAAAAGACCTGGACAGACTGGAGAGTTGGGCAAGGAGGAACTGATGAGGTTTAACAAGAGAAAGTGTAGAGTCTTCCACTTGGGGAGGAATAACTGCATGCAACAGTACAGGTTAGGGGATGACTTCCCGTAGAGATGTTCTGTGGAGAAGGACCTGGGTGTTTTAGTGGACAACAGGTTGTCCATGAGCCAGCAGAGTGCTCTTGTTGCCAAGAAGGCCAATGATATCCTGGGGTGCATTGGTAAGAGTGTGACCAGCAGGTAGAGGGAGGTGATGCTCTTTTTCTGCTCTGTGCTTGTGAGGCCACATTTGTAATACTGTATCCAGTTCTGGGCTCCCTAGTTCAGAAAAGACATGTCCCTTCCAATCCTTGTATTTCTTTAATTCAGCATCTGTAACATTGCTCTACAGTCTCTGTTTTAAAAGCCTGACTATCTTGAACTTTTCACTGCCTTTGTTTATGAGAAGTTAATCATTATATATATTGCTAAGTCCTGGCACAGGTCACAGACCAAAATTCACTTTATCATAAACTCTTTGTCAGTATTTCACTTTTTTTCACTTTGGCAAAAGATACCTTTGCCATGTCTGGTCTACTTTCTAAGATAGATTCATTTCTTAGAATACGTAATGCAACTGAATCTAAAATAATATCAATAACTGAATATTGTGCATTAAAAGTCATATAGCATACTCCAATAGTTACGAGCATTTGTCTCTTCATTCTTCCTTTTTTTTGTGTGTGTGAGATGTATTTTATTCTTTGTTAATAAGGGAAATTGATTGAAATAATCACATTGTATAACAAAGTATGTTCACAGTGCTGAATGTATTGTTCTGATGCCACTATAATTCTTATTTTTCACATAGAATCAAAGATCACAAACTCATGTACTATTTTATGAGTGAAGCACCAATGTCTGAAAATCCAAATAAATATGACTGAAAGTATTTGTTAATCCTTGCAGAAGTACAGCATTATCTTCTCCTTTTACTGTTACTTAGACTGCAGATATATTTTATAGAATCATAGAATGGCTTGGGTTGGAATGGACCTTAAAAAATAACCTAGTTAATACTCCTCTGCAATGGGCAGGTATGCATCCACCTAATCAGGTTGCCCAGGGTCCTGTCCTTCCTGGCCTTGAACGTGTCCAGGGATGGGGCAGTCACAACTTCTCTGGGCATCCTGTGCTAGTGCCTTACCACTCTTTGAGTAAAGGATTTTGTTGTGTGAAGGAAGTCCTTCACAGGGCTACTCTCAATGAGTTCTTCTCCCAGACTGACGTCTGAGATTGCCCCAACCCAGCTGAATCACCTTACTTGTGAACTAGATGAATTTCATTAGACTCGCATGTATCTAATTCTCAAGCTTATCCAAGTCCCTCTGAATGACATTCCTTCCTTGTGTTGTATTACTTGTTTGTTCTATTCAAGCATAGAAGTTAGTGTACTTGGAGGACTGAATAACATAAAGTGCTTCTGTGAGAACTGTACCACATAATAATGAAATTATATGCTATACTAAAAATAAAAGATAAAGTAGCAACCATTTTGAATTCCCTTATCACTAAATTCTCCAGTCTGTTTTCCTCTTGCTTATCCTTACGCAGAGTGAAATGGGATATTTTTTATTTTCTAAAGAGAAACATATTTTGACAATATCTTTATCTTTTTAAGAGCTCACACTATTATTCTCCAGTGTTATACAGATGCAGTATATTAATGTAGTACAGAAAATGAGAAAATATGAAGGCTGCTTTGAAAATAATGCTTCCTATTTCATTATGTTAGCCGTAGAAGTCAAACTTTCCTTCATGGTGCTGTTAGATTTTGTTGTCCTGTGACAGATAGCAGTCTGACAGAGTGGCATCTGACATGAAAGTGTATATGAAGCAAAAACGATTTGTTGAATTCCTCCATGCAGGAAAAAATTGCATCCATTGACATTAATATAGTCTTGCTACACATCTATGGAGACCAAACAGTGAGTATGAAAACAGTAAGGCAGTCTGTGGTGTGTTTCACCAGTGATTACAGCAACAGTAAGTGGCTTTCACTGGTGCAGACGTTTATAAGAGTGATGTTGAGGATCTTGTTCCTCACTGGTCATAGTGCATAGCTAATGGTGATGAAAAATCATGCCTTGTAGATGAGAATGTTGTCAATGAAATAGTGCTATTATGCTATTTCTATCTGTTGCAGTTCACATTGAAATAAATAGAAGGCATTACTTTCAGAGCAGAATACATATCTTTATGATAAGAGACCTTTGGACACGTTTATTCAGAACATTCCCTAAAAGAACAAAAATTATAGCTACTTCTCTTACAAAGAAATTGTGTCCAGGCAAAAATTGTCATTGTTCATATTGCAGTATATCAAGCGCAGTGACTGTCAGGTGGATGCTCAGAAGTGTTTACATGCTTGATTTCATTATGATTTTTACCAAAAAGTATCTGTAGAATGTGCTGAAAGAGTTAAGGGTTTAAAAGGAGAATTCACAAAAGACTGCGACCTGTATATAAATTCGTAAGTGCAGGTCAATATGAAGCACAAGGATGAATTTACTGTGGACAGTATATTCGTGTATGTGGAATGCTATTAAATTCATACCTTCCCATACTAAGCTACTTAATGATATATTTAATGATTAAAGAATTCAAGCTCTTGTAGAGATATGTGGTGGGATTTGAATGTATTCATGTCAGCCTACAACTGTGCCATCAAGCGATGCATCCACAGAGAAAGCAGTCCCCTTCAAGTTCCGTTCCATGAATAATATCTATCTGACCTAGCTGTGAATTGTATATTAAAACTACAGGAGTTCGTAGCTTATCAAACTGTTTTCCTAACAGCTTTCAAACATGCAACAAAATAAACCAAGAACACTGAAATTCTTAAGTTTTCTACTGAATAATTCAAGACATTTTTGTATGCAATGTATATGTGTGTGTGTGTACATATATGTGGTTGCTGAGCCTCTCTCCATCATATTTGAAAAAATCATGGCTGTCTGATGAAGTCCCTGGTGACTGGAAAAAGGGAAATATTACTCCCATTTTTAAATAAGGGAGAAAGGAAGACTCGGGGAACTACAGGCCAGTGAGTCTCACCTCTGTCCCAGGGAAAATCATGGAGTAGATCCTCCTAGAAGTTATGTTAAGGCACATACAAGATAAAGAGGTGATTTGAGACAGCCAGTATGGCTTCACTAAGGGCAGATTGTGCCTGATGAATCTGGTGGCTTTCTATGATGGAGTGATGGCTTCAATGGATGGGGGAAGGGCGGTGGATGTCATCTACCTGGACTTCTGCATGGCCTTTGACATGGTCCTTCACCACATCCTTCTCTCTAAATTGGAGAGGTGTGGATTTGAAGGATGGACTGTTCGATGGATTAGCAATTGGCTGGATGCAGCCAAAGGGTTGTGTTCAGTTGTTCTGCATCAGGGTGGAGGCTGGTCACAAGTGGTGTCCCTCAGGGGTTGGTCATGGGACCAGTGCTTTTCAACATCTTCATCAACGACATAGACGATGGCATTGAGTGCATCCTCAGCAAGCTTGCAGATGACACCAAACTGAGCAGTGCAGTTGGTAAATTGGAGGGGAAGGAGAGACCTGAACAGGCTGGAGAAGTGAACCCATGAAAACCTAATGAGGTTCAATTAGGCCAAGTGCAAGTTGCTGTATTTGGGTTGGGGCAATCCCAGGTATTTATACAAACTGGGGGAAGAGCCCCTGGACAGCAGTCCTGCAGAGAAGGACGTGGGGGTCCTGGTAGATGAGAAGCTGGACATGAGCCAGCAGTGTGCAAAAGGCCAACTCTGTTCTGGGGTGCTTAAAAAAAAGGTGGCCAGCAGGGAGAGGGAGGTGATTGTCCCCCTCTATTCAGCTCTTGTAAGGTCCTATCTGGAGTACTGTGTCCAGGCCTGGGGCCCCCAGTATAGGAAGGATGTGGAGCTCTTGGAGCGGGTCCAGAGGAAGGCCACCAAGATCATCAGAGGGCTAGGATTGTTTAGCTTGGAGAAGAGAAGGCTCTGGGGAGACCTCATTGTGGCCTTCCAGTACTTGAAGGGAGCATATGAACAGGAGGGGGAACGGCGATTTATGAGGGTAGATAGTGATAGGACAAGGGGGAATGGTTTCAAACTGAGACAGGGGAGGTTTAGGTTAGATATTAGAAGGAAGTTCTTCTCACAGTGATGAAGCACTGGAACAGGTTGCCCAAGCAGCTTGTGGTGCCCCATCCCCGGAGGCATTCGAGGCTAGGCTGGATGTTGGTGACCCTACATGTAGCAGGGAGGTTGGAACTCGATGATCATTGTGGTCCTTTTCAACCCAGGCCATTCTATGATTCTGTATTTTGTATTAATGGATGTAGTCTATGAAGAACACACAAGAATTATGGGGTAGGGGAAGTGGAGAGGAAGGCAAGAGTAAAGAAAATATGTAATAATTTAACACTGATATTTACAAAAAAAAATCTATTCTGGAAATGAAGTAGATATATGAAAAGAAAAAAATGAATTCAGGAGAAAAAATGACTGTGGACTGAATGGATGAAATGAAGGAGAAACAGAAATAAGTAACTTTTGTGACTTCATCACAGTTATATGTCTGAGTCTTGGATTAACAATATAGAATGATATACTGCCCTCTGCATATTATTAAAATGATGTCATAATGGTTTTCCTGGATATCTGAATTACTTTTAATGTGAATGGATGATCCACGTGAGAGTATTTGATAGGATTAAAAAGCACTTCTGGAAGAAAACTGTTAGTGGTAACATAAATGACCTTCACAGAGATGTTTGTGATACTTAAGAAAAACACAAGAGGAGAGTGATATGGGAGTTTTCTGTCCTTTAACTGATGTTGTAGAAAGAAGAGTTTTGTTGTCTTCAAAAGGCACAGCCAGCATTTCTCAGATGAAACTTTCTCATACAAGGAGACTGAAAGTAAAATCGTACACACTGCTACAGAACTTACAAAAAAAGTAGCACCAACATGATGGCTTCAAGCTGCTGAGGGAAAGGGCCAAAAGCATATTACATGAATTAAAAGAAATTCTGGATGTGAATCCTTTGTCTCACGAGCAGTGTAAAAGAGAATGTGAAGAATTTAATAAACAAATGATGGAATTAAAGAAAAAAGACACTGAGACATTTATACAAAAACGTAGGAATATAATTAAAAAAATGTGGTATTAAATAAAAAATTAACACTTTGATCCTAATGTAGAAGAAATAGATGTTACCCATTAACTACAGTCCTGTACATTCCTTTTTTTTTTTTTTTTTTTTTTTTTTATGGCAGCAAAATCCATAAGGAAAACAGGCAATTAAGGAAAGGCATAAGACTAGGTTTAAATGCCAGAAACTAAAATGCCAGCGAGACACAGAACAAAAAGGGAGAGTGTTGGTGAAAAGACTGAGGATAAAAAATTATTTCTTCTCTGTTGTTTAGATATTGATATCTGGTATTTGCTAGGGGCCACCAGGACTCTTTGGTTAACTAAGGAAGGATTTATTAACAGTAGACAACATCATGAGACTGAGTCAGAGACAACTTAGCAAAGAGGAAATTCTACCCAATCTATGTGTAAGAAATGGAAATGTGTAAGAAATGGAAATACTTTCACCACAAAAAGATTCTTAGTACTGTTGTTAAGAACATAAACTCCACAGTTGAGCAGTAGATGTTGATATTAAGCAAAGAAAGACCTTAGGACAAAGAGGGTTTTTCTTTTGTCCTATAAAAATACATTATGACTTGCTGAATTGAAAATCATAATTTCTTCAACCTTTGCTTGTGTTATACAAGAAAAGTCAGTAATTTTGACATAGCAATAACGTGATAAGGTTCTCAGTGCAACCAAATATACAGTTCTACAAAGAATCTTCGAAGAGTAAAGCAGATCTTTTGTTGATATTCACTACTGCAACCTCTTGAACTGGGTTTATAACACAGCTTTCTTTTCCTCATAGAGGCATGGTAACACTTGCTGAGTCCTTTAAAAATCACAGACCCAGGGACGATGATGATTAGTGTAATCATTTGTGAAGCTCACTCCATGTCTGCTTCAATTAATGTTTATCCAGTATATGGTAAAAAGAAGTGAGTAGAAAATTCCTTCAGGAATTAAACATCCCAAAGCTTGATTTTTTTTTTTGGGGGGGGGGTGGGGGCAGGGAGGGGTAGGGGAAGGGAGAAGCAGGAGATACAGTCTGAAACTGTAGCTCTTATCTGGGTCAATCCAAAATATTTGTAATGGTCTCATGTCTCTCAAGTCCTCATGTGAGTACTTAGCTACTGAACAGTTTTATGTGCTGGAGATAAGGTAGATATAGGACAGCCGTGGAGTCACATAAGCAAGTCAGCTGATGACTGGATTTAATTTCAGAGCCAGAATTCCCCACGTGACTTTAATTCCCAACACATTTTCCTCATTTTTCCCCCTTATCTCTCTGTAGTATAGTGTCTCATGCTCTGATACTGCTTAGCAGATGAGGGACATACAGTTGTTTGGTTTTTGTTCTGAGAGCTGCCAGTATATACTTAGCTAGACTAAGATATATGTCTTCTGATGAACTGCTTCTCATGAAGCAGCCATTTCTGTCAATAGATTTTACCTGTTTTTCTGACTCTTTGCAGTTTGATATTTGCTACTTCGGATCCAGTTATCCTGGTGGTCTTTCTGATTGTGCTTACTAATATAGGCAAATGAATACCCAATATTTTTACATTCCATTTATTTTTAACAAAAGATATTAGCCTTCCTTACCAGCCAAAAGTCTGGAAAATTATTTCAAAATGTCATGTAAAACCAGAAAGATTACATGTGACTTAGAGCTCCTGAAGTATAAGTCTTAACTGGAAATAGTAGAAGTGAGATGAGTAAATGTCTGTGGAAATAAGAGTTTCCCCTCTGTTCATGTACTAACGAACAAAAATTGAGGTATGAGAGTCTTCCCAAACAGAATGACTTCAGTGTTATTTCTAATTTCAGAAAATTAATAATGACAGAGATGTGCCTCAAGAGGTGCATCCCACAGCCTCAGTCCTCTCTGGGAACATACAAAATATTCCCCACTGTGCATTTGATGATGCACATGGATGAAATTCCATTCCTAATCCAAATTTAGCAATCTTTTTAATCTTTTCATGACATGCTTATCAAGGAACAACAATGGAATATGAGCTGTCATATTTTGATTTTAAAAGTATCGTCAGGAAAACATCAGCAAAAAACTGTTTTTCTTTTGCATTTATCTTAGGCATACAGCAATAGATTTTCTGATTTGTCACTTCACTGTGAGTTAAGACTACTATCTCACCAAACTAAGCTCAAGGTTTACCCCCCTTGCAATTTTCATATTTGGCTTCTTTATTATTTGTAGACTGGCTCAATATTACTACAGCGTTTAAATCAAATCCTGTTTCTTCTTTCAAATCTGTCTAGGCTTTTTTTGCTTTTTATTAGTACTGAACTGACTAGAATTTTGTTCTGTACCTTAATGATGAAAATAAATTCAACTCTTTAACTGGAACAGAGTATTGGAGAGGACGCATTTTTTTTTCTTGAAGATGATACATCCCCAGATTGCTCCCCATTTTTCACAACCTATGAAGATGTAACTACTGTGCAATTACTGTGGACCAGGTGATGTTGGGAACTTATTATTTAATGCCTTTTTTTTTTTTTTTTTTTTTTAATGTAGTCTCACTCCTATTGCACCTCACTGAGCATTACTGGCCCTTAATAGGCCAAGTAATTCCACCTTTCATCAATACACTTCTGATAGCAGTGTCTGAACAAGAAAAGTAGATCCTTCTGAAAGGACACTGCTGAGTAGCAGCAGAAGTTGCTTGTTTGCTGTATTTTGACTGCAGTTATCAGGATCAAGAGATGTCATTTGAGGATGCAAATTCTACTTTGTTGCTTTGAAGAAATGCATATGGCATAAGCAAGAGAATAAAATATAATACTGTAGGGTATACAAGATCTAAGGACAAGATTGCATTTACTTCCAAGAGTATTAATATTCTAGAACATGAGAGGACTATGCATTTAGAATATAATCCTGATCTAAGAAAAGATAATAGCATACTTTGGAGGTGATTAATAGAGCCATTTCATCCTTAAGATAACTCTTTTTTTAAAAACATAGTTTTTTTCATTTTGTTCAGAGTTGCTGTGATTTTCAATCATTAAGGCAAGAAATGGTAAGTGTCTGTCACTCTGAATGTCAGGTCTCAATATAGAAATGTCAAAATGAGAGTGTAGTTTCAATGAAAATATTGGTCTATTAAGAACAACAACAAAAACACCACCAAGAACCTCTGTTGAACTTTGTGCTGTTGCTGATCACCCAGATGTCCACTCTATTCAATTCCCTCTGCAGTCATCTCATACCAGCAGATCAACAGCATCTTCAAGTTAATATTGCCACTGAGCTTCTATGGATACATTCAAGTTGTGCATCCAGATTATTACAAAACTATTGGACAGAATCAACTCTAGACCCCAGTCTCAGAGAACACTAAGAATGTAACTGGGTGCCACTCAGGTGTAGCCCCATTCACTGTGATCTTCTAAGCACTACTGTTCAGTAAGGTCATCACCCAGCATAACAATCTATTCATCAGTACACGCATTTGTACAATTTGTCTGTAAGGTTACTGTGATGAACAGTATCAGAAAGCTTATATATATATATATATATATATATATCCCTTGCCTTCCTTTACCTACTATGTACATTAATTATTGAGTAATCAGTCACGGTCAGGTTGGTTCAGACATATCTCACTTATGAGTATGAGATTTTTACAGGTATAACACACTTCAAACTGGCAGACAGTTCCATGTTGAAATTATTTTTTGCATTCTAAGGAGATTACTTTTATTTAATGACTGCATTTCATATATTATATATTTCTTATTTCTGTGCCATGTTCTCATGACAGAAGGAAACAATGAGTTCGTATCTGTTTGGCTATTTTCTACAATTCTGGATCTTTATTTTTTTTTTTAACTTCAGCTGTGCTTCAGTTTCTATTCCAGTGAAACTTAAAATTATCCTACACACTTCTACATGCACTAAGAAATATTCAGAAGCTTTTCTCAGAAGAATTTTAATAGAAAAATGGAAAAACGAATATAGGTATTTAAGCCCCTAATCTTAAACACTTGCAGTTTGATGTACAATTGGATGCTCATGAAGCAATGGTAAAGCATATTACAAAGATGCAATATGGCACGCAATTTTCCTCACATAGCTATCACAGTGCAAGTCAGTCCAAATTTCCTGTGCTCTCAATACCCAGAGCCTTCAGAATAACTTTACAAAAATACTAGCAGTCATGGTAAGGTGTTTGGTGGTTCAGACAGGTGGAAATTGCCCAAATACTATTTCTAAATTTCCCAGATGAAGTGCTGTGCATTCCAATGTGTCATGTCATTTCGTATCACAGTGTCTTACACAATGTGACTGATGCTATGCCTCAGAAATAGAAGTAACTGACAGTGCCTAATCTAATTCATGAAAACATGACCTTCAGAAAGTGTACTTTGAGATTTCTGCCATGCAATATTTTCTCATGCCCTTTCCTTCAATTTTTGCTGACCTGACTTTTCCCAATGGCTTGTTCTTCTGACAGTGTACTCGGTATAACATGCTTTCAGAAATTTCTTTCTGTTTCCATAGCATGTGAATGAAGATTTCAGTGTTTTCTATCTTACAATCACCTGCAAGGCTTATCTATGAGTACTTCAGAAGTAAGGAAGAGAATATTTGTTTTTTCTTTGGAATTATAAGATTTTAATTGTGAAAAAAATATTTTTATTTGATCATCAAAATACAAATGTGTGCTCTGCACACTTTTTCTTTCATACATAAGGTTTTATATGGTGTATCTTTAAAGAGCATGGGGAGTGTAGTACATCAATTCAAAAGCTGTAAAAGCTTCTAATGATATAGCTTCAAAGGGATAGGCTACTATTCTTATCTTATCTATTACCTTCTCCATATTTTGTTTTCTCTAAATAAATAAATCCCCGGTTCTTGAACTATGCACTGATAGTTTACATAAAGTGATCAATCAGTATGAGATAACCATTAACTCTGCTACTAAGTGCAGTAAATGCACTAATATTTCTTTCATCTTTGATACAAGGTGATAAATGTAACTGATTAGTTACATTTGATTCAATTTTTTTTTTTTTTTTTTTTTTTTTTTTTTATAATAATAAAATTTGAAGTCATAGGAAATGAAAGTACTGGAATAGGCTTCCCAAGGAAGTGGTTGAGTCACCATCCCTGAATGTGTTTAAAAACTATTTGGATGTGGTGCCCAGGGACATGATTTAGCAGATGGTTTTTAAGGTAGTAGGGTGTCATGGTTTTGTGATTTTTGGTTTTGGTATTCCACATAATAGCATGTAGTGCACTGGGAGTTAAAGTGTTAATGCTCCAGTTCTGGACACCTGTCCAGAAGAGGAGAAGAACTACCCAGAACTACCCCAAAGGGGTTTGAGGTCAGAGAGGAGTCTTCCTGCTGCTCAAGCAGACTGTACATCTCACCTCAGCATTATAGTGAGGCCTATCCTCCTTTCAGATACTCTCTCTCATTATATTTGATTTATTAGCTTCAATTCTAATTATATTGTATTATAGTGTGTTATCTTGCATTCCAATACTATATTTAGTTTGTTTCTCCTCAGATAGTTGCTGCTGTTTTAGATTATTTTGAAGTCTCCTATTTCCCTTTTCCAGAGATGTGGATTTGCAAAATCCCTCTGCCCTGCTAGCCAAGGAACTGGGCCGAACCAGCCCATAAACCATTGACATAGGGTTAGGCTATGGTTGGACTCAATGATCTTTAAGGTCTTTTCCAACCTGAGCAATTCTATGACTCTGTGATTCTACGATTCTATGATTCTATGAAATGTCAGCACTAAAAAAAGGAAGAAAAAAAAAAGAAAAAAAAAAAGTGTTTTGGGAGAGTAAGCTACTTAAATAAAACATCAGATAATGTCAAGAAATTGTTTTCTATGGTGCCTGTGTGTTATTTTGACGGTTGTGCTAAGATAATACATTTGAACATAAAAAATGAAATCTGTGGTTACTTAGTTGATCTTTCCACTTGAGAATTATTTTTCTATGCTGCTGCAATCTGATATTGTACATTAGTTAGAACTAAGCCTTATGGAATGTGGCCCTGAAGGCCAAAAATAACTCAGTTATGAATTTAAACTAAGTTTTTTAAGGGAGGAAAAGAGGTCTGCAAACACACAGCCCTGGCTCCTACAAATCTCCTGGGGATTCTCAACTGCTGACTCTTTATCTTAACATGTAACATAATGACCAATTGCTGTCACAGTTACCAGATCCATCAGACTCTTATTTCATTAACCCTATGCACTGGTTCAAGAGAAATGCAATCAATCCACTGCTAAATTAATTACCAATTTTAAAGTTATCATTAAACAATATGATACCAAAATTGGCATAAATCATGTGGTTAAGTATCAAATTAGTTATCAAGAAAAGCAAAGGAATGGTCTTCCTATTCGAAGGATTTCATTATGCTCGTTTGCTCAGAGCACTGAGAGGTCATAATTTTGACCTTGTATAGGTCCAAACCATATGCAAATCATTCATGTCACTGAAGGCCAGCAATAATTCTTTCAATTCCATGGCATATTAATGACCAACAACAAACGAGCCCCTTAAGTGTCTCATTTATTGTCTTAAATATGAAAATGTTTTAGAGATTAGAGAGAAAATTGTTTGAATTAATTAACTGAACTGATGCTCAAGGGAACTGGTACAAGATTTTGAGACAAAGGCTGAGAATTTACAATAATGACATTTCTTTCATGGTTAAAAAATATAGCACCAGAGGGACTGTGAGGCACTCTTAACATTTTAGCTGATGTCTGTTGAGGGCTTGAGATTCCTCTGAAAGCATTTATTTTATTCATTGGAGATTCCTCTCAATTACAGCATGAAAGGCATCACATTAAAATAGCCATGAGGCCTGCAGTTTTCACCATTTAAATGGGATCAGAGAACTGACACAATGAAAATTCAGAATGTAAATGTAGACTATTAAAGTAATGGGATAATTTATAAAAAAAAAATGCTTTTTTTTTTTTTTTTTTTTTTTTTTTTTGAGAAAGGTAGTGTGTGAAAGATAAAAAACAGAACAGTGTTGAACAAGGCAACTTGATCATATTTTCTCCTCTCTCTCCCAATTTTTTTCTGTGGTATCTATTAAAAGAAAATCCTTGGCTCAAAAATTTACTTCTGTTTCTTTTTTGCCTTTACAGTAACCCAA
Organism: Tympanuchus pallidicinctus; assembly: GCF_026119805.1. Lineage (NCBI taxonomy): Eukaryota > Metazoa > Chordata > Aves > Galliformes > Phasianidae > Tympanuchus > Tympanuchus pallidicinctus. The sequence goes on from NW_026294802.1 coordinate 31,689,251, forward strand.
GTGCTGAGTAGGATCATAATGGACAGTTTCAAATAGTTTGAGTTCTAGATCATGTTGTTGTTACGTCTGAACATGACAAACTTTTATATGGTGTGTTTTTCCTTTGTTTCAAAGTTTTAATGATTATATATATATAGACATCTCACGTTTTATACAAAAATGAGTTATGAGAAAAGGTACAAAGATATGACAGATATTCTCTGATGGCAATTTCAATTTCTATTTTGTCCAAGTATATTTTAAAATGTCATGCAAGTAATCTGCAGGGTTTTATTATTATTATTATTATTCAGCTAAAGAGACAAGCAGTAGTACATGATTGAAAACAGACTTTTTTCCCTCATGAGTTCTCTTTCTTTCCGTCTTTCTTTCTCTTGTAAGAGGGTAGAAGTTAAAGGCCGTGCCCAGAGGTCAGTGAAAACTTTCCTCTTCCAATGATTTCTGTCTGGTTTTCAAAACTTCAAAACATAAGCTTTTCAGCTAAGTATTTTGTATTCTCTGTGGGAGAGTTCAACTCTCAGAAAAATGATTGCTAGGAAATATTTAACAAAATTCATACCAGAAAATTTTTAGCTACTGCTAGTTTACTTACCTCAATTGACTTGCATTGACAACACAAACAAGTATTTTTTTTCAGTTTTATTCATGTTATTCTTTTCTGACGTAGAAAGTTATTCATAAAATAAATCTTTCAAAACCTTAGGAATGAAAAAGAGACCTAAACGATGTTTACATATATATTTTTTAGGATATCTTGAAAGTGATTTTTACTTTCTAAGTAGAAATAACTAGAGGAGGAGAAAATGCTAGTTAACGTTACAGATGACAGGTACTAATAACAACAAACTTCAAGCCATTAATTAATCATTAGAATGGAAAACATAAAGTTACCTCGTCAAGACTGAAACTAGGCTTAATGTCATCCATCTTGCTCAGTATCAGGTGAGAATTTTCAAACTATGTAGTTTTCAGTTGCTCACTTTATTAGAGTGTTAATACAATTAGAGAGATTTTAGGAATATGAAGATGTTTTTAGGAAGTACATTAAGTGAAGATTTCTTTGACAACATCTACTTTCCTTCTAATTTTTTATTGACAAATAAAATAATCTGTTTGCAAGCACAGTTTTCCTGATAAAAAGAGCAATATTTTATAGAAGTTTCTAATTCAATGGCTGTGTATATCAAGCTTTGGCTATGCTTCCTACTATATTTTTATTAATTTTGAGGAACCTGTTTTCAGGTTTTCAATTGGCAACTTTCTCCATATTTCAGATTAACCAGAAAGCTAGAACACAACTTGTTTAAATAACATCTATAAAACTGAGCACCAATTCATAGTCAAAACGTTGTGTAAGTCACCCTCTGACTACTTTTGGATAGACATATCCACTAACGTAGTAATTGGTGAAGAATGTTACTTATGAACAGTGTTTTACCATGGTAGCTTTAAATAGAGAACATGTTTTATGAGATGACCAAATCTAACTATAACATAAGGTCTAATAAATCTTTCTCTGAGTGAAAAAAGAATGTATTCAGGCTTAAACTGAAGCCAATATAAAATATTACAATTCAATAATAATTACAATATAATAATAAATATTATTAACAGTAAAAAAGATTAGCATGAATATTATGTAGATTAATTTATCAATGCTTTAAGTAATTATATACATTAAATATTTGCATACACCAACAATTTAATAATTCTCTTATCTCTACCTGTAAGAAAAACTACTGTCATATATTCATACTAATGAGAGATGTAAGTCTCTAGAGGTCAAATGTGTAGCCCTCTAATAAAATACTACAATATTTTTGTCCTGTTAACTTAATATTGCCATCAAGATTGAGTTGGTATTGTTTTCACTCCCATGATCTTTGAAGCTTTCAAAACATCAGGCAGAAAGTCTTGAAAATCCAGGCATTATCCCTGAAGTTGATCATTTCTTTGATTTTAAATAGTTTTTCTGCAAGTGGACAAAATCTTATTCAAATAAATCACTACATCTGTTTCCAGAATCTTCTTCACATTTTTTTTTTTTTTCAGATTTCTTTGGTTGTATTTATGCCTTCTATATTATTTATATGTATATACATATATATATATATTTGTCTTTTTTACTATTAGCTATGACAGTACAGTTATGAGTTCTCTATTTTAAAGACAGAAATATCATTTCAATAGAACTCTAGAGTTATTTTGTTCTAACCACTGTGTGTTTCCAATGTATTCAAACTTTAAAAAATAAAATTGAAGTAAAAATTTAACAGATTACTGTATGAAACATCCTTGACTGAAAATATTTCTCACTTTGTTTATTACATTGTTATTACATTATATAATGTAATGTTAGATAGAGAATTTCAGACTGTAATTTCTCTTTTAAACAGGAGAAATAACAGCTTAAAAAACAAACAAACAAAAAAGACTGTTTTATCTTTTGTAATTAACTAATATAAATTTATTTCTTTTTTTCTTGGCTGTAGGATTGCTTTGATTATATTTCAGTTCTAAATTTCCATGGGGTATTTATTCTCTGTACAAGATTCATAGAAGCAAAATTTGCATGCTTTTGTCTGACTTCTAGAGCATTTTAGTGATCATAAAGTGTAAGCAATGAAAATCATCATACTCTCTAGTTTGCCTGCAACATATTATTCTGAAATAAGAACATCTGCCTTACTAGTGCTCCTTAAAGAGTGAAATACTGCTCTCAAATTACAACAGCGTGAATCTGGAATATCTCGGCTAGAAACAGTGAGGTATGTTGTACACACAAGATAGAGTATAGCATTTTTTCTCAAGTCAGATCTCTTTAAGATTATCTATAAAATGTGGAAAATCAGAATCCAAACTTTTTATCAGTCTCCAAGGCTCTTGTAACTGTGCTCTATCACAGTGAGCTCAGTTTAAACTGAAAATATATTTTGATTTTCAGTACGTTTGATTGTATCTATTTAAATTTCCAGTATACTGCTCTGATGCCCAGAAGCATGTTATTAATGCAATGAGTCATATTCTGAATCAGTTACATTCATCCAGTTTCTGCACATGTGAAATTGATCATATCTTTTCTCTTCTCTACTCTGAGATGGACAAAAAAATTTCTTAGTTGATCACAGAAAGTTTCTTATCTATGCTAAATTTCACTAGGCAAAAGTTAGACATAATTAGGCATAACTAAAAGTTCTTAGAACTCTGAAATCTGTCCTCTTTGCAGACCTCAAGCTAGATCCTAACCTACTAAAATGCATACTGCAAGAAGTGATTCAACATGGCACTGATCATGTGCTTCATGTTTTTATCAATCCAGTACTAAACTTCTCATATTAGGTTCTCACATCAAGAATTCAATAGGTATCTGTCAAACTTTGTCTGATCTTTAGAATTTTTCTGTGTTTGGGACTTATTGCCCCACAGATAAACAATAGAAGTATTATTTGTTTCAAGTTTTAAAATTTGCATTGTCGTTCTGCAAAACACAGATGTAATCATTGTAACAGTGCTATATTAATCACTTTAATTTTCAAAATAGAAGTGATATTGCTTTCAAGTTTCAAAAGAATATTTGATTATATCTTCTAATTTATTTTATAATTCTGTAGGTTTTGTGATTTATAATTATTCTGGTTTTCCTTTTTTCTTCAGCAATTTATTTGCTGGAAGATGGACAAACATGACAGAAAGATGAGAAGTGCTTCCTAGGCTTCTTTTTCTTCATCTTTCCTTTGAAATTAAAAACTTAAACTGACTGTAAAACAAGAATAAAGGTACCTAACCAGTGTACATGGAATCTTATGTTGCTCTGGACAAATCCACTCTAAAATTAAATACATCTTCTCCATTTGCATTCTTGAAAATTGACAAAATAAATAAATAGGCATAAATAAATTACTTGCAGATTGATATGCTGTCTACTGAGAACCAGTTCTGTCATAAAAGTGTAAATGTATGAAGTTTTGAACTGAATTTTTCTACAATATGGTCTTCACACTCTACTTTTATATAATGAATTGATATCCTTAAAAAGCATTCATTGCTGAACAAAGTGTCTTGGACACAACAATTTTCTTTTTTTCAAAATGAAATAAATGACCAGAATAATAGTATTTATTCTGTCATAAATCTAGGTTATATACACACATACACACATGTAATTGGTAAAACTGCAATTTCGTACTCATTTCTAAATTGTCTGCAATTTAGTTACAGGATTGTTGTTGTTGTGTTTTGTTTTTTTTTCTCCATAACACACATAATTACTTTATGCATACATAGGAAGTTATTTTATACATAAAGACAGGAAAAGTCTATGTAAAACATACACTTTGTATAGATGAGAATTGTTCTAGAATGATTCATATAGAAGCCCATGTGCTTTAAGTTTTCTCAGTGAAGTCAATAAAGTTTATATGGGCATAAGTATGACTGTAATTCTGACTGTAATTCTTGTAAGTAATTGGTTCAGTTGAACAACTATCTTAAGAAAGTATCATAACTCCCAGGTAACAAGAGACCAGAGTACCTACTGTCAATCTCTATTTAGTCTCATTAGAATGAGAGTGGGTTTAAAAAGCAGCAAAAGAGCAGTACAAATTCCCAGTCGATGAGTTAATTCTTTATCCTCATACTTTCTTCAATTTCTGTATCTTTCTTTAAATCCAAACTCTGTCTCAGAGTCCCCTTGCATTTTCCCATGATTTCCAATCAGAGATAGCTTCCATGGAAAAAAACTTTCACAGAGTTCAGATTTATCTATGTGTTATTCTATGATTTTTGAAGACAAATTAAGTCTCAGTATTTCTAGAAATACCATTACTCATTTTACATAGTGTTTTTAAATGAAATCAATTAAGGATCCTGTTATAGATTGTCAGCTTAGTGTACTTTCCCTTTAGAATTTCATCAGGTTTTCTTGGGTTTTGTTTTCTTTAAGTACTCATTTCTTTGGGATTACAGATTGCCACAGAAATAGCACACAGCCATTTTGAGAAGGATTTTTTCTTTTGTAGTTCTTTGTTTTTTCAGCAGAGAGGAATAATGTTCAGCTTTTTTTAGACTAACCTTATTACTCCCTGGCAAATTGACCGAAGAAACAGGATCAAGTTATTATTTAAAACGTTTTTTTAGTGATACTTTCAGGAAACATGAATAGCAACTTTAGCCCCTGTTACAGCAGTACGCTAAGATGAGCCTTTCTGGGATATAGTTTTGAACACTGGCTGAAATCTGATCTCTTATGTTTTTATACCTTCCGTTAATTTTTCACTTAAAGTGCAGTAGCCTCACAAGCCTACATTTCCTAGCAGCTACCATTTGTTGGAAATAAAAATACAAAAATCAGACATCGCTAAATATTTGAAAATGGTTTCTAATGGAAATGAAATCATCCCACAAAATCAATTTGATGCTTATTAATAGAGTTGGCCATGAGTTTACTGAGACTTAGAAAAAAAAGAATATTTTTACTGTCCTCAAACTCAAGCTGAATGGTTCTTTGCAAGCCAACACACACATTGTTAGTTTCAACTGTATTTTGAGCATGGTAGATAAGAGACTCATGATTTATAATAGTTTCTCCTCCTAAAAATCTGGTCAGTATCTGGTTTAAAAGAAAAAAAAAAAAAGAAAAAAGAAAAAAAAAAAAAAAAGCAGTACAAAACTTTACGGGTTTATTGTTTTCTTTCTCAGTTGTCTGATTTCAGTTTGGCAAGTAAGTAAAAAAATCTGCCTTGTGTTAGTGCCCTGTTAGAATTCTGGGGCATCCAGACCAGGCTGAAGCTGGCATTTGCTCTATGAATCAATAAATAGCTGACCAGCTGACTACTAGTTAAAAAATGACTGATCTGTTACTTTTAAATAATTTATGTTTAAAATAATTTAAACTTTAATCTGAATTGTTTTATTCTTTGTTAATTGCATTAGTCTCAAGATTTTTATATCTCTGGAAAACATATAGGATTACTGTGTATGGCAGGTGAAATTCTGGTTCCAGCCATATGAAGAGAATCTCTAACATTAGTGCCAGTGACCAAAGGATTTCACGCATAATATGCATGAGGATTTCCATTTCTTAGGAAAAAAGCTCTACTAACCTGATGACTGACTGGTTTGAAAAGTCTGTGAGGAATCTGAAATCTTTCAAATCTTATGATTGCTACTGAAAATTTTGATCTAGATTTGAGCTGTTGTGTCAGGACCAAATCTAAAAGATATAGCAGTCTAATGAAGGTAAAGCTTACAGTCATCTGCTCTGAACTGTCCGACATCAATAAATGTGCCTCCTGAATTCTCATTTAGAACGGAGATGTTGGTTTTCTTATCCTCTTTGTTGTGTTCAAATCTCTTATGTCTTCATATAAAATGGATATTTTCAAGTGTGTTACAGAAATGTCATACAGAATAGAATAAAAGACATACATTTTTATAATCCCCATGATGCCATGATTCTAGATTTTTCCCTTTTCTTTCTCCCATATCCAATTATTCTTCTCAGCCATTGCCTGCATTAAATAAGATAACCTTTGTAACTTATTCATAAATATAAGAGAAACTTTCATCAGACAAGTTGTGTGATATCTTTTTCATATATATATGACAATATACAGCTTGAGAACATTTTATTACTTACTATGAATAAGTGTGAAGGCACACATGCACTTATAGCTTTTAGGAAAAATAAAGGAAGCAGCATTTTTACTTTAGAGGTAGGAATTTAAGTACTGAAAGGTTTTGGTTTTGCATCCTTCAGTTCAACAGAGCTTGCTATTAATATGTGTCAATACGTCCTGACCTGTTTGGTGCAGTACAGCCTTGAAAATACTTCTACATCTGAGATCTGTGAAACTGTTATCCTTGGATTTTGTTTTGTCATTTTTTTTTTAAATTTTCTTTTGGACACTCACTGTATTTCTGTGCTTTGCTTTAAAATGACAAATTCATTCAAGTTACTATAAATAACATCGCAGATTTTTTTCTTGATGTGCTTGAATGTCATGGATTCATAGACTGTTACCCTTCAGTAGTTGAGTCTCACGTTTTAGAATTACATTTTCGAATCAGAGTTAAAAAGATCCTCTGCTGTGGCAAGCTGGATGATTCAGGATGTCCAATGGAAAATTATGGTCATTCATCAACTAAGGCCGGGGAGTCATCTTTTATTATAAAACTTTCATTTTCTGGATTATTGTAAAGTGTAGCCAGACAGAAATACACCGTGATACACCTTGGTTTTCCTGAGGGGCTTCTTGTTTGTCAGAATGAAAAAGACTGGAAGAGATTTTCTTCTTTAGTGTTTTTTTTTCTTTATTTTTTCTTGTACTTGATAGCAAAATGGCTAGAACATATATCCACAGTACAGGCACCAAGAGATTAATACCATGTATTCTTTCTGAGATCATTCTATTTATTTAATCAGTGTATCTTAAAGTTTGCAACCGTTAATAAATTAACCCAACTGACTCTGTTCTGCATTTCGTGACATAAGTAACTGAACAAGTGTGTATGACTGGAGATCAATAGGTAAATCTTCTTTTGGTAGAAAATTCCGAATTTACTTTTTGTCCCCATTCTACACTTCGTAGTGAAACGTATAGTGATGTATGACCAAGCATCACCTCAGCCTACAGCCTCTGCTCAGAGAGAGTTTTACAGCTTCACACTTCTGAGAGTCTAAAGGCACACTTCAAAGAGAATGGAGCTGTAGCACTGAGTTTGTGAAGGATGAAGATTTTTAACAAAAGAAAAATAAAAAAAATAAAAAAAATCTCATTTTAGATGGCAAAAGGATTAAAGCAGAAAAACAATGCTCTGAGGCACTTTTTTTCCAAGAGCTAAGAGAATATTTTCTTGAACAACTCAGTGGAGATGGAAAATACCTTCTAACTTGCTTCTTCTATATTACTACAATAAAGGTAGGTGAATGTATTACTTTAGGTATATCTCTTTGAAATGCAAACAAAGAAAGGACAAAGCCTTTTTTGAGTTCATTTTTTTTCTGGATAAAGCTGTATGGCTTCGATGCTAGGTTAGCACATCCATTAGAAAAATACACCTTAGAGCTGCTGTGATTATCCTCAAATTGAGCGTAGAAAGTTAAGGTAGTTCACACTTAAGCTGTGTGTGTGAGAAATACTAAGGTCTTGCTGTAGGAAAGCACATGATTAAGGTACCATTCAAACAACATCACAGAATTCCATAGGCGTGTATTCATGGTGAATGAATCAGCCCAATGGAAAAGCTACAAAGGTTGAATTTTGACAGTTGAGAGTCCACATTAGTGCACAATTGTAAATGTATCCAGTAAGAAGTAACCTCATCTTTACTGACATTGGTGATGTTCTACCTAGGGTGTAGAGACTGTAAGAAATATCAATTTACGTATATGAAAAGAGACTTTTTTTTCCTTTCACTTTTCTTTTTTTCATGAGTGAAAATATATAAAGGCAAAATACTCTTATTTTCATTTTCCATGTATAATGTATACCATTTACTATCCCAGGTTTAGTCAAGGGTTTTTGTTTGCTTATTGTTCTTTTTTTTTTCCTCCTGATACAGTGCTTTTAGAAAGAACTGAAACAACAGAAAAATTTCCGTATGGGCTTTGAAATAGAAACCAAATCTGAAATCCTCTCTCAGACACATATTACACCTTTTTGGTTACTTTAAACTGCACCCCAGTTATTTGAATGAATTGAATTTTTATCATTTCTATTTGCAGCTGCAAAATAAAGTCACTCAATATATGTTTAAGGATATTTTTCTTTCCAACTCTTTTTGGATGTTTCTACTGAGAAAGTATATCCTTTATCAAACACATGACAGTTTCAAAACAAGGAAAAAAAAGTACGAAGCATCACTGAGATATTTTCAAGGTGAAATGAATTTCACAGAAAATAAGTCATCTAATAGACACACAGTTTCTACTCCGTTTCCTGATGTGCTCACCCTTTCCTAGTTTCTCTGAATGATGAGGCAGGAGGTTTAATTTTGCTCTTTGGGTGTTTGTTATACTGAGTCATTGGCATCAGGAGTATTTCACTAGAATGAATGTGGTATTCATGTTTGTGGCTTCACCTGTCTTACTATAGCATTCTCTTGTGGTCACTATTTTATGTCTAAAACACTTTAACACCTTCCTCTTGCTAATTTCGTCTGCAGCTCCAGGTTACATTCAGATTCACTACATATTGTGCCTTTTATGTGAGTTAGACAATACTTCTGTGTTTTGCTTGCAACCCCTAAAAGTAGTTTTTTGCAGATTCAGGTCTCCATTTCTTTAACTGATCAAGGGCGAGTTGCTAATGACTGGGTGGTCTTTAGTAATAGCCTGTAACACTGAAATAACCATCTCTTACATCCCATATCTGTACTCCTCTGTCTTTTATCCTGCATCTCCTCTTCTCAAGGCTCATGCTATTAAAGCTGTATTTTATTTGCTTAAATTTTCCTTATCACAGCACATGCATTCTTGCATTCTCTGCTATGAGAGATGAGGGAGTGAGAGAAAACTGTGTGATGCTCAGCTCCCTGCCAGGTTAAAAATGCTCTAATTTCATGTGCTCTAAAGATATGCTCTTCTAGACAGACTTTGCTGTGATGCTCACAGAAAGGATGCAGGAGAAAGAGACAATCTAGCAGCAACATGTATGTAAATCTAAGAAAACTAAAGGGGAGTTATATTGATACTGATGATTCATATTTAACCTTCATGGTTTGCTTGCTTGTCATATGCCAGCGTGACTAACCCAAGGGTACCAAAAAATTTCCATTGATCAATAGTCTGAAATTGCAGCAGTTGAACTTTCACCTTTAATTCTGCTGTGTTGTAGTATATGCTCAAACATCAGCCTTTTAGAATTATTCATTCTGGCTGAGGAGTAGGATTGCATAGATAGCTACAGAATGTTAAACATATATTTTTTTTCAACCCTAGAACAGCAAAGCCAATTTCTGTTCAGAAACAAGGTGGAGTTCATATATGTTCAGTATAAGCAGAAAGTATCTGGGGAAATTTGGTGTCTCTATGCAGTTTATTTAAATTTTCCTTGAATCCTAATATTACAAAACTCTTTTTGTAATGAACATAGTTATGTATACGAGAGTTGGTGTGCGATTTGATCCAAAGCCTTTTGAAGTAAATGCAAAAGTCTCCAGTGGGCCCAGTGGGCTCTGGAAAAGGGTCACCAGACTAAATTTTCAAAGATACTTCAAATCTTCAAAGACTTTTCTCTTTAGTTCTGAAGTGTAAAACTAGGCTTTTGCAAATCTCTACTTAACTTGTGAATAAGATTAAGGAGTAAGAAAGTAGATTGCATGGCCAGATCAAAATCTGATTTTCTCACTGAGGAAAGATGGAACTCTCAAAAACAGACTTCCTGTATAACTGTAACTCAATCTGACTTCATTGTTCTAGGAAGTCATGGATTGAAGAAAAAGGGCACAACGTAATGATTGTGAGGTTTTTTTTGTTGTTTTTGTTTGAGACATATGGAAGAGGAAGACAAACTCATTTAAAAAATTTGGTCATGGCAACAAACATTTTTCATTATCTGTGTTTGGTGCAGATACTCAGGGTGAGATTTACATCACCTAACAAGGTGTCTAAGATTTGGCATTTAGTTTAATCTGCTTAGTTATTTCTTACTTTTGTGATTTGAAACAGGCATCTCTCATTGGTAGTTTATTCTCTTTGTTTTAGATGCTCACACTAGAAGTGTTGAGCTATCCTCTGGAAGTATTCTTTTCTTTCCATTGACTCCATTGATTGCTTAAATTGCACGATTAGACCAAATGACTGCTGAATGCCAGGAATTAAGTAAAATGATGATCTACTTGTAATAGCCCTCAACCTTTCATATACATGTAATACGGGATTTTAAGTAGTTTATACTGTATAAGTTCTATTGTTAGAAAGATACTAATCCCTCTAGAATTTCTCTACTAATAACAAATACAATAAAATGAACAAGTTGATGGCTTTCCTATGGAGTTTAGTTCCCATATATTGACTGTAGTCCAACATTAAGCCATTTCTTTGTGTAGTTAGAAGGCTTGTGTAGCTTCATAAAGCAACTTTTTCAGAGAAATTTGCCATTAATTGTATTAATTAATTAAATTTAAATTAATTGTATAGTTTTGCAATTCAATCCTTTTTAAAATGAACATAATATATTGCAGAAGGAAAAAAATATTAAAAAAAAAAAAAAAAAAAAAAGATATTAAACCAGTGACCACAAGTCAGAAGAAGAACTTAGGGAAAAACTCATTAACAGTACCAATCATAGGGATCATTACTCAATCCTAACTAGCCTGCAGCATCACATTGACGGTCCCTAGTAGATGTTAGTTGCATCTGAAATAACAGTACCTGGAAAGTTCCTATTTCAAGGAAACAAAATCTGTAATTTCTCTAACAGCACTAGATTTGCAGGCTTTTACTATCAACTGTTTAATACCAGTTTTCTGAAAGAAAAGGCTACTAGAATTAATGAAGTTTACCACACCTTTCAGCATTTATAGAAATATATATGTATGGAAAGTGTATATTAAAAGACTAAAAAAGTCATATTTCATTAGCCATTCTGTCCTTATTTGTTTACTTACAATATTTGGAAGGAACGCTCTTTAATAGTTACAAATATATGTCTAGGAGCTATTGATAGTACAGATTATAATAGATGTCCTAAAACACATTTCCAGTTAAAGATATCCAAGGGTTACAGTGGTGAAACTGTGGGTCATTTCAGCTAGTGAAGATATTTATGAGCATGGCATGCAGGCTTTCATTCATTGCTGGTGAAAACGTATAGCTAATGGTGGTGACTACATTGAAAAATCATGTCTTGTACCTGAGAACATTCTCTATCAAATAGTGTCATTGTACTCTTCCTATCTGTTGTATTTTCCATGGACAGAAATAGGAAATATTACTTTAGGAGCAACCCATGTCACTGTGGCCAAAACTGATTATTAGAGATGGACATTGAAGGAAAAAGAAGAAAATAGATAGGTTAAGTTGTGCAAGTATCTTCTTTTATACTTGTGGATACTTTTCTTTTGTATCAGCAATCAACTGGATGTCAGCTTAACTTGCCATTCTATTTTATCAAGTATTTTTCTCCTTTCCTATCTTTCTTGAAGAACAAGCAATTGGCACAGCAATTTATTCTGAAGACTGTAATACATCTGATAACAAGAAAAGCTGTTTGTGATATTTTATGATAAAAGCATAAACATTTTTGTTCATCTACTGCTGTAATCATTTGTGTTTTACTTATAAATTCCCATCTAAAGTTATTTCTGTACCTGGACACCATGCTCTGCATTGTAAGTAAAGATTTCTGGCAAGAAAATTGAATTCACATCTTATCTGACATCTAGACATATTGTTCTCCTCAGAAACTTGGGCTTGCATGTTCAGCACATTCTCCACTTGAGGTTTCCTCAGTCCTGTACTTTCTCTTAAAAGGTGAACATTTCAGTAAGTCACCCTCAGTAATCCTGCAGGTGACTATAGTCACTCAAATTTCACAACATTCAGAAAGAACTGGGGAAGTTGCAAGCAGTCCTGTCATGCATAGTAGAGCTCAGGTGGTTCTCAGACTGCTCACTATATATGTGATAAGATGATAGACTCATAGTCAGCATTTAGCAAGACCTTGTTATCAATCCCATGTAAAGCCTCAGGCATAATGGCCAGGCCAAACAAGAAGGCTGTGGGCTGTGCTGAGCACACCATTACAACAGTTTTACATAAATTCTAGTCTAGAAAGAAAACTGGCAGACATCAGCCAGTGTCCAGTTTTCTGACTGAATGTGATGATGTATTTTAAGTAAAGGAGAATATATTATATGTTGCTTGTTTTTTCCTTTATTACGCTCCAAAGAGTAAGAAAATAACAGGAAAGCTGTAATCTAGTTTAACTCTCAATTTGACAAGTCTCAATTTGACAAAATTATTCTAAGGAACTCTCCTACACATCCAGACTGGATGTGACTCTGGCACCCTGGTCTGGTGCTTGGTGACCCTGCTTATGGCAGGGAGGGTTGAAACTAGATGATCTTTAAAGTCCTTTACCCAGGCCATTCTATGATTTCTATTATTATTATTACACTTTGTCTCTTTAAACCTTGCTATGCTTCATTAAACGGGCTTTCAGAAAGCGCTTTCAGAGACTAATGTTTTGGCACCTCCATGTAGCTTTGTATATTAAGTTACTGGTACTTCCATGCCAGTAAATAACACCTTAGAGAATTAATGGAAAACAAATAATGTGTATCCTGTAATAGATTATACAAGTATGCAATGATCTTAGCAGGATGCCCAGTTCATAGTGATCTGTTTTTGTTTTCTCTTTAGTTCTCTGGTTGATTTCTTCAACTTGTATGTTTCTGCATTAGCTAACTATTCTTTTCTAGGGATGAAGTAAAACTAAACTGATAATCACATGACGTGAGGAGGAAAAAAAAAGAAAGGCACCCTTACACTTAACAAACAACAACAACTTTCAGAGGCAAAGGCAAATTCCACAAACTGAACCAAGGATGCCATTTAATAAGATAATAGTCTAGACATACAAATAATATTATTAAGAGCTATTCTTAAATCTATTTTAGAAGAACAAAATAGATTTGTGTGTACAATTGGATGTATGCTCTATATTTGGACTTTGGCACCTTTTCTCCTTCATACTTTTTTTTCTTTCACCTCTTAATAATATGCTTTAAGCATCACATATAAAATCTCTCAGTATAAGTAAGCTTTGTTAACTTACGTAAAACAATGCCATTGTTTAAAAATCATACAGAGGATAAAAGTTACCTCTTTTGTTTTAAATAACATTTAGCATTTTCAGTATTTCTCCCTTTTCTTTTGTATTTATAAACATAGAATTTCACTTCTGTTCCTAAATATTTTCTTTTTTTCAGAATGTCTATCTGTGTTGTTTATGATCTCTTTTTAGCTCCATGATGCAAAAGATTTCCCAGTCGGGTGGTTTCATATCTCAAACTCTTCACCTTGATTCCATCACTAACTTGAGTGTTACTGAGTATATGAAATGGCAGCACACCATACTGAACAAATTGGATTTGACCAGGCTTTAATCCGATTTTTTTTTAACTTCATTCTTTTAAAACATAATTCTAACATTTCCTTTTAGAAATATATAATTTTTATGCTTTTGAATGTCTTATTTATGTTTTTCTTTCTTCCCAACATTCTACTCCCTATCAGTGTCGTTTTACGGAGTGGATTTATTATAATTTCTGCTTCATATGATTTGTTTCTTTTCTGTGCCCATACATTTATTTATGTCCTTTATATTCTCTGCTTTCTGAAACCGTTTCACTTCTATCATACCCTGAGACTGGTTGATAAATAAAAAGCAGTTTGACAGAACATGTGATGCCTTTTGATTTTACAACAGAAAAAACAAAACCAGAGGGTTTAGAACCCTCTGTTAATTTTCATTTCATCTTTTATGGTGGAATTCCATCCTGAGATTCATTGGGATTACCCATTATATTTGTTTGTGTTCTGTTTACTGCATTTTCAGGTTTGGTGATAGGACTTGGAAATCTAGGTTTGTAAAAGCAGTGACCAATGGCTAATACCAAATAAGTTTACACCCGCATGCCCACACAAACACAATATTTTGAATACTTTTTATCCAAATACAAAAACACCAATGCTTGGCATATATAGGTTCCTAGACTTCTCTTAATCTTTTCTATGGAGATTAAGATAGTACATCACATTTGCAAGGCTCTGCCATCACTAGTATGTAGTTGGTGGTATAGAAATGAAAAAAGTAGTTTGGCTTTATTCAGAAAGAATTGTCAACAAGAATCAGTTCCCATTCTAGTGTTCTTTCTTACAATCTTTTAAACATTTTTCAGAGCTTAAGATGCTGGTTTTACACAGCTGGAAAACAAGCAGGTTAGAGGAGATTGCCTCTGGAAGTCCCAAAGCTAAGGACTAGCATCATTTTCTTGCAAGCAATTCTAGGGATGATTTCCACTGGATTTTATTTCTTGTGTACCTGTGTATTAGACTTTTCTTGAAAAAAAAAAGATTTTGTATGACAGAGCGTAATATCGTTGAGATATCATTTCATTAAAAAGTCAAACATATAGTCAACTTGCAATTCTTGGGAATCTCTCTCTGACATGTTTCTAGCCATCTCTTACTGTAGTTTTGGATTTTTTGTTGTTTTTTCAGTCTTGTTAATAATTTTCTACCTGCAGATGTGGAATCACTTCCTCTTTTACACTTGACTTATACAGACCAGTCTCTTTCAGTCTCATCACATTATGAGGTGCTGCCAGCCATCCTTTCCTCACCTCACTCTTACCTGAGAAGGAAAAGCCATTGCTGAAATAGTGATGAGAGAGCCTTTGTAAGACAGCTGAACACCAGATGTTGCATTACTCAACTGGGTTTTTTAAAAGGTTACCACTGCTGGATTGATCAGAAACTGACTAGAAAATATTAAAAGTAGTGATGATTGTCGGAGCACATCTGGTATAAGGAAGGGTTGCAAACAGGAATTTTTCTTACTTACTTTATCTGTCCCCATGGCAATATGCTTTTTGACCTAATTAGATTCTACATTTGTACTAAACCATTCTTGCACTAAACCATTCTATGAAGATAACTTGTGAAAAAAAAATAGCTATTGGCTATTCTATAATATTTACAAACCATGAGCACATTCATTATCATAAGAGAGAAAAAAAGCACAGAAACAACACATTACTTTAACACTTTGAATTTAATACAGCTAGCTATTCTATGCTTTCCTTTCTAAAGCATTCAGCATTGTGGCATTATGGGAGCATCCTTACATGCCTAGTAGAACATAAGCTGAATTTGTGCTTTCATTGCATGCAAACTGCCATTCTCCTCCGACAGAAATGAAAAAATTTAAAAGTTTTAAATGTGTCTGAATATGTAGCTTCAATTTATTCTTATTTGTTCTCTTTCCAATTATTTCCTTATCTGAGACTTTTTTTACTTCCTCTCACTTTTCTTTTTTTTTCCTGAGGCTTAGTTTATCTATTCATTTTTCATCAGTGAAAAATCTAATCATACTAGATGTTCTCAATGAAAATTTAAGTCTACACAGCGCACTTATGTTATACACATAAGGGCTAATCTTTCTGTACATTCTAGGGCCCAGCAAACTCCTCTTAAAGAAATGAACAAATTTCAAATAGTGAGAATTCGGAAGGTTGTTTCCTGGATGGTATTCTTATTGAATCAAAAATCCCAAATACTCTTGTCAGATGATAAGGAAAGAATGATTGTGCTGAAAATTTCCAGCCAAAAAGAATATGTGCTACATACATGTATCCTGTTATTCTGTGTTGAAATACTCCCTAGTTACAAATCTTTCTACCTGCTGGAAAGAATGGCTTGATTTTGCCTATTTAACCTGTAGGCATGCATAAACTTCTTTTCCTACTCCTTTTTTTGTCCCTATTTATTAATCTGGATTAAATTTTTTTACATGTTCAATATTTCTCTTGCTGTCTTCCCAGAAATTAAACACTAAAGAAAGGATTAGTAACAAATAAATACAGTTTTCTGAGATATTTTTAAGGGCTCATATTGGTGAACACACATGTGGGCATGCTACTATTTGTAGGTCTGAGAGTTATCATGACAAGTTCCCTGGTGTTACAATTGATCTGTTCATATGTAGCGATTCCAGCCTAAGCAGGACTCCAGCACATCCAGCGTAGATTTGCTCAGCACTTCTCAATTTTTATAATCTTTACTAACTGGATAGTTCATCTCTGAATACTAACAGGGAAAATATCAGAAAAGTGGCAATCTCCATCATGATTTAAGAAACTTGGTGGATTTTCATGTGAACTTTATGCATTTATTGCACTCCTGTCTTCAGACTGCACTGTCTTTAACAGTTTGAATTCATTCATTATTTACGCACATGATAAGAGTTGTACATTACTGAATTCAAGAATGAAATTAGGCAGTTTCTCACATTTTGCAAAGACTATTTTGAAGGAGCATTAATTTTATTTCTAGATCTTAGAGATGTTTTCCTAGCCTTAACTACTAAAACTAACTACTTAACTTCTTGTAATAACTGTAATAACTTCTTAGCTACAGCTCTCTATAGAACAGCTGCTCTATAGGACAAAAAGACAGTCTAGGTTACAGTGTCTGCCTTAAACTCAAATTTGTTTCATCTAAATTGCATTATTTTGATTTGTCTTTCAGGCAGTGGTAAATATATGAAAATAACAGCAGTGTGATGTTGCACTGAAGTCAAAGAATCATGATTCAAAAAAACAGTAGTAGATAATAAAACACTACTAACAAATCCGAGACAGTTATAAGAGTGTCCATTCAATTAGAACATGTTGAAATACCTGCTGTGAACTCTTAAATGACTTTTCGGTTGTGCTCCTTGAAGTACATATCAAAGGCACCTTGGGGGATCAAAATGGACTAAATAATCATTCAACAATTTTTCAAATGCATCATAAATAAGAAATATAGTATATATAATTTATTTATCATATTTTATGTAAATAGAAATATATGTAAATAATAAAGAGTATTCTGTGGTTCAAAATGAAATGTTTTATTTGGTTTGTTGTCTCTAGGTTAGTAGGCTGTTATTTTTCATAAGAACTGAAGAAAGACATTTACATACATTTCAGAATGAAAATTAAATCTGGAGATTTCCTAAAAAATAAGACACCTCATTCTCATCTAAACTAACCATTCAAACATTATGGAATTGTATTCTGCTTTTTCCATTGGAAGCCGATATATTTAATATCCTCAAAGAGAAATACAGAAACTTCCAAACATCTTAACTAAGAAATGTGTCAAGTAACTATTGCTAGAGCTGCCTACAGACTGCAAAATTTAAGAGATATTCTGAAACTTAGTGACCTCACAGAAATCATGAATGCAGTAGGTGTATGTTTGTCTAGGTTCTCATTTTCATACAACAAAATGAAATTGCCCTTGACAGGTTTTGATCATTACATATATTAACATAATTCATTGTGTTCTGGGTGAGAAAGAAACATCACAGATTCTGTCACTACTAGTTTTTATTTTTTTTAATGCATTTCATCCTGGAGTGTTTAAAAGAAGATATTTTTATATTGCAAGGGAAGGAAACGGTTTATAGCTTACTTTAACTGTTATTAAGATCTAATCTATCATTCATTAAGTCGATTGTATTTGACAAGAAGCTTCTTAAGCTTGAACTTTGCCATGTGGTGACAGATAACTCTGCTTGTTTGCACAATTTCCTTCTTTGCAGAGGCTTCACTATACAGTGTCCCAGTATTAATCATCAGTTTTAGATATAATTAATTACACCGTATAGGTTTTAAAAAGTGGGGAAGGGAGGAACAACAACAATCAAACCTATAATAAGACACAGGATAAAAGGAAAAGAGAGTTTATAGCATAACCTTGAAAAAGTGGCAAACATTATTTTCTGAAGAGACGGAGAAATAGCGATTTGCTGGGAGCAGTAACATAAGGGAAACAGAAAGCCAGTATTCCCTACCTGCTGACTCATGATTGTGTAAAAAATATATTGATACTGCACACTATGCGTTAGAGACATCAACATACGTTAAATATATTTTTAAGGAACATAAAATAATGTATCTAAAAATACTACAGTTTTGGTGAAAAATAGTGCAAGATCCATACAGTGGAACACTCCATTATTGTTACTGAACTAAGCTAAGGAATTAATGTGTTTGGCTTTGTGGAGCTCTCTGTTTAGGGCTAAGTGACCTTGCAAGAATTCTTCCTTAGATTTGCAGGACTCTACTGAGAATCAGCCTTGCTCAGATTGAGCCACCCAGCAGGGAAAATAATTTCTGGGCATATTCCAGTTTCATGTTAATTTGCTAGGAATGAAATCACAGAAACTGTAATCACACATATTTCCCCTCTTCTTTGCTAAGCAGAAAAGGACATTTGTGCTTTTCTGTCTGTGTGGATTTGAAGAACACTGCAATCCAGGAAAAAGGGAGGTTTACATCCCTTCTCTTTTGACATGTGTGACTAGACACAGAGGAAAAG
The DNA here is from genome assembly GCF_026119805.1 of Tympanuchus pallidicinctus. Taxonomy (NCBI): domain Eukaryota; kingdom Metazoa; phylum Chordata; class Aves; order Galliformes; family Phasianidae; genus Tympanuchus; species Tympanuchus pallidicinctus. Next base: position 31,708,350 of record NW_026294802.1, read on the forward strand.
ATTTATGCAGGGAAAACCATGAAGGTCTGAAATTGTTCTGTTATCTATTTTACATGACAAATAAAGTTTTGCTTAACTTTAAGACACTGCTATACTAAAAAATAGAAATACTTTACATATTTTATTTTTGGATATAATTGAAATGATAAACCATTTACTTTAATCATGAAGACTTACAAATGTCAGCAAGAACTGAAGATGTGCAACAAGTTTATGTGATATATAAAAAATTTCCATTTGCCTATCAACATATCTAGAAGAAATAATTTTGCAGCTGTGACTTTATTCCATCATTATTTGTCTACTGTAACTCTGGGGACGCAGAGTTGAGGGCTATTTTAACATGAGCATTTTTACTTTGAGCTCAAGAATGGAACAGTAGGGCTTCGTGGAAGTGTTTAATACTGCACAGAGTCAGTAGGCAGTTGTGTTTGATAGCCAGTCAGTCTGAACATCCCTCAGAGAGTGATAGGGTCACAGGACAGGTATCTGAAACAATTGTCTGAAAAAGTGCCTACTTATCCTCTAAGTATTATTAAGCTTTAAATTTACATCAAAGGTAATTACAATTTTTTATCCAAATCTCCTTACTGAATATTGTGATTTTTCTTTCCATTTGATGATGTGGGATACAATGTACTGGTAATGCAGTTCTGAAACAGATTTAGTGAATCACAATTCTTATTTGATGACCAGAATGCTAGAAAATTGCTCATTGTCCTCATAAAGGAGCTGGCAAGCCTGTTAAATGTTTCTCCATATTTTTTTTTTTCTTTTTCAGATGACTGTAAATTGAAATGAAATAAATGTACAAATATCCACAAATTTTGCATTAAAATACAATATTTAGAACATAGTTAATCTCACATATTTTATGCTACTTCAGGATATACACAATGTATGTAAGTATATCTTATACAATAGCACTATAATTATAATTGTAAATATCCTTATTGAAGGATTGGCTGGATAAAGATAGATTTGACAATGAACTGACATTAAACACACAAAAATTTACAATATGATAAGCTGTCATAATGCAGTAGTGAAGTACACTGCTGTAAATCTTTGGCTACACAAAAAGTAGAAAGGCATAGACACATGTTTAGTGTGAAAAGGTAGGTGTGAGCAAAATCTTGAATGCTTCCTATTTTTACCTCACAGCATTGCCCAGTTATTGAAACAATAGCTGGCCAATATCACATCTAGACCTTTATTAAGAAAATCAAGGAGCTTGATGATTCAGATAAGCTGCTTTAAAAATTTGTAGTGCGTAATGTTGAATGAAATATCACCATCAGATCCCTTTTCATTTTTTATATATGTCATCAAATGGGCCTTAAAAAACAGCATAGTGACTCTGTTCATATCTTTTATGCCAGTTTCTGTGGTGGTTGTGGTGGTTAATGATATACTCTAGAGAATACCAGTTGAACTTCTGTTGAGATTTATCACACTGCCTTCTAGTAGTCATATACTTGAAAATAATTCAGCCTTTCTACCACAGCACAACAGCTACATCTTAAAATATGCTGCCTATCATTTTATTATATTTTCTGACACTACCTCCAAGGCATACAAGCCCTCTAAAAAAGAAGCAGATAAGATGAAAAACACAGGATAAGAATACAATCACCTAAAATGATCTGCTCTTATCCTTTATGTAAAAATGTCTTGGAACATACGTTCTAAGAGTTAGGTAGGAAAATCTAGAGATTCAGTCACTGCTTTGGCATTTATTGCTAATACTATTTTTTACTCTATGTATTCTCCCCTGTCTGTACTCACAACACTCTGGTATAATAATGTACATCTGAAGTATCATCTGTTACTGCACTGTGTTGTAAAATTTACTTTTTTACTTCTGTACTAACATTATATCTTTTGGGTCATGCAACACTAAACTTTTCTCCAAATGCTGAATAACTAGGAAAAGACTTTAAGAGATTAAATTCTTTGTCATCAAATGTTTGGTAAATCTTGTAGAGAAGAAATTTAGTGAACATTCTCTACAGTCACCTGCAACAAGTGTTCTGCTTCTTAGAATCCCCTTAAAAGTTATTATGTAAACTTGTGAAGAAATGGCCATGGAGAAAACAGTATGGACATCATTTGTACCTCTGTACATATATCTAATTAAAAAGGGCTGATAGAGTAACAAAGGGCATCCTGTGGCTCTTTTCATCATTAAATTACTCCACTGTCGTCATCAGGACTCTATGCCATCTTCTTGCACTCTAGATAAAGGGATCACAAGGAAAATATGTGAACTAAACATAAAATCTTAGTGGAGAGAAGCAACACTCAAAATAAGGAAGACATTTATAGATGTAAAACTCAGAGGTAATCTTTGTTTCAGTGGATTCAGTGGATAGTCTCATAGTTGTAGATTTTTTCCAAGATCTTAAGGCAGGATCCTACTTTTGAAATTCTGAGGTACTTTAAGATACTGAAACCATTTGAATTTTTCCAAATTTAGATTATTTAGTACCTTTTTATATTCAGATCTCTCCACAGCCTTTACTAATCAAGTAACAGTTGTAGCTGTGAATGAAAATTTCCATTTTTTCCCCTTCTAATCTTCTGTTTTTGCCATTTTCTTACTCTAATGTACTCTTTACCATTTTCAGCCTTTTAAATACATTCCCAAGAAAATGTGCTCAGAAAGAATTTGAAAAATGTGAACAGTTCTTAAATTTGTCTATGATTGTAACCTGTCCAAAATATTGCAGAAGAAAAATGATCTTAGAAGAGTTCCTGTATATACATCTTGCTCCAATTATTGGAGGAGCTGGTTGGACATAGATATTACCTGAGGAAGACTAAGCAGCAAAAGAGGCCAAATGCTGCGCAATTGATTTACTACAAATTCTAAGCAGATAGGGAATGAGAAGGTGATGGGGAAGTTAGTGATAGCAAAGAGAGAAATTCTAGCAAGTGGTTTACAAAGCGGGGATAGTCACCACCAGTTCAGCAATGTAACACTGGTCTGTAGGGAGGCAGCAAATTGATCAGCAACATCTTGTTGACCCTCACATCTGCGGTTTGGCAGTTTTTTGTTTGTTCTTCAGGGGCAACAGTGTGTCCTTCCATTGGGTAATCGGCAGCTGATCATGCAATTGTCACGAGGTGTTAGGTATGAGCATTTAGGTATGCACATGGACTGCATGGTGGTCTTCTCTGCTGAGATGACTCCCATAAGTCAGAATCACAGAATCACAGAATCACAGAATGGTAGGGGTTGGAAGGGACCTCCAGAGGTCATCAAGTCCAACCCCCTTGCCAAAGCAGGTTCCTTACACCAGGTCGCACAAGTAGGTGTCCAGGTGGGTCTTAAATATCTCCAGAGAAGAAGACTCCACCACCTCCCTGGGCAGCCTGTTCCAGTGCTCCGTCACCCTCACCGTAAAGTTCTTGTGCACATTTGTGCAAAACTTCCTATGCTACAGTTTCTGGCCGTTTTCCCTTTGTCCTGTCTCCACACACTGATGAAAAGAATCTGGCCTTGCCACTCGGCTCCCCACAGCTCAGATATTTATAGACCTGGATCAGGTCCCCTCTCAGTCTTCTTTTCTCAAGGCTGAACAGACCCAGTTCACTCAGCCTTTCCTCATAGGGGAGATGCTTCAGGCCCTTCACCATTTTTGTGGCCCTCCGCTGGACTCCTTCCAAGAGATCCCTGTCTTTTTTGTACTGGGGAGTCCAGAACTGGACACAGTACTCCAGATGAGGCCCTACCAGGGCAGAGTAGAGGGGGAGGATCACCTCCGTTGGTCTGCTGGCCGCACACCCCAGAATGCCATTGTCGGTTTTGGCCACAAGGGCACACTGCTGACTCATAGCCCACCTGTCATCCACCAGGACATGCAGGTCCCTCTCTGCAGATCTCCTCTCCAGCAGGTCATCCCCCAACCTGTACTGGTGCATGCAATTATTCCTCCCTAAATGCAAGACTCTACGCTTGCTTTTGTTAAACCTCATCTGGTTTCTTACTGCCCAGCTTGAATGCTGAAAACAAGCAACAGCCGAAAACGATTTCTCCTGGTCAGCGAGACACATCCATTTCTCTAACTACTGTGCTCATGTTAATCATTAACCACAAAAGCCTCTCAAGCAGATTATATCTTGGATGGGTGCTACTGAATAAGCTTTGAGACAAAAAACTTTTCAGCTTCTCGCAACATGTAAGACTAATTCCAACCGTATTCCCAGACTGTGAAGATAAAGACACCAACCATTTAAAATTATAACAAAGGTGTATTGATTATCCAGACAATACATTTCATGTGAAAAATTCTGATTAAAATGTGAAATTGCACAATTTGAATAAAGACAGATATTTTATGAATATTTCTAGCCCCATGCTTCTGTTACTTTCAGAAACTAATACCATCATATATTTGTAAAGTGGGTGACAAGTTAATTAACAGTCTGTAGAAATGACTAATTTAATCAACATTAAGGACTTATTTTTCCCTTGTAAATACTGTTATGAATGTGAAATTTATTGATAGTCGAGGAAGAATGCAGTGAATTATTGCATGCCATGCTGAAAAATGGCCAATTAAAGAACTTTCCAATTGAAATGGAATTAGAAGACTTGCTACACTGAAAACAGATTTAAATATCAATGATCTGAAATGTAACTTTATTGAATGAATTCACTGGTAACTAGACATTAAAAAAACAAACAAACAAACAAACAAACAAACAAAAAAAACCTGAAATTCAGAAATCCAGAGGCAAGTATGAAAATATTTTACCCTGTACTTTATGCCATATCACAGGTCTGGAACTTCTTACGTGTAAGCACAATTGAAAACTTTTCTTCTACTATAAAGGTAAAGAAAAACTATGGATTGAAGTCGGCCAAATGTATATGTACATCACGGTTTGGTCTTTCTATAGTCTCTGAATATAAAGGACAAAAGAGATCAGAGAGTCACTTAAGTAGCAAGTCTCCACTGGTGCATTTTTTTCTAGATCAGATTTTCAGAGGAGGTGTAAACAGGTATACAAAAAATATAATTGATCAATTTAATACCCTTGTTAAATAAAAAAATGAAATTCCACTTATAAGATTTGAAACTGTGTGATCTTTGGCTAAGACCAGCATTTTTTCTGAGGACTTCACTTACCGTGCATATCCTTGTTGCCTATAGTTTTTATTTGTTTTCACAGTCAGATAGAAAGCAAGTTTTTCCCTTAAGATGAGTTGTCAAATTGATGTGTATGTTGAAGGCTGTATTTTTACCTTCAATATATATTATCAAAACAACATTTTGAAACAACACATTTATAGATTTAACAAAAAAGTCATGATTAAAGAGCAGCACTGCATTTTTTGTCAGGGGCATGGCAGACAGACAGTTTTGCAAAGCAGAGTAACACGACCAAAAGCATTAATAGGGGTAGAGTAGTGGTAAGTCTTGAAAAGATTTTTGTCTTGAGGCAGAGTGTGGCAGACAAACACGTGAGGTTAACAAATCAGTCTGGAAAACAGGAGGTCAGAAATCATATCACCCCTGAACTTCCATTCACAAAAAGATAAGATTGATTAAAAAAGAATAACAAAAATTAATATTTCTTCTCATGTTGCTAAAATTTCCTCTGTCAGTTTGCATGATAAATTCATAAAATCATAAATCATAGAGCAGCTGCATGGGAACTGCTGAATCACGGCCTGAGCCTCTGATTGACCACCTGAGGCAAGCAATGAGTCAGCCATGGGAGCACAGGTGAATGTAATTCACTCCTTGTGGAGAACAATGTGAGCCTACAACATTGGTAAGTATTTTCTATTTATTATCTTCCTGTTGCAATAATCTTACTGAGCCTAACTTTTCTGTGTATTTCTTAATTATAACATCTGAATATTCACTGATTATACAGTGGCTTAGATTGGAAGGGGCTTTATATATCATCTAATTCCAATCCCTCTTACATGTGCAGTGTTGTTACCCAATAGATTAGGCTGACCAGGACCACCTCGAGTCTGGCCTTGACCATCTCCAGGGATGGGTCATCCACAGCTTCCCTTGGCAGCCTATGCCTGGGCATCACCATCCTCTGAGTAAAAACTGTTTAGATTTATTTCAGACAGTCCAAAAGCAGATGTCTAATCTAAACATCAATCTCAGTTCTGCATATTAAAATGGAAATAGCAGTGTGTGCTAGGGGACAGAAAGTATTTCTCACTTCCTACATAATTCTGTCTCTTGACAAAATAAGTTTGCTGATGAGCCAGATCTTGAGTGTGAAGGAGAAACAAAGAGTAGAGTTTAAATGAGATGACTACAGTCATTAGGTATTGACTCAAATGTTTTAATAAATTTAAAGTTCCTGATCCAGCTTAATGGTACAAGCATCTTTCAGGCATCAGTTCAATACAACCTATATGAGCACACTCTTAACCCATAATACTAATATACATAATACTATGTTAACACCTTCAGGCACCTCTCTTGGATTTATTTTCAGTGTATTAACAGAAGTAATTGGAGAGGGAGATTAACAGACAGATAACCAGAATTCTGTCTGGAATGAATCTGGAGTAGCATATGTAAGAAAGAATTATTAAGCTACCCTTATCTTTATTTTCTACATAATTTTCTAAAACATAAATAGTTGTATTCAAACTTATTTTTATTTTCCTGCTGTTACTTCTGTAATGCATTTTATTCAGAATTTACACTGGTTGATTCCCTATTGTACTGTAATATGTTGTATGTATATTTTCTCTATTAAGAAAAAATAATTAAAGTTTTAGCTATGTTTTGAGAAAAAATAATGCTTTTATATATATATAGACTACATACACCTTAATTATCTTCTGTATTTGTACACCAGTTAACCACATGCAACTACCCCAGACAAAGTCTCTTTCAATTTATATCCGAATCTTCCCATCTGTTTTTTGTTTGTTTGTTTGTTTGTTTGTTTCTTTGGGGGGTTTTTTTTGGTCATATATATGACAGCATTTATTTGCAACTGCTACATTTCCTTTCTGTGTAGAAGCTGGATGTTCATTTTCTAAAATCTTGTTACTATAAATAATCATCCATTGTACTCACTTAAAAATACATCTACAATTTTTAAATACACATGACTTTTCGAAACTACGAATCAGATAGAGAATCAGAATTTATAAGATGATGCTGTTGAATATCTGAAATCCAGGAGGCTGCCAGGACAGGTATGGACAATGACAGACTCAAGGAAAACTATAGAAACTACACTGACACATCTATTCTGCATTGTTCAGCTCTATTATATTGGAAAAGCCAAGTCTTTCTTTCAAATACACTAGTAAAAACTTCCTTTGGTCCTCTTCTGTGAGCAGAACAGATGCTAATTACAATGTGTTTGAAAGCTTCAGGTAAATTTGTCCAAGAAGGTAGAGAGAAAATGCAATCATGGACTAGAAGGAAGCTCTTCTGAGCTTGTCTTTTTTGACATCTTTCTTCTCTGATTACTAGTATCAATGTCTATGGGAACTTGAGCTCACTAAATAGTGACTCAACTATTAGAAAGAGTTTTTTAAAAACAAAGAATGAAGACTAAAACTGCTTATAATTTAAGGACATCTTTTTAAAAACTGGTGTTTCCTTGTATGAGAATATTTTACTAAATGATCAGAAAAATTGGCAAAATGACTACAGACACAGTTCAGAACTCCAGAAATGAAATTTTCTGCTCAGTGAGTTAGTTACTATTTATTTTCTCATGTGTTTTAAGGGAGAATGAAAAAAGTGGGACTCGGAAATAAGATTGCAGTTGTGCTCCTGTGTGTGAATACATGGACCTGGAACATCTCGCACTATGCAATACATGAAAGATATTTCCATGTACAGTTTCCCTTGTCATCATACAGATAATCCTTCCACCAAATGTCATCAGCAGTGTATGTCCAAATGAATAACTTCTCACTTTCAACTTACACTTTCTCAATTCATGTATAGATAAGTTTTATCTCTGTGTTTGTAATAGTGTTCACACATATATAGTAGTAAATCTTCCTTAATTCTTTATTTTCAAACAATATGAACTGATAAGTTTTATTAAAATGATGCAGCTTCAGAGTCTTTGATCTATCATTTGATCTAAAACAGTAATATATTGATCCTTCAGTAGAAAGCATTTGGAGAGATTAATAGCATTGACACGGGAAACTCTCATCATATTACAGAATACATACTACATTCAAATCCAAAGTTTTGACATCAAAAAAGACAAGGATCATAACATAATACATAGGTCACTCCAAAAGTAATACCCCATATTTATTTCCATGGAAACTACAACATCTACAAAGAGCACAATAAAACTAATTAATAGAGAAAATTCTCAGCAACGGAACATGATTTTTCAACACACTCACCACCATTAGCTGTGCATTTTCACCAACAATGAACAGGAACCCGAATGCTGCAATCATAATAATTTGCAACAACAGGAGTGATTCATTGTTGCCATTGCCGTTACTGAAATTCATCATCCACAGCCTCACGCACGCGCTCATATCCATTGTTTGGTCTCCATAAACTTTCAGCAAGAGTTGATGAATGTCAATGGAAAAAAATTTTGCTGCGTGGAGAAATTCAGTTACACACCTTCCCTTGATATCCACTTCCATGTTAGGCAACAGTTTGTCAGACTGCCTCTCTGCTGCCATCTGTTGGACAGCAACAGAATTTAATGGAGGATAGGTGGAAAGTTCAGTCTCTACTGCTGTGCCACCAACAGTGCCTCTGAAGTTGTAGACCATCATAACGTAATAGGAGGCATTACTTCTGAGCGGCCCTCAAATGCCTTAGTCCCTCTGCTAAGATCCACAAGATTTCCTATCTCCCGAGACCTGTGTACTTATCTTCAGGGTTGTCTCGCTCTAATTTGTAGGAGGGAGAGGAGGTTCTTTTATTATCTATATACCTGGCGTGAGATTAAGAAACAACGGTTCAAATGTTGGTCTGACCAGTTTATTACAAATCTTAATCAGAGAAATGGGGAAGGGCAGGACGGACACTATTATGAATTAGGGTAATGGGGGAGGGAAGGAGGGTGATAGAAAAGATAGAAAAGAAGAAGTTAGGAGTCTTTATAGGAAGCAAGAGGGACATAGTCACCACCATGGATCCAGCGAGGTTCGTAGTTCCGTCTTTGATCCTCAGTAGTGGTGGGTCGTCAGGCAGAGTTGTTCTATTGACGACGACAATGACCATGGCGATGATGGCCCATTTTCAATGCTTTCAAAGTGGTTGAGTCAGCTCTCCTTTGCGAGGCAGCTTCTGGCTCTGGGATCTCAGCAGAAACTCCTTTGTTCCCATCTTCCGGGCCTTGCCAGCAGATAAGAGGGAGCAGGGATGCCCATCTGCATCCTTTTTCTCACAGAACACGATGGTATCATTCCCCAGTTTTCCCATACCTAGCTGGAGCGGTTTAGTCGCAGGCCAGATCTTCCGCCAGTAAACACTCCTGAGCACTCCTGCTCTTCTACAGAGCAAGCAGCTCTGGAGGAAGGGGCTTTCAAATGTTCCCAAAGAGATATCTATTGTCACACAGTTAGCACCCATCACTTGCCTCCTTAACAAATCATTCAGAGTCTTATCACAAAAAATACCTCAGGAAGCAAGCTTTGAGCCAAAAAACAAAGAAGGATTCTCACAAGGGTGTTCTCATCTTCTACACAGCACAGGAGGAAACATTCTAAAAAACAACAACAAAACATCCCAAAACTCAAATAAACAAATTAGAAACAATTTGTGCATTAACTTTTCCTGAAACAAGTTGAGGAACTCAACAGCTCCCTGTTATCTCTTGGAAAGAGCAGGCCCTCATATTTTCTCACTGTTACGTTCAGCTCTTCTTCGGAGGAGTGGAATTTGTGCTAACAATGTGACAGAAAAAAAAGCTGCAAGGCTGGTCACATTCTCACTGGATGTCTGAGAAAGAATGTATCAACACATGATCACTCTCAAAGTTGCTAGTTCAGGAGTATTTTTAGTAAACTAGCCTAAATGATTTTAGAATCAGAATTTCAGAGTATTTTAATTTCATTTAGAAAACTACTCTATCTTGTTTTTCTGCTTCTATGATTAGTCTCTGAATTTTTCTCCTGAATATTCAGACTATCAGAGTATGAAGAAACACTCAAATATTGCAGTAAATACATATTTAAGAAACATGTTGGTGTTTCCTCAGGAAAAATTCTTCACAGTGTTGTACCTTCTCAGTACATGGCAAAAAGACAGCAGCCAATATTGCTTGTGTTATTTGAACCAGTATTATCATTCATCCAGGCTGCTTCACACAACAGATCTTTGTTTGTTTGTTTGTTTGATAATTTTATGCATCTTCATTTAATGTCCTTACATTTTTCATTCTAAATTTTCTTTTTCACCTCTAGGAATGTTTAATGTTTATAATTTGCTAACATGACGGTTTTCAAGTCTTGTAGAATTTATCAAAGAATAAAAAAATTACCATGCTAGTTACGTACAAAGTTTTGCATGCATTTCTGTGTTATTTGCTTGGCTTTTTTGTTTGTTTGTTGTTTTTGTTGTTTTTTGTTTGTTTGTTTGTTTGTTTCCAGCAGATTTACTTCATCATGGTTAGTAATGTGATAACAACGAATGTTGCATAACAACAAATGGAAATATGCTGATTTGGATCATAAATTTTGCAACTATTACTAATGCGTGGCAGCTTCTTTGTGTAGACACTGCCCCATCTCATACAAAATAGGCAACACAGCTATATTAAAAGCTGTACACTTACATAAATTCACAAATCGTGTGACAAAGCGTTTCAGAAAATGCAGTGGCATGACTTTATAATAATCTGTTAGACTTAACCAATTAGGAAAACATTATTTTTGTGTGAATATTTTCCCCTTCTACTATTAATCCAGATGGAGTTTTGTCTCAAGCTATATTGCAGCTGTTTTACCCAATGTTTGGACATTGACTAAAAGATGAAACTGAATAATCCATACATGATAGTAAAATAATGTATTGTGATGCTCAAGTATGTCATTTACATATATATTCTGGTACAGCTTGTGCTTAGTTCTAGATGGTTTAACATTAAAATATCTTTTATATATATTCAGAAGCAAACTTCTGTCCACAGAAGCTCTCTAAATCTGCTTGAAGTTTTGCAGGATACGCTTCAGCAGCTAATCTACAAGATGAAGTCAAAAGAATTTGAATAGATTTCTCTGCATTTTACTGTTACAACTCTATATGCCCCAGATAAAATGAATTCTGATGTTGTGTGGACACAATTTCATTCACTAACTTTTCAACTTTTCTTTCTACTAACATTTTTATCTTGGTAAAGTTGGAAGTACTCCATCTAGATGGGCCAAGTCACATGGATGTATTCTGAATTTATTAGAACACTATAGGATTTGAACACAGATTTTAATATCAGTTTTGGTGTTTTAATTACATTTAAAATAACTTTAATTTTTTATTACTAACATATAAAAGAAAGTTTTCCAATAGTAGTTATGATAGTAGAAAAATTTGTTTTTAGTCATATGATATTTGTCAAGTTCCAGCTTTTATGCCATATTATTCAAATATAGGGGCTTCTGAATGAATGAATGTAGATTTCTATGAAGCAGTGTCCAGCAGGAACCAAAAATATTTTAACTAACTGTTATCTTCTAAGTAGTGAGAACTTTTAGTCTTCTCTGTAGAAGTTCATCTCATGCACATCTTTCACATTGTCTTACATTTCTTTTTATGCTGAATGACAGATAAGAAAATTCTCATTTAGTATATTTATCATATTTATTAACATATTTATCCCTACCTTGATCTTTAATTAAATTGCTTAACTAAAATGCCTGCAACTCGTAACAAGCATTCTTGAAAACCAAAACATTGCTCTGCCCTCCTATTTCGTATTTTTCATACTGCCAGTAATGTGTTCCTCACCTCTTTTTTTTTCTGCAGTGAATCAAACCTTTGGAATGAATTGAATGAAACATGTGACAGTATGAGCTATCACTGTATGGTTAGCATTTCTCTGGTAAATGCAATAGTACCTATTTTGTTTCAAATCAAAATTCAGTGTTATATGTGCTTCTGATTACTATTTTTCAAAGAACCTATTGTTAGTTTCATTTTATCGTCATATGTTAGGCCATGCCACATTTGGTAAGAATGAGAGGTAATGATAATTGTAGTCTACAAGATGACTATTCTTCAGTAAATTTCTTTACTTACCTTTTCTTTTCCACAAGAATTACATAATTTTGTATTTCTCACAAGAACAACAAAAAGATGTCACCTTAGTGATCTTTCCAGCACTGCTTTGATAAGCCATTACAATAATGTAATCATTTGAAATATTATTATTTAGATTCTTTTTGGTCAAAAGAAGTGCACCAAGATGTGACAGCACCTGATATCCTAGATACTTGATTGCTCCTTATAAATTTTATTATAGCAGCATCGCTACAGTAAAAGTTGTGTCAGCATTTTCATTATGATGCCAGTCTTCCAGGAGTGATAACTCAGCTGTAAAATTTGCTATAAGCTTAGGCTTGGAATGCAAGGTTACAGCAGTTTTTCTAAATGGTAAAAAAAAAAGTTTTTGTAAGTGGTCAAAACATTTGACAAAGAAAATAAAAGTGATACAGATGTTTATATTTGCTTACAGTGAATGAGAATATGCCAATAAAAATTAAAAGTGATCTACAAGGGTTGCTCTGAAAGTAATGCCTCCGGTTTTAATAGGATGTCCCAGAACTTCAGAGATGGATGTTGATAGTAGAGGTTGAACCTTTCCACCAATGTTCAATTACAATTTGTTGCCAAGTGACAGATGGCCAGAGAGGTAATCTGATAGAAAGGCATCTGACATGGAAGTGCATATGAAGAAAAGGGGTGAAACTGAATTCTTTCATATTGAAAAAATTACAACCATTGACATTCATTAATACTTGCTGAACATTTATGGGCAGCAAAAATTGGATATGAGCAGAGTGAAGTGGGAATGGTGATTTTCAGCTATGGTGCTGTCATAGCAGCTATGAAACTGTGGGTCATCTCTGCTAGTGTAGATTTTTACAAGTATACTTGTATACTTGTATATGCTTTTACAAGTATAACATGAAGGCTCTTGTTCATTGCTGGCAAAAATGCACAGTTGCTATGTTGAAAATTGTGTTTTGTAGCTGTGAATTTGCTCAATTAATTTGAGTTATTGTGCTCTTTTATCTGTTGTCATTTCTGTAAGAGTAAATAGGAGTCATTACTTTTAGAGAAATATAAGCATTTTATTTCTCTATTTTATAATCTGTTCTCTTTTCAAATATCTGATAAAAATATGACTATTATGATTTAATATTTTAATTCCAAATCAGTGCACCTACTATTCTCTGTGACACCAGCTATAGCTTTCCAAGCAAAAAGTGATTCTGAATGGAAAGCAAAAACTGATGTTCATATTTGGACATAATTTCTTATGCTGTAAACCTGCACTATGCATTATCAACATTCTTGTATAGAAGAAATTCAGTTTGATGCTTATTTGATTACTCGCTTGTGGACTGTAGGGAGTATAAAGACATTATACTTCACACGGATACCTGGAACAACAGACAGTATCTTTGGGAAATTGCTTTGATGAGTTATGTCTGACACCAAGAACAGTTTTACGTTAAGTGTTTTGTTTTTATTTTTGGTTCATCTCTGCATTTATCTTAAATGTAAGTTAAATCTAACTTCTGCTGTCTGAGAACCGTTGCTGAGATCTTGCTGTGTATTTCAAATACACTTCTGAAAAGCTAACACATTCTTTCATTACATCTCACTATGTCTATTGTAACGTTCTCAGTAGTTCTGTTCAATAGGCTTTGGTTAGTTTGAGATTCAACTATAAGAAACCAAAATGCACAAACATTTTTCTCCTATTTTTGTGTTACACTTGCTTCCTTTTGAGCACAGCATATATTTTGAAATCTTATTGCCTGTGTTAATAGTCAAATCTGATTTTAGAGAATGGGCCCAAATTGATCCTCTGTTAACACTTGATGCATTTATTTATTTATTTATTTTCCCCTATAAAATAAATTTAGACATATCATGCAGCGTGCAAATTGCCTCTTTATACTATGTAGTATACCTGATTGACAATTTAACCAGTCTGGGATTTAATTACTGCATTTCACAGAATGCAATGAATATGCTTGCCTTCTTTTTTATTAAGATCTTATCTGATTTTATTTGGTGTGCCTCAGCTCTATTATCTATGAATTATTTTTCTAAGGATTATTTTTAATGAATCTTTTGATGAGTTTTGTCATAAAATCATAGAATTTTTTAGTTGAAAGGGGAACCTTTAGAGGTCATTTAGTCCAACTCCCCTGCAATGATCTGGGGCATTTACAGCTACATCAAGGTGCTCAGGGCCTGGTCCAACCTTGTAAGTTACTCAGTAGATGCACTTCAGAACTGAACTTTCACTGTTAGATATCTACCAGTGACACTAAGGTATCAATATCCAATTATGATATGTTAGAAAATTATGTAAGGGCTTGAAGCCATATGTAGATATGATGAAAGTGATATATTGGATTTGCCCATAAAATATTTTATGGTTACAAGTTCAAGAATAAAACAGGAGAATGACAGTGAAAGCAATTCCGTCCTTTAGGGCACCAGAGAAGTTGAGAAGAACTCCTAAACGTGGTCTACTCCATTTATTTTGTGAAACCTCCGTGGAAGCTTCTTTTCTATTTCCTCACTAGTGAAAACCTGAGCTAAATAAAGTCTCATTGCTGGGCTTATATTATTGAAATAACCGCAGGAAGAATAAAACAAGAAATACAGATCAAATAAGGGAAATCAATGGCAAAGTGAATTAATTATTTTTATTAATTACATCATATAGTATGAAATTTAATATTGTAATTTTTTGTGATTTTTTAAAATATCATTTAATAGGTAAGACAGACGTTTTGATAGCTTTATTATTGTCTAACTAGATGTTCCATCTCTGCACAGAAGCTTGGAATACAAACCTGAGTGTACCATATGCGGTAGATTTACTTTTAGAAACATAAAGGAGATTTTCAAAGTTAGGCAACTGTATCTTGTTGAAAGCCCTTGGAATCTGTCTGCCTGACTTCCAATTAAAGCTCCAGGACTCCATTTAATAAGGCATTAACCCCTCAGAATGAAATAGAGAAAATGTGAATTTGTGCAATCAAGAAATTATGATTGCGTCTGCTTTCAGTTATGTCTAATCTAGCAAAATGCTGAATATTCTAATTGCCTATCTACTTTTATTTACTGCTTAGGCAAGGTCACTCATTACCTCATGTGAGACTTTCACACCCACATGGCTTACAATGTTTAAATTTTGAGCAATAGTGTTTGCTTTATGTTTTTTATTTTGTTTTCCAAAAGTAGCTGAATTGCTCAATAAAATTGAGTTAAACAGTATCACTGATATTACCTTTTACACTTACTTTTATTGATTAAGAACTTAGATTTTATTGATAAGAACTTACAGTATCTTCACTGTGAAAAAAATCACCTTTATGCAAGACACTTATATTCTTATTTTAGAACAATCCCTTGAATACACTGTTTAGTGACTAAGGATAGCCATAAAGCATGTCATGAAATCATAATTAACCAAAAAAGAACATCTGTTGTGTCTGCAGATCTCTGTACCCGTGCACATAAAGGCAAATTCTTGATATATTTACCAAATATTTACCCCTCTGACTTTCCCAATGTACCCTTTATCTAATGTTTATTATTTGACACTTTTTTATATAAAGTTTTGAATGATCATAAAACTACTTCTTGTCATTATTATTATTGTTGTCAAGCTATATTAATGCATTTTAAACAACTTCTTGTTTCAGGAATTCTGCTTATTATTAATGTTTTCAATAATACTATATTTAGAGAAAAAAATTAATACTTTAAAAATAGGTCGTCCATGATTTAGTAAAAAAGCACAGGAAATGACTTTTTTTCTCTTTACTTGGTCTGGCACTCTTTATGTAATCTCCACTAGGAAACAAAATAGATTTCTTTTTGAAAAACTTTCAGACAAAATTAAATAATCAGATTAAGTTTAGCTAATTTAATTTATTTAAGTATAGAATAGTTTTCAGTTCTCATAAAGTTTTTAATCAAGGGATGATATTTAAATAGCATGCGAATGAAAAAATAAGTTTATCATAATCATTGACCTGGGCAACTGTTTCTATTCGAAGTGTTTTCTAACACTGAGCATCTCATTTGGCACAAATATTTTTCTTCTACATTTGTAGTGTCAAAAATAGATAATGTTCAAACATTCAATTTCTGAATGAATAGTATGATAATTTAATTAAAATTTAAAGTCTAGGAGCTGCTGAAGATCATACATAATCCAATTACTTTTTATTCAATTGGTTTAATAGCAAATCATTTTGCTATAATTATAGTTAATCCCCTGATTTCTCTTCTCAGTTGTTTATCAATGGTCTATATGATATCTTTGTGGAAATCATACAGGAATATAATTATCAACAATCCACAATGGAATTAATGCACTAAATAATACTTAATTATGAGCAGTATTCCATTGCTGGATGGCTAGATTTGAAGACGGAAAGAACACAATACACAGTTTGAAGTTTCTGAGCCACCTTCCCCAGAGTTTTTGAGGAGACAATGCATCGTTTTTTTGAGGAGACAGTATAACATTTCTCCAAGTTGTTGATAATGAACAAAGTGCTAATATATAAACTAAGCTAAATCAAAGAAAAGAATTGAAATCAGGCCCTTCTAACAACATGGTTGTTTTTTGAATTGTAAATATCAGATATGAGTTTCAGAGGTATCGTTGTCTCCTATATGTACAGAAGTGGATATGAGTGTCTGTTAATTGGATCTTTGACTAGAAAAAGCCACATTCACTGTTTTATGTACATCTATATGCTAAAATACATACTAAATACATGAACTCATTGTTTTGTAGTCTCAGAATTTTCAAAGAAGTTGTCCAAGTAAACCAAGCAAAAATGTTTCTGTCATAGGATGCTGTATCTGAAGAAATGAATGGTTTCAAACCACCACTTATTCACAGACACTTATTATTTAATATGGCTTTAGATAAGGAATGGCCTTAGATTGGGAATATTCAATTGGTAGGTAAAATATTGGCTCACTCTGTAGTCAAACAAAGCCCAGCAGCATGCCAGACTTTGAGCCACTAAACAAAAAGTGAAGAAATTAAATATAAATAAATAAATAGAAATAAATTAGAAAAAAATAGAAAAAAAAAATAAAAATAGAATAGAATCACTCAAGTTGGAAAAGACCTTAAAGATCAAGTCCAACCACGACCTAGCCATACTACCCTAACTACCATCCACTAAATCATGTTCCAGTCAAAACATGAACCTAAATATCTGTAAATGATATCCTCCATTGGCTGACTATTATTTCAACAGAACGTTCATAAAATCTCACACAAAGTAGGGTTCTCACTTTCTGAATCAATTTTTCCCTTTTTTGAAATGCTAATTCTTGCACAATCACCTAACGAAAGGTGGATTATGAGCACAGAATATGCAATGAGATGAATGATATTTTTTAAGCTCATTTGTATATGTCAAAAAGAAGATAAGGAAGAATCCATGTAATTCTCTTTCCAGTTTGATAGCCTGACTGCAGAGCTGAAATGTACTGGAAACACATTATTTGATTTCCTTTTAATTCCAGCAGATATGAAGTTGCAATGTGAATCTGTTTTTACATGTTATTTTTCATGATTATAAGAAAGTAACCTGGCAGACCACATCACAAGGAGCTTTTGAAACCCATTCCTAGAAGTAATGTGTGTTCAAGGAGGAAGTAAATCTTCCAATAATTTTATTTTTCCTAATTTTATGTGGTCCTATTGAGGCTGAAATAAGTATCCCAACAAATTTACAACATGTGTAAATGTAGAGAAGCCTAGCTTCACTTATCCTGTCTGAAGATGGATGTCAACATAGGCTCCTTCAGTAGTCATGAGAGTAAAGAGTCATGGGTGTCTGCTGGGAGTATTCCATATTCCCATTGGTCTCCGCTGATGGAACTGGTTTGGAACTAAGTCCTAACTTTAGACAAGTCCAGAAATACTCTAAAGACAAAGACCAGGATTCATGAACATATTTAGGGTGAGTGTTTCTAATTGAATGTTTATAATTTGCTAGGTTTTATGTCCTACCATGTTGTTTTCTGTTCTTTTATTTTCTGATGGTTACTGAAAAAAGCAGGATATTATAGGGTCAATTAACTGCTTTTGTTTTGGGAATGTAATCTTCCTCCTAAAGGCTTTCTTGGAAAAAAAATATGTTTGAGCCTAAATTTAATCTTTGGCTTGAGAGAGATAATGTGAGATTCTGAAGAAAGACTCTTTGAATACTTAAAACATTTTAGCACATATTTACCTAGGCAAACTCTGAAATGATTTCTCAATCATACACCCCAGTTTTATTTCAGCCTGTCTACCATCGAAATACTTTTGAGATTACATTTTCCTCCCTCTTACATTTATATACTTCAGTATAGTATATATTTCAGAAACACTCTCTCATGTATGCATTTAAAGTCAGTCCATTAATGGTTACTGTAGTACAAATGAAATTCATAATCTTTCACTTGCTCTAAATTATGAAAAGAAGCAAAGCTACTGCTGATTTAACTCCTTTGTATTTTATTGTTGAAATTGTGTTCTCCCACTCTTCCCAAATAGGAAATACAAGCTCAAAAAAGTTACTGAAATTGAAAACAAAATCAATTAAGGGCATGAAATAAATATACAGGTTAAAAGACAGAGCTCTCACAAAGTAATAACAGTGAGGCTGATTGAAAAGAGGCACGTGCCACTTCAAAGTTAGAACTACTTAATGAGGTGATATTATGGTCTGACTTTCAAAATT